>NC_052148.1:118522162-119722162 GCF_902713615.1 Scyliorhinus canicula | reverse complement strand
GGGGTGTGGGTGGGGATCCAGTGGGCGCCGGGTCCCGTAGGGAGACCGTATCCTGTTGGCCGTCGGGGTAACGCCACGTCGGGGTACTGAGGGTTAGCATGAAGGAGGTGGACCCTCTCGACTAATGGGTCCAACTTGTGCGCCCGCATGTGTTTGCGGAGCAGGATGGGTCCAGGAGCTGCCAGCCAGGTTGGGAACGAGGTCCCGAGGAGGACTTCCGCGGGAAGACAAGGAGACATTTATGAGGTGTTTTGTTTGTCGTGGTGCACAGCAGTGATCGGATGGAGTGGAGTGCATTGGGGAGGACCTCCTGCCAGCGGGAGACTGGGAGATTCCTGGACTGTAGGGCCAGTAGGACGGTCTTCTAGACTGTTCCATTCTCCCTCTCTACCTGCCCGTTTCCCCGGGGTTATAACTGGTCGTCCTGCTCGAGGCAATGCCCTTGCTGAGCAGGAATTGACACAGTTCATCGCTCATGAAGGAGGACCCCCTATCGCTGTGTATGTAGGCTGGGAAACCGAACATGGTAAAGATACTGTGGAGGGCTTTTATGACAGTGGTTACGGTCATGTCGGGGCAGGGGATGGTGAATGGGACCTGGGAGTACTCGTCAATCACGTTCAGGATATGTGTTGCGGTCGTTGGATGGGAGGGACCCTTTGAAGTCCATACTGAGGCGTTCAAAGGGACGGAAAGCCTTTACCAGGTGCGCTTTCTCTGGCCTGTAGAAGTGTGGCTTGCACTCTGCGCAGATTTGGCAGTTCCTGGTGGCGGTCCTGACCTCCTCGATGGAGTAGGGCAGACTGCGGGTCTTGATAAAATGGAAGAATCGGGTGACCCCCGGGTGGCAGAGGTCCTCATGGAGGGTCTGGAGTCGGTCCACTTGTACGTTGGCACATGTGCCGCGGAATAGGGCATCAGGAGGCTCGCTTAGCTTCCCGGGACGATACAAGATCTCACAGTTGTAGGTGGAGAGCTCAATCCTCCACCGTAAGGTCTTATTGTTCTTTATCTTGCCCTGCTGTGCATTATCGAACATGAAAGTAACCGACCATTGGTCAGTGAGGAGCGTGAATCTCCTGCCGGCCAGGTAATGCCTCCAGTGTCGCACAGCTTCTACTATGGCCTGGGCCTCCTTTTCAAAGGAGGAATGACGGATTTCGGAAGCATGGGGGGTGCGCGAGAAGAAGGCCATGGGTCTGCCTGCTTGGTTGAGGGTGGCCGCCAGACCTACGTCGGACGCGTCGCTCTCGCCCTGGAAGGGAAGGGATTCATCGATTGCGTGCATCGTGGCCTTTGCGATGTCCGCTTTGATGCGGCTGAAGGCCTGGCGGGCCTCTGCCGACAGGAGAAAAACCGTGGATTGGATTAGTGGGCGGGCAGAATTGGGGACCCACTGGGCACAATATGAAAAAAATCCCAGGTAGCGTTTCAGGGCCTTGGAGCAGTGGGAGAGGGGAAACTCCATGAGGGGGCGCATGCGTTCGGGATCTGGGCCTGTAACTCCATCATGCACTACGTAACCGAGGATGGCTAGACGGTCGGTGCTTAACACGCATTTGTCCTTGTTGTAGGTGAGATTAAGGATTTTTGCGGTATGGAGGAATTTTCGGAGGTTGGTGTCGTGGTCCTGCTGGTCATGGCCGCAGATGGTGACGTTATTGAGGTACGGAAACGTGGCCCGCAAACCGTACCGGTCAACCATTCGGTCCATCTCCCGTTGGACGACCGAGACTCCATTTGTGACACTGAAGGGAACCCTCAGTAAGTGGTAGAGCCGCCCATCTGCTTCATTTGCAGTGTATTTGCGGTCGTCAGGGCGGATGGGGAGCTGGTGGTAGGCGGATTTGAGGTCTACCGTGGAAAAGACCTTGTATTGTGCAATCTGATTGACCAAATCAGATATGCGGGGAAGAGGGTACGCGTCGAGCTGCGTATACCCGTTGATAGTCTGACTATAATCGATGACCATCTTGTGCTTCACCCCGGTCTTTACAACCTCTACTTGAGCTCTCCAGCGGCTGTTGCTAGCCTCGATAATACCTTCCTTCAGTAACCGCTGGACTTCCGATCTAATGAAGGTCTGGTCCTGGGCACTGTACCGTCTGCTCCTCGTGGCGATGGGTTTGCAATCCGGGGTGAGGTTCGCAAAAAGGGAAGGGTCGACCTTGAGGGTCGCGAGGCTGCAGACAGTGAAGGGGGGGGGGGGGGTATAGGGCCGCCGAATTTAACGGTTAAGCTCTGGAGGTTGCATTGGAAGTCTAACCCTAGGAGCGTGGCAGCGCAGAGGTGAGGAAGGACAGAGAGTCGGAAATGTTTTAATTCCCTTCACTGGACCGTGAGGTTCGCTATGCAGAACCCCTTGATCTCTACAGAGTGAGACCAGGAGGCCAGGGAGATTCTTTGGTTAACTTTGTGTATGGGAAGAGAACAGCACCTTACCGCGTTGGGGTGTAGGAAGCTCTCTGTGCTCCCGGAGTCGATCAGGCAGGATGTTTGTGTCCGTGGATGAGCACGGTTGTCGAGAGGTTCAGGGCCGAGACTGTTCCAGGGTCACCGAGGCGAGTCGTGTTGAAAGTTGAAGATTCCCTTGGGTGGTGTGTGGTCATCCGAATCAGGGTCCTGAGACTCCAGCCAAGATGGCGGCACCCACGCGTCGCACGTGGTTCCTGGGGAACAAGATGGCAGCGCCCGCTGCCCGCACGTGGCCCGTGGAGAGAGTTGTAGTGGCGGCCCCGGTTCACCTCTGGAGACGGCGGCGACCACCCGGGCCTGGCATACCGCCACAAAATGGCCCTTTTTGCCGCACCTTTTGCAGGTGGAGGAGCGGGCCGGGCAGCGCTGCCGGAGGTGCTTGGCTTGCCCGCAAAAATAACAGCGGGGCCCCCCGGGGTTGCCTGGTAGCCACGCAGCGCAAGCTTGTGGGGGGATGGGGGAATGCATCGTGGTCGGCCGCAGGGGGGTTTCACGCTGCCCAAAGGGCTGCTGCGCGGCCGGAGACGTACGTGCGGGCGTTTTGGGAGGCCATATCCAGGGAGCTAGCAAGGGCCTGTGCCTCCTTGAGGCCGAGTGTCTCTTTCTCAAGCAGCCGCTGACGGATTTGGGAGGATAGCATACCTGCACCGAATGCGTCCCGGATTAAAAGTTCTGTGTGGTTGCTGGCTGAAACTTGCGGACAGTCACAGTTCCTACCTAGTACCAGAAGTGCACGGTAGAATTCGTCTAGCGATTCCCCCGGGATTTGTCGCCTTGTCGCTAGCAGATGTCGGGCGTAAACCTGGTTTACTGGGCGAATGTAGTGTCCTTTCAACAGGGCCATCGCAGCCTCGAAATCGTTCGCATCCTCGATGAGCGTTTAGATCTCTTGGCTCACCCTCGAGTGTAGAACTTGCAGTCTGTTGTCCTCCGTGGGTGTAGTCGTGGCCGTCCTGAGATACCCGTTGAAGCACGCCAGCCAGCGTTTGAAGGTTACCGCTGAGTTTGCCGCATGGGGGCTAAGTTGTAGACATCTGGCTTGATGCGGAGCTCCATTCTTCAAAATCTCATCCAATAAATTAATGCACGATCAATAACCCTCGAAGCGAGATTGGAGTACAATTGAAGACTTTATTGGACTAGATGTTTCCCCCAGCAGCACAGGTACAGAATGCTGCAGCTAGGGTGACACAGACTCTTATACTCCGCCTTACTAGGCGGAACCAGCAGGCAGGCTTCACCAATGATCTTGCTGTCTCAGGTACCTCCCACACCAATAGTCTTACAGCCTCAACCTGGGTACTGTAATACCCCTACTCCGACTACCAAAGGAGTGTAAACCGCACTTCTACTGGCCAGACCGTGCACGCCTGGTGAAGGCCTCCCGCCCCTTTGAACGCCTCAGCGTGGATTTCAAAGGCCCCTCCCCTCCAACGACCGAAACACGTACTTTCTCAGTGTGGTCGATGAATATTCCCGATTCCCCTTTGCCGTCCCATGCCCCGACATGACGTCTGCCATTGTCATCAAAGCCCTCAACATCATCTTCGCTCTGTTCGGCTTTCCCGCCTACGTCCACAGCAACTGGGAATCCTCATTGATGAGCGATGAGCTGAACCAGTTCCTGCTCAACAGGGGCATTGCCTCGAGCAGGACGACCAGCTACAACTCCAGGGGCTATGGACAGCTGGAGCGGGAGAATGGGACGGTCTGGAGGGCCGTCCAGCTGGCCCTACGGTCCAGAAATCTCCCGGCCTCCCGCTGGCAGGAGGTCCTCCCCGACGCACTCCACTCCATTCGGTCGCTCCTGTGCACCGTGACTAATGAAACCCCTCATGAACATCTCTTTGCCTTCCCCCGGTAGTCCAGCCCCGGGGTTTCGCTCCCAACGTGGCTGGCCCGTTCTTCTCCGTAGACACGTGCGACTCCACAAGGCGGACCCATTGGTTGAAAGGGTACAGCTACTCCACGTCAACCCGCAATACGCTTAAGTAGCGTACCCCGACATCCGCCAAGACACAGTCTCACTCAGGGACCTGGCACCAGCTGGTCCCACACGCAACCCCCCCCTCTGCCCCGGCGCCACCCTCCCTTCCCCTGGCGCACCCCACTGCAGCCTCGCTCCAGGACAATCCGTCCTCCCCTTGCTCCCACCCGGGGATGAAGAGGATTTCGACACTCACGGAGTCACCGAAGAGCAAGCCGCTGCCTGAGTCGCCACCAGCACTGCGGTGCTCTCGATGGCAGATCAAGGCACCGCACCGCCTGAATTTGTAATATTCTCTGTGATTTTAAACACAACATTTCTTTATCGTTCTCCACCACCCCCGCTGGACTCATTTTTAACAGGGGGTGAATGTGGTAGTCACCACTGTTGTATATACTGTATATATGTGTGTTTTGCGGTAAGGCCCCTGTACTACAGGTACGGGGGTAGATCGCTGCCTGCTGGCTCCGCCCGGTAGGCAGAGTATAAATATGTGTGCTCCCCGTACAGCAGCCATTTCGTCAGCTGCTGTAGGAGGCCACACATCTCTGTAAAATAAAGCCTCGATTACATTCTACTCTCATCTCATCATAATTGATAGTGCATCAATTTGGGAGGTCCCAAATTTATCCCCTACCTTACAGTCAGTCCATGCTCAGGTACACCCTGAGAGGCACTTGGAGCAGACTATGGGGGTTACAGGCATGGACAAGGCCCTGCTCTTGCTGCTGTAGGTGGTTTTCAACATAAATGTCAAAACATTGCCTTAATTTGGTGCCTGTGGAAGCCACTCAAGATTCCTGTGTTATGAGATGCCTAACTTGTGAAAGGGGTCCTTTGCTGACATTATTTCCTAATTTGGTTGTACAAGAAATCTACGGCGGGATTCTCCATTCCTGAGATTTAAGTGTTGACACCGGGGCAGGATTTGTGGCCTTCTACAACAGCAACATTGGCGCCTGGACAGGTTCAGTGGCCATTGAGGGGCTACCACCGGCACCACATGAAACAAAATTAATTCAGATAAGAAATAGTGCTGGATTCGTGATTCACACAAAGGAGGCTGACAAGCTGCAGCTACATTAAACTCCCTACACACACCATCCCAGCCAACAAGATGGCAGCGAGGAGAGCGGCCCCGAGATTCATGGACGGCAAGCTTGAGACCTTCCTGGATGCTGTGGAGGAGAGCCGGGCAATCCTATACCCGTCCCAGGGAGGAGGCTGCCAACCGCCACTGTCTTGTTATGCTCTTGACGTAGCATAAGCTGCTTCTTTGATGTGTACTCTGACAAAGGAAGGTTCACACTGGGAGATAGCTTTAACACATTTTTTAAACTGTTAACGATTCTCCTACTTGGATTCGACTCTCCTATTAATCCTGCTATAGCTACTCAGACTATCTAACCAGTCTGCTACAATCCATGTGGTGGGTGTGATGTGTTCATTCAACCCTGTGTACTCACTAAGTGTCTCCACTGGAAAGAGAAAGATCATGTGTGCTGTGTCCTTTATATATGGGTTGATGTAATGCCCCCCTGTGATAGTGTCACCTCTGTGTGTGTCTTGAATGCCCATTGGTCGTGTCCTATCTTATTGAGCTATTGGTTGACTGTCTGTGTGTCCTGTCTCTGGTGCTCCCTCTAGTGTCTATCTAGTCTAAGTGTATTTACATTAACCCCTTGTGTATTTACAGTGATGCATATCACCACAGCCACCATTTGCCAAGCCTGGGCAGAGGCCATCTGCGCCATGAGCGACACCAACCAGACTGGCCAGCAGTGCCGTAGGAAACAGCACAACCTCCTCAGAGCGGCCAGGGTGAGTGGGCAACACCCATAGTACCAACCACAGTACCGCACATCGATAACTCTACCGCCCCCTTCCACTCGGAGGGTAGCCAAACCCCCATCCTTCACCACATGCTGGCACCCATATCAGCTGCCATGACCGAGTGCCCTGACCACTGAAGCCACTAGCTACCCACCCCCTGGGCTGCATGCGTCGGACTGTGTAACACTGTCCTTTTTCTGTCTCCCCCTGCCAGGAGAAGGCCGCCCATAACCACCGGGAGCTGGGGAAGATTGGAGGGGAATCGCCGGACCAACAGCCCCTCATCTGCAGAGTAGAGGCCCTGGATATGGTCGGTGGGCCTGAGGAATGGGAGGTCATCAGGGTGGAGATCGGCCTTAGACGAGGAAGTGAGACCCAGCTGAGTTGCAGTTCCCCATGACACATGTCTCGCCATCCCCCCCAACAAAACTCTCACACCACCCTCACCCCCACACCACCTTCAACCCCACACCACCCCGCCCACACTACCCCCTCATCCCTGCCCCACACATCCCCACCTTCCCCACTCCCCCTCGTCTCGCGGTTTAACCATGCATCCTGTCTTCTGTCCTGCTGGACCTACTGGTGGCAGGGTGGGTCCTTCTGGTGTCCCACAGCCACCACCAGAGCTCTGGGTGCCAAGCAGTGACAAGGATGATATCAACATGGAAGGGAGCTATGTACCCAAGACTCAGGACACCCCGGAGCTCGAGACCAATGATGACACTGATTTCCCATCATAGCCGTCTCCAACACACTCCACCATCCCAGAGACACACACCTTGGTTGGGCACTTTAGTGAAGTGGCTCCTCGGACACTCTCTGGTGCGCACCACACAAATGCTCCGGTACATCAGGTGGAGATAGGAACTCCCGAGGGGGCGGACGGTCGGAGGGTGGGCCGAACTCAGGGAGTGGCTGCCATCCAAACGGGTTTCGGGCTTCTGGAAGGGATGGTCCCATTGATCATGGCGATGTAGTTATAGAGCCAGGGACCACATGACGGGTTGTCGGCGAGCATCCAGCCCCTGCAGACGTGGGTGAAGGAGACCAACCACATGCAGGTGCAGGAGGTGGTGCAGGCCATGCATGCCACTCACAGGTGGCATCCGGAGTGGAGGTCATGGGGGGGTGGGGGTTTTGGCTATGGGTCAGTCTGTCCAAGGCCTGGAGCATTCTGTGCAGGCAGTGGCCGAGGTCCAGGACAGGGCTGCCCTCGCACAGGGAACCATGTGCCAGAGCCACTTTGACATTGCAACAGTGCTCTGAGCTTGGCCCAGTCACAGCGGGACATGGCTGAGACCGTTGCCGGCAGTGCCCAGGTGCTGGCCGATGTGTCACAGACCTTGATGGCGGTGGCCCAGTCCCAGAGAGAGATGGTGCTGTCACTGGCTGATGTGGCACTGACTCAGAAGATGCTGGCACTGTCGCAGTGTGATGTAGTGCAGTCCCAGAACGGAGGTGGTTCACTCCCATGGCCACAAAAATGCAGACCCTGGTCGAGACAACAGCGGGTCTCTAGGACTGGCAGTGCCAGATGGTGGGGTGCCTCAGGCACTAGCTCCGCTCACAGCACCATCCCGTGGAGTAGCCCAGGGGCCTTCGGTCACCCCGGGGGAGGAGGAGTTGATGGGGCCCATGCTGGTGACTCCCACAGGCGATGTGCCGGAAGACCGCAGCACCTCAGAATCACCCCTCCTGTCCCTGGCACATCTGGTGGGCACCATGCCACCTGGGACATACGAGCAGCAGCCGGGCCTTCCCAGCTGCGCTTGCCAAAGGGGACCCAGGTCACAGGGCGGGAATCGTAGCAGGCTGCCTCCATTGCCTCTACTCCTGCTGTACAGTCAGGGGATCTGCGCCGTCGGCGGGTGGCAGCCGATTGGGGGGGGTATGACGGAGGGTGGGGTGCGGTGGTGGTGGGGTGAATGGTGGGGGTTGGGATGCGAGAATGAGGATGGGGGTGCGAGGGTGGGAGCACCGATATGGCCGGTGGCACTCTGCAGATCCAGGGGTCAAGGTGAGTGGTCTGTGGGGTGCACAGCAAGATGACTGCCTTGCAGGCCATGGCAATGGCAGTCCGTGCCTGGACACCGCCCCAGTCCCGTGGGGGGGGAGGTCACCCCGGCCCCATGGCCCTTCCTCCCGTCACCAACCCCCACCCCCATCCAGCCCAGGCAGTGACAGGACCAGCAGCCTCTGTGTCCTACCTCCTCGCCCTCCCTCATCAGCCACGGCACCTGCTTCTCGATTTTTAAAAGCACAAATGGACCTCGCCATCGGGAATGCACCCCGGTGATGGTGGAGAATTGTGGAGGGCCCAGAGAATACCGGGTGAGGCCCGCTGATGATATGCCAACAGTGTTTATTGCACATGCGAAGTCGAAAGCATTGGCGCTGCTGTCGAGGCACTGGAGAATTGTGATTTGGCGTGAAACCATCATCCGCCACGATTTCAGCGTCAAAACCGATTCTCTGCCCAATTGTGTTTTCTGATTCTGGCGTTAGCCGACAGAGAATCCTGCCCCTAATACTTGCTTTAGACAACTACACAGGTAGTTACAAATAGTCCTGGGTCCTTCTTTGAGGGTGTTGGGGATTCCTGGGAGGATGGGATTTGCTTCTGTATCTCTCTGGTACATGGGGGCCTGGGGATAGGTTGGGTTCTGTGCCCTGGTCGAATTCCTGTTGTTCCCCTGAGGGATGGGTCACCTTCTTGTTGATTGAGTGGCCTATTCTCCTCTTCACTGGTGGGACAGGCCTGGTAGTCTTTAACGCTCAGGTTTTCTTTCTTTTCTGCCTTTGGAGACCCTGGCTTGACCATAGTCTGAACTTGATGTTGTTGTCGTTGCAGGTCCTCTCTTCACAATTGTATGGAATGATTTTGGTTCTGCCCAGGGCCTGTTTCGGGTGTTTAGTGTGTTGTGTGGTCTGTAACTCCCCTTAGATCTGAGGCTTCTGTGTATTCTCTTTTGCTTTTGTACGGGTGGGTATGACAAATCCGCTCCTGGCTCCTGCATGGGTAAAGATAGGTCTAAGGAGGAGGCTGTGATGGGTTGTTGGTGCCATTGGCGCTGTTGGAGTTGAGGGAGATGTGCATTGGCAGGCGACCAATCATGGTGCAGGAGGCTTATCCTGAATTCTCGTGTTGATTGGGTTTGTGCAGCATGGGAGGGTGTGCACCTTTTTACCACTTTGTCATGTTTTCATGCTTCTATCTTGTTTCTCCCTCCATCTCTGGTAGGGTGTTATGGGAATCTAGTTTTATCTAATGATTGTATTGAGCAAGTTGCGATGTTCTCCTGTTCCATTCTGCACTCATGTAGATCAAGCCATTCTTGTTTTTTCTCTCTCCTTGCTTCCGGCGATGTATTATTTTGTAACTATTGCATTATTCTCTAAAATGTAAAACCTCAAAAAAACATACTTAAAAAAAAAATGGCCCCACAATTTTGACATGGAGACCAATTCTGGTGCAGGCCATCCCACTGTTAAATTGCTTTGCACTCAGTTCATGGTTAAAAAAATGGGCTTACTGCATAGTAATGCCCTTTAGTCGAATTCATTCTCCTTGGTGTTGACCTTGGATGTTGGCAGTAACATAAATTAGGCAACAATAAATCTGCAGATCATTTTATACAGTTTTGTTTTATATTGATGTCACGATGATAATATCAGGTTAAGTGCAAATTGGTGGTAATTTTCTATCACCTGCTTTCTGCCATTGCCAAGGACCAATTTCACTTCCTTTAACTTTAACGGACTCTTGCTCCCTTTCACTCAGATGCCAGCTACTGGTCAAGTGTGAAGGGCCTGCACCCTCAGACATACTGGGCTGCCCATCATTTTACATCTGGTGAAATATATGTAAGTAGAATATATAAGTTATTTTACATTGTGTAAAGGCAATTGTTTGCTGATATGGGGTTATTGAAATTATTTTACAGAGATTGTGTGCAGAAGTCAATTGATTATCTGTCCACAGAGAGAAAAACATGGGGTCATTTGATGTCTCTGGCTGAGTTTCCGATAACCTTGTGTAGTTTCCTGCTGGGAGCATTCTGAAAATCTTCTCTTCAAAATGATGCTGTACAAAATGGGTATGAACTGGATAATGGAGTCTTAGCCTAAGGGAGCTGCCAGTCACAATACTCCTATTGTTGGCATATCATACCAGATATTATGCGTTGTAATGAGGAATCTCTCCTCTGCTTTGAAAAAGGCTGAGATGTGTGTAAATGAGATCCTATGTGTGTGTGCAAACAGATATATCTGTCTTGTGATCTCTGAAGCAATAAGGATGTTTCTGTAATTCAACACCCCAATCTTCAGTGGTATCGCACACAACATATCTCAGGAATCCTGATCATGCAGCTATTGATTGTTCGCCATTATTTTAATAGCCAGGTTATTGATCGTGGATTTAACATTATACATTGAAGGTGATTCCATAACCTGGCTTTTTAAATAATGGATGCTAAATCACTAGCTGCGTGCTGATGATTATATATCCATCAACGGTTGGCAGCGTCGCATGTGACCTAATCTTCATACTGACCAAGTGACTTGCTTCCATTTGTACTTCATGTGATCTCCTTTTCTGAAAATTACAACTGCATCCTGTATCCTGTTAAACTTGATGCAGCATTAGGAAGGCAGAGGAGGAAATACACAGATGAAAATTGTGCATGGAAGGCATCTCCTATAGAAAAAACACCACACACACAAACACACACACGAACGCACACGCCACACATTCCAGTGCTACCACGACACATGTTGTCCTTTTACAGGACTTGCAAACAGTTGTCCCCCTCAGCCTTCCCTTCTCCTGACAATTTATTCTTGTTTTTTTCAAAGCTGTGCTTGTGTCGCCAATCTGCTGTTTGCTGATTTAGTTTGACTTCTTTCCGTCTCTTTTCATCCCTGGTGCTGTATAAGCCTCGTCTTCACATGAGTTTCTCAGTAAGAAAAAAATGTAATTGCTTTCGACTTTTAGTTCTCAAATCAGTTTTGGAGAAATATCCATTGTTAGATGTAACTGAATCCTGTTTTCCAATGTCCGCTCAGGTTTTTATACTAAATCATTGAGATGAAACAGTACATGATAGTGGAACTGTTGTTTAAATTCTTATCATTTTTTTAAACCCCAGATGGTGAAACCTATACAGGAAATCGTCATTTCAGCTGAGAAACAAATGAAAGCCAGCCATCTGTTTTAGGACTGCAGGAGATTGTGAGTAATCCAATGGGAATAAAGTCACCTATTGTAACCCTCTTCCCACCCACGAGAGACATCAAGCATCCAGGAAAGGTCAGCAAGTCTGCTCATGTGAGTGTGTAATATGAGAGCCAGCCTTCAGGTGAGGCAACTCAGAGATTGGTCTTGTGCACAATGGGTCATTTTCAATAATGCCTGAGTGGCTGTAAGAAGTTCCTCTCTCGGGATCGTGGGACACCTTTACCCAGACACAGTTCTATCTGTTGATGCTGCTGAATTAAAAGTGCTAAACAGAATCCAGCTTCAGGAATAGGGGGCTGGATTCTCCGATTTCCAGGCTATGACCGGAGGATCCATGGCGTTTTACGTCAAAACAATTGACGGCTCCCCAGCAAAAGATCCTCTGACCGGTGAGGGGCGAGCTGCCATGCTCCGTAAAATGCCCAGCCTCCACTACAAAAAACGACGGAGAGAATTGACGGATCCATGGCCGCGCACGCGCACTGTTCCTCGATGGTGCCATTTTGGAGGGGGCGGAAAACTTGGAAACAGGTGCCACCCCCAATTCCATTGTTACAAAGGGATTCTCTGCCCGATCGGCGAATATGAAATCGGCGTCGGGGAACGGAGAATCCCAGGTAGGGTGTGTAGCTCAGCAACAAGATAACAAAGTTCATCAATACCTTGGGCTGGATTCGTCGTTCCTGAGATTAAATGTTGACGCCAGGGCAGGAATCACAGCAAAACAGGCGCCGAACCTAGACCGATTCAACGACTGTGGAGGGGTTAGCACCGGTGCCATGTGGAACACAATCAATTTCAATGAGAATTGGTGCCAGATTCGCCAGGTCCGTGATTGACACTCGGGAGGCTGACAAGCTGCAGCCATGGGGGCTGGTTTAGCACAGTGGGCTAAATAGCTGGTTTATAATGCAGAACAATGTCAGCAGCGCGGGTTCAATTCCCGTACCGGACTCCCTGGACAGGCGCCGGAATGTGGCAACTAGGGGCTTTTCACAGTAACTTCATTGAAGCCTACTTGTGACAATAAGCGATTATTATTATTATATGCACACTTCACTCCCCACACACACCATCCCAGCCAACAAGATGGCACTGGTTGTGCTGGAGCATGCCCATCCCACTGATGGGTCAGCTGGGGCTAGAGGGCACCAAGGGGAGTGCCTGGGGGACACCTATGCGACCTGTGGCCTCCAAGTTCACAGTTGGCAGCCGGTGGCGTGCACAGTTGCATGGCTGCCTTGCAGGCAGCGGGAATGGTGTTCCATGCCCATCCACCCCGATCCCACAGCCCACCTCATGGCCACCTCCCCCGCTACTCCCCCCCGGCACTGGCAGAAGCTCTCCAGCCAGCGACACAATTGTTAACAAACTACGCCGATATTGGACACTTTCTGTAGCCCATCTCTTTCCCTCAGCAGCCATGATGCCGGTTTCACGATTTTTAGAAGCACAAGTAAACCGCGCCGTTGGGAACTGGGCCCAGCATAAGCGGAGAATCGCGGATGCCCCGGAAAATACCGGGTCAGGCCTGCTAATGATATGCAAACAGTGTTTACTGTACGTGCCTTCCGAATCGCATTGATGCCCCTGTCGAAGTGACAGAGAATTGCGATTTGCCGTCAAATCGGCGGCCACCGTGATTTTGGCGTCGGAACCTATTCTCCGCCCAATTGCGTTGCCCGATTTCGGCGTCAGCCAACGGAGAATCCTGTCCCTATGTATAATCGACATTGGGCAGCACCGTAGCACAGTGGTTAGCACTGTTGCTTCACAGTACCAGGGTCCTGGGTTCGATTCCCACTTCTGGCTGTGCGGAGTCGTCATGTTCTCTCCGTGGCTACGTTGGTTTCCATTGGGTGCTCCAGTTTCCTCCCACAGTCCACAGATGTGTGGGTTAGGTGAGTTGGTCATGCTATATTGCCCCGTGGTATCCAAAGGTTAGGTGGGGTTGGTGGGTCACGGGGTAAGGGTGGAGTTGAGAGTTTAGGTAGGGTGCTCTTTTAGGGGCTGGTTTAGATTCGATGGGCTGAATGGCCTCATTCTGCACTGTAAATTTTTTGTTCTCAAGGGACACTGATGTAAGACTGTGCTGTCATAGATTAAACTGCAGTGTATCTATTGACATAAGAAACACATGATTCAAGATCATGCTGGTTACTAATCTTCTGTGAAAAGTAGTAATCTTGAGTAATGGCTTGGTTAAGGACCAGGGGCTGTTTAGCACAGGGCTAAATCGCTGGCTGTGAAAGCAGACCACGCAGGCCAGCAGCACGGTTCGATTCCTGTAACAGCCTCCCCGAACAGGCACCGGAATGTGGCGACTAGGGGCTTTTCACAGTAACTTCATTCTTGAAGCCTACTCGTGACAATAAGCGATTTTCATTTTCATTTCATTTCATTTCATTCCATTTTCATTTCATTTCATTTCATTTCACTCTGGGGAATGTTGAAACTTGCTGTGCTGCAGAGATTAGAAATAAATCTGTCTCTCTAATTACTCGGAGTGGGCCCCTGAATTCAATCATGGGGATGTGCTCAGTTGCTTTATTACAATTGTACTATGAATATTGATAGTAAAGTGGCGTAAAGTCTATGTAAACTGGATGGCTAGGTTTAACAACTGCCCCGCAGTAAGTTACCCCAGCTTTCACAGCCCGAGTACATGGCCTGGATACTTGTCATGACTTCCAGCACTGTTACCACAGATCCCAGGGTCCATCAAAGCAAGGTTGTGAGAGACCTCGTATAGTCCAATCCCAATTCTCTCCCCGCACCTAGTGGCACTTAGGCAGACCTTCATCTGTTTCCAGAGCTAGTTATTCATGGAACAGGTCACTGGTCAGCAACCAGAAGCTTATAGTTTGAGGGGTGCCACTCCACATCAAGAATGGCTGACCAGGGATCTCTACTGCTCTTACCGCCAGCTAATGGTGTGCTTGGAAGGATTTGCCGGTTGAAATTTAACTTGTTTGACTGCATTATAAATGCACCTTCTCTGGTCATCAAGTCCTGGGATGGGATTCGAACCCGGAGCTTCTGATTCAGAAGCAGAGTTACTACCCACTGCACCATCTTGTGTAGTGCTAGAAAGAAATCTTTCAAATTTGATTGCACAAGGAAGATCACCTACTTGTGGCCACTTTTGTCTCCATAAAGGATTCATTACATAAGGGCTTGGTCTGGTCACTGTGGAGTCAGGGCAGTCGACAGGATTTCCAATTGATCTGTCTCCAGCAGGAGGAGTAGGGAAATCCAGTCTGCAGTGCCTTCTTCGTGGCACTGTCTTGCTTTATCTCACTGCTCAGTTAGTGGAGATGCAACAAATACAGTGACTGAACTTGTTTGATTGCATTATTAATATATACAGTGACTTTTCACAGGTTGGCTTTGAAGGGATGCTCAGTTGAGCAAGTATGCTGGGTATGGTCTGCTAAGGCGAGATGGGTAACATCACCCTCAGGCTTTATTAGAAAGACTAATGATGTCAAGTATGAGTGATCTAAATATAATTGGACATGTACTTGAATAAGGCGGGTGGCACGGTGGCACAGTGGTTAGCACTGCTGCCTCACAGTGCCAGGAACCCAGGTTTGAATCCGGCCTTGGGTAACTTCTGTGTGGAGTTTGCATGTTCTCCCGTCTACGTGGGTTTCCTCTGCATGGTCCGGGTTCCTCCCTCAGTTCAAAGATGTACAAGTTAGGTGGATTGGCCGTGCTAAATTGCCTCTTAGTGTCCAATGATACAGGTTAGGTGGGGATAGCGTAGGAGAGTGGGGCTGGGTAGGGTGCTCTTTCAGAGGCCAGTGCGGACTTGATGGGCCAAATGGCCTCCTTCCGCACTGGAGAGATTCCATGAAGAAAAAGTTGCAGGGCTATGGAGAAATTGCCACAGACTGGGAATAATTTGAATAGTTATTTCAAAAAGCTGGCACAGGCATGATGGATAAATTGCCTCCTTGTATGTTGTAATGATTCTAAATTTTAGGTATTAATTCTTCATACAAGACCAAACTACAGGTGTTGTTGCTGCTGCAAGCTGCATTCTATTTATTCTGACAATACAGCTGACAGATCGTCTTCACGTCCTTAAAATCTGCAAAGGAAGTATATGAAGACTACTTACAGATGTTATTATAATCGTACCTCCTTTGACAGGAAACAATTCCCCTTATAATATTCTCCGGCTCTTGTGACGCATATACAATAGCAACAGTAACAACAACAGCAGCCTTTGGACTCTGAGCACTTAAAGCATGATTCCCTTTGATGTTTGAGAGCAGATAAATAAGAATATTTCTCGTGCCGTTTGGCTGTGTGATCTTAGATAGTGGTGTTGTCCACAGAGGGAAGAAAAGCTCTGGCAAACCCTGAGATAATGAAGAAAGTGACTCATCAACAACAAAACCAATCAAAGGATCGAACTTTCCTTTGGCCACAAAACCAGATTTAAATTTCTACTTCCACTGCTTTCCCATATTTTGTTTCCTCAAATATTGAAAGGTACATCACCTCACAATTTAGGATTGGAATCCCTCACCCTCGTGTATTCAGATCACTGGTTGGGAGGAGCAGCCAAGCCTCCTGCCTCACTCTTGCCAACGAAAATTTTAAATTGTTAAACATCCTGGCTGAGCCAGCCACTGTCACTCTCAGGTGGGTTTGCCACTCACTAGGCCACTTTCCTGCCCAGTAGTTAAAACTCATATGGGCGGCAAAGTAGCATGGTGGATCGCACTGTGGCTTCACAGCGGGTTCGATTCCCGGCTTGGGTCACTGTCTGTGCGGAGCCAGCATGTTATAGAACATAGAACATAGAACACTACAGCGCAGTACGGGCCCTTCGGCCCTCGATGTTGCGCCGACCTGTGAAACCATCTGAAGCCTATCTGACCTACACTATTCCATTTTCATCCATATGTCTATCCAGTGACCACTTAAATGCCCTTAAAGTTGGCGAGTCTACTACTGTTGCAGGCAGGGCGTTCCACACCCCTACTACTCTCTGAGTAAAGAACTGCCTCTGATATCTGTCCTATATCTATCACCCCTCAATTTAAAGCTATGTCCCCTCGTGTTGGTCATCACCATCCGAGGAAAAAGACTCTCACTGTCCACCCTATCTAACCCTCTGACTATCTTATATGTCTCTATTAAGTCACCTCTCAGCCTTCTCCTCTCTAACGAAAACAACCTCAATTCCCTGAGTCTTTCCTCGTAAGACCTTCCCTCCATACCAGGCAACATCCTAGTAAATCTCCTCTGAACCCTTTCCAAAGCTTCCACATCCTTCCTATAATGTGGTGACCAGAACTGCACGCAGTACTCCAGGTGCGGCCGCACCAGAGTTATGTACAGCTGCAGCATGACCTTGTGGTTCCGAAACTCAATCCCCCTGCTTATAAAGGCTAGCACACCATATGCCTTCTTAACAGCCCTATTAACCTGGGTGGCAACTTTCAGGGATTTATGTACCTGGATGCCGAGATCTCTCTGTTCATCTACACTACCAAGAATCTTGCCATTAGCCCAGTACTCTGCATTCCTGTTACTCCTTCCAAAGTGAACCACCTCACACTTTTCCGCATTAAATTCCATCTGCCACCTCTCAGCCCAGCTCTGCAGCTTATCTATGTCCCTCTGTATCCTATAACATCCTTCAGCACTATCCACAACTCCACCGATCTTCGTGTCATCTGCAAATTTACTAACCCATCCTTCTACACCCTCTTCCAGGTCATTTATAAAAATGACAAACAGCAGTGGCCCCAAAACAGATCCTTGCGGTACACCACTGGTAACTGAACTCCAGGATGAACATTTGCCATCAACCACCACCCTCTGTCTTCTTTCAGCTAGCCAATTACTGATCCAAACCGCTAAATCACCTTCAATTCCATACTTCCTTATTTTCTGCAATAGCCTACCGTGGGGAACCTTATCAAACGCCTTACTGAAATCCATATACACTACATCAACAGCTTTACCCTGATCCACCTGTTTGGTCACCTTCTCAAAAAACTCAATAAGGTTTGTGAGGCATGACCTACCCTTCACAAAACCGTGTTGACTATTGCTAATCAACTTGTTCTTTTCAAGATGACTATAAACCCTATCTCTTATAACCTTTTCCAACATTTTACCCACGACCGAAGTAAGGCTCACAGGTCTATAATTACCAGGGTTGTCTCTACTCCCCTTCTTGAACAAGGGGACAACATTTGCTATCCTCCAGTCTTCCGGCACTATTCCTGTTGACAAAGACGACATAAAGATCAAGGACAAAGGCTCTGCAATCTCCTCCCTGGCTTCCCAGAGAATCCTAGGATAAATCCCATCTGGCCCCGGGGACTTATCTATGTTCTCCCCGTGTCTGCGTGGATTTCCTCCAGGTACTTCGGTTTCCTCCCAAAGATGTGCAGGCTAGGTGGATTGGCCATGCTAAATTACCCTGTAGTGTCCAAAAGTTTAGGTGGGGTTACTGGGTTACAGGGATAGGGTGAAAGTGTGGGCTTAAGTAGGCTGCTCTTTCAAGGGCCAGTGTAGACTTGATGGGCCGAATGGCCTCCTTCTGCACTGTAAATTCTAGGATTCGATGTCTCAATTCAGCTCAGTTCAGCTCACCCAACCTCAACCCACCCACTACAGTCCACTGGCAATGAGAGGGACAGTGGAAAGCTCTGAAACAACCATCAACTGAATAAGTTTAACTTATTCAGTTTGCAACCAATCTGGTCAAGTGTTTAAACCACAACTGAGCAAAACAATCAAAAAGTAATCGGAGAAACCCACCGAAGCATTGCCATCACATGGCTGCTGGTAATATTTCAGGAGTTATTCAGTCAGGCAGTGTCGAGCTATATTACGCACTGGCACTTTGCTCTAATCAGTTAAGCTAACGGTCTTCAACATGCATTCTGCCAGTAAAAACTTTAAAGCAATTCACTGAATAACCTTAAAATGTTCTAAAGTTTAGTTTTACACTGATGGTGCAAAGCTGAAGCAGCACGAGACAACAATGGGTGGGATTGTCCGGTGCGCCAGTCGCTGGCTTCTCAGCTGTGTTCGTTGGCAGCGGGATTCTGTCTTTCTGCTGATTGTCATGGGATTTCCCATTGTAACCACCCCACACCGCCAGGAAACCCACGGGCGGGGGCACGCTGCCAGCAGGAAAAGTGAATTGCAACGACCGTAGAATTCCAGCCATTATATTTATTATTATTCCGGTTAGATTTACATCGTTGCAGTGATTTGGATTGAATAAAGTTTGGTGAAGTTAAATGGCAGTTATCCTGCTCATTCTGCATCAATGACACAAGACTGCTTCTTTTTGAAAAGAAACATGCAACATAGCTGTCCAATAAAGTACCAATGAAGCTGCAGTAAGCAAGAGTAACTGAAGCTGTAACATAAGCACCAAAGTGTACTGCAGAAATCCCAGTTGGATGTAATAAAACATGTTTTCAGGTTATTTCCTCATGCCCCCAATTAACACTGACATTAACACCCTGGCTGGCTCATATATCGAATAACTGCTTCAAAAGTGATGCTGATGTCGTTTGCAGGTTACTGACAGTTTTATTTTCAAACCAAACAGTCAGAGGAGAGGTCCTGGGTAGGTGGCTGCTGTTTTGAGAATTGTCCATGGCCATAGATTATCTGCATCTTAATAGAGGCTGCAGGAAAAACATGGGTGGGATTCTCCGTTGACTGATGGCAAAATCGGGAAAGGCAATGGGGCGGAGAATCGGTTTTGACGGCGAATTTGTGGCGGGCGCTGGGTCACACTAAATCGCAATTCTCCAGGGCCTCGACAGCTGCGTCATGCATTCCACTCCGCACGTACAGTAAACACCATTGGCATATCATTAAAAGCCTGACCTGGTATTCTCTGAGGCCTCCGAGATTCTCCGCCTCCACCATGGGGAATTCCCGATGGCGAGGTTCACGTGTTCTTTTATAAATTGGTGGCTGCTGAGGGGGAGACAGGGGGTACAGAAAGTGTCCAACTATGTCATAGTTTGCTGACAGTTGTGCTGCTGGCTGGGAGTCTTCTGCCAGAGCTGGGGGAGTAGCAGAGGGTGGCCGAATCCTGCAAGGCAGCCATGCAGCTGAGCATGCCGTTGACTGCCCACTGTGAACGTGTGCCAAGGGTTGTACGGGTGTCCCCCCCCAGTCCACCCCCCTAGGTGCCCTTGGGTCCCAGCCTACCCATCCCGTGGGATGGGTGCGCTCCAACGCAACCAGTGCCATCTTGTTGAATGGAAAGAGTGTGTGTGGGATGTGAAGTGTGCATATGCGGCTGCAGCTTGTTAGCCTACCGAGTGTCAATCTAAAACCTGGTAAATCCCGCACCGTTTCTCATTGGAATCGATTGTGTTCCATGTGGCGCTAGTGTTAGCCCCTCCACTGTCGTTGAATTGGTCCAGCTGTGGTCCTGCTTAGCTATCATGAATCTTGCCCCAGCGTCAACACTTAGTCCCAGGAACAGAGAATCAATCCCACCCCATCTTCAAAATACTCTTCTTGCCGAAGTCTCCCCGCCAGCAGAACGGATCCGGCTCCCCCCCCCCCCACTCCCGACTGTGGCTGGACACAGTCCACAGCTGCCATACGAGGTTGCATAAAATTGAGAGGACACGGGACTGATGCTGTCGGGAAGTCAGCCATCGGGGCGGAGCATGGGCGGAGGGCCTCAGGAAACGTCCTAATGGCACGCAATATACTCCTCGAGTACGCCATTTTTGAGGGTGCAGAGCATCTGAAAAACGGCGCTGCCCCCGATTCCGCCGTAAAAACGGATTCTCTGGCAAATCGCCGAACGCGATTTTGGCGTCAGCAATCGGAAATTCCCCCCCTATGTATTCCTCCTCATAAGAGAGCAATCAACATTTTAAAAAAAATTAAGATGCTGGAAATAATCAGCAGCTCAGCCAATATCTGTGAGAGAAACAGAGGCCCATATTTTTGCCATGACGAAGGTGCTCTCTGTCATAGCAAAAATGCTATATATGGGCAAAATCTCAGAGATCATCACCTGAACGTGGCCTGTTCCATTTTCACGGGGAGGGGGGGGGGGGGGGGGGTGGATTTTGAAAGGCCAGGAATGTGGAGCTAGATTCTCTGCACCCCGACAGTCAAATCGCGTTTGGCGACAGGGCGGAGAATCTGATTTCCTGCACTAAATGGGGACCGGCGCCGGTTCCGCTATTCTCCGCCCTCCGAAAAGTATCCACCACTTCAGAGCATTGCATGAGGCACGCCCTGCTATTCTCTGTCCCGACCTGCCGAATTCCTGGCGGCATGGTTCTAA
The DNA here is from genome assembly GCF_902713615.1 of Scyliorhinus canicula. Taxonomy (NCBI): domain Eukaryota; kingdom Metazoa; phylum Chordata; class Chondrichthyes; order Carcharhiniformes; family Scyliorhinidae; genus Scyliorhinus; species Scyliorhinus canicula. Next base: position 119,701,312 of record NC_052148.1, on the reverse strand, counting down.
TATGGTCCTGCTGTTCGGGATCCTCGTGTGGCAGCTGCAGACTCAGTCCAGGGCTGCTACAGTCGGGGGAGGGCATCGGAGAGCCGAGGGAACTTCATTTGGGACTGAGGCAATGTGTGCGGGCGGTCCGAGTCGGACGAGCGGTCGATGCGGGGCACTATTTCGGCAGTCCAGATCCACAGGCTGAGTCCGCCATGGAGCATGGCGCAGCCGCTGGAGGTTGCCGGCGTGCGCATGTGCGGCCTTCGACCCGGAGGTGCGGGGGGCCTAATATGCAGCTGGAGCTATGAGCTTCACGACAGCTGCCTGCTAGCCCCCTGCAAGACGGTGAATCTGTGGCCTTTTGATGCCAGTTTTCCTGGCATGAAAGACAGTTTTCACGATGGCATGGAGACATAGTCCCAAAATTGGAGAATCCAGCCCGTGGATTCAGATCGGAACAGGTGAGAGCTGGTGTGAACTTGGTGATTCATTTGGAATAGCTCGGGTGCCCTTTTGGATATGTCCCTGGGGTACCTTTGGGAGAGGTAAGGCATCCTATGGGATTGTTAAAAGTGAATATGATAGGGCAGCATGTTGGCGCATTGGCTAGCACAGCTGCCTCACAGCGGCGAGGTCCCAGGTTCTATCCTGGCTCTGGGTCACTGTCCGTGTGGAGTTTACACATTCTCCCCTTATTTGCATGTGTTTCGCCCCCACAACCCAAAGATGTGCAGGCTAGGTGTATTGGCCACACTAAATTGCCCCTTAATTGGAAAAAAATGAATTGGGTACTCTAAATGTATGAAACAAAAGTGAATATGATTATGCAATTTCTATCTGTCTCGGAAGTGTCAAAGAGCTGTCTAGCTGGCAAAGAACAGTCAATCTGTTACAAAACTGTCAAAGCTCTCAAGGAGCTGTAAAATCATACCAGGTGAGTTGGCATGGATGTGGGAGGGGCAATTGGTGGTGGGAGGGAGGGCTGGCACTAAGTTGGGGCTATAAGCGGCCATGGAGATATTTGCTGAAACGACACGAGAAGCCAGTCTGATGAATACGGCACTGGAAGCATTGATTCAGGTGGGCAGGAGGAAAGGCAGTTTGTTACCTCCAGGGAACAAGCCCCTCAATGATCACCGCAGAAGGGATTGAGGAGGTGGGTAGGAAGTCAACACCTGAAGTCTGGACTCGAGGACCTGGCAAAAGTGCCACTAGAGTCTAATGACCTCAGATGGGTGGGCAACCTCAGTGAATGTATTGTTATGAGATCTCCTACCGAGCACACCACCTACTTCTCACACTGCTTAATGCACCACACCTCCAACGCTCACACAGCAACTCTCGCTGCCATTCAGATCTCATGCCTAACATCCAGATACACTACCTCACCCACACACACCCACCAATTTTACCAGCAACACATCCACCTCTTACAGCCTCTTTATACCTCCAGCTATTCAGTTGTGGCAGGCACAACTCCCAAACCCAGTGGTTCACAATCACTGACAGTCACCATTGTTTGTTGCAGGAAAATGTGGGGGATAAGGACACCTATATATCCTGTGCTCTGTGGAAGTTATTGGTTCGCTGCATCATGGGACCAACTGCCAAAGGGCCCAAAACATTCAATCCTACTGAGGTTATTTAAGAACTGTCACCTGCTCAACCCAAGCCGAAATGGAAAGGGAAACAACACTGCACCAATGAAGAAGCACCATTAATGAACTGACACTTACAGCCACCAGCTGAGGCACTTACCTTGGCTACTAGTATAGAGTTGGGATCAGCACATGGTGAGTTACTGGTGAGGAGCAGGTGGCAAGCACGCCAAGGCTGAAGAATGGTTCATTTTCTCACTGAAGGGTGTGGCGACAGATGAGTACTACTTCAGAGGGCTTACATGAGGGGTGGAATGCAGGAAAGCACTGAATGGGCATGCACACCTGGATGCAGGTGTATTGGTTGCTCTGCCAGGCACCTTCCTGTCACTTTAAATAGAACTATAGAAGGGCCCGTCTTGCAGCTTCATATTTTCTTCCCGTAAGTGTTGCCAAAACCTGCATTGGCCAAATTTGGAATCCTGCCTTCGCATCAGCCAGCTAGAAGTCGCGCTATGGGAATGAATATTGTGGCCTTTGTCTTTTAACCAGGGAATGGCTCTCAGCCATTGGAGATAAACATAGTAAGATGGACTCGTGGGAATCGAAGGAACATGTGGGTCATTCAATTTTTTTTTAAGCTGATGGAGCTGAAAGAACACCTTTCTTAAATTTCACAGGCAGATTTCAGGTTAGTCAAACAGCTCCCACTTTGAAATGCTTAGATCCTATTCATATGCAGGAAAACACACAGTGGGACTGAGGAGCCATATGTGAACATTTACATCTGCACATATTATTTTGCAGACATGAAGGCAGCTAAATTAGGGGAGCAAAGTGTCCATTTCAAAGTGAAAACATTGTTGTCTATTAAAATGATTGGCTCGATATCAAACAGTATGTTATCTGTGTAAAAAAACTAGTGCGCATTAAGCATTTTAGTCAAGGATTTAAGTTTAAGTGTTGACAATAAATAGTTAATAATAATGATCTTTATTATCATCACACGTAGGCTTACATTAACGCTGCCATGACGTTACTGCGAAAATCCCCTAGTCGCCACATTCCGGCGCCTGTTCGGGTACACAGAGGGAGAATTCAGAATGTCCAATTCACCTAACATGCGCGTCTTTCGGGACTTGTGGGAGGAAACTGGAGCACCCGGAGGAAACCCACACAGATATGGGGAAAATGTGCAGACTCCACACAGACAGTGACCCAAGCTGGGAATCGAACCTGGGACCCTGGCGCTGTGAAGCAGCAGTGCTAACCACTGTGCTACCATGCTGCCCTCAGAAGTTAGATGAGGAGAGTACTGGTACAACTGCGATTTGAACTTGGATCGTTGGATCCAAAGTCCAGAGTGCTCACCGTTACACCATAATGTGGATAATTAATCCTGCTGTTGAGACACAAAATTGGGATACAGGGGAAAGGATTTTCTGGCCCTTCAGGCCAGTAGATCAAACCGTCCAGATGAAGATGACCTCTTGGGGCCGGTTTCCCGGTGGTGGGACGGGAGAGCCATGCATAGCGACGTGGACATCGGCGGGACCAGAAGATCCTGCCGGCAGTCAATGGCAAGCCACCTTTGCTGCTGGGGAGGGGCCAGAAAATCCCACCCAGGGTTTCAATTCATGAGGAACTGGTCCAGCGTTGTGGAAAGAGACAGTTGTTCTGCCAGAGCAAACTTCACAGAAATCAGATTAGGACAAGTATCCTGGTGAATTAATTAACTAGGACAGTGGGTAGAGCTTTAAAATAATAAGGGGGATAATTCAGGAAATGTTGAATTTATAAATCTGAAAGGGAAAGCCAAGGCTCAAGTAAACTATGGTGATGTTGGACACTTTCCATACCTCCTCTCTCTCCATCCTGTGATGGGTCAGCTGGGGCCAGAGGGGTGGCCTGGAGGAAACCCATACAACCTGTGGCCCTAAATTCACAGTGGGCTGTCAACAGCATGCTCAGCTGCATGGCAACTTTGCCGGCTGCGGCAATGGTGTTCAGTGCCCGTCCACCCTAACCCCACAGCCCACCTTCTGGCCACCCTCCACTACTCACACCAGCCCTGGCAGAAGTCACCCACCCAGCGGCATGACTGTCAGCAAACTATGGTTATGTTGAACACCTTCCATACCTCCTCTCTCTCCCTCATCAGCCACGGTGCCTTTCTCACGATTTTTAAAAGCAGAAGTGAACCTCGTCATCGGGAATTTGCCCCGATGGAGGCAGAGGATTGAAGAGGCCCTGGAGAACACCGGGTCAGGCCCTCTAATAATACGTAAACGGCGTTTACTGTGTGTGCAGAGTGCATTGACTGCGCCATCGAGGTACTGGAGAATTGAGATTTGGCGTGAAACCTGCACCCTCCATGATTTTGGCATCAAAGCTGATTCTCTGCCCAATCACGTTCCCCGATTCTGGCATCAGCCGACAGAGAATCCTGCCCGAGGTATTGTGACAAGATGCAGGGTAAATGAATTGATGGCACAAATAAAGATCGGTTTTATCTATAACCATTGCTACAATGGAGCGTGACTAATGATGGGGCATTAAATATTATTTTGGAAAAGAAAGGCAAGTTGAGAAAAGGGCATGGGGCAGTCCCATAAAGGATAAGATAAAGGCTGTTGTGAGAAAGGATCTGAGCTCAGAAAATCAGGTTTAACATCAATATGGGTGGGGTTAATAAATAACCAAAAGCAGAAGACACTGGTGGGACTAGTTTACAGGCCTCTAACAGAATCACAGGGCTAGATTTAGTGGGAAGGCCATAGATGCCAATGTGACTCTGGAAGCAGGTGTTGCTTCCTCTCTGTTGTGCAGAGACAGATGCAAATCCACGATGGTCAACCAATTAACTCACAAAAGGCATGGAGGCCATCCAATCGAAGGCCTGAGCTGTGAATTCAGGTGTAAAAGTCAGCGTTAGCTGATGCCGCAGGAGGTGCTGGCACCATATTTAAAGGGCTGCCGGCTCTGCATTCACTGATGCCTGTACAAAGGGGAACTTTTCTTGACTACTGCCTGCAACCAACCGAGGAGCTGACCAGTAATCTGACACAAGAATTACACATTTGGAAGACACCAGGTGGACCTCTGGTGCAGTGATGTCACCCTGTGTGTTCTCCTCCAAGCTGAAAGGATTGGCGGGAGGTCTTCTTCCCTCGGTACTTCAAGAGGACAGGACCCACTCCCTGACCAAGAAAGCTGTGATGGAGATTGCAGAGGTCGTCAGCAACAGTGGTGCCACACAGTGAACCTGGATACAGAACCACAACACGGCAATGACTTCCTTTAGTTCGGACTTCTAGCCAAACCTGGCTGAATCCCACTTTACGACACAAGATAAAGGCTCATTGGGGAAGTAAGAAATTAATGTGGATAAAGGAATGGTGAAAGGGGAGAAAAATATGGTGTAAGCATAAATGTGTCATTTTCAAAATGACAGTATTTAAGTAGTAGTTCTAAGGCTCCATACTTGGGGCTTGACTATTTGCAACCTCTATTGATACCGAACTGAGGGGATAAATTTAAGTTTGCTGAAATGCAGGAGGGAAAGTAAACTACGAAGAGGACTCAAAGAGGTTACAAAGAGTAATAGACAATTGGACAAGAAGGTAGCAGATGAAGTTTAATGTGGCAAAAGGTGAAAAATGAAGTTGCAAGATTCTTTTTGAAAGGTGAAAGACTAGTATTCAAAGGGATTTTGAGGACCTTGCTCATGAGGAATAGAAATTTAACATACAGTACTACAAACAATTGCAGGTCAGTCTTTATTATAAGGGGGTTGGATTTTAAGAGCAAGGAAGTCCTGCTGTTGTTGTAAAGCTCTTTGGTGAGACCATACCTGAAGTATGTTTATAGTAGGGTCTCCTAACCTAACAAAGGATTTACATACCTAGACGGGCTACAACAAATATTTTCCAGGTTGGTTCCTGGCATGAGGATGCAGTCCTATGAGCAGAGAGGGTGTGAAATGGACCTATTCTCTGGAGTTTAGGAAAATGAGAGGTGATCTAATTGAAACATATAGGGAGCGATTCAACCAAAAACTTGGGCGCGATTCTCCCAGCCCCGCGCCGGGCTGGTGAATCACCGCAACCGCGCCACGTCACCCCAACGCCGGCGCGCGATTCTCCGAGGTGTGGAGAATCGGCACCATTTGCACCGGCGCGTTTGGCGCGGCAGCAGTCGCGGGCCACTGTCTGCAGCCTGGCCGCCTATTCTCCGGCCCGAATGGGCCGAGCGGCCGCCCACACCTGGCCGCTGCCAGCTGGAACTCTGCGCAAAGGGTCGGAGGCAGCCTGTGGGGGGTGGGGCCTCCGATGGGGTCTGGCATGCGATCGGGGCCCGGCCTCTCCCCCCCCCGGGCCTACTTTGTTGCGCATCCGGCTCCAGAACCTCCGCGCCATGTTGCGTCAGGGCTGGATCATTCCGTAAAGGCACCGCGTGTGCGCGTATTGGCACAGTGCACGGCAGGAAGTGAGGCTGGAGTGGCATAAACCACTCCAGCGCCGTGCTGTTGTGGGGGCCAGAATCGCTAGTGCCCGCGCCCATTTAGTGCCGTCGTGAAACGCAACGGCGTTCACGACAGTGCGGACACTGTCCCGCGATTGGGGAATCACGCCCCCTATGTCCGGTTTCAGGCGTGTTTAGGGAGTGTTTCTCAGCGGTTGTAATGCCCAGAGAAACTCCGCTATTCAATGGCAATTTGCCATTTTTTTGGCCTTGGAGAGTTTCTTTCGCCCGAGGCAGTACTTCGGGTGATTTCCTGCTGGCGAGCTTCAGGAAAGGCTCCTTGCAGATTGTCCCCGACAACCCACCGATCTTCCCTTGCCACTTTCAGGACCCTCCATTTTTGACACCCCCCAGCCTTGGTGTGGCCCCCCGGGCACACCCCCTCACCCTCCACACCTAGCAAGGGTCCCGGGCCTGATCCCTTGCAGTGCCAACCTGGCACCCTGGCACTGCCAGCCTGGCACCCTGGCAGAGCACCACCAAGTTGGCAGTACCAAGCTGCCAGGATGCAAGAGGGTGAGCCAGGGTGACACCCTGCCTTGTCCCCGACAACCCGCCGGTCTCTCATGGTCTGGGAGACCCCCCCAGGTCCAATTATGATTGGTCCACGTTTGTGTGAATGAGTACTGAACGGTGCCCCAGTGCAACCATTGAGCTCCGGGCACGGGGAGAATCCACGAATGCATATTTAAATGAGCCTAATGGCTCATGAATCAAAAATATAAGGGCAAAATTAAAAGTAAGTGGAAATAAGGGAATAAACAGGGAATAAACAGGAAGGGTCTTTACATACCCTCTTTACATACCTCTACATAGGGCAGCGTGGTAGCATAGTGGTTAGTAGGGCATCGCGGTAGCATAGTGGTTAGCAGGGCAACGCGGTAGCATAGTAGTTAGCACAATTGCTTCACAGCTCCAGGGTCCCAGGTTTGATTCCTGGCTGGGTCACTGTCTGTGCGGAGTCTGCACGTTCTCCCTGTGTCTGTGTGGGTTTCCTCCGGGTGCTCCGGTTTCCTCCCACAGTCCAAAGATGTGCAGGTTAGGTGGATTGGCCATGCTAAAGTGCCCTTAGTGTCCAAAAAAAAGGTTACTGAGTTATGGGTTACGGGGATAGGGTAGATAGGTGGGCTTGAGTAGGGTGCTCTTTGTAAGGGACAATGCAGACTCGATGGACCGAATGGCCTCCTTCTGCACTGTAAATTCTATGATTCTATGATTCTCCTTAAAAGACAAGCTTCAGGGCACGGACATTTCATTATGAGGTATGCAAGACATAAATCGCAAACACATTGGTAACTGGTCAGCCCTTAAACACGTGACAAAGCACCCACAATCATGTTATCCTTTCCAGGAATGTGTACAATTTTAACATTGAACCAGTGTACTAATAAATCTTGGAAGTTCTCTATAAACGCAAGTGGGATCATGGTCTGTGTCAACAAAGTTTTGTTTATTGTCATGTTGGACATAAACCTCAAAATGCTGCAGGGCTAGTAGCAATGCTAAGGCTCCTTTTTCAATGATGGAATACTTTCTCTGGCACAGATTTTCAGTCTCTAACTGAGCCAGTTTCTATGGTTTTAGCCGAGACAGATGTGGCTTTATTGGTTCAGAGTTTCTTATGTCCACACCATGAGTAGCTAACAGAGTGTCCCCTGGTGTTTCCGTACAACTCTGTCCATACTCTTTCTGTCTCCCTTGTAATGCATTCAGTCTTTTCTGATTTTCCAATAAATATTGATCCAAATTTCGAGGATCTCCTGCAACTAAACTGCAACTATTATTGTCAATGCTGAGAGAAATATTAGATTCCTGTTTAATCAATAAACGCTCTTCAACCTCACCAGCTTTACGTTCTCTCTTGTCCTTTACATGGTTACCTTCAGCAACAGGTGCAGCTGAGGGTTCAATCCTCTCAGAGCTGGTTAATTTATATGCACCATTCTTTGTTTTACAGCCTTTACTTCCGCATCAGAGTTTCCATATCACAATTGGTGCTTTCCAGATTTGAATTATTCATCTTTACTTTCAGAATCATCATTTGTGCGATGAACTTTCTGTTTTTTGTTAACCGATATGGTGGCAGAACCACCACATGGTTCTCCATCCATCTTCCCCTTAATCTTTTACAAAGAATTGATTACTGATTAGTTCATCTCCTTTGCTATTTCCTTCCTCTACCTTGCAGAGGCACAGTGGGCCTTCACAAGGATGTGAGTTAACCAGCCTTCCGCTTGGTATCACTATCCTTGTCCTGACTAACCGATGCTATGTCATTATGTGTACTTTCCTTCAAAGCAAGCATGCTCTGGGAAATATTTGCACCTGAAGTGAATGGCAATGGGTTTACTGCAAGAGGCTGTGACAAATTACCATTGGGAAAAGAAAATCACTTTCTTCTACCGACTTGCAGTTTTCTTCACCTGCTTTGGGAGAATTACTTACCATTTGTTGAAAACTAGTTATGACAGGTTTACTCAGTACCATTTGTTTATCGTTACTTCATAATCAGATAAAAATTCCTGACATCTTTGGCCCTTGGCTGCCCAATAATTATAGTCACCAGGTTTGTAAATGTAAACATGATTACTGTTTATTTATACTATGATCTACCATGAAATGTGCAGTAAGTACAACTGGTTAATGACAAGCTATACCTACTACCCACTTTAACTGTTTCACCCTCTATACAGACACTCAAGACAGGCAAACAGAGTGGCGTGGAAAGGGGTAAAAATAATAAGGATGAGGGTCACAAGATAAGAGCCTTTGTCTCAAAAGTTTGTTCTTTAATAATAATAATAATAGCTTATTGTCACAAGTAGGCTTCAATGAAGTTACTGTGAAAAGCCCCTAGTTGCCACATTCTGGCGCCTGTTCGGGGAGGCTGGTACGGGAATTGAACCCGTGCTGCTGGCCTTGTTCTGCATTACAAGCCAGCTGTTTAGCTCACTGTGCTAAACCAGCCCCTATTTAGCACTGATTAAAGTATCTGGCTTGCAACTGGCAATGGTCTTCTTTACAGTCATCAATTCAAGGTCCCCGCAGGTTAGAAAATGCAGTACCCACAGACAGCAGACTTTCTGGAGAGACACTTAGTTCTTATCAAACTGGGCCTTCAGCTCAAGGTTCACATTTACGCCTATACCTTTTTAAAAAATAAATTTAGAGTACCCAATTAATTTTTTCCAACTAAGGGGCAATTTAGTGCAGCCAATCCACCTACTCTGCACATCTTTGGGTTGTGGGGGCGAAACCCACGCAAACGCGGGGAGAATGTCCAAACTCCACACGGACAGTGACCCAGAGCCAGGATACTGGCCTGAAAATGACAGGTCCATTAATCATCCATGAATCAAAAATGAACATCAAAAATAAAAGAAAGGGGAGGAAGGGAATAAATAGGTAATAAACAGGAAGGACCCTTACAAGATGTATAAAATTATAAGGGCATAAATAGACTAGAGAGGGAGAAATGTTTCTCCTTGGTTGAGAGGTCAATGACTAGGGAGCATAGATTTAAGGTACGGGGCAAGAGGTTAAGAGGAAATGTGAGGGAAACGTATTCACCCAGAGTGTGGTGGGAGTCTGGAACTCATGGTCTGAAAGGGTGCTGGAGGCAGAGACCTTTGTAACATTTAAAATGTATTTAGATCGGGCAGCACAGTGACGCAGTGGCTAGCACTGCTTCCTTATGATGCTGAGGACCTGAGTTTGATCACGGCCCCGCGTCACTGTCCACACGGAGTTTTCACATCCTCCCCGTGTCTGTATGGATCTCACCCCCACAACCCAAAAAGATGTGCAGGGTAGGTGAATTGACCATGCGGAACTTCCCCTTAATTGGGAAAAAAAGAATTGGATACTCTAAATTTATTTTAAAAAAGTATTTAGATGTGCACTTGCTATGCCATGGCCAAGTGATCGAAAATAGGATTAGAATTCTTAGGTGGTTGTTTTTGACAAGCGCAGACACAATGGGCCAAAGGCTCTTCTCTTTGCTGGAGACCTCTATGACTATAAATGCTTCCCTGGTAGTTGTTTCACTGATCGAGGCCCGAAGGTAAGTTTTGAAAGGAAGGCAAGAAGTATGGTTTACAATTGAAGGGAAGAGGTGGGAGGAATTGATGCAGGCAACTAGTGACCACCAGAAGTGTTATTGAGCAGGGTTTTTTAGAATGCAGATCGCGACCCACGGGCGGGTGTCGAGAGAGTTGCGGAGTGATCGGTTGTGGCGTTTCCACGGTGATCCTGAAGCAGCCATTAGACATGGCTTGTATGGTCCTTGATGAGCGGTCTGCTGGAAAACTGAACTGCATCTCACTTAGTGATAACACAGTGGCTTGCCAAATTTGTGATATTGCTGAGAATTTAGAAGCCCATCTCATTTCTTGTTTAAAGTCAGCACAGGCGTTCATAGAATCATAAAATCATAGAATTTACAGTGCAGAAGGAGGTCATTCAGCCCATCGAGTCTACACTGGCCCTTGGAACCAGCACCCTACTTAAGCCCACACTTTTCCACCCTATCCCAGTAACCCAGTCAGGGCAATTCTGCATGGCCAATTCGCCTAACCTGCACATCTTTAGACTGTGGGAGGAAACTGGAGCACCCAGAGGAAACCTACGCAGACACGGGGAGAATGTCCAGACTCCATACAGACAGTGCGCCAAGCCAGGAATCCAACCTGGGACACTGGAGCTGTGAAGCAACTGTGCTAACCACCGTGCTACCCTGCCGTCCTCTGAGTTCTTAATACAACTGGATGAATGTACAAATGTTTCAGTTTGTGCAACCTAGCTAGTTTATGTTAGGTATTTTTAGCACAATGAATTTGTTAAGCATTACCAACCAGCATGACTGGCGCACAGATTTTTTGAAGCATTGAATAGTTACGTACTTGGAAAGTGCGGGCTCGACTGGGTTCATTGCAGAGGAATCAAAAGCGGTGGGGCAACCAAATTACTGGGAAAAGCAGCGGAGTTATCATCAGGATTAAGGAGTCAACTGGTCAGAACATTGTTTGGAATAACTGTTTTATTCACCATGAGGCATTGGCAATGAAAGGAACTCCATCCGAGCTTGAAGTGGTGTTGAATCTGTTTCTGATATGGGGGACGAGCGCACACATTTATTGTTCCACACAGCGGTACGTTGGCTGTCAAGGGGTCAGGAGCTTGGCAGATTTTATGAACAGAGGTAGGAAAAATCCTTGAAAAATTGTTCCCTCTGGCTGATTCATTTGGTTATGAAACTGGGATGCAAACTTGTCTTAACTAGCAGACATTTTTTCCATTCTAAACATACTTAACCTCAAATTGCGAGGGAAGGATGATGATTGCTTTCAGTGCTGTGATGCTTCCCAAAAGTCATGGAAAGTTTGGACACACATCTACTAGATGTTCCCCTTACCGCTACAACACAGTGTTAGTAAGGGAACTGTCAATAGAATGGCAAGCCTCATTCAGTTGCATTTAGCTATGCTGATCAACAGTTTTTGTCACTACTTTTCAGAGGAGATGTTTCAGATTTAGAAAGAGAAGAGTTGGATAAAAGATCCCTTTGAGATTGAGATCACAGAGCCAATTATTATCTTACAGTTGATTCCTAATGAAGAGATTGAACTTCTGCGCCTCACCTGTGACAGCACATTAAAAACACATCACAAGTCCATGAGGCTGTCAGCATTCTGGAGTAGCATCTCCGAGGCGTATCCAGTGCTGAGTGAAACAAGCATTTTGTAGCTATTGCCCTTCACAGTGACCTATGTGTGTGAGGTTGGATTTTCTGTCTTCACAATGATGAAGATGGCTAAAGGGAACCAATGAACTTTGCACCTGATATGCACATTTTCCTCTCTTCCTATGAACCTGATTTGAGTGAGATCGTGAGGACCAAGCAGGCTCACCTGTCACATTAAAGGTAAGCAAAAAGGTTTGTTGTGAAGGTCGACTGTGTGGGTCACAAAGGTGACCCGATTGGTAAAAGTGGGACCTGGGAAAAAAGTTTGAAAACACTGCTATGGAGTCTAGAAGAACAACTCTGTCCTTCCTGGCTGCACAATGGGATAAGAAAAACATAATTTCATGGCAGTTGCTTGTTAGGCTGCAGGAAGCACAAAACACACCATAATCTGAGTGGAACAGACAGTGTTCAGCACTGGCAAACTTTACAGACGCAAATTTTACAAGGGCAGTAAGGGATGAGCTACAAATGCTAGCCTAGCTAGCGATGCCCACATGCTTTAAAATAATGAAATGTTTTTAAAGTCAGCTTATCTCAACTGTGATGGCATTGAGAGTGAAACCTTTTCGTCAGATCTTTTAGTCCTAAACTGCTCTATGTGGAAAATTGTTTCTGTTGCATCTTTTCCAGCATTCCGGTAAGAATCAAACCATCTTGCTGTTTCAAGGCAAACAAACAGCTTTATAGATTGCAAGGGAAATGGCTTCTCTTGAGAAAAACTATTTTTAACAGACATTAATTAAAAACTTCCTCTTGCTTCTTCGTGACTGGATTCACTATGGAACAGATCATTCTAAAGGAAGTCACAGACTGGAAAAGGAAGGTAAACTGTGGCTGAAATATTCAGTAGTTCTGGTATTTATATCAAACTCCAGACTGTTCACACGGATATCTAATTAAATAGCTAACCTTGCCAACCTACAAATGATTTAGATCTACTAAATTGACCTGAATCAACTTATTGAATAGTATTGAAAATTTAGGGGTCCATAACACTTTGCATTACATAGTGGGCTGGGTAGTCCGTGCTGACTGCTGATAGCGGAGTTTCAGATGTGGTAGAGAATCCAGCGTCGGCCAAAAAAACGATCGTCACCTTTCCGATGCTCTGCTCCCCTGCTGGCGCAGAGCACGAACCTTGATGACATCACCAAAGAGGGACTGGAACATCGGAAGGGTGCCAGTGGGAGAATGCAGATGGGTCAAATACGTCTGGTGGGCCAAGGGGGTAACTCTCTCAGGGAGTTATACAACCATTCGATGCTTGCGTGGGAGGTGATGGATGCCACTTTGTGGACCTCCAGCCACTTTGAATAATAATAATAATGATCGCTTATTGTCACAAGTAGGCTTCAATGAAGTTACTGTGAAAAGCCCCCAGTTGCCACATACCGGCGCCTGTTCGGGGAGGCCGGTATGGGAATTGAAACTGCGCTACTGCCTGGTTCTGCATTACAAGCCAGAATGCACATCCACCAAGATGAGAAACATGGATCCTAAAAACTGGCCAGCGAAATCCACATGAACATGAGTCCAGGGATATCCGCACTACTCCCATGGGTGCAGCAGCGTCACTGCCGGAAGCTTTTGATGTCTTGACAAACAGTACACGGCTACCAGATGTAACTCCGGCCAGTATGGGCGGCACAGTGGCTCACAGCGCCTGGGGCCCAGTTTGGGTGACTGTCTGTGTGGAGTCTGCACGTTCTCCCCGTGTCCGTGTGTTTCCTCTGGGTGCTCCGGTTTCCTCCCACAATCCAAAGATGTGCAGGTTAGGTGGATTGGACATGATAAATTGCCCTTGGTGTCCAAAAAGGTTAGGTGGGTTACTGGGTTACGGGGATAGGGTGGAGGCATGGGCTGAAGTAGGGTGCTCTTTCCAAGAGCCTGTGCAGACTCGATGGGCTGAATGGCCTCCTTCAACACTGTAAATTCTGTGATTCAATTCTTGGAAAGAGAAAACTAATCAGCTGTGCATAAACCCGCTCAGGTCTTTGATCTGAAAATCATTCATTTATTTTTCTTTGATATTCATATAACTAGGCTTTGATTGGCAGCTTGCACATTCACACAGCTGTCAGCATTGTTCTATTCATCTTCCTTCATGGTTGAATGACTCTGATGTGCTTTAACCATAATGTTTATAAACATGAAGCTTTGATTGGCAGCTCTTGGACCACTTCAAACAGAGTTAAGTGCTGCCAATCTTCAGCTGACCACTCAAAATCACTCAAGCATGAAGGGAGGAGAATTGATATCACTTAATTCTGTTTAAAGTGGTCCAGGACCTTCTGGGGGGTGTCCTGACAGGAGTCACTTTTCTGGGGATCCTGTGGGGTGGGGGGTGGTCCTTATTTAGGTTGTATCCGTGAGGCTCTCATTATTTTGGGATCTCTATTGGAGGATCTCCTTATTTATGGGGTCTCAGGGTGGTGCCTTTATTTAGGGGGTCTCTGGTGGGGGTCTCTTTATAATAGAGGGGCGGGATTCAGCGCTCCCCTTCCGAACACGTCATTGCGTTGCCTACAGCATGCCGTTGGGATGCATCACCGGATGGCCATCCCCTGATGCTCCGCCCCCGATGGGCCAGGTTCCCGACCGCGGGGTGATGTGTGATCTCAGCAGTCGGGAACCCGGCGTGGTGGCTGCGGACTGTGTCCAGCGCCGCCACAGTTGAGCGGGAGCCATGTTGCCAGCCGGGGAGGATTCTGCGAGGGCTGGGGGACTGGTGGGGGGTAGCCACAAGGTGGGGGCACTTTTTGGCAGGGTCCGCACACGGCTAGTGCCACGTTTTATGGCATGACTACTGCAGGTCGTTGCCGCGAGCATGCGCGGCCATGGACCCGGCCATTCTCTGGCCGTTTTCATTATGGGAGCCTTGAGTTTTACACGGTGTGGCTGCTAGCCCTTCACCGGTCGTAGGATCGGTGAGGGGGCGGCGTGAAATTTTTAATGTAAAATGCCACAGATGCTCCACAATTTGCCTCAAAAACAGTGAATCCAGCTCCAGGTCTCTGTGGGGGGGTGTCTTATTTAGTGGGTCTCTTGATATCTCAGTATTTAAGGGGTTTCTGGAGGGTCTCTTTATTTAGTGGGTCTCTGTGGACCAGGGGCTGGCGGGTTGGACTATCATTGTCCCAAAAGATATGTTTGTTCGGTGAATTGGGCATTCAAAATTTTCCATCTGTATACCCGAACAGGCGCTGGAATGTGGGGGGGCGGGGAGTTGGGGGGATGGCTCCGGCTTTTCACAGCAACTTCATTGCAGTGCTAATGTAAGCATACTTGTGACACTAATAAAGATTATTATTAGCAGGCCCTGCGCCCTATGCTCCGCACACTTGTGATTCACTGGTCCCTGCTGCCAGGAATCACGTGGACAAAGTTCACTTGTGATCTCTACTATCGTGGCCCTGACGTGGTGTAGCTCGCGATGGGCCAAGGGGGTAACTGTTGCCCCATCAGCCACTGCGAGGTTCACCAAGCCAGGGCCATTATAGTAGAAACCAGCCGGGGCCACCGCCCCACCACTCCCCCCCACTACCAGCCAGGGTCACCTCCCCCACCCCTCCCCCCCACTACCAGCCAGGTTTGGCCAGCATTTATTGCCCATCACTAGTAACCCTTCAGAAGGTGGTGGTAAGTTGCCTTCTTGAACCGCTGCAGTCGTTGAGGTGTAGATACACCCGCTGTGCTGTTAGGGAGAGAGTTCCAGGATGTTGCTCCAGCGACAGTGAAGGAACGGTAATACATTTCCAAGTCAGGGTGGTGAGTGACTTGGTGGGGAACCTCCAGGTGGTGGGTTTCCCAGGTAATTGCTGCCCTTGTCCTTCTAGTAGAGGTTGGGTTAGGAAGGTGTTGTCTCAGGAACCTTGGTGAGTTACTGCAGTGCATCTTATTGATAGCCCCATCCCACAAAGCCCCCCCACTCCACAAAGACCCCCCACTGAAAAGACGCCCATGTCTGGAAGCTAGAGAGCAATCCAGACAGGGGCTGTGGGAAGAACTATAGCTGTATTACTTACCCAGTAGCTCTGTGTGTCTATCCCTTGAAGGAGAACAGCTGTGTTTGCCTCTGGTTCCCATAGAGCCACTATTTGTGATCCATTCATGCCTTTCAAGTAGTGGTTTATGATTGATAGCTCAAAAAGAAATACCTGCCACTTTGATCCATTCCTATCCCTTCACAATTCAGAGGCCTGTGGTGAAACCCCAATGTTTGTACCCTCACCGATTCTGGCAACAATGAAGGGCTAGCACTGGCGGAAACTGAAACCCCTGCACCGAAATGGCCGGGTCCCGGGCTGTGCATGTGCACGGTTGATCACCTGCACTGGTCATATTATAATACAGATTTGATCAATAACATCAAACTACACTCACCTACTGCTAATCCCACTCAGTGGTATAACTTTAATTTAATCTTCTCACACTAACTGCTCTTATGATGTGGAGATGCTGGCGTTGGACTGGGGTGAGCACAGTAAGAAGTCTTACAACAACAGGTTAAAGTCCAACATGTTTGTTTCAAACACTAGCTTTCGGAGCACTGCTCCTTCCTCCTTCCATTCACCTGAGGAAGGAGCAGTGCTCCGAAAGATAGTGTTTGAAACAAACATGTTGGACTTTAACCTGGTGTTGTAAGACTTCTAACTGCTCTTATGACCTCGCTCTAGCTGTCTCATGCTTACTCCTCTCCTAAGGTCCAGCATTACTGATTTATATAGTACTCGCTGCAGTTCCCTCTAGTGGCTATTCTATTATGGTACTACATTAACCCTTGTAATGCCGATAGTTATGATAATACCACATCCAGATCATCAAGATCCTCAGCTGAGGCATCTGCAACAGAACTTGACTACAACCTGTCCCCCTGAGGAGCTGGGACAAAAATCACCCTGACCCCTGGCCTGGTTCCAACATAAAATGTGGTGTGGCAAAGATTAGTGGTGAGAGAGGATTGTGAAAATTTTAAAAACCAACAAATGGTGACCAAAAATAAAGAAAGAAAGAGAAGATAAACTATGAGAGTAAACTTGAAAGTAATATAATAATGGCAATTTCGAGCTTCTTTAAAGATATATAAAAAAGGAAGAGAGAGGCCAAATTGAACATAAGCCCTTAAGAGAACGAGACAGGGGAAATAATATTAGGGGAACCGTGAAATGACAGAGTAGTTAAAGAAATACATTAGGACGGAATTTTCCCCAAAGAATGGTTCTGACATGGAATGTGGACATCACTGGCATTGAGCCAACCCTAATTGCCCTCTGAGGGTACTTAAAAGTCAATCACATTGCTGTGGGTCTGGAGTCTTATATAAGACAAACCAGGCAAAGATGGCAAGTTACGTTCCCCAAGGGCATTAGTGAACCAAATGGGCTTTTGCAGCAATTAATGATGGTTTCATGGTCACCATTACTGAGACTAGCTTTCATTCCAGATTTCTCTTTTGATTAATTAGTTGAATTCATTCAATTCAAATTTCGCAAGCTGCCATGATGGGATTTAAACCTGTGTCTTCAAAGCATTAACCTGGATTCCGAGAGCAGTGTTTTTCAAACTTATTCTCCCAGGACCACTTTTGCCAACTGGCTGACCTCCGCAACCTCCGCCAGCCCGACCTTCATGATATGGGCCATGTTAGCTTACCTTTAATGCGAAAGGGGAGTCTGCTTGGTCCTCACAATCTCACTTCAATCGGGTTCAAAGGAGGAGATGGCAATGCTCATATCATATTCCGACTTCAGCCAGTTCCTTAGTGCCGTCTTCATCTTATGAAAACAGAAAATCAAACCTCTCACATGTAGGTAGTCATGACGGACAATATCAACAACATGCTTGTTTTACTCAGCACTAGATGCTCCTGGGAGATACTGCTCCAAAATTCTGACAGCCTCATGGGCTTTTGGTGTGTTTTTAATGTGGTATCCCAGGTCAGCTACGGCAGCAGAGTTTTCTGATTTGGAGTCAGCTGGATGTTAATAACTGACTCTAGGGTCTCAAACGCAAAAGGAATTTTTCACCCACCCCTTCTCTTTCAAAATCTGAAACTTCTTTTCTCATTTGCCAGTACTTCCTTGCATATGACACATGTGGACTTTGCATCCTTTTTTGCATTTGCACAATTGACAAAACCATACTTCAAGGCATCATCTTTCTACTGATTTGTTCCTGAGTTAAGTTTCTTCTTTGTAGGCTATTAACCAGAGCCCTGGAACTCTGCACAATGATAACACTAGCACTGCTGGATCCTGCCCTGGACGCTCCTGAACAGTTCTCTCCAGCATATTCTGTTGTGACATTATTTCCAGTAGGTACACTGTCTATTTGAGTCTCTGGCCGTCTCTTACGCCGAGGAAAATGATCCATCTTTACAGTCCTCTTGCCAGCAGCTGGAAAATGGAAGGAACTCTGCTCCATGATTTGCCACAAACAAGGCATTTGGCGTCAAATGTACATGCATGGCAGGTGACCTGCTCTCTCCTGCTCCTACTGGCCAGAAAACTCCACACAACCTCATTTATTTTACTTTAAAAGGCGCAGCAGCCAGAATTCCCAATGTAAAAGCTGGTAGCAGCAGTTGGCTGTTTCTCTCCCGATCGGGACCACAACAGGAATTGTGCGACAGATCGCTCTGCGACCCTCCCGATACTCGCCCGCGACCCTCACTTTGAAAAACCTGCTGTAGAGTATTAGTGCAGTGACCCTACGCTGCAAGCTCCCCTCATGGGTCAAGTCACAAGGAAATTCAGCCAGGCAATGCCTGTCTTGATAGTCATTTGTGGTAAAAAAAATATTCTTGGCTGATCCTGGTCCAGAGTGGAAATTTAGGCAGGAAGCCATTGTGCTGGTTTCCCACAACTTTCCTTCACTTCAGGGATGCTCCACTTGAAGTGACTGCAGGTGCTAAATATGTCTGCCCAAATATGCACATACATATTCAAATATCATGGCAATGATGAAAAAAATTTTAAAACATGTTTCCTGTCATTAACGACACTGGATGCAGAAAATGATGGAGGCGAGGTGTTAAAATTCAAATCTCCAAAGGGAGTGTAATTGAGAGCAGGAAAATAGTTATTTTGTCTTCAAATAACTTGGAGGCAGCTGGTCCCTGTCCATTGCTCCAGGTGTTTATGGACAGTTGCACTTGACCTTTCAGCTCGGGTTTGCAGTAGTTTTTAATGACTTAGACCTGGAAATAAAAGTTGGGCCCATTGTTCCTCCACAAATATCCGATGTTTGGTTATACTCTGGTTAGCTTAGGCCATTTAAAAAATGAATACCAGCACAGCTTCTTTCCTCATTCCCAATTATCTTCGAATCTCATTGGGAGGGATTCTCTGTAGCCCGATGCCAAAATTGGGAATGGTGATCGGGCTCCCGGTGTTGGGATTGGCTCCCGACGCCGGAATCGGGGCAGGTGCCAGTTTGACTCCGGTTTGCAATATTCCGTACCTTCCAAATCGGCATCATCGGAATGCGATGCTCCGCCTCTGATGGGCCAAGTTCCCAATGGCGTGGGCCACTGTAGTCGCAGCGGTCGGGAGCCTGGCGTACCGGCGTGTGGACAGTGTCCAGTGCCACCACACTCGGCCGTGTGACTGGTCAGGGGACGTCAGCTAGGGCAGGGGGGAGAGGTGGGGGTAGCCAGGGGGTGGGCTGTGGTGTCGGGGTGGGCTGGTATGCAGTCCAGCATGGCCGGCACCATGTTTTCTGGTGCATGTGTGCAGGGTGTAGGCATGCGCGGCTGCAGCTTGTCAGCCCTGCGCATGCGCAGCCCGGGACCCGGTGATTCTCTGGCCATTTTCTGAACGATATGTGGGTATTTCACGCAGCGCCGATGCTAGCTCCTCACCGATGTCAGAATGTTTTATTGCACCAGAAACTTATTATTTTAGCTTGAACAGTGTGCCTTCGAGCTGGAATTCAAAATACTGGAATTACAAAACAATGGGCACAATTCAAATGAGAAAGTGGCATTTTGTGGGCGTTTGGCCTCAATTGTTTACAATCTATATAAATCATCTGCTCGCAGGGACAGAAACAGGAACAGCAAAATTTGAAGATGATAATAAAATAGGTGGGAAAGCAGGCAACGAAGAGGATGTACAGATTTTACAGAGAGATGTAGAAAGGCTAGGAGATTGGGCCAAAATTTAGCAGATGGAGTTCAATATGGATCGGTGTGAGGTTGGCTGAAAAAATAGTCAGGAAAATTATTATCTAAATGGAAAGTGTTATATTACTGGGTCTAGTAATATGTATCATTATGAGTTGCTGTTGCTGCAGATGGTCTGATGGTGTGATCCTGAAGAAACCACGAGTCTTCAACTTAAAGCAAACTAATTTATTAAAGTAACGATTATATTTGAGTTTGACACTCTACAGAACTATCTCTCGAAATTAAGTAATTAAATATTGATGTATTAACTGATTCGCAACTATAAATACTAACGATACTGAGAGCCAACTATCAACCACACTGCTTACTAAACACTCCTGGGTTGAAAGAGACCAAGATCCTCTGGGAGCTGATATGTATAGTGGGATCTAGTAGTGCCCTTTAGTGGTAGAGTTACAGTTAGATGTTTTAATTAACACTTTAGTTATCTACATGTGTACCAATCATTACAGAAAGCAGATTGAAAATGTGTCTGGGCAGAGGGATCTGGGTGTCATTGTTCATGAATTGCAGAAAGTCTGTATGCAGGGACAAAATGTAATAAGACAGGCAAATGGAATGTTACAAAAGGACTGAAGTATCAAAGTAGAGAAGTATTGTTGCAATTCTTTAGGGTATTGGTGAGACCACATCTGGAGTATTGTGTGAAGTTTTGATCTCCTTAATTCAGGAAGGATGTGGCGGCATTGGAAGCTGTTCAGAGAAACTTCATCAGATTGATTCCGGGGATGAAAGGGTGATGTATGAGGAGAGATTGAACAGTTTGGGCTTATACTCACTGGAGTTTGGAAGGATGAGAGGGGATCTGATCGAGGTATATAAAATACTAACAGGATTGATAAAGTAAATGTAGACCAAGGCCGTATTGGCAGCTAGAGCTGCGGGTTCTACAATGGCTCCCTGCTATCCCCCAGAAAAACGGGGAATCTGTGGCCTTTTGACGCCAGTTTTCCTGGCGTAAAAGACCCCAGTTAGCACGACGGCGTGGGGACTTCGTCCCAAAAACGGAGAATCCAGCTCCAAATGTTACCCTAGAATGAGAGGTCATGGATATAAGTTGAAAGGCTGTAGATTTACACATGAGATTAGGAGGCACTATTTCTCGCAGAGGGTGGTGAATTTGTGGAACTCACTGCCCCATAGTGTGATGGAGTCCAAATCGCTAAATGGTTTCAAGAAGGAGATAGATATATTTCAGATTAAAAACCGGTTACAGGGATATGGGGAACAGGTAAGGATATGGATTTGAGACCAGAAATCTGATTGAATGACGGAGCAGGCTCAAAGGGCTGAATTGCCTACTTCTGCTCCTAATTCCTGTGTCCCTATGACTGCACAGCTGATTGGAGGAGTCCCAAAGGCTTTGGCCACAAGAGATGGTACTGACAATGCATGGCACTGAAGCCAACACTGCTAGGTGGCGATGGCAGTGGAAAGCCTGGAGCCGAACATCTACGTCTTGAGTGATGGTGTCCAAGGCATGGCTCAGTCTGTAACGACCATGGCTGAGGGCCTCAACATCATGTCCCAGTCACTGAGGGACCTGTCCCAAATGGAGCTAGGCATTGCCTCTGCTGTGCAACCTGGGGGCACACCTAGACGTAGCACGACAGCACGAAAGATCAAGAAGAGCGAGTAGCACTGAGTAGCGTCATGTGAGTGTACCTTTAAGAAATGGGTGTTTAAGAACTGTACCTTTAAGAAATGGGTGTGTATCAGTGATGTCAGAGAGTGGGTGTAGCTGGGCTGCCTGTCAGCTTTTTACTTTCATTTTAGGCTGTTTGCTGCAGGTTGTGTTTCAGTTTCGTTTTCAGTGTCGGAGCTGAAGCCAGACAAAGCAGGTGTACTGCTGTTCTCTCTGCCATGAAAAGACTATCTCTTGATCATTTGGTGAATTCAGAATTATAAGTGTTCTCAGTAGTGAATGTAAACCTGATGTGCTTCTGCTGTACCACACCTGTAGAGTGGGCCGTGTGCTCCCCATACCACAATCTATTAAAAGTTGTGGGTCAGGTGAACTCCATGATACACTTTGGGGTTCTCTAAACCCTGGCCCATAACAGTGGGCACTGGTAAGGTTACTGCCCATGCTAGGGAGAAAGGAAATCTGTCACAGTAAAACAAGTAAATCCACATACATGGGAAGCCTCTGTCATGTTAATGTTCATAGCGGGCCTGTCTGCATCCCCACCTACTGTTGCCCTCTGCTCCCCCCACCCCCTGCCTGCTGGGCACAGTGGTCCAATGTCAAAAGCCTCTGATTCAGGATTTTCAGAGGATGGGTGTGAGCGCAATGCCAGTAGAAAGACAGAAGTCAGATTTTGGCAGAAACTGAGGAGCATCAGGGCTTCCTCACAGTGAGTTATCATCACATCATTGTATAGTGACACGCTGACAGTGCCAACACAGGCCCATCAGCCTGGAATGATGGTACACAGACCGTTGGAGGGTGGAACAGGGTGTTGGGGGAAGGCACAGTGTGATGGGGTGAGTGGGGAATGGAGGGGGAGAGGAGGATTGGGGGGAATGAGGGAAATACGGGGAGACTGAAGGAGAGAAATCGGGGGAAGGAGGGAAATATTGGAGAGGGAAGAAGGGAAGTGGTAGGAAGGAAGTGAATGGATGGGAAGGAGGGAGCTGGGGAGGGGAAGGAGGAAGGAAGAATTGGGGGGGTTGTGAAATGGGTGCGGGGGCTGAGCTGATGGACACAGCCTCGCCCTATGAGAATGTGGAAATAATGAGGGCCTCCCTGGCCCTCTGGGCATGTCGGACTCTTACCACCGCATGTCTTCCGTCCTCCAGCTCCTCCTTGGGCTCATCCTCCAGCCCTTCCTGGATCACCTCATCGTCCTCCTCAGACGAGACCGCATATCCCTCCTCCTCCTCCTCCAGCATGTTTCCCCGCTGCTGTGCCAGGCTGTGGAAGGCATAGCAAACCATCACAAAGCAGGAGACCCTCTGGGGGTTAACTGAAGGGCACCAGCAGAGCAGTCCAGGCATCGGAACCGCATTTTCAGCAATCCGATGTACTGCTCAATGACCACGTGTGGCAACATGGGCCTCGTTATATCGGGTCTCCGCTTACGCCTTAGGCCTCCACCTCAGTCTTAGGCCTCCGCATCGGCATCATCAGCCAGGACCTCAGTGGGTATTCCTTGTCCCCCAAGAGCCAATCCGTCATCCTGGGGTGGTCCTCAAGGACACCGGAGATTTCCAAGTGCCCCAGGACGTAGCTGTCATGCACGGTACTGGGTAACGGGCACACAAGTGCATGATATGGAGGCGGTGGTCGCACATAATCTGAACATTCAGGGAGTGGAACCCCTTCCTGTTAATAAAGGGCTCCCTGATGTCTTGGTGCTCCCTGAATGCTCCCTGGGCCTGGGGCACCCTGGCACTGGCAGCATAACCTGCAGCCCGGGCATCTTGGTGTGCCTGATCCAGCTTAAAGATGATAAAGTCTGATTTCCGGACATACAGGGCATTCGTGACCTCCTGGATGTACCTGTGGGTACCTGTCTGAAATGCTGCACTGTCCCCGCCCGAGCCCTGAAATGAACCAGTGGCATAATCTCTGAGGGCTGCAGTGACCTTCACGGCCACCGGAAGCAGATGTCCTCCTCCTCCACAGGGTGCGCGAAGGTGTGGCACAGGTGCCGCACTGTCTCTCTCTCCTGAGACGGAGTCTGCTGCGCACATGGTGTCTGTCATCTCCATTGAATGACCAACGACGGCTATGCACCTTGGCCCATTGCTGACCTCCCCTTCTGAGTCCCTCCTCAGCCTGATAGGAGGCCGGGTCTTCAGGGTGTACAGCTGCCCCCTGAAGCCTGCAGCCTGCGTCATTGCTGCTGCTTTCTCCGGCATCTGGCCACCTTGGCTGCCAACAGCAACGAGAAGGCAGCCTCTGCCTCAATTTCAACAGCCATTTTGTATCTGTAAGGAATTGGAGAGGAAGATAGACCAACAATCAGTTGGGGATTCCAGTCCACAAACACCCCAAGCCTCCCCCACCCTTATGTGTCACGCCTTCTCTCAAAAGTGCCATCCAGCGAGCCAGTTTTGCTGCAAACCTCGCTCTGCCTCACCAGGAGCCCCAAGACCCGGGCCCCAGATCTCTGCCAGGAACATTAAAGAGGCTGTGCTCAGGTGCCCTCCCCTGATCCACACATTTACCCTTTGGACGCGAGAGGAGCCCCAGCGCTGAAGCTCAGCACTTTAGTGTTTGATTGTTGGCAGCTGCCTGTATGGTGCTGATGCTCCTCGAGTTCAGGCAAAGTGTTTGGCTGAAACTCTGGCTTCAAAGTTTGCAGTGCACTAATCATCCTCTGAGATATGGCATATGGAGGAGCCACTTGAAAGTTGAGGAGCGTGAAGTGCTCTCATAACTAACAAGGCTAATTCCTCAGAAATAGCCTTCAGCTGTGAAATTAGAAGCTGCTCACAGTCAAAGGGAGTGAAATTGAATTTCAGGATAGAAGCCACAGCAAGGCTATGTCCTGGAGAGTTTGGTAAGGCTGACAGGTTGCAGCTGTGGTTACCCCTGTTATGGGTCTCCATAACATCTAAAGATGAATGAAGGCTTCACAGACATGAAGTCCCTCACCACACCCCGCCCCGGCCTAGGGGCAACTCTCACCGAGAACGCTCAATTCCCAAGCCCAACTTTCTGAGGAGACGTCCTCTCCCCACACCCACCTCCCCCTCTCCCCTCCCGCCAAGTACTGGGGCTACAGCTCTGCTGCCCTTGAGCTGCATGCTGGAATATGGAAATGGCTACGCATCTCCTCCCTTCCCCTCAGCAACCATTGCACCAACTTCAGGTTTTTGAAAAGAATTAATAAACGGTGTCTGCGTGATTCCCCCGGGAAGTCGATAATTCCCGGGAGGCCTCTGCATTCGACGTCAAGCTCGCAAACTATCTTCAAAATAATGCATTAATGATATGCTCGCCATTTTTGGGCGAGATCCAGAACTCACCACCAGGAGTGGGTCCATTGCAAACTGGTTCGTGCCCAGTGCGAATCTCAATCTTGGTCTTTCCCGCTATTTACCCGTCGCGCCCAGATTCACGGTGGGCACAACACAGTGGTTAAACGGGGCTCAACATTTCAAAATAATATTCCAATCATTTCTGTACACTTTAACCTTCAAGCTTGACCAGTTCTGGGAATGGAATGAGACAAATGATCACTGTGAGAACAAAAGAACGATTATCAACAACTGTGATATCCATTCAATGTTAAAATTAATTGCACTGGAAAAAGACAGTGTTCAGCAAGATAAGAAAGGATCTAATTCAAATTGGAGGGGCGGAGTGAAGCAGACATAGAAATGTCAACAAACATGTTAGTGGCTCCACATTGGGAGACTCTGGCCTCAATGGCCCTTAATTAACACCGAAAAATGCAGTTACTATCTTGAAACATAGAAACATGGAAAATAGGAGCAGGAATATGACATTCAGCTCTTTGAGCCTCCTCTGCCATTATCATACCTCATCATCCAACACAGTAAGCTGTTCCTGCTTCCCACATCAGGGGCTGGTTTAGCACAGGGCTAAACCGCTGGCTTTGAAAGCAGACCAAGGCAAACCAGCAGCACGGTTCAATTCCTGTACCAGCCTCCCTGAATAGGCGCTGGAATGTGACAACTAGGGGCTTTTCACAGTAACTTCATTTGAAGCCTACTTGTGACAATAAGCGATTTTCATTTCATATCCTTTGATCCCTTTAGCCCAAGTGCTAAATTTAAGTCCTTCCTGAAAACATAGATGACACCAGGGCACGACTTGACTTCCACGACAGCAAAACTGGCACTACCCCTGGAACAATTCAACGACGGTAGAGGTGTTAGCATCAACGCCATCTGGAACACAATCGATTCCAATGAGAAACGGTGCCAGATTCGCCGGTTACACGATTGACACTCAGGAAGCTGACGATCTGCAGCCGCACATGCACACTTCACTCCCCGCACACACCATCCCAGCCGTCAAGGTGGCAGCAAAACGCACGACCCCACGATTCAGTGACGCCGAACTCGAGATCCTCCTGGACATGATGGAGGAGTCACAGGCCTGGGAAGAATGCTGCCAGCCACTGTTGTTCGCTGCCTAGGCACAGATGGCAGAGGTGGTCAGCGCCACAAGCAACGGCGTCAGGACCAGCCATCAGTGCCGTTAAAAACTGCATGCCCTCCTCTTGGCGGCCAGACTGAGTAGGCAGCACTGTGCTCCTGGCACCAACCCCCACCCAACATACCCATGACCACCTCTCTCCCACCCCCCAAGAGATGGTCGCTGGGAGCAGGAGAAAGCTCGAGGGTGACCGCGGGACTCTACCGTGTCAGAACAGAAGGCCCTGGACATGGTCTGGCGCGAGAAGAAAGGAAAGTCGCTGAGGTGGAGGTCAGCCACGGGTGAGGAAGTGAGACGCCGCTTAGTTGCGGTTCCCCGTGACACCAAACAGCACCCTCACCCCCATCCTCACCCCCACACCACCCTCACCCCTACCCTCATTCCCACACCACCTTTACCCCTCCAAATCACCCTCACCCTCACCCTCACCCCCACACCCTCACCCCACACCAGTCTCACCCCACCCCGTACTGCGCACCTCTCTCACCCTACATTCTCTCCCGTAAACCACGCTCACCCCCTCGCTAACCCCCACATTACCCTCACCCCCCACCCCCAATCCGTGTGCCAACCAGCGATGAGGACAGCAGCATGGATGGGAGCCCTTGACCCGAAACCCAGGACACCCCAGAGCCCGAGTCCGGGGATGACACTGATATCCTGTCACAGTTGTCTCTAACACCCTCCATCGTTCCAGATGTCGTCAAACGATGTGGAGTACCAGAGCTTATCGCAGAACGGGTTGTCAGCATCCTCCATCCCATGGACCAGATCATGGAGTGGATTGCAGGCTGGGGGGTGGCGGGGGGAGGGTGAGGGAGGGATGTGTGGGGGTGGGATGTGGGTTCTGTGTCCCTGAACAGTCCTTCCCCCCCCCAAACCCCAGCTGGGGAACCTGGAGGCGTTCAGAGCATTCCGTGCTTGTTGGCCCTGGTGCACACATCGTGTGGCCTCTCGTCTCTGCCTGGTCCCGATGTCCTGCCCATCCTCCACCTCCCCCGCATCCTCCTCATCAGAGGAGGCCTGCCACTCATCCTCTTGCTCCAGCATGTTGCCTCTTTGCTGCGCGATGTTGTGGAGGAGGCAGTAGGCTGCAATGATGTGGGCGACCCTCTCAGCCTCGTACTGCAGGGCCCCTCCAAAGCGATACAGGCACCTGATCTGCATCTTCAGGAGGCCGAAGCACCGCTCAATCATGTCTCTGCCATTGTGAGTGCGTCTTTGTAGCAGGTCTTGGTGTCGGCCCATGGCCTCTGGATAGGCGTCATCAGCCATGACCGCAGTGGATAACCCCTGTCGCCCAGGAGCCAATCCCCCTAGCTGGGGGGCACCTTAAACCAACTTAAATGAGTATGCCGTATGCCACCACCGTCACAAACTTCATCAGCAAATGTGTGGACAACTGCGTGCCAAAGAAAGCAGTACGTATGTTCCCCAACTGGAAACCATGGCTCAATCGTGAGATTGACTCCCTACTGAAGGACAGGCCTGAGGCATTCAAGTCAGACGACCCTGACCAATACAAGAAATCCAGGTACGACCTCCACAAAGCCATCCGAGGTCCCAAGAGAGAGTATCAGACCAAGCTAGAGTCACAGACGAGAGTTACAGACTCTCGGCGGTTGTGGCAAGGCCTAAACGACACAACAGGCTACAAAGCGAAGCCGAGCAGTATCTCCAGCAGCAGCGCATCCCTCCCCGATGAACTCAATGCAATCTATGTTCGGCTCAAGCAGGAAACCATCAATCCTCTGTCTACTGCCCCAGCAACCCCGGGCACACCCATACCCACCGTCACAACTTCCGAAGTCAGATCGGCCTTCCTGAAAGTGAACCCTCGGAAGGCGACGGGCCCGGACGGGACCCCTGGTCGTGCAATAAGAACCTGCGGGACCAGCTGGCAGAGGTGTTCGCGGACATCTTTAAACTGTCCCTACTCCGCTCTGAGGTCCCAACCTGCTTCAAGAAGACCACCATTATACTGGTGCCAAAGAAGTAGGGGGCCTCACGGTAGCATGGTGGTTAGCATCAATGCTTCACAGCTCCAGGGTCCCAGGTTCGATTCCCGGCTGAGTCACTGTCTGTGTGGAGTCTGCACGTCCTCCCCGTGTGTGCGTGGGTTTCCTCCGGGTGCTCCGGTTTCCTCCCACAGTCCAAAGATGTGCGGGTTAGGTGGATTGGCAATGCTAAATTGCCCGTAGTGTAAGGTTAATGGGGGGATTGTTGGGCTACGGGTATACGGGTTGCGTGGGTTGGGTAGGGTGATCATTGCTCGGCACAACATCGAGGGCCGAAGGGCCTGTTCTGTGCTGTACTGTTCTATGTTCTAAAGAAGAACCGGGCAACATGCTTCAATGACTACTATGTGGTGGCCCTGACTTCAGTCGTAATGAAGTGCTTTGAGAGGTTGGTCATGAAACGCACCACCTCCATACTCCCAGAACACCTTGATCCACTGCAATTCACATATCGCCGCAAATGGTCCACAACAGACGTCATCACCCTGGCCTTACACTCATTCATAGAGCATCTCAACAGAAGGACCCCTATATCAGACTCCTATTTATTGACTACTGCTCTGCCTTTGACATTGCTACTGTGTGGGCAGCACTGTAGCAATGGGCAGCAGGATAGCACAAGTGGATAGCACTGTGGCTTCACAGCTCCAGGTCCAAGGTTCGATTCCCCACTGGGTCACTGCCTGTTTGGAGTCTGCACATTCTCCCCGTGTCTGCATGAGTTTCCTCCGGGTGCTCCGATTTCCTCCCACAGTCCAAAGACGTGCAGGTTAGGTGGATTGGCCATGATAAGTTGCCCTTAGTGATCAAAAAAAGGTTAGGAAGGATTATTGGATTACGGGGTAGGGTGGAAGTGAGGGCTTAAGTGGGTCGGTGCATACTCGATGGGCCGAATGGCCTGCTTCTGCACTGTATGTTCTCTGTTCCTAATCCCAGCCAAGCTCATATCAAATCTCCAAAACCTGGCACTTGGCTCCTCACTCTGCAACTGGTCCACGACTTTCTAACCCACAAACCCCGATCACTAAGAATAAACAACAACACCTCCTCCACGATAGTCCTCAATACCGGGGCCCCGCAAGGCTGCGTACCTAGCCCCCTACTCTACTCCCTGTACACACATGACTGCGTGGCAAAATTTTGTTCCAACTCCAACTGCAAGTTTGCTGACGATATGACCATAGTGGGTCAGATCTCGAATAACAACGAGTCAGAAAACAGGAGGGAGATAGAGAAACTAGTGGAGTGGTGTAGCGACAACAATCTCTCCCTCAATGCCAGCAAAACAAAAGAGCTGGTCATTGACTTCAGGAAGCAAAGTACTGTACACACCCCTGTCAGCATCAACGGGGCTGAGGTGGAGATAGTGAGCAGTTTCAAATTCCTAGGGGTGCACGTCTCCAAAAATCTGTCCTGGTCCACCCATGTCGACGCTACCGCCAAGAAAGCACAACAGCACCTATACTTCCTCAGGAAACTAAGGAAATTCGGCATATCCACATTAACTCTTGTGGTAGTCACCACTGATGTATATACTATATATATATGGGTTTTGCGGTAAGGCGCCTGTACTACAGGTACGGGGGTAGATCACTGCCGGCTGACTACGCCCAGTAGGCAGAGTATAAATATGTGTGCTCCCCATACAGCAGCCATTTCGTTAGCTGCTGTAGGAGGCCACACATCACTGTGTAATAAAACCTTGATTACTGTCTACTCTCGTCCCATCGTAATTGATAGTGCATCAATTTATTACACAGAGATTTTTCAGAGATGGACCTCCGCATCAAGCCGGATCGCCTGCAGCCGCATCCTCAAGCAGACAACGCTGAAAAGGACTTCAAACATTGGCTAGCTTGTTTTGAAGCCTGCGCCAGACTCAATCCCAGAAGCACAGAAGCTCCAGATTCTGTACACGCGGCTGAGCTCCAACATTTTTCCCCTCGTTCAGGACGCGCCGACCTACGCAGAAACCATGGTGCCAGTGAAGGAAAATTACGCTCAGCGGACCAACAAAATCTACGGCAGGCATCTCCTATCCACGCGGCGCCAACTTCCCGGTGAGTCTGTGGAAGATTTCTGCCGTGCCCTGCTCGCCCTGGTGAGAGACTGTGACTGCCAGGCTGTTTCAGCCACTGAACACTTGAACCTGCTTTTTGGGAGATGCGTTCATTACGGGCATTGGGTCTGACTACATTCGCCAGCGCCTCTTAGAAGGGGCCACGCTTGACCTCGCGGTGACCAGAAAACTAGCTCTCTCGCTTACGGTCGCCTCACGCAACGTACAGGCTTATGCCCCAGACCACGTGGCCCACCTCCCCTGTGCATCGTGTACCCTGCCGACGGCCACCCCATCATGGACCCCATCAGCGACCGCCCCCAGCCAACCCCACGCCTGCGCCACACGGCAGCCAACCAACCCCGGGTGGGCCTAAATGCTACTTCTGTAGGCAGTCAAAACACCCCCCGCAGCACTGCCCGGCGCGGAGCGCCCTCTGCAAGGCCTGTGGCAAGAAGGGACATTTCGCTGCAGTGTGCCAGACCCGCTCAATCACTGCTATTGTCCCGGCACCCCCCACATGCGGCCAGTGGGCGCCGCCATCTTCCCCTCCTCAGACAACGTGCGGCCCGTTGGCGCCACCATCTTGCTCTACTCACAACACGTGCGGCCCATGGGCCCCGCCATCTTACCCACCTCAGGACCCCTGCCCGCCGGGCACCTCATCAGGCCGCTCATTGCCTGCAACCGCCGCCGACCAGCCGCGTCTTGCCTCGGTCACAATTGACCAATCTCGACCGCACAACCTCGCGACTGATCCACAAAGGTGAAGGTCGACGGGCACGAGATCGCCTGCCTACTGGACTCTGGGAGCACTGAGAGCTTCATCCACCCCGATGCAGTAAGGCGCTGCTCCCTCGGAGTACAACCCCCTAACCAGAGAATCTCCCTGGCCTCCGGATCCCACTCCGTGGTGATCCGTGGGTACTGCATCACCACCCTCACTGTCCAGGGCACAGAGTTCAGCGGCTTCTGCCTCTACGTCCTCTCCAACCTCTGCGCTGCCTTGCTACTTAGCCTGGACTTCCATCGCAACCTCCAGAGCCTAACCCTGAAATTTGGTGGGCCCCTACCACCTCTTACCTTTTGTGGCCTCGTGACCCTTAAGGTCAACCCACCTTCCCTTTTTGCAAACCTAACCCCGGATTGCAAACTCATCGCCACCAGGAGCAGACGGTACAGCGCCCAGGACAGGACCTTCATCAGGTCTGAAGTCCAGCGGCTGCTTCGGGAAGGCATCATCGAGGCCAGCAACAACCCCTGGAGAGCCCAAGTGGTAGTGGTGAAAACCGGGGAGAAAAACAGGATGGTCATTGACTACAGTCAGACCATCAATCGGTACACACAGCTCGACGCGTACCCTCCTACACATATCTGATACGGTCAATCAGATTGCACAATATCCGGTCTTCTCGACAGTGGACCTGAAATCTGCCGACCACCAGCTCCCCATCCGTAAGGCGAACCGCCTATACACTGCGTTCGAAGCAGACGGCCGCCTTTACCACTTTCTTAGGGTTCCCTTCGGCGTCACCAACAGGGTCTCCGTCTTCCAACGGGAGATGGACCGAATTGTTGACCGGCACGGACTGCGGACCACTTTCCCATACCTGGACAATGTCACCATCTGCGGCCACGACCAGCAGGACCACAATGCTAACCTTTCAAAATTTCTCCACACCGCCACTCTCCTCAACCTCTCATATAACAAGGAGAAGTGCGTGTTCAGCATGAACCGATTAGTCATCCTCGGCAATGTGGCCAGAACAGAGTTCTGGGGCTCGACCCCAATCGCATGTGCCCCCTCATGGAACTCCCCCTCCCCCACTGGCCCAAGGCCCTCAAACGATGCCTGGGGTTCTTTTTGTATTACGCCAAGTGGGTCCCAAACTATGCGGACAAGGCCCACCCACTCATTCACTCCACCGTTTTCCCACTGATGGCCGAGGCTCACCAGGCCTTCGACCATATCAAGGTCGACATTGCCAAGGCCGCGATGCGCGCGGTCGACGAGACGCTCCCCTTCCAGGTCGAGAGCGATGCATCAGACATTGCCTGGCCGGCAGGAGATTCACTCTCCTCACTGACAAACAGTCGGTTGCCTTCATGTTCAACAACACACAGCGGGGCAAGATCAAAAACTATAAAATCTTGAGGTGGAAGATCGAGCTCTCCACCTACAACTACGAGATTTTGTATCGCCCCGGTAAGCTCAACGAGCCCCCCGATGCCCTATCCCGAGGTACATGTGCCAGCACACAAGTGGACCGACTCCGGACCCTACACGATGATCTCTGTCACCCAGGAGTCGCCCGTTTTTACCACTTCATGAAGACCCGCAATCTGCCCTACTCAGTCAGGGATATCACCAGAGACTGCCAGGTCTGCGCAGGTTGTAAACCTCACTTTACCGGCCAGATCGTGCACGCCTGGTGAAGGCCTCCCGCCCCTTTGAACACCTCAGCATGGGCTTGAAAGGACCCCTCCCCTCCACCGATCAAAATCCGTACTTCCTCAGTGTGGTCGAAGAATATTCCCGATTCCCCTTTGCCGTCCCAGACCCCGACATGACGTCTGCCACTGTCATCAAAGCCCTCAACACTATCTTCGCTCGGTTCGGTTTCCCCGCCTATGTCCACATCGACCAGAGATCCTCGTTTATGAGCGATGAGCTGCGCCAGTTCCTGCTCAACAGGGGCATTGCCTCGAACAGGACGACCAGCTACAACCCCAGGGGCAACGGGCAGGTGGAGCGGGAGAATGGGACGGTCTTGAGGGCCGTCCAGCTGGCCCTACAGTCCAGAAATCTCCCGGCCTCACGCTGGCAGGAGGGCCTCCCCAACTCCCTCCCCTCCATTCGGTCGCTCCTGTGCACCGCGTCTAACAAAACCCCCCATGAACATCTCTTTGTCTTCCCCAGGAAGTCCACCTCCGGGGTATCGCTACCAACGTGGCTGGAAGCTCCAGGACCCGTTCTCCTCCGCAGATATGTGCAACCCCACAAGGCGGACCCGTTGGTTGAGAGGGTACAGCTACTCCACGCCAACCCGCAGTATGCCTACTTAGCGTACCCCGATGGCCGGCAAGACACAGTCTCCCTCAGGGACCAGGCACCAGCTGGTTCCACACACACTCTCACATATGCCATATCGCCACCCTCCCTTCCCCCGGCACCCCCACCGCGGCCCCCGCTCTGGGACAATCCGTCCTCCCCTTGCTCCCACCTAGGGATGAAGAGGGTTTCGACACGCTCCCGGAGTCACCAAAGACCAAGCCGACACCTGAGTCGCCACCAGCACTACGGCGCTCTCGACAACAGATCAAGGCACCGGACTGCCTAGATTTGTAATATTCTCTGTGATTTTTAAAAGCAATTTTCTATGTATATAGTTCTCCACCACCCCCGCTGGACTCATTTGTAACAGGGGGTGAATGTGGTAGTCACCACTGATATATCTACTGTATAAACAGTAGTCCCCCGTTATACCGCGCTCCGCAATACCGCGGTTCGCGATATACGGCGGGGGGGGCTTATGGACCCCAACTGTCAGCTTCCCTCTCCGGATCAAAGTGAGCCGGCCGCTGAAATTGACACTGCCGGCTGCTTTCTCCCTCCAATCAGCCGGCAGTGTCAATTTCAGCGGCCGGCTCACTTTGATCCGGAGAGGGAAGCTGCTCTCTCACTGAAACAATCAGCCGGCCGCTGAAATTGACACTGCCGGCTGCTCTCTCCCTCCAATCCAACTTTTAAGTTGTTAAAAATGCAGCAGTGCTTGTTTTCATTAGATCCACGATGGGGGTTTTAAATTTATTTAAAAATCTGTGCATGCGCTTCCCATTGTGAGTCTACGGGGGGCGGGGGGAGAGGTCAGACCCCCATAGACTCACAATGGGAAGCGCATGCATAGATTTTTAAATAAATTTAAAACCCCCATCGTGGATATCCGCGGTGGCTGTCTTGGACCCCAACACCCGCGTTATAAAGGGGGACTACTGTATATGGGTTTTACGGTAAGGCCTCTGTACTACAGGTACAGGGATAGATCCCTGCCTGCTGGCTCTGCCCAGGAGGCAGAGTATAAATATGTGTCCTCCCCATACAGCAGCCATTTCATCAGCTGCTGGAG
This sequence comes from Scyliorhinus canicula, assembly GCF_902713615.1. Classification (NCBI taxonomy): domain Eukaryota; kingdom Metazoa; phylum Chordata; class Chondrichthyes; order Carcharhiniformes; family Scyliorhinidae; genus Scyliorhinus; species Scyliorhinus canicula. The sequence continues at coordinate 119,666,931 of NC_052148.1, read as the reverse complement.
GAGGCCAGACATCCCTGTGTAATAAAGCCTCGATTACATTTTGCTCCCGTCTCGTTGTAATTGATAGTGCATCAACTCTTACCAACTTTTACAGATGCACTATAGAAAGCATCTTATCTGGCTGCATCATAGCCTGGAATGGCAACTGCTCGGCCCAAGATCGCAAGAAACTACAGAGCATCGTGAACAAAGCCCGGTCCATCGCACGAACCTGCCTCCCATCCATTGACTCCATCTACATCTCCCGCTGCCTGGGGAAAGCGGCAGCATAATCAATGACCCTTCCCACCCGGCTTTCTCACTCTTCCAACTTCTTCCATCGGCTAGGAGATACAGAAGTTTGGGAACACGCACAAACAGACTCAAAAACACCTTATTCCCCACTGTTACCAGACTCCTAAACGACCCTCTTATGGACTGACCTCATTAACACTACACCCTGTATGCTTCATCCGATGCCAGTGTTATGTAGTTATGTTGTGTACCTTGTGTTGCCCTATTATGTATTTTCTTTTACTTCCTTTTCTTTTCATGTACTAAATGATTTGTTGAGCTGCTCGCAGAAAAATACTTTTCACTGTACCTTGATACATGTGACAATAAACAAAATCCATGCACATGGACATTGCTGTGGGGCTTCAGAGCATGGCTGAGCTATGCCTGAGAATGCTGAGACCAGTGGCTGGGCACTGGCTGACCTGTGCCAGTCACAGAGGGATCTGGCACAATCACTGAGTGACCTGGCACAGTCCCCGGGGGACATGGCACAATCCAAGAAGAACATAGCCCAGTCCCTATGCTCCGTGGCCATGAGCATCGAGACCCTGGTCAACACAAGAGCAGGCCTCCAGGACTGGCAGAGCCAGACGATGGCGGTGCCCACAGAGCTCACTCGGGCTGAACACTGTCCGAAGGCACCCAATTGAAGGATGAGGTGGTGGGGCCCATGCCGGTGTCTCCTACACCTCTGATTCCTGTCCTTGGCTCATCCAATGGGTAGCGTGGTGAACAGGATGGCACCATGCTACCTGTGACACCCTGAAGACTGCCAGGCCCATCCAGAAGATGGCCTCAGAAGGGGACCCAGGTCACAGGGCGGGAAACACAGTCGGCCACCTCCACTTCCGATGCACCGCATGATGGACCACCTAGAATGAGTATTAGAACACATAAGATTAGAAAGGTTGACACCAGTTAAGTTGGCACATGTGTAGCACATAGGATAGTATTAGCGGCTGGGGCACAGTTATTGTACATATCGCTGTTACCAATAAACGCCTGGTCACCGACATTCAAACTTGGCTCAGCCCTCTGTCTACAGGGTGTGAGGGATGGGCAGGGCATCAAGGGTGTGACGAGTGGATGTGGGGGATAAATGGGGGTGGGGGTGAGGACCTTGGGCGTGGGTGCTACTGGCTGGCACAGAGCAGGACATTCGTTGGCAGGGCTGACTGAGTGGATGACCCACCACTGAACGTCCCACATGGTCCAGGCCCACTAAAAGTCCTTCATAAAGTCTGAGGGCCCTTGTGGTGTGATATCTAGCACACATGCAGGGGTCACCCAGGCAGATGCTGCAAAGTAATACCGGGGCGGGAGTCAGGCAGTGGTAGAAATTATGGTGCACCAGAGCTCATCACGGAGCGGGTCATCATCATCCTCCACCCCATGGACCAACCCAGGGTCAGCATCCAGGCGCAGATCATGGGGGGATTGGAGTGGGAGTGGGGGTGCTGATATGGGGTGCAGGGTTGGGGTGGTGTCCATTGGGGGGGCGGGGGGGGGGGGGGGGTGTGGGGATGGGATGGGATGGTTGTGCTGCCTTTGGCCAGGCTCCCAGTCGGTGAACCTGGAGGTGACCAGGTCGTCCCGTGCACGATGGTCCTGGTGCACACGCCAAGCGGCCTCCCCTTGCCTGCCCAGACACAATGCCAGGCCATCCTGACTCTTCTCCGTGTCTTAGTCAGCTGAAGCATGCTGTTCTTCCACCTCCTCCGCCTGTATGCTGCCCCTCTGCTGCGCATTGTGTGCAGGACGCAACAAGCCAAAACGATGCGGGATGTCCTCTCAATTATGTGCTGGAGGGCCCTTCCAGAGCGGTCCAGCAACCTGAACCATGCCTTTAGGATGCCAATGCACCATTGGAATACACCCCTGGTCGCTAAATAGGCATTGTTGCAGTGGGTCTCCGGGTCGGTGTGTGGCCTCTGGATACACGTCATCAGTTACAGCCGCAGCGGATAACCCAGCAGCCAGCCCCTCTCCCAAGGGAGCACTTCAATTGTCTCTGGCACCAGGATGAATGCATCATGCATGCTGCCCAAGGATGATGCAGTCACGGCGCGGATGCACCCGTGCATGGAGGACTGGGAGATGCCTGACAGGTCCCCACTCTGCGCCAGGGAGGACCCTGTTGCAGCAAAGTTCAGAGCAGCCGTCACCTCGACAGCCACTGGGAGCGGGTGTCATCCCACATGCCCCCGCAGTGTCAGTCGCGCCATCACCTGGCACAAGTGATACAGAGTGTCCCGGAGCAGCCGGAGTCTTTGGCTCATGCCCTGTCCGGCAGGCGCTGCCAGTACACACAATGTCTGATACGATGCCTCCTTCCCACCTCCTCCTCGGGCTGCTAGATGACTGGCTCTCCAGTCACACCAGCTGGCTCCTGTGATCTGGGGCAGGCTCCTGTTCTGCAGGGTCCTCCCCATGTAGCTCCTGCTCATAGAGCCTCATGGCATCCGCCAGGGCTGTGGTGGCAGCCAATACCTGGTTCTAATTTAAAATCCATTTTCTGCAGGGGGTAAAGAGCAGACATATTGGCATAGTGAGTGCACCTATGCCTAGCCAGGTCCAATGGGCCACACAGTGGTCCTGGCCTGCGCTGCAGCCCCTGTCCCCACATACCCCCCCCCCCCCCCACCATCAACTCCCCCCTCCTGGTCCTAGCCCTGTCCCCTGCCGTTGCCCCCGACGCCCTGCCACCGGCACCGCACCCCTGGCTCCACCGGCATTCAGCGCCTCAGGGCAGGCAATGCCAACCCTGCCACCCACCCATACCAGCGTTACGCTTATTGGCCCCTAACGCACGCCCTCCTGTGTGGTCTGATGTGGCACCCCACCAGCTGGGTCGTGCCTGGTTGGGGTGGGTGGTGGGCACCTGTGGGGACCGTGGTTCTGCTGTGCCGCAGGTTCTGCATGCAGCGCACTAGTTGTGCCATCCTGTTTTGAGACGAGGTAGGTGGGAGCTGGGAAAAAGTGGGCACGCGGATCTTGGTGGTGGCCAGTATTCCTGCGGGGTGTGATGGCCGGTGGTGCCACTGCTGTGCCGCTGTCCTGGAGATTATAGAATAATACCAGGAAAATATTGGATTAGATCAATCATCCACTTTTGATATGTGAGGGAGATCATTAAGAGAATTGGTACAGAAATAAAAAACTTTGCAAAAAATTAAACAGAGCTAATCCCTCGAAGATATGGGCGGCACGGTAGCCCAGTGGTTAGCACAGTTGCTTCACAGCTCCAGGGTCCCAGGTTCGATTCCCAGCTTGGGTCACTGTCTGTGCGGAGTCTGCACGTTCTCCCCGTGTGTGCGTGGGTTTCCTCCGGGTGCTCCGGTTTTCTCCCACAGTCCAAAGATGTGCAGGTTGGATGGATTGGCAATGCTAAATTGCCCTTAGTGTCTAAAAAGGTTAGGTTGGGTTCCTGGGTCACAGGGTTTTGGTGGGATACTCTTTCCAAGGGCCTGTGCAGAAGGAGGCCATTCGGCCCATCTATGATATCTATGAGATCAACTGCAATATTCTTTATGAGATTCACAAATGTTGAAAAACTGGAATATAGCATATTTTGTTGCAGTTCAGGGGCTGCATTCTCTGTTTCAGGGACTATGATGCCACACCATCCTGAAAACTGTCTTTTACGCCAGACAAACTGGTGTCAAAAGGCCACAGATTCACAGCCTTGCAGGGGGCTAGCAGGCAGCTGTCGTAGAGCTTGCAGCTCCAGCTGCCGATACAGCCCCCCGCACTTCTAGGTCAGAGGCCGCGCATGGCGGCGGCCTCCAGCAGTTGCGCTGTTCTCCATGGCAGACTCAGACCGTGGACCTGGACCGTGGAAATTGTGCCCCCGTTTGGCCACGCGCCCGACACGGACCGCCCGCTCAAAAATACCCCAGTCCCGAATGAGGCCCCACCTGCCGTCCAATTGGCCCGCCCCGACTGTAATGGCCGCGGACCAAGTCCACCTCGTGAGTTTCCCGAATGGCTGGGACCACATTAGAAATATGCCATCGGGAATTGGGACGGTCGGGGGCGGAGAATAGCGTGCGGGCCTCTGGAAATGGCCTCAGGGGCGGAGAATCGCTGAACCGCGCCGGTCCTGATTTCATGCTGGAAACTGGATTCGCCGCTCCGTCGCCAAACGCAATTTCGCCATCGGGGTGCGGAGAGTCCAGCCCCAGATCTCAGTAAAATTCTTAGAAAGGCTACCTAGTCTGCTAATATCTATGTTTGAAGTTATTTTATTGTTTTCTGACCAGAATAGCACAATAGAATGAGCACAATTAAGCTATCAATCATTACCTCAAGTTTCCTGAGTTAATTTTCATTAATAGTATTACTTTTTAAACTAAAATAGATATTGCTATTGATAGATCTTCTGTCCAGAATTCTATTGTCTGTTACCTAATAAGAGTTCCGTGCATCCTGTGTATAATTTGTCATCTCCGAAAATTGATACACTTTTAACTGAAATCCATTTTGCCTGGTTGTCAGCTTCTAGTCATTACCATTTATTGGCTAATGTCTCCTGTTCCAGTGGCAGCTGGTCATAGAATTGTTGCTAATGTGCAACAACAGCAAACGTATCTAAGAGAATAATTTCTTGATCTTTAATTGTCTTTTTTGTGTTTTAAGCACAGTGATCAGACAAAGGCTGTTGCTTTCTTTTGTTATGGGCCAGGGTTTAGAGAACCCCAAAGTGTAACATGGAGTTCACCTGACCCACAACTTTTAATAGATTGTGGTATGGAGAGCACATGGTTCACTCTACAGGTGTGGTACAGCAGAAATGGAAAAGTATTTTTTTAAGCAAAACAATGTTTATTCTATGAACTCAAGTTAACCTTTGTTAAAACATACAGTGAATATCTTAGCAACCATTAATTCAAATACAACCCCCAAAGAATACAACACTAAGTAATCCTTACTTTCCTTTCAACATCCATAAGACTTTAAAAAAAACTTTTAACAGAAGCACATCAGGTTTAAATTCACTACTGAGAACAGTTATAACTCTGAATTCAACAAATGATCAAGAGATAGCCTTGCATGGAAGAGAGAACAACATTACACATTCTGTGGGTGACTGCAGCTCCATCTCTGAAACGAAACCAAAAGAACACAGACACACCCAAGCTTTTCTCAAAGTGAAACTAAAAGCTGACAGCCTAGCTCCACCCACACTCTTACATCACTGCAGTAATAAACACCCATTTCTTAAAGGTACACCCACTACAATTATTCTATTAAAAAACACCCATTTCTTAAAGGTACCCTCACATGACACTTTGACAATGACAATTTTGTCAGCTGAAAAGAACTTTGATTTCATACCCACCGTGAGGTAACGTGAAATGTTATCACAAATCTTTGAACAATTGATTAACCAAAATGAACTACACAAAGATACAAGTTAGTTCCAGATGTGCAGGGTGCCACATGACCCACCATAGCTCATTATGCCAGAATAAAATACTCACATCCACCACCATGTCAACTTCCCTGTCTCTTGAATGAGTCTATAAGTTGAGCTGCTGCTGGAAGATCAAAGCTGGGAAGGTGGTCCTTATCATCCCAATTAAGTGTCTGGGCCCAAGAGAAGATCGTGACATTCTCCAGGGAAGCACCAACAATGTAGTATCACATCACGCAGGTGATTTGCAGCCAGGGTAAATGCAGCACTGCCTCTTACAGTTCAGGTTACTACAGCACGGGACATTTTTGCTCACCAATGTTCTATATAACTCCAAAATGACCTCCCCGCTTTTGTAATCTTTGCCACGATTGATAAAGGCAAGTGTACCTTATGCCTTTTTCACCACCCTATTAACCTGCCCTCTGCCTTCAGAGTTTTATTTACAAACACGCCAAGGACTCTTTGTTCCTCAGTACTTACCAATGTCGTGCCATTCATTGAATATTTCCTTGTTAAATTGCTCCTTCCAAAGTGTACCACCTCACACTTTTCAGGATTAAATTCCATCTGCCACTTTTCTGCCCATTTGACCATCCTGTCTATCAAAATAGATAACTGGAGGGTGAGCGGGTGGGGGTCAATTTATGCAAATGTAGGAATAGCTGTATTTCCGTGATCTCTGGCACTACTGAGTTTATAATCCTTTCATTTATCGCACTCACACAGCTCATACATAACTAATCCAGGAGTGAGAACTCCATAATATGTGCCTGGAAGATTCCTGGCTAGACGTTGGTGACAAATGCTGAGAAATATCAAGAAAATAATCATCAACAAAAAAAGAGCAGTCAGAAGTGATAGGGGTGGAGCTGACTCCTCAACATGGTGATTTGGTGAGTGAACAGACTCTCAATCCAGCACTCTCCAAGGCATTACAATTGATGACTGCTAATACTATTAAGGTGATTGATGATAAATAATGGATGGGATTCTCTGGCCGTATTTGCCCGGTGAGCGGGGAATCCTGCCTGAGGTAAATGGAGTTTTCCATTGTACAGGGCTCGCCAGTGGCGTCCTTGCAGTGGGTGGCGAGGGAGAATCCAGCCCTATATCAGTGTTCATACTATAGGGCTGCAGAATACAGGTAAAAGGCTTGATGAAGCAGAGGAGAGAATTAGTACTGTCAAAGATGCAACTTCATCGATAGAAGCCTGCTTACAATTGTAGGAACAGAAGTGGGCCATTCAGCCCCTCCAGTCTGTCCCGCTATTTAATGAGATCATGGCTGATCTGTGACCTAACTCCATATACCTGCCTTTGGCCTGTATCCCTTATTATCTTTGCTGAACAAAAATCTATCTATCACAGATTTAAAATTAAAATCTGTTCCCGCTCCAGTTGCTGTTTGTGGGAGAAAGTTCCAAATCTCTACCACCCTTTGAGTGGAGAAACGCTTCCTGAACATCGCTCGTGAACGGTCTAGCCCGAATCTTTAGACGATGCCCCTAGCTTAAGAATTTCCAACCAGTCAAAATCGTTTATCTTTATCTACCCTGTCTTTCCCTGATCATATCTGATCATTTCCTTGATCAGATCACCTCGTAACCTTCTAAATTCTAGTGAAAACAGGTCTAATTTGAGTAATCTCGCTTCGTAACTTAAATCTTTGCAAAAGCAGTTGCGTGATATGTCAGGATTCCTTGACAACCAGGAAAACTGAGGCCAGAGGAAGAATTTCCAGATTGTCAGTTTACCAGAAAGAGCTGATGGTAAGGTCCCAGTTAAATTATTTGAGAGCTGATTACCATGTTTTCATAATTTAGAAATGAAAGATAGGCACATTAAATTAGAAAGGAAACATTGTATCCTGTCTCTGAGGCCCAAGCTCAACCAATGAACCCAGCCCGTAGCTATCCATTTTCATAGCTTCAAGGATCGCCAAAGAGTATTGGAGGCAGCTAGATGTAAAGGGGCCTTGCTCCACGAGGGAGAGATCATTTTTTTCAAGATTTCTCAGCGACGATACATTAGACATGGGGTTTGATGAAGTTAGAAGACACCTGAAGTTCAATATGTCCGACTCTATCCTGCTACACTGAGGTCGACATCTGACAACTCTATAAAGACGTTTGACAATCCGGCTGAAGCCTCGGCTTTTGTGAACTCCATGGTAGGCAATAATGTGGAGTAACAGACTGCAGTTCAGTGTATCATAATCTCTATCCTTTGTCATTATAATTCCTTCCTGCTTCTGTGTTGGTATTTTTCAGTCTGATAGGGATGATTTAGCAATTGAGCACTACTGTGAGTTTTTATCCTTAAGAATGGAGACTTCCATCTGTCTCTAATGAAAATTATTCCTCAGCGTGCTCCTTCTAATTGAGGAATAAACGTGCTGGTTGTCTGACACTAGGCCTGTGTGAAGAATTTCAATCTTCCCTTCTTTTCATTAATACGCTTATACTGGAGGTGTATGTTTTATGGCCTCCTTTGCTCTGGTCATGATGTATGTAAGGAGTGCTACTGCTGGGAGGTGGGTGTGTGGATAAAGTTTCATGAGGAAGAGTTAGAAAGCAGAAAGGGCACTCTGTGCTCATCCTTTACGTGGCATATTTAGTTTCCCCTACTTTGAGGAGAAAGACTCATTGGTGTAATTATGAAAGATTTGTAGGTATCGCCCTACAGGGCCTCACATTTGGGAAGGATAGCACTCTTCGAGCTATTTGCTTTGGGTGTCTTTTTAAAAATTATTTTGGGGTTAACGAATTGGTTCCTGTAAGGGTACAGACAAGTCTTGTCTCAGAAAAAGACTTTGGGCAGAATTCAGCGACCCCATTGCGTCCGGCACGGATCGGGATGCAGCGAATGAATTGCACATGAACCCCAAATCGGGCTCTGCGCTGGGTGCCAAGCCGATCTCAAGTCACCCGACTCACTTTGCTTGGCGCAATCTAGATCTTTCCCTTGCTGGGCAAGATCCAGATCTGAATGTTTAAATGAGCCGAGTGGCTCATCCAAATACCCAGACACCGGATTTGCCCAGTGCCCAGGGCTCACCAGCCTGGGAGACCACGCAAGGGCACCGTTTCGTACTGGTCCACAGAAACGTGGACCAGGCATAAGAGCACTGGGGTGGGGGGGAGGTCTCTCAGGTCATTGGAGATGCCCAGGTGGTTGAGGACGGGGAAGAGTGGCACCCTGACACTCCCACTATCATCCAGTCACCTTGGCACTGCCAGCCTGGCACCCTGGCACTGCCAGCCTGGCACCCTGGCAGTGCCACCATGGCACCCTGGCAGTGCCACCCTGGTACTGTCAGGGTGCCTAGGTGACACAGCCATGGCGCCAGGAGCACTGTCTGGGTGCCAGGCTGACAGTGTCACCGTGCCCAGGTGCTAGGTTGGCACCGCCAGGGATCGGCCCAGGGAGGTCTTGCCAAGTAGAGAGGGCGTGAGGGGCGTGTTCCCGGGTGCCTGCCCAAGATTGGGGAGTGAGGGGCGGGGGGTCAAAAGTGGTGAAGCTTGCCAGCTGGAGATCCCTCTCAGTGCAGCATTGGTGGAGCAAATATCCCTGAGACCAAAAAAAACTAAGGGCCATTAAATAGCTGGAGTTTCTCGTCGCTTTAACTTCGGTCCACTGAAACGCGTCTTTATAATGTGTCACTGGTGCTTCCAGTATGGCTGGAGATGGGGGAAGTATGATTTGGTGCATCCCCAAGTGTGGCGGGAACATTCTTGGCTGGTTATAGTACATGGGATTGGTGGCAGTGTCTGGAGATGGATAGAAAGCTGGTTAGCAGACAGGAAGCAAAAAGTTAAATAAACTTGGGCGGGATTCTCCGACCCCACACAGGGTCGGAGAATCGGCGGGCAGCGGTGTTATTTCCGCTCCCGCAGGGTTTTTAAATCTCCCACCGGCCAAAAACCGGCGTTGTGCAAATCCCGCCGGCAGCCTCTGAAAACAGCTGGCGCCGGCGGGATTTCATTTTTTTTTTAGTGTCCACAAATCTCCGGCCCGGATGGGCCGAAGTCCCACGTCGGCGAAAATCAAAGTTGCTTTAAAACGGCGTCAACCATTGATGATGGTTGATGCCGTTCAGTGTCGGGGGGTGGGTTGCGGCATCGGGGGTGGGTTGCGGCATCCGGGGGGTTGCGGCATCCGGGGGGGTTGCGGCATCGGGGGGGGGCATCCGGGGGGGGGGATCGGGGGGGGGTTTGGGGGCAGCGGCGTGCAGAGAGGGGGGGCTACGGATGCCTTGGGCCAACGCACCGTCGCCCCCCCCTCTGTACGCCCCTGCCCCTACCCCAACCCTCTCCCCTCACCACCCCTACCCCCTTCACCACCCCTACCCCCCTCCAACGCCGCACCCCCCCACCCCCCACCCCCCACTAACGCCGCACCCCCCCCCCACTAACGGAGGAAGGAAGGGGGGGGAGGAAGGAAGGGGGTGGGAGGAAGGAAGGGGGGGGAGGAAGGAAGGGGGGGACGGAGGAAGGAAGGGGGGGGGACGGAGGAAGGAAGGGGGGGGACGGAGGATGGAAGGGGGGAGGAGGAAGGAAGGGGGGGAGGAGAGAGGGGGGGGTGTGGGTACCGGCCTTCAGAGGGAGGGGGACGGGGTGTGGGTACCGGCGTTGAGGGGGGGGGACCTGGCGTTGAGGGGGGGGGACCCGGCATTGAGGGGGGGGACCCGGCGTTGAGGGGGGGGGGACCCGGCGTTGAGGGGGGGGGACCCGGCGTTGAGGGGGGGGGGGACCCGGCGTTGAGGGGGGACAACCCGGCGTTGAGGGGGGGGTTGCGGCGTTGCGAGAGATGGGGGGCGGCGTTGGAGGGGGGTAGGTGTGGTGGGGAGGGAGGTGGGGGTGGTGGGGAGGGGGGTAGGAGTGGTGGGGAGGGAGGTAGGGGTGGTGAGGGGGGGTGTTGGGGTAGGGGCAGCGGCGTACAGAGGGGGGAATGCCAGAACCCCAATGCCGGAACCCCCCGCCCAATGCCGGGTCTGTCTCTCTCCTCCTCCTCCAAAAAACGCCGGGTCTCACCACTTCCGCAGCTGGTGAAACTGACGCGTATCGCGTCAGTCAGCTGCTGGCCCTTCCGGGAACGGAGATTGCCAGCTTAAAAGAAGGCCCGGACGCCGGAGTCATGCGCATCGCTTTTTCCCGCTGGAAATGGGCGTCACGTCGGTCCGCGGAGAATTTCGCCCCAGGTCTTTTTCCAATTGGCGGGCAGTGACTAGTAGAGTATCGCAGGGATTTGTGCGAGGATTTCAACTGTTCACATTATATATTAATGATTTGAATATATATCAGTCCATAAGAGGGTCAGTTAGGAGTCTGGTAACAGTGGGGAAGAAGCTGTTTTTGAACGTGTTAGTGAGTATTCTCAGACTTTTGTATCTCCTGCCCGATGGAAGATGTTGGAAGAGTGAATAAGCCGGGTGAGAGGGGTCTTTGATTATGCTGCCCGATTTCCCCAGGCAGCGGGAGGTGTAGACTGAGTCAATGGACTGGGCGGTGTTCACGATTCTGTGTAGTTTCTTCTGGTCTTGGGCCGTGCAGTTGCCATACCAGGCTGTGATGCAACCAGATAGGATGCTTTCTATGATGCACCTGTAAAAGTTGGTAAGAGTCAATGTGGACATGCCAAATTTCCTTAGTTTGCTGAGAAATTATAGGCGCTGTTGTGCTTTCTTGGTGGATGCATCAACATGGGTGGGCCAGCCAATTTGTTGGTGATGAGCACATCTAGGAATTTGAAGCTGTCAACCATCTCCAGCTCGGCCCCGTTGATACTGACAGGGGTATGTATGATATTTTGCTTCCTGAAGTCAATGACCAGCTCTTAGTTTTGCTGACATTGATGGAGAGATTGTTGTCGTTACATCACTCCACAAGGTTCTCTATGTCCCTCCTGTATTCTGACTCATCGTTGTTCGAGATCCGACCCACTACGGTTTTGTCGTCAGCTAACCTGTAGATGGGGTTGGAGCCAAATTTTGCCAAAAAGTTGTGTGTGTGTATAGTGAGCTAAGTACGCAGCCCTGCGGGGCCCCGGTATTGAGGACTATTGTGGAGGAGGTGTTGTTGCTTATCCTTACTGATTGTGGTCTGTGGGTCAGAAAGTTGAGGATCCAGTTGCAGAAGAAGGGGCCAAGTCCGAGGTTTTGGAACTTTGATATGAGCTTGGCTGGGATTATGGTGTTGAAGGCAGAGCTGTAGTCAATGAACTCAAGTCTGACGTAGAAGTCCTTGTTGTCGAGATGCTCCTGGGATGAGTGAAGGGCCAGGGAGATGACGTCTGCTGTGGACCGGTTGCGGCGGTATGCACATGTCAGTGTATCTAAGCTTTCTGAGAATATGGAGTTGATCTGCCTCTTGACCAACCTCTTGAAGGACTTCATTGCAATCAATGTTAAGGCCACTGGATGTAAGTCATTGAAGCACATTGCCTGGTTCTTCTTTGGCACTGATATGGTGGTGTTCTTTTTGAAGCAGGTGGGGACCTCGGAAAGGAGTAGGGGGAGTTTGAAGATGTCCGCGAACACATCTGCCAGCTGGTCCGCGCAGGCTCTGAATGCGTATCACTTTCAGGAAGGCCAATCTGACTTTGGAAGCTGTGACTGTGAGTATGTGTGTGCCTGGGGCTGCTGAGGCAGTTGACAGCAGCTTGATGGTTTCCTGCTGAAACCGAGCATAGAATGCATTGAGTTCAAAGGGGAGGGGTGCTTTGCTTTGTAGCCCATTATGTTGTTTAAGACTTGCCACAACCGACAAGAATCTGTAACGCTAGTCTGTGACTCTAGCTTGGTCTAATATTGTCACTCGACATCCCTGATGACTTTGCAGAGGTCATACCTGGATTTCTTTTATAAGTCAGGATCACTTGTCCTGATCGCCTCCGAACTGGCCTTCCTATACTCTCTTTGGTTGAATAAGCAATTGCAGCAGCTACTTTGAAATTCTGTTCCTGGAATGTACGGGGGATACATCATCCTATTAAAAGAAAAAAGTTCTGTCTTTCCTTAAAAAGCAGAAAGTTGACATAGCTTTGTTGCAGGTAACTCAGTTGACAAGCAGCTCCAGAGTTTGAAACAAAATTGGGTGAGGCAGAAGATTTTGGCCCCACTCTTGACCTGTAACTGGGGCTTACGATTTTAATTGATCAGAATATGCCTTTAAGACTGGAGAACTGTGTGAAAGACAAGGGGGGAAGGTATGATAATTGTGAAGGGCATGCTGCCTGGTGGCAAGTATTTCGATAATAAATGCCTACAGCCCTCCAAACTACTCTCCTGATTTGTTGCTAAAGTCTTTATGGATTTTGCTGAATTTGCTTCAATAAATTCCATCATAGGTGGGGACTTCAATTGCCATCTTAATCCTTTGATGGACAAATTTCCCAAAACCAGGAATCATCCCACTCAACATGCAAATAATTAGTATTGGTATGCGAGGGTTTGGGTACATGGATGTTTAGAGAACGTTGAATCCCAAAGACAGAAAGTTCACCTTACCCACTGCCCACCAATGTAATACTAGAATTGATTATTTTCTCATGCCCAAAACAATATTTTATTCAGTCGTCTGCTGCTCTACAGGTAGTATTGTCATCTCCCATCATGCCACTGTCTTCTTGGAATCTTTATTCCGGGGGATTTATCTTCGGTCTAGACCTTGGAGATTTAATGCATCTCCGCTAAAGGACCATGGGCGCGATTCTCCGCCCCCCACGACAGGTCGGAGAATAGAGGGAGGGCCTTCCCGACATTTTTCCCGACCTCCCGCTATTCTCCCCCCCCACAGCCGCCCCACGACACGAATCGCTGCTCGCCGTTTTTTACGGCGAGCAGCGATTCTCCCCTATCCGATGGGCCGATTTCCCAGGCCTTTACGGCCGTTTTCACGAACTCCAACACACCTGCTACACACCTGCTATCACAGTTCGTGAAAACGGCCGCAAAGTTCCGTTCTGGAGAACCATGCCACCGATTGGCACGGCCGCACCAAGGGTGGCATGGGCCCGCGATCGGTGCCCACCGATCGCGGGCAGCGGGTCCGAACCCCGCGCACTCTTTGTTCCTCCGCCGCCCCGCTGGATCAGTCCGTGGGGCAGCTGAGGGGCATAACGGCCCGCGCATGCGCGGGTTTCACGCATATGCGTGATGACGTCATCCGTGCATGCACGGATTGGAGCCGTCCAATCCGTGCATGCGCGGCTGACATCATCGTTTGCGTCAGCCGCCGTTAACCTTGGCGCGCGGGCTTAGCGAAGTTCGTTAAGCCTGCGATGCTGAGGTTCACGGGGCCCCGCTGCTAGCCCCGACCGGGGAGCAGAATCGGGTCCCGGGAGGGGGCGCGGAGGCTGCCGGGAAACACGGCCAGTTTCACGGCAGCCTTCACGACTCTCCGCATTTGCGGAGAATCGCGCCCCATGTGCGGAATTCTCCGTTGGCTGACGCTGAAGTCGCAAAACGCGATTGGTCAGAGAGTAGGTTCCGACACCAAAATCGTGGCGAGCGCCGATATGACATCAAATATCAATTCTCCATCACTTCGACAGCGGCATCAAGGCGTACAGGAACACATGTACAGTAATCACCGTTTGCATATCATTAGCGGGCCTGACCCGTATTCTCCGGGGCCTCCGTGATTCTCCCCCTCTGATGGGCCGAGTTCCCGAAGCACTGTTCACTTGTACTTTAAAAATTGTCACCTTAAGGCCCTCACCCAATGCTCCACCTCCAATGGGCCGACTTCCCGACAGCATGGGCCGCTTGTGCCCTAAGTGTTCGTCAATCTCGCGTGGTAGCTGTGGACTTTGTCCAGTGCCACAACAGCCGAGGGGGGGGGGCAGCGAGCCGTTCTTCTGGCCGGGGGGACTTTGGCGGGGGCTGGGGAAACTAACGTGGGGTCGTCCGAGGGTGGTGATGAGAGGTACAGGGAGCACTTTCTGGCAGGCGGGGTCTGCGTGCGGCCGGCGCCATGTTGTACGGCGCGACCGCTGCAGGTTGCTGCTGTGCATGTGCACGGCCACGGACCCGGCAATTCATCGGTCGTTTCTGTTGGGAACGCTGGGGGTTTTACGTGGCGCCGCTGCTAGCCCCCTACCAGATGGAGCATCGGTGCGGGAGCGGTACTGACCTTTCACCATAAAACTAGTCACTTCCTCCAGACATAGGGCTGGATTATGAGGCTATGTCCACATGCCGGCGTGGGAACGGTGGCGTTTTACGACAGAAAAAGTGGCGTAAAGCGGCCACCGATCCTCCGTTTTGCTGGGGGTTAGCATGCTGGCAGCATAGAGCACCCGGCTCTAGCTGCCGATACTGCCCGGAGAATTGCCAAGTCCGTGGCCGTGCATGCGCATGGCAGCCGCCTGCAGTGGCCGTCCCGTGCCACATGGCCTGCTTGTGGACCTGGCCAGCAAAATAGTCTTCCTCATTTGGCCGGCTCGCACGTCCGGACCACCTCCACAGTGGCCCCAGCCGTTGATAATGTCCCCACTGCTCGCAGATCGGCCCTCCCCTTACTGTGGCAGCGCTGGACTGAGTCCGCAACCGCCGCGCCAAGTTCCCGATGGATGAGACCACATGCGACCGACGCCGTTGAGAACTCGCCTGGCCAGGGGCAGAGCATCGGGGCCCGGGCCTCAGGCAATGTCCAGAGGCCATCAATACGTCGCGCGGCATAGTCTCCGCCGCTTTGGAGGGGGCGGAGCATCGCGAAAGCGTTGCCGACCCCGATTTGGGCATTAACTGGGATACTTTGGCCGATTGCGAAACGCGATTTCGGAGTCGGCGACCGGAGAATCCAGCCCATAGCCTCAAAATCGGAGAATCCAGCCTCTGGTCTCAGAAACGTGGGAAATGTGGGCTTAGGTGGGGCGCTCTTTCCAAGGGCTGGTGCAGACTCGATGGGCCGAATGGCCTCTTTCTGCACTGTAAATTCTATGAAACGGAGAATCCAGCCCCACAACCTTATCTCGTTCTTTGAGACTGAATTTGATCTCTTCTATTCAGTCAATTCACTCTCTGAAGTAAGCTCTTCAATTCTGCACGTTAGCTGTAAGGCCTTTGTAAGGGGCTTGCACATTTCACATGTGGCCAGCAAAAAGTATAAAATGCTGGGGTGATAGAGCCAGCTTGAATTGAAATTGGCCGAAACAGAGAGGGAGTACGATAGGAATTGTAACCATTCCAGATTTCTCTTAAATTCAGATTTCACCATCTGATTGATTTTCCTGTGGGAGAGACCAGAACTAGAGGGCACCATTTAAAATAAGGGATTTGCCATTTAAGGCAGTGATGAGGGGAAGTTTTATTCCCTCATAGGATTGTGGGTCTGTGGAACTCTCTTCCCTGGAGACCAGTGGAGGCAGGGTCATTGAATAGTTTTAAGACAGTGGTAGATAGATCCTTGACTAACAAGGGAGTCAAAAAATAATGGTACTCGGGGAGTATGTGGAGTCAAAGCCACAATCAGATCAGCTGTGATCTTATGGAATGAAGGAGCAGGCTCGAGAAGTCGACTGGCCAATTCCAGCTCCTAATTTATATGGTGATATGTTAGTATGATTTCTATCTCTATATTGCTGAGTTAGTAGAAATGTTTGATGATTTTGAAACTTGCTGAAGTTTCAAATGAACATGGAATGATGTGACCCATGACAAACGTTTTGGGTTCTGCTCACACCATTTGTTCCTTGTCAGTAATTTCTACCAATCTTGTATCATCAATGCCTGCTGCAGTACAGGGACACTGAGCAGAGGTGACACAGAACTTAACAAACTGCTTGAAGAGGGAGGAGGGTGGAAAAAGGTCATGGACATAAAGAACAGTGTTTGCAAAACATCTGTTTCACTTTCAGGAGGTGCTCCCAGAAATCTGGCATCCCTTGTTGCAGCCTGATCTGAGCCTCAGAACATGTATGGAATTTCCAGTGACTGCCAAGTTGATCATGTCTCATAAGGGAGGTCACTGAGACTTAGCATATAAAGACAGACAATACATTTCATCCTCCTTGTAAGTCAAAGCAGCTGGAGCGAACATCTGGCTTTGCCAACATATCTGACTTCTCCATGATGCAGGTTGGCATTAACAGCACACATAATGCTTTGTGAGTGATGCATTTAAATTTGGAGATGTTTCATGATGGAAAAGGGTTCCATTTTCTCAGTGTCCAGCCGATGTGTGATCAGACTCAGTGCATCATGCAGTTTAATATCCTGGCAGCAGTAACAATGGTCAGAATTTTCCAGCTACCCTCCCACCCCCATCCTCTGCCCGCATTGGGTTTTCCCGCAGTCGAAGTGGCTGGCCATTGGCCACCAGCAGGATCTTCCGGTTCCAACGACGCCAATGGTAGTTTGCCTGGCTCACAGGGAACCCACAACGGGGTTCGACGTCAGTGTGACCGAAAGATCCCGCTGATGGGAAGGGCCAGAAAATCCCGCATGCTGTCTTTATTCTGTGGCAGCTCACAGGACCATCATCATTTCAATAACAAACCTTAGGATAGCTACTGGAGGTACAAGGGTTATCTGCTGATTATCTTAAACATGGGCACACCCATATACAAGTGGTCAGCATGCACATAAAGGCATGCTGTCACAGAAAATGCCATTGCGCGGACCACTGGGGTACTGAAGCAGCAGTTCCATTACCTGTACCACTCTGAAGGAACCCTGCAGCACTCAATAGAGAGTGTGTCATGGCTTCGAGCAGTGTGTTGCATTCTGTATAACCTCATCATCATGAGGACATAGCCCTTGCTATCAAGTATATGGCAAGCAGCTGAAGAAGAAGAAAAGGATAAGAAAGAAGAGGAAGGGAAAAGACAACTACCATATTCCCTTGTCCAAGCAAAATTCTGTGGACGCTGGAAATGAGAAATAAAATCAGCAGGTATGGCAGCATCCATGAAGGGAAACAGAATTATTGTTGAGAGCTTGAATTACCCTTCTACAGAATAGTATTTTGGGTTATTTGGACTGAAACATTAACTCTGTTCCTCTCAACATATTCCCTTTCTTGGCTGGACTCTCCCAATTGACTCCTCCAATTCTGGTATCAGTCAATAAACGCCAATTCTCCATCCAGCAGCAGTAACACAGTTTATGATAATTGAGTAATTTGCTGCCACTCAATCTGTAGCTCTATCAAAAGTTGAATTTCTTTTCCCTCTGTTACAGATGGAGCTGAGATGATGGGATCATTCCCTTTCTTCCACCTCTCGACTAACATGATGTATTTTAAGAAGTGCACAAGTGCTGTGATCCTCAAGAATGGATGCAAGACAGGTTTTGCTTGTAAGTTTAAAAAAATAAAGGATAAATGTTTATTTTAACACCCATATTGAATCACAACAGCATCTACTCACTGATTCACACAAGACACGCACACATACAAGCAAACGTGATTACAAAAGAGATAGAAACACTTAGGGTTTTAAAGAGTCCAAAAAGTCATGACATCACTGTCTATCCAGATGGAAGCTGAACATGTTGCAGGCTGAATGATTTGTTATTGGTCTTCTAAAGAAAATAGAGATTGGAAGTTTCTAGTGATTATTCACCGTGGCTTATTCCTTGCAACAGTAGCTTTATGGCTTTGCTCCAGCCAAAGTTGTAGTTCAGCCCCTCTAGAGAAGATATGGCTTAGTTTTGTAAACCTGCAGGTTAAAACGTACCCCACCTTCTCTGCCTACTAATGAATTTCTCGGCAGAGCTCTTTCTTTTCTGGCAGGGATCTCTTCCCTTTGGGACTCTTTGTTTCCTAGACTGACTGACTGATGTGAGGCCGCTGTTGAAGATGTGTGTTAATAAATGGTTCCGCTGGTTTCTGTCAAGTGACCATAGTAACAATGTTCCCTTGCCAACACAAGTGGTCTTTCAAACTTTAACACTGATACACAATGGGGTTTGAAGTTCAGCCATTTGCACAATTTTGTGATTAAGTGGTTTGCCTTCAAACCATTTTTGAGGAATTTTATTCTACAATCACTAAGTCTCGATGGCCACTGCATATCAGTTTATGTAAACGTTTAAACAATGGTCATTGGTAGCTGCACAGGAGAGATCCAGTGCATTTTTAAAAATCTCTTCAAAGAAAAATACGGAAAAAAGTTGTTTGCATGCTAATGTCCTGTTCAGACAAGCAGGCTACTTCCAGCCTTGGGCAGTTTCATATATATTTGCAGACAAGGAGGCAGGTCACCTGTCGCTCTTGACTCCATCTTGTTTCAAGATAAACTGTCCATTTTCCATTCTGCTTTCAAAATTAAAGTGTCAATTTTTCATTAATTCACAGGCATAGCCACGTGGGTGTGACATCCCTCTAAGTGGCAGTCAAGAACATTATTTCAAGTCAAATCATGGCTGCTATATAATGGGACATATGCATAAATTGGATAAAGGCTTAGTAAAGATGTCAGAAAGCATTTCCTGTGGAATGATTCGTAGAGTGATCTTCTACGTAGAGTATGGTAGTAGAAATAACACTAGAATCATTCAAGAGGATGTGAATCAAGCACCCAAGTTTTGTGCTGTGAATCAAGCACCCAAGTTTTTTCAAAAAATAAAATGATCCAAAATGCCTGCTAATGCTCGATCAATGACTCCAGAAGCGAGATTGGACGACAATTGAAGGCTTTATTGGACTAGATGTTTCCCCCAGCAGCGCAGGTACAGAATGCAGCAGCTGGGGAGACACAGGCTCTTATACTCAGCCTTACTGGGCGGAACCCGCAGGCAGGCTTCACCAATGATCTTGCTCTCTCAGATACCTCCCACACCAATGTCTTACAGCATCAACCTGGGTACCGTAATATCCCTAATACTGACTACCACACCTGCCATTCCTGTTTTTAAAGAAAAATCTTTTTAAGGCTTTCATGTACTTTTGATTTTATATATTGTGTTAGCTTAATGATGGAATGAGGGTACCTTTGATGATTGACAATACTGAAAAATGGAGAGTCTGCATTATAATAATGTAGAGTATTTCTGAAACTCATTCCAAATATGCAACCAGCTGTGCAAGATAAATCATTGGACAGTTGGGTGAAATATTTGAAGTTGCTGTGAAACGTAATGTCCAATCCAGTGGCAGGGAAAGTGACATGCACAATTTCTAGCCTGGTAGTCTTGGCTGTCCCGTCATCATGTCTCAGAGAGAATATTTAAAATGTATATAAGGTCAATATTGTCATGTGAGAGTACCTTTTAAGAAATGGGGATTTATAAAATAGCTGTACTGGATATACCTTTAAGAAATGGGTGTTTATTAGAGAGCTGCAGTGATGTCAGAGAGTGGGTGGAGCTGGGCTGTCTGTCTGCTTTACTCTCATTTTAGGCTGTTTGCTACAGGGTATGATTATTTTCATTTTGAGAGCTGGATAGCTGCAGGCAAAGCAAGGAGCTGCATAAGGATCTCTCTTCAAACTAAGTACTGTCGCCAAATCAATTGGGTGATTTCAAAGTTCTGACTGCTCTCAATAGTGAATTTAAACCTGATCTTTGTGTTAAAAGGGTCTTTTATCTTCTGGGTGTTGTTTGGGAATGTATTAAGTGTTATCTGTCGAATACTGTATTCTTTGGGGATGTATTGGTGTTGATAGTTGTTAAAATGTTTACTGTGGGTTTATAAAGTGTTAACTGGTTTCATAAATAAACATTGTTTTAATTTAAAAGTACTGTTTGCATCACACCTGCAGAATAAGGCCGTGTGTGCTCCCCATCACCACAATCAGGTGAACTCCATGATACACTTTGGGGTTCTCTAAACCCTGGCCCATAAAAATATTTAAAAATAAATTCAAAGGCCAAAAAGCATAAAGAATGTAACTGCAAAATATATCAAATATATGAAAAATGTTTATTAAAAAAAATTACAGAAGTGAACTTTTTACACTTTGTTCAATTACGAAGAACTCTAAAACAAAACATGTATAGACAAAATTGTTTCTTTACATTCAACACGCATTCACTTTTGAGATTTGAGTTGTATTTAGTTTGAAATTTTAAACAGCTTTATGAAAATTACATTTTTAGTTTTAAACCATGGCTGAGGTCAACAAATTATCATGGACCAAAGATATGCCTGTAATAAATGAGGCAATTAAACCCCAGGAGATGGATGGATACTTAGATTGTCAGGCAGAAAACTGATGATAGTGGACCAACTTCTCATCATTCATGAGGTCCAATTTACATTCACATCAATTTTCATCATCTGACTGTGGGACATGGTTCAGACCCTTGTGTATATCAATTCAACTAAAAGAATTTAAAAATAATTGAGTATCAATTAATTTGATGGCAATATTTTTAAGGAAAACTTTTTTATGTTCATGAAATGAGTTTAATCCTTAAACATTTGTTGCCTGCCAAACTCAACCAAGGATGGGTTTTCTGTACAAAAGTTGAGAACCTCAAATGTGGCTCATTTTAATCCAATATATTGGGATACCCTTACGGAAACCAAATTGTTTTAGATTAAAAAATGATTTGGATAGGACGTAAAGATAAGGTTGCTATGGTCTAGATGACCAAAGGCTGCTTTCCCCTTTGAGGGGGAGAGTTGATTGATGGTGATTTCACCTGAGGATCACACACACCTCATGCAAAGGACAAGATTGAGAATGTGGGCCTTCATGTATAATCTCAGCTGGTACAGGAATTGAACCTGTGGCTGCTGGCCTTGTTCTGCGTCATGAGCTAACCCCCACACCCTATTATGTGATGGAAACCAAATTGTTTTATATTAAAAAATGAATTGGATTAGATGTAATTCCCTCATTAAAACACATTGGTTATGCGTTGACATAATCACACCTTTAGAAGATGTGTGGCTCTCATTATCACACCTATTGGATAATGAAACTGCTTGTCCTGCAACCTTCCATAAGGGTGTGTCAGAATTCCAAGTACTGAGTTAATTGGTTGCAGAAGTATCAGTGCTTTCAGGTCAATAATTGACAGATTAACATTAGAAGTAAGCCCTTGCCTGCACCTGTATGTTTCACCCCGAAGTTCATTGTCCAAAATCAGGACATGCTATCTGGGAGAGGGGTAAAGGAAAAGGTAAATAGTTTGGTCCTCTCAGAATTTAAAGCTCTTCCCAGCCAGTGAGCAAGTTTACAAAACAGAACAATTAATTTCCTTTAACATCATCAAATGTTTCTACTATAAAATACAGATTTTCTATAACATTATTGTTGATAAACTGAATTCAAATCTAAGAAATTGCAAAACATAATGTATGTATTTTACAATGGTACGAATTGCCTTTCGCGGATGTTTATTCATCTGTCATACTGCATGTCTTTTGAAATGTTTCACTTTTGGAAGACAAAAGACAGAAATAGAAAAGTGAAACAAATACCTGCTCAAATATTCTCTTTACATAAAGTAATTTTGGAATAAAGAATCTTTCATTTACGAAACAATACATTGATCAATAACACACTGGGCCGTTTCCATGGTGATTGTGCAAACCATAATGAAGGCTCCAAATATTCACATTCAAAAGTAGTAAAAAAGCTGTATTTTTACCAATACATATAACACACAGCACAATTTTTTAAAAAATTCTTTTTGATGCTATATATGTTTAGTTGGAAGCATTTTATTTTGCTGACCACTCAATGAAAGAGTGTATATGTACCACCAGATGAACTTTTCCTGGTTTTCCTGTTAACCCTATTCAACCCAACATTCCTTGAAACATGGTAGTTTGAATGTGTCCTGTATACAACATGCTCATTCAATGAAAACCTTCTTATCTGTGTTCAATATATTACATTTATTTGTGAATATGCACACATTCAACACTCAGGTGCTATAAATAGGTGCCCATCTTTACTTGCTCTCTCACACTCTCTCCGCACACACTCCAATGTCTAACTGGAGAGCTATCCATCAAACAGGGATGAAATATGGCATTATAGGACTGATACATTCAGACAGTTTCAATGTCTATTAGGAGCCCAGCCTTCGTTGCCAGGTAACTTTCAATTGTGCAGTGCATCTCCTCAGCCTAGAATTGCTTGAAGTTTAAAAGGCAACTTGCTGGCCTTATTGTGAAGTGATTTTGGGCATCAACGTAATAGTCAATGTTTTCCACTTTTTCTAGAGAGCAATTCTGACAGCCTTGTTTATTTGTGTTTTGTGTGATGGAGTTTATGTATTGCACGCCGCGAGCTGAACAGACTGGAGTTAGCTTGGCCCAATGATTAGTCAGCTAAACAGTGGATATATCATTGACTGCAAGTTATCCACTGCCCTTATCTGCTATATAAAGATACCTAGTAGTTCTATTGTTGAGAACAACGTTCATATTTCGACAATATTCTAGATAACATTTGCGGTAACTTTATTCATAAAAGGCTTAAGTGAATTTGCTACAAGATTGCCATCAGTTCTGTGGTGAGTTCTTAAACAGGTGGCGCACTGTATCGAATCACAAGGTTGTAATCAGCTGGTAAGGTGCAGTAATTTTCCTTTGTTTTTGCTTCTTCATTGGTGTAAGGAGCTGTGTCAGTGTCATCAGAATGGTATCCCGACTGGTAGCCACTCGTCTGATTGGAGGCATCAGATGTCACAGATTCTTTACTTTTGCTTGGTATCAAAGCACTGCAGATAAAAGGAAAGTCAATGTTAAAATTTCGAAAGTGTGGACACGAAAATGTAATTGAGGAAATCTGAGTTGGTTTTGAACCCAGACCAAACCGATTAGATGAAAATCTGTTGGCTAAAAGAGTCATTAATGAAATGGGTTGGGTGAAAATCAATCCACTAGCTCACTCAGCTAAATTGTTGGCTTTTAAAGCAGACCAAGCAGGCCAGCAGCACGGTTCGATTCCCGTACCAGCGTCCCCGGATAGGCGCCGGAATGTGGCGACTAGGGGCTTTTCACAGTAACTTCATTGAAGCCTACTCGTGACAATAAGTGATTTTCATTTTCATTTCATTTCATGTGCCTAAGCGCAAAGCTAACTTTAAATTGTCACAAATATGCATTTGGTCCTGCACAATATCTGCTTCTGGAATACAGTGGAGACTCCCTGGCTTTTCTGAGATTGATTTTTGGGTTTTCTACATTTACATGCTGCTGGTGCGTTCTCAGTGATATTGAACTGGGAGCACGAGGTTGGGAACACTGAAATTCTGTTGGATGCAAATTGTCTAATTCTGCTCCTGCTGTGCCATAAACCATGGGTCTGTCACTAACTTAGCAGTTGGAAATATGGCACCTTTTAAATCAGAGTCCTGGAAGACATGTTGCGGGGTTGTGATGCCAAGGCAGCTTGACATTTATGAGAGGCATGTCTTGGCAAGCTACAATCAGCATTGCCTGGGAAAAGATGGCTGACAAATAGATGGAGTTTATGTGATATGGGTCAAAGTCTCTTGTCATCGGTATTCAGCTTTCCTGCTGGCAGTGCACCCCCCGCCAACGGGTTTCACGGAGGTGTGGGATGGTTTCTACGGTAAATCCCATTGACAAGCGGCAGGAGGATAGAATCCCACTGCTAACGAATGAAACAACGCCAAGAAACAAGGGGGACTGGAGAATCTCGCCCATGATCTTTACACACGGCTCCCTTGATAGGCACAAGTCCAAGGGGATATCCCACAATTCAGATTACAACCCGCCTCTCACTTAAGGGCAAGAGGGAAATCCCAAAGAAGTTCATAAAATTTCCACAGGGCACGAGCTCGGACAAACTGCCTGAATGGTGTATGGAGTGAAACTTAAAATCAAATTTAAAAAGGGCAACAAGTTAAAGGTACAGGTCAAAGAACCTACAACAAAACAAACATGCAAAAATGTAAGCAACAAAATAGCCCCGACTGCTGAATAACTTCAACATATCAAACACAACAATGTTAAGAGTATTTCTGGTGGCTGTGTACTTATAGCAGTATACAGCATTCAAAGATGATTTTCTACCAAAGGCATGACAGATCAGTATTTTTGTGGCATCAATGTGTCCCTGCTTGAATAAAAAAAGAATTCCCAGTAAGGCTTGCAGGTTTCCTGTACTCCTTCCATAGGACCAGCAGAGACATCAAGTTCCAAGTGGACACAGGGCCTATGCACTGGTTATTTCCCCTTATGCTCCTCTTGCTGTATAAAAACAGAACTTCAGCCCCTAAATTGCCACCTTGCCATCCGCAAGGATGTTTTTAAAATTTGTTCATGGGATATGGGTATCACTAGCTGGGCTAACATTTATTGCCTATCTCTAATTACTCTTGAGAAGATGGTGGTGAGCTGTCTTCTTGAACTATTGCAGTCCGTGTGCTGTAGGTATGCCACAGTGTTGTTAGAAAGGGAGTTCCAGGATTTTGTCTCAGCAACACGGAAGAAAGAATGATATATTTCCAAGTCAGGATGGTGAGTGGTTTGAAGAGGAACTTTCAAGTGGTGTTCCTATCCTGCTGCCCTTGTCCTTCCAGGTGATAGAGGTCACAGATCTGGATGGTGCTCACAAAAGTGTCTTGGTGAGATCCTGCAGTGCATCTGTTGCTACTGTCGGTGGTAGAGGAAGCAAATGTTTGCGGATGAAATGCCAATCAAGCGGGCTGCATTGTCCTGGATGGTATCAAGCTTTTTGATTTTTGTTGGAGCCACATTCATCCAGACAAATGGAGAGTATTCCATTACACTTTTTACTTGTGCCTTGTAAATGATGGAAATGCTTTGGGGGGTCAAAAAGTGAACAACTTGCTACAGAATTCTAGGGCTTCTGACTTGCTCTTAAAAGGCCATTTGGCCCATGGTGGCTGCACTGGCTCCCAAAAGAGCTACCTAGCTAGTCCCATTCCCCAGCCCTATCTCCATAGCCCTCTAAATTCATCACTTTTAAATATATATCCAGCTCTCTTTTGAAAGGTAAATTCAAGTTTAGCGTTTTTTGCAAAAGGACTGAAGTATAAAAGTAGAGAAGTTTTGTTGCAATTGTATAGGATGTTGGAGAGACCACATCTGGAGTATTGTGTCGAGTTTTGGTCTCCTTATTTGAGGAAGGATGTGGTGGCATTGAAGTCAGTTCAGAGGAGGTTCACCAGATTTATTCCAGGGATGAAAGGGTTGGCGAATGAGGAGAGATTAAACAGTTTGGGCTAATACTCACTCGAGTTTAGAAGGAGGAGAGGGGATCTGATCGAGGTATATAACATCGGTAAAGTAAACATAGACCAAATGTTCCCCCTTGTAGGGCAATCTAGAATGAGAGGTTCCAGATATAGGTTGAGAGGCGGTAGATTTAAAAATGAAATGAGGAGGAACTACTTCTCACAGAAGTTGTTGAATTAGGGGCTGGTTTAGCTCACTGGGCTAAATTGCTGGCTTTTAAAGCAGACCAAGCAGGCCAGCAGCACGGTTCGATTCCCGTACCAGCCTCCCCGGACAGGCGCTGCATTGTGGCAACTAGGGCTTTTCACAGTAACTTCATTGAAGCCTACTCGTGACAATAAGCAATTTTCTTTTTTCATTTTTCATTTCATTTGTAGAACTAGATGCCCCATAGTGCGGTGGAATCTGAGTCATGAAACGATTTCAAGAAAGAGACAGACACATTTCTGATTTTAAAAAAAGGTTAAAGGGATATGGGGAACAGGTGGCAAGGTGGATTGGAGACCAGGAAGGGATCAGCCATGATCTAATTGAATGGCAGAGCAGCTCGAAGGGCTGAATTGCCTAATTCTGCTCTTAATTCCTATGTTCCTTTGAATCCTTCATTGGAATCCGCCTCAAATCGCTCTCCCATGCGGCTCGCTTCACAGCTCCAGGGTCCCAGGTTCAATTAGAAAGAGAGTTCCAGGATTTTGGGTGACTGTCTCTACGGAGTCTGCACATCCTCCCCGTGTGTGCGTGGGTTTCCTCCGGGTGCTCCGGTTTCCTCCCACAGTCCAAAGATGTGCAGGTTAGGTGGATTGGCCTGTTTTATGGATGCCGTGCTAACCACTGCACCACATGCTCCTTTCTCAAACAATCTGGGATGAATCCCATCTGGACCTGGCGACTTCTCTCCCAGGAATGCTGCTAGCCTTTTTGGAACCTTTATCTATCACTGTACAGTACAGTTGCTCAACACCCACACTTTTAACTGGGCCATTGTCACCATCTTCAATTTCGGTAAAGACAGAAACAAAGTACACATTTAGGACCACTGCCATACCCTCCACTTCAGTGAGCAGTTTACTCTGCTCATCCCTTATGGGCCCCATTTCATCCTTCATTAATATTTTACTATTAAAGTGTTTGATAGTTGATAGATTTGATAGATTTTACTATTTGTTTTAGCGCAACATGCCACTGTTTCCTCATGCTTCCTCTTAGCCTTCCTTTTTTCAGTCTAAGCCTCTCTCCTCCATTTGAGATTTCTATTGCTATTATTATTCCAGCATGTATCTTATGCATCTTTTTTCTTCCTTATTTTCTCCTCGATAACCTTAGTCGTCGAGGGTACTCTAGCATTGGATACCCGGGGCGGGATTCTCCGAGACCGCGCCGGGTCTGAGAATTGCCGGGGATGCGGGAAATTCCCGCCACGCCACTCTGACGCTGGGATGCGGTTCTCTGGCGACTGGAGAATCGGCGCCAATCGGGCCCGCGTGGTCGCCGTGGCGCCGGTCGAGAGCCGCTGAAAGAGGCCCCCGCGGCGATCCTCCGCGGTCAACTGGCCGAACCCCCGCCGGCGTGGTTCCAAACCAGTACCACCAAGCGGGAGCTTGGACTCGTGGCCGCGGTGGACGTCCTGTTGTGGGGGCGGGGGGGATCTGATTCGGGGGGGGGAGGCCTCCATGGGGTTCCGGCCTGCAATCGGGGGAAACCGATTGGCAAGCACCCGCGATCTGGAGGGGGCCTACCTCCTTCCGTGCGGGTCCACTGTAGGTCTCCGTCATGTTGCTCGGTGCCAGCGCAGAGACAACAACCACGAGCATGCACCGGCACAGAGACAGCATCCACGCACCTGCTCCGGCACGGAGACACCGTTGGCTGCACGCGCGGACCTGCGGCAGCCGTGCAGGGCCACCTTTCGGCGCCGGAGCAGCGCGCATCACTCCGCCGCTGTGCTGGCCCCCTGAAGACCACTGAATTGCTGGGACAGGAGGCCACTTTTACGCCGGCGTCAACACTTGGCCGGGATTTTGGAGAGTCCCAACCCCCGTCTTTATTTCTTGTGTGTTTGTAACTAGCTTGCACCCTGTTCATCTCTCCTTTTCATCCACTGTTTTATCCACCAAAATGCATTTCCAATCAACATAGTCGAGTTCAACTTTTAGACCCCTGCAATTTGCCCTTTTCCAGTCTAGGATCTTAATCTGTGACTGCTTTTTATCCTTTTCCAACTTAATATTGAATGCCACTGAACATCAAGGGATGATGCTTAGATTCTCTGTTGTTGGAGATGTTCATTGCCTGGCACTTGTGTGGTGCAAATGTTACTTGCCACTTTTCAGCCCAAGCCTTAATGTTCTGCACAGACTGATTCTGAGAAGCCACAAATGGTGCTGAACATTGTGGAATCGTCAGCAAATATCCCCACTTCTGGCCATAAAATGAATAGAAGGTCATTAATGAAGCAACTAAATATTGCCTGAATTCTGAAATTGTTCAGAATCTCAGAAATCATGGCAACCACCTGCCATGGGTTCCTGGCAGGTTACCTGCGGACTACGGGAAACCCCATTGACAGTGGCAGGATCAATAGATCCATCCGCCAGTAAATGGCAGACTACTGGGGGGCTTCAAATCCCACCCATCATCATCTTGCATCTTTATGAGCAATAAAGGTCAACCTTTCCAAAAAGAAGAAATTATTATATAATCAGTAAAATAAAGATGTGCTTTTGGTTACATTACATTAGTCAGAATGAGTGAATAGCAAACACTAAATGAAGCCTCCTTAGTGTATAAATCAATCTCAAAGGATTTAAGATTTGAAAATCAGTGGGCCAGTGTTCCCAGCATTTACACTAGGATTGTACCTGCCAGGAACATCAGGCATGGTTCCCAACAAATACGCCAGTGCCAGTGGGACATTCTTAATTGATCTAGAGATGGTGAGTGCCTGTGATACTTCAAGAGCATCTCGGATGCCTATCATATGAAAGAAACTGGAATGTCTAATGTAAGTGTTCCCAAATCCAACACGGCTTTAAACTGTGTCATCTTTAAAAGTGCCTTCCTTCTTCAGGAGCTGATGCCTTGATCCCAGCCCAAACCTTCAGGTGAGGTGAACCTCATTTCGTGCCCAGATATATTTCTGCCAACTGCATGCTCGGCCAAAGACAGACAGCATGAACAGTGACATTCAGAATCCTCACCCAAGCCAAATTCCGCCATTTCATAAATTCATAGGTATATTTGAGAACAACAGAGTTTTCAACTCCAACAAGCCACAAAGGAAACTATGGCATGAGATGGAGCCACACCCACCTCATCTTAATTTCCAGTCTATCCAGCATATTCCTCATTCTTATGCCGGTAGTATATTAGGACAGACACAAAAGAAAATTATTTTCCAGCAATTTCTATAACCATTTATGAGTAGAACCAGGAATAAGGGGAGGGATTCTCCGACCCCAGGCCGGGTCGGAGAATCGCCGGACGGGGGCTGCGATTCACGCGACGCTGCTCCGACGCCGGTCCGCCGATTCTTCGGTCACTGGAGGATCGGTGCCATTGGTGCCTGCGCGATTGGCGCGGCGCCAGTCGGGGGCTGCTCCATGTGGCCCCCCTGGCGATTCTCCGCGCGCGATGGGCCGAGTGACTGTCGTGGTAGGCCGGGTTCCGCCGGCGCTCTTCACGTGTGGTCCTACTCGTCGGGATCTCGCTGTTCATCCTGCGGGGAGCAGCCTGGTGCGGGGGGATCTGACCCCAGTGGGGGCCTCCACATTGGCCTGGCCCATGATCGGGGTCTACCGATTAGCGGGCCGGTTTGTCCTGGTGGGGGCCTATGTTCCTCCGCGCCAGGGCCCTGGAGCTCTCCGGCATGTTCGTCGGGGCCGGCGCGGAGAAGGCAACTAACGCGCATGTGTGAGTTTGCGCCGGTCGTAGTGTGCATGTGCGAATTTGCGCCGGCTGTAGCGCGCATGTGCAGACCCGCGGCGCCAGTTCTGATACTGGTATGAGCAGCTGGAGCTGCGTGAGTCACTCCAGTGCTGTGCTGGCCCCCTGTGAGGTACAGGATCGCTGCTCCTAGGGCCTGTTGACGGCGTCGTAAAACGTGACGGCGTTTACGATGGCGTCAACACTTAGCCTCAGGATCAGAGAATCCCACCCAAAGTTCATGCACAACCATCAACATGTTGAGATTATAATGTCTCTGTCCCAATTCATTTCGTAAGACAATGGAATTCAGGACTTTGCATCCCATGGAGAAGGAATCCAGTTGAGAAAAATCAAGTCACCGATTCATCAAAGATCAAATTAATCCCGACTGATCTTAAAGGGCATCACAACCATTTGAAACCAACTAACTAATGGTGATATTGACTCCAAGCACAACACGTTCTAATCTCATTCAGAAGTAGATCAGATCGTAAAGATTTTTGACTCATCAGAAACCAATTCCCTGAACACAAAACAAAAGCTGCCAAAATAAATCACATTTTACAGCTTTATTCTAAATTCTGTTACTAGTAATAACTGAAGTGTTTTATCCGCCCACGGGGAAAAAATTATAAAGGGACAATGCGGCCAAACCATTGCAGGCACCTCAGGAATGAAAATGTAGAACGAGATTTTGTTAGGCCTGGAGGTGCCCCTAAAATTTCACAATGTTGGGGAGAGGATTCCCTAAAATCTATGACACTCATCAGTGATATGAGCAGAGAGGCACCCATTCTAACAAAAAAAATCTGTTAAGGTAGCAAACAAGATGGTGTTTTACGTTCTGCTCTTGACAGAAATGATGCACGCTGCAGGCCAGGTGGGTTAACAATGCTAAAGTTCCCTTTAGTATCCAAAAATGTCCAGGTTAGCTGTAGTGGATAAGGCAGGGGAGTGGGTCTAAATAAGATGCTCTTTTGGAGGCTCAATGCAGACTTGATGGGCTGAATGGCGTCCTTGTGCACTGTCGGGATTCCACGGAATATCTTCTTCCTCCCAAAATAAAATAATTTCTTATGAAGGCAATTATTTCAAATCACCATGAGTCATGCAAACTTACCTAAATGTCAAACTCTGACTCTGTCTTGTTCCCAGTGTTTGAAGTTCTTCTGATGAAAGTATCATTCCACTGTCAGTCTGATTATCCTAGGAAGAAAAAAGCACTCAGTGAAGATGAATAAACTCTTCATAAGGAAGTGTGTAATGAGATAGGGCAATCATCTCAGAAAGTCTGGTCTGTCCACTGGCACCATACTCTACCATGAAATTATTTCCTTCTGAATATTTGATCTTATCAGCACATATATTATTGTTTCTAAAGGCCACCAAACCTTACTTGAAATAGAGATTTATTTATCTGTTTTTGTAAGCAATGGATTGGTTCATCCTTGCAGTCTTTTTCATACCTATATATCCCCTGAATTTCCTTAAATTCACTTATTTTTTGTTCTCATAATAGGGCAGCAGTGGCAGAGGGTCATTTATTGCCCATCCTTAACTGCTCTGAGAAGATGATTGTGGGCTTTCTCCTTGAGCCACTGCCATGCTGCTGCTGACAATGCTCCCACCATGGTATTAGGCTTGTTAATTTTGAACCTCTGTTCCCTCCATTTTTGTGTTCATTGCTCAACTCAAATTGCCCAAGAATATTTGCAATATCTATGACTCAATCTATCTTAACAGAATTCAGAAGTTCATAAGAACCAAATCTGTAATTTCTATTTGGCAAAGCAAGACTTAATATATTCTATCAATATGTACCTCTTGCACAATGATAGTTGTTTGTTCCACAGGTACCTCATCAAATGTTTTAACGCTCTCAGGCCTGTTTCGCTTTATGCTACCATTCAGATATCTAGAAAAAGAAACAGGATCCATGGTATACAATGTTAAAACCACATGTTCCAAAATCCTTGTAAAGATTTATTTTCCAAGGACACCATTGTAGCAATGGCATCGAATAGCAGGTACAATAAACTTACGTAAGGAGTGGTTCTACAAATCAACAAAGATTGAAGTTCCCAGGAGTGCACCTCAGAACAGTGTCTGTGATTTATGAACTAATACGGGCTCAAATTTGCCAAGGATCTCTCCCTGTGAGCACTGGTCCCGAAAGGGAGCACCAAATCACTGGGTTACCCTGAGATCTTGTGGACTTTGCAGACCAATAGATTTGTAACAGCACATTATATGCCCCCAAGCCCCCCAGTCCCCCCACATGCACCCCTCCCCCCAGCCCCCATACCCACCCACCCCTCAGTTTTTCCACTGGCAAAGAAGGGCTGGGGATTTTCACTGGATTTCCATCCTGTGCTTTTGAAGGTAATTGTACCAAATATTAACTATTGTTATTACTAACAGTCATCTTGTCATACTGAAAGCATATATATTAGTTCACTATGAGCTATCAGCTAATTATTTTATCATCTATTGTAATTGCAATTTATAGTAGCTGTCTTATCAACTGATACATTGTTTTAGCACTACTGCTTAAACATGTTGGATTTTATCTACTGTTGGAATGCTCCCATGAATTTTTTCCCATTCATTGTTTGGTGTTATTTCACACAACTTTTATGTCAAATCCTCTGAGCTGACCTCCAAACCAAATGAAATGGCTCAGCACTGTTTCCTCTTATTTTCCTTCTGTTCACAGACACATAAAAGCTGCCTTCAGGAATGATAGGATGTCCATCAGGTAATTACCGTATTCCTGCTGTGTTGTCATAGTGGAATCTTGGATCACACCCTTCCTGTTCCTCTGTACAGGAAGCAGGTGACGTTGGCAAAGAAAGCCCGGAATCATCTTCCATAGTCAGTGACATGTTGAGTGGAATATAATCCTTTCCATTCTAATTGCAGGGAGAGACATTTTTATGTTAGCTGCAGACATTGCTTGCAGAGAAAAAACACGGAATTTAATGCAGTGTATGGTAACTCTCTGATTCAAACCTAAATGAAAGTTTGAACAAGTTATATTCCAATCTTCAATTCCCACGAGCTGATATCTACATCATTTATCGATAAATGATTTCTGCAATGTGTGAACTACATGGAATTTATTTAGATACATAATTGCAATTAATGGATAAAGTACCATTCTGGAATAACAGGACAAAAAGGCAAAACTTGGACTTCCAGTGACGGCCATGGTGTGAATGGTCACACACAGGTGGAAGGGGTCCAACCTGAGGGCTATGTTGATGGCGGCACTGCCGCTAGCACCAAGTAGATATATGGAGAGCCCAGTTGTACAGTCCATGATGAAGGTGTGGAACCAGCTGAGGAAGCATTTTAGGATAGAGGGATGTTAACGGCGCTATGTGAGAAACACGGGTTTAAGTTGGGGGGGACGGTATGTATAGGAAGCGGAGAGAAGTGGGGCTGGTGAGAGCGAGAGATTTGTAACTGGAAAAAAGGTTCGTAAGCATAGAGGAGCTGAAGGAGAGGGTAGAGCTCTCGAGAGGAAGTGAGCAGCAAGTGATAGACAGAGCTAAGCTATCCCACAACCAATGGATCAGACCTAAGCTCTGCAGTCCTGTCACATTCAGCCATGAATGGTGGTGGACAATTAAACAACTCAATGATGGAGGAGCCCAGTACATCTGTGCAAAAGACAAGGCTGAGTCATTCGCAATAATCTTCAGCCAGAAGTGCCGAGTGGATGATCCATCTCAGCTTCCTCCAAATGTCTCCAGCATCACAGATGTCAATCTTCAGCCAACATGACTCACTCCACGTGATAGCAAGAAATGGCTGAAGGCACTGGATACTGTAAAGGCTATGGGCCCCGACAATATTCCAGCAATAGTCGTGAAGTGCTCTAGAACTTGATACTTCCCTAGCCAAGCTGTTCCAGTATAGCTACAATATTGGCATCTACCCGGCAATGTGGGAAATTGCCTAAGTATGTCCTGGACACAGGAAACAGGGAAAACCCAACCCAGCCAATTACTGTCCCATCAGTTTACTCTTGATCATCAGAAAAGTGATGCACAGGATCATCAACAGCACTTTCTAATGTCACTTACTCAGCAATAACCTGCTCATGGACGCACAGTTTGGGTTCTACCAGGGTTACTCTACTCCTGACGTCATTTCAGCATTGGTTCAAACATGGACAAAAGAGCTGAAGGCCAGATGCTTAAACAGTTCATGCCCAAATGCAACAAGACCTGGAAAATATCCAGGCTTAGGCTGACAAGTGGCAAGTAACATTGGTGCCATACAAGTGATAGGCAATGACCGTCTCCAATAAGAGAGAATCAAACCATCGCCCCTTGACAGTCAATGGCATTACCATCACTGAAACCCCGACAATCAACATTCTGAAGGTTACCATTGACCGGAAACTGAACTGGACTTTCCATATAAGTACTGTGGCTACTAGAGCAGGTCAAAGTCTAGAAATCCTGTGGTGAGTAACTCACTTCCTGACTTCCCAAAGTCTGTCCACCATCTACAAGGCACAAGTCAGGAGTGTAATGGAATACTCCCCACTTGCCTGGATGAGCGCAGCTCTAACAACACTCAAGAAGCTCAACACCATCCAGGACAAAGCAGCCTGCTTGATTCACACCCCTTCCACAAACATGCATTCCCTCCACCAGTGACACATAATAGTAGCAGTGTGCGCCATCTACTGGAGGAACTCAACAAGGCTCTTTAGGCAGCACCTTCCAAACCCACGGCCACTACTATCTAGAACGATAAGGGCAGCAGATACATGGCAACACCACCACCTGGAGGTAACCCACCATCCTGGCTTGGAAATATACTACCATTCCTTCACTGTCGCTGGGTCAAAATCCTGGAACTCCCTTCCTAACAGCACTGTGGGTGTACCTTCGCCACATAGACTCAAGCGGTTCAAAGGCAACTCGCCACCACCTTCTTAAGGCCAGTTTGGGAAGGGCAACTAATGATGGCTGAGCCAGCGAAGCCCACATCCCATAAAAATGAATACTAAAAAAAAGTCCTGCAGCGTGCAACTCACCTCCTGACCCTCCAAAGTCTGTCCGCCATCTACAAAGCACAAGTCAGGAGTCTAATGGAATACTCTCCACTTGCCTGGAAGAGTGCAGCTCCAACAACACTCAAGAAGCTCAACACCATCCAGGACAAAGCAGCCCGCTTGAATGTTCCCCTTCCCCAAACATTCACTCCCTCCATCACCAATGAACAGTGGCAGCCATGTGTACCATCTGCAAGATGCACTGCAGGAACTCTCCAAGGTTCCTGAGACAGTACCTTCCAAACGCAGGACTACTACCATCTAGAAGGACAAGAGCAGTGGATACGGAGGAACCCAGAATCTGGAGGTTCCCCTCCACGTCACTCACCACCCTGACTTAGAAATATATCGCTGTTCCTTCACTGTCACTGGGTCAAAATCCTGGAACTCCCTACCTAACAGCACTGTGGATGTACCTACACCTCAGGCTGCAGCAGTTCAAGAAGGCAACATGCCATCACCTTCTGAAGAGCAGCTAGGGATGGGCAATAAATGTTGGCGTTGCCAATGACGCCCACATCACATAAATTAGTTTTTAAAAGAAAATTCTGCTTTGAGGCTGCAGTTCTGTCTGCAGCAGGTGTTTGATTTCATTGAGGACATCCTTATTCTGTTTCTTGCTGAGTTTGAGGTCGGGACTTGCTTCCTGAATATCCTGGGTGCTTTTTTTTTGTTCACGGGATGTGGGCATCACTGGCAAGACATAGAACATACAGTGCAGAAGGAGGCCATTCGGCCCATCGAATCTGCACCGACCCACATTAAGTCCTCATGTCCACTCTATCCCCGTAACCCAATAACCCCTCCCAGTCTTTTTTGGTCACTAAGGGCAATTTATCATGGCCAAGCCACCTAACCTGCACACCTTTGGACTGTGGGAGGAAACCGGAGCACCTGGAGGAAACCCACGCACACACGGGGAGAACGTGCAGACTCCTCACAGACAGTGACCCAGCGGGGA
The DNA here is from genome assembly GCF_902713615.1 of Scyliorhinus canicula. Taxonomy (NCBI): domain Eukaryota; kingdom Metazoa; phylum Chordata; class Chondrichthyes; order Carcharhiniformes; family Scyliorhinidae; genus Scyliorhinus; species Scyliorhinus canicula. Next base: position 119,631,142 of record NC_052148.1, on the reverse strand, counting down.
ATCGAACCTGGAACCCTGGTGCTGTGAAGCCACAGTGCTATCCACTTGTGCTACCGTGCTGCCCAATATTTAATGCTTGTCCATAATTGCCCTTGAGAAGGCGGTGGTGAGCTGTGTTCTTGAATGCAGTAGTCTATTTGATGTACATACACAGTGCTGTTAGGGAGGGAGTCTAGATTTTAAGCCAGCAAGGTTGGAAGAATGGTGATATATTTCAAAGTCAAGACGTTGTGCGGCATGGAGGTGGTGATGTTCATGTGCCTCTTGTTATTGTTCTTCTAGGTAATAGAGGCCATGCATTTGAAAGGTTCTGTCAATAAAACCTGGCGAGTTGCTGCACTGTTACTTGTACATGGTACAGATTACTTCCATTATGCACTGGTGGTGAAGGGAATGAATGCTTGAGATGGGGATGGGGTGCCTATCAAGTGGGCTACTTTATCCTGGATAATGTTGAGCTCCTTGTGTGTTGTTAGAGCTCCACTCATCCAGGAAAGTGGGGAGTATTCCATCACAGTCCTCACTTGTGCCTTTTTGATAGTGCCTTTTTGATGGAGTCTTGAGGGGAGTTGCTCACTTCAGAATTCCCAAGATGGAATTCAAAGGAGCACGCTGGAATGGGCAAGGTAGCAGGTGGGCTGGAGAATCATGCAAGAGGTCAGCAGAGGGAAAATTGTCCTACATTTAGTGAATGGTGCAAGGGCCTGATGCAGGAAACCCACCAGCTGGTGTGTGAAGGCAAGTAGGCTTGTTAAAGAGTCACTTGAAATCAATTAACCCTGAGCCCAATTGGGATTTAATGGGACAGTCAGTGGGAACCTGATTGCTCTGAAATAGCAATGGAAAGGCGATCCGGGGCTCTGACGGGTCCCCTTTCGCTGTAACTAAAATTTTCCCCAAGTCTTTAACCTGCTCTAGTAGCCAACACAGTACAATCATTAGTAACTGTAATGAACTCCAATTGGCTTTATTGGTTGGCTAATTGGAGTATGAGCTCCCTCAATAATAGCTCATTGAGGGGGCCCATATAATCACCTGTGTAGGCTTTGTGAGCCAGTCTTAAGTTGACTGGACTGCTAGCAGCACTGTTTGTAGCTGCTCCTGTAATATCATTATTGTAAATAAATATTGGTGTGGTGACGGAACTCCTGCCTCCCGTAGATTACTACAGTAACCATCCCAACTTTTGACCTTATGAAGTTTATTGATGAAACAGCTGAAGGTGGCTGGGCCTAGGACACTGCATTGAGGAACCCCTGCAACAATGTGCTGGAATAGAATAATTGACGTCCACCAAATACCATTGCCTGGATTCTCCGCCAGCGGGATGTTCCGTTTTGCCGGCAGCCCTGGGGTTTCCCGACGGCATGGGGCTGCCCTACAATGGGACACCCCATTGAACAGCCGGTGTAATGGAGCATCCTGCCGGTGGGGTGAAACAGAAATGTGGTGCGGCGGGGAGGAGAATCCAGCCCCAGCTTTCTGCTGGCAATGGTTTCAAGGGGATTGGTTTCCCCTGATACCTATTGACTTCAACTTTGCTTGGGGCTCTTTGATCCACACTCAGTGAAATGCTGCCTTCATGTCAATGGCATCCAGAGTCACCTCAGCTCTTGGATTCAGCTGTTCAGTCGATGTCTGGACCAATGTTGGAACAAAACTGTAGCTTCAGAGCTGAGTGACCTTGATGGATCCAAAACAGAACTCGATTTCTCTCCTCAGATGCTGCCTGATCTGCTGAATATTTCCGGCATTTTTGTTTTAATTTGTGATGGGGCAGTAGCTGGTTACATTGGATTTGTTCTCTTTTTTGTGGACAAGGTATACTTGGGCAATCTTGCATGATGGGCCGACTTTCCGACGGTGTTGGTGGCTTGTCCTCTCAGTTTTCGGGGACCTCTCGTGGCGGCTGTGGACTATGTCCAGCACCGCCACAGCAGGCGGGCGGGGGGGGGGGGGGGGGGGGGGGGGGGGGAGCAGTCCCTGGGGTGGCGGGGGGAGTTGCAGGGGCCACTATCTGGCAGGCTATGTCTGAGTGTGGCCAGCGCCATGTTATACGGCGCGGCCGCCGGAGGTCACCATGCTGCGGATGGATGGCCACGAACCCACACATTCTCCGTCTCTGCAGGCGGGGGCTTTACGTGGCACTGCTGCTAGCCCCCCACTGGGCGGAGCATCTATGCGGGGGTGCCGCCAACCTTTTAGTCATAAGGCCAGATGCTTCCTCCGGACATAACCGGTAAAATTGGTGAATCCAACCGCAAGTGTTGAAGCCAACGCAATATTCGTGGACTTTCATGACAGCAAAACTGGCGCCACATCTGGACCGATTCCGCTACTGTTAAAGGGCTAGCACCGGCACCACGTGGAACACAATTGATTCCAATGAAAAACGGTGTGGGATTTGCCGGATCCGTGATTGACACTCGGGAGGCTGACAAGCTGCAGCCGCATATACACATTACACTCCCCACACACACTCATCCCAGCCAAATTGTGCTGGAGCACACCCATACAGCTGATGGGTCGATTGGGGCCAAAGGGCACCTAGGGGGTGGCCTGGGGGACACCTATATGACCTGTGACCTTAAGTTCACAGTGGGATGTCAGCGGCGTGTGCAGCTGCATGGCTGCCTTTCCAGCTGCAGCAATGGTGTTTCGTGTCCGTCCACCCCGATCCCACAGCCCACCTCCTGGCAACCCCCGCTAATCACCCCGGCCTTGGCAGAAACCCCCTGGCCAGCAGCACCACTGTCAGCAAACTATGTTGGACACTTTCCGTACCCCCTCTTTCTCCCTCACCAACCACGACGCCGGTTTCACGATTTTTCAAAGCATAAAGAGAACTGCGCTGTCGGGAACTTGGTCCATCGGAGGCAGAGAATCGTGGAGGCCTGGAGAATACAGGGCAGGCCTGCTACTGATATACAAAAGGTGTCCACTCTCCGTGCGTTCAGGTACGCATTCATGCCACTGTCGAGGTGATGGAGAATAGCAATTTGACGTCAAATTGGCACCCACCATAATTTTAGAATTGTAACCTATTCTCCGCCCAATTGTGTTTCGCGATTTTGGCGTCAGCCAATGGAGAATCCCACCCAAAGTCTTTTGACTTTGCACAATCATGTTTTTTTTTAACAGTCCCAAAAGGAGCCCTTCCTCTCCCAAAGGGTGCTCTGGGACCTCAGTCAAACGGATACCTTACCTCTCCAAAGGGGACTCTGACTATCCAAACAAACCCACCATTTGTGGACGAGCTCTTACCTAGTCTAATCTGCACACTCTGAGTTTCACACTCCTGGCCTTCCAGAATCTCACTTCAGTGGAGGCAGCTGAGGCAGCTGACGATTTAAATGGCCGGCTGCCTCCATACATTCTGCATATGCGAATCCTAGCCTGACTCCAGTCCTGTCCCTGCAGAAGCAAATAGTGCCCTGTTCAGGGGAGTGGTGGGGGTGGGGGGGGGGGGGGGGGGGGGGGGGGGCTGCACTTTGGATATCCAGGTTCATCAACCATTTTTGCCATGATGGAGAGGCTCTCTGTTATGGCAGGTATCTGGGCCATACTGGGAACTAGGTGGTCCAGATATTGAACTGAAATTATTTAGCAATTTGTATTTATTTTACAAGGTGGTCTTGTGGCGCAGTGGGTAGCGACCCTGCCTCTGAGTCAGAAGTTCCACCCCAGGATGTGATGGTCAAGAAAGGTGCATTTGTAACAAGGCCAAACCGGTTGAGAATCAACCTACAAAATCCTTCCAACATGCCAATGGCAGGCAGCAAGAGCGGGGGAGACTCCTGGTCAGCCATGCTTGATGCAGAGTGGTGCCCCTCAGGCTTTGACCCTCTGGGAACAGGGTAGCACCTGTTCCAGGAAAAAACAGCTATGGAATCAGATGAAAGTGTGAAGTGGAACAACAGATAAATAACACATTTTACAAAGCCATGCTTACTTGTTGAGCATTTGCCTGCAGTAGGTTTCCTAGGTGCTCCACTAGTTCAGAAAAGACAGGCCTTGCTTTGTAGTCTCCATGCCAGCAGTCTAGCATTGTCTGATAGCTGATGGGACAGAACAATTCAGACTTTCAACATTTATTTGGATACTACAGAAAATAATTCATTCACAGGGTCCTGTCCACTCCATGTGTGAATACTGCCATGTTCTTGTACATGTTCCTGTCTGCCAAATCCATGGTAATTGTTCATGGAACTCCATGTTTGAAACCCTCTTATCAAGTTTCCAACTCTGCGAATGGGCACAATCTACCGTCTATGTTGCACTCAAAAGACGGTAGATCCCTCTTCCAAGATCTACCTGGCTCGCCATGCCTTGAGAGATCTCACGATCTGAATCTTGTCCATTGTGGGTGGGATCAGTATTTTGTAAATCTGCATATTAGAGTGAGACAACATAGTCTCAGTCTAAAATGCAATCCCCTAATCTACCCAAGGTATTGGGATCTAACACCTTTGCCTCGAAGACATCGAGCGAGCGCCATTCAGCGCCATTTGTGGGGACCAGACAGAATTACACTTTTAGGGAATCAGAGGCCCCCAGGTGGTTGCCCTCTGAGCAGGTTGGCACCCTGGGCACCTTGGTACTGCCAGATATGCACACTGGCAGTGCCACTGGGGTGACAGCCTGGCACTACCAATGTGGCTGGTATTGTTCCCATGGCTGGCTTTGGGCCAGTGAGTTCCCTTCGTGTATGAGTTGGGTTGTGCCCCCTCCACACCCCCGCAGGACCCCCTTATGGGCGAGTTGGGGCTTTGGGAGGGTTCAGGGGCTGTGTCGGGATGTTGAGAGACCGGGTTGTGGAGCTCCTAAGCGCAGGAAATGGGATTAAGTGCAGCCTTGGCAGGGAGTTCCCCGCTGAGGCCCTGAATTGCAACAGAGTTCCAATAGATAGCGCGGTATTTCTCGGCATTGCGAGCACCGGGAAACATCCGCCTAAATGTGCTCATCATGAGACTCTGTTCCAATTTGTTTAGATCGCGCCCACAAATAACATCCTATGAGACTGCGATAAAGGCAAACCTTCCTTCCTCCTCCTTTCTGACCTGTCTGCATCCTTGAACATGATCGCCCATCCCATCCTTCTCCAACATCCATCCACCATCACCCACCTGAGTGGGACTATACTTGCCTCACTGCATTCTTAGCCAGAGAATAACCTGCAATGGTTTTTCTGCCCAGTTCATTAGCTCAGGTGTCCCCTTGGCCCCCTCCAAATTTTCACCCATTTAAAAAGAGAAAAGAAACTACAGTGCTATGGAGTAAGAGGAGGAGGGCGAGACTAACTGGATAACCAGCACAGGCTTGATGGACAAAAGTCATTCTTCTCTGCTATATGATTCTACAAAAACAGCGTGTTCCTTGCAGTATAAGCAACGCAGAGGCTAATCTTTTGTACTGGATTACAAAAGTGTGCGATTGAATATACTCTGGCCAAATGCGTTTCAAATGCGATAGTTCTATTAGTGAGAAACTACAGAACAAATTGGCGTGGAAATAATAGCATTGACTTACATTTCTGCAGATGCATATTCAGGACATCGCATTCGTGTGCCTTCTTTGAGTCTTTGACAAAATTCTTCATCAATCTGAACACCAGGGTACGGAGAAGCACCTGAGGAGTAATTTGGAAGAGCAGAACACCTCAGTTTTGCGAGGAAAATCACTTATTTTTGAAAACATCTTTCCCTGAAACATTTTTTTGATTACTTAATGTGAAGCAATATAACTGGACTCACCCAATGAGAATATTTCCCACAGTAAAACCCCAAAAGACCACACATCACTCTGCGTTGTGTAAACTTTATCGAAGATGGTTTCTGGGGCCATCCATTTAAGAGGTAGCCGTACCTAGAAAATAACAGATTGTTAGTTTATAATATAGATTCTTACCTAAATATTCCAAAGGATGATTTAAGAATACATTATTTTATATCATAGAGTATAATCATAAGGTTTAGGTAGAAGTAGATCAATCATCATGATAGGACCAGTTCAATTACCAATCCTTTAATTTCAATTAAATTAAAATCAAATTAGTTCCATAATAAGCAAGCAATCCAATTCACCATTGTGATTCAATGCCATAATCTCTAAATATACATGGAAAAGTTCTCTCAGTTCAGATTACTGAATTGTAGCTTAGAAACAATGCAGTACTTGTATAGTTTAATTTTCATATACTTACATCTCCTTTTCTAACGTAATCTGGGTCCTTGTAAACATCTCGAGCCAATCCAAAGTCACAAATCTTCACCACATTGTTCTCTGACAAGAGTATATTGCGTGCAGCCAGATCCCTATGAATGCACTGAAATAGAGAATAGAAACTGGTTGGCTTTTCCCCATCTTCTATCTCTCTCTCTCTCATTCTCATCAGGCAGTCAAGATCACTTCACTATTTGTGCAGTCACTACACAAGCAGCAGTCTAGTTGGATCTGACAGGGAAATGTCGACAGGAATGGCTGAGAAAAATATTTTTGTTGCAGGAAAATGAATTATCATTGCTTTTAAAAGAAACCAGAGCACATGGTGATAGAGAATTAGGAAGATCATGATTTTGTGCAATGCATGTTGGTCAATCAGCAGACTGTTTTACCTCACACCATTTTTTTATTTCCACTGAGAGATGTAAAACAAGTTGGCCACTTGCTATCACTCATCATACAAAGTCAACACCTATCCCAATTCATTTAAAAGAAAACAGTGGCCATTGACTAAACAAACTGGATTGACAAAAAGGCAGTGCAATTGATGAAGTTTCAATCAACTCCCCGTTATAGAAATTATGTTATGGGAAATTTGTGAAGTGTGAGGGCATGTAATGGGGGGTGATTTTGAGCCCACTGCCTCCATCCTTCAGAAACCTGGCACGGGCTCAAAATCGGGAGAGAATTAAAAAACGTGATTCCCTCTGGTGTGATTGGGTTTTGGAATTTTCACCCCCTCTCCGGTGAAGTAGTGTGACTCAGGCCGCAGGAGCCCAGAAACCTCATTTTAATATATTAGCATGTCATTAGTGAGGACTCTCTCCAGACCTTCCCCTCAACTTACTGAATACTCACCAGGAGCCAGCGTGATGTGACACTGACATCATGTACGAGGGGATCTCTTCGGGGGTGCACAGGTCCATATAGCCCTTTTGGGGGGGGGGGGGGTTGGAAATGCCCAGGCAGATCCTTGGCACTACCCTGGCACTACCTGACATTGCCAGGTTGGCATCATTAGGGACAGCTTGCCAGTGCTAACTTGTGCCTGGGGTGGACCTGAGTAGGAACCCCATGAGGTGGGGGGGGGGTGAGAGATGGGGAGAGATGACATTGAGGTGGGGGGGTATGCCGCCGATGAATGCTGTGGAGGGGAGGTGGGGGAGTATGCCGCCAATGAATGCCATGGAGGGGAGAGGGTGGGAAGAACCAGATGTGGGCTGGGAAACATTAGGCTGCAGCACTGGTTGGCGAACCCTTTAGAGATGGCACCCCAATCTGTTTGGAGACAGTTCCCATCTCTGAGACAGCATAAACCACACCCACTCACTTCATTTTAGCAATGAGGCTCAAACGTCCATGAGAAATCCCGCCTTTCGCACCGTTTTTCTCATCGGAACTTTTGCCATTTTTTGTAAATTCAACCCATGGTTTCCTACCTTTCGTGATGCCAGGAACTCCATACCCCTGGCTACCTGGAAGCTGTAAGATATAAGGTCCTCCATTGTCAACCAGCTCTTGTAAAGGTCATCTGCAGCTGTAAAAAAAAGAGAAGTGTGAGTTGGTGGAGATGGGACCAGAAAGACTGCTTCTATTTTCTTTTGATAACAATTGATACATTTCCAGTCACATTTTAGCAAATTAAACTTCCATTTGCAAAGTGATACATCCAAGACTTCAGCAAGAAGCTTTTAATTATGAAATGAATATCCTTTCATGTGCTTCTTAGCATCATCACAATTTCGGAAATTAGCCAATGATGTCCCATCAAAGATGGACTTGAGGAAATGCAATGAGGTGCATCATCAATTTACCTTCCTCCTCTTCCACGTCACTCAGTGATTTCTCTTCTGCAAATCCAGAACTAGTGGAGCTCTCACTACTTGCGATGCTGTCCAAACGGCGTTTAAATTCATTCTCCATCTCAGCAGGATCATTTTCTTTTATCTGTCTTGACTTCAGTGCTCTATTCTGTAAAAAGGGGAGAAGAAGAGTACAAATTAAGCAAACAGACAAATATATCAACCTAGCGATTAAAAATAGGAGCAGGAGGAAGCCATTCTTCCCTTCGAGCCTTCTCTACCATTCAATATGATCATGGCTGATCATCCAACTCAGTTAACCGTTCCCCCTCCCCCCCCCGCAATTTGGCAGGCCGGGTCCGCGGCCAGCGCCATGGTGTAGGTACGACCACTGCAGGTCGCCGCCATGCGCATGCGCAGCCACGGACCCGGCAACTCTCCATCCGTATCTGCAGGTAAAGCCAGGGGCTTCACATGACGCGCTGCTAGTCCCCCACCTGGCGGAGCATCAGTGCGGGGACGGCACTGATTTTTCGGTCATAAGAATAGACACATGCTCCGGACAGAGCCACAAAATTGGAGAATCCAGCCCACAATGTTTTTGCCTCAACTGTTTCATGTGGAAGGGAACCCACAGGTTATCCACTGTCTGGGTGAAGAAATTTCTCCTCATCTCAGTCCTAAAAGGTTAGCTCCATATCCTTAGTCTGTAACCCTTGGTCTGGAAACCCTCACCCTTCCTGCATCTATCCTGTCTAACCCTGTTTCAATTTTGTCGGTTTCTGTGAGATGCCCCCTCATTCTTCTAAACTCCAGCGAACATAATCCCAACTGACTCAATCTCTCCTCATACCCAATTCCACCATCATAGAAATCAGTCTGGTAAATCTTCTCTACACTCCCTCTCGAGCAAGCACATCCTTCCTCAGATAAGGAGACCAAAACTGCACATACCTCATAAAGGCCCTGTTTGATGCAGCAAGACATCCCTGTTCCTGTACTCAAATCCTCTTGCTGTGAAAGCCAACATACCATTTGCCTTCTTTACCACCTGCTGCACCTACGTGCTTACCTTCAGTCACTGGTGCAAGAGACACCCAGATCTCATTGCACATTGCCCTCTCATAACCTACGGCCATTCTGATAATTATCTGCCTTCCTGTTTTTTCTACCAAAGTGGATAACCTCACATTTATCCACATTATATTGCATCTAATATGCATTTTCCCACTTGCTCAGCTTGTGCAAATTAAACTGAAGCATTTCTGCATCTTCCTCACAGCTCATCTTCCCACCCAGCTTTGTCTCATCTGCAAATTTGGAGGTATTGGGCGGGATTCTCTAATAATGGGGCTATGTCCCCACGCCGGCGTGAAAAGCGGCGCCAACCACTCCGGCGTCAACGGTCCCTGATAATGGGGAATGCTCCCCTTAGGGGGCTAGGTCAGCGTCGGATGGTCCCCGCAGCCCCAGCCGGCGCGGAACGGCCCGCGCGAGTTCGCACATGCGTGGAACGGCGGGTGTGATTCCGCGCATATGCGCTCTGGCCGCCGTATTTCCGTGCATGCGTGGGGGTTCCCTTCTCCACACCAGCCCTCGGGCAATATGGCGGAGCCCAAAGGGGCCGGCGCGGAGTAAAATACATCCCACGGAACCAGCCCGCCCGCCGATTGGTAGGCCCCGATCGCGGGTCAGTCCACCGCGGGGCCCTACTTCCCACGATCAGATCCCCCATCCCCCCTCCAGGATGATCCCCGCAGACTCAGCTTCCAGGTCCCGCCGTAACCTGAGTTACCTGTGGGACCTGAGTAATCCACGCCGGCGGGACTCAGCCAAACTCGTCGGCCATTCGGCACCTCGCGGCCCGGAGAATTGCCGGGGGGGGGGGCCGCTGTCAACAGCACCCAACCTGGATCCCCGGGGACACCCAAGAATCAGCGCCGGAGAATATTGAAGCCGGCATCGGGGCGCCCCAGGAGATTTTCTGACCCGGCACCGGGTCGGAGAATCTCAGCCATTACATTTAGTTCCTCAACTAAATCATTAAGATATATTGTCAATAGCTAGGGTCCTAGCACCAACCCCTGCAGTACCGCACTAGTCACTGCTTGCTATTCAGAAAAAGAACAGGTGCTGGATTCTCCCCTAACTGGCAGGGCAGGCCGTAACAGCGCCGAGGAGTGGCGTAAACCACTCTGGCGTCAGGCCGCCCGGAAGGTGCGAAATCCTCCGCACCTTCAGGGGCTAGGACGGGATGGAAGGGCTTGGCACCGTGCCAACAGGTGCCGAAGGGCCTCCACCAGCCGGCGCAAGTTGGCACATGCGTGGGAGCGCCAGCGTGTGCTGCCGTCATCCTAGTGCATGCGCAGGGGGATTCCTCTCCGCGCTGGCCATAGCGGAGGTTGACAGCAGCCGGCGCGGAGGGAAAGAGTGCCCCCATGACACAGGCCCGCCTGTGGATCGGTGGGCCCTGATTGTGGGCCGGGCCACCGTGGGGCACCCCCCCGGGGCCAGATCCCCCCGCGCCCCCCGAAGACCCTGCAGGACGCCCGTAGAGCCAGGTCCCGCCGGTACGGACCTGGTTTGATTTACGGAGACGGGACTGGCCGAAAACGGGCGGCCGCTCGGCCCATCACGGGCTAGAGAATTGCCGGGGGGGAGGGGCCGCTGTCAGCGGCGGCCGACCGCGCGACGTGATTCCCGCCCCTGCCACAACCCCGGCACCAGAGAATTCGGCCCCTGTTTCTTCCTATTCTTTGTTTCCTGTCTGCCAACTATTTTGATGATGCGTGGGATTCTTGCGACTGCCCCGGTTTCCTCCCACAGTCCAAAGATGCGCAGGCTAGGTGGATTGGCCATGCTAAATTTACCCTTAGTGCCCAAAACATTAGGTGGGGTTACTGGGTTACAGGGATAGGGTGGGGGCTGGGCCTAGGTAGAGTGCTCTTTCAGAGGGTCAGTGCCGACTCGGTCAGCCGAATCAGCCTTCCGCACTGTAGTGGTTCTATGATTCTATGTTCTATTCTCAGTCTTCACTTCCTATGCAATGAAGAAATGTTGAACAGATAATGGACGTGCTCTGCTGCCTTTTACTCGCAGATTGTCTCACAAAGAATCCATAATCAAATATAATTACTGACCACTGCCATAAATTGCTGTTAACTTTTATGTAGTGCTAAAGATTTGTCACCGCTGTTACGTATCTGTAGTCTGGCCATTTTAATCCTATCTTTTGACATGACTCAGCCACAGAGGAATTTTGTTGGCAGTTTTCTCATTTCACTGAAGACAATGGGATCACAAAAGGGCAACAAACAGAGAGTATTCTGGAAAAACAGTTCTTCTGTGCTCTGTTTCCATTGTTTTCAATGGGGGAATGCCAACTGGGTTATTTTAATTGCAACATACAACTTGTTAGATTAACTAACAAACAAAAAGTTTTAGTTCAAGTTTTAAATTAATTTGTTCCGTTTTAATTAGAGTGTTACAATAAAATAGCATTTGTTCAACAATGATAATTTGCATTCAAATAGCACCTTTAATATTGTATACATTGTGGTCAAAGAGGTAGATGTAAAGCAGGAGAGGGAAGTGGAGAGGCAGAAGAGGTTTAGGAAGCTAATTCCACCAAGTTCGTGTCTAGGCACCTGAAAGCACAGCTGCCAATGATGCAGCAAAGTAAATCAGGAATACACTAGTGAGGCCATAATTGGAGGAGCGGAGAAACTTTAGAGTAAAATTAGTCAGTAAAATTAATTAATCTTAATACACATAAAGGTTATTAAGAGTTGAATGCTGCTTGCTCAATAATGCTGATCCGTGCTGGTCTGTGAGATTTTAGGTAGTTGTGCAAAGATGTCAGCACTGGGTCAGAGTAGCAATAAGTGAGAAGATGATGGCTTCAAGTCCCACTCCAGGGACTCGAGTACATAATCCTGTTCGGCACTTTAGTTTAGAACAATACTGATAATCTACTACAATATAAGAAATGCCATCTTTAGGTGAGATGTTAAACCAAGGTCCTTTTTGCCCTCTCAGATATACATATAAAATCCTATGGCTGTATCACTAAAAACAGATGATCTGGTTGTTCTCTCACTCCTGTTTGTGGGACTATGCTTCCCTTTGTTTTCACAATGCCACCAGTGACTACACTGCAAAAGTAATTCATTAGCTATGAAGCACATTTGGTCATTTTGAGGTTCTGAAAGCCAAAATGGAAGTTGTTTCTTTCAATTAGTCTAGAGTTGGAGAATGTCTATGAGCTATTGAGTCTGTGCCTTTTAGAAAACCTTAAATAACAGTACAGTAACATGTAATGAGCCACATATTCACCTTGTAGGGGACATAGTTGTTTCGCTTGCTTCTCAAGTAGTTTGATAGGTTCCCATGCTTGCAAAACTCAACAATCATCATCAATGGACCTGGAGTTAGAACAGCAGAGTTATCAGAATGTATAGCTGCCAGAAATGCACCGCACAATGGATAAAGTGACTCTTTCTCTACTCCGTTGGGCGCGGTTTTCCCACCACGTTGCACCTGGAGACAATCCTGTTGAACCGGGAGCATTGCAGGAGAGACCCAAAATGGACTTCGGTCCAGACACCGAAGTACCCATGAGTCAGCCGACCCACACCCCGTCCCGATGTGAAATTGAACAGCGCGGCTCATTGAACAGCGCGGCCACATTATCCCGGCTCCCAGGAGTCACCAGCCGTACCAACGAGGCCTCACCTAGGTGCCGATTAGTACTGGTCTCCAGGAGGCCGTTGGAGCCCCCACGGTGGTCATAATCTCAAAATGACCAAACGTGCTTCATAGCTAATGAATTGCCTTTGATTGGTTGACTCATTGATATTTATTGTCACATGTCCTGAAGTACAGTGAAAAGTATTTTTCTGCGGCCAAGGGAACGTACATAGTATGTACATAGTAGGCAAAAGAATAATCGACAGAGTACATTGACAGTGGTGCATCAACAAATAGTGATTGGTTACAGTGCGGAACAAGAGCCAACAAGAGCAGCATAGGGCATCCTGAATAGTGTTCTTACAGGGAACAGATCAGTCCAAGAGAGAGTCTTGAGGAGTCTAGGAACTGTGGGGAAGAAGCTGTTCCTATATTTGGATGTGCAGGTCTTCAGACTTCTGTATCTTTTACAGTGTAGTCACTGGCATAATGTGAAGACAAAGGACAGCATAGTCCCACAAACAGGAGTGAGATAATAACCAGATCATCTGTTTTTGATGAGGCAGCCATAGGATTTTATATGTATACCCGAGACGGCAAAAAGGACCTTGGTTTAACATCTCAGCTAAAGATAGCATTTCTTATATTATGGTAGACTTTCAGTATTGTTCTGAACGAAAGTGCCAAACTGGCATTGCCAGGGTGCCTGATTGGCAATTCCAAGGGCAATGCCTGGGTGCCAGGTTGCCAGTGTCTGAGAAGCTATGCACATTGAAGGGTGCGTGAAGGTTGGAGGGGGTGAAGGGAGGGTCCTGAAAGGGGGGGGGGGGGGAAAGAAACTGAAGGGGGAGGCCTCAGCAACCCCACAACGGGATATCATGAATTGTGTTGGGGGAGGGGGGCTCACGCTAACATTTATTGATGGAGGGGGTTCCTCCTCAAAGGTTGGGGGCATTGCCCATGTGTGCAAAGAGTTGCATTGTCCGTGAGTGGAGGGTGTCAGGAACCCTCAAGCTCACTTTGAGATCTGGCCGCCCTTTCAAAAGGGTGCCCCGATCTCTAAAGAGTCATTCTGGCTGATTAGTTTAGTTACCTACCACAGAAAATAATTCTCAAGTGTGGCATTGACCAGTGAGAAACTCCCCAAGCCCCAAATTAATGACTAAGGGTGCGATCTAACCAAAACTAAACAGCCCATTAAGGTGGGATCAGGAGCGTCCCTCCAACGACCCTGCTATCTGACAGCACTCTGGCTTGTATTCGTGCACCGGCAGGGAATGCCACCCCCCCCCCCCCCCGGCCACATTTTTGTAATTTCCTGCGCTGAGGAGCTCTGCTGAATACAGCTCCCCTCTGTGCAGGAAGAGATTGCGACGTCATTTACAAATAGCGCCCCGATCTCTCGACCCCCCCCCCCCCAACCCCCTACCCCCGATGGAACCTCTGGATCCCCCAGTGCCCCAACTCACCTGTTGGGGGTCCACATACCGTCAGAGCACCACCAGGCCCTATCTCTGGCACAATGCCAGCTTGGCACCTTGTACTGCCAGTCTGGCACCCTGGCAGCACTCCTGCCAGCACCCTCTGGGCACCCTGGTAGTGCCAGGATGGCACCAGAGTGGCATTGCCACAGTGCCAAGGTGGCACTAGCAGGGTGTCACCCTGCCCAAAGGTCAGCCACCTCGGGCCTTGCATTGCCTGGGGGACCCACCCAGGTACCATATGTGGGGACCAATACTGAAGACCGCCCGCCTGGGGTCTCCTCGGCGAGGCGGATAGATCCTGGGTGGCCGTTGGCTCCGGCTACAGCAAGGCTCACTGGGTTCAATGAACGGGATCCAGAGCGAGACGTCTCACCAGATCTGGTCAGATCTCAAGAGGCCTAACAGCTGTCGGAGAACCTGGGGAGGCCTCTCTCGGGAGTTACCAGGCGCGGCCAGCCCTGATTCTGGTGGGATATGGCCTGTAGATTGTGCCCCAAGTATGAGTGAATACAGGTCTGGATCTCACCCAAAAAGCCGGTGAGGAAGTCTATCACCAATTTAAGAGTGTCACCTGTGGCTCAGTTGGTAGCACTCAGCTCTAAGTCTCTGGGTTCAAGTCCCGCTCCAGGGTTTGAGAATAAACAATTAGGTTGACACTCCAGTACAGTACTGAGGGACTGCTACACTGTTTTAGGTGCCTTCTTTCAGGTCAGAAATTAAATTGAAACCCCATATGCCCACTAAGGTGGAAAAGAAAGATCCTATGGTACCGCTTTGAAGAAGCTCGTGTTCTGGCTCCTTCAATCAACATTTGATTATCTGATCGATATTACATTACTGTTTGTGGGAATTTGCCATGCAGGTGTTAGCCACCACGCTTCCTCGATTACAATATTGATTACATTTCAAACTGCAAACTCTTTTGAAATGTCCTGATATCATGAAAAACGTAAGTGAAAGACTACGGGCGGGATTGGGTCGGAGATTCGTCGGGGGGGGGGGGGGGGGTGGCGTGAATTCCCGCCCCGCCGCTCCATCGCCGGCTGCCGAATTCTCCGGCACCGGTTTTAGGGCTGGGGCGGGGATCGTGCCGCGCCAGTCGGGGGCTGTTGGCAGCTGCCCCCCCCCGGGCAATTCTCCGGGCCCCGATGGGTCGAGCAGCTGCCCATTTGCGGTCAGTCCCGCCGACGTGAAATAGACATCGTCCATCCCGGCGGGACCTGGCTTGTTGGCCGTTGAGCGGGGTCCTCGGGGGGGGGGGGGGGGGCTGGGCTCCCACGGTGGCCCGGACCGTAATCGAGTCCCACCGATCTGTGCCATGGGGGCACTCTTTCTCTCACGCCAACCTCTGTAAGGCTCCGCCATGGCCTCCGTGGATAAGAAGCCCCCTGCGCATGCGCAGGAAACACAACGGCGGTTCTGCGCATGCGCCAGAACACGCTGCCAGTCCTGCGCATGCGCCAACTCACGCTGGCTGGTGGCGGCAGGATTGGCGCAGCGCCAACCCCTCCAGCGCCGGCCTAGCCCCCAGAACTGCGGAGGATTCAGCAACTTCCAGGCGGCCCGATGCTGGTGTGGTTCGCGCCACTCTTGCCGCCGGTACGGGCCGCCCCGTCAATTGCGGGAGAATCTATTTAACTATTCTCTCAGGTGGATTCAAGACAAATGGAGTTGGTATAAGTGGTTAAGTGAACAGTGAAGAAGCAAAATGCTCACATAGTTACTTTTTAAAAAGATTTATGCTTGGGAATTGCCTTCCTTTTTTAATTAAGTTCCATATGACGATGGCAAATTCATTTCTGAGTTATGTTCGGATCATTTTTGAACATTGCTGGAACTGCAAAAATGAACAGTCACTACCTTGTAAATATTAACTGGTTAGCCCATCTATCACTAAAATCTTTTGGAAAATGGACACCAATAACAGTAAAAATTATTTGTTTTATTTTTTCACAGAGAACAGCAGTAAAAAGAGCTGTTGTCCTAAAAGCGGTCAAAAGGAAGTGATTGTAAGGACTCACCTCCCACTTTTGTGCAGGCTCCCAGCAGGTTCACCACATTGAGGTGATGGCCAATGTGAATAAGGATCTTCAGTTCAGACATCAAAGCTCTTTGTTCACTGGTTGTTGCTCCATCTGAAAATAGCAGCCAGAGAAATAAATACACTCCTTTCTGTTGCAAACAAGGCAAATACAGAGGATGTGCACCCATGCATAAATATAGGGCATTTACACATAATAAGAACATAAGAACATAAGAACTAGGAGCAGGAGTAGGCCATCTGGCCCCTCGAGCCTGCTCCGCCATTCAATGAGATCATGGCTGATCTTTTGTGGACTAAGCTCCACTTTCCGGCCCGAACACCATAACCCTTAATCCCTTTTTTCTTCAAAAAAAACTATCTATCTTTACCTTAAAAACATTTAATGAAGGAGCCTCAACTGCTTCACTGGGCAAGGAATTCCATAGATTCACAACACTTTGGGTGAAGAAGTTCCTCCTAAACTCAGTCCTAAATCTACTTCCCCTTATTTTGAGGCTATGTCCCCTAGTTCTGCTTTCACCCGCCAGTGGAAACAACCTGCCCGCATCTATCCTATCTATTCCCTTCATAATTTTAAATGTTTCTATAAGATCCCCCCTCATCCTTCTAAATTCCAATGAGTACAGTCCCAGTCTACTCAACCTCTCCTCATAATCCAACCCCTTCAGCTCTGGGATTAACCTAGTGAATCTCCTCTGCACACCCTCCAGTGCCAGTATGTCCTTTCTCAAGTAAGGAGACCAAAACTGAACACAATACTCCAGCTGTGGCCGCACTAACACCTTATACAATTGCAACATAACCTCCCTAGTCTTAAACTCCATCCCTCTAGCAATGAAGCACAAAATTCCATTTGCCTTCTTAATCACCTGTTGCACCTGTAAACCAACTTTCTGTGACTCATGCACTAGCACACCCAGGTCTCTCTGCACAGCGGCATGCTTTAATATTTTATCATTTAAATAATAATCCCGTTTGCTGTTATTCCTACCAAAATGGATAACCTCACATTTGTCAATATTGTATTCCATCTGCCAGACCCTAGCCCATTCACTTAACCTATCCAAATCCCTCTGCAGACATCCAGTATCCTCTGCACTTTTCGCTTTACCACTCATCTTAGTGTCATCTGCAAACTTGGACACATTGCCCTTGGTCCCCAACTCCAAATCATCTATGTAAATTGTGAACAATTGTGGGCCCAACACGGATCCCTGAGGGACACCACTAGCTACTGATTGCCAACCAGAGAAACACCCATTAATCCCCACTCTTTGCTTTCTATTAATTAACCAATCCTCTATCCATGCTACTACTTTACCCTTAATGCCATGCATCTTTATCTTATGCAGCAACCTTTTGTGTGGCAACTTGTCAAAGGCTTTCTGGAAATCCAGATATACCACATCCATTGGCTCCCCATTATCTACTGCACTGGTAATGTCCTCAAAAAATTCCACTAAATTAGTTAGGCATGACTTGCCCTTTATGAACCCATGCTGCATCTACCCAATGGGACAATTTCTATCCAGATGCCTCGCTATTTCTTCCTTGATGATAGATTCCAGCATCTTCCCTACTACCGAAGTTAAGCTCACTGGCCTATAATTTCCTGCTCTCTGTCTACCTCCTTTTTTAAACATAATGCTATGCAGGTACAGAATGTGCATGGAGCAGGTGCAGAAAGTTAGATGAGGAGGAATTTCTTCCGCCAGAGGGTGGTGAATCTGTGGAACTCTTTGCCGCAGAAGGCTATGGAAGCCATATCACCAAGTGCCTTTAAGACAGAGCTAGATAGGTTCTTGATTAATAAGGGACCAGGGGTTATGGGGAGAAGGCAGGAGAATGGGGATGAGAAAAATATCAGCCATGATTGAATGGCGGAGCAGACTCAATGGGCCGAGTGGCCTAATGCTGTCCCAAGTCTTATCGTCTTATGGTATTTATATGCAGACCAAAATCCATCATCTGAATTCTTTATGGAAAATGTTACTTGACCGACATTTCCATCTCAAACAATTAACTTAAAAACACAAGAGGCCACAAAAATTCAACACTACACCAAGGTATTCCCTGAGCTCTCTTGCTGTGAACTTACAAAAATAGCCTTCTGAGGGAAGGGTTTCACCTCTTACAAGGCAGGGAAGCAGCATCAGAACACCTGTCTCTGAAAGGAACCTTTGTAAAGGGGCTGCCAGTGATCGGAAGTAGGAGAATTATTTGAAATGTGTAAAACATTGAGGTTATACCTTCAAAGTTAAAGGTAGCATCTGGTCTCTGCATAAATAAAGTTGTCAATAGAATTACAGCCATCCTCCTGTTTTTTTTTAATGATAGATTTTATGAATTCATACTCTTGATGTAGAGATTTACACATTCAGAATGTACATCAAGTATTCAGGCTCGTAGGTCAGCTAGCACAATGGCAGTTTTAACAGGTACAAAATCTTGTAGACTCACAGGGTTCTTCTCTCAAATACTCTTGAGTGCTGTAGATTCCCAAAGACCATGGGCTGGGTTTAACTCGACTCCGCAGTCTCTGCCCCACAACTAAAAGTTTGCTGGGCATGGAGCCACCCAGAAGAGGAATTGGCTGCTAATGGAGTTGGGGGGGGGGGTGGACATCTACCCCTCAGGGACGATAAGGCCAGTCTCAGACAGCTGTCAGCTAATCAGTGGCTGGCAGCCCTGCAGTACTGTCAGCGCTACTGGGAGTTTTGGCCACTTCCGGTACTGCACTGAGTTTACCGAGGAGCCATTCAATTGTAGACCCAAATCCTGCCCCCAGCAAGGGTGGAGTGGGGGATAATGTTGAACATGGCAGTGGGGGGAGGGTAGGTGCAGGGAGGGAAGATTGCGGAGGGGGGCCTCCAATTGGCACCTGAGCCTCAGAAAACAGAACAGACTGAAATCTTTCCAACTTTCATTTACCTTTCAACATCTTGACGGCAACAGTTATGCAAGTAGAGGCTTTTTCAATGTTAAAAGCAGCTGCTTCAACCACTTTGCCAAAAGCTCCATGACCCAATGGTTTGCCTGGTTCAAGAAATAAAAGAAGGATCTTTCAATCATGAAAATTGTATGAAATAATTAATCTGTTTCTTTGAATGTTCTTGGCAATTCCAACGCTACAGGGGATGCAAATAGGCCTTTTCAGATAATGGTGCACAACATTAAAGAAAGGCTTTGCTGGGGGAAATTCAACAGCTCGGGCGTTGTTAATGAAGCTGATGTGTGCTGAAGAACAGGTCAATCTGACTGTCCTTAGATAGATACAAAAATACAATACAACTGCAGGAGCATGTCATTTTCCTAAAGAACAGATCTTAGTAAATTTCATTGACACGCGCTGGTACTCTCTCTGAAGTTTCATAAATAAGAAAGCATGTACAGCACAATTATACCAGAGTTTATCCCAATCATGTGCTTCATAACTCTCAGTTGCAGTTAAAAATACTTGCAGCCAAAAAGATCGAGAGTTACTAATACAAAACAAAGTATATCCTAGTTTCATGTCAAATATGATAATTGCATCGATCAACAATTGAGTGTGCAGGTATTATTATAAAGGGAGGAATACATGGTTTGGGATGTGGAATCTTACCTAATTTAAGTCTATCCCTGGGAAACTCCCATTTACTGGCATCATAGGACAGTCGTTTACACTGTTCATCCATAGGTATTTCATCAGGATCCATGATGATTGACAAGTAGCCCGTCTTTAGTTCTGCATCACTGGGCTGGAAAAGAGTGACAAATCAAGTTACTTTGGCTGCTGGCTCTGTGTTCTCAAGAGTGGTCATGCTCACTTTAGTGAGTGTTGAGAAAGGACACAGAGCAGTCAATGATCCAGAATAAAATGTTGCCAAACAAACAAAAGCACACATCACACCAGATGAACTGAACATGCATGCCTAGCTCACAATTACTTCAGATTTCATTGTAATACACAAGGACCATGCTAAGCATGCAGCACTGAGCAACAAGACTTTCCCTCCCCCATGAATGGCAATTCTAATTAACACACATTAGTCAATCCTTCGTTAAATCATGCAGCAGCATTATGGAAAGAAAGAAAAAAATGTGTGTGTTGTTTTAAACACAAAGGAAAGATCCACATAAAAGGGCTACAGTCAGCTCTCATTTGTCAGGCAATGTATATTCTCATGGGACAATACTGGGATTGTTTTATTACCCGCTTTACTGTCCGCAAGATGATTATTAGAAGCAACCAAAAGAACAAGGCGATCACTCCAGTGCCAACCAGGATGATCAACTCGAGGTTTGCCTTTTCTTCAACTCCTGGTACGGAAGAAAAAAAATCCTTTTAGTTCAGTGGAGATGCATATGATCATCGATAGGTGGGAATTTATAAAGGAACAGATAAATACACAGACTGAACCCTTACATAGACACAAAACTGGCATGAACAAGATTAGCTGGTGACATACAAATCATATTAAAAAGCAAAGTGTCACAGTACAACTCAGTAGCCGCATGATTTACGACCTTAAGAAAATACAGACCTCTTTATAATTACAGTCACCAAGCAGTACATAACATATTTCTAAATTAATATAGTCTACGCCTTCATAAAGCACAAACAGATCTCCTGGGTGTCACACATAGATAATTTGAAGGGCTGTGTGAATGTAGGCTTGTGCATGCATTCTGGGTGGTGGGGGTAATGCTTAGAGAAGCTCCTTCAATGTATATTCAAGTTATTTAGTGCAATTCTTGGGACCTGAAAATTGAATTTCTTTTAAAGCTACATTATTCTTCCATATTATTCCCTATGCATTACAAATTGAACTTATAGAATACCTTGAATGCAGAAAAACATGTCCTAAGGTGATTCACAGACAAAATCAGATGAAAACTGGATGCTGAGCCAAAGGAAGAGATACTAGGAAGGGTGACCAGAGGCTTACTGTCAAGGGGGTTGGTTATAATCAGGGTCTTAAAAGTGGACAGAGTCGGATGAGCTTAAGGAGTAAATCCAGAAGGTAGGACCTGGATGATTAAAGGGGGAGGGGGGTGTTGGGGGACTTAGTAAATATAGTGAGTACTTCATTAGATTCAATTAGTAATCATCAATTCTAATTCAGTCAACTTAATTTAATAATAATGTTTATTATATTGTCACCAATTAACTTAATTATTGTCAGTTATTGAGTTATAGATGCACATGGCTTTACAATTTATTTGATAACACTGTACAATTGTTGCTTTCTCAATAGAGTACTTGTCAAACGGTAAACGCTACTTTGTATATGGGTGCTAACTATTTGAGATGTGGATATTAGAACGATTGTGATGTGAATAACAAGGGCTAAGATTTGAATATTAAGATTTTAAGCTTTAGTACATTACAGTATAAAAACCCTGGGTGGGATTCTCCCTACCCGGCGGGGCGGGGGGGTCCCGGCGGCACGGAGTGGCGTGAACCACTCCGGAGCCGGGCTGCCCCAAAGGTGCGGAATCCTCCATACCTTCAGGTGCTAGGCCGGCGCCGGAGTGGTTGGCGCCCTGCCAGTTGGTGTGGAAGGCCTTTGGCGACGCGCTAGCCGGGGCCGAAGGGACTCCGCCGGCTGCCGCAGGTCCACGCATCCGCGGGAGGTTCAGCGGTTGCTGACGTCATCCCTGAGCATGCACATGGCACAGGCCCACCCGCAGATAGGTGGGCCCCGATCGCGGGCCATGCCATCGTGGGGGCACCCCCCGGGGCCAGATCGTCCCGCGCTCCCCCCCAGGACCCCGGACCCCAGAGCCCGCCCGCGCTGCCAGGTCCTGCCGGTAAGGGATCTAGTCCAATTTATGCCAAGAACGAGCGGACTTCGGCCTATCGTGGGTCAGAGAATCGCCGAGGGGGGGCCACTGCGAGCGGCTGCTGACCGGCGCGGCGAAATTCCTGCCCCCGCCGAATCTCTGGCGCTGGAGAATTCGGCAGCTGATGGGGGTGGGATTCACGGCGCCGCCCGGCGATTCTCCGACCCGCCGGGAGGTCAGAGAATCCCGCCCCCTTTATTTCAACAGGAAAATAATAACTATAGTTTGTGAGCATCACAATTTACTTCACCAGCAGGGATTGTCAACGGGCACGTGCAGAGACACTGCTAAAAATGTATCCTTGAATTAAATCAGGTGCAGGAACAGACATGAATCAAAGGAATGGGAAGTACAGGGTCAATATAGTGGAGTTGTTGAGGTTTATAGCTGTCAGGATGCTCCATGAGATGGTGGGTTCCAGAGTACAGGACTTGTTTCATTTTCTTTCCTTCTCTGCCATCCCTCTGCCTCATCATTAAGGTGTTTCGATTCAAAGCATGATGTGGCTTGATGGTCAAGTTGTCACCCTTCTGAACGATTGATAGCAAGCTCTTCCCAGTCATTAATGTTGATGCTGTTGCACATCGAGGAAATCTTCAGGGTGTCTGTGAAGTGATTCCTCTGTTCTCCTCTGGAACACTACCCATTTGAGAATAGACAAAACAGGACCTGGAGATCAATACACCTTTTCGTTGTCCATACAGAGTGTCCAGTCCATCAAAGTTAATTTTGTAGGAATTTTGCTTGAGTGCTTGTGCAGCTAACTTCAAGAACGAGCATGTGGCATTGCTGATGGAATTCCTCTCATCCTCTTATGTGGCACTAATATATCAATGTATCATAAGATTTAAGTTAGTTATGGCAAAGGACAAGGAGCAATTTGGAATAAAAATATTTAATTAGATGAGGCCCAATTTAATTGTGGCAAGAATGGATTTGGCCGGAGTAAATTGGAATCAAAGATTGGCCGGCAAAACTGTGGCAGACACTGAAGAGAGAAGATAGTTTGGGTAAAGACAAACTACATTCCCATGAGGGGAAAGATAGGAAAAATAAAGTCAAGAATTCTCTGGATAATAAAAGAGAAAGGGAATACGATGAAGTGGAAATAGATGTGTATGACAGCTTAAAAATAAACAGAAATTGTTGGAAATACTCAGCAGGTCTGGCAGAATCTATGGAGAGAAAAACATTGAATTGAATATAACTTAAAGGAAATTCTTCATGGGATGCATGTGTTGCTGGGAAGGCCAGCATTAACTATTCGTCACAGCTTTAAATTTTGTAATAAGAGGCAATTAAAAATAACAGGTGCAATTCTGAAGGGTGCGCAGAAACAGAGAGACCTGGGCTATCATATACATATCATTGGAGGGCAGAAAGCGGTTTGTGATAACCGTCAAGAGGATCATGGGGTATTGTTGATTGATCGCCATGTGGGCTTTATAGAATATGAATTCCCCTGGTGAGCTGGAGCTTGTTAGCAGGACCTTTAAATGTAGCTCACCGATCCAGACTGGCAGTTCCCGGTAGTCCTGGGCTGGAATGTTTGTTTTGTGTGCACGGCTTTATTTTCAGTTGAAAATAAATCAGTTTGGCCTTTCACTCTGCGCCTCCTGGAATTATTACATGGTTAGAAATGGTAGTTGTCTTCTCAGCCATGCGTATCCATCTAGTCCACTGGGAAGACTGACCATGAAGATGCAGATGTTAGCAGCATGCATGCTGCCATGTGACCCTGAGCCTCCTGAGACATTGGTACTCACGCACATTGAGAGAATTGGCCCTCTGCCTGTAGACCCCCTTTCAGGAGTCTTGCCTACTTCCAGCTGTATTTTGGTGTCCATCTCCTTTGTGCTATGCAGGGATATGTGGCTGAGAAGGCCATTGGTGCTGCTGTTGATGTTTCTGCTACTGCAGGATTATTTAGAATTGGTAAGCCCCGCCACTTGACCCTCAACAGTTTGTCAGCTACTCCTGTGCCACTCTGAAGGCTAGGAGCAAGGAAGTGTAGCTGGGTGCAAGGAAGTGCAGCTGGAGGGGGTAAAGTGCTGGTCATGTGAAGTATCTTCCAATCACCCATCAAACAATGAAAACACTCTTGGAGTGCTTTACATAGGTGTCTTATCCCGTCCATAGCTCTTCAGTGTAACTGCTCAAAGCCTTCACAGCTTACCAGTTTCATTAAGGAAATCCATCCTTGTGTGGACTTGCAATATCCAGCAGATTAGAAATGCATTGTGAGGCTGCTCTGCTGTTAGGTAAAAGGGAATCCATGCGCAAAATTCCTCTTGATTACATCTTACTTCAACTGGCTTCCCATCTCAAAATTGAGGCTTCTGTTTCACTATGAGCCCTCATGAAATGAGGTGGGGGCATATCAGGATACCAGCATTATGGCATTTTCTGCAATTGTACTGAGCCCCCAAAAGCTACTTCCACCGACCTGGGAAACATCTAGAGTCTAAACCAGGAAATGAAGTTAGAATTTAATGTAAAATCATATCCAGAAAGCAAAGTAAAGAGAGGGAAAGAAAGATGGCATTACGCGCAAGAGATAAAAGACACTGAAATAGTTTTTAAAAAATGCATTTTAACTTTTTTTAAATCTACAACCTAAACATATGTAATTCTCTTAAAAGTAAATATTCAGTGCCAGAACCATAATTAAGATGAATGTTCCCTCGAATGGACAAACTTTTTCTCTCATGTTTAGTGCAGACCGAGTGGGGAAGTGCCATAACTTCACATTATTCATGTATGTGAATGGCGAAATCTTGGGTGAGATCATGTTAGAACTCAGTTTCTGGGGGAGCTGGGGAACTCAGTTCTGACTTTTGTGTTTAACCGTGCATGCGCAATTGCCAGATGTTGCTGTCTGATTTATTCCTTGATGTGAGCGCTGATAGCCTTATCATTATTCCTATGGGGTACTACATTTTGACTGCTTGGCATTTTATACTATATAGAAATCAACAATTGTGCTATGCAGTCAAACAAATTGTAAAGCCACGTGCATTGATCATTTATAGCATCTGCTTTATTTAAAACATTAATAACAAGTATGAGCTAATTTGCATCATTACAGCCTTACAGTATGAACAAACAATAAAATATACAGGGCGGGATTCTCCTCTACCCGGCAGGGCGGGCCGTACCGGTGCGAGGAGTGGCGTGAACCAATCCGGCTTCAGGCCGCCCAGAAGGTGTGGAATCCTCCACACCTTCAGGGGCTAGGGCTGCGCCGGCGGAGTTGGCACTGTGCCAGCCGGCGCGGAAGGACTTGGCACTGTGCCAACCAGCGCCGAAGGGCCTCCGCCGGCCAGCGCGAGTTGGAACATGCTCCGACCATGGCGGAGGTTGACAGCAGCGGGCGCGGAGGGAAAGAGTGCCCCCACGGCACAGGCCCGCCCGCGGATCGGTGGGCCCCGATCGCGGGCCAGGCCACGGTGGATCTGGTTTGATTTGCGCAGGCGGGACCGGCCGAAAACGGGTGGCCGCTCGGCCCATCGCAGGGTGGAGAATCACCGGGGGGGGATGCTGCCTGCCAGCGGCCGCCGACTGGTGCGGCGTGATTCCCGCTCCCGCCAAAACCCCGGCGCTGGAGAATTCGGCAGCCGGCGTCAGGGCGGTGGCGCGGGATTCACGTCGCCCCCCCCAGCGATTCTCCGACCCGGTGGGGGATTGGAGAATCCCGCCCACAGTCTCTTGGAACTAGCATAAGTATCGCACTTATTAAAAACTACCCAGACATTATTCTGCCCAAAAATCACTTTTATTTTTGTCAACAGTTTCCTAACCTTCAACAGCAATCATCGCAGCAGTCACTGCACAGCCATGCGTGTTACAAGCCTCGCACATGTACATCCCTTCATCTTCCTTCTTCAACCTCTGGATGGTCAAGGTCCTGTTCATCTCATCTAGAACAATGCCTGGCAGGACACAGACATACGGCGTTAGGTCAGTGAGGCATCATTTCCTGCACCAGTCACAATATTACAAATCATAGTGTGAACTGAAATAACCGGATACACTGAATAATGTAAATGAATAATAGTAATCACACTGCCAAACATTTTTTTTTATTTTTGAAAAATTATTATTCGAAATCTTTTACAAACTTATATGTTGGCTTTCTTTGTATACTGTGAAGCAATGAGCGTTTGCTTTTAGATTCAATTCACTCATTTTTTTTACTCTCCCCCATTCTAATTTTCTTTCCTCCCATCCTCTTCTGAAGATAATATTAGATACATCTGCATAGCAATAGCCATTCTCCAATTGTTCCAATGGAGTGAACATCCTTGCTGCCTGAGACAGCGAGCATGCTATTTGACTGCAGGAGACATCAGAAGAACCAAATTCCACCCTGACCTAATCTTGTGAACTTTTCACTGGGAATCAACAGACAGTAATTGACTCTTATTTTGATTTGCAAGAGCATTAGTTATTAAAACTACTTCCTTAAACACATTGACAGAATGGAATTATAACAAATACAATTGGGGTAATTCTGACTTTTGATATGATGTAAAGTGGATGCTATCGTATAAACGTATGAATCAAGAGCAGGAGTAGACCCATTTGGCCCATCAAGTCTGCTCCGCTATTCAATAAAATCATGGCTGATCTGACTGTGGTCCCAACTCCACTTTTGAACCTAGACCTTGGCTCTCCATCTCATACATTTTTGTTCTCTTGCTCGCCAAGAATCTAACTCTGCCTTAAATATATTCAATGGCACTGCCTATACTGCTCTCTGGAGTAGTGAGTTCCAAAGGTTTACTGAGAGAAAAATATTCTCCTCACTTCAATCTAAATTGCCAGACCCCTTATTTGTAAATTGTGTCCCCTAGTTCCAACCTCTACCACAAGGGAAAACATCTTTTCAGCATCCAACCTGTCAAGTTCTCTCAGGATCTTGTATGTTTCATTATGATCAACTCTCATTCTTTGAAGCTCCAATGGATACAGTCCTAGCCTGTTTAACCTTTCCTCCTAAGATAACACCCTCACTCTCTCCCTCGGATTGATCTGTTCCCTGTAAGAACACTATTGACAACGCCTTATGCTGCTCTTGCTCATGTATATGCTTTATTTGGCCCTTGTTTCACACTGTAACCAATCTCTATTTGTCGATATACTATTTGTCGATGCACTCTGTAGATTATTCTTTTTGTTTACCGTGTACATACTGTGTACATTCCCTGAGCCGCCGAAAAATACTTTTCACTGAACTTTGGTACATGTGACAATAAATCAAATCAATCAATCAATCAAAAAGCAGTTGAGTGAAACTTTTCTGCAATCCTTGGAATGCAATTATATCAGTTATCAGTTCTTGAATAAGGGGGAGACCAAAAGTATTCCAGATGTGGTCTCACCAACACCCCCCCCCCCCCCCCCCCATAAAACAGTCGGAAAATATCTTTACTTTTATATTCCATTCGCTTTCAATGAATTAAATGAAAATCAAGAAAGATGGATAACAAATAGCTGATACGGTATCACCTCTATTAACACTATCACCCAAACCATTGTACCCAATAATTCCCATCACGTTTTATATGCCTGGTTTAGAGATTTGTTTTCTGAAACCAGTTTGAAATAGAATCATAAAGGGCACAGTGGCACAATGAGTATTGCTGCCTCACGGCACCGAGATCCCAGGTTCAATCCTGGTTCTGGGTCACTGTCCATGTGGCGTTTGCATGTTCTCCCCGTGTTTACGTGGGTTTCGCCTCCACAACCCAAAGATGTGCATGGTAGGTGGATTGGCCATTCTAAATTTCCCCTTAATTGGAAAAAATGAATTGGGTACACTAAATTTATTTAAAAAATAGAATCATAGAATTTACAGTGTGGAAGAAGGCCATTCGGCCCATCGAGTCACCACTGGCCCTTGGAAAGAGCATCCTACTTAAGCCCATGGCTCCACCCTATCACCGTATCCCAATAACCCCACCTAAACTTTTGGACACTAGGGATCAATTTAGCATGGCCAATCCACCTAACCGGCACATCTTTGGACTGTCGGAGGAAACAGGAGCACCCGGAGGAAACCCACGCAGACATGGGAAGAAAGTGCAAACTCCATACAGACAGTCACCCAAGGCCAGAATTGAGCCCGGGCTCCTGGTGCTGTGAGGCAGTAATGCTAACCACTGTGCCATCATGCCGCCCAAAGGTGGCTCTTTACACACTTCAACAAAGGTGTAATTGGGCGAATATAAGCAGCTTACCTGACATTTCATAAAGCTTCTTATTATTTTTATACCATATAACATATGGACTCGGTGTCCCAACCACATCACACTTCATCTCTATGGAAGAGCTCATATTCACTGTTTGGTCTGTTAGATTCTGAAGCACCAATGGCGACTGTTGAGCTGCAATGAAGATCAGAAGAAACTTTACTTATTCAGTGCTTTTACTAAGTAACAAATCATTTTTAGAACTGTAAAATGATAGCATCAGTAGAATTGAAAATTGAACTTGAACAGGTGGTTGCTTCCTTGTACTGAGCCTGAAATCTTTTCATATCTAACATTACTGTTCAATACTAAACGGAGATGCTGGCAGTGCTACACAAAATCAGAAAATGCTCCATTTCACAATGTCAGTACAAGTATTCACCAAAGAAAATCGTGGCACAAGGGTTGCATATGATACATCCTATCAGTTCATTGTATAGTTTTCTCACCTTCTACAGAAAGTGTCTTCATCATGCAGTGTCTTTCACCTGTTTTTTTATTCTGGGCTTCACAAAGGTAGACTCCTTGATCTTGAAGAGATATATTGCCAAAGAGCAGTTCAATGGTGATATTTTCAGTCTTATCACCAGAAATCATTCTCCAGGTCATCTGTTCTGCATCACGTTGCAGGTCTTTACATGGGAGGATGGCAAGGTTGCCACGGCAGCTTTGGAGAACTGTGGGATGGATTTTATACCACTTTAGGTTCTCATATGTAAATCTGTCAGCTTTGCACTGAAGAGATACATTATCCTCTTCAATAGGATGGTCTGTAGGCTGCAGATTAATTTCAAGACCCTCTGCAAAATCAAGAATATTAATCCCATCAGTTGTTATTTTTCTATTAAACTGCTATGAAACACCAACTGAAACAGCATTAAAGTACTGAAATTTGCAAGTCTCGTCCTGGGTTCCAGTACATAATTTTCTTTTTCTGATAAAAGCCTTAATAGTTACAGTTTTTCTTTTAGAATTCACATATATTAATTCATGTTGACAAGCATAAAGCACTTAAGATGTATTTATTGCTCAAATATTAAACCATTTACCATCTTAATTATGAAATTATTTTTCCTTATTTAGGTTCAGTCACTCATAAGGCACAGTGACATAGTGGTTAGCACTGCTGCCTCACAACGCCAGGGACCCGGGTTCGACTTTGACCTCGGGTGACTGTGGAGTTTGCACTTTCTCCCCGTGTCTGCGTGGGATTCCTCCGGGTGCTCCAGTTTCGTCCCACAGTCCAAACATGTGCAGGTTAGGTGGATTGACCATGCTTAAATCCCCCTCAGGGTGGGGTTGCAGGAATAGGGTGGGGGATTGGGCCTATGTAGGATGCCCTTTCAAAAGGTCGGTGCAGACTCGATGGGCCAAATGGCCCTCTTCTGCATTGTAGGGATTCTGTATGTTTCTTATTTTTATGAAGTGCACAACATTAAGAGACTGTAATTAGAAGAGATTCTGCTTGGTTTAGCCACTCTAGCCAAAACTATTTATAGGCCAAATATTAGAGTTGGCAATATAGCAAATATATAAATCTGTAACCAAGGGGTGAACACCATATTCTACACCTGTGGATCTTCCACTATTAAAAGGCGTCCACATGTGGGGCAGGATTTCCTGGTCTCCCTGCGGCCTGTTTTCCAGCAGCGGAAGAGACTTGTCATTGGCCGTCGGCAGGATCTTCCAGTCCTGCTGATATCTATGGAGTTTTGAATTGTTCGTTCGTCCCGCCACTGGGTAATCCGCCTGGGGAAGGGGAGCTGGAAGATGCGACTGGCAGGAAGAGCTGGATTTTGGTCTTTTAATTAATATTCAATTTCTTTTTACATCAGCTAAATGTAAACCTTTCCCCCACTATTTGCATGCAATTGTCACTGCACAGTTTTAGGAACACAAAGTTCGTAAAGTGATTGTCCCTTAATCTAAACAGTACCGCACAACAGACCTGCCCACATATAATATATCTGCTCAAACAGCAATGACAATTCATTAAAAAAAACTTTAATAAAATGCCACTGCTTTTTCAGCAAGGACTGGTTTCCGTAGCCTAATGAAGTCACAGAAGTTGTTTTCTATGCAGGAAATAAAGAGCTTCCCAAGCAGTTCACATTCTACATTTTGACAAGAACTTATTTAAAATAAAAACAAACTCACCTCCAGTCAGTCTATGAACAGAATTGATTTACTGGACAGAATCTTTACATAAAGTAATTAAAACAAAGGCAGCAAATAAAAAATATTTTCCAAAACAAATCACATTTGTGTCTATCTGTTTTGAAGAAGTTGGTTTTTAACTTTCAAGTTGTTCAGGGAATCATGGCAGGAGCAGAACATGATGTGGTACTGGGTCAGTATGGGGTTCACATTGCTAATAATTATTGCCAATCAGTGTTCTCATCAAGCAGCCTCTAAGACCGCGAATAATGCGTGGAACTTAATTGTCTCTGCTACCCTAATGAGGCTAACAGACCCATTTGCTGGTCTCATCGGTTCATCGGCACTGCAGTTTGATTTGGCTGCAATCCCAAACTTATTTACCATACAAATTAATCCTCGATTCATAAACAATAGCCTCTCCAGGAGCTGAGACAGCTTTGCTACACAGCATACAAGTTATCCATTTGTGATCATTTTGTCCTCAAATCTCTTTAATTCGGAGCAGATTCTTTAGTCTCTCCATGGTATTTGTTTTAATAAATTGTTGCAGTTGACCTGCTGTACTTACTGGTTACATGAAAGAAGATGACCCTCTCATCTTGTCCCACTTTGTTAATTGCCCGACATCTGTACAGAGCACAGACATTTGCTGCCTGAATCACAAGGGTGCTGACCACCTAGTGGGAAACGTCAGAAAAATAATATCATATAAATAACAAATGCCCAGAGATGAGCTCAGATATTTGTATACCATCCGGGCAAAGGAGTGCATACAAAAAGAAACACATAAAAGCAATTAATTAAAATTAAAAAACCTAATTTAAACTCAAATGGCTAAACGTTGGATTTCATTATTTAGCGTTTTTAACGACTACTGAGTAAATATTGCCGTTTAACTTAATGTATTCATTAAATTAATGGTATACAAAATTGATTGTGTTTATTTAGCTGTTTTATAATAGTTAATTTACCTTATGCTTCCCTTCAAGAAACATGATCCGAGGCTCTCTAATTTCAATCTTGTTGCTGTCATCATTGTCCGTAATACTCTTCCACCTTTTATTTGCATGTGACTCAGAGAGGCTTCCCAATTCTGTTTGAGAGCTTTCAGAAAGAAATTGACATCAATACACCTTCATCAGACCAGGCCTCCGAATAAAGAAAGATGTGCATGTTTCTGCCAATACATTTGTCTCTTCCTCTCCTCAAAGAGCCAATGTACTACCCGGTGAGAAGCTAATCAATAAAGTTTCTATCTTTATCCTGGGTTTGCACTTTTAACTAGACCTCAGATGGGCAAGCAATGCTAATTTTAAAACTGGCTTCAATATTCCTGTTAAATAACTAGGGTTGCCTTACGATAGCTTTGTGGATATCAGAGGTAGTCAGAATTGTGATACAGCTCCAATAGTACAACAGCTTGTTGGCACTCGCTCTGGAATGATGTATGGCGTGTTACCATCTGAGAGATGCCACCCAAAAGAAAATAAGCTCTTAGAAAAATGTAAAAAGAGTTTTTTTATTGAACAAGTTAATAAAAGCGTATTTTGCTAATGTGCTAGGGCAGAATTTGAAAATATCTCCCTTACATTGAACCAGTCAGGACAGAATGTTGACTTGATAGTTGACTTAAAATGGCATTGATGAAGGGTGCTATCTACATGCAAAAGATTATGTAACCATTAAAATGATACAGTAAGGTTATTCAAACTGGAATATATTATTGGATCACTTGCAAATTGAATTCAATTTCTTCCAGCACTCCTTTTCCAAACCAAAAAAAGTTTGAAAATATTTTTTCTTGAAAACAAAGGACCTTTAACGTATATATAATATATATATGTTTTATATACACAGCAATAGCAAATATAGAAATAAGTCTTAAAATATTATTCCGCCTCAAGTGATTTCCAATTAGGATGTGTAGAAGAAAATAACTATTTTTGGAAGTAAGGCTTTGATAAATGGAATTGTTGCCAGAGATAATTCAACTTCTGAGGAAGATAAGGAGACAGAGAAGCCTCTGCAGTCCTCAATACAATTCTTGCATCCGTGATTGGAATAGGAAAACAATGGGGGGTGGTGGAGGAAAGAGCCAGTGGAAGTTAGTGGCCAAACAAACAACAGGAAAGCAGATTGCCCAGGATTGTCATGCAGGAAGTCCACCGGACCTTCTGCTGAGCCAAGATAAGAGCGGCCTCTTGGGCTTAGTGTGCGAGGCTGTCATTCATTCTGAACATCAATCAACCTACTTCCTCTAGAATTAATGCATCTTGCATGGACAGAGTAAATTTTTTTTTAATGAATTCAATTGCTGCATAGCACAAGTTACTATTTTACAAGCTGATAGCATTGAAAATCCGGTGTGCCTCATGAAGTACTAAAGGGCTTGCAACACCGCAAATTACAAATCATTTATTTGATATTATTACTTTGATATGTCCATTAAACCTGTTCCTTATTTATTTCCCACAGCACTGCTTATGATATATATATATCATAGAATCATGGAATTTACAGTGCAGAAGGAGGCCATTCAGCCCACCGGCCCTTGGAAAGAGCACACTACTTAAGACCAAGCCTCCACCCTATCCTCGTATCCCAACCTAAACTTTTATGGACACTAAGAGCAATTTAGCATGGCCAATCCACCTCACCTGCACATCGTTGGACTGTGGGAGGAAACCAGAGGACCCAGAGGAAACCCACGCACACACGGGGAGAATGTGCAGACACTGCACAGATAGCGACCCAAGCCGGGAATCGAACCTGGGACCCTGGACCTGTAAGCAACTGTACTAACCACTGTGCTACCGTGCTTCACTTTAGAAACATGGTAGTGATTTTTCAGGCCCTTTCAACACACCCGCGAATCATGTTATGGCTGCTAACTTTCGCGAGAGGGCCATAATGGGATTCACTGTGTCACGATCCCCCCCCCCCCCCCCCCTACCCCCCACCCCCCGGGCCCCCGCTGGGAATGTAATCAGGTTTTCACCCTGCTGATTTCCATGAATTTAAATGTATTTTAATATCAAAATACGGCTTAACACAATTTCTTCCAGGCATGTCAAATGTTCCCCCCTGCCGGCGTGCTGTCACGCTGGTGGGAATCACGGCTTGTTTTTGAAAATGAAAACCAGTTGTGATGACCATGCCAGGGGTGTGCAGGTGCCTATAGCCCCCTGGTGATGAGGTACATGGCCCTGGCACCCTGGCAGTGACAACCTGATAGTGCCAACCTGGCACTGCCAGCTTCGCCCTGCCAGGGACAAACCCGCTGTGTAGCCCCATTTCGGGGAGGGGGGTGGGGGTGGGGGTGGGGGGAGGGTGGTTCCATTATGTGTTGTGGAGGCTTGTTGGATGTTGAGGATAGGGCTTGCACTTACAATGGGGTGGGATTGGGATTGAAATCTCTAAGGGGGGATGCCCCAATGCCAGCCGGGGAGGTTGCGGGGGGGAGGGGGGGGGGGGTTTGGGTCACACTAATGCTTGCCTGGTGTGGTGGGGTGTCCTGATCGTCCAGTCATGGAGGGGAATGGCCCTCTGCTGGTGAGGGTTGGTGGTGTTCCCCATGTCCGCCAGGGATCCCGATGTTCGGGGGAGTGGGGTTTCGTTGTTCTTTAAATATGGTGCTCCGATCTCTGAATCCCAATTATGCTGCCGTATTTAGGTCACCCATGCTCCTCAAAATGATTGTGTGACCCTCACCAGCACTCTGAAATTGCACAGAGTGCTGTTTGATCGGTGAGAAAAGGCATCTGTGAAGCCAACGAGTTTCACACCGCTTTTCTCGCCTCATTCAATACTCTATGCAATTTGGGGGAAATTCCGCCTGTTATTTTGCTTCTCAAGGAACGTAGTGGTCACAGAAGTTGATAAATGGAAAGCGTATGGTCCCCACCACCCAGTCTTGAGGCACACAAGTCAAGAACAATAAATCAACATGTATGTTTCCAAACTTCATTGTTAATTACTTACTAGTGGAGGAAGCTACAGTTCTCTGTTGGCTGCCATTCCCAGATAATCCTTTTGGGAGCAGGAACACCATAGACAGTACAGGCCAGACTCTGTCTGCTTCCATAGCTGTAAAAGTCACTGTGTGTAGCCACAGCTTTTTCATGAATCTCTGGGGGAACTGCAAAAAATATTAAAATCACATTTTCAGAAATTACTTGATTTTGTAAATAAATATTTAATATGATTTTGTTTATTCATCCATGAGACGTGGGCGTTGCTGGCTAGGCCAACATTTATTACCCATCACTGAGGGCATTTATGCTGTGGGTCTGGAGTCACATATAGGCCAGACCAGGTAAGGACGACAGATTTCCTTCCCTAAAGGGCCTTAATAATAATAATCGCTATTGTCACAAGTCGGCTTCAATGAAGTTACTGTGTAAAGTCCCTAGTCGCCACATTCTGGCGTCTGTTCGGGGAGGCCTGTACGGGAATTGAACCTGCACTGTTGGCCTTGTTCAGCATTACAAGCCAGCTGTTGAGCCCACTGTGCTAAATCAGCCCCAAGTGAACCAGATGGGTTTTTACAACAATCAGCAATGGTTTCATGGTCACCTTTTTTAGTCTTTTAATTCCAGATTTTTGTTGAATTCAAATTTTACCATCTGCCATAGTGGGATTCGAACCCAGATGGTAGTGAACCTGTAGTAGTGAGGCTGACCACTTCCTGAGTGAAGAAATTTCTCCTCATCTCAGTCCTAAATGATCCACCCCGTTTCCTCAGTGGTAAATAAGGGGAGGCAGTGGTGTAGTGGCATTGTCATGGGACTAGTAATCCAGAGATCCAGAGTCATAGTGTGTCACTCTACAATGGTTTTATAGTTATCATTAGACTTTTAATTACAGATTTGTATTGGATTAAAATTTACTCCCAGCTGGTGGCAGGGGATCATGATAGGGTATCGTGCCAGTGGGCAGTGCCAGGGAGGTGTTGCATGGTGGGGGGGTAGGCGATAGGTGTTGGGTGGGAGTATTTTATGGGGGGGGTTGTCACATGAGGGTATGTGTTGCATGGCGGGAGTTCCATGGGTTGAGGGGGAATGGCATTCATGGTGGTTTTGGCATTCGGGGTGAAATGGGGGTTCAACTTTTAATTTTTTGCATTAGGGTGCCCCTTAAATGGCGCCCCAATCTTTTAAAATCTAAAGGGCGGATTCTCCGCAACCCCGAGCTGAAATTGCATTTGGCGTGAGGCGGAGAATCAATGTTTACGATGAAATCTGGTCCGGCGCCACTCCAGTGATTCTCCGAGCCCCGAATATCTGCGCGTTCGTGATTTATGCCACGCGGCTGGGGAACCATTGCCAGAGGCCACCCAGCGGCACTCCGCGCCCAGCGGGCCGTGTTCCCAACGGCATGGTTCTAACCACGTATGGTGGGTCGGGAACCTCGCGTGGTGGTTACGGACTCAGTGCGCGACCGTCCTGGTTGGGGGCGGGGGGGATCGAGCACCGGGAGTGGGCTTATGGGTGGCCAGGGCAGCAATCAGGCCAATCCGATACAGGGGCGCGCTGCCAATCGGGGGGTGGGGGGTGGGGGGGGTGGGGGGAGGGCCTAGTTTGTTGGTGTTGGTCCGTGGTCCGAGTCCACCATAGCGCTTGGCGTGGCCGAAGGAGGCCGCCACCGTGTGCATGCGCGGACCCGGAACCAGAAGTGCGGGGACCCGTTCGTGCAGCGAAAGCTGTATGAAGCACTCAGGGTCTGTGCCAGCCCCTTCAAGGTAAGTGAATTGACTATTTTTTTTGCAGGAAACTGGAAGTGCAACGCCAGCATTTTTATGCCAGCGTGGGGACATAGCCCCATTTTCGGAGAATCCAGACCAAGTTGTAGGTGCAGCCAGCGTGACGTTGTGGTACCCGCCCCTTCAACTTTTTTCAATGAGGTGCCTGACAACATGGTATTTTGGCTGGTGGCTTTAGCACAGTTTTTCCAGCCTGCTGCATCACTCTGCCAAAAAATGGGAAAATTCTGCCCAAAGTCCATGGCCGGGATTCTCCAAAATCCTGGCTAAGTGTTGACGTCGGCATAAACACCGGAGTGTTTCACGCCAGCGTCAACAGGCCTCTTGGCCCAGCGATTCAGTGGCCCACAGGGGGCCAGCATGCACCGGAGTGCTCAACGCAGCTCCAGCGCCGATACGCGATGCTGCACCGCCGGCGCGGGTCCACGCATGCGCATGGCAGCCATTTCCGCGCCGGCGCTGCGCAACATGGTGTAGCGACACAGCGGTCCCGCGCGGAAGTAGGTAGCCCCCCGCCCCCAAAACATGTGCGCCCGCCGATTGGTAGCCCCCGATCGCGGGCCTGGCC
Organism: Scyliorhinus canicula; assembly: GCF_902713615.1. Taxonomy (NCBI): domain Eukaryota; kingdom Metazoa; phylum Chordata; class Chondrichthyes; order Carcharhiniformes; family Scyliorhinidae; genus Scyliorhinus; species Scyliorhinus canicula. The sequence goes on along the minus strand of NC_052148.1, from coordinate 119,594,329 downwards.
ATCGTGGAGGCCCCGTCCGGTGTCTGATCCCCCCCACCAGGATGGCCACCATGGCCCCGGGTCCAAGCTCCCGCTGGGTGATACCATATGTGAACCACGCCAGCGGAACTCTGCAGGAACTTGGTGGGATGACTGCGGAGAATTGCCGCGGGGGCCTCTTTCAACGGCCCCTGAACCGGCGCCACGTCGACCACGCGCGCGCGACTGCCGGCGATTCTCCAGTCGCCGGAGAATCGCGTCCTGGCTTCGGAGCAGCCGGGCGGGAATTGTTGGTGTCAACGCAATTCTCTGACCCAGCGCAGGTTTGGAGATTCCCGGGCAGCACGGTGGTGCAGTGGGTTAGCCCTGATGCCTCACGGCGCCAAGGTCCCAGGTTCGATCCCAGCTCTGGGCCACTGTCCGTGTGGAGTTTGCACATTCTCCCCGTGTTTGCGTGGGTTTCGCCCCCACAACACAAAGATGTGCAGGGTAGGTGGATTGGCCATGCTAAATTGCCCCTTAATTGGAAAAAAAAATGAATTGGGTATTCTAAATTTATAAAAAAAAAAAAAAATAGGTTTGGAGATTCCCGGCCCATATAACTCGACAGAAAATTATGGGGCGCGATTCTCTGCAAACGCGGAGAGTCGTGAAGGCTCCCGTGAAACTGGCCGTGTTTCACGGCAGCCTCCGCGCCCCCTCCCGGGACCCGATTCTCCCCCCGGGCGGGGCTAGCAGCGCGGCCCCGTGAAGCACGGCATCGCGGGCTTAGCGACGGTCGCTAAGCCCGCGCGCCAAGCTCACGGCGGCTGACGTGCACGATGACGTCAGCCGCGCATGCACGGATTGGATGGCTCCAACCTGCGCATGCGCGGATGACGTCATCACGCATATGCGTCAAACCCGTGCATGCGTGGGCCGTCATGCCCCTCAGCCGCCCCGCAGACTGATCCTGAGGGGCGGGGGAGGAACAAAGAGTGTGCGGGTATCGGACCCGCTGCCTGCGATCGGTGCCCACTGATGCGGCCGTGCCAATCGGTGCCATGGTTGTCCGGAACGGCACTTTACGGCCGTTTTCACGAACGGTGAGAGCAGGTGTGTTTGCGTTCGTGAAAACGGCCGTAAAGGCCTGGGAACCCAGCCCATCGGCCTGGGGAGAATCGCTGTTCGCCGTAAAAAACGGCAAGCATTGATTCGTGTCATGGGGTGGCCGTGGGGGGGGAGAATAGCGGGAGGTCGGGAAAAATGTTAGGAAGGCCCTCCCGCTATTCTCCGACCCGTCGTGGGCAGCGGAGAATCGCGCCCATGAAGTTTAATGCAATATATGTTTTAATTTGGGTTGTATCTGGAATACCAGAAGACAATACTGTAAAACTGTTAAATTGCTATAAAAAGCACAACTGGTTCACTGATATGTTTCAAGGAAGGGATCCTGCCGCCCCTTATTGATCTGTTCATGCACATGAGTCCAATCACACAGTATGCGGTTTATTTTAATGACCTCAGGGAAACCAGGGATATGCAGTAAATACTGACTTGCTCAACTTGTTCAAAGCACAACGACAAACTGAAAAAATGTCATAGTTTTTTTTAGCCGGATGTGGACTTCACTTGCAAGGCCAACATTTTTTGTCCATCCATAATTTTGAACTGAATGGCTTGTTAGGCCATTTGAAAGGACAGTTAAGATGTCAATTACACTGCTGTGGGTCTGAAGTCATATGTAGGCCAGACCAAGTAAAAATGTCAGATTTCCTTCCCGACACGACATTAGTGAACCAAATGGGTTTCTACAGCAATTGATTATAATTTCATGGTCACCATTACTGTGACAGGCTGCCAGTTCCATATTTATTTCATGAATCAATTTTAAATTTCAATGGCTGCCGTGATGGGATTTAAGCCTCTGTCCCCAGAACATTAGATTGAGCCTCTAGATTAATAGCTCACTGAGGTTACCACTAGGCCGCCATCTCTCCTATCACCCCAGTTTAAACTGACCAACAGATGCAAGAGTGTAAAAAAGGTGGCCAATCCACCACCACCCTTAGGTGCCCCAGTCAAAATTGAATTTTATCACAATAAGTTTTATATCTGGTGCTTTGTGGAATAACAATATTAATCCATAGACATTAGACCAAGCCTTAAATTTGAGCCAGAAATTCAATCAATCTATCAGATTTAAAACCAAGGATGTATTCAAAATAACTTTGTAACTTAAATAGTACTCTTGTGAAGGAGACTTTGCCATTTCTTTTCCTGCATCGCACATGTGAATTTATGTGTCAGAAAGAACGTATTGACTGCATGTAGTTTGACTATAATGGTAATTTCATATTGAATTGGTATGGTGCAATCCCATGGACAAGTGTCTTTGCAATGAGTTCCAATACTCAGAAATATCTCAGTATATCTTTTTGCATGCAAATTATCTTCAGCTCCCATCCTTCTCAAAACTGCAAAGCGACTAACCTCTTTTAGTCTTCCCTTCCTTCTGTAAACTAAAAAAAAAAGCGACCATCTGATTTACTTATCCTTTTTTCCTATCTAGGTGGTGTGTCCTACAATAATGGCATTGGCCTTTCACGTGAAATTCTTCAATTTAAAAAAAATGCTTACACTTACTGAATTTTGCATTTCTTACCATTTACCATGAGTCTGATTGTGTGACGCTGCCTCTCTTTTGTCATTGGATTCGTAAGGATAATTGTGTAATTCCCAGCATCCTTCTCAGTCACATCACTGATCATCAATGTATCTCCAACTTGCTTTGTCCTGTAGTGTATTTGACCGTTGCTAATTAGCTTTCCATTCTTGGTCCTAAAAAAATCAAAACCATTAGAAACTGTTGTGAGGCACATGGCAATAAGCGTTAATAGAGCAGCCATTAGAAAATGACCAATAAAATTGGTGCAGCATTACGACAGTAATAAACAATACAGTATGCTTGTCATTGAATAAGGAATTGATGATACGGGCAGCACAGTGGCGCAGTGGGAAGCACTGCTGCCTCATGGCGCCAAGGTCCCAGGTTCGATCCCGGTTCTGGGTCACTGTCCGCGTGGAGGTTGCACATTCACCGCGTGTCTGCGTGGGTTTCGCCCCCACAACCCAAAGATGTGCAGGATAAGTGGATTGGCCACACTAAATTGCCCCTTAATTGGAAATGATGAATTGAGTACTCTAAGTTTAGTTTTAAAAAAAGGAATTGATGATTGATAGCACAAAATATGTAGAAAAGGTTTTCACAATTTGATGACTTGCTTTTTGTAATAATGGTGATTTTAAGAATGTGAGTTTTACCATGGAATTATTTGCCATGAATAAATGTGCAGGCAACTGAATTATTTAAATTATCTAACAATGAGAAATAATTCATATTGTTGATAGATTCATATGAACAAGGAGCAAGGAGTAGACCATTCAGCCCCTCATGCCCGCTATTTAATAAGATGCGGTTGATCTGACAGTAACCTCAAATCTGCATCCTGCCTACCCACAATAGCCTATCACCCCACCCCTGCCCCGCTTACTATCCACCTCTGCCTTAAAAATTCATAAATCACTGATCTAATATCAGATTTCAAAATCTCTGAAATTCTTACAAAAATTATTCTCATTATTTTTTGCATAGGTACACACTACACCAAAAAATGTTCAGCTCTGGAAAACCAGTGCAGGAATTCACTGTTCAATTTAATGCATTCTGTTTCAGTACACTAATTGCACAAAGTCACTCACTATTGAATGTAAATATGCCAATATTAATCATAAACTTGATTATATGCAGTAGAATAAATGCAGTAATGCTCCACCATATATAACTAGAATTATGATAAGGCTTTCCTAAAAAATAAGCCTCTTTATTTCTTTGCATCATTTATTTAGCAATTACCATCTTATGTCTGGCTGGGGATAACCTGTAAACTTCACTGGAATTTTGACATTCCTTTCTTTCAGCACTGCCTCGACTATCGACCCGGCTTTGTGATCTATGAAGATGAAGGGTCTGTCTGAAAGCACATAATGAAAACAAAGTCAGATCCTAAAAGCTAGTGTTCTTATTGAAAACATGAGGTTTGTAAATCTCTGAGCACCAGAAGAACTGACACTGTTTGTGTAAGGCAGCATTCTTCATTATATTTGTATGAGCAAGTTTGAGAAAACAAATCTTAACATTCAGCAAAAGTGTGTGAAAATCAGGCTTCCAGCACTGTCAAAATGGTAGGAAGAGTGCTAGGTCATCATTATAAGGAACATTTTATTCTGCCAGGAATTTCATTCTCCAAACAATCTTTGGGGACCTTCCTTGATGCCCAAAAAGTACATTTTTCAACTGACCTGAAAACTGCATCAATTCCTGTCTTCAGTTGAGAGGAAATTGAATTCTAGATTGCTGTATTTCCTAATTTTTCTGTAAATTTTAATTGATCTTTTCCTCTCTCCTGATGACACATCTTGTTGGGGGACAGGTATATGGTTGCCAGTCCCCTTCACATCCCTCACTCAAATAGCCATTTTTCAATTGTGAGTGTATAATAGGAATGTCCATAGATTTTTAGGTGGGTATATCATAGACAATTCCAATCCAACTGAGCACTTTGTTTCACAATATGAAAGGCTGGATTTTATTCATTAATTCCTAGGGTGTGAGAGTCCTTGACTGGACCAGCGTTTATTAACCACCCCTAATTTTCTTTGAGAAGGTGGTGGTGAACAGCCTTCTTGAACCCATGTGATCCCACGGTGCTGTTGGGGAGGGAGTTCCGGGATTTTAACCCAGTGACAGTTAAAGAATGAACATCAAAAAACAAAGAGAAGTACAGCACAGGTTCAGGCCCTTCGGCCCTCCAAGCCTGCACCGATATTGCTGCCCGTCTAACCTAAATCCTTCTACACTTCTGGGGTCCGTATCCCTCTATTACATCCTATTCATGTATTTGGCAAGGCGCCCCTTAAATGTCACTATCGTATCTGCGTCCACCAGCTCCTCCGGCAGCGATTTCCAGGCACCCACTACCCTCTGTGCAAACAATTTCCCTTGCACATCTCCTCTAAATTTTACCCCTCACACCATAAAACTATGGCCTCTAGTAATTTACCCCTCTACCCTGGCAAAAAGTCTCTGACTATCCACTCTGTCCATGCCCCTCATAACTTTGTAGACTTTTATCAGGACGCCCCTCAACCTCCATCGTTTCAGTGAGGACAAACCGAGTTTATCCAACCTCTCCTTATAGCAAATGCCCTCCATACCAGGCAACATCCTGGTAAACCTCTTCTGTACCCTCTCCAAAGCCTCTACATCCTTCTGGTAGTGTGGTGACCAGAATTGAACACTATATTCCAAGTGTGGCCTAACTGAGGTACAATACAGCTGCAGCATGATTTGACAGCATTTATACTCAATGCCTCGGCCGATGAAGGCAAGCATGCTGTATGCCTTCTTGACTACCTTGTCCACCTGCGATGCCACTTTCAGTGACCTGTGGACCTGTACACCCAGATTCCTCTGGCTGTCAATACTCTTAAGGGTTCTGTCATTTGCTGTATAGTTCCCACCTGTATTAGACCTTCCAAAATGCATTACCTCACATTTGTCCACTTTAAACTCCATCTGCCATCTCTCCGCCCAAGTCTCCAAACGATCTAAATCCTGCTGTATCCTCTGACAGTCCTCATCCTATCCGCAATTCAACTAACCTTTGTGTCATCCACAAACGTATTAATCAGACCAGTTACATTTTCCTCCAAATCATTTATATATACTACGACCAGCAAAGGTCCCAGCACTGATCCCTGCGGAACACCACTAGTCACAGTCCTCCAATCAGAAAAGCACCCTTCCATTGCTACTCTTTGCCTTCTATGGCCGAGCCTGTCTGTATCCATCTTTCTGCTCACCTCTGGTTCCGTGTGACTTCACCTTCTGTACCAGTCTGCCATAAGGGACCTTGTCAAGGGTCTTACTGAAGTCCATGTCGACAACATCCACTGCCCCACCTTCATCTTTGCCACTTCCTCGAAAATGGTGATATATTTCAAAGTCAGGATGGTGAGTGACTTGGAGTAATAAGTTAACTCCCTATCCTTTCTACCAAAATGTACTGCCTCACATTTATCTGTGCTAACTTCACATGCCAATCATTCGCCTAATTTGCAAGTTGAAAATGCCCCCCTGTAGTTTGTGGCAGTTCTCCTCAATGATAACTATATTGCCAATTCAGTGTCATCCAGAAACTTAGAAATTGTGGTTTTGATTCAAAAGTCCAAATTATTAATGTAAATTGTGAATAGCAGGGGTCCCAGCACTTATCCCTGTGGAACATCACTTCCCACCTTCTACCACTCTGAATAACAACCCTTTACTCCCAATCCCTGCTTTTTAGATTGAAGCCCGTTGATCCCACATTTTCTTATCTTATTCATTCTTCTCATATGGGACACTTTATCAAAGTCCTTTTAAAAATACAGTTAGATTACATCAACTGCATTACCATTGTCTAGCCTCTCTTGTTACCTCCCCAAAAAGGTCTGTAAGGCTGGCCAAGTAGGATTGTCATTATTATGGGTGGAATCTTTACATATTTTTTCAAAGTGAGGATGATGTCCCTCCTGCAACCTTTATAATCAGGGATATTTAGTTCCTAGTCCCAGTAACTCTGCAGCTATGTCTCTGTGATAACTACTACATCATAATCTGCCATTTGCATTTATATCTGCAGCTCATCTAGTTTATACCTTACATTCCGTGCGTTAGTATATAGAACTCTTACTTGGGCTATACCTATTAACTTGTCCCTCAGCACTGATGTATTATTTGCCAGTTTATTATTTTACTCTTTGGGTTTAACCAGCATTCTTGTAGTTTTACCATTAGCTGCAATTCCTGAAGTTGGATTCCTGATTATTTCTTTACTCTCTGCCATGCTACTTGATTTTGGAACTGTATTGACTTCTACTGAGACCTCCCATTCTCCCATTTGCTAGTTTAAAGTCCTTGTGACCACCCTATTTATCCTTTCCGCTACATCCCTGGCCCCAGATCGGTTGAGGTGGAGACAGTCCCAATGGTACGGATCCTTCCACTCCCAATATTGATGCTAGTGCCCCATGACATGACTTGGAACCATGGGCTGGATTCTCCGCCCCCCCCCCCCCCCCCCCCCCCCCCCCCGGCCGGGTCAGAGAATCGCCGGGGGCCGGCGTGAATCCCGCCCCTGCCGTCTCCCGAAGTCTCCAGCACCGGAGATTTGGCGGGGGCGGGAATCGCGGCACGCCAGTTGACGCCCCCCCCCCCCCCCCCCCCCCCCCCCCGGCAATTCTCCGGCCCACGATGGGCCAAAGTCCTGCTGCAGTAATGCCGGTCACGCCGGCGTGAATCAAACCACCTACCTTACCAGCGGGACTGGTAGCGCAGGTGGGCTCCGGGATGCTGGGGGGGGTTGCAGGGTGATCTGGCCCCAGGGGGTGCCTTCACGGTGGCCTGGCCCGCGATCGGGGCCCACCGATCTGCGGGCAGGCCTGTGCCGTGGGGGCACTCTTTTCCTTCCGCGTCGGCCATAGACTACGTGATGGCTGACGTGGAAGTGACCCCCTCCCCTGCGCATGTGTGGGGATGACGTCAGCAGCCGCTGACGCTCCCACGCATGCGCGGACTTCCGCCGGCCGGCGAAGTCCCTTCGGCCCCAGCTGGCGTGGCGCCAAATGCCTTCCACGCCAGCCAGTGGGACGGGAACCACTCCGGCGGGGGCCTAGCCCCTCAAGGTGAGGGCTTAGCCTCTAAAGGTGCGGAGAAATCCGCACCTTTGGGGCGGCCCGACACCAGAGTGGTTCATGCCATTCCATCCCGCCGGGACCCCCCGCCCCACTGGGTAGGGGAGAATCCAGCCCCATATTGCCATTCCTTCACTGTCAAAACCCTGAAACTCCCTTCCTATCAGCACTGTGGATCTACCTTCAAGAAGGCAGCTCATCACCACCTATTCAAGGGCAATTAGGATGGGCAATAAACGCTGGCCTCGCCAATGGTGTCCCCATCCTTTCAACAATTGAACAAGCTGAATTTTCAATGACAAATATATTCTTCAAACTTTAACTGGCCAGCTCATTTGATATAGGAACTCACAATTCAGAATTAGATTTACCAAAGGTGGTCATCAATGAAGGTCTATCTCTTCTTTCAATTGTTAAGGATTATGTGCTTTAAAAATGTTTCACAAGAGCCCTTCCTGAGTTCATGTATTTCACAGCACATCAAACAGAAGATCTCACCATAGATGATGACGTTGGTACTGTTCTCCTTTGTCATGACTCCACTGGAAGCACTGCAGACATATGTCCCTTCATCTCCTTTTGTCACATTATCTATAATCAGAATGTCTAAGAATTCCAGTCCTTTGGGTGATGATGTTTTCACTTTTTGGAAGTGTGGGAGTGGAATCTGTGTAATGTAAAGGGCCCAGTTAATTGTGTTTCAAAACCTACTGGATATATTCTGAAGTGGATTGCATTATGGTAAGGCAGACCCTCTAAATAATGTGAATGCTACCTTGTCAGTTTAGCAATATTCTTACTTCTGAAGTAGAAGATTTCAAGCCCCATTCTCGGACCATAATTGTGTTACTTACATGGCTTTAGTAAAATACTGCATAAGTTCTGGATCATTAAAGGTGCAGCCTTTGTTTTGAACATTAAGCTGAAGGCCTGTCTGCCCTGATAAAATGCCCATGACAAAAATTAGGATATTCTCCTGGTATTCTGACCAACATTTCTCCCACCACGAAAACAGGTTAATTATTTCAATTGCTGTTTATGTATTTGTTTGTGTGTAAACTGACTGTCACATTACCTTCATAACAAGCGATTATGCTTCAAATGTATTTCATTATATGCTGTGTTATTTTGTGGCATTACATCGTGCTCTATGAATGTGAGTTCTTTCTATATTGAGAAAAATGCAAGAAGGGGGCCTGACCCTTTGGGCTATGCACAGAAAATCAAAATTAATTGAATGAAATATTTATGGTAGCACTGAGAATATTATACCCCCAAGTCATATCTTGCCAGCTTTAAACAATGCTACTCACAACTTGAAAGTGCAATTAATATTCAAGCTAAGATTTCGTTCTGGAGGCCGGTAGGTATAATTGTCAGAAAAGGAGGAATACAGTTCAGGAAAAGGGGAATGGTTCTTTCCTGAACTAGTCAAACTGGCTACAGTTGCTGTCTGACTTACACATTAATAACAGGGTGCATTGTTCAGATGTCATTTTTTTATTATCGAACTCTGACCCTCATATTTCTAAGGTTTAATTCTGAACTGTTTAATTCTGAACTGTTGTCCTCAGAGAACATCACCCGCTACAATAGCAAAAGAAAGTACCCCATGGAGTATTTGATCATGCCAATCTATACCTATCCCTATAACAAAAATCAGTTCTCAGCCATATATTTATTCACCTCTATTTGAATGGATTTAACAATATAGCTTCAATTAATTCTACTGAACGTTTGTTTCTCATTTCTAAAGCAAATTCATGGATATTATGCAACTACAAAGTATTTCCAATCAGTTTTGCCCCCCAAAAATGTAACTTTTCGGAGATTTTCACCTCTGAGTGCAGCACAAGAAGGACTCACTGTCCATCTTATTTCTTTTAATGTTTGTACTTGATTTGTTATTTTACACTTTCCTTGCCCAACATCTGCACTAAGAATAACATTTCCAGCAGTTAAACATTTAAAAGTTCTATACTCATCGCTACCATGAGATCACTGCCTCCGACCCAATTGTCTTTATTCTGTGATTGGTTCTTCTGTCTTGGACTATAGGTGTGGAAATAGTAGACAGTCTGTAAACATACTCTGGTGTCTGCTTAACTCTTGTTTGTTAGTGCTACATTTAAGCAGGTAATAGAGTAGGAATGTAGCTCCTAGGCATGGTTCCAACCTCTCTCTCTCTCTCTCTCGAGTGTCCAACAAATGACTGACTAGTGACAATGGTGCATCATCGTCTATATCATGTATTAGCATATTCCATCTGATAACCCTTTACACTACACCTCTCCAATTCTGGGGCTATGTCCCCAAGCCGGCGTGGGAACGGTAGTGTTTTATGCCAGGAAAACTGGCACAAAACGATCACTGATTCCCTGTTTTGCTGAGGGCTAGCAGTACGGTAATGTAGAGCACCCGGCTCTAGCTGCCAATACGCCCCGGAGAATTGCCGGGCCCGTGGCCGCGCGTGTGCATGGCGGCGGCCTGTAGCAGCCGCGCCGTGGTTCATGTTGGAGGCCGCTCGCAGACCCGGCCTGCTAAATAGTTCCCCCTTTTGGCCAGCTCACGTGCCCCTGATCACCCGACCACAGTGCCCCTAGCCCTAAATAATGTCTCCCCTTCCCACAAATCAGTCCTCCCAAGATTGTGGCGGTGCTGGACTGAGTCCGCAGCCAACACACTAAGTTCCCGACGGATGAGTCCACACGTGTCCTGTGCAGTCGGGAACTCGGCCGGTCGGGGGCGGAGTATCGGGGGGACGTGCCTCAGGCAATGGCCTAAGGCTGTCGCTACGGCGCGCAGCGTCCTCTGCAGGTACGCCGCTTTGGAGGGGGCGGCGCATCGCAAAAGCGGCGCCACCCCCGATTCAGTCGGGACATCTGATTCTCCGGCCGTTCGCCAAATGCGATTTCGGCGACCAGAGAATCCTGCCCGAGAACTTTCTTCTGCATCTGGTTAGGCACCATCATATGCAGAATGGGACAACACATTATCGTCAATGCTATCAGCATTGCTGGAAAGCTAGATGCAAGTTTCAGGATGACTGAGTTGCAAGGACAAAGAATTTTCAATGAAAGACTGATCCAAAGGAAAAGACAGAAGATAACCATGTAAGAGAATGTGTATGTTAGGTGGGGATATGGGGTTGTGTGTATAGGGCAGGGAAGTGGGCCTAGGTAGGGTGCTCTTTCAGCGGGTCAGTGCAGACTTGATGGGCTGAACGGAAAGGACTCCTGGATGAAGCTTCAGAAGAGGAATGATCTTCAACACCAGGAAAGACAGTGACAGCTGCTGTCTGAAAGACTGAAATGGGACTGAAGATCTGAGATTTCAATGAACTTAGATGATGATGGGATGATGGGAAATACAACCTATGAGACTGTCAGGAAAGGTAGAAGAGATGACTTCCCAATAATATTTTTGAAAGACCATCTACCTTCTGTAGGCATTGGGAAGATGGTCACACTTCTCTCTATGAGGTTGCTCCACTATGGACAATGGAAAGAACTGCTGAGAATATGGAGACAAGGCAGCCTTATCTAATGAAATGAGAGGAATTTCCTGTAGGCAATCAGCTCTGGGACAAGATTTCTGTACAATTTTACATAGTTCAGAAGTGATAAAGATTCTGCCTCCACCTCTGTGCTGACCTCCAGCTCTGTAAAAAGAAAGCTTACAACTGGAGCTGAAGTATGGTGCCAACTGATATTCACCCTGGGAAGTACCAGCTCATTTGCAGTGTGATCCTTTATGGCATCTAACTTGAACTCAGGCAAAGCAACAAGGGAAAAACTTGGCTTTCTTGGTAGATTCAGTGGAACGAAGATCAGAATGCTGCTCAGCCACTAAAAGCACAGCTGATTCTTCTAAAAAGACAGCAGAGAATTCATAAGGTGCATCCATCAACTGGAAAGATGCATCACTCTCTAGGACGCCAACCTCCAGGAGATCAATGTGTGTCGTAAGGGATTCTTCCTCATCACTCTTTAAGAAGAGCTAATTCAGGTTCAAGAGTTCTTCATGGGAATGGTCACCATATCCTGCAGCGCTTTCTGTATTTCTTCCCTTACTTTGTGACGAACTGAGAGATTTGTAACTTCCATCTCTGCCCTGGGCCTAGTGGATGGTGTCTCTTTGAACAAAGAGTGCTGAGTGCATAGACTTACACAATTTCTGAAGGATGAATTTCTATGGCTTCTAAAAGGTTGGAGATTGTTGCATGAAAGACAGTGAGTCATTCAAATAATGAACATCATCTAATTTGTCTAGGATTCCTTGAAGTAGGCCTACATTGCCACTCAATAAGGGTGACTGTCTGTGTGGAGTTTACACTTCCTCCCCGTGTCTGCATGGGTTTCCTCTGGATGCTCTGGTTTCCTCCCACAATCCAAAGATGTGCAGGTTAGGTGGATTGGGCATGCTAAATTGCCCTTTAGTTTCCAAAGGTTCGGTGGGGTTATGGGTTATGGGGATAGGACGTAGGAATGGGCCTAGATAGAATGCTCTTCCGGAGGGTTGGTGCAGACTTGTTTGGCTGAGTGGCCTCCTTCTGTACCGTAGGGATTCTATGATGTACGCTGATTATGAAGTATATGAAGAGAAACACCGACCAAAAGGAGCAATAATCCAGTCTTTGATTGGGCGATCTAAGCCGCCTGGATCTTGTAACTTGATGTCTCATCGAGGAAGGGTCATTGGCTGAAGCCAGTTGAAGTTTTCTACTTATATATTAACAGCCATACCAGTTTCACCTTTAAATGTAGTATCAAGCCTAGAACTTGTACTGTAACTGTCCAACAGTGTGGATCAAGCTATTTACTTCCCCAAGAAACTCTGTAATGTTGTCTTTTTCTTAACTTTCCATTTCTTGGAAGGAATATGTTTCAAAAATACTTGTTGATCTGTGACTTTGATTAAAATTGCTGGATTTGCAGAAACACTTGAAATGTCCACTTTTGCCACATTTGATGCAATCCTTGACTCCTGCTGTGAAATCTTTGCATCCATGCTAGGTCTTGGCATCACAATGCAAGCATCTCAAAATGGCTGCCGGCAAGGATTTTCCTGCCCTTTCAGTCGGTTTGGCGCGCTTTTGTGTGGGTGGGACTGCTGCCCTTGGTGCCTCGGAGTCACCGTGAATTATGGCTTGATTAATTGTTTGAAGCTCAGCCTGCCTCACAAATTGGACCTCATGATCCGATGTAAGATCGGAGAATTTTTCATTCTGGACATCAATAATTTTGTGATCATGGATTAGCTTATCCTCAATGCCACATAACTGCAAGAACTCGCTATAAATCGATTCGGAATAATTCAATTGGTTCCCAAGTTTGTTGTGAGCACTGATTAAAACGTGCTCATTCAATTACTAAATTTTGCTTTGGGTTAAAATAGGCTTTAAAGTAATAAGGCTTTAAGAATGGAATCAAAGTCCATGGCAGACCCCTTAACACCCAGCCTTAGGAGGACATTATCTGCTATTGGACCTACTGCATAAAGAAATAAACTAACTTGAAGCTTTGACTCTTTTTCATGATGACCTAACTCTGCTCAGTACTGTAGAAAGTGCAATTTCCTAACTCCACTGCTGACTTCTCTGCGGGCCTTCAAGGCAGTCAAATGGACAGGGCAAGGGCAGGGTCTGCTCACTGCATATGGTCATCATTACATCCCCCCCATTGTGCCTTCTTCTTGCATCGAAATTTCTTGACCTGCTTCAAAGGTTTTTTCACTCTGTGATTCCCTCAATTCCTTCGATAACAGTATGTTTTTTACATTGATATCTCCCTTTGAGATCAATCTGAGATTGGTCTTTCTATCTTGGACTATAGGCATGGGACTTGGTTCTTGGACAGATTATAGACATACATTGGTATCTGCTTAAACAGTTGCTTCTTAGATCTACATCAGGTTATAAAGTAAGCATGTAACTCCGAGACATGACTCCAACCTCTCTCTCTCGAGATTGACTGACTGACTGGTAGCAGTGGTACATTGTCATTTACATCATATAGCAGCATAGCCCATCTGTTAACCTTTTATATTACATTCCTGACTGTACTTCCCTTCCCTATTGAATGCACTAATCTCATGCTTGTAATATCAGAAACTGAGATGCTTTTTCCTAGCTAAACAAAAGCACAAGGATTACATATGTTATACCTGCACTCTAGGATACTTCCATTCAAAGATTAATCCTACATTGAGCTCAGTTTTGGCACTGCAGTTAAGCATCAAACGTTCCCCCACTGCTAACTCCACTTGCGGCCGAGGGTTCAATGTAAGCTCCTCAATTTTGGTACCTGCAGGGAGAATACATTACACAATTATTCCTTATATGATGGCACAATGATAATAGAAATAAGCTTCGAGTCATGAAACATTTGTTGAGAGATGAAGATAATGCAAACTGTAGAGGTATTTTGCTTTGTGCAATATAAAGAGCATATTTATACGCTAGACATGGGAGGGAAATCTTCCTGTATTAGCAAATACCATCTAGATCCCTGACCATGTCAGAGTGTTGAATATACATCTACAATTGTGTTGACATTCTACCCTTGCCAATCAGGTGACCAACTGTGACATAAAGAAACGTTAGGAAATAAGAGAGACTTTTGGCTGTAGCCTTAATCAATTACAACATCAATCCCATTCCAAAAGATCTTGGTAAGGTATAACTTCATGAAAGAATTTGCTGTGTAAAAGCAACCAAATTATTTACTGGAGGAGAGCTAGGTTTCCTGTTGATAAAACCGGAGACACAGTAGTATAAACGATCTCTCAACCTGAACCTCGATCCCAGCAGGCAATAAGTACGAAATAGCATCCTAATGTCTGTAGCAGAGCCGAGGGTTATCAGCCAGTAGAGCAGCCCCACTGTGAAGTAGTATAAACTGGCCAGTTCTGATTATCTGTTATCTCAGTTTACAGATTGCATTGTAGTATTTTTAAAGTAGGATACATGTGGGCCATGGTTCAGATGTTTCGGGTTATAGGCTGATAAACATCCATATTATTTTCATCAAGGAACTATTTCGACAATGCATTAGAACGTCTTCCCCAGTCACTGAACTGTGCTTCCACTGTTTTGCTGTAATTATATCCACTTCAGCAGAAATAGTAGAAAGAAACTATAATGAGTTTCATGTCATCACCGCACCATTTGTACTTCAAAACAGGGCTGTTGCAGGATCATAAGAATGTGGCTGGTTGAAGATCAGCTCTGGCCTGCTCCCATTTTCAGATAGATCTGACGTAGAAAAGTAAAAGTTTCTTCCAGGAACATGCAGGGTCAGTTGATTTAGATCTGAGCGCCAAAGGCACTATCTCGGCCTGACAGATTATCACCACCCATTGCTGGCCCCTTCCACCAAATATCGATGGTAGAAATTGTGAGCCAGCTATTTTGTGTGCACAGTGAAGGGATTTGAAGCTTCATTCAGGACTGTTTGAATGCTGGCTTGACATATTTTAAAAATGCCAGTCGCTTGTCATTTTGAGGCTGAAAGGTTTCCACACTGTTGCCCTTTCCGTTATAACTGTTGAAAGTTTGTCTCTGCTTCTCAAAAATGGTTTCTCCAAATCATTTCCAGCACTTCCAACTCTTCTTTATGGTGCTGCTTCAGGAATTTGAAATTCAGCGGCCCCTGCTGAATATCCCACCATCAAATCAGTGAACAACCTATGAGGAAGGCATGCTGCACTGGCAATTTACCAAAATAAACTGCACAAGGGCTGGCCAAATATAGGCTTGGGTCTTGTGACAAGAACTTTGTGATGGCAAACACATGTCTCATCCGCCCTTAATGCATTTTTCAAAATTTAACAGTTTTTCTGCAGCGGAAGTTTAATATGAAATAGAAAAAATAGCTTCTTCAGCATAAATGTACAAAATGCACCTTACCTAAAACTACCACCACATACATGTTGGAACTATAGACTCTTCCATTTATTGTTGTCTCACATGCGACCATTGCGACATCTCTGATCTTGTGACTCAAAATAGTGAATCCTTTCTGATTGTCCCAGAAAGTTGTCATTCCATCAGGAACAATGTATTTTTCTGGAAATTTCTGTTCAAAAATTTAAACGGGGATTATTTTGTGGATTAAAATTGTAATATTAAAATATATTGCTGACGATTGTTAAGATTACATACAATGAGTATTTAATGTCATAAAATATGTCAGCGTTACAGAGGTATAACAGCATAGAAGGAGGCCTTTCCCCCATTGAGTCCAAGCTGGCTCTTTTTCGAACAATTCAGTCAGTCTCATTGACCCATTCTGTCCCTGGAGCTCTGCAAGTTTACTTAGCTCAAGTGACCTCCAATTTTCTTCTAAAATCATTGATTGTTTTCACTTCCATCAGTCTCATAGGTAGTGAGTTTCCAGTCATTAACACATGCTTGTGAAAAAGTTCTTCCTCATATTACTACTGCATCTCTTGCCTAAAACCCTAAACCTATGTCCCCTTGTATTTGTAATATCAATTAAGGGAACAGCTTTGCTTTGGCTACATTATCTAAATCTGTACACCTCCACCAAATCTCCCTTCAATCTCCTTGATTCTAAGTTGAACAACACATCCTTTTCCAACCTAACCTTGTAGCTAAAATTCATCATCCCTGGAAGCATTCTGGCAAATCTCCACTGTATTCTCCCAAGGACCCTTCCATCCATCCTAAATTGTGGTGACCAGTACTGTACACAATACTCTAGTTGTGACTAACCAGAGTTTTGTAAAGGTTCAGCGTAATGTACCTGCTATTGTATTCAAAACCACAATTTATGAAGCCCAAAATCCCATTTACAAATCACTTTCCAAGATTTATGCACGTGAACCGCCACATCCTTCAGCCCCTGCAGGCTCTTTAAAACTGTGCCAGTAAGTGTATATTTCCTCTCTCTCCCATCTACCATTTGTCCATCCATTTGTTAGTCTGTCTATGTCCTGTTCCAGTCAATTGGTATTATCTCCACAGTTTGCCACACCTCCAAGTTTTGGTGTCATCAGATTTTGAAATTTTACTCCGTATTCCAAAGTCTAAGTAATTTATATGTATCAAAAAATATGTTCCGAGCAGTGGTCCTGAAGGAGTACTACTGTTCATCATCCTTCAGTTTGAATAAGAACCATTGACCATGCCTTGTTGTTTCTGTTCTGAAGCCAAATTTTTTCATCCAAGTTGGCACTGTCATATTCACTGAGCCTCAGTTTTGTTAAATCAGCCTTTTAGATGATACTTTGTCAAATACTTTCTTAAAATCCATGTAGTAAACTTGCATTTCATTCATCAACCTTCACTGTTACTTCATCAAAAAATTCAAATAGATAAATCAAACATGATTTGCCCTTTACAAATCCATGCTGTATCTCCTTAGTTAACTCATACCTTCCCAAGTGCTTGTTATCTTTCCTTGATTATTGTTTCCAAAACCTTACCCACTACTAACATTAAACTGACCAGTCTATAGTTACTACGAATTTTGTTACACACTTTCTTCTACAAGATGGCTATTTTTAAATCTTCTGGCACCTTCCTTGTATCAAGGGGAGTTTGCAAGATTATGACAAGCCTTTCTGTTAACTCCACCCTACTTCCCTTCGCAACTTGGGAAGCAAGTCCCCAAGCACTTTACCTTAACCCTTAACATTATCTCAAGCAATATTTGGCGAGTTGAAGCCCTCAGTATCATAATGTTTACACATATATCCATGATTTCTCTGCATACTTGCTCCTCTATCTCACAATATTTGGAAGCCTATAGGGCAACTCCAGTTGTGTGATCATACCTTTCATACTCTTTTTTTTTTTTTTTTTTTAATTTTTTTTAGATTACCCAATTATTTTTTCCAATTAAGGGGCAATTTAGTGTGGCCAATCCACCTACTCTGCACATTTTTGGGTTGTGGGGGCAAAACCCACGCAGACACGGGGAGAATGTGCAAACTCCACACGGACAGTGACCCAGAGCCGGGATCGAACCTGGGACCTCAGCGCCTTGAGGCGGTTGTGCTAACCACTAGGCCACCGTGCTGCCCATACCTTTCATACTCCTTAAATCTAACCAAATGGATTCTGCCTTTGTCCCCTCAATGATATCTTCCCTTTCCAACAGTTCAGTTTCTTCCCTAATCAGCATTTCCATACCACTTCCTATTTTTCCCTTCCGAATCTCTTTCGAATACTTTGTATCCTTGAGTATTAGACACCCTTTCCTCACCATTTTTCAACCACATTTCCATTATTATCACTACTTCATATTCCTACAGAATTATTTGTTCTTGCACCTTACTAATCCTATTCCACACCCCTTTGAACCAAATTTTCACTCTCAAGGCAGGTAGTCAGGATAGTCCCAGGCTCACTGTACTGACCTTGTGAGAGATTGCGCTACTAGACGCAATTTTTGCTGCAGGGTAAGATGTAATGCAGTGCAGGGTGGAATTAAACCTGTCATCTTTGGACACAGATTAGTGATGGCCACAAGAACACCCAAGTGGTGACATGAGCTGTTTAAATGTGTTCCCCCATCCCCTCAGTTCTCTGGCCACATATTCCCAGTTGGTTCCTTAAATTTTAGGCCCTCAAACCCTCACACCTCATCACCCCTCCCCTCACATATTCTGAATGCCACCTCATGCCAACCCATGCCCCTATCCACCACTTAGCTATTACAGCCTCCGTGCCAACTCACCCAGTATCCACCAATGGAAAGACCTTAGGGGCCATGTTGAGATGAAATAAGGTAAAGCTCTAAATATTTATTACAGCCTTTACTGTAGTAAAAGAAATCCCATTCATGAAAGCCCATTTGAAACTTTTAAACATCATTAATTACTGAATTCTTTATAAAGACAAACAGACTAGTATTCATAACCCCACATCAAAGAAAACTATTTTTTTAATAATTTCCTTAAGCTATCAATAAAATTAACAGCTGAGACTGTTAGAATCTATGGAAAGCAGTCAAGCATTAATAAGGATAGCCCTCATTAACATGGACATTAACAAATGGCTATTGTCATTGCTGGAACAGATTTATTCAACTCACAATGACACAGGCAGTCTTTTTTAATTTTTTAAGGGTTGTGGATTGAAATACTTTACAGCTTGACAATTCCTACAGATTTTATCCACCCTTCATAAGCAGTTACATCTACTCTAAAGATTTGTGAACTCCCACACCACAAGTTAAGGCTCTTGCTACAGCAAAGGTGGGGCCTGTTTGAACTCAGCACTGAGTTAAAATGGACCCGCTGAATTCAGATTTCCCTCATATGTGAGTTGCACCTTGCTCCCTTTCCCCTAAAGGCTAAAATGCGATATATTGAAAATTGTGGTAGGGTTTCCGAATCCAGTTCCCTCCCATCATTTTTAAGTAGGTCTCCAGGACTCCACAAAAATCCAGTCTTTATGCATTTACATGCACACATTCTAAACCTGTTGTTGTATTCCTTGTAGTTCTCCTTAGTCTGCTCCTACCTAATGTGGTACAATTTATTTCTCTACAACTATCCAACACTTTCATTGCTTTATGCACCTTATGCTTCTTTTCTCCTTCTATATGCTCAACAAACAATAATAAACAAAGAAAATTACAGCACAGGAACAGGCCCTTTGGCCCTCCCAGCCTGCGCCAATCCAGATCCTTTATCTAAACCTATTGCCTATTTTCCAAGGATCCCTGACAATTTAGTTTAATCCTTTCAACCACACTAGTGAACCTCCTCCCCATGGAGGTTGACCCACTTCAATTCGCATACCGTCGCAACCGGTCCACATCAGACGCCATTTCCCTGGCCCTACACTCATCCCTAGAGCATCTCGAAAACAAGGACTCCTACATCAGACTCCTATTTATTGACTACAGCTCCGCCTTCACCACCATAATCCCAGCCAAGCTCATATCAAAGCTCCAAAACCTAGGACTTGGCTCTCCACTCTGCAACTGGATCCTTGACTTTCTGACCAACAGACCACAGTCAGTAAGAATGAACACCAACACCTCCTCCACAATAGTCCTCAATACCGGTGCCCCGCAAGGCTGTGTACTTAGCCCCCTACTCTACTCCCTGTACACACACTACTGCATGGCAAAACTTGGTTCCAACTCCATCTACAAGTTTGCTGACGATACGACCATAGTGGGCCGGATCTCGAATAACGACGAGTCCGAATACAGGAGGGAGATAGAGAACCTAGTGGAGTGGTGCAGCGACAACAATCTCTCCCTTAATGCCAGCAAAACTAAAGAGCTGGTCATCGACTTCAGGAAGCAAAGTACTGTACAAAAACCTTGTCAGCATCAACGGAGCCGAGGTAGAGATGGTGAGCAGTTTCAAATTCCTAGGGGTGCACATCACCAAAAATCTATCCTGGTCCACTCATGTCGACGCTATCACCAAGAAAGCACAACAGCGCCTTTACTTCCTCAGGAAACTAAGGAAATTCGGCATGTCAACATTAACCCTTACCAACTTTTACAGATGCACTATAGAGAGCATCCTCTCGGGCTGCATCACAGCCTGGTATGGCAACTGCTCGGCCCAGGACCGCAAGGAACTTCAGAGAGTCGTGAATACCGCCCAGTCCATCACACGAACCTGCCTCCCATCCATTGATTCCATCTACACCTCCCGCTGCCGGGGGAAAGCAGGCAGCATAATCAAGGATCCCTCCCACCCGGCTTACTCACTTTTCCAACTTCTTCCATCGGGCAGGAGATTCAGAAGTCTGAGAACACGGACGAACAGACTCAAAAACAGCTTCTTCCCCACTTTCACCAGACTCCTAAATGACCCTCTTATGGACTGACCTCATTAACACTACACCCATGTCTGCTTCATACGATGCGAATGCTTATGTAGTACATTGTATATATTGTGTTGCCCTATTATGTATCCTCATGTATTTTCTTGAATTCTGTTTAATTCCCTTTTCTTCCCATGTACTGAATGATCTTTGGAGCTGCTTGCAGAAAAATACTTTTCACTGTACCTCGGTACACGTGACAATAAACAAATCCAATCCAATGAGGACATTGATCCCAGTCCTGTTGAGGTGCAACAGATGCCTCCTGCCGAGAATTGGTCTCAATGACCCAGAATCTGAAGCCCTCTCACCTACAACATGCCTCAATTCATCCATTGATCCTCCCTATCATCCCATTCCTATGCTTGCATGTGAATGGCAGTGGGAGTAATCTGCAAATTACTACTTTTGATGATCTGCTTTTTAATTTCCTCCTTAGCTCCTGAAAGTATAACCATTGGACTGCAATACCTGCCCTCTCCATGTCATGGTTCTGTAGGATAATACTTTACAGTATCCTGAAATGTTTGATTTAACTGATGATTACTTTAATTCCCATTTCAGAGAGGGCTCCAGTATTCTAAAATTATGCAGGTTAAAAAAACGTATCCTGAACACGATCACACTGTTAACACCATTACATTAGATATATATGTGCATATCTTGAGCAGCATGGCTGTTAAAAGGTAAACTTTATTGTAAGTACACAAAAGGATGGATGTTTGACGATTCATGGAGATTACTTGGACCATTAAAAATATGGGTGGGACCCGGATTTGGAAGTTCCACCACCATTTCCAATCAATCCCATTTCATTGTTAAGGGAAGGGGAATGAGTTGTATGAGGGAAACTTGAATTCAGAAGGTCCATTTTATCTCAATGCAGGGTTCAAATAGAATCTAATTTTGCTGTAGAAGGGCCTTAACTTGCAGTGCGGCAGCCAAAAATTATATCCAGTTATTTGATGCAACATAAGCAATTATATTTACCGTATGTAGAGTCACATTAAGATCGGGCATGGAAACCTTGCATGGAATGACGGGTGTCTTGGCTTCCAGTATAATCAGTGCTTCTGGGATCCCAGGGTAGGAATTCACAAAAGGAATTTGGTAGTCTAAAATGCAAATAACATATCTGTTTAGCTACGAAGGTGGAGTAATTTGGTATAACAGGCAGATGCTTCCAAAACATTTTTTTAGGTCATCAGCAGGTGCTGATGACTTCAATCAAATCCTTAGAAGAATAAATTTAGAAGAAATTTGAAACAATGGCCAGGATCTTCGAGCCTTTCTGGCCAGCAGGATCTTCTGACCCTGTTGAAGATGACACCCTCATGTGGGTTCCCCGACAGCGCAGTGGGCGACCAACGCAAATGGTCATTAAATATGGTGGGACCAGAAGATCCTGCCAGCAGCCAATGGCGAGCTGCCTCCGCCACTGGAAGATAACGGTGAGGGGGCCGAGAAATCTAGGTCAATGCCAAGAGTTCATGGTTGGGCTTAAGAGTAGAGGTCCACCTGTCTTGATGAAACCAAGACTAAATGGTAACGTGCGCTGTGTATGCTTCTTTGATTGGTGCGCTTGTAGACAACTGGCCTCCCATCCTTAAGATTTGGATTGCATGCCAGCCTTCACAGGTTTACCAGCTTGAGGAGCAATTTTGTCATTTTTCAGACTGTTTTTCAACATATTGGTTCAACTCATCTTGGAAAGGAAAAATCAGTAATTCTGGCCTTGCAAAGTCTGCATGGGTTAAATGAAAGGGAGTAGTACTGGTCACTTTGGACAAAAGATCCATCACTCAGAAAATCCCTATTTTCTCCTTCAAAGATGATGCCATAACTTCAGGAGTATTGAAAAAGAAAATAGGTTTAAACACCCACAAATGTGCAGGTATAACATACCATGCAAAGTCAATGGGAGTCCACTTATTTTGCATTGAGCCAAGGAACACACACAGTCATTACAACAATATTTGCCCCATTCAGCCAGAAAATCTGTCTCCTGTCCACCATGGTGTCAGGAAAACACAGCTTCTATGTTAAAGAGGCCTCCACGCTCCCACACAATGCCTAATAACCCTGGGGGACCCTTCTGATATCGCTCACCTTGGAAGGTGTGGGAAATGATTTGGTACCTTACAAGGCTTTTTGGAAAATCTCCAAAATGGAGGTTGCTAAGCAACCAGGTTGATGCTGTTTTAAAATGGGAACTACCTGCCTCGCCAGGATTAAGGTGGGAGGCAGAAGAAATTCTTAAGGGTCGGACATAAATCTTTTGATTCACATTTCCCTCTCGGCTGGAGTTTTATTAAAACAATTTCCATGTGAAGTAACCTTCAGATAATTGCAAGTTAATTGTGCCAGATCTAAAATTCCATGAGAACAATGAGGCAATTTGTCATTCACATTTGACAAATGTTTACCTGTCTCTTTCCAATTTCGATACACATTCAAAATAAACTAGAAATGTGCAAAAAATGTCAATATTAGGGTAAAAAGTTCCCAAAGCTTTGTAAGGGACTGTCTATATTACCAGTCAATTAATAAAGTTTGCAGCAAGATAGACTTACAAGAAGTCTCTGAGGGAACCTTTTGAGCACCTACAGCCGCATGACCAATTGTAAATCAATCAATCTATTTCATTGCATCATCTCTAAACAGTGAGGCACCAAAAATTCTAAAGCTTGTGGGCACTCAGAAATTGCTCAAAAATGCAATGTTAGCCAAACAACCTCTTCAACATCTCACCAGCGATATATAATGAATGAAAATGAAAATCACTTATTGTCACGAGTAGCCTTCAATGAAGTTACTGTGAAAAGCCCCTAGTCGCCACATTCTGCCGCTTGTTCAGGGAGGCTAGTATAGGAATTGAACTGTGCTGCTGGCCTGCCTTGGTTTGCTTTAAAAGCCAGCAATTTAGCCCAGTGTGCTACACCAGCCCAATAATGGAGCTATTGGGCATGTTCTAAGGTATAAGCTAAAAGAATGCCAACATATGCCAAAACCAATGTTTGAGCTTTTTCGCAAACATTATATTCATTACAGATGCTTTCCTTATTTACATGACACTGGTGGATTTGTTGCATGCTGCATCTTAAAATAACTTTTTCTTACAAAATATTTGAGTTGCATCAGCATTAGATCTGTTGGCCAAATAACTTTAAATAGAACACAAGGCATCTTTCAGATTACATTCATAAGGTATTCTACAAAAAGTGTAATTTTGTTAAGCATTATCGTTCTGGGAATATTGCATTTTTTAAATTGTAAAACTCACTGTTTGAGGCTGATTCACAATTGACTACAGTATAATGGTATGACAGACATAAAATAGAGGGCGTCAAGGACACTAATCAGGAAATTGGTCTGTTTTCTCATTATAGCTCTGTCTGATCGGTAAGACAGGAGGAAGTGCTGCAGGCAATCTGCATTTAACCACATTGCTTTGGAAGTCGGAGAACAGGAACCCTATGGAGGTTAACCCCAGCATGTGGTGGGCTTTATTGTGGGTACGCTACTCGAGTGGAAGCAAAGGTGATCATTTGTACTGCATCTGATAAGAATCTGTATCTGTTCCCACAAAATAGGCATTGCCCTGAGATCAAAGAGTAAAGCAGAAGGAATCCACATGCTGCAGGAAATACAAGTTTAAATTGAAATGTTACCTACTGGAGAAAATGTTACCAATTGAAAATGAGCTCTGTTTGTATTTATTTCCATACGCTCGCTTTGAATTCATTTGCCATTACTGCTACTCGCAGTTGTGCTATTTCTTATAATCAGTTAAAATAAATTGATAGTACTTTTTGCCTTCATTAGTTACCTTTTAAAATTATTTCGTTGGAATATTTAGATACTAAACATATAGAAGAAGTGGCCACTAGCCGACTAATGAGGTGGAAGTGGAAATGTTTGCTGCTTACAGGAACCAACACAACAGCTTTCTTTCCAGGGTCCCATCACGACTTTTTTTAAAGAAAAGTTATCTTACCCTGAACAAAGACATAGATACTCGCAGCTTTTTGCATTGTAGAGTGCTTGTGGAAACACCGGTATGTTCCCGTATCATTTGCAGTGGTTCTTGTCAGAATAAGAGTTTTGCAAAACGAGGTCCCGTTGGTGCAGTCACTCAATGATATCCTATGCTCCATGCTACTGTGATTTTTGGGCCATGACCATTCCAACGGCTTACTTCCGCTACAGCAAACATTCAGAAACAACATGCTCTCAATTAGAAATGCAGAGCTGCAGAAGGTTATTTTTATTTAGTTTTTTGCTTAACCACAAATAACGATAACATCTCATTTAACAAAATGGAAAGTTGCAGCATTCAACTTATGACTTCATCTCCCCCCATTCTGTTTCCAAATTGGAATAAAGACCAGGATACAAATTACATGTTATTTTACATGTTATTATAATTCGTCGATTGCGGTTCTCCAGAGGGTTGCAATTATCATTTAAATAAGAAATAATTAGTAATTATATAGAATACAATAGGTCACAGTGGTACACAGTGAGATTATTTCATCAGTGTTTAAGTCTCATCATTCATAAATTAAAGACGTTGCAACATAGTTTGTTGCAATTTAACTACTGTTTAAAATGAAAATTGCAAAGAAAAAGAGCTCTAGAACATGACGTGCAATAGAACTATTTTGCCTTCATGGAGTAACGCTACAACCAATGGATCTCCCGGTTGAAGAACCTTCGGAATGAATTCTGCTGCTGATAGCTCTTTGTTTTAGGTATATCAACATATCGTAGAATATTCGGCTTAGTGAAATGAATTAGAAGCAGGCAGAATGAAGGGGAAAGCCAGAGAAGAAATTTGCCAAATCAACTGATATTCTGAAAAATTTTAATCAATCCAATCATAGTATGATTTTATGCAGGAAATGAAAACATTTCAACAGTTTCTAGAAAAAAAGTGTCAAATTCAATGCCGACATTAAACATACATTTTGAGATATTTTGTAAATTTGTTAGTGAGAGCACACGGGAGAAATGAAATGAACTCACAAAGTGTTGTCCACATGCCACCCTTGTTAACAAAGATGCAACATGAACTGTAAATGATAATATCATATTTTTCTATTTGACTGCTTCAAAAGATGATTAGAGGTGATTGTGAACTTTCAATAGCGAACTTTATAAGCTTGTTCTTTCTTTAAAATATATAGTTAATCAGTATGTTTTAATATAGAAAAACTTGAAATGGTGGATAGCTGTCTGTTTTAATACATTAACCTAATGCTCACACTGCGAGTTATAAACAGTACAGTAACACAAGTGCTAACTTATTTATCTTGAATTATCTTCATTTATATAAGGTTGATAGACTCTTACAAATACATTAACTGTATGTTCACTGATATTGCTTGTAGCAATTCTAGGTTATAGATGCTATACATAATGATACTTAGATAGATTGAATAGATAAATAGAATACATAGCTGGACAGATGGATTGAATAGATGCACAGCAGCATGCCTTTATGTAAAAGGCATATATACACACACATATACAAATTAAGTGCAAGGTTATGGGATATATAATGACTTTATTTGATATATATGTGACAATATGCCAGGTAAAATGCAGAACCTCACTTACCTGCAAGTAATTATTAAAGTTTCATTAGCATTAATTACATGTTCCTCATTTGGGATGCTAAGGTATGGGGATGAGCCAGAACCTGCAAATTAAAACATCTGATTAATTTTTACGAGAAACCTCTGTAAAAATTGGAGTGAATACACTCATGCATGTTAGTTGACCATTTATAGAAATGCTGAAGTGAGTTTGATGGTTGAAAAATCCAAATGCTTACACACTTTTTGTGAGCGCAGATTTGTGACAAAACAAGTTGTCCTTGTTTTGCAACATTTGTTTGCCACCTCACTGTTTTTTTATGTGTTATTGAATGGAAACCCGTACATGTATCAGCCGTCAATTGACATCGCATTATGTATAGTACACGAGGGTGTAGTCAGGAAGGACTAGAAAATATGTAACTGCTGTTGTAGGAAGATAGGAAGGAAATTCTTCCAGGGAGGGACTGTTTCCCCTGAGGAACTTTACAAAACTATACTTTTAAATATGTATTTTCCTGTACTTGAAATTATCTGTTGCAATATTTGAGAGCCCAGCTGAAGGTTGGAGGTTGTGATAGAACAATGAAGATGCAAAAGTCGAGGTCCAATATTTACCTGAAAAGTAACTGATTACTTTGTTATTGTTTTAATAAATCACAGTACATTTTTTGCATTAAATTATGATGAAATTTTATATCTGAACATTCTTCAATAATTTATATTGCTACACTATGTTAGCCACAAATCTCATATTAATCATCATGCACATTTTAAAAATTTAAACATAGTTTTGGCTCTAGCTTCAATGAATAAAGCCTGACTCTACCAAGAGTTAAGTATATATCTCTGTTAAAACAAATTAAGCAAACTATTAATTTGATTAATGGAAAATATGGTGCCCTAATTACCAGCATACCAGAGGAGGGTTGACTGTATGATAGGGCTGCGCAGTAGCATAGTGGTTAGCATCAGGGTCCCAGGTTTGATTCCCGCTTGGGTCACTGTCTGTGCGGAGCCTGCATGTTCTCCCCGTGTCTGCGTGGGTTTCTTCCGGGTGCTCCGGTTTCCTCACACAGTCCAAAGATGTGCAGTTAGGTGGATTGGCCATGATAAATTGCCCTTAGGTTAGATGGGGTTGCTGGGTTACAGGGATAGGGTGGGGGTGTGGGCTTAAGTAGGGTGCTCTTTCCAGGAGCCAGTGCAGACTCGATGGGCTGAATGGCCTCCTTCTGCACTGTAAATTCTATGATCTATGATAAACTTAATTCAGGAGCTAGCATGGTGTAATGCTAGTTTTGGCTGCAAAAGGAGCCTGGCCTATTAAAAAATATATTTAACTCCTTGAGTTACATATTGACAAAATGTTGCAGCTAGAGGATTCTTCATTCACACAGTCACAGTACTGTGCTGATGGGAGTGATGTGCTGCCTGCAATTTAATTCTAATAGCTGAGCTTACATTACAATGTGAGGTCAGCTCCTTTAGATAATATTGTGCTGCTGTTAAGACACAGCATATGAAGCACAGAGGTACATTAAATGTTGTCCAGAGCTCTTTCAAACTAATCTTAAAACTGCTACTAAATGATAGAAATGGCTTAATCAGGGCTATGATGATGAACAGAATTAACCTTTGGAGGTCCAGTTGCATGAGGTGCTGAAGAGTAAGGGCAATACTCTCCAGAGCAGGAGAAATCTTCTCTGAAGTCTAGCATGAGAATAGGTGGATGGCGGTAGCACAAAGTGTAAATGTGTCTCAATTGTGGCCAGATGCTAGCAACAGGTGAGGAAGAAAGTTGCCACACTCTGAAATGTTGCCAAGATAAACATGTTTATACTTTGCTTAATTCTACAGTATTTGATTTGATTTATTTATTGTCACATGTACCAAAGTACAGTGAAAATTATTTTTCTGCGGCCAAGAGAACGTACACAGTACGTACATAGTAGACAATAAAAGAATAATCGACAGAGTGCATTGACAAATGGTACATCGACAAACAGCGATTGGTACCAGTGCAGAACAAGGGGCCATACAAAGCAAATACATGAGCAAGAGCAGCATAGGAGCAGCAATGACTCTTAAAAGTTTTTATTGCAAGTCTGGTGACACATCACCGAGCAAGAATCCATGGCACATTCCCCCACTTAGGCCATGCATATTTTTTGCGCTGCACTAGCTACTGCTATTTCAGTGTAACCAATGAGGTTTTGCCATTTCATGCAGGCAAGGAACAATCACTGAACGCAAGATATATTAAATGATGCCTGCTAATGACTGAGGGGACTTCTTTATTTCTTCTCCTGTTCCTTAGGATGCTGAGGTTGTGCAAGGGCCACCAAATTTCAATCGTTCACAACAGCAAGGTCAACCTAGAATACTTTCTTCCTCTGATCCTGTCTTTCCACTTTTGGAACTAACAGAGGTTGAGAAATAGAATATCCTTTACTAGGCTAAGCTCAGTTATAGTCCTTTGGCTAACTGATGACAAACGAAATCCAGCTTTAAAAAAAATAGTAGCAAATTCCATGAATAAATAACAAAATTGCTATATCAAGATTTTGCAACTGCCTACTTAACAAATTTAAAGAATCAGAGTCAACATAGCTGAAGGGCCATTCACAAGGTACCTATTTATAATGGGTTCTGAAATCCAGCAGTGCTGCTCAGGGACCAAAGCTATGACATAGAGCAAGGCCCTTAAATATTTTCTAAGGTAGCAATAACTAGCAGAGTACCGGTATGCTGGCCCTCAGTGGCACAGAAGATTGTACATTGCATTACTCCTATGGTAGGTACAACATACAGAGAAGGTCTATCTGCCTCAAAGGCTGATAGTATGGCTAAACTCCACTTCATGCATTTAGGAACAATAGCTACCTGGCATCACATTATTAGGTTCATTAGTAAAAATGTTGATTCTCCAAATTGTAATTAATACAGAGCATTTCAGTTTCATGTTTGACATTCATTAGTTGCAGGTTAGACTTATGCTATCGTTCCTATAGTGTAGGTTTTGACAAATTATAATAAGACGTCCGACTTGGCAATTTGAATTTTAATGAAAAACTGAAAAATGACAAAGACCAGAAAGCTATTGAATATGTGTGGTGTGTGTTACATACATTGCTGCATTTGAACTCTTTGACATGTACTCTAATATATTTGAGCTAATTAGTTGAAATAGCCTGCTGTGAGAATTGTGGAGGCAAAGGCCCTGGAATCATCTAAGGGTCGTGATTATATGACTCAGTATGTGGAGGATCCCGTAACAGCCTCCCCGACCAGGCGCCGGAATGTGGCGACTAGGGGCTTTTCACAGTAACTTCATTGAAGCCTACTCGTGACAATAAGTGATTTTCATTTTTTCATTTCATTCAGGAGTGTCATTTTTTAAAAAATGTATTCCTTTCTCAGAGTTACAAAGCCAATGTGCAGCGTGGAAGGGAAAAGCCCCCAATCCATCTCCTTGCTTGCTCCAAAAACCAATTCAAATTCAAATTGAGTCTAATTCATGGTCCCGACAAAAGATACATAACAAGATCCAAGCTGACAAGAACAGGCATAAGAGCTGGTCACACACGATTTTAGCCAAAAAGCTGAGAATCATAGTGTACTGTGTAGATGACTTAGGATGGGTCTATTGGCTTTCTCTCTCAATAAGTATCTTGTGATTATGGGTGGTACAATAAACATTCCATTGATCAACAAAATGTTTTAAGAAAATGAAAAATGCATAACGTTGTTAACTTCTACTCTTAGCTGGCTCAAGGAAGACAAGCAAAGTACAGTGACTGTCATTTGATTCACAGAAACAAAGCATTCAAAATAAAATATTTGAACAACGAGGTGAGCACTTTAACAATGCTGATGGGATATCCAGAGTACTTTATTTTGAAGTGCAGTATTTCTGAAATATTGGTTGTTAAAGAGAACACTGTCCCTTCAAATCACAGTGTGTTGTTCTGCAATCTCTATCATAACAGGATGAAGGGCAGATGGTCAAGCATTAGTTGATTGATTGAAACCTTACAAACTATGGGCACAGTTCCGATTTTCCGATGTTGTCCAACTTCAAGGGCTTACAATGGATGTGAAACATTGAAACGAATCGTGAAAACAGCAGATGATCTTACCCTTTGATGAATTTCAAAGTTATTTCGAAACATGTATTTCCTTAAATTGTGTGATCAGTAAAATAAATGAATGAAGTCTTGAATAATTGACCCAGGACGAAGTGTTTTGGACATAGTGCAGTTATTAAAACCGTATAAAACGCTTTCATATATTGCAATCTTTATAGAAATTATTTATGTCCAGCTAGTATCACGATTATGATAATTAAGCATTCTGGCGGTTTATTAAATGTGAATGCCCAATATATTGCAACAGAAGACATGTCTCTCTATCTCAGACGAGTGCGGAAGAAACACCCAGTTCTGGGTCCAAATCCGGAATTAAGTTCAGTTCAAAATGGGTACAGCTTCGCCTCATGCGAAAGACCATTGCCTGTTCTCGGGTACTTGCACTTATTGTGTAATAGATTTCCTCTGATCAGTAACAACTCCCACATCTCCTGCCGGTCTGTCAGGAGCTACTTCAGCGAGACAATCCTTGTTGACAGCAGACTTCAGCGATTCCCTTGCCGGCCCTCCCACATTATTCACTAACTCACCTTTAATCAGCTACTGGGGAACTGCGGTGATTAAAACCCTTGTAAAAGTGAATAACGGCCCCGAGAGTTTCAAAGCCTCTCTGGCCCCTGGGCCTTTTCCAATTTCCTTTTCTATAATACGTGGGAAAACTGGTGGTTTTAATCAGATTATCTTGTTCGGGTTTCTGTTCGTCCGGAGGCCTAACTATGTGAACCATTAATTGAATCGAGAGATGCCGAATCCACGCCATAAAATCGAAATGTATTAGTAAAGTTTTTTTTAAATGGGAACTACTTTATACTTGCAGAGAGAGAGCTAACGAGAGCAGATAGGTTTATTTTGAACAATGTGTGTCTTTTTTTGGATCACAAATAGTTCCTGACTTGTATTTAGGTGGGGATGGTGACTCGGACTCATTTGCACAGTTCCTAAATGCTTTCTTCTTCCTGTCTGATCTAGATTGGTTGTTTGGCTCCAGGTCCTGGAGTGAGCACTAAATGAGACCTCAAATCCCCCCTCCTCAGATCCTGGAGCAGATTCTCAATGGGCAGCTGAAGTTTGCACCAACTTCACACTCTGCTTCGAAAGCCAGGCTGCTGGGTACGAATAGGCGGGCATTCCATACCTTCTGGGCGAAATGAAATCTCCATCACCCTTCCTTGCGGCAGCCACCTGCTGAAATCAGATACTCCCTATCTATTCCAGAACTAAAGCTGGGGCTACTGAGGGAAGCGGGGGTCGCACCCAGCGATTGCACTGATTCCAGTTACAGCGCTGGTTCCTAGTTTTCCCCAAACTGATCTCGTTGAATCTCCATCACTCTATGGAACTCTCTTCGTCAGAGAGACTGGATCATTGAATTTACTCAAGGCTGAGTTAGACAGAGTTTTGATAGACGAGGTTATTGGGGGGGGGGGGGGGGGAGCAGACAGGAAAATGGAGCTGAGACCACAGCCAGATTAGCCATCGTCTTATTCAATGATGTAGCAGGCTCGAGGGGCCGCATGGCCTCCTCCTCTTCCTAAATCCGACGTGGATTGATTACTATGCACTGGCTATAGATCCCCAACCCCACAGAAGAATTGACATTTATGTTTTATCTGAATATCGCAATAAAACTACCGATTCCTTGCTCCACTTTCTCCAACCCTTCTGCCCGTCACCAGGATAATGAGGAAGATTGTGTAGCCAGTGGCCCTGCATCCAACTGTATTTTAAGTTGAAGCTGAGTACAAAATTGTGTTTTAAATCCTCAGCTTTTTGGAACTATGGTTAGAATTCCTCTAGATGGACGCTGCCTGCTTTCGACCTGTTCGTGCGAACGTAGCAGCTACATTAGCTCAGTGGGATTTGCAAAGTAGCAGATCGAACCCTCCGCATCTGGATCCAGCAGATGTTTCACGCAATCAGTTCGTATAACCTCAACACTCCACCTTTTATACTCGCCGATCAATCTGTACACCTTATACTCGGGGTTTAGTCTCAAACGAAATTAAATCGAGGGGTGAAGGGGTTAAATTCCGCTGCACGATAAAACTCGATTGAATAATGTGTTCACTAACGTGCAAAACTAACCCTGCTTGGCATTACCGTTTGCAGATGTGTGGGTTCCCTCCAGCTGCAATTGTGCATTGAATTCCTAGGTTTGAATTTGGTGCCATTAAATATTACACAACAACATTGCTATGTTAGCTTGCAAATAGCCCTCACCCTTTGCAATAGAGAATCCCATCCGCAGCCACACCAACAGCACGAAAAGTCCTGTTTTCCACATGTCACCAAGGGAAGCCCGGGGCTCCAGATTGTCCCGACCTCCAATGGATTATCCCAGTCGCTGCTGTTCCAAGAGCGCCTGTTTCCTCAGTACGTGTTGGATGCTCTCCAGCCTCACAGTCTGATTCTCTTACTGTCGATCGGATCGCGGAACATATTAAAGTCACCTTTCATTCGTTGGAGAGGCAAAGGAATTCGGCAAAGGTCGGTCGCTAAAGCAATAATCCGGTAGCTACTGCTCTTGGAATCTCGGCAGGCGCTGAAAGGGAAGATGTTGCACTTTGGGTTCAGTTGGATAAGTGTCAAGTGGACATGGCAACTTGCTGATTATATACAGGAGGAGGTTCCAAACCAGGCAAGTTGATCCACCCGTCACATGACCTGAGGGCGGAGTGCATCCTTAAAAAAAGGGGGGAAAGACTCCAAACAACCTCGAAAGGAAGGTTATCACAAAGTTGACTGCGAAATAGTAAAACGTTTATGTAAGATCGCCCGTAAAAAACAGTCTCGCATTAAAAACGCATGTTGAAATAAGTATGGACATAATTCGCACACAACGTTAAAATAAGGTTATATTTAAGCCTAACTGCTCTAAAATGCGAATGTAAATCCATACATGCGAATGCTGCAAGTAATAGGGCGGCCCTTTAATATCATTAAGAAATGAAAAGAAGTTGTGTTGCTCCAGCCTAAATATACAAATACTTAAAAATAAGCAAAATTAATTGTACACAATGCAAGGACCTTTTATCCGCAGTTATTACGATCTCCAATTATTTGTCAGGAATCAGGCAACGAGAATTAAAAGAGAAATTATCTTGATTTTGCTGCCCAGCGATTTTGATTAATGGTTTAACTTACACACACAGCTTCCTGCACGCTCCCACTGAAATGCGGCGTCAGGTCCCCTTCCTATTAAGTTCAGCAATGAGCTCCAGTCAATCGCATGGCCCGTGCATTACCTGTGTCTCTTTCTTGAACAGTGTGTAATGATCCTGTGTGGAATCAATTTGAGCAGTCTTGGTCCGGTTCCTGGGCCGAGGATGTGAAGCAACAGCAAATTTTGGAGTTTATTTTAACTTTGGGAAGGCAGAGAGGGACCTTCGCTCTGCGTTACACCGGATAATGAATCACTAATCCTGACATACCATGCGTGTGCCTTCTCCACCAACGGAGCCACCTTTCCCTGAATGAACACAAGGATCACCAAGCAAACACAATAGACTACACGCATTTAATTCCAGTTCAATACATCTGCCAAATCCAGGCAGCACTTTTCCGATGTGATGTCGAATATAATCAGTGTGTTATTTTGTATGTACAACACGAATGCCTGTGACTCGGCGATGCTTTCCCGTCACACTTTCCAAAAACTTTGTCATGTCGGTGACTTGTTCCCTTCCTGTCTTCCCTTTATATCGGCACCCATTGGAATTCATTCCAATTGGAAGTTCACGGCCAAATACACATTGACGTTTCTCTCCCCGCTCCTTGCTCTTTGAGCCGTGACTGCAATGACTCCACTATGAGACAGGCAAGGGCATCATTTCAGATGTAATGAATAGATCAGATTTTGGCACCAGTCTGCATTAACTGACAGCCCCAGTCGGTGTAATTGGTGGGAAAGAAAATTGGTGTGGTAGAGTAAGGCCTCGATATTGGATCAACTCAGTGACCTGCCAGCGCTCCCATTAATACCGGGGTGTCTTTGCAGTGCAGCTCTCTCACCGTCAGTCTGGCCCACGCCAGTGGTATCCCTCGCATTGATGAATATTGGATTTATTGAGCGAATGCAAGGTCCCTATGCCAAGCAGTTTGTCCCAGTCCTAATGTGTTGAGTGCGGATAGGCCTCCACTGAATCGGTGGATTGGATATTCTTCTATAGTGTTTACTCTCTCCACAGGCACATGGGGGGCTGGCACTATTGTCCCATCATGAGGTTGGCCAAGCAGGGGCCCTGGCTGGTCCTGAACCTGTTATGGGTGGCAGGACCACTCTTTCCTTGGAAGGTTGAAACCAGGCAGCTTGTTGGGGTGGGTTTGGGACCAGGTATTTTGTCAGGAATGGACACAAACAGAAACTGTGAGAAACAGTTTTTCGAGTTGTCAGCGATGTGACTGACACTACCGGCCTCCTGATGTGTCTGAGTCATGCCGATGGGTGAAGATACTGCCTTTCTTCACCCCTGAGGCACACACTGCTGTCTGGATGTCAGATTATCTGAAACATTTGCAGTTCTGTACACCTTTTCGCTTTGGCTGATACCCAAATAAGTGACTCAACTCCTTCCCAGCCAAACACTTCCATGCATCTGTCTGTTACCTCTGTTTACATGGCAGCCCGCTGTTCCAGACAATGCTTAGGATCCACTAGGCCTTATCATCAGCACTTTACCTGATACCGCTTACAGTCATTGGAAGGCTGCACATTGTGTAACAGCACATTTTCCATTCAAATCGACAACAACAATATTAATTTTGGATCTCTGTGATACTGGAGACCACAGATCATTAAAGGCGCTCACACTGTGATATTTCTGTGGTGATGTCAGGATTAAATCGGCCGTGTTTTTCCCTGAGACACACTCACTCTCACTGCCCTCCAATACACATGGAAATGAAATGAAATGAAAATCGCTTATTGTCACGAGTAGGCTTCAATGAAGTTACTGTGAAAAGCCCCTAGTCCCCACATTTCCGGCACCTGTCCGGGGAGGCTGGTACGGGAATCAAACCGTGCTGCTGGCCTGCTTGGTGTGCTTTAAAAGCCAGCGATTTAGCCCAGTGAGCTAAACCAGTCCCTTATGGGCTGGACATGGAAATGATTCACATGGGCACGGTGCCTGTGGAGTTCAGACTCAGCACCAATCAGCATATTCAGAGCGGAGCGTGGAAAGGAAATCACATGGAAAAAAAACGGAGCCACAATCAGGGAATGATCAATGCAGAGGACATTAAACTCTACCTAAATACAGAACAATCTCAGGAGAAAGTAAATGTTGCCAATTGTTATCCCGACTCAGAGCTAACAGAGTTCAGGCCGGTGACTTTTCGGGAGACGTTGAGCTACCTGAAAAGTTAACTCTGTCCCCCAGCTACCCTCCTGCCAACTTGAAATGAAATGAGTGAAAATCGCTTGTTGTCACAAGTAGGCTTCAATGAAGTTACTGTGAAAAGCCCCTAGTCACCACATTCCGGCGCCTGTCCGGGGAGGCTGGTATGGGAATTGAACCGTGCTGCTGGCTTGCCTTGGTCTGCTTTAAAAGGCAGCGATTTAGCCCAGTGTGCTAAACCAGCCCCTAAACCAAAACTTGGCACCTTGGTGTGGTCAGATTGCTGCGGCTGGGTGCTCACCGCACCGACTATGCTTCATTCAGCAAGTTGTCAACATTGTGTTAGTTGGGGTTGAAGGCCGTGGGGTGACCATTGGAGAAGAGCTTTTATTTTCAGGCCCATCACACAATACACTTTGCTGGTTACCTTTGAAACCGGAGAAGTGGCTCGGCTGCTGCAGTATTTGTGTTGTGCTTATCTGTACAACACTCCGACAAGTAATTGAACGGAAGCTGATCCGAGTTGGTGTGGGCAAACACTAAGATGAATGCTCGTAAAGATGTTGCCTGTCTTTATCGCGTCCTGAGAGTTGGGTGTCTCTGTCACTGAAAGCAACACAAACCCCAGCGCACTAACTGAACTCAGTTACATTTCCACCAATGTGCCTTGGGTGATATAAAACAATCCGTGCCATAATTTTCCCAGGAAAGACATTTTTATGGAATTAAGATCCAATCAATTCCTGCAATTATCAAATATCACAGAAACCATTAATCGCCAGATTCCCTCACAGACCCGTTTGTCAAGTCGCACCTTGCTGCTTTAACTTGTCAACAACAGTATTCTTCAGAGCTGACAGTCTGTGACTGAGAGGTTTATATGTTCAGCTATGGTTTACACTAGATCTAACTGTTTCACATGAGATAAAACAAGCTATTATAGCACACCGCGGAAAACGACTGCATTCCCTTAAGTGCTTTTTTTTCCACAATGGGAGAAGACTTCCTGCTGGAAGGAATGTTTTTTTCGCCTTGCAGATGATCTCCTGCAGTCACGTCTGACCCGTTTCTGTCACGATTTCTAGTTTGGAAAAGACCAGGTTGGGTTTCTGGCGCTCTGTTAGATAAGCACGAGGCGCGCTGTATATCGTCCATGTACCCGACTCATTCTTGCCTGGTTCTTATCAACATTAAAAAAAATAAACTTTTAGTTCACGTGAAGGCCAAGGTGGCAGTATTACAAGAGATCTCACAGTACACAGCCCAGGAGCTGATTTAAGTGCCTGCCTAATCTCACTAGGGTGAGTAATAAGGGCTCCTTTTCTGACTTTGACAGCGAGTCTTGCTTAGTGAAAATGCATCTTGTAAATTCGATCAGGGTCCACACGATTTTCTGTCCATTAATTACGCAGCATGGCCCTGACATGTCGATATGCACTTCAGGCCTGTCCTGAGCTCGACTGGGTACAATTTAAATGGCTAATTTAAAACATCAACATAATGTGTCTTTTTTGAATCTCTGATTGAACGAGGATTCCTACATTGATATTCTGTTGGTCGATGTTTCTATTTCACTCTGGCCTTGAGTGTGTGGTGGACCTTAATGCTTGTGCGTGTTTGCATTACCACATTAAGTAGCATACACAACATCCAATAATGATGGTGGAGGTCACCCGAAAGTGCTGGTATCCTCTATGAAAATTGTGTGGTATACGAGTCCTGCTTCTGCCCATGCCTCTCACAAAGCTGCTATTAGTGAAGTCAGAAGAGGATTGTTTGGATGACTGAGGAGCCAACCTTACAAGTTGTCCTCACCATCAAGCAATAGGACATAACAGAACACTTCAGGAATAAAGAATTCTGTCCATTTAGACCAGTGTTCTTCAAACTTTTTTTCCGGGGACCCATTTTTACCAATTGGCCAACCTTCGGGACCCAACCCGGCCGACCTTCGCAACCCACGCCGGCCGACCTGAGCGACCCACCATTTTCTCTTACCTTGTTTGCTGCTGCCAAAAACTGAGGAAATGGTTTTGGGTCCGTTTGGCCCTCGTACACGCTCCTTCAATGGAACCTGTTGGATGAAGGTGAAACCTTCCGGTGTCGGAAAGTATGGAGTCTCCATCTGTCCAAAGTTCTGCATTTTTTTCCTATAAACTTTTATCAAATAAAACCCCCCCAAACTTGTAAAATAAAAATAAAAATGAATAAAACTGCCCCGAACTTGTAAGACAAAAAGCTGCAGGTGTTTAAAAAAAAGCAGCTGCACTGCGCATGCATGCCCGATCTTTGGCGCACATGCACATAGTTTTGCACATGCGCGCCGATGATCAGGCATGCATGTGCAATGCGGCCGCGTTTCTTTGCATATTTGTGGCCATTTTGAAGGCGGCTTGCAGCCGACATTATTAACAGCCGGCTTCTGCGGCTGTTGCGTGCAGATTTGCGCGATTGGGAGCGCCGCGACGGGCAGTTCCGCAACCCTCCCGACACCTGCCCCCGACCCACCCACGGGTCGCACCCCCGAGTTTGACAATGCCTGATTTAGACATGTTGAGAGGCTCAGTTAGTCACATGACTTCTGGCTGTGTGGCTGAAATTTCCGCATAGATGATTCCTGAAAGTGATGCACTCCAATGGAAGTGGGATGGGAAGGGGGGGATTGCAGAATTACATTGATGTGAAAATAAGAATGTGCATTGGGAGAAGGGTAGGGTGCTGAAAGCCTAATGCTTACTTTCTAGGACTCCCTGAACTGTACTTCCTACAAACTTCTGCTTTTGTCACATGGAAATATGTGTTTTTTATGCATATTTTAAATCCATTTCTTCTCAGTGACACCAAGCAGTTCATTATTGGGAAAGAAAAAATACATTTGGAAACAAAAAAATAACTTTAACATTGAGACTATGCATCATAGTTTTAAACATTTTTATATATTTAGGTCTGATTTCGCTAATGGTTACCAAAACAATCCTGCACCTCCTCTCTAAGATCTCACATTGGCACTCACTCCAACCATCCATCATTCAACCGTCCTCTCAATATACAGAGACACTCTACTGCTCCCAGTTTTATCTTCTCTCCAAATGTTATGCCAATGTTCTATTTTCCCTCAACCCCAAAGTTCATGCTGACATTCTCTTACCATCTCAATGCCACTTCTGATTTCTGTGATGATTCGGACTCCAGGAGGAAGCCAAGATGGGTCATTCCACGCTGCACTTCTGGCTGAAAATAGCTTTGCTTTTGGCACTGCTGGGCTCTGCCATCATTGAAGATGGGGATATTCATGGTGTCTCCTCTGACTGGTTATTTAATTGTCCACCATGATTCATGACTGGATGTGACAGGACAGCAGAGTTTGATCTGCTCTGTTTATGGCGGGATCACTTATCTTTGACTATCACATGCTGCTTCTGCTGGTAAACAAACATGCAGTCCTGTGTTGTAGCTTCACCAGGTTGGCACTTAATTTTGTTATAAGCTTGTTACTGTTCCAGGCATGTTCTTCTATACTCCACATTGAACCAGGGCTGGTCCCCAGGCTTGTTGGTAAGAATAGAGTAAGGAATATGTGAGGTTATGAGATTACAGATTGTTATGATCCAGTAAGAGATTGTTAACATTCAAAGAGAACTCCAAACACCTCGGGCGGATTCCCCGGTAGCCGACACCGAAATCATAAAGGCGATTTGGCGGAAAAGTGGTTCCGACAGCAAAATCACAGCAGGTGCCGATTTGACGCCAAATCGCAATGCTCCTGCACCTCAATAGCTGCATCAATGCATTCCGGATCATAGCTACAGTAGACACTGTTTGCATTTCATTAGCGGGCCAAACCCGGTATTATCTGGAACTTCCACAATTCACCGCCTCCGATGGGCCGAGTTCCTGGCGGCGCAGATCACTTGTGCTTTTAAAACTCACAATACCGGCATGCCGGCTGCTGAGGGAGAGAGAGGGGGTATTGAAAGTGTCCAACATCACCATAGTGTGCAGACAATTGTGCTGCTGGCCAGGGGGTTTCTACCAGGGCCAGAAGGTGGACTGTGGGGCACGGAACATCATTGCTGCAGCCGGAAAGGCAGCCATGCAGCTGCGCATACTGCTAACAGCCGACTGTGAACTTAGTGCCATGGGTCGCATAGGTGCCCCCCAGGCCACACAACCCCCCCGGGTGCCCTCTGGCCCCAGCCGACCCATCAGCTTATGGACGCGCTCCAGCGCAACCAGTGCCATCATGTTGGCTGGGATGAGTATATGTGGGGACTGTAATGTGTATGTGCTGCTGCAGCTTGTCAGCCTCCTGATTGTCGATTATGGACCTGGTGAATCCCGCACCATTTTTCATTGGAATCAATTGTGTTCCAC
Organism: Scyliorhinus canicula; assembly: GCF_902713615.1. Taxonomy (NCBI): domain Eukaryota; kingdom Metazoa; phylum Chordata; class Chondrichthyes; order Carcharhiniformes; family Scyliorhinidae; genus Scyliorhinus; species Scyliorhinus canicula. The sequence goes on along the minus strand of NC_052148.1, from coordinate 119,554,293 downwards.
GCAGCACCGGTGCTAGCCCCTCAACGACAGCGGAATTGGTGCAGGTGTTACGCGGTTTTTCTGTTGTAAAAGTCCACGGATTCATCGTTGGCGTCAACACTTAGTCTCAGAAACGGAGATTTCCACCCCTTATTTTAACCAATAAAATTATTCCAGAAGATTCCACATTATTAAACAAAAAGAATCTTAATTGCATATAAAAGGCTGAAATAAAACAAGAAGTATTAATTTAACAATATGGTGTAAAACTTTGTATTTTATGCACTCAAGTTAACTTTTTACTTCCCCCAAGAAGTGTCTTGTGAGATACATCAATCTTAACATTATTTACTTCTGTAGGGACCATAAGTATGCTGCCATCCTCTGAAGACTACTTTAATTCTCCTCAGCTCCAGCTATTCGCAGAGGTAAAACTTTAATTTACTATTCTTGACTCTGGGTGACTCATTCCCTTGTTCTGATTACTTTTCCTTTTCTTCCAAGCAAAACTGCTGGTTCCTTTAATAAGACAGAAAATGCTGGAAAAACTCAGCAGGTCTGGTAGCATCTGCAGAGAGAGAAACAGAGTTCACATTTCAAGTCTGCATGACTCTTCTTCAGAGTAGAAGAGAGGGAAAAATGTGATGGATTTTATACTATTTAAGAGGGCGGTGGAGCAGGTGGAACATAATAGAAGGTCAGGGATAAGTGGGAAATAGGAGAGGTTTGACACAAGACAAAGGGAATGTTAATGGTATTTGTAAAGGCTAAAGAAGGTACGAATAGAAGCATAAGGTAAAATAGCAGATCTGCTATTAACACCTTCTGTTATACTCCTCATACAGTTAGGTAGGACATTGTTTAAGTTTCTCCACCTGCTGTTTTATGATTCCATCCCTTTTATTCTGACCTTTTATGTGTAATCACCTCTGAGATTGTTTATGTTGCAATCCCCTTTTCTACAGTTCAAGTTTAATTCTTAAAATTATAAGTAATATTCTGAAACTAAAATATATATTCTAAAACACATGAACCTTGAGCTAAATATTGACAACAAGAATGTGTACCATTGAATGCAATTCTGCTGCTGGTGGTTTCCCACAAAACCTTATGAATGCTCTGTACTGAGCTGTTAGATCAGTTCTGAATCTATCCTTGCACAGTGGTAGTATCATGTTTTACGGTCTCCTCAATGTGATGATGGGACTCCCTTTTTACAAGGAGAATGTGATAGTCACTTCTACTAATAGAGAATTGTCAACAGGTAGATTAGTGAGAGTGAGGTCAAGTTTTCTCTTGTGTTGGTTTCAAACTAATTGCAACAGGCCCATTCTGGTAGTCATGTCCTTTAGGCCAGCTTGGTCAGTAGAAGTGCGATTGGGCCACTGTTGATGCTGGACATTGAAGCCCCTCACCCAGAGTACATTCTTGCCACACTCAGTGCTTTTTCTAACTTGTGCTCAATGTGAAACAATACTTATTAATCTGATAGAGGACTGTGAGTGGTAATCAGCACGAGGTTTCCTTAATGTTGATGATTCCCTCCTGACTGTATAATCACTGTGTTATCAACCTTTGGTGGGTCTGTCCTGTTGGAGCAACAGGACATACAAGGGATAGTAATGTAGTAGTCTGGGATGTTGGCTGGACAGTTTACCTCTATTAGTGTGATGATGTTAGGCTTAACTAATCTGTGCGGCATCTATTTCAATTTTGGCACAATTTCCGCAAATGACAGCACCAAGGAATTTGTGGGTTCGACTTTGGCTTTGTGATGTCTGAATTTGATGCCAACAATCTTTCTAGTTTCATCATTAAAATGCTTTCTTGTAGAAGTTTGAAAGGCAGGTTTCGGTTCCTGAAGGACATTAGTAAATGAGATGGAATTTCATGGAAATAAACAGTTTTATAGTCACTATTACTGATACTTGCTTATTAAATTCCAGATTTATTTAATTAACTCAAATGCTCAAAAGCCATGATGGGACTTGATCTCACATTTCTGAATTATTAGTCCAGATCGTTGTTCTACTAGTCCAATGACATAACCCTTATGCTACTTTAGAAAAAAAAAAGAAAAAATCGCTTATTGTCACGAGTAGGCTTCAAATGAAGTTACTGTGAAAAGCCCCTAGTCGCTACATTCCGGTGCCTGTTCGGGGAGGCTGTTACGGGAATCGAACCGTGCTGCTGGCCTGCTTTGGTCTGCTTTCAAAGCCAGCGATTAGCCCTGTGAGCTAAACAGCCCCTTCATGAGGGAGTGATTACATCATTATCTTAAATCCAATTCATGAATTTATATGGTTTGTCATTTTGAATTTCCAGTAATAACACTCTCTATTAAAGTACGACATTCATATATCGCTCAAGAAACCACATGGGGATTCTCCGTTTGCCAACGCCGAAATCAGTGCGTCCGATCAGGCGGAGAATAGCTACCGATGCCGAAATCGCGGCAGGCCCGGTTTGACGGCGAATCGCAATGCTCCGCCTCCTCAAACACGGCATTAATGCAACACATGCCGCACTTAATTGAAACACCTTTTGCATATCATTAGCAGTCCACCTGCAATTCTCCGCCTCCAATGGGCCGGGTTCCCGACGGCTCTGTCCCCATGTGCTCTTACAAATCATTAACGTGGTGTGGTGGCTGCTGAGAGAGAGAGAGGGTGTATGGACAGTGTCCAGCACTGCCATACTTCACCGACAGCGTGTACCGCTGGCCAGGAGGCTTCTTCCAGGGTTGGGGGGAGCATTGGGGGGTGGCCAGGAGGTGGGTTGTTGGGTCGGGGTGGATGGGTACGCAACACCATTACCGCAGCCGGCAAGGCAGCCATGCAGCTGCGCATGCCGCTGACAACCCGCTATAAACCTGATGCTCAGGGTAATATAGGTGACAAACAGCCCCTCAAACACGGTCACAAACATCCTCCACCTTTCCTCAAACACGCCTGAAGAGCCCCTTAACTGATATTTTATTTTCTCTAATCGCAGGAAGTCGTCCTGATCACCCCAAGCCGCTACCCCCAGTGGAGATGCCGACCGCCACTCCAGCAAAATTTGCCACCGTGCAATCAGAGAGGCGAAGGCCAAGACATCGGTCTTCCTCCTCTCCATGAACTCCAGCTTCTCTGAGACCCCAATTATCGCCACCAAAGGGTAACCCTAACCCTAAGCCTCCTCCACTACTTTGCTGATACGATTGCGGACACTCTCGCCCTGAATCTTCCCAATTTTTCGCAACCCCAAAACATGAGCGCGTGATTCGTTGGCCCCCGCCCACACCTCTCACACTCAACTGCTACCTCCTGAAAGAACCCACTCATTCTTGCCTGAGTCATATGCACCCTGCGCACCACCTTAAACTGTATCAGGCTCATCCTTGCACAAGAGGAGGTCCCGTTTACCCTTCGCAGTGCTTCACGCCATACGTCCCAATTGATCTCCATTCCCAACTCCGCTTCCCATTTCTCCTTGATCTTTTCCATCCACTCGCCTCCCTGCTCCCAGCCACTTGTATATATCCCCAATTCTTCCCTCCCCTTCCACATCCGGAAGCAGCAGTTGCTCCAACAGGGTGGATCTTAGCAATCTAGGGAACCCCTTCCAGACCTTTCACGCAAAGTCCCCAATTTGTAGATACCTGAACTCACTCCCCCCTTGGCAGCTCTAACCTCTCCCTTAGCTCCTCCAGACTGGCTAACCTTTCCTTCAAATACAGATCCCTCACCTTGACCAGCCCCACTTCTCTCCACCTCATGTATATACTATCCATCCCCCTTGGCTCAAAGCCATGATTCTCGCACAGCGGCATTAGTATCGGCATCCCTTCCACCCTAAAATGCCTCCTCAGCTGATTCCATATCTTCACCGTGGACTGCACCACTGTGCTCCTTGAATACCTACTCAGAGCCATTGGCTCAAACTAGACCCCTTACAAGATTCCTAAACCTTTTGGAGGTTTGCTGCAACTCGATGGGCCGAATGGCCTCCTTCTGCACTGTAGAGATTCTATGATATTTCTATAATATTTTAAATTCAAATACATTTCAAATACAGATATTTACACAGTCGCTACTCACTCTCAAAAACCTCCAAAACAGCACCCTATCTAGGTCCACGACCCCTCTCTATCCTCGTAACCTCATAACCCCGACTAACCTTTTGGACACTAAGGGACAATTTAACATGGCCATCCACCTATCTGCACATCTTTGGACTGTGGGAGGAAACATGAATACCCATAGGAATCTCACATAGACACAGGGGAGAATGTGAAAACTCCACACAGACAGTCACCCAAGGTCGGAATTGAACCCAGGTCCCTGGCGCGGTGATGCAGCAGTGCTAACCACTGTGCCACCATGCTGCCCCTGACGTCACCCATACCTCAAAAACAAAAACCTTGATTTTGACCAAACATACCCAGCAAGAACTGGGCATGAATAGCTCAGATGGCTGATTTATATGCCATCCACTATTCTAAAATCTCCCAGCACTGGCAAAACATGTCAAACTAATTGTTAATGTGGATTTGACAAGGTAGTTCCATGGTAAAATTGTTCAGTTTCTATTGGACATTGCTTCTCATCATCCCAAGTTTTTCTTTCTTTCTGAAAAGTACTGACACTTTACTGGGGTACCAGTTTTATGGGCTTTCGCAGAATTACAGTACCTCGCCTTAGTGCTGAACCTCATGTGGTTAATTAATCATTGAGTATCAGCATATTTCACCTTCAAGATTGTCAGGTGATCTTTCTACTATGCTTGTCCATGCATGCAAATTTCAACAAGAATCTCTGGTTAGCAATTATAAGCAGAAACCCTGGTTGACTTTTCCTTTCCTTAACCCTGGATTGCTGAGGAGAATTGCACTAATCCCCTGGTTGTGACCAATTGATTCAGCAAAGCTAGTGCTTAAACATGCCTGTATGACACCAAACATTGCATTTCACTAAATACTACTGGGAATGGCTCTGGCACTTTCTGTGGGGACCTCAGAATTTATTGTTATAATGTTGCAACACTGTATATTGAGGCATGTAATAATCATAAAATGCATTGGCATATCTGCAAATGGATCAGACATGGACAGACTATTGTCTTTTGTATTGTAATCAAATATAATAATCTAATATATTAATCCTAATATAAGTTTCTGACATCCAAATCAGTATGATTCTGAATGGTCGGAATCTATTCAGGTAAATCAGCATTTCCATGACTAGACCAAGTTAACTTTTGTACAGTAAATAGGAGAGATGCGGACACCAGGGACAGTCTGGTTGCACTGTACTGGAGCCAATCTGTTTATGCTGATACTGGGTCAGTCTATCAATACTGTTAATGCGGATGCTACCAACGTTTACTGCTACCAACTTTGGTTACCATTTTCCTAAATGTATGTATGCACTGGCAATAGATCTGAGTGAAGGAGCTGGAGAAACAAGCTGACCCTGTTGATAGAAAGGCAGATGGCGAACATGAATAACTTTCTAAATTTGAGGGGAGGCATGTGGTGCAGTGGTTAGCACTTGAACTATGGCGCTGAGGACCCGGGTTCGAATCCCGGCCCTGGGTCGCTGTCCGTGTGGAGTTTGCACATTCTCCCCATGGCTGCGTGGGTTTCTCCCCCACAACCAAAAGATGTGCAGGGTAGGTGGATTGGCCACGCTAAATTGCCCCTTATTTGGAAAAAAAAAAATTGGGTCCTCTAAATTTTTTTTAAAAAGGGGGCAGCATGGTGGCGCAGTGGTTAGCACTGTTATTTCATGGAGCTGAGGTCCCAGGTTCGATCCCGGCTCTGGGTCACTGTCCGTGTGGAGTTTGCCTATTCTCCCCGTGTTTGCGTGGGTTTCACCCCTCACAACCAAAAGATGTGCAGGGTAGGTGGATTGGCCACGCTAAATTGCCCTTTAATTGGAAAAAAAATGAAAAAAAACTTTCTAAATTAGTACTGACCTTTCCACCTGATTTTATGTCAGAAGCAATAAAGTTCAGTAAGTTCATAATCTTCTAATTATTGCAGATGTATACTCTGTTACCCACTAGAGTCACTATTGCAGCCAGGCACCCATGATCAGCTCAATGGCATGTTACCAGAACCAACAAGTACAAGTTATCTCTTGCTGCAGTATGAACCTACGCAGAGATCAATTTGACAGCTCCACAATATGCTTTGGACCACAGAAATTTGAAAAACAGAGTCATGTCAAAATTGCCATGAAAGGGAAGATGTCATTTCAAAACTCTTCACATTAGGGTAATATATTTAATAGCATTTCATAATTATTCTGTAATGTCCTGTAAGCTTCTGATGTGGGTTTGCAATTCGTGACTCAGCAACAAGTACAGGATGTCATGGTTGTTAGTCAGACTTGTTCAATAAAGTGAGGCAAGTCTGATATATCTCTACATAACCACAAAATACGCATAAAATAATCTCCATAATCAAGATAAAGAAATATCTGTAATCAGCTTCATACTCCTGTGAAGTGAGGAAGTGTGTAGTCAGTGATCTGTAAATGCAGCCAGAAAGATAAATTAAATTCATACAGTGAAAGATTATGAACACATTATCATTGATGGGAAGGCTATCGATTTATGTTTGCATTCTGCAGTTAAATAAATGAACTTTGACAGGCAATTTTTATGTTTAAAATAAATATAGTTAAAATAGCTTCTGGATAAGCTGGGACAACAGGCCAATCTGTTCTATCAAGCTTGTACTGTTACAATCCCAGCTGATGTTACTATTGGATCCCAGGGTGGAAGCTGGCTTGATAGATCCAAACTTCTATTTTTTTGTTTGGAAACATGGAGGGTGGCTATTGAACAGAATCACAGTGACTGTAGGATCTCTTATTTTCTACTAAGGGACAGAGTCCGGTGGTGGCTTGAGATGGAGTTTATTGCAAAACGTGGCTAGTGCATTTTCAAATACAAACAAGAGAAACAAAAGTCCAGCAGGGCATAAGGAAGAGAACAATGGAAAGAGAACAAAGAAGAGAGATGACACCACGTGAACCAAGAGCTTTTTATCTGCACTTTCTGGTACTGCTCCCCTCTCTGCCCCTAAGTGGCTTACAAGTTATGAATTGTGACTTCTGAATGGTACTCCATACCATCACTCAAAATGGTATCTAACTTACTGGCTCTGCACATTTGTAGTCTGGATCCTAAAAGGCTGGTGTAACATTTCACTTCTGTCACCACCAAACTGCAAATGCATAATCTGACCTCGGCTCAGAATAATACAACCTTGTATTTGAACTACACCCAAACTAATTCTTTATCTGACTTTCCCACAGTTACAATATTTTCAAAACCTGGTTGTAATATTTCACCATAACCCCCCCCCCACCCCCCCCCCCCCCCACTTTGATTCTTCTAAAAATTAAAAGAGAATGAAGCAATAAAAACAAACAAGCAGAAAATAGCACAGAGGAACACATTCACAGATGCATTTGATGATCCCTTTGTTTAGGAACAGCCTTCAACACCAGAATGGGCAAGCCGATAAACTGTTGCAATCCTTTAAATGTAGGAAGCATGCTTATTAGGCAAGAGGGGATGATGGGTAGTCTTGAGAGGCAGAACTTCAGCAGGGGCTTCAGATAATTGTTTACAGCAACTCTTAATAAGCATAATAACACCATTCACAACAAGATTGATAATGAGGAATGAAAAAACTTAAACTTGTTGGCAAATGAGGATTGCCCTTTTAAAGGTTATGAGTTTTAATCACATTGCCCTCGTTCAACATGAGATGCGTGAATCCATGCTTTCTTCCCCTGGACCTGAACAGCTGCTTGGGTGGTCAGTAGCACTTGATAGGGTCCTTCCCACTTAGCATCTATAATTGGCTGTGGCCCTTTTAGTTGTAACAGTTTCCACCCACCTTGAGGACTTGTTGACCACCACGAGAACGTCGGTGTATCCATGAGATGGAGGAAGGAAGATATAATCGACCTGTAAATGCTGGCATGGTCCGGCAGGGGCTGGGGACCTCAGTTGGGCCATTGCCGTGATAGGTCCAGGATTATTCTTCTGGCAGATCACACAGCCATCTGCTACCAACTGGGTGTGCTTTTTGAATCCCTGACCCCACCAGATTTTCTGGAACCATGCCATCATTTGTTGCAGTGCCAAGTGCCCCCATGAATGGATCTGCTGGGCTAAATAGAGCATTAGTGCTTGTGGCGCAACTGTCTTGTCAGTGTCTCTTTGTCTCCAGAAGCCTTCATCACATAGCTTAATTCCTGCCTCAATCCATGTCCACCTTTCCTCCCAAGTACAGTCGCCTTGCATTGTCTGTAGGTCTCGAGTCAGACTGATTGCCCCAGTCTGTATGTTTGTGTTGGTTCCTCTGGGGAAGCGCATTGTGAGGCAGCTTCTTTGGCTGCCTTGTCGGCTAAGGCGTTTCCTTGTGCTTCTGTGGTATTGCCCTTCATAAGGGCCTTACACTTCAAAATGGACACTTCACGGGGTAGTTGTATGGTCTCTAGTAAGTTTTGTATCTCTTTCCCATTTTGGATAGGTGTAGCAGGGGCAGTGTGAAATCCTCTGCTCCGCCATAACTGGCAGAAGTCATGAGCAACTCCAAAGCTGCACATTGAGTCTGTATAGATGTTAGCTGTCCATCCTTTTGCTATCCGGCAAGCCTCTGCCAGGGCCCATAACTCAGCCTGTTGGGCTGACGCCCCTGAGGGCAGAAAACCCTTTGCCACAATCTTGTGTAGGCTTGTAACCACTCATTCTGCTTTTCGGATGCCATTGTCAACAAAGGAGGAGCCGTCTGTAAATAGGATCAAGTCTCGGGTTGTGGAATGGTTCGCCTGCCACCGAGCTCGATTTGCCCATTTTGTTCCAGATCTGCATATAGTCATGCCCCTCTCCTGTCCCCACTTGCTCCTCGGAGAATAGTTGATGGGTTTACCGGACTACCTTGGACAATGTGGAGATTGGGGGCTTCCAGGATCACTGTCTGCCTTGCCCATCCGGCTGCGGTCACCTGGGATATTCTGTTCATCGACTGCAGAATGTATACAACGTGGGAGCACTTGACGGTTAGCTTTTGGTGCAGGACTAGCACCACAGTGGCCATTACAGCATGATACATGGCTTCCATGGCTTTCAGGCAACTTCCCTATCTGAGGACCACTGTATCCAGTTGTCCCAAATATTACTCAATGGGCCTCTGTTGATCCCCACGTTCTTGCGCCAGTATTGCTGTCATATATCCTTCTTTCTCATGGACAAACAAGGGTAATGGCCTTCCATTGTCAGGGGTTCCCAGAGCTGGTGTCGAACACAAGTCCTTTTTTAGATTTGTGAAGCCCTCTTGAACCTCTCCCGTGAGGGCAACGGCTTCTTTGGATTTCCGCTTTCCCTCTGAAAGGTTACTCAATGACACAGCTGTGTGTAGGAGTCGATCCAATTCAAGTTAAAGTTACACAAACCCAAAAAGGACCTGAGTTCTTGTATGGTAGTGGGCTGTTTTGATGCCCGAATGGCTGTGTCCTGGGTAAGTTCTCTCTTTCCTTCCGAAATTTTTTGTCCCAGGCATACAACTTCTTCTTGGACAAATTGACCTTTGGCCATGCTGCCTTTATGTCCTCTCAAGTGGAAATGGTCCAACATGGTACATAGGTCTTGTTTGTGTTGTTCTTCCTTGTTGGATGCCAGCTGAATGTCATCCACGCACTGGATAACCTTAGAATGCATGGTAGGTAATTCTATCAAATGGTTTTGTAAGGCCATGTGAAATACCATAGGTCTGTTATGGAAACCCTGTGGTACTCATGTCCAGGTGTACCATTGCTGTTGGACGGTAAAGGTGAACCACGGTTGAACCTCAGGTGCCAACAGTACCGACCAAAATCCATTTGCCATATCTATCACCGAGAACCATTTATGTTCCAATGTTAGAGCATTAAAAATGGTGGAGGGGTTGGCTACCAAAGGTGTCCTTTGATCAATACACTGGTTGGCCTGCCTGTAGTCGACGGTCAGAAGCCAAGTCCCATTGGGCTTCCGTACTGGCTATACGGGGCTGTTAGAGAAACTGTGTTTTTACCAGCACACCTTGCTGCTCTTGTTGGATGACTGACAAGATGCCAGCAATGGAGTTTGGGCTGATAGGGTATTATTTGGTGCATGGTGTGGCAATCCCAGTAAACAATGTCGGTTCCACCTGGAGTAGGCTGCAGTCATTCTTATCTTTGGCCCATATTGGATGTTCTTCCAACTCCTTTTTCAGGCTTCTGATAGACCCTGTTACCTGGCAGTCTTCAAAATGCAACATGGAATTTAATAGAGTCAGGACACACATGCCCAGAAGAGCTTGTCCTACTGGGCCTATCCAGACTGGTGTGGTCAAATCATGTGTGCCAAGTCCAATGCGTATAGGTTGAGTTCATCTGATTATCAAAACCTGGCCCAGCCCCATGGGCAATTTCTACCTTGTCATCCAGGGGTAAGGAGTTTTTGTATCATAGGGGCAAACATGTTAATTCAGTGCCAGTATACAAGAGACAGTCTATATCTTGATCATCCACTCCCATAATGATATACAATCCATTTCCTTGCTGTTGGATCAGTGCCAGGAGAGGTGCTGGGAGATCGAGGGCGGGCTCCCTAGTTTTTTTGCAACCTCCAGCAACTCCTTCTGTTGCTGTGGTGTCAGCTGCTTGAATCTTTCCAAGAGGTCGTCGTCATTAGAGGGCGTGCCTGGTTTGTATGTCGGGCTATTTCCCTGACGACCTTTTTGTCATCCTTTTCCTTTGCACCTCTTTGCCCAATGGCCTTCTTTTCTGCAGTGATAAAACTTTCCATGTCGCTTTCCTTGGGTGTTGTTATTGCTAGGATCCTTGGGTTTCCATCCTGCCTGGATGGTTCGTAGTTTAGCTCCCATATCCTGGTCTAACTGGTTACACCGATCCACTAATGCTGCAAAGGATGTTTCTCGGGCCTCCGACCTGGGCAGAGTGATTCTGGCTTTAATCCAGCGATGAAGGCTGTTTTCATAGGTCCAAAAGTGCTGTCGTCCATATCTTTGAGTCCCTCATCGTTAATTCCCAAGTGTTCCAAACAGGCAGATCGGAATCGCTCTTCATACTTGAAAAACTCCTCCGCCACTTTTTGCTGGCAAGCCGTGACCTTTCCCTAGTCCAGCTTTTTGCTGGACTGAAAATCTGTAGCCAGCACTGGATTGAAGACCATCCTGCCCCTAATTGCTGCTCCTCATCCCCAAGGGGAACTCAAACCTCTTTATTTAATTTTTTCCCATGCAAAATGGTACCATTACCGTCAGGATCTGTACCCTGTCCATGAGTGGAGATTATAAATGCCCTTTAAGTGTTCTAACTATTCCCATATTTTCATTTCCCCTTTCTTGGGGTGTGGAAATTCTTTAGACCATTTATCAATTTTTTTCCAGGTCGGCTGAGGCATGGTGAAAATACTGGGGGTATTTAGCTTTATTTGTTTCTTGCCACCTTCGTTAGTAGTTTCTTCTGACTTAATTTTAACCTGTCTTTTCTTCAGAGGATTCAGAGAACTGAGAGGGGTTCCTCCTCTGAAGGACTACTTTCTGCGCTCAAGTCGCTGGAGGACTCTGAATCGATTTTTAGACTATTTTCACGTAACTGCATTTGTTGTTGTTCCATTTCTATTTCTTCTACGCAAAGGTACAAATGGGACGCTTTACTTGTGGATGAGTCAAGGGGTGTCCATGGCTTTTTCGGTGGTGTTACTAGTTCTTCGCACTATTGCTTCTTAAGTTCTTTGATTTTGGCTTAAGTTTCCTTACTTCGGACTTAAATTTCTGTTCCTTCGGCTTCTAACTTTTCCGATTTAAGTTTTTCTATTTTTAACTGTTCACTTACTGCCTTTGGCTGTACTTTCACAGCAGCTAGTGGGCGATCATATTCAGATTGACTCGTAATTTCATTTCACTGTCAAACTTGGCCCTTAACGACAAGGGACCATTTGTTTTGTTTCTTTTCTTTCATATGGGTCGTTTTCCCTAGACCCTTTGATATCTTCCAAGGACCATTGTCCTTTGGAGGTACCATACTTTTCCTCAATCTCAGTACAGGTTTTGGATAAGTCAAACTGTTGCTTGATATATTCTTTTAATTGCTGAAGCATCTCGTCAATGGAAACGTCCGGCAGGGTTTGCCCGCCTTTGACTGTGGTAGGCAACTGTTTGTCCTTTTCCTCTGTCATAACACCAATTATTTTTATTTAGACTCAAATCATGAGGCTTTTCAGTTAGGCCAGTATATCTATCCTGTATAGCTCCGAAATTCAAATGTCTGCTAGGGACTTGAGCCGACTACCATACTGAGGTCTTTCGAGGTCGGTAAGAGGATTACCGAGTCTAAACAATGGACGAGGACATTTTTTAATAAAGAGGTGTCCGTACCTCCAGGGCTTGATACATGTTTTGATGTCCAGATATCCGGTTCGTTTTCCTCTAGTGACCCTGCTCGCAGTGCCAAATTGTTGGATCTCTTATTTTCTAATAAGAGACTGGGCCCAGTGGTAGTTTGAGATTGTGTTTATTGCTAAACTTGGTTAATACACTTTCAAATACAAACAAGAGAAACAAATGCCCAGCAGGACATAAGGAAGATAATAATGGAAAGAGAACAAAGAACAGAGAGGACACCATGTGCATCAAGAGCTTTTTACCTGCACTTTCTGGTACCACTCCCCTCTCTGCCCCTAATTGGCTTACAAGTTTTGAATTGTGACTTCTGAATGGTGCTCCATGCCATCACTCGCGCTGGTATCTAACTTACTGGCTCTGCACATTTGTAGTCTGGATCTTAAAGGGTTTAATATTTAACTTTTATCACCCCCAAACTGCAAATGTATAATCTGACCTTGGCTCAGAATAATACAACCTTGTATTTCATTTACAACCCAACTAATTCTTTATCTGACTTTCCCACAGTTGCAATAACCTGGTTTTAATATTTCCCCACAGCGACCTCTAATGTACTTTTAACAAAATAAAATATTTATTAAACAAGGAAGGAACTATATCACACAACTCCTTCACCCACAATGATACCTTTACAGATACATACAGATTTGTTGGGATAACACAAGTTACAAAATCCATCTTATATTCCAATGTTCACAGTAAGTACAAGGTCCATGTAAACAAATAGGTGAATTGTGTTCTGAAAGCAAATGGCAGATGCCACCCAAACAATTTCTATGAATTTCTCATCAAATTCCCCAGATACATGATACAATGTGAGACCACTCTGTCTTCCGCATGAGGGTTTCCCATCTTTGCTCTCAAAAAACACGCCTTGAAAGTTTCTGCCAAACAATGCTTTCTCTTGAATGCTTCACCAAGGATCCATCTCCAGGGTTTTGACCTCCGCTTGTGGTACTCCTCCACCCTTGACTGCCATGTGCATTCAAGCTTCGCATTTGTCTGATACCCAGCTGTGCCAGCAGAGCAGAACAGCAGAACAGCAGGGCAGCACAGTAGCATGGTGGTTAGCATAAATGCTTCACAGCTCCAGGGTCCCAGGTTCGATTCCCGGCTGGGTCATTGTCTGTGTGGAGTCTGCATGTCCTCCCCGTGTGTGCGTGGGTTTCCTCCGGGTGCTCCGGTTTCCTCCCACAGTCCAAAGATGTGCGGGTTAGGTGGATTGGCCATGCTACATGTTTTGTGTAGCTCACCTATCCCACCACCAAGGAATCCGCAGCAGGGGTCACCTTCAGCGGGAGCTGAAGATCCCGCCCACAGGAAGGGCTGGAAAATCCCACCCTTTGCCTTTTGCCCTGGAGCCTTTTTCCTCCGTTCCTCACTCTTAAATTCACTGAACAGGAGCTGCTCATGATTCCTGTTCTTTTCCTTGATTTAGTTGTCATTCTGGAACTTTTCTCTCTATGTACCTGGTTTTTGGAACCATCTTCTTTAGTTTGGAACTTGCTTTTGCATGTCCTGCCTGTTCTGGAACTTTCTGTGGAATGTGGCTTCCAAATGCACTAAACTGCTTTTTTTCATGGGTTCCTCATTGCTAGGCAACAACATAGATTTCTCCTACTTTAAGAGTTGTAAAACCTCATTAAAATGCAGGCAGCTTTTAAAATGAAACCAAAACTCAGGTTTCCTATAAGAATATAAATTAAGCTTAAATTTAAAGCTATAACGTATGCCAAGCACACTCGAATACAAATATTGATGCCCTAAAACTGTATCTATTTTCTAACAGCAACATTAATGTTGCCACAGTCCCAGAGGACCAGAGCCTACTTTCCCGTTTATGGTGGAGAGCTGTCTGGTGGTAATTTAATCTGAGGGTCACCACGGGCGGGATTCTCCCGTACACGGTGGTGCGGGGGGTCCTGGCGGGACGGAGTGGCGTGAACCACTCCGCACCTTCAGGGGCTAGGCCGGCACCGGAGTGGTTTGCGCCCTGCCGGCTGGCGTGGAAGGCCTTTGGCGCCGAAGGGACTCCGCCGGCCGGCGTGAGTCCGCGCATGCACGGGACGTTAGCAGCGGGGGGGGGGGGTGGTTCACCTACGCTTCAGCCATCGTGGAGGCTGACACGGCCGACGCATAGGAAAAGAGTGCCCCACGGCACAGGCCCGCCCACAGATCGGTGGGCCCCAATCGTGGGCCAGGGCACCGTAGGGGCATCCCCCAGGGCCAGATCGCCCCCCCCCCCCCCAGGACCCCGGAGCCCACCTGCACCGCCAGGTCCCGCCGTTAAGGGACCTAGTCTAATCTACGGCGGCGGTAGGGCAGTACGGTGGCCTAGTGGTTAGCACAACCGCCTCACGGCGCTGAGGTCCCAGGTTCGATCCCGGCTCTGGGTCACTGTCCGTGTGGAGTTTGCACATTCTCCCCGTGTCTGCGTGGGTTTCGCCCCCACAACCCAAAAATGTGCAGAGTAGGTGAATTGGCCACGCTAAATTGGCCCTTAGTTGGAAAAAATAATTGGGTAATCTAAATTTATTTTAAAAAAATAATCTACGGCGGCGGGACTGGCAAAGAACCAGCTGGACTTCGGCCCATTGTGGGCCGGAGAATCACCGGAGGGGGGTGGGGGGGGGGGGGGGGGGGGGGGCGCTGTGAGCGGCCGCCGACCGTGCAGCGCGATTCCCGCCCCCGACGAATCTCCGGTGCCGGAGAATTAGGCGGATGGCGGGGGTGGATTCACGCCGCCCCCCGGCGATTCTCCGACCCGGCGGGGGGGGTCGGAGAATCCCGCTCCACATCTCAGACAAGGGGCAAAGTTGAGAAGATGGGGCCTTCATAATTAACCTCAACCAGTATGGGAATTGAACACATGCTCTTGGCGTGGCTTCACATCACGAACTAGCTATCCAGCCAACTGAGCTAACTTACCCCCTTTCCTAACAGTAGAGTACGGTAAAAAAATATTTGTACCAAGTCATCCCAACAGTAGAACACTATTGTTAATCTGCACTTTTTACCATTTTAACAATCACTGCATTCCAGAATGTGCATTTGTAAATCAAAGCTTAAGATCAATGGTTCATTTAGTTATTGTTTCCATGTGCAAGTTTGAGTTGTTGAAAGAGCTGTGGCAGCTGTGCTGACTGGCTCTGTAATCATCTGTTAGTCAACCACTTAGTATTAAACAGAATAAGAATAGAAGAGCACAAATGGCCTTTCACTACTGATACAAATTGTTCTTATCTTCCAAGGTACTGAAAGGGGATCCCATCAAGAGTCACTTCCACTATCCATAATTAGTGAGTATGCCAGGTAGACCATCAACAGCCTTTATAAGCCAAAATGGACCCTTGCCAGTGTACCCTTCTTTCACTGGGACAACTGTTGCTTGTTTAAAAAAGGACAAAGGAAAGGTCTGGTTTTAAAGTCCTTCCCTTGGCCATGATCTCTCCGACACATGAGATCTTTTTGGGGTGTGTTAAGATCTTAAATGAGCCCCACAGACACTGAAAGAGAATGAAGGACTTAATCGTATCAGGTCCTTGACCTAATTATCAGCATGGCCATTGGATTTGCAATGAGTGTGGGTTGGGTGGGCTACACATTTTTGGCCTCTCGCTCATGAACTGTTTCATCAAAGGTACCTGTAGACCACGTTGTGGCATATTTTTAGAGGTAGCCCCAGAACAGACATCCTCTGCAAGTTATTAAAGATATACTCACAATGGTGCAAGAGCTCACTGACAAAGTTTTATTAAAATCGAGCCCAATATCAACATGTGATTAGGAGCAGAGCCAACCATGAGCATATCGTAGCACTTAAGGTGGGATAGTAACCCCTCAGGATAGTTTGTTGTTTTGGTGTAGATTCTGAAGAGAAGAATTTATCTGTATATGCAATGATATCATTAATGCATTGAGAAAAAAGGATCTTTATGCTTTTACCTATAAATTGATCAGACCAATTGCTTCCCTGTGTCAGGACTAAGTGCAAAGTAACTTGGTCTTCCTGTTCTGAGCGAGGTACATCTATACATGCAGATGGGAGCAGCTGTAATTCATTAATGCAGCCATTAAAAATGATGGGTGGCATCATCATGTCTGTGGCTATTGAGAATATTTCCTCCAGCAATAATGTGCTAATTGTCATCCAACTGTCAACAGTGTCATTTTATAACCAGCTAAACAGCTGGAAGTGACCAACCTGAATTTTATTATTGAGTGCGGTTTATTTTTCTGAGGCTGTAGTTGAAGAAAAATGTTTTGCTGACCCGCACCCACTGTAAATCACATTTTGAGGGAGTTTGAGCTTTGTATTTCATTGGAGAAAGATTGTTAGAATGAAACAGCAAATACTGGACTCAAAGTCATGTGTTTCCAGGAAATGGCTATAATGGTTGCAGTAAAATTACCCCCAAATTATTGGCCATTCATTACCATAATTGAGATTGTTTTGGTCATTCGGGTTGGCCATATATAGGGATATCAGTTACTTTGGTATTTAAGGCATAGGTTACAGTCAAATCACAAATCTGTATTTATTTTATTAATTGATGGGATGTGGGTGTCTCTGGTTAAGTCAGCATTTATTGTCCATTCCTAATTGCCCTTGAGAAGGTGGTGATGACTGCATTCTTGAACCTCTGCAGACCATGTGGTGTAGGTTCACTCACAGTGCTCGAAGGGAGGGAGTTCCAGGATTTTGACTCAATGACAGTGAAGGAATAGCGATATAATTCCAAATCAGGATGGTGAGTGGTCTGAAGGGGAACCTCTAGGTGGTGGGGTTCCCAGGTACCTGCTGCCCTTGTCCTTCTGGATGGCAGCAGTTGTGGGTTTGCAAGGTGCTGCCTAAGGGGTCTTGGAGGGGGAAATTTTCCAGCTTGTCTCGCCAATGAATCCACCAGGTTCCACTGATGGTGGATTCAATGGGAATTCCCATTGATTGACAGCGGTGGGGCCAGAAGACCCTACCAGAAGTCCAAAGGCGACCGCCTCCCATTGCCAAAAAACACACCATGGGAGCTGTGTGGGCAGTGCGGGAACCCCCCCTTTGGTGAGTTTCTGCAGTGCAACTTGTAGATGGTAAACACGTCTGCCATGTGCATCGGTGGTGGAGGGAGTGAATGTGAGTGGATGGGGTATCAATCAAGTGGGCTGCGTTGTCCTGGATAATGACCAGCTTCATGAGTGCTGTTAGAGCTGGACTCATCCAGGCAAGTGGAGAATATTCCATCACACTCCTGACTTGTAGGCGATGGACAAGCTTTGGGGAATCAGGAGCTGAGTTACACACCTCAGAAACCAGAGCCTCTGACCTGATTTTGTAGCCAAAGTAATTATACAGCCGATCCAATTCAATTTTTGGTCAATGATAAAACTCCAGTGTGTTGATTATGGGGGATTCAGCAATGGTAATGCCATTGAATGTCAAGGTGCGATGGCTAGATTTTCTCTCGTTAAATGTAGTAATTATCTTGCACTTGTGTGGCACAAATGTTATTTGCCATTTCCCAGTCCAATCCTAGATATTGTCCAAGTCTTGCTGCATTTGAACATGGACCACTTCTGTATCTGAGAAATTACACATGATGCTGAACATTGTGCAATCATCAGCGAACATCCCCACTTATGATGGAAGGGAGGTCATTGATGAAGCATCTGAAGATGGTTGGGCCTCGGACACTACCCTGAGCAACACACGGAGCTGAGATGATTGATGTCCAATAACCACAACCATCTTCCTTTGTCCGAAGTATGACTCTATCCAGTGGAGAGCTCTCCCCCTGATCCCATTGACTCCAATTTTACTGAGACTTCTTAGTGCCACACTCAGTCAAGTAATGCCATGATGTCCAGGGCAGTCACTCTCACCTCACCTCTGGAATTTAGCCCTTCTGTCCATGTTTGAACAAAGGCTGTAATGGGTCAGGAGCTGAGTAACCCTGGCAGAACCCAAACTGAGCCTCCGTGTGCAGGTTGTTTCTGAGTAAGTGCCATTAGATAGCATTATTGATGACCGCTTCCATCACTATTCTGATGATCGACAGCAGACTGATTGGCTGGATTGGATTTGCCCTGACCATTGGCAGAGTTGGACACCTCCTGACCACTTCAAAGCAGCTAAGTGGCTTCACTTTCTATTTTGAAACCACAAAAAGCATGTAGCGTTGTTGAAGTAGTCAGGAGCTGCCAGTCATAACAAGAGTGCCTTTAAACATTTTGGTTAGGATCAATGGAGGGTACTTGAGATATATTCAAGCGTGAAGGAAAAGATAAATAAAGAAACCCTTGCAGCTGTGTCTGAACCATTAAGCTGTTGATCACAGGTGAGTGAAATTGAATGGAAGTTTAGCATTTCAAAGGATCTTAGGGTATATTCAACCATTGAGGGCTTTCTAGGAAGGTTCTGACACTTCAAAAATCTGCAGTTTCTGCTGAGGGGACAGTGTTTCGGCATTGATTCTTCACTGAACTGCCTGACCAGCTTAACAGCTGTCTGGCTGAGCAGTTAGACTGAGGAGGCCACTTCAGAGTTTAAAAAGATAGATGAGGGGGCTGCTGTTGAATAGACAGCTGCCTGTGCTCACCAGGCCAAGAGTGATCTTCAGGTTTCACAGGGCTACAAGGGACAGTCCAGTCACGGGACCCCCGTCACAGGGAAGAGTCCAGATTTCAACCCCTTACCCACAGTCCAAGCCCACTCAACCCCCAGGATATTTGGGCAATGCTGCTATGCAGCCTGGCAGTGGCACATTAGCAATAGGATGACTCGCTTGACCCCCTCAGGGTCCACCGCACTAGTGCTGCATTTAACCATGCTTATACAAAACCCGCCCGGTGGATCTTCTGCTGTGGGCAACAGGTTGGGGGGGGGGGGGGTGAAATCGGGTTTCCAGCCTATTAATTTCATGCTAATGCATGCAAATTAGCACATTACATGTTCCTGTCGGCATGGGCCAGGTAGCCTAAGATGGTGGCGGCATGGGAAGCAGAGACTGGGGATGGGTCTGCCGCCCGGTGCCGGTCCCGTTTTTCGGCCACGCTCCATTCTCCGCTGAACCGGGATTCCCGATCACAGCAGCAGAGAATGGGGAATCCCAACCCCAGTCTAGCAGTTACATCCTTGAGGATTCAGCCAGCCTGGTCAGTCGTGTTGCTACTGAGCCAATCTTAGTGATTGACATTAATCTCCTCACCCAGAGTACATTTTACTCCCTTGCCACCCTCAGTGCTTCCTCCAAGTGGTGTTCAACATGGAGGAATACTAATTCATCAGCTGAGGGATGCTGGTACGTGTTATTCAGCAGAAGGTTTCCTTACCCATGTTTAACCTGAAGCCATGAGACTGTTGAGGATTTCCATGGCAACTCCATCTGAATTGTATACCACTGTGTCACCACCTCTGCTGGATGTCCTTCCAGAAGGATAGGATGTACTCAAGAATAGTGATAGTGGTGTCTGGGACATTAACTGTAAGGTATGATTCCATGAGGATGATTATGTCAGACTGTTGCTCTCCTAATTATCATATCACAATAATTTTCATAGCACAATACCACAATGCTACTGCCTCCCCTTTGACCAGAGAATCGCCACCAGTTGCGTGCGCGCGTTCAACGCGGTGCCGATCGGGGCCATTGAAAGAGGTACCCGCAGTGATTCTCTGGGGACGACCGGCCAAGTTCCCCCCGGCGTGGTTCATGCATGGTTCCACCTGGCAGGAGCCCGGAGTCGCGGTTGCGGTGGCCGTCCTGGTGGGGGGCGTGGGGATCTGTCACCAGGGGGGGCTTCCATGACGGCCAGGCCCGCTATCGGGAGCCGCCTATCAGCGGGCACGCGCAATCTGTGGGGGGGGGGGCCTACTTCTTTGGCGTCGGCCTACTGTGTGGGTCTGCCATGTTGCACGGGGCCGGTGCCATAGGCGATCACCATGTGCATGTGCGGACCCGCGGTCGGAAGTTCAGTGCCCCGTATCGGTAGTGGAAGCTGCATGGAGCACTCCCGCGCCCTGCTGGCCCCCTTCAAAACGGAGAATAACCCCAGACTTTCTAGAAAAACGTCCGGAGTGATTCGCGCCTGATTTCTCGCGGGCATGGGGACATAGCCCCATTATTGGAGAATCCTGCCCATGAAGTAATAGACCACTCAGACCCTCAAGCCTGCTCCTCCATTCAATAAGATCATGGTTTATCTGTTTGTAACTTCAGCGTCACATTCCTGCATACCCCCGGTAACCTTACACCCCCTTGACGTTGACAAATTATTTTGGGAACTTGTTTTTCCAAATTTTATGACGGATTAATGACGTACTTCAGGAACCCTTCTTACATCTCATGAATGCTCATTGAAAATCCAAGAGACGAAAGTCTTGCTTCCTCTTCTAATTTTCCGTCGTCTGAGGGAATTTATACCATTCTGTTTCACGACTCTAAGTAAATAGCATTCTCCTGGTGAGGGACACTTGCAAGACATACCAGGCTCTCAATGCTGCCTTCCTCATTCTCACAGTTGGCTCTTGGGTGCTGGAAGACACCAATGCAGGAGGTAGAATGTACAGGTAGAGGTGCGAAAGGCTGGTTCACAGACACAGGGTATCTAGAGCAGCTGGACACTTCCCCTTTTTCTGCTTGTACCTGGAATGGAGAAAAGAGAAAATGAGTGATTGCCTAGGCTGGCTCAAACATTACACACATCACTCACATTCACTTTCTGAAGTTGTCTGTATAATGGATGCTTCTTAACTGGGTTGCTGGGAGAGGCCAATCTTGTCACTGTTGCCATCGTCCCCTGCCAACTCTACAGCCTGCTGTTCATACTGGGCAAACTTCCTCAGCTCTGGGGCTCCATCTCCCACCTTGTCCCCGCTGTTGTGGGCTATCTTCTGCTGCATGAAAACAGCTGGATTGAGCGTGAGCACATTGAATGAAAGAGCTGGACAGAGGCTCGGAATTCTGTCTGCGACGAGTAACTCACCTCCTGACTCCCCAAAGCCTGTCCACCATCTACAAGGCACAAGTCATGAGTGTGATGGAATACTCTCCATTAGCCTTGATGAGTGCAGCTCCAACAACACTCAAGAAGCTCAACACCATCCAGGCTAAAGCAACCCACTTTATTGCACCCTCCCCCAATCCTCCATGTTCAAAATTTATCCACTCCACCATGAACGGACAGTGGCTTCGTTGAGCATCATCTACAGGATGCATTGCAGCCTCTCACCAAGGTTCCTGTGGGTGCACCTTTCAAACCCGTAACCTCTATCGCCTAGGAGGACAATGGAAGCAGATGAATGGGAACAGTCCCACCTGTAGTTTCCTCTCCAAACCATACACCACCCTGTTTTGGAACTGCATTGCTGTCCCTTCACCGTTGCTGGGTCACAATCTTGGGATTCCTGCTTTAAAAAACTGGGTGTACCTGCACCACATAGACCGCAGCGGTTCAAGAATGCAGCTCACCACCACCTTTCCAACGGCAACTATGGATGGACAAAAAAGAGCTATCCTATCCAGACTGGAATGCCACTTGCAGTCATCCTTTGGAAAGAGGGTTGCCCACCTTTTCTCGACCATATTGAGGAGAATCTCCAGGGAGGAATCACTGAACCATTGCTACCAAAGGCTCTGACACAATGACTGAATAGCTGTCCAGATTCCATTTAAATATGGCACACAGCCACAATGGTGGGGCAGATGACTTCTTGCCCACCCAGCCATGAGATTTGAAGTGGTCCCCGTGACTATATAATTAATGAGCTGAACATCGTAAGATTGTGTATGTTCAACCACCCCACCCTCCAGCAGTAGTCATTCCAACTTCTGCTTCTGCCACCTTTGGAATGGAAAACTTTTCACATAGTATATAAAACTTGCAATAAAGATCACCTGCACTTCTCCATTTGGGCTCATTTTCACCTTTCAGGAGGTTGGTACCTGCCTTTTATTGAGGTTTCCAGGGTGGCAGCCTTTTACCAGGTCCTTGTGAGATTCGGAACTTGGAGTCTATGAGAATAAGGATTTCCCATTCTGTTGCTCCACTGTAATGAGTGCCTGTACAAAGGAGGTTTTTCCTCTGTTAGGGCAGACAGCAACTGTCCCATAATCATGATACATTTGTCTACTAGCGGAGTACGTAGAGCATTCACACAGTTTTCATCCATTATCTGCCATAATACTGCCATACCTGCTTTGAATTCCAGTCTGGCATCTTTATTATATGAACATTTTGATTCAAAAATAATGAGAAAAAAAATCACTTTACCCAATTCAGAAGGGCACTTGCTTTGATTTTGGTGCCATTAGATTATATCCATGGCCTATAAAGTAGACATGGTACATTTACATTTTACATCAAACATCAGTACCTATCTTCAAAGGGTTTTTACAAGTATAAAAATCCCAATCATTCTGGGTTTCAGTTCAATTTCATCTCGCTATGAGTTGGAATACATATCTTTAAATATATCTCAGAGATTCCTACCAAGTCTGCATTCTATCGGTCTGCTCAGGAAACAAATTATTTTTTATTCTACACTCTGCAAAGAACTTTTGAAAGAATCTCAGCACTCTGGATCGTCTCTTTAACCCCTTATGAACTGGGTTCAAAATTCTGTTTTTGGTCTGGTTTCCATAACTCATTCATATTACTTTCGTCTGTAAATAACGCTGGAGATAAATCTGCTTTGATAGTTCAACTTGTTGCATGACTGATATTAACCTATTTCTAAAATAGGTCACAAAACTGTACTGTTATCGTCAAATTCCTGGAACTCCCGATCTAACAGCTGTGAGTGTACCTACATCATATAGACCAGTGTTCTTCAAACTTTTTTTCCGGGACCCATTTTTACCACCGGCCAACCTTCGGGACCCAACCCGGCTGACCTTCGGGACCCAACCCGGCTGACCTGCGTGACCCGCCATTTTCTCTTACCTTGTTTGCTGCTGATAAAAATGGAGGAAATGGTTTTGGCCCTCATACATGCTCCTCCAATGGAACCTGTTGGATAAAGTAAAGCCATCTGGTGAAGGAAAGTATGGAGTCTCCATTGACCAAAGTTTGGCATTTTTTCCTGCAAAATTTTATCAAATAAACTCCTCCCGAACTTGTAAAAAAAATAAAATGAATAAAATAAATGAAAAAAATAAAAATGAATAAAATAAATAAATAAATGAATAAAATCCCCCCGAACTTGTAATACAAAAAGTTGCGACCATTTAAAAAAACAGCGGCCGCACTGCGCATACGCGCCCGATCACCGGCGTGCATGCGTATAGTTTTGCGCATGCACGCCGATGATCGTGCGCGCATGCGCAATGCGGCCAAATTTCTTTTACATGTTTGCGGCCGGTGTTATTAAAAGCTGGCTGCTGCTGGGGGATTTGCGCGATTGGGAGCGCCGTGGAGGACGGCTCCGCGACCCTCCCGACACCCGCCTGCGACCCACCCGCGGGTCACGCCCCCGAGTTTGAAGAACACTGACATAGACTACAACAGTTCAAGGTGAAAGTCCACCAACAATTTCTCAAAGGGAATTAAGAATGGCAACAAATACCAGCCTTACTAGAAACTCTCATACCCTGAGGACGAATAAAAAACATTATTGTGGAATTCTCTAGATGTTATCCAGTAATAATAAAATGGTTCTTTGGTTGACCTGGAAATGTTACCCCAGATTACTTTCAACATAATGTCTTGACTCTTAAGGAGTGTGGGCTTGTCCATGGAAGTGAACTCTTCCCACAGAGCAAATGGAAAAGTTATCTATTGTGAACTTGAGCAATAGCACAGTTGTGATTCACTCTCCTGTATCTTCATTCCGATAATTCTCATATGTTTTGAAACTGACTCTGGTATATTCTGGGAGTTACAGTCCCCTGCCAGTGGTTTTAACTTTTCTGTGATAATTTGCCCGATGGTTCAAGAGATGTTGCGCTGGTTAATGTTTCCCCTCAGTGTGCCCGAATAACTAATGTTCTTGACATTGCTGCTTCCTTTCTTTCAATTTGAAGTAAAGTTCAACCTCAGGAAGCCACCCATCTGGTGTTCTGAGAATGATCATCCCATCACAGCTGAGCCTTAAATAGAATGGATTTCAGTTCCGTTTTCTTCAGTTGAACAAAATTTTAGCTGCTGGACTGTTTGCATAGCCATTCAGCAGGACTCAGAATCTGTTGGTCTGCAGCATACTTTCAAAGTTCTACCATTCCTGAAATCACCTGACTGGTTACGTTGTCTTTTCATGAAACCTTTTATTTTGCATGAGGCTTCCCTTCATTCTTACAGGAAGTCATTCCTGTTTTATTGACCAAAGGTCAAGTGGATCCTTTCTGCTTTAAACCTGAGCCTTTGACTGATTTCCGCTCAAATTTATTTGTCTGCATCCCAGAAAGCATTCGCTAAGGTCCCGCATAAAAGTTTACTTGGAGAATTTTGAGTGCACAGAAATGGAAGTAGACTTTTGACTTAGCTGGAGAAATGACGATGGGATGTCTACACTGTTGCAAGGAAGTGGAGCTGGAGAAAAGTTTTGTTTTGGGACTAAGATGTAAATTAATTTAAAAGCATCCATGAGCACTGAAAGGCGACATCATCATGGAGATGGATGGAACTTAAGAAGCTTCTCTGATTTCAATTTATCTCTGTGTTTGCTGGAGAGGGGCATTGGTTGCAGTTTGGGCCTCATGATGCTTGCAGCCCACAAAGAAGCTATCAGAGCTGTTAGCAGGCTCCAGGAGAAAACATTGAACTATTTGGAAGTGAGTCGTTGTTGAAGCAATCTGAATTGGACCAGCTTTGGAGATAAATTAGAAACTAGGTCTTCGAAAGTGAAAAGCTAAATCCCTCATGAGGAAGACAGAGTTTTGATGAATTTTGTAACTCACAGTGATCACTTATACCCAGGTGGGTTCAGCGCCTCAGAGATGGGGTGCAGACAAAGCCAAACGCCAAGGCCCAGGGGCTCGGGGGACCCGGCCTCAGGGGTTGGGGGACCCGGGCTCAGTGTTGCAAACAAAGTTCTTAAGTCTTCCATAGAAGCCAGAGCCTCAGATGAAAGACCAGCTTAAAATAATTGGAACTGTCAGCCTGAGATTTCCTAGTTTTAAAAGGTCAGGTCTGTCAGGCCAGTTTCACAAGTTGTTGCTTCTTCCCTTCATGTTTCCGATTTCTTTTTAAAAGGCCCACCAGAAGACCACAAAGCTGCCTGAAGGTGAGAATCAGCAGCGCAGCAATTGTCATGAGAGTGCTCCTGTTTATAGAATCATAGAATTATAGAATTTACGGTGCTAAAGGAGGCCATTCGGCCCATCAAATCTGCACCAGCCCTTGGGAAGAGCACCGTACCTAAGCAAACACCTCCACCCTATCCCCGTAACCCCATCTAAACTTTTTTGGACACTAAGTGCAATTTAGCCTAACCTGAACATCTTTGGACTGTGGGAGGAAACCTGAGCACCCGGAGGAAACCCACGCAGACACGGGGAGAACATGCAGACTCCAGACAGACAGTGACCAAGCCAGGAATCAAACCTGGGACCCTGAAGCTGTGAAGCAACTGTGCTAACCACTGTGCTACCGTGCTGCCCATGGTTGAAACTGGAAAGTGAAATCGTTATCATTTTAGAATCAATTGGATGCTGTGTATGTGATTGGTGGGGGGATGTTGACGGACAGGGTGAGGAGGAGGTTGTAAGGGTTGAGCGTGGGGTGAAGTTGGAAGGGGTTGTGAGTGGAGGTTGGGAAGCGGCATGGGGAAGGTTAGAGATGATTATGGGATGGGAGGAGATTAGCAGGAGTTTGAGGTGGGGGAAGTTGGAAGGGGTGGGGGTAGAAGTTGGGGGGATGGGGAGGTTGGAGGGGCGGGGGGGGAGGTTGAAGAGGGTGTTGTGGGAGGTTAGCAGGGGAATGGGGACAGTTGGTGGCGTAGGGGAGATTTGAGGGAGTGGAGGAGGTGGTGAGGATTTGGGGAAGAGGTTGGGGATATGGGGGGAGGATTTTGGAGGAATGGGAGAGATTGGAGTGGGGTGGGGAATGGAGGCTGGAGGGGGGTCAGGAGGAGAGTGGGGGTGTGGGGTGAGAAGTGAGTTTGGAGGCGGGGCTGGGGAGAGGTTGCGGTGTGTTGGGGGAGAGAGGTTGGGGGTTTTGGAGGGGCCTGTTGGGGGCTGGGGAGGGGCGGGTTAGAGAGGTTGTGCGTTTTACTCTTCAGGTTTAGAACCACAAAATTAAATAATGTACCCTTCTCAAATTCGAATTGAAACCAGTATATAAATATCAGTTAAAAATGTTATTCTGCCCTAAAGTAAACACAGTTCTGATCACATGCAATGTCAATTTAACAGAGGCTTGAGAATCTTTCCTCATCAAAATAAATGCAAAAAACTAAAAATACGGAGTGATACCAATCAGGGTGTTGACTCGGTCTCACTTGTTTTATTATTAGTCTGGGAATTAAATCCCTATTTGTCACTAAGAGATTAAAGAAAGGTTTTATAAATCTCTACTCCATTCTTGCTTCATCCCACACTGCACCACCCTGATTGAAATCGAGCAGAGGATGGTCACACTGGTGCTAAAATCTCTCTGTGGGTAAAGATTCCTGAATATCGATTGTAACTTTGGCAAAAAAATCCATTGAAATAACATAAAGGGCTTTTACCATCGAGTGTCTTTATAGAAATCCTATGACTTAAGAGCTTTTAGAAGGATTTCTCTCAGGGTTTGGTGTCACACTTTATTTTTGACGTTGGACTTCCTTATTTATTAATTGTATTTTTCTACCTAATTTGCCTGTTTGTCTCACACCTCAAACAACAATTAGGATTCCTATAAAATGCAATTTGCACATTTATCTGGTACAAACATCATATGAATCCTCTGGATAGGCGACAAATTCCCAGAGTACAACACAATTCGATGACGGAGAAGTCAAATTGGTAAGGTTGTATTAGCGGCAGAGTTGAATTGGTTTGTAAATGTAATGATTTCTTCATAGCCACTTTTCTAACATAGTTTATTGTTCTGTGATTAATTATCTTTAAAGACTCAACATGCGTGATGTCAGAAAGCATTGTTTCAAAAACCTAATTAAAACAATAGAACATGAATTTCTATTGTTCCTATCATACCTTTGCGATGTTTCAAAGAAACTATGGGCAGGATTCTCTGACCCCCCCCGCCGGGTCGGAGAATCCCCGGGGAAGGGTGTGAATCCTGCCCCGCCACTCTGACGTTGGCTGCTGTATTCTCCGGCGCCGGTTTTCAGTCGGGGATTGCGCCGCGCCGGTCAGGGGCCATTGGCAGCGTACCCACTGCCAATTCTCCGGGCCCCGATGGGCCAAGCGGTTTCTAGCCCCCGGATGTGCAGAGAATTCCGCAACTTCTGGTCAGTCCGATGCCGGAGTGGTTTGTGTTGTTTTTTACGCGTGAATTTGGGAGAATCCAGCCTATATTCTTTTGAACTGTTTTAAGCCTGACAGCCAATTTTCACATAGAAGAGACTTTAAGTGGTGGCCATGAGTTGAGCGGTCACACGAAAGATGGCTCCCTCCTAGAAACTTCTGATTAGACCTTCTAACCCTGCCAAATGAGTATCAATAGTGCAAAAAATTCCCCAGATTAATAGATTAACCCCCCATCCACCGCTTTATTAACCAGGTGCCGACAAGCCAGCAAGTAGGTCGAAAAAACAGCAAGGGGGAAGAGTAAACCTTAACCCCTGAACAGGAAGACCCGTGTGGCAGCCGAGAACCGAGCGTGGCTGACCCTACAGGATCGTTAACGCGACCCAGGTGATGATGGAGAAGCTGATGGAATTCATCACAACAGAACTCCAGAGCAACAGAGAGTCGATGAAAGGGGACCTCATGGCGGCAGTGAGGTCAGCAATAGAGTCGTATTGGCCTACATAAAGGAGGCAATGGACAGAGCGGAGCGGAGACTGGGGGTCCAAGAGGCAATGGTGCGGGACCTACAAAAGCTGCCATGGACCAGGGAGAACGGATCACCTCACTCAAAGTCAAGGTGGCAAGGTTGGTCAAGGCCCAGAAGGCACTGAAAGGAAAGGCTGATGAGCAAGAAAATAGGTCCCGCCTGCAGAACCTGCAGATCATTGAGCTATTGGAGGGCACAGAAGGGAGGAACTCGACAGAGTTCGTAACATCGATGCTCAGAAAGCTGGTCGAGGAGGAGGGCTCTGCCAAGCACCCAGAGGTGGACCGGGCCCACAGGTCACTCTGACAGAGACCAAGTTGGGGAACCATTACTGGCCATGATAGTGAGGTCTGTAGACTTCAAGATAAAGAGCGGATCCTAATGTGGGCGAGAAACACACAGTTGAGGAAGTGGGAAGGACACATCATTAATTAAAATAACATAGAATCCTTACAGTGCAGAAGGAGGCCATTCGGCCCATCGAGTTTGTACTGACCCTCCAAAAGAGCACTCCACACAGGCCCACTCCCCTACCCTATCCCCATAATCCTGCATGTTGATCATGGCCAATCCACCAAACCTACAAATCTTTGGACTGTGGGAGGAAATCAAAGCATCCACGCAGACATGGGGAGAACATGCAAACTCTACACAGACAGTCATCTAAGGCCGGAATCAAGTACGGGTTCCTGGCGCTTTGAGGCTGCATTGCTAACCACTGTGCCATTGTGCTGCCCGTAACAAATTCACACCAATGGCATTGAGATAACGGATGTACAATCTGCTTTAATTATGTTGATTGAGAGATGATTGTTAACAAGGAAACTTAGAAAACTACGCTGCTCTTCATTGAATAGTGCTATGGGACCTTGTGACAGACTCGATGTGCTGAATGGCCTCCTTCTGCACTGTATGTTCTATGTTCTAAGTGTCAGTTGAGATATTGGACTCAAGGCTCTGGAGGATAGCTTGAACCATGACTTTCAGACTCATATGCGACTGTGCTGCTAATGAACCAAGACAAATATGTCTTATTTGCTGTCACACAAATTTGATGAGGGTGATGAAAGGTGACAGTGGAATAGGCACAATGATGTTGCTGTTTCTCAGAATGAACTGGGCCTTCTCACGTCCAAGTCTGAAGACAACATTTATGAGGTAAAGTTTTCAGCTCTCCATAGCTGCTGCCATGGTGAACCTGCACTTAACAATTGCAGACCTCTGCTTACAGAACTTGAGAGCCACCCCAGTGCTCCCAGGCACACAACAGACAGGAAACCTCCTTGTATTCCAAATTGGTGCAAGTATGTGGAATATGCAACAAAAAGTACTGGTAAAACACACAGATCAAAAGGCAAAACAATGAGTAGAACTTTAGTTGTAGCAAACTGGAAAGTGGTCTTGTTATTTTGTTGGATATTGAATTAGCAGCACAGAGAACTGGTGCCTTAGCAGTTCAACTGGATGTGAAAATAAATACAGGTAAAGGGGAATCTGTTGAATGCTAAGATGTGGGGTGAGCTCATTTTAGAGTGGGCGGAGGAATTAATAATGATTGGTATCCTCAGTGACAACCTGGCGAACAGCTCTTACAGTTTGTAAAGGTGTTTCTTTTGATGTACCTTTGGCAAACTCATCCTCCTGAATGCTTCCTTCTGTTTGATATTCATCCTCCTCTAGGTTATATTGATTCCTCAATGAACTGGCAAGTTGTGGAGCAAGCAGCAAACCACAATAATATATGAATTGTATTGTGAGATGCCCTCTCACTGCTAAAGAATCTGAATCTTTGCTTCATTTTGTGTGTGATGTATTCCATGAAGGCCCTTGTTATCCATGTTCGGCAGATGATGTGAGCTCATGTATCATCAGCCATCAAGTGCTGCACGCATCAAAAGTGAGGAGAATCTAATGGAGGTAGCAACTGAAAAGGAATAAGTGGTTGCCCACACTTCCAGGCCGAGATGTTCTCCTGTTGTATAAACCTTCAGATCTTCGAGCAAAAGACCTTCTTACTTTGTGAAATAACGATGAACGCCTTATAAGGAATGCTGAAGAGTTGGTATCAGTTCTGCTCCCACCCCTCTGCAGCAGGGCATTGCAGGGTTTCAAAAGTGCCATGCTGTGGTACCTTTCACTGCCACAGGAAGAATAGGTGAACCTGCTGCAGCTGGCATAACTCCCGATTACCATCTGTGAATGGAGGTGATGAAGACAGTTCTCCCAGACAAAGCCGGTAGCTATGACAGCAATTGTAAATATATTCCTGGATAATGACGATAGTGGACAAAATCCTTCAGTTGTTGTTAAACTTGCAATTATTTGCCTCTCGTGTTTCTTACTCAGAACATGCAGCGTTGTTGTAACCTCCAGAGGAATTCCATCACTCACCATCTTGTTGGTTGAAAACAGCAACAATGATGTTGGGGAAAAAAGGTATAAACATTTTGAAGTACACTGTGACTGAAGGAAATGCTAGGAGCAAAGCATCACCAAACAGCCATGCTATGTCAATAAAAAAGTGAAGAGTGCAGTCGTGCTTAGAGTGAACTCAGGGCTGTGGTTCAAGCTGGCCAAAAGCATGGGACATCCTTCATTAATGTAATTTTCAAGGTTCAAACAAGGCATTCACTCACTGACCAGGAGGGCGGGATTCTCCGACCCCCCGCCGGGTCCCGAATTCTCCGCCACCGGAGATTCGGCAGGGGCGGGAATCACGCCGCGCTGGTCGGCGGGCCCCCTCCGGCGATTATCCGGCCGCAATGGGTCGAAGTCCCGCCGCTGACAAGCCTCTCCCGCCGGCGGGAATCAAAACACCTACCTGACCGGCGGGACTGGCGGCGCGGGTGGGCGCCGGAGTCCTGGGGGTGCGGGGGCGCGGGGCGATCTGACCCAGGGGGGTGCCCCCACGGTGGCCTGGCCCGCGATCGAGGTCCACCGATCGGCGGGCGGGCCTGTACCGTGGGGGCACTCTTTTTCTTCCACCTTCGCCGTGGTCTTCACCATGGCGGAGGCAGAAGGGACCCCCTTCCCTGCGCATGCGCGGGGATGACGTCAGCAGCCACTGACGCTCCGGTGCATGCGCGGACTTACGCCGGCTGGCGAAGTCCTTTCGGCCCCAGCTGGCATGGCGCCAAAGGCCATTCACGCCAGCCGGCGGAGCGCCAACCCTCCGGCACGGGCCTAGCCCCTCAATGTGAGGGCTTGGCCCCTAAAGGTGCAGAGGCTTCCGCACCTTTGGGACGGCCCGACGCCGGAGTGGTTCACACCACACCAACACGCCGGGACCCCCCCGCCCGCCGGGTAGGGGAGAATCCCGGCATTTTCAAGAACAATTCCTTTGCAGTACAATACAGAATTATGCACATCTGCTATACAGACCTGGCTGTCTGTCCTTTGCAGAATCCTTTTGTTGCTTCTGAAGTGTGCACTGGAGCCATAAAAATTGCCCCTAAAATTCAGAGAAACACTTACTAACCCATCATTTGACATTATAAATGTCAGAATTGTGTAAATTACTGTAAACAATACAATGAACCAATATGTATTCAGGTCTAGGTTAAGACAACTTCACGTTAGTGGTTGAATTGCAATTGAAAGACAAGATATGTACTTGGCATTTAGCTCTTGTAGTGGAACTGGCCTGTATAAGTGTAAATTACACAAGATCTTCAATTACACAGCTTCAAAAAGTAAATGTTCTTAGGTCAAGTGCTTGAATCATTTCATCTTAACTCAATCTGTTTCCTTTCATTAACTTTTAAGTCCCACATGTAGTAATTTGCTAGTTAGTATTTTGTTCTATGACAAGCTGCGCACTGAACTCATACCCTGTTTTGTGGTTTTTAATCTCTGCAAAATGCAGATAAGGTGGTGCAGGTTTATTCTGCAATTGAAGTTCACAAAAGTAAGTTTGGACAGCTTTTAATTTTCCTTGGCCTGATCCTAATTTCAGGAAGAATTGCATTCACGACTCTCTTCTCCACATGTTTCCTGACCCTGGCATCCTCTTGTTAGAAGCGTTGCCACCTGCAAGTTAGTCTCATTAACATTATGATATCCTGTTGGTCTCCCCCGCAGACTGTTTTAACAATCAAATGTTCATTTGGAAGGCACAGTTCCTCATTAAGTACACAAGTAATAATGTCCTATGTCTCAGAGGATGTAGTAATTACAAAGCTATGTCTGATTAGTTATGACTGAAAACAGGCTCTGAGATGTTTCGAGATATCAGGACATAATAAGCATTGGTCTGAGCCAGGACATTTCATTGGCCTTGAACTTGTTTGAATGAGATACCTTACACCATGTGGACTAACTGAATGGGCAGGGCCACCAAGGAGGATCAAGGGTCAAGATTACGTGGATCCTACATGACAACAGTGACTACACTTCAGAAGTACTGTGCTGTCTGTTAACACTTTAGGATGTCCTGGGGTCATGAAAGTGTGCTATCAATGCAAAACTTTCTGTTATTTGAAACCGAGGAATGACTGAGAAAGAGATTGCCCAGGGGGTACAGGCGTCGCTGGTTATTCAAACAGAAGACGGACAGCGCATGCCGCAGGAGGCTCCGCCTCAACAAGGAGATGGTCCTCGCGGACTTGGTACCACACGGAGGAGGAGGACACCCACTCTCGGTGCCGTTAAGGTCACTGCAGCCCTGAATTGTTACTCCTCAGGATCTTTCCAGGGCTCGAGGGGGACCTGTGTGGCATCTCGTAGGCCACAGCCCACAGATGCATCCGACCGGTCACGGATGCTCTGTTTACCTGGGCGGAAAACTACATTAACTTTGACATGGACCTGGCCCAACAAGATGCCCAGGCAGTAGGTTTCTCCACTATCTCGGCCCCAGGTCCAGGAAATAATGGATGGCACACATGTTGCCCTGCGTTCAACGGGCCATCTGGGAGTGCCATGTGTTAACAGAAAGGAGTTTCACTCGCTGAACATACAGCTAGTGTGCGACCACCACATGAAGATCATGCACATGTGTGCACGCTTCCCAGGAAGTGTCCACAACTGCTACATCCCAGAGCAGTTGGTCATCCCCAGCCTCTTCAAGGACCACCCCAGGATGGGTGGCTAACTCTTGGAGGATAAGGGGTACCTGCTGATGACCTGGCTAATGACACGTACGGAGGCCGGTGATCGAAGCGGAGACCCGGTACAATGAGGCTCATGTGGCCACCCGGGCTGTCATTGAGCAGTGCTCCACTCTCCCAATGATGCCGCCCCCACCAGCCTCCCCCTCCCCACCCCTATCTACCCTCCTCTCCCAGTGCCCTCAGTGATCCTCGGTGTGCTTGGCCCTCCTAGCACTACTGCTACCTCTAGGTTTTTACCCAGGATGCATGTCTGAGGTGGATGCAGCCAGCTTCTTACCGGGTCACGTGACCTTCAATGTCCCTGGTGGGTGTCTTATGGGGACCCTGGGGCTGGAGGGCCCCAGCCCACTTGTTGGCGATGCATGTACCACCGTGCCACCCTGTTCCAGATGCTGACTGTGAGATGCGGCCTCATCAGAGGGTTGGAACCTGATGACGAGTCCGGGCTGGCTCCCGCTCGGTGCCCATAGGACCCCCGGGTTCACCTTGGGACCAAGGGGCAACTGGTTCGAGCCCCGGCTGCCCTTGCATCTGCCTGCTGGCTCCGCCAGCTCTGGTGGCTCCCAATGGTCTGCATCATTGTGTCGACACCCTCGACGATGCTCCTCAGTGACTGGGACAAGCTCTGCAGCGCCTTGGTTATTCCCATCTGAGAGTGGGACAGATCGCACTGAACCTCATCAACGTCAGCATGGTACTGGGTGACATCCCTTAGCAAGTCGGACATTCTGCCGAGACCCTCAGCCATGGCCGTCACCAATTGCGGGCCACCTTGGACACCGTCACACATTCTGTCAATGTCGTGCACCAGGCTCTGCACTGCGGTCGCAACCCTAGCAGTGTTGTCCTCGGTGTCATGTAATGCCAGCGACACCTCTGGGACTCCTCCAATTGGCTATGGACCTGCTGGAGTGTCACTGACATCTCCCTCTGAATGTCCTTACTGCACCCTAACATCTCCATCAGCTCCGGGTAACCTTCAACCAGAGGCTCAGCTTCAGGCTAGGACCCAGCTGGGTCCTGGCATCCAACAGACCCAGGACTGCTTCTCACCTGGGGGCTCCTGCCTCCACCTGACATGCATCGGCAGCTGTGTGGTTCTCATCAGATTGTGCCCCAGAATCCTGACCACTTACGGTCCCCACCGAGGTGTGTGCATCTGCGTGGGTGGAGGGTGGGGATGACAGCTGTGTTGCCTCGATTGTGTCTTCCTTGGCGCTCCCCTTCGAGGTGATCTCCTGGGAGGTTGGAGAAGGGGCCACATGGGATGGGCCGGCGCTGTCGGCTGGAGGACCTGCGGGAGAATGGACATGTGGTCTGTGGGAGGATGGGTCAGTCAGTAAAGCAATAACAACTCACGTTTGACAGATCCTCCGTGTGGAGCCTGATGGTTCCTCACCTGCAGCGTCCACCAACTTCCGCATTGTTTCAAAGATTCACTTCACAGGTTCAGTAGAAAATGGACATGAAATTATGATTGTGCCTTTTAGTACTGCTTGAAATCACTTCATAATGGTCAGGCAAGGATCATCCGTAACAAGACAGGCTCTAACCAGCTCGCCCTGGCATTCAACGTCATTATCATCATTGGGATTGCCGCCATCAGCATCCTGTGGCCACCGCTGTGCTGGAACTCAATTGGACAAGCCACATAAATACCATGACTGCTGAGGGAAGATCAGAGGCTGCAGTGACTAGCTCACCTTTTGATACTCCAAAGCCCCTTCATCACTCACAAGGCACAAGTTAAGAATGTGATGGAATTCTCACAACTTGTCTGGATGAATGCAATTGAAACAACACTCAAGAAGGATGAACAAATACAGAACAAAGAAGTCACTTCATCCACCACAGGCATATCATAACAGCAGTATGTATTGCTTACAGGATGTAGTGCAGCAACTCACCAATAATTCTTCAGCAGCACCTCCTAAGCCAGCAAACCACATGGACAGATATGGGCAGCAGGAGAATGGGAACTTCCCCTTGAAGTCACACAGCACCCTGATTTGGACATGTGTTAATTTTCCTTCATCATTGCTGGACTAACATTCATGGAACTGCCTATGTCATTTGTTAATGAAGTACTTTTACCATCCGGAGTGCAGGAGCTGGATTCTCAAAAAATGGGGCTATATCCCCACGCCAGCGTAACTCAGGACTTTCCTTAAGAAAGTTCTGAGCGATTCTCCTATCTTGCAAGGGGCTGGCAGAGCCCCGGAGTGCTCCTCGCAGCTCTGGCTGTGGATACAGTGCCCCACACCTCCGGTTGGGAGTCCGCGTATGCGCACAGTGGTGGCCTGCAGCGGCCGCACTGTGTGCGATGGCTGACTCGGACCATCATCCAAAATGTAGGCCCCCCGAGATCATGCGCGCCCACGGATCCGTGCCGCCCGATCACTCCCCTGGGCGTCCATGAGGCCACCCCCGGTGATCGATCCCTCGTCCCCCACTGAATCCGCAACCGCCACCTGAGGTTACCGACGGCCAATACGTGGTTAGAACCACGCCTTTGGGAACTTGGCCAGTTTTGCGTAGAGAATTGCGGGGGAGGGAGGGGGGCCTCTGTCAATGGCCCCCTAGCCGCGCCGCGTAGATTGCGTGCGAGCGCTTCTCCGGGGACCGAAGAATCGCTTCAGCAGCACAGGTCCCGATTTCCTTGTAAACGGCCATTCTCCACCCCTGCGCCGAACGCGATTTTTGAGGCGGGGCGGCGGGGAATCCAGCCCCAATAGTTTTAGAAAGAGACTTACCATCCACTTATTGGTATATGGGGGATAGGTAATTAATGCTCTCTTTTCCAGTGATGCCCACATCTTGAGAATGAATAAATATTAAAAACAAACTGGAGACATGATGGGATAAATGGCCTTCTTCTGTACTGCAAACCTCTATTGTTCTATATGATCTCCAAACTGATGTGGTGATCTACACAATTACTACTGTGCCAGTCAACTATTCTTTTGATAATGCTGTTGCAAAGTTGATTATTAGGTCTAATTTTACAAAATCCCATGTTGCCTATCCTAGAGAGCACATTGTTTTATGGATCTGACATAGCTCCAATTTACCAGAATCATAAACACAGCACATTTTGTATGAATGTTTTGATTCTGATTATCCAAGGGACTGTAATCCCTTTGTAGTACAAGCTAACATACCATTTGCCTTCGTAATTGCTTGCTGTACAGTACCTGATGTTAAATTATTGTAATTCATGTCCAAGGAAGTGTTGTGTTATGCTGCTTCGGATAACACAGGCTGCTACTTGATGCAGTCTTAACTAAAGGATGCTCCAGACTCTGAAATTAGTTCAACGTGTTTATTGAACTATTAACACAGTTCTCAAATGAGTTCGACTCTCTGCTAATCTAACTGCAGTAACTTAGTTGAACTGTATCAGCTTGCTCTAAACCACGTGCTGGGGTGTGATGCTGCTGATCAACCCTATCTAACTCGCCAGATGTCTGTCTGTGGAAAGAGGCAGGGTGTGAGTGCCTCATCCCTTTTATAGTGTTTATGTCATGCCCCCTTGTGGTGATTGATGCCTGACTGCCCATTGTTTGTGTCCTATTCTAAGTGTTCATTGGTTGCATGTTTGCATATCATGACATCTTCCCCTTTTTTTTAGATGTATACACATGTGAATGTGTTTGTCTAATGTAACGGACTGAGGAATACAGAACAGAACAAACAAAACAAATGCTCATAAGTCCAGTCTCTGAGGCTTGCGCCTGATCCTCGTCGACCACAGGAGAGGTGGTGGAGGGGATGATGGTATCTTGACAGGCGAGTGGGAGGCACGACTAGTGGCCTCATGGTTCAAGGTGTCTGGAGGTGGCATTTCGACATGTGGAAATGGAGGGGAAAGTGGTTGTGGGCAAGCAACTTTTTGCAGTGCCCTTCGATTCCTTTGCACAATGGAGCCATCAGCCATACGTATCACATAGGATCTGGGCGCGGCCTGTCGAACAACGACAGCCGGAGAAGACCACCCACCATCTGGTATCTTGATCCTGTCCATGTCTGCTGGGTATAGCACGTCGAGAGCGGTGGCATGTGCGTCATAGCCCTGCTTCTGGCTGTCGCGAAGCTGCTGCATCTTCTGCAGCATCGGGAGGTGATCAAGGTTGGGCAGGTGTATGGCTGGAAGCGTTGTCTGCAGGTCCCTGTTCATCAGGAGCTGAGCTGGCAACATGTCAGTGGACAAGGGAGTCGCCCGGTACGCAAGTAATGCAAGCTGTATGTCGGAAGCGGAGTCGGAGGCCTTGCGGATGAGCTACTTAACGATGTGCACCCCTTTTTCGACTTAGCCATTGGACTGCGGATAGTATGGACTGGATGTGACATGCCTGAAATTGTAGCTCTTGGCAAACATGGACCATTCTCGACTGTGGAAGCATGGGTCACTGTCGCTCATGACTGTGTTCGGGATGCCATGCCGTGAGAATGTCTCTTTACAAGTTTTAATGACGGTCTGTGAGGTGAGGTCTGGCAGCTTCAGCACCTCAGGATAGTTCGAAAAGTAATCGATGATTAGGATACAGTCGCGACCATTTGTGTGGAATAGGTCAATGCCAAACTTGGACCACGGTGAGGTCTCTAGGTCATGAGATTGGGGCGTCTCCTTGCTCTACGCTGGTTGGAACCTGACAGTTTTGGCAGTTCAGGACCATGTCCGTGATGTCCTGGTTGATGCCGGGCCAGTAGACAGCTTGCCGAGCCCTGCAGCTGCACTTTTCTACGCCCAGGTGTCCCTCATGAATCTGCCGCAGCACCATACTTTGGAGATGTAGCGGGATGGCTATCCTGTCCAGCTTGAGCAGGATGCCGTCGATCAGCGTCAGGTTGTCCTTGACGTTGTAGAATTGAGGGCATTGCCCTTTCTGCCAACCATTGCTGAGGTTGTGGATGACTCACTGCAACAGGGTGTCTTTGGCCGCCTCTTCTCGGATGAGAACGATCTTCTCATCTGTTGCCGGGAGAGTGCTTGCACACAGTTGTACCTGCAATTCAATGTGCTGGATGATCTCCAGTGGTTCACTGGGTGAGTTGACGGAGCGGGACAATGCATCGGCGATGATGAGCTCCTTGCCAGGTGTGTACACCAAATTGAAATCATACCTCCGGAGTTTGAGCAGAATTCTCTGCAAACAAGGCGTCATGTCATTCAGGTCCTTTTGGATGATGTAGACCAGAGGCCTATGATCTGTCTCAACAGTAAATGTTGGCATGCCGTTGACATAATCATGAAATTTGAGGATGCCCGTGAGAAGACCGAAATACTCCTTCTCAATCTGCGCATATCTGGTCTCAGTGGGTGTCATTGCCTGTGACGCGTATGCTACTGGTACCCAGGATGACGTGTCGTCTCTTTGAAGAAACACCGCCACAATGCCAT
Source organism: Scyliorhinus canicula (assembly GCF_902713615.1). Classification (NCBI taxonomy): domain Eukaryota; kingdom Metazoa; phylum Chordata; class Chondrichthyes; order Carcharhiniformes; family Scyliorhinidae; genus Scyliorhinus; species Scyliorhinus canicula. Next base: position 119,515,412 of record NC_052148.1, on the reverse strand, counting down.
CCTGACTCGCATCTGTGGATATCTTGGACTCTCGGTCTGGGTCAAAGAATGCAAGGACGGGTGCAGTGGTGAGCTTGGCTTTCAGCTCCAGCCACTCTGTTCGGTGCTCCGTCTTCCACTCAAAGGCGGTTGATTTTTTCACCAGGTTGCCGTGGTGTGTGTGGCCAAATTCGGGATGAACTTGCCAAGGAAATTGACCATTCCAATGAAACACAGTGCTGCCTTCTTGTCCTCGGGGACTTTCATTACCTCGATGGCTTTAATTTTGTCTGTGTCTGGGCGCACACCGTGTCGCGGAATCTGATTGCCCAGGAACTTCAGCGTGGATGTCCCAAAACAGCACTTGGATCTGTTTAGCTTGAGGTCATGTTCATGAATGCGTCGGAATACTTTCTTGAGTCGCGACACATGTTCCTCGGGGTTGTGGATCAGATTATGATTCATAAACGTAGACAGAAACCCCTTCTATTCCCTCCATCATCTGTTCCATGATGCAATGGAAAATCTCTGATGCCGAGGTGATGCCAAATGGTATTCGGTTGCAGCAGAACCTGCCAAAAGGCATGTTGAAGGTGCAGTGCCTTCTGCTAGATTCTTCAGGTTGGATTTGCCAAAAGCGTTGGGATGCGTCCAATTTTATGAAGAAGCACGCATGTGGCATCTCACTCGTGATTTCTTCCTTCTTTGGGATGGGGTAATATTCCCGCATAATGTTTTTGTTTAGATCCTTGGGGTCAATGCAGATGTGTAGGTCCCCCGAAGGCTTCTTCACACACACCATCGAGCTGACACAGTCGGTTGGTTGAGTGACCTTGGAGATGATGCCTTTTTGTTGTAGACGCGTGAGCTCTGCCTTCAGGCGCTCTCTCTCAGTGGAGCAGGGACTCGTCGTGGTACGTGGACCACTGGCTTGGCATCAGGCCGTAGTAGAATCTTGTACTTGTACGGCAGCATGCCCCATCCCACTAAATACATCTGGGTACTGGGTTAGGATGTCGTCAATGCTGGCCTGAAGATCCAAATGGTACGGCGACGTGGTGTAGACCCTTTGAATGAGGTTCAGTTACTTGCAGGCGTGCACACCTAGCAGGGACACCCTGTCTAGTTTAACAATCTCGAAGCGTAAGCTTGCTTGTGTGAGTCGGCTGGACACCTGCAGATGACAGGACCCCAGTGCCTTGATTGCGTTTCCATTGTAGTCCAGGAGTTTGCAGGCAGCTGGAAGGATTCTGGGGGGCTTCTTGATTCTCTTGAGGTCCACCTGCGAAATCAGGTTGGCGGAGGCACCTGTGTCCAGCTTGAATTGGATGGGGCAGTGGTTGACCTTCATCACTGCATGCCATTCGTCTTTGGAATCCACGGCCAGGATTGATTGGACTTGCGATGTGTCCGGTGTGGCGTATTCGCATTTGGTAATAATGCCCACACGGTAAGTGTTGTCCAGGTATTCATCATCTGGATCTGTCGTACTGCCTGGATCAGAATCGTGCATTCAGTGTTGCACACTTCTGATGCGCCACTGTCGGAATTGGGAGCGCTGGCTCCTGACTAGTGGTGCAGATCTGCACAGGGCTGCATAGTGGTTTGGTTTCCCATAGTTTAAACAGCGTTTGCTTCTTGCAGGGCAGTTTTTTAAAAAATGGGCGGTGCCACAGTTCGCACACGTCATGACGTGGCACCATGACGTTCAGTGCGTCGTTGCATATGTGCGGTGCGTTTCTCGGACGTCTGGACCTGCGCAGTGCGTTTTTCGGCCGCTTCGTGTTCCCGATCGCATTGCGCATGCATCGGGCCCCGGGAAGAGCGCACGAAATGGCCGCTCTCGTCAATGTGGAGGCGCTGCATCCGGGAGATGGCTTGAACACTCTCCACCTCGTGGGAGGCTTGTTTTTCACTTTCTGCCATTTTGTACTGTGAATAGCGATTTTTAGAGTGCTCATGCACAGTACACATTTCAATTGCGACTGGCAGGGTCATGTGCTTGATTTTCAACAATTGCTCTCGCAGAGGATCAGAGTGGACTCCAAAAACGATTTGGTCTCTGATCATGGAGTCAGTGATATCCCCGAAGTTGCAGGATTGCACTAGCAGTCTAAGGTTAGTTAGATAGGAGGTGAAGGATTCGTCTTTACCTTGCATCCTCTGCTTGAAGATGTAATGCTCGAAGATTTCGTTGGTATCCACCTCGCAGTGGCTGTTGAATTTTTCCAGGATGGTTTGGTACTTTGCTTTGTCCTGCCCTTCGGAAAAGTAAAAGGAGTTGAAGATCCCTATCGCATGGTCACCCGCAGTGGTGAGTAGAAGAGCTATCTTCCGCGCATCTGTCGCGCCTTTGAGGTCGGATGCTTCCATGTATAGTTGAAATTTCTGCTTGAATGATCGCCAGTTGGCACTAAGATTGCCGATAGTCCTGAGCTGATGAGGAGCCTGAATCTTGTCCATTGTGCCTGTATGCAGTATCTGGTTGTCACGGATCTTGCAGAGTTGAACTAAATAGATTGAACAGTCAATCCTGCTATCACGTTGTGTTATGCCGCTTCGGATAACACAGGCTGCTACTTGATGCAGTCTTAACCAAAGGATGCTCCAGACGGAAATGAGTTCAATGTGTTTATTGAACTATTAACACAGTTCACAAATGAGTTCGACTCTCTGCTAATCTAACTGTTGTAACTCAGTCTAACTGTACCAGCTTGCTCTAAGCCACGTGCTGGGGTGTGATGTTGCTGATCAACCCTATCTAACTCTCTCACTGTCTGTCTGTGGAAAGAGGCAGGGTGTGAGTGCCTCATCCCTTTTATAGTGTTTATGTTATGACCCCTTGTGGTGATGCCACCTCTGAGTGTTCTGACTGCCCATTGGTTGTGTCCTATTCTGAGTGTTCATTGGTTGCATGTTTGCATATCATGACAGGAGGTTAGTCGTGAAACACATCAACTCCAACCTTCCAGATTGACTTGATGCACTGCAATGCGCCTCCTGCCACAACCGGTCCACAGCAGATGCTATCTTCCTGGCCCTACACTCAACCTTGGAGCATCTCAACAACAAGGAATCCTTCAAAACACTCCTGTTCATTGTGGACTACAGCTCCACCTTCAAAACCATAATCCCAGCCAAGCTCATATCCAAACTCCAAAACCTAGGACTCGACTCCTTCCTCTGCAACTGAATCCTCAACTTCCTGACCCATAGACCACAATCAAGAAGAATAAACAATAACACCTCCCCCACGATAGTCCTCAATACGGGAGCCCCATAGAGCAGCATGGTGGAGCAGTGGTTAGCATTGCTGCCTCACGGCACCGAGGTCCCAGGTTCGATCCCGACTCTGGGTCACTGTCCGTGTGTGCTCATTCTCCCTGTGTCTGTGTGGATTTCACCCCCACAACTCAAAGATGCGCTGGCTAGGTGGATTGGCCACGCTAAATTGGAAAAAATTAATTGGTTACTCAAAATTTTAAAAGAAATATGGGAGCCACACAAGGCTGCATACCTAGCCCCCTACTATACTCACTATACACACACACACACAGGCCTGTGTGGAAAAATCTGGCTCCAACTCCATCTACAAGTTTGCTGATGACACAACCATAGTGGGTCGGATCTCGAACAACAATGAGTCAGAGTACAGGAGGGAGGTAGAGAACCTAGTGGAGTGGTGTAATGACAACAATCTCTCCCTCAATGTCAGCAAAACTAAGTAGCTGGTCATCGACTTCAATGGTGCCAAGGTGGAGATGGTCGATAGCTTCAAATTCCTAGGTGTAAATATCACCAACAATTTGTCCTGGTCCATTTACATTGACGTCAAGACCAAGAAAGCACTACATCCTTTAATTCCTCAGGAAATTACGGAAATTTGGCATGCCCTCATAGACTCTTACCAATTTTTACAGATGCACCATAGAAAGCATCCTAACTGGCTGCATCACAGCCTGGTATGGTAACTGCTCGGCCCAAGACTGCAAGGAACTTCAGAGAGTCGTGAGCACAGCCCAGTCCATCAGACGAACCTGCTTCCCATCCATGGACTCCATCTATACCTCCCGCTGCCTGGAGAAAGCGGACAGTACAATCAAAGACCCCTCCCACTGGGTTATTGTCTCTTCCAACCTCTACTATCAGGCAGAAGATATAAAAGTCTGAGAACACGCACCATCAGATTCAAAAACAGCTTCTTCCCCGCTGTTACCAGACTCCTAAATGGCTCTCTTATGGACTGAACTGATCTTTCTGCACATCCTCTCTACAGTTGTAGCACTATATTCTGTATGATGCACCCAATGTCTATGTTTATGTATTTACAATATGTATTTACAGTATGTTCTATGTTTTCATGCATGGAACGATCTTCCAGGCATGTACGCAGAACAATAGTTTTCACTGTACCTTGATACACATGACAATAAATCTAAATTTAAATTTCATATAGATTGTAAATAGCTCTGTGGTTTCCTGCTAGTAACAACCTATCAATCTGAAATTGTCCCATTTAATTCTGCCCTTTTTGCTGTCCGTTAAACAATCCTCAATCCATGCAAATGTACCCAATCTCATGAATCCTAATGTTGTGTCATAACTGCTTGTGTGGCACCTATCAAATGCTTTTTGAAAATCCAAATACATCCACAGGCTCTGCCTTATCTGTTATTAGTTACATCCTCAAAAACTCAACAGATTTTTCAAACAGGATTTCCCTTTCATAAACTATGTTGACTCTGTTTAATCATATTTTGATTTTCTGATTGGCCTCTTACCATGCTCCTAATAATAGATTATAGAATTTGTCGACTACCGATGTCAGGCTAACTAGTCTGTACCTCCCCATTTTCTCTCTTCATACTTTCTTCAATAACAGGGCTATGTTTTCTATCGTCAATTCCTTGGGAACTTGTGATTTTGATTTGATTTGATTTTGATTTGATTTACTGTCACATGTACCGAAGTACAGTGAAAAGTGTTTTTCTGTGGCCAAGGGAGCGTACACAGTACGTACATAGTAGACAAAATAAGAATAATCGACAGAGAACATTGACAAATGGTACATCGACAAACAGTGATTGGTTACAGTGCGGAACAAGGGGCCAAACAAAGCAAATACATGAGCAAGAGCAGCATAGGGCTTCGTGAATAGTGTTCTTACAGAGAACAGATCAGTCCGAGGGGGAGTCGTTGAGGAGTCTAGTGGCTGTGGGGAAGAAGCTGTTCTTATGCCTGGATGTGCCTGTCCTCAGACTTCTGTATCTTCTGCCTGATGGTAGGGTCTGCAAGAAAGCAAAGCCTGGGTGTGAGCGGTCTCTGACAATGCTGTCTGCCTTCCTGAGGCAGCGGGAGGTGTAAATAGAACAAATGGGAGGATGGCAAGCTTGTGTGATGCTTTGGGCTGAGTTCACCACACTCTGCAGTTTCTTGCGATCTTGGGCCGAGCAGTTGCCATACCAGGCTGTGATGCAGCCGGATAGGATGCTCTCTATGGCACATCTGTAGAGGTTTGTGAGAGTCGATGCAGACATGCCGAATTTCTTTATCTTCCGTAGGAAGTAGAGAAGTTGTTGGGCTTTCTTGACTGTTGCAACAATGTGAGTGGACCAGGACAAACTGTAGGTGATGGTGACCCCAGGAACTTAAAGCTATCGACCATCTCCATTTCGGAGCCATTGATGCAGGCGGGGCTATGTGTCGTGCTGCGCTTCCTGAACTCGATGATCAGTTCCTTGGTATTTCTGAAATTTAGAGAGAGGTTGAATCTAAAATTTTATGATTTTGGAAGATAAAAATTTCATCCACTATCTCTGTAGCTACCTCTCTTAAAACTCTCAGATGTAGATCACCAGGTCCAGATGATTTGTGACCATTTAATCCCATTATTTTCCCCAGTTCTCGCCTAATACATGTAGGAAATGTGAAGGTACTGACCATAACCTTTCAATCCTCCTTCTATGCTTGGCTGATGCCAGAGGACTGGGGAATGGCAAATATTCACACTCTTGTTCAAAAAAAGGATGTAAGGATAATCCCAGCAACTACAGGCGGTGAGTTTAAAACGGTGGTGGGAAAACTTTTAGGGCAGAATTTAATGGTCAGCGAGGAATTCCCTGTGTGAGTCACTTGTCACCTTGATAGGGAGGAGAGAGTGTGACTGATCAAAGGCAATCAGTACTTGATCGAGGATCTGGGCATCGGGAAAGTTGGGGAGGGGGGTGCCTACTGAAAGCATTCTCCATGCTCTTGCTTCTGACCCCCTGCCCCCCTCTCCCTACAATCCCCATCACACAAAACCCCCCACCCACTTTACTTACTTGTGGCCCCTGGATCATCTGCGATCCTAGGCCTCCACTGTGTGTCCTTCTGGTGGCAGCCCTGGCAGCCTCAGTGGTGCTGTTGAGCCTAGCCTCTGATTGGCTGTTGACTGTTGCTAGGCAGGACTTCTGTCCCAGGGTCTTGATTCCAGAGGAAGGCTGACCACAGGCCTCGCACCTGCCTGATTGGCTTGAGGTTCAGGGGGCCTTCCCGAAAAGAGGCACCGGGGAATCACTCACTGGATCTCCAGCAAGCAGGCAAGACGTCTAACACCACAACAAGATCGTGCCCTACGATCCTTATACTCTGGATTTTAACTGATCGCAGTGTTGGGATGCGGAGCAGGCGGGCTTTGAATATCATGGTCCTACACTGAAAGTCATCTTGGGATCATGGAACGTGCAGGAAAAATTTGAATATTCAAAGGACCGGTTTGGGGGGGGGGGGGGGGGGGGGGGGGGGGGAGGGGGTAAGTAACAGGTAGGTGTTGGCCACCAATTGATGGCTTCTTAAACTCCTTAAGGTGTTTGTTAAGGGAGTGTTCAATTTTATTCTGGTGAGCCTGAACCATCTTGTGCATGATAGTTCACAGCTGTCCAGTTCGCTAAAGGGCCCAAATAGGTTTCTTTGGAGATGGTTTTGAGACAGGTCTGTGGAGCATTGGCATGCTCGCTGGTCCTAAGCTTGTTGTGCAAGGCCGCTGTCCACTGTTTCGACTTGCTGACCTTCCAAATTGTTGCCTGCTTTGTTTGACAAGACAGCAGCAGCCCCCAAGATGGTTGCTGCATATCTTTATGCTGGCTCCGGAAAAGCAGCTCCTGGAAGCGTTTGGCATCACCAATTGAGCGCTGAGCTTATCTCGTGGCCATGTAGGCCATTTGTATTTAAAAATCACCTTGCAGGAACAATGCTGCTTGTGTGCAGAGTCAGGACCTTCCAAACAGCAATGTAGGCGTACCTACACCACCTGGACTGCAGTGGTTCAACAAGATGGCTGACTCACCATCACCTTCCCGAGAGTAATTTGAGATGGGCAACAACCTTGCCAACAACACTCACATCCCACAAGAGAATAAAAAATAGCCATGACTAACCAACATTTTTGATCTGAGGTTTACATTTGCTTTTTGCAGAAGAGATTTCCAAACCGCCACCGATCTTTGGTGGTGTTTCCTACTTTCAATCCTGAAAGATCTGGCTCTAACCTTTAGATGATGACTCCTAGTCCTCGACTCCCCAACCAGCAAAAATAGTTTCTATCTACACAATCTGTTTCCTGTAATATCATCAAATCTTTGATCAAAATGTCCCTTAACCTTTTAAATGCCAGGGATTATAACTGATTTGTGTAATTACTCCTCATTTTTTAACTGTTGGATTTCTAGTATTATTTTGGAAAATCCTAAGCTGTACTCCGTCCATGGCCAATATATCCTTCTGAAGGTGTGATGCCCAGAATGGCTCACAGCATTACAGATGTGATTTAAACAGGTCTTTGGAGAGCCTAAACATGTTTCTATCACAGTGGTTAGCTTCACAGCGCCAGTGGCCTGGGTTTGATTCCTGGCTTGAGTCACTGTCTGTGTGGAGCCTGCACGTTCTCCCTGTGTGTCTGCTAGGGTTTCCTCCGGGTGCTCCATTTTCCTCCGACATGTCCCAAAAGATGAGTTTGTTAGGTGAATTGGACACTCAATTTTCCCTCTGTGTACCCAAACAGGCACCGGAATGTGGCGACTGGGGGCTTTTCACAGTCACTTTATTGCAGTGTTAATGTAAGCCTACTTGTGAAACTAATAAAGATTATTATACTCTACTCGTGAAGGTATAAAACGCAGCATTCCATGAGCTTTTTTTGGTTATTTTCATTATCTTTTCATGCCATTAAATTATCTGTGTACCTGGATCACCAGTTTCTTTTAACTTCCTGTGGGCAGCAGCGCAGGACAGTGGTTAACACAGTTGCTTCACAGCTCCAAGGTCCCAGGTTTGATTCCCGGTTTGGGTCACTGTCTGTACGGAGTCTGCACTTTCTTCCCGTGTCTGCGTGGGTTTCCACCGGGTGCTCCGGTTTCCTCCCACCGTCCAAAGATGCACAGGTTAGGTGGATTGGCCATGACAAATTGCCCTTAGTGTCCAAAAAAAAGGTTAGGTGGGGTTAATGGGTTACAGGGATAGGGTGGAGATGTGGGCTTAAGTAGGGTGCTCTTTCCAGGGGCCGGTGCAGACTCGATGGGCCAAATAGTCTACTCCTGCACTGTACGTTTTATGATTTCCCTCTCTCTAACTTTTCAACATTTTGAAATTATCCTATTCTAGTGTTTTTGATCTAAATTGGATGAACTCACTTTTGCCTACATTGAAATCTATGTGTCAGTTTTTCCCATTACGCTTCTATCTACAATGTCTTTCAGTCCCATCATGTAAGCTGTTAATGAGTACAGTAAATAGTTGAGACTCCAACATAGATGCAGGATACCGTTAGTCACATTCTCCCAGTTAGAGTACCTCCCCATTAGCCCAACTCTCTGTCCCCCATCTACTCAGCCCATTTCCTAACCAGGTCAATAATTTGCCTTTTATTCCATGAGCTTCAATTTATTAACAGTGTCTGATGAGGGACTTAATTGAATGTCTTCTGGAAATACACATTAATAATATCCAGTATCATTTCCCTATCCACCACTTTATTCACCTCTATAAAAGCTCAATCAGGTTTGTCAGGCATGAACTACACTTTACAAATCCATGCTGGCTCTCTCTGACCAGCTGAACATTTTCAAGGTATTCAGTTACCGAACCCTTAATTAGAGACGTGAGCAATTTGCAGGCAGCAGATGTTCGGCTAACTGGTCTATAATTCATTGGTTTCCCTCCTGTCGTCTTTCTACATAGTGAAGAGCCATGCATCATTTTCCAATCTGAATGATCAGTTTCTGAATCAAGAGAATTTTGGAAGGTATGAGTGGAATTGTCCCATTTTGACACTAAGTGCGATGGTGGGTGGCTCTAGCGGTGCCTGTCCCGTTGGCCAGAATGGTGGAGCCCCACACCCGATTTAGCACTTGGAGCCTCATTAATTATGCACAGGCGAGTTTCCCTCCGACTCTCTTGGTGGGCTACAACTGATTTGTCTGTCCACCCTCAACTGGCAGGTTTGAAGGTCCCGACCCCATATTTAAATACCAGTCCATCACACCCATATCACCCTCTCCAGCCCACCTGTCTTCAACCAACACTTCAACATGTCTGGAATCCAGAGGGAAAATGCAAGCAGCCTCAAGAGGAAGGAAGCACCAGAACTTTCAGTCCTGGGGCCGTCAAGCCTTTATTCAGGGAGTCCAGCCCCATCGGTATGTCCTCTACCCCAGGGATGGCATAAAGAAGCACACTGACCTCACTTCTCCCACCTGGGAGGCCGTTGCCAAGGAGGTCAGTGCAGCTGTGACCATCACCATACCCTCTGCAGCCCAATGTCACACCTAGGAACATCAACTGCAGGATAGCACACCACACTGTGCTTTCGGAAGGTTATTGTTTTCCATAGTCTTCTTTGGAAACAGAGACCCGGACCATCGTCAGCGGGCTCCTGAGGAGCAACGCAAGTGTTCACACCCAGGAGGGCCCCAGCATGCTTACAGTAATTTGGGTGGGTCCCTGACCCCAATTCATTATCATTTTTCTTCAATATCTAGCTTGCTAACCTCGACCTCTATTGAAATCACTGACCAAAAGTAATTATTCAATGTGATTGCCATTTTCAAATTTTGTTGAAAATATCACCATTATCAGTAACTCACTAACATCACAAACCTCACCAACACCTGGAACCTTATGTCAAAATTGGGAGAGCTGATCCACAGATTGGTAGAGCAAAAGCTTGTCATAGCCATACTAATACTCACATGAAAGAATCATGACTTACAACCAATGTCCCTGACACCTCTAGCATCAGTCCTTGGTATGACCTACTCCACAACAGGATACACCCACCAAACATGGTGGCACTTTGGGAGACACATCGCCATGGGAGTCCTCAAAATTGACTCCATACAAACTGTGGTGGTATGAATGTGAGCACTGCCATTGGTGCAGAGCATCGGTTTCCCATTGGCTCTGGCTGGTCATGTGCCTCCAGTCCGATTGGTTGGGACTAGTCATGTGACTGCTCACCAATTGGTCGAGAGGCAAGTAGACCCCGCCTCCGAGGTGGGGTATAAGTACCCAGGTTTCCCGGCAGTCAGCCTTTCTCTGTAGTCGACCACCGGGCTAACAACTAGCTGATTAAAGCCACAGTTTGGATCTTCATCGTGTCTCGAGTCCAATTGATGGTACATCAATTTAATCAGCTAGAATTTTGGAATGGAGCTACGCATCAAGCCTGACTGCCTCCGCACCAGCCCGCATGCTGCAAATGCGTCTGCAATCTTTAAACACTGGCAGGCATGTTTCAACAGTTACCTGACAACTGCAGCCAGCAAGCCCACCAAGGAGCAGAAACTCCACATCCTCCACTCATGCGTGGGCACGGCGGTATATTCAATGATTGAGGATGAAAGCAATTTTGAGGCGGCCATGGAGATTCTCAAAGGACATTTTCTCCGGCCGGTCAACGAAGTATACGCACGGCATTTCCTGACGACTAGCAACAGTTCCCTGGTGAGTCCCTCGACGAGTTTTACCCGGCCCTCGCAGCTCTAGGGAGAACGTGCGCGTGTCTCCAAGTTTCGGCGACGGAGCACATGGAACTTTTAATTAGAGACGCTTACGTTGCTGGCATGCAGTCCCCTTCTATCCGCCAACGATTGCTGGAGAAGAACGCGCTCAGCCTAGCTGAGGCACGGACCCTTGCAACCTCCCTGGAGGTTGCTGACCTGAACGCCCGTGTATATGCCCCCGGCCGCGCAGCAACCCCCTGGACTTCATGGCATGCGCCACCCCCGTCCTCCGTGGACCCCGACACCCCCCAGGCCTGCGCTGCGGGTCGCTCCGACAAACTAGCGGGGCCCCATTGCTATTTTTGCGGCCTCTCCAAGCACCCCAGCCCGCGCTGCCTGGCCCGCTCCGCTCTGTGTAAGAGCTGCGGGAAGAAGGGCCACTACGCGGTGGTCTGCCAGGCCAAGTTGGACGCTGCTGTTCCGCGCAGCGACTGTGGACCGCCCCCCTGGGCCCCCCTAGGGCCCAGCGCCGCGCACCAACCTCTACGGCCCGCCTCTACGGCCCCCGCAACGGCCCCACGGTCCTCCCGACCCGCACTCCCAGCTGCCCCGACCGGCCCGCAGACGCCGCTGACACTGCCCCCAGCCGCCATGAGGTTCCCACAGGTGCCGCCACCTTGGGCCCCGGACGCCATGTTCGGGCCATGGGCGCCTCTATCTTGGGGCCCCGGCTCCACGTGCAGGACCTGGGCGCCGCCATCTTGGAACCCCGATTCCACGTGCGGGTCCTGGGCACCGCCACCTTGGGCCAACACGGTAGGCCCTGCCAGCGATTACTCTGCCACTGAGGAGGATCTGGAACTCTCGCCACGACTTTCTTCCATCACACTCGACCAGTCACGACCACGCACGCTCGCCAAGACTACGACAACGATCCAGCTCAACGGACACAAAACGAGATGCCTGCTGGACTCCGGGAGCACGGAAAGTTTCATCTACCCCGACACGGTAAGACGCTGTGCGCTCCCCATCCATCCAGTTAAGCATAAGATTGAATTGGCCTTGGGTTCGCACTCCGTCCAAATCACCGGGTGCTGCATAGCGGACCTCACGGTCCAGGGGAGGGTTTTCAAAAACTTCAAACTCCTCATCCTTCCCCTTCTTTGCACTCCGGCACTCTAGGGTTGGATTTCCAGTGCAACCTGCAGAGCTTGACCTTCCAATTCGGCGGCCCTATTCCCCCTCTTACTGTTTGCAGCCTCGCGTCCCTCAAAGTGGACCCCCCTTCCTTGTTTGCTAATCTCACCCCAGATTGTAAACCTGTCGCCACCAGGAGCAGACGCTACAGTGCCCAGGACCGGACCTTCATCGGGTCCGAGGTCCAGAGGCTCCTTAAGGAAGGAGTTATCGAGGCCAGCAACAGTCCCTGGCGAGCCCAATGCTGGTAGTTCGGACTGGGGAGAAAAACCGGATGGTCATTGATTACAGTCAGACCATCAACAGGTTTACGCAGCTGGACGCGTACCCTCTCCCCCGTATTTACGACCTGGTTAACAGGATCGCGAAATACAACGTTTTTTCCACGGTGGACCTTAAGTCCGCCTACCACCAGCTCCCTATTCGCGCGATTGACCAAAAGTACACTGCGTTTGAGGCAGATGGGCGCCTCTACCACTTCCTCAGGGTTCCATTCGGTGTCACAAATGGAGTCTCGGTCTTCCAACGGGAGATGGACCGAATGGTCGACAAGCACGGTTTACGGGCCACCTTCCCGTATCTCGATAACGTCACCATCTGCGGCCACGACCAGAAGGACCACGACGTCAACCTCCAAAAATTCCTCCAAACCGCGAAACTCCTTAATTTAACCTACAATAAGGATAAGTGCATGTTTAGCACCGACTGTCTAGCCATCCTTGGCTACGTAGTGCGTAACGGAGTGATGGGCCCGATCCCGAACGCATGCGCCCCCTGATAGAACTCCCCCTCCCCAACTCCCTCAAATGCTGTCTGGGCTTCTTCTCCTATTACCCCCAGTGGGTCCCCAACTACACCGACAAAGCCCGCCCCCTCATCCAGTCCACCTCCTTTCCCCTGTCGATGGAGGCCCGCCAGGCCTTTAGCCGCATCAAAGCAGACATCACAAAGGCCACGATGCGCGCCATCGACGAGTCCCTCCCATTCCAGGTCGAGAGCGACACGTCTGACGTAGCTCTGGCAGCCACCCTGAACCAAGCGGGCAGACCCGTGGCCTTCTTCTCACGAACCCTCCACGCTTCCGAAATCCGCCATTTCTCGGTGGAAAAGGAGGCACAGGCCATAGTCGAAACTGTGCGATATTGGAGGCACTATCTGGCCGGCAGGAGGTTTACCCTCCTCACAGACCAACAGTTAGCAGCTTTTATGTTCGATAATGCACAGAGGGGCAAAATCAAGAACGACAAGATCTTGCGGTGGCGGATCGAGTTGTCCGCGTACAATCTTGTATCGTCCTGGGAAGCTCAACGAGCCTCCCGATGCCCTATCCAGCGGTACCTGCGCCAGCGCGCAGATCGACCGCCTCCGCTCCCTCCACACGGACCTCTGCCATCCAGGGGTCACCCGTTTTTACCATTTTATTAAGACCCGCAACCTACCCTACTCCGTTGTGGAGGTCAGGACCGTCACCAGGGACTGCCACGTCTGCGCCGAGTGCAAAACGCACTTCTACCACCCCGAACGAGCGCATCTGATCAAGGCATCCTGCCTCTTTGAACGTCTCAGTATAGACTTCAAGGGTCCCCTCCCCTCCAACAACCGTAACACATATTTCTAGAGTGTTATCGACGAATACTCCCGCTTCCCTTTCGCCATTCCCTGTCCCGACATGACCACAACAACCGTCATAAAGGCCCTCCTATCCACCTTCTCCCTGTTCGGCTGCCCCGCGTACATCCACAGCGACCCAGGGGTCCTCCTTTATGAGTGACGAACTGCGTCAATTCCTGCTCAGCAGGGGCATAGCCTCTAGCAGGACGACCAGTTATAACCCTCGGGGTAACGGTCAGGTCGAGCGGGAGAATGGCACCATTTGGAAGACCATCCTGCTGGCCCTACGGTCCAGAGATCTCCCTATTCCCTGTTGGCAAGAGGTCATCCCCGACGACCTGCATTCAATCCGGTCTCTCCTCTGTACCACCACCAATCAAACACCTCATGAACGTCTTCTTGTTTTCCCCAGGAAGTCGTCCTCAGGAGCCCCTCTCCCGACCTGGCTGGCCACTCCCGGGCCCATCTTGCTCCGGAAGCATGTGCGGGTGCACAAGTCCGACCCGTTGGTTGAGCGAGTCCAGTTACCCCACGCCAACCCGCAGTATGCGTACGTGGAGTATCCCGACGTTCGGCAGGATACGGTCCCGCTTCGGGACCTGGCACCCGCCGGCGTGCGGCCTTCCCCCCTACATCAACACCTCCCACCCAACACCAATTCCCCCCAGCGCCCCCCGCGCCCCCACGACCCAGCGCACATCCCCCCTCTCCCCCGATTACAGCGTCTCCACCACCAGCCCGGGGTATGGAGACACATCTACGACCGACGCTCCCGGAGGCAAGGACAACCATTGGCCCGATGTCACCGGCTCCACTGCAACGGTCCTCCAGAACACCACGGGCACCCGACAGGCTGATCGTGTCCATCTGATGCGACCATGGGACTTTGTTTTGGACCTTGTTGTTATTCTGTTGCACCTTAAGTTAGTAGTAGTAGGATTGTTTTTTGCCACGAGCCAGTGGGCAGCCCACCTTTCTCGATTTTCGCTGCTCATACCACCAGTCCTCGGAACCCCCCCCCATCTCTCTCTTCCACTTACACCCCCCCCGCCTTCTTTCTCCACAAGGGGTGAATGTGGTGGTATGAATGTGAGCACTGCCATTGGTGCAGATCATTAGTTTCCCATTGGCTCTGGCTGGCCATGTGCCTCTCATCCGATTGGCTGGGACTAGTCATGTGACTGCTCACCAATTGGTCGAGAGGCAAGTAGACCCCGCCTCCGAGGCGGGGTATAAGTACCCAGGTTTCCCGGCGGTCGGCCTTTCTCTGTAGTCGACCACCGGGCTAACAACTAGCTGATTAAAGCCACAGTTTGGATCTACATCGTGTCTCGAGTCCAATTGATGGTATATCACAAACCCAATGGAGTCTCATTGCATTGCATCAAAATGGGTATGGAAACCCTCTGCTGATTACTACCTGTTACCCTCCTTCAGCTGATAAATCAGTACTCCTCGATATTGAGCACAACTTGTAAGAAGTACGAAAAGTAGCAAGGGCACAGAATGTATTCTGAGTAGGACAATTCATTGTCTATCACCAAGAGTAGCTTCACAGCACCATGACTGACTGAACTGCCCATATTCTGAGCTATCAGACTGGTCCATTGGGAAGCAGTGAGAGAATTAACACAATGGAAAAATCTACTTGACCATGCTCTCACCAGTCTACCTGTCATAGATGCATCGTCAATGATGGTATTGGTATGAATGCACAACAATCTTGTGGATCATCTTCACAATGAGGACCCCCTCCATGGGCTTGTGTGGAATTATATTAAATGAGATAGATTCAGAACATTTTCAACATTTCAAAGCTCAGCATCATGAGATATGTTGGACAATCAGCAGCAACAAAATTATATTCTGTCATAATCTGTAACCTTATAGCGTGACATATCACTCATTCTATCCTTACCAACAAGCCTGGGGACCAAGCTGGGCTCAATTAGAGGTGCAGAAGATCAAGCCAAGAGCAGCACCAGACATACCAAGAAACAAGGTGCCAACGGTTGAAGCAAAAGCAAAGGATTCTCATGCATGCTAAAACAGAGGAAGCAGCAAGCTATTATCACAACTAAATGGTCCCACAACCAATGGCACACGGTGGCAGACTGGTTAGCACTGTTGTCTCACAAAGCCAGGAACCTGGGTTCAATCTGGCCTTGGGCGACTGTGTGTGGGGAGTTTGTACATTCTCCCGTGTCTGCGGAGGTTTCTCTGGGTGCTCCGGTTTCCTCCTACAGTTCAAAGATGTGCAGGTTAGGTGGATTGGCCATGATCAACACATCAAGTTCGTAGAATCATAGAATCCCTGCAGTGCAGAAGGAGGCCATTCGGCCCATCAAGTCTACATTGACCTTACGAATGCCTACCCAATTCCTGCAATTCCACCCTGAGGGGCAATTTAGCATGACAAGTGGAAAGTAAATCAGCACTATACAAGTGCCAGGCAATTACCATCTCAAAAAATGTAGAATCTGATCACTTCTCCTTGATTTCAATGTTTTTAGCCTTGCTGAATCCCTTATCATCAACATGCAGGGGGTTACAGATCAGCCAATGAAACATTATAAATACAAGCGGAGCGTTTAACAACGGCATCACCTGGCCCCCAGGAGCAGCGATCCTGTGCCGCACAGGGAGCCTGCATGGCACTGGAGTGCTTCACGCAGCTCCAGCTGCCGATATGGGCGCCAGCACGGGCATCACAGGTCCGCACATGCACACCATGGCTGGTGCGGGTCCGTGCATGAACGCTATAGCCGGCGTGAGTCTGCGCATACGCATGGGTTGCCTTCTTAGTGCCGGCCGCCGGGGCAACATGGTGGAGCCCTACAGGGACCCAGCGCGGAGGAACATAGCCCCCCCCCCCCTGGGATTAGCCTGCCGCTGATCGGTAGGCCCTGATCGTGGGCCTGGCCACCGTGGAGGCCCATCCCCCCCGGAGTCGGATCCTCCCTCTCCCACACCAGGACGGCCCCCACAGCATGAACGTTGAGGTCCCTCCGGGTAGGACCACATGGGAACGACGTCGGCGGGACTCGGCCGAACACGGAATCCAGCCCAATGTACCTGAAGATGAGTGACTCATCTCCCAATTCTCCGAGTCCTTTTCCGCAATCTACAAGGCACAAGTAAGGAGTGATTTGCAATTCTCTCTACTTGCCTCAACGGTTGCAGCCCAACAGTGCTCAAGAAGTTCAACTCCATCCTGGATGAGATGATATTTTTATGTAGTGAGTTGTTATAATCTGGAGTGCACTATCTATAAGGGTAGTGGAAGCCAAATTAAACAGTAACTTTCCAAAGTAAATTTGACATATACTTGAAAAAGAAAAGAATGCATGCCTATGGGGAAAGAGAAATGGAATGGTGCTGATTGGATAACTCTTTAAAGAGCTGACAGAGGAAAAGTGGGATGGGTAGTTTCCTTCGGGTATTGTCTCATTATGTAATTCTATAAAGTTAGAATTAGCAGCTAACTAATCTGGTAAGTATTTAGGCTACCAGGGCAGGTCAAAGGCTAGGAATCCTACGGTGAGTAACTCACCTCCAGACCCCCCCCCCCCCCCCCCCCCCCAAAGCTTGTCCAACATCTACAAGGCACAAGTCAGAAGTGTCGTGGAATACTCTCCACTTGCCTAAATGAGTGCAGCTCCAACAACACTCAAGAAGCTTGACACCATCCAGGATGAAGCAGCCCGCTTGATTGCTCCTCCTCCTTCCACAAATATTCAAACCCTCCACCACTGACAAACAATGGCAGCCGGGTGTACCATCTACAAGATACACTGCAGTAACTTACCAAGGTTCCTCAGACAGCACCTTCCAAACCCACAACCACTACCATCTAGAAGGACAAGGGCAGTAGATACCTGTGAACCCCACCACCTGGAGGTTTCCCTCCAAGTCACTCACCGCCCTGACATGGAAATATATCGCCGTTCCTTCACTGTCGCTGGGGCAACATCCTGGAACTCCCTCCCTAATAGCACAGTGGGTGCACCTACACCTCATGGACTGCAGCGAGGGAAACTCATCACCACATTCTGAAGGGCAACTAGGGATGGGCAATAAACGTTGACCTAACAAGCGACACGCACATCCAGTAAATGAATATTAAAAAAGTATTTTCCAGCTTTATTTCATTATGAAATAATGCCCCAGTCTTTGGAGTAGGGGTGTGGTTGATTAGCTACTGGTGATATACCTATCGTGTGGTTCAAAGTGACACCACAACTAAGGATCAATCCCTATTCATGCAAGTTTGTTTCCTTTGCCTTGCCCCATGCTTGATGTAGAATAGTGGCCCTCAAACTACGTAATCAATTGTCTTTCTCTTGGCGAGAGATGCCTATATTGATGAGGGTTAATTACTTACTTACCTATCCTAATCTCGGGGTGCCAATGGCCCCTGGGCTACTCCATTGGGCGGGGGCTACCTGGCGCTGCCAGTCCTGGAGGCCCACTCTTGTCTTAACCAGGGTCTGCATGCTCGTAGCCATGGAGCACAGGGAGTGGACTATCTCCATTTGGGTCTGTACCACATCACACTGCGACTGTGCTACCACGCTGTGGGTTTGTGACAAATCAGCCAATGATTGGGCCACCTCCATTTGGGTCTGGGCCACCTCACTCAGGGACTGGGCCACCCCCGCCCAGTGTCTGCGCAACGCCAGCCAGCGCCTGGGCGATGCCGCTGATGTTCCCACTATGGCCTGCTGTGACTGGGTCACGTTGAGGAGTGCCGCTGCAATGCCCCGATGGCTCTGGAACATGGCTGCCTGTGAGGGGGCAGCTCTGTCCTCGGCCTCGGCCACCGCCTGCACAGAGTGCCCCAGGACCTGGACACGTTGACCCATATCTGACACCATCACCCCCAATGCCTCCACCTGTGTGGCATCAGCCTGGGCGGCGGCACCCAGTGCTCCTGCACGAGGATGGACTCCTCCACCTGCGCCTGCAAGTGAGGGGGATGTGGGTGTGTGGGGAGTGGGGTGGGGGGGTGGTGGGGTGTGGGGTGAAAGGTGGTGTGGGTTGGGGTGTCCACACATGTGTCATGGGGATCCGCAACTAAGCAGGGTCTCACTTCCTCACCTGTCGCCGAACCCCACCCCAGCGACATCCCTTTCCACTGGGCCTCTGGCCACGTCAGGGCCCTCTGCTCGAGCATGGTGAGGGCCTCTGTTCTGGAGGTCTCCCTCCGGTCGTCTCCCTCTCCCAGCGGTTGTGCATGGCCTTCTCGTGGGGGCAGAGGAGGGGGGGACACAAACACCATAACCATTCGGCGTTCCAATGCAAGCAGCCCAGGGGTTAGGTAGATGGTGGCCTCAGTGGCCAGGGAACACAGCCATAATGGCTGGCATGGGTGCTGGCATGTGGGGCAGGGTGGGGGTCCGGCCGTCCCCGGGGGGGGGACCAGGTTGCGGATCTGTGTGGGGGGCCTGGATTGGTGCCAGGGGTACGGAGCAGCCAACTCACCCTGGCCTTCCTGGGGAGGTTGTGAAGTTTCTTCCAGCATTGCATGCCAGTCCAGGCGATGTTGCCCACTGTGCTGACCGCCTCTGCCACCTGCGCCCAGGCAGGACGAACGGCAGCTCCTGGTGGCCTTCCTCTCGGGCTGGGGTATAGGGTCATCCTTCTCTCCTCCACGGTGTCCATGAGAGTGTCCAGCTCAGCGTCCCTGAACCGTGGTGCTGCTCTCCTTGCAGCCATCTTGTTGACTGGGGCGGTGTATGTGGGGGGATGGACCGTTTAAGTGCGGCTGCGGCGTGTGAGCCTCATGTGTGGCAATCACTGACCCAGCCAGTCTAGCACTGTCTTGTATGGAATTGATTGTGTTCCACGTGGCGCTGGTGCTAGCCCATTTAAAGTAGCTGAATCGGTGCAGCTGTTGCACCGTTTTTGTGGCATAGAACGCCACGGTTCCCACGTCAGCATCGGCACTTAGTCTCAAAATCAGAGAACCCAGCCTTTTGTTTTTGCTTATGTGCAATGTTTTCAGATGAAAAGCATACTAGTTATAAGGTCATGATAAGAAAGGGGCCAGGGAACCAACAGGAAAACCGCCATGGGAAATGAATTGCACTTTCTTCCTATCAGAAAGAAATTGAAATGACATCAGCAATTTTTACTATTAATTGAAACTCTCTTCAAACAAACAACACTGCAGAGTGGTTCAGAAGGTTTGCTGCAAATGGGTTTGGCATACTTTGTACCAGTAATCATCCAGTCTGACTATGAAATGTAGCTCCACCAGTCTGGACTCCTGATTGTGGAAAAGAAAGTGCCACCCATGTCTATGCATCTCAGAGTTCTGCAATCTCTCACCATTTAGATAATAAGCTTTTTTTTTATTCTTCCTGCCAAAATGGACAATTTCACATTTTCCCACATTTAGGGCAACACAAGTGGATAGCATTGTGGCTTCACAGCGCTAGGGTTCCAGGTTTGATTCCCGCTGGGTCACTGTCTGTGCGGAGTCTGCACGTTCTCCCCGTGTCTGCGTGGGATTTCCTCCGGGTGCTCCGGTTTCCTCCCACAGTCCAAAGATGTGCAGGTTAGGTGGATTGGCCATGATAAATTGCCCTGAGTGTGCAAAGGGGTAGGAGGGTTTATTGGGTTACGGGGATAGGGTGGAAGTGAGGGATTAAGTGGGTCGGTGCAGACTCGATGGGCCGAATGGCCTCCTTCTGCACTCTATGCTCTATGTTCTATTATATTTTGCCAGATCTTTACGCACTCACTTAAACCTTCTATATTCCTTTGTAGCCTCCTTGTGTCTTCTCAACTTACCTTTCGATCTAGCTTTATATCATCCGCAAACCTTGCTGCCAACGTTTTGGTCCCTTCATCCAAGTCATTTATATAGACTGTATAAAGTTGAGGCTCCAGCGCTGATTTTATGGCATACTACTCGTCATATCCTGCCAACTAGAAAAAGACCCATTTATGCCAACTCTTTGTTTCCTGTTATCTTGTCAATCTTCTATCCATGACAATAGTTACCCCCTAAACCATGAGCTTTTAATTTCTGCAATAACCTTTGATGTGGCATCTTTCAAATACCTTCTGGAAATCTAAGTACAATATATCCACTGGTTCTTATTTATCAACAGCACATGCTACTGCTTCAAAGAACTTTAATTAATTGGTTAAACCATGTTGACTCTGCCCAATTTCCTTGCATTTTTCTAAGTACCCTGCTACAACCTATTTCATAATAGCTCCTAACATTTTCCCTATGAGAAATGTTAGGGTTAGGGTTCCCTATGAGAAATGTTAGGCTAATTGTCCTATAGTTTTCTGATTTCTGTTTCCCTCCCTTTTTGAACAAAGGAGTTACATTCATTATATTGCAATCTAATAGAAGGCATGGTGGTACAGTGGTTAGCACTGCTGCCTCACATCTCCGGGTTCCGGGTTCAATTCCGGCCTCAGGTGACTGTGTGGAATTTGTACTTTATCCCCGTGTCGGCGTGGGTTTCCTCCAGGTGCTCCGGTTTCCTCCCACAGTCCAAAGATGTGCAGGTTAGGTGGATTGGCCATGCTAAATTGCCCCTTAATGTCCTAAACGTTAGGTGGGGTTACTGGGTACGGGGATAGAGTGAAGGTGTGGGCTTAAGTAGGGTGCTCTTTCCAAGGGCCAGTGTAGGCTCAATGGCCCGAATGGCCTTCTTCTTCACTTAAATTCTATGATCTTCTATGATAATGAAACTGTCCCTGAATTGAGTGAATTTTGAAAAATTAAAACCAATGCATCAACTATCTCAGTAAGACACTATGATAAAATTTATCAGGATAAATGAAATGAAAATCATTTATTGTCACGAGTAGGCTTCAAATGAAGTTACTGTGAAAAGCCCCTAGTCGCCACATTCCGGTGCCTGTTCGGGGAGCCCACAGCTACAATAATTTTCTCAGTACCAATTCCCGGTGATTGTAATTTTCCTGAGTTGATCCCTCCCTTCCAATTCCTGATTTGCCGCTATTTCTGGGATGTTTTTCAATAGTGCAGACCAATGCAAAGGACCTGGTTAATTTGTCTGCCATTTCCTTATTTTCCATTGCTAATTCCCCGGACTCACTGTTCCTGTGCTGTATTGTTCTTTGTTCTTTAGGGTTTTGGCCAAGGGTGGTTTCATGACCGGTCCAGGCTTGTCGGGCCGAAGGGCCTGTTCCTCTGCTGTATTGTTCTCTGTTCTTTGTATAGTGCCAATGCTCATTTTGTTCACACTTTTCTGTTGTAAATATCTATAGAAACCTTTACCATCTGTCAGAGGTCTTTGATCTGGGAACAATTTAGTTAGCCTCAGCAAACTGCAGAAGGAGCTTTGACCCAAAATAAAACGACATTACTAAATAATTGAGCATGATATAGTACTGATATTCATACTGTTTCAGCTATTCTGCCCTATTATAATAAATAATAAACAAAGGCCAGGGCAAAACGCTGAACTACTTAGATTACAGTGAATCGTGGGCACAATGGGCAAAGTCACCCACTGACTGGTTAGATTACTGTGGTCACTCAAAATCCTGCCAACATGGAGAAAGGAACTCTGCAGCATAGAAAGGTATAAAAGCCTGTCAGCTCTAAGCCAGGCAAGGAGAAAGACAGGAGAGAGCGAACAGAAGATGAAAGAAGACGGTTGATCTGCAGACAGATGCAGGAAGAGAGTTCTGGCTGATCACCACCAGCTCCACAGAACTTATTTCATTTACAGAAAGCTGACTGGACAGGTGCTGATGAGGATACTTGAACTTGGTCTTCCAGTACAAAGAGTTGTTCCTGACCGAGTATTGCAGTGTGCACATTCCAAAGCCCAGGATGACGTGCTGATGGATGCACTAAAGCTTGAGTCAGCCACTGCGGACGAGCAATGGGGCGAGGTCCCTGTCTAAAACCTTTCAACCATAGTGAACTGAAGGGAGTGGACTTGTATAGAACCCCCTCAGGCTGTATGACTCACATTGAATGTATACCGTGAATATTGTATTGAATATTGTAGTGAATTGTACTGAAGGACTTCAGAGTGCGCATGATCTATATAGAAAAAATAAATACCTTTGCACCATTTGTAATGACCATTTTGAAAAGTCTGTAATGTTTCTTTGACTGTATCGAAGTACCTCAGAGTGCAACAAGATGGGGAATTTTGTGCCTGTGTTCGCCACATACATAAACAGTGACAGAGACCTCCGCGATTTGGGCTGGAGATCCTTAGATGTCAGTGCTTGTCGGGACGCCCCTTAAAGATGGCCATTTGCCAGCCCTAAATGTCCCCGGCCTGTCAGAGTGACATCATAAACCACACCCACTCATTTTCTTTTGGCAAAGAAGCTCAAAATTCCACGTAAATTCCGCACCGGACAGACACTTTGCCATTTTTTGGTAAAATTCAGCCCCTGATCTGACAACTGGGCAGTAGATTTGGAGAGATACATGCTGGTTTTCAGTCAGAGCCGGACTCTCTGACAAATTAGGGGAAAATTCTGCCTGATATATGTAGAAACCTAAATATTATTGGGCTTTGTGTGATGGCCAGTTTGAAATGTTTGTAATGATCTTTCAGATATTTTTCGAATAAAGTTATTTTTGCAAGAGAAAAACGTTAGTACGTTTTGTCCATTTTGGTTTCACTCAACAGAGAACACCGAGAACGGATATGCAACCAAATTCAAGTGTTGGCGTCTCATCTTGTAATTGTAGCATTTAGGGACCAAAAAGGGGGAATTGAACAGCAACACATCAGGAATGTATAATCGGGGAATTTCGCCACACATCAGGAACATGTGACCCAGGGAGGGATATGCAAATTCTGCCCACACTATCTGCGTTTATATTTCTAGCTAGCTTTTTCTCATATACTAATGTTTTGCTCTTCATGAATATTTTTGTCATTCTTTGCTATATTTTATGTTCTGTCCAATCTTCTGACCTTCCACTCATCCTTTTGTAATTATATGTCTTATCTTTAAGTTTGATTCTATTTTTCACATTCTTAGTTAACCATGGATGGTGGGTCCTGCTGTTGAAATTTTTCTTTCATGTTGGAATGTATCTACTCTGTATTCTGAAATATAACTTTAAACGCCTGTCACTGCATCTCTATTGACCTATCGTTTAACTTAATTTGCCAGTTCGCTTCAGCTATCTCTACTTTCATGCCCTCATTTAAAATACCAGTCTTGGACCCTGTCTTCTCTCCCTCAAACTAAATAGAAAATTCAACCAGAGGGTATAGCCTTCACCTTGAGGTCATTAATTAATCCTATCTCATTGCACAATACCAGCACTGGGATTCTCCCCTACCCGGCGGGGCCGGGGCGTATCGGAGCAGCGTGAACCACTCCAGCGTCGGGCCGCCCCAAAGGTGTGGGGGCCAGCCCTCACATTGAGGGGCTAGGCCCGTGCTGGAGTGCTTCGCCTTCCGCCGGCTGTCGTGAACGGCCTTTGGCGCCACTCCAGCGGGGCCGAAAGGACTTCGCCGGCCGGCGTAAGTCCGTGCATGCGCCGGAGCGTCAGCGGCTGCTGACGTCATACCGGCGAATGCGCAGGGGAGGGGGTCTCTTCTGCCTCCGCCATGGTGAAGACCATGGCAAAGGCGGAAGAAAAAGAGTGCTCCCACGGCACAGGCCCGGTCGCGGGCCCGGCCACCGTGGGGGCACCCCCCAGGGTCAGATTGCCCCATGCCCACCCCCAGGACCCCGGAGCCCGCCAGCGCCGCCAATCCCGCCGGTCAGGTAGGTGGTTTAATCCACGCGATTCCCGCCCCGCTGAATCTCGAGGGGCGTAGAATTCGGGACACGGCGGGGGCGGGATTGACACCGGCCCCGGGCGATTCTCCGACCCGGCGGGGGGTCTAAGAATCCCGCCCCAGATCCATAGCCTGTTCTTTGGTTGGCCCCAGAACGTGCTGTTCTAAGAAACGATCCCAAAAACATTCTATGAACTCCTCCTCTCGGCTATGTTTGACCATCTGATTTTTCCAGTCCATGTGCAGCTTAAAATCTTCCATGACGATCGCCATACCTTTCTGGCAAGCTCCCATTATTTCTTCCTTTTATTCCCATCCTCCAGGTACCGTTAGGGGCCCTGTGCACCACTTCCACAAGTCATTTATTGCCTTTTTCATTTCTCATCTCTACCCTAGTTCTACAAACTAGTTTTCTGAATTTAGGCCGTTCCCCTCTTTTGTGCTAATACCGTCCTTGATTAACAGAGCCATCCCTCCACTTTTTAGCTAGCTCACAAAGCAGAGAATATATGATTCAGCTGATATATCCTTCAGCATATATATAATAAAACGAAGTTTGCAAAAAGATAATTCATGTAAAACGATAAAAAATTCAATTTTGTTAAGTGGTGCATTGATATTGAAATTAAATTAATTTAATTAATTCAAAAAATTAGATTGGACCATAAATGTTTACTGCATAGGAGGAGGCAATTGGGCCTATAATGTACATGACAGCTCTTTGTTCGTGCAGCTGAAAACACATGTAAACAACTGAGCTGAATTTGGATTGTGTAGTTTGAGAATTTGCAGTGTGAATAATTTCCTGGGATGCATCTGTACAGTGCAGTCAGTGCAATATGATAGAATATTTTTCCTTAACTTCTAGCCTGATAGATTTTCTTCAAATATTAAAAAAAAACAAATGGAGAATTTTGAAAGAGATTAAGAGAAGAAAAAGCGATAAACAGACCAGCGGAAGGCCACTGAGGGAGCAAAACAAAAATGTGAAAAGCAGGAAAGATGAGAATGAGAAATGGAAGCAGAGGAGGGGGGGGGTGGGGGCAAGATAGAGATCAATACAAAGACATCAGAGACAGTTTTGAGAGTGATCTTATTCTCTAACTTGATTTATGAGTTTCACAGTGAGAGATGGGCTAGTATTCAGTTAAAATTCCAGCCTCAAAGACCAGTGGAGGAATGGTTGGGGTGATGGGACGCAGGGAGTGGTTTGGGGGCAGGGGGGTCATCACAGCATAAGTTTTTCCTGATGACCTCTATTGCTGGCTGCTGTTTAGAAGATTGAGTTGATCAAAGATGATTATTCTGGCCCTCTGAAGGAGTGATTTACCAATTTTTGCCCCCTGATTTCTTTCCCGTTAGCCCTGCAAAAATATTTCTTCAGTTCCCTTTGAAAGCCTCAATTAACCTTTGCCTCCACCACAAGCTCAGGCAGTGCATTGCAGATTATAACCACTCACTGATGGAAAGGTTTTTCCTTGTGTTGTGATGTTTCTTTTGCTAATTACCGTAAAAGTGTGTCCCCCTTCTTCACGAACCTTCCACCATTGGGAACAATTTCTCCCTATCTGCTCTCCTCAGACCGTTCATGATATTGGATACCTCTATAAAACCTCCTCTCAATTTTCTTTTCTCCAAGGAGAACAATCCCAAACTCGCCAATCATTCTATGGAACTGAAGTTTCATATCCCAGGAGCCATTCTCATGGATCTTCACCCCACACTCTCCACAACCTCGACACACTTGAACTAGAAGCAATAGTCCAATTGAGGCCAAACCAGTGTTTTATATAGTTTAACATAACTTATTTGCTTTTGTACTTTGTGCCTCTGTTGAGAAATATTGAGAAAACCCAGGAAACCTTATGCTTTATTAAGCATATTCTCAAACTGCCAGACCACTTTCACTAAGTTATGCACAAATATACACAGGCCCCCACGCTGTTGCACTCTCTTTAAATCTTCTCTGTTTCTCCTTCCTATTAAAATCAATCACTTCACACTTCTCTGCATTAAATTTCACCTTTCACTTGTCCACACATTCAATAATAATAATAATATTCCGTTAGTCTGTGTATGTTTTTTTGAGGATCTCTGTTCTTCTCATGGGTTCACATCTCTTCTAAGTTGCATATCATCTGCAAATTTTGAAATGACACACCAAACTCTAAGTCATTAATATATATCAGAAAGAGCAAGGGTTCTAACATTTCCCCCGGGAACTCCATTATAAACCTTCCTGCAGTCTGAAAAACAACTGTTCACCATTACTCATTGTTTCCTGTCACTCAAATTATTTTGTATCCATGTTTCTACCATCTCTTCTATTCCATGAGCTCTACCTTCGCTCACAAGTGTGTTATGCAGCCTTTTATCAAATACCTTTTGGAAGTCCATGTGCGCAAAGGCCATTAATTACCCTTGTTAACTCTTCCTGTTGCCTCATTAAAAGACTCCAGTGGGTTTGTCAAATACGACTATCCCTTAACAAATCCATGCCAAATTTCCTTAATTAACCCACATTTTCCTAAGTGACGATTAATTTTGACCTAAATTACTGTTTTTAATAGCTTCTTGGCCACTAAGGTTAAGCTGACAGGCCTTAAGCTGCTGGGCCTTTCTTTGCATTTTTTTTGAGAACAAGGGTGTAATATTTACAATTCTCCAGTCCTCTGGCACCAATCTTTAGTCTAAGGAAAACTAGAAAGCCAAAGCCAGTGCCTCTGCAATTTCCACTCTCACTACCTTCAGTACCCTTGGATGTATCCCATCCAGTCCTGGTGCCTAGTCAATTTGAAGTGCTGAGAGTCTATCCAATGCCTTGTTTTTATGAATTTTAAACTCTTCAAGTGTCTGAACTATCTTCTCTTTCATCATGAGCTGGACAACACCTTCTTTCTCAGTAATTCAACTTTTTGGTCCCAAAGGAAATTTGGCATGTCCATACTGATTCTTACCAACTTTTACACATGTACCATAGAAAGCACACTATCTGGCTGCATCACAGCCTGGTATGGCAACTGCTCGACCCAAGACTGCAAGAAACTTCAGAAAGTCATGAACACAGCCCAGTCCATCTGACGAACCTGCCTCCCATCCATGGACTCCATCTACACCTCCCGCTGCCTGGGGAAAGCAGCAGCATAATAAAAGACCCCTCCCACCCGGCTTCCTCACTCTTCCAACTTCTTCCATCGGGCAGGAGATACAGAAGTCTGAGAACACGCATGAATGGACTCAAAATCAGCTTCTTCCCTGCTGTTACCAGACTCCTAAACGACCCTCTTATGGACTGACTTGATTAATACTACACTCCTGTATGCTTCATCCGATGCTGGTGTCTAGGTATTTAGATTGTGTATCTTGTGTTGCCCTCTTATGAATTTTAATTATTTTCATGCACTAAATGGTCTATTTGAGCTGCACACAGAAAAATACTTTTCACTGTACCTCGGTGATGTACCATCAATTGAACGCGAGACGAGTTGCTGTACAAAAGCATGGCTTTAATCAGCTAGATGTTAGCCCTGCGGTCGATTACAGTAAATGGACGACCGCCGGAGGTACTGGGTATTTATACCCCGCCTTGGAGGCGGGGTTAACTCAGTCTCTCGACCAATCGGGGAGCCGTCACATGACTGGTCTCAACCAATCGGTCGAGAGGCACATGACCAACCAGGGCCAATGGTAAGCCGGTGTTCTGCACCAATGGCAGGCAGCTATGCTAATCATACCACCACATTCACCCCTTGCGGAGAAAGAAGCCGGGGGGGGGGGGTGTCAACGAGAGCTGGGGGGGGGAGAACTGGTGGTATGAGTAGTAGTGAGAGAAGGAAAAAAATGTATCCTTGGCTTCCCACTGGCCCAGACATTTAACAACAGTACATACTGTCCATACAAAGGTCCATGGTGGTGTTGGAAGTTAAATAGACTCGATCAGCCTTTTCGTTGCCCGTGACGTCCTGGCAGACCGCCGCAGTGGAGTTGGTGACGCTGGTTCAGCCGATGATGGTGGTTCCACTGATGTCATGGAGTCCGGGAGCGATGGTCCTTGACTTGTCTCCGTAACCCGGGCTGGTGGTGGAGACGCCATGGATGGGGGAGGGGTGGCCTGGGTGGGGCGCTGGGGGAAAAAGAACAGGGGGGGGGTCTGTGGTGAAGGGAGTGAGGGCCGCACGCCGGCGGGTGCCAGGTCCTGGAGGGAGACCGTGTCCTGCCGACCGTCGGGGTACTCAACGTACGCATACTGTGGGTTAGCGTGGAGTAACTGGACTTGTTCCACCAACGGGTCGGACTTGTGCACCTGCACATGCTTCCGGAGCAAGATGAGTCCGGGGGCAGCGAGCCACGTCGGGAGAGGGGATCCGGAGGACGACTTCCTGGGGAAAGCAAGAAGACGTTCATGAGGTGTCTGATTTGTTGCGGTACAGAGGAGTGAGCGGATAGAATGTAGGGCATCGGGGATAACCTCTTGCCATCGGGAAATAGGGAGATCTCTGGACCGGAGGGCCAGTAGTATGGTCTTCCAGATGGTACCATTCTCCCGCTCGACCTGCCCGTTACCCTGAGGGTTATAGCTGGTCATCCTGCTGGAGGCAATGCCCCTGTTGAGCGGGAATTGACGCAGCTCATCGCTCATAAATAAGGACCCCTGATCACTGTGTATGTACACGGGGTAGACAAACAGGTAGAAGATGGAGAGGAGGGCCTTAATGACGGTCGATGTGGTCATGTTGGGGCAGGGAATGGCGAAGGGGAAGCGGGAGTATTCATCGATTACCGTCAGGAAGTAAATGTTGCGGTTGCTAGAGGGAAGGGGCCCCTTGAAGTCAATGCTGAGACGTTCAAAGGGGCGGGATGCTTTGATCAGATGCGCGCGCACGGGGCGGTAGAAGTGCGGTTTGCACTCTGCGCAGATGTGGCAGTCATGGGTTACTGTCCTGACTTCCTCGATGGAGAAGGGCAGGTTGCGGGCCTTTATGAAATGGTAGAAACGGGTCACCCCTGGATGGCAGAGGTCCGCGTAGAGGGAGCGGAGGTGGTCTATCTGCGCGCTGGCGCAGGTACCGCGGGACAGGGCATCAGGAGGCACATTGAGCTTCCCAGGATGATACAAGATATCATAGTTGTACGTGGACAACTCGATCCGCCACCGTAAGATCTTGTCGTTCTTAATCTTACCCCTCTGTGCATTATCGAACATGAAGGCCACTGACCGTTGGTCTGTGAGGAGGGTAAACTTCCTGCCGGCCAAATAGTGCCTCCAATGTCGCACAGCTTCGACTATGGCCTGGACTTCCTTTTCCATTGAGGAGTGGCGGAGTTCGGAAGCCTGGAGGGTTCTGGAGAAGAAGGCCACGGGTCTGCCCGCTTGGTTCAGGGGGGCCGCCAGAGCTACTTCTGATGCGTTGCTCTCGACCTGGAAGGGGAGGGACTCGTCGATGGCGCACATCGTGGCCTTTGCGATGTCCGCTTTGATGCGGCTAAAGGCCTGGCGGGCCTCTGACGACGGCGGGAAGGTCGTGGACTGAATGAGGGGACGGGCCTTGTCGGCGTAATTGGGAACCCATTGGGCGTAGAAACCGAGGAAACACAGGCAGCATTTGAGGGTATTGGGGAGAGGGAGTTCCACCAGGGGGCGCATGCGTTCAGGGTCGGGGCCTATCACTCCGTTACGCACTACGTAGCCGAGGATGGCTAGACAGTCGGTGCTAAACACGCACTTATCCTTATTGTAAGTGAGGTTAAGGAGTTTTGATGTTTGGAGAAATTTTCGGAGGTTGGTGTCATGGTCCTGCTGGTCGTGGCCGCAGATGGTGACATTATCGAGGTACGGGAAGGTAGCCCATAATCCGTACTTGTCGACCATTCGTCCATCTCCCGTTGGAAGACCGAGACCCCATTTGTGACACCGAATGGAACCCTGAGGAAGTGGTAGAGGCGCCCATCAGCCTCGAACGTGGTGTACTTGCGGTCACTCGCGCAGATGGGGAGCTGGTGATAGGCGGACTTGAGGTCCACAGTAGAGAATACCTTGTATTTCACAATCACGTTTACCATGGCGGAAATACGGGGGAGAGTATACGCGTCCAGTTGCGTAAACCGGTTGATGGTCTGACTGTAGACGATGACCATTCGGTTTTTCTCCCCAGTCCGGACCACCAGCACTTGGGCTCGCCAGGGACTGTTGCTGGCCTTGATGACCACTTCCTTCAGCAACCTCTAGACCTCGGACCTGATGAAGGTCCGGTCCTGGGCGCTGTACCGTCTTCTTCGGGTCGCGACGGGTTTGCAATCTGGGGTGAGATTAGCAAACAAGGAGGGGGGATCCACTTTGAGGGCTGCAGACAGTGAGGTATAGGGCCGACGAATTGGAAGGTCAAGCTCTGCAGGTTGCACTGGAAGTCCAGTCCTAGGAGTGCCGGTGCGCAAAGGTTAGGGAGGACAAGTAGTTTATAATTTTTAAAAACCTTCCCTTGGACCGTAAGGTCCGCGATGCAGCACCCGGTGATGCGGACGGAGTGCGAACCTGAGGCTAACCCGATTTTGTGTTTTACAGGATGGACAGGGAGCGTGCAGCATCTTACAGTGTCAGGGTGAACGAAGCTTTCCGTGCTCCTGGAGTCCAGCAGGCAGCCCGTCTCGTGGCCGTTGAGGTGGATCAGCGTTGTTGTTTTGGCGAGCGTGCGTGGTCGTGACTGGTCGAGCTGAATGGGCGCGAGCCGTGGAGAAGGTCCATCATCGTAGTCGTCGTCGGCCGAGTAGGTGCTGGCAGGACCTCGTGTGTAAGTCCAGGATGGCGGCGCCCAGGACCCGCACGTGGAGTTGGGGCCCCAAGATGGCGGCGCCCAGGCCCCGCATGTGGAGTCGGGGCCCCAAGATGGCGGCGCCCAGGACCCACACGTGGCATCCAGGGTCCAAGATGGAGGCGCCCGTAGGACCCACGTGGTTGCTGGGGGCGGGGTTAGCGGTGCCGGCGGGCCGATCGGAGCGGTGAGAGCAGGGGAAGAGAGGCGCGTAGGCCGGGCGCAGGGTCCCGGGGGCGGGGGGGAGAGATTTGCGCGGTGCGCTGGAAGGGCCCGGAGTGGGGGATCCCCGGTCGCTGCGCGGTACAGCAGCGACCGATTTGGCCTGGCAGACCGACGAAAAATGGCCCTTCTTCCCGCAGCTCTTACAGAGGGCGGAGCGGGGCGGGCAGCGCGGGCGAGGGTGTTTGGCGAACCCACAGAAATAGCAACGGGGCCCCGCGGACTTGTCGGGGCCGGGAGCGGTGCAGGCCTGAGGGGGCCGGGAGCGGCGGATGGCAGTGGGGAAGCGTGCCAGGAGGCCCAGGGCGCTGCAGAGCGGCTGGGGACATAGGCGCGAGCGTTTACGTCGGCGACCTCCAGGGAGGTTGAGAGAGTCCGTGCCTCAGTTAGGCTGAGGTCGTCCTTTTCCAGCATCCGCTGGCGGATAGCGGCAGACTGCATCCCAGGCTCGTAAGCATCTCTAATCAAAAGTTCCATGTGCTCAGTGGCTGAAACTTGGAGGCAGGTGCAATTCCTCCCCAGGACAGCGAGGGCCTGGTAAAAATTATCTAAGGACTCACCGGGTAGCTGTTGTCTGGTAGCCAGCAGATGTCACGCGAACACTCTGTTTACCGGCATAAGAAACTGTCCTTTCAGCTTATCCATGGCCGCGTCGTAATCTTTTTCTTCCCCTATCATCGCGTAGGCCGCCATGCCCACGCTGGAGTGGAGAATATGAAGCTTCTGTGCCATGGTGGGGGGGCTGCTTGCAGGTGCCAGGTAGCCATCGAAACACGCCAGCCAATGTTTGAAGATTTCCGATGCGTTCTGAGTTTGCGGGCTGATGCGGAGGCATTCAGGCTTGATCCGGAGCTCCATCTTCAAAATTCTAGCTTATTAAATTGATGAACCATCAATCGAATGCGAGACAAGTTGCTGTACAAAAGTATGGCTTTAATCAGCCAAATGTTAGCCCTGCGGTCGATTACAGTAAATGGACGACCGCCGGGAGTACTGGGTATTATACCCCGCCCTAGAGGCGGGGTTAACTCAGCCTCTCGACCAATCGGGGAGCCGTCACATGACTGGTCTCAACCAATCAGTCGAGAGGCACATGACCGACCAGGGCCAATGGTAAGCCGGTGTTCTGCACCAATGGCAGGCAGCTATGTTAATCATACCACCACACTCGGTACATGTCACAATAAACAAATCCAATCCAATCCAATTGGCCCCACTCCTCCTTTTATTACCCTTTTACTACTTATATGCCTGTAAAAGAGTTTTGAATTTCCTATCATGTTAGCTGCCAGTCCCTTCTCATATTTTTCCTATGCTTCCCTTGTCCAATTACTCCCTGAACCTCAGAGGGTTATTAGTATGCGGAGTTCTCTTCTCCAAAAAGCAGCGGAGGCAGGCATATTCAATTTATTCAAGGCTGAGTTAGATAGATGTTTGATAGAGAATGGTTATGGGGGTGGGGAGACACGGGGGAGGGATTGAGATTGACAGAAAAATTGATTTGAGACTACTATCACACAAGGCATTGTCTTATCGAATGGTGGAGCAGGGGCCTACTGGCTATAGGTGACCTATAGGCTATACTGAGCACAGTTTTTTCCTTAGCCCTAATCAAATTGATTCTGTCCTTGACCCCTCTGGGACATCCTCTTTCTCCAGCACAGTAATGTTTGCCTTAATCAAAACTGCCACCCCTCCTCCCTTCCAGCCCAAAGATGTGCAGCATACTCTTAAGTTGCCGGGTGATCACATCTATAAATGTACAGTCCATGAAACTCTCAACTTTATGGATTCCCCGCAGTGATGCCAGCTGCTGCTCAAACAACGCACCAAGGATGAGCCACTGGAGCTGATGTCACTTCCTGCACATATGGTTATCCAGGACTTGAGAAATGGCCTGGAGTTACCACATGGAACAGGATATGCATTCGAGGGGTCAGAGCTGCCCTGTTACTCTTCTACCTATTCAAAAATTTAACTTACATCTCAAAAAAATAAACTCACCAGCTACTCACTCATCTTCTATTCCTAGCTGCAGTCTGTAACCTTCTAAGCCTCTGAAAGTCTGGGGACATGAATCTCCACCTAGAGCTCTGCCCCCCCCCCCCCCCCCCCCCCCCCCCCACATGCCATACACGGGTTCTTTGCAATTTGGAAATCCTATGAGAAAAAAGATGAAACCCGGTGAGGAAAGATGTCAGTCCTGTTGTAAATTATTCAAATAGCAAGACGTTTATTAAACTTTAAAACACACAAGAATCACAACAGTAAAGAACAACATTTACAATTAACTACAATAATGGTAACCCAGATAGTATGCTTAAATTACTCCCCCGCAAATATAAATCAATCTACTTTCCGAAACTCCGAGAATACAAAACAACATCCCATAGGTTTTAACACTATGAGCCAAATCCAGAAAATAATTACCACACAGGACCTGTAGCTCCCTTTTGGGAATCTATCTTCTCGTTTAAAGTAGAACTTGTGGGGTATCACATAGGCAGACTTCTGCTGCTTTATTTTCTACACAGCAGCATGCATCTGTGAGAGTTCTGCTTCACAACTGGGCATGGTAATGATCTCTAGACTGCTAGTCTCCATTTTGCTTGACAAATTATCTGCTTCACCCTGCTCCTAAACTAATCTGCATCTCACAGGTCCTCAGTGTAGTTAAATCCCTATCATTTTATTTCTTTCTTTACTTTTCATTTCATTCCAACCTCCTAATACTGGTCTTTGCATGGAAACTCAACGCATCTGTCTTTCAGTGTAACTTGCAGCCAATTCCAACTAGAGTAATAACTGGAATGCTCTGGAAGGGCTGGCCAATTGTATATGCTCTCACTTCTGACCTAACTGTAACATTCTGTTAGAGTCAAAGAGTTACTTTTTCCTCTTTACAGAAGGAGGCCATTCAGCTTATGAAGTCCATGCCGGCGCATTGTGGGGAAAGCTGATTAGTTCCATTCTCCCACTCTTTACTCGTAACCCTTGTAAGTTCATTTCCTACAAGTATCTATCAAAATTTCTTTCTGAAATCATTGATTTTCTCTGCTTCCACCACCCTGGAAGACAGCTAGTTCGGTTATGGCAAGTTTTGAGCGATGCTTTTATGTAAAACGTTCTAGGCAACATTCATAAGGCGAATTTACCATTTACTTCCGTCAGCAAGAAAGCTAACATGACTCAGGCCAGCAGGTGGCGTGTGGCAGCTCCACTTTCTGTATCCCAGCAGTTCAGGCTTTAGTTCAGCCACCTGTGAATCCATTTTGTCCTGCTTCAACTTACCTTTCTGAAGTTCCTGTAAGCTCTTAAATTCTTGGACCTGTTCTTACATTTTAACAATTAATTTCTAATATCATCTGTGTCCTTCAACTTTCTCCCTTTCATTTTTAAAGTACCCCAGACCACCCTTCATAAGTTCCATGTAGAATATCATGGAAAATGTATTAATCTCTAATGCATTATATAGTAATATATACCTGACAAATTATACATAATTTCACATGCTTATATACCATTTCTTGTAATTTTGGTGCCCACAGTGGGATTGTAATTTGTTACTTGTGATAGATTTTATTTTAGTATTTGTTTTTTCTATTGTTTTTTATTTATTCATTTATGGGATGTGATTGTCGCTGGCTAGGTCAGCATTTATTGTCCATCCATAATTGTCCTCGAGTAGGTGGTAGTGAACTACCTTCTTGAACCGTTACAGTCCATGTGTTGTAGGTACATCCACAGTGCTGCGAGGTAGTGAGTTCTGGGATTTTGACCCGGTGACAGAGATGGAACAGTGATATAGTTCCATGTTAGGACGGTATGTGATTGGAGGGGAACTTGAGGTGGTGGTGGTGTTCCCAAACATTTGTCATCCTTGGCCTTCCAGGTGGCAGAGGTAACAGATTTGGAAGGTGCTGTCAAAGGAGCAGAGATTTGTTGCTTTGTTTTGTGCGAGTTGAACTTTCTGGTTAGCCATAAGCTTCTGATGGATAGTTGAGAGTAAATGTCATAGCTGTTGTCTGTGGGCTCAGTTAGTTATTGAGATGCATTCAAAGGGATTTATTAAAGATGGAGGGCAGGCAAATCTTACCAGAAAGAATGAGATATTGAAAGATCATCTAAAAACCACAGGAGACTAAGAAGAGAAGGATGTAGTTGGTGGGAATACAATGTAAAACAATAAGGGCATAAAAGCTGATAGCGTAAAGCAGTAGGTGGTTGCAAGGGACAGCATATAGAAACAGGTACCTTGAAGGAAAGAAGGGCAGGAGGTCTGCAATGCAACTGGAGAACTAATTCTGTCAAACCTAGGTCTAAATCGTGGAATAGTTTGACCTTTATCAAAGCCGCTGTTAACTGGGTTCAAGTATACAAATGAAATCATAGATTTCTGATTAAGTTATGCCTAGACATTGGAGGTGATGAAATTGCGCTGTAAGATTTCAGAACATTGATATGGATCGAATGCTTTCTTGTATTCTTACCAAACAGGATACTCAAGAAGCAATCAGAATATCTCAAATGTTTGCAGCCAAGAAATATCAATAACAATAATTTGTGTTCAGTGTAGCACATTTAATGCAAAAAGAAATTATCAGGCAATACAAGAGCCTTGAAGTTTTGTGTAAGCTTTACCTCTATTGACTCTTAAAAAAATACTAATTTTAGAATCCGGAAGCTCCTTCTGAACAGAAGGCAAGTCCCAACTAAATGACTCAAAGGAAAGGGAGCTCATTTGGTTGAGCAGCTATGTTTTTGGAACAATTACATTATGTGTTTTTGCAACCTAATAAATGATTAAATCAGTGAAGGTTAATAAATTCATTCATCACCAACAGAATGTTGACAGTGAGTCCCAGTGGAAAACATATTGGTCAGCTCTGCTACAATAGATTGGCTAATTGCTTTATCTGCATGAGTCCGAGGTTCCCTTTGCAGCATTATACTGCATCAGGTGGAACCGTGATTTTTAATATGCTGTCCAGTGGTGGAATGTCATTTCGGAAGGGAGGGGAAGAACTTTTATGCCGAGGCAGTGGCGGGTTTGGAGGCAGGTGTCAGAGAAATTTCTCACTATCGGCTGGTGTGCTACTCTGCTGGCATGTTCTTGTAGCTGGACTATTATCAGTGAGTAGGGATGTGGCTTCAGGGGTGTGGTCACAAGGGGGTTGCGCATGTGACAGCCACCTGCCCACGAACAGTGTCCATTTAGGCCGGTTGAAGTACTAACTAAATGTACTTTAGACACATGATTATAGGAAGGACGTGGAAGCTTTGGAACAGGTGCAGAGGAGATTTACCAGGATGTTGCCTGGTATGGAGGGAAAATCTTATGAGGAAAGGCTGATGGACTTGAGGTTGTTTTCGTTAGAGAGAAGAAGGTTAAGAGGTGACTTAATAGAGGC
Source organism: Scyliorhinus canicula (assembly GCF_902713615.1). Taxonomy (NCBI): domain Eukaryota; kingdom Metazoa; phylum Chordata; class Chondrichthyes; order Carcharhiniformes; family Scyliorhinidae; genus Scyliorhinus; species Scyliorhinus canicula. Next base: position 119,478,444 of record NC_052148.1, on the reverse strand, counting down.
ATACAAAATGATCAGAGGGTTAGATAGGGTGGACAGCGAGAGCCTTCTCCCGCAGATGGAGGTGGCTAGCACGAGGGGACATAGCCTTAAATTGAGGGGTAATAGATATAGGACAGAGGTCAGAGGTGGGTTTTTTACGCAAAGAGTGGTGAGGCCGTGGAATGCCCTACCTGCAACAGTAGTGAACACGCCAACATTGAGGGCATTTAAAATTTTATTGGATAAGCATATGGATGATAAGGGCATAGTGTAGGTTAGATGGCCTTTAGATTTTTTCCATGTCGGTGCAACATCGAGGCCCGAAGGGCCTGTACTGCGCTGTATCGTTCTATGTTCTATGTTCTATGATTTGGTTTTTCCATTTGGCAGACTTCACGGCCCCCCACCCCCCAAACCTTGCACTTCCGATATGCCCGGAGCGCAAAGCAAACTGCAGTATAAGGGGTTAATTCAGAGGCTGGTTTAGCACAGTGGGCTAAGCAGCTGGCTTGTAATGCAGAACAATGCCATCAATGCGGGTTCAATTCCCATACCGCCCCCCCCCGAACAGGCGCCGGAATATGGCGACTAGGGGCTTTTCACAGTAACGTCATTGAAGCCTACTTGTGACAATAAGCGATTATTATTATTATTTCTAACTGCAGATTTGCTAATGAGACAATATACATCATCACAGAAAGTGATGCCATGTCACATGACCTTGGTCACTCGTGTAGATTCTCATGGTAAGTTGAAGATACGGTAAGAGATGTTGCAATAATGTTAACATTTCCCTTACCTCAGCAGACTCTGCATATATTCTGTGATAGCACATCAAGGCCAAGAATATTATACGGTGCTAGCAAGCGAGAAAACAAGTATGGAAAAGTCTCTGTCATTACAGAAAGATTCGAGCAGGTTGTAGGTCTCAGCCAAACAGAAGCATGGCTAAACTGGCACCGCAGATTTGCCAGTTATCGCACCGCATCGGGATTAGTTGTGAAGGACAGCAGTGAGCAGGTCAGTACGCTATTATATGCTATGGGTGGTTATGTAGATGATATCCCAGTCAGGCATGTGATTGATAAAGAAAAAGCTATGTATGATGAAGCAATAAAAGCACTTGATGCTTACTTCAATCTGCAAAAGAATACCATTGTCGAACGGGCTCATTTTTATCAGTGTATCTAATGATAAGGGGAAAGTACTGATGCATTTATCAATGATATATAGACTCGCAAAGCTTAAAAGATGAACTAATCCGAGGAAGAATTGTTGTCAAAGTCCTGGATAAAGCATTGTCTGACCACTTGTAGTTGAGAGATGATGTAACCATAATAAAGGCAATTCAACTGAGCAAAACATGGTCAGGAAGCAAAATCAATCAGTAACCTGAGGTGACAGGGAGAACCACATCCAAAAAATGACTGTTTCAGTGGGGTATGTTAAATTTAGGAGCAAAGAGGGAGCTGTAAAAAAAGCCGGCGGGCTGGATTACAGCCTAACTGTAATGGATGTGATGGGAAACAATCACAGGCATGAAAATTGTCCCAGCAAAGAGGCTAAATGGCATTTGTTTCAAAAAGAAGGGTCACTTCTAGGCTGTGTGCCGCAGGAAGAAGCTTTTACAGAATAAGTAACAGGAGAAGCCTTCAAAGGATGGCAAGATCTATGAAAGTATAAGATATCAATGATATTGAAACACCTTGGGTGGGATTCTCCGGTTTTAAGACTAAGTGGTGACGCCAAATCAGAATCCGTGGATTTTTACGACATGAAAACAGGCACTGCATCTGGATCGATTCCTCTACCGTTGAGGGGTTAGTACCAGTGCCGCGTGGAACACAATCGATTCCAATTAAAAACGGTGCAGGATTTGCCGGGTCTGTGATCGACACTTGAGAGGCTGACAAGCTGCAGCCGCACATACACATTACACTCCCCACACACACTCATCCCATCCAACAAAATGGCACTGGTTGTGCTGGAGCACCCCCATACAGCTGATGGGTCGGTTGGGCCAGAGGCCACCGGGGGGGGGGGGGGGGGGGGGAGCCCTGGGGGGGGGGGGGGGGGGGGACAGCTATACGACCGATGGCACTAGGTTCAAAGTGGGCTGTTATCGGTGTGCACAGCTGCAGGGCTGCCTTGCCATCTGTGGCAATGGTCTTCCATTCCCGTTGACCCCGACCCCACAGCTCACCTCCTGGCCACCTCCACTACCCCCCCCCCCCCCCCGCCCCTCCCCCCCCCCGGCCCTGGCAGAAGCCCCCCCCGGCCAGCAGCACAATGGTCAGCAAACTAGAGCGTTGTTAGACACCTTCTGTACCCCCTCTCTCCCTCAGCAGCCGCCACGCCGGTTTCTCGATATTTAAAAGCACAAGTGAACCACACCATCGGGAACTTAGCCCATCGGAGGCGGAGAACTGCAGAGGCCCCAGAGACTACCATGCCAGGCCCGCTAATGATATGCAAACGGTGTCTACTGTATGTGCGTTTCGGACCACATTGACCCCGCTGTCGAGGCGCTGGAGCATTGCGATTTGGCGTCTATCGGCACCAGTCACGATTTCGGCATCGGAACCTCCCAATCACCTTTCCCAATTTCGGCATCGGCTAATGGAGAATCCTGCTACTTATCTGGGGCAGCAGGGTAGCATGGTGGTTAGCATAAATGCTTCACAGCTCCAGGGTCCCAGGTTCGATTCCCGGCTGGGTCACTGTCTGTGTGGAGTCTGCACGTCCTCCCCCTGTGTGCGTGGGTTTCCTCCGGGTGCTCCGGTTTCCTCCCACAGTCCAGGGATGTGCGGGTTAGGTGGATTGGCCATGCTAAATTGCCCGTAGTGTCCTAATAAGGGTAAGGTTAAGGGGGTGGGGGGGCGGTTGTTGGGTTGCGGGTGTAGGGTGGATGCGTGGGTTTGAGTGGGGTGGTCATGGCTCGGCACAACATTGAGGGCCGAGGGGCCTGTTCTGTGCTGTACTGTTCTATGTTCTATGTTCTATCTTAGAGAAATTCAGGAACCAAGCAAGAGCTACTAGAGTGCTGACATCATGTGCAGGGAAACAAGACGTCCTTAAAGTAGACACAGGTGAAGAAGTTTCAGTTCTTTCTAACACTGAACCGTGGTTGGAGAAAGGCTCTCTTCAGTCATCATGTATAAAACTACATCAGTATAGAACTCAAAGTCATAGGACAACTGAATTGAATTTGGAGAGATAAAATCACTGAAACCTTCTGTGATCCTGAACCAGAGCTGTTCACTCTGAAGCTGGAAAGCTCTGCACTGACTTATATCTGATTTGCAGTATAGAGGAACTGGAAAGTATTAAAGATCAGCCTAAAAAATTCAGGGCAATATTTCCACAGCTGCTCAACAAGGACTCGGAAAGCGGAGGATGGCGTATCACATCACTCCTGATCTTGAAACAAAGCCAAGAAATTGGAACACCCAGAAAATGTTCCACTTCCACTCTTGCCAAAGAACCAAATTGACTGAAGGGGTTGAAGCAAGGGGTCATTTCACCTGTGACAGAACCAACAAGCTAGTTCTTGGTGATGATCTGAGTGTTAAATCCCAACAAATCTAATAGATATTCTGCAGACATCAAAACGGCCCAGTGTGGATATGCCAGGCTGTGTGAGCTGAAGCTGTAGCCATAGCACTCCTTTGTGGGGAGTTTCACCCTACAAGTGTGGCCCAGCAGCAGTGTTTTGTACTATTCACAGAAGTTCAGAGTGCATCTACATTTCAAGGTACCCTCACTATTTCCCCAACCCACAGCTACAGTACCCATCTGTTTCAGTGGCACTGCTGACACCTAATGCCCCCCCCCCCCCCACAGCCTTAAAAACCTCAAATGGCCTTTGCAGTTATGGAGCCCATAAGCTGTACTTAATTAGGTGGCCCACCCGGAGCCAGCCTCTTAATTGGGTGCTTCCTTGAAAATGGGTGCCTCCTTGAAAATCTCCTCCAGTCTCCAACCACAACCACTTCCAGGTTCCCAACCCAGAATTCAGCTCATCACCATGATCGGGAGCCTGAACTTGAAATCAGCCCAGGATTTGAGTGTGTGAAGCAGGAGGCAGAATCAAAGTTGGTTAAGTAAAGGGTCATCAGAGCTCTCCAGTGATTTAATAGACTCTTGGCATGAGAAATCTTTTAACTGGCTACTGAGCTGCAGAAGGTAATAAATACAGTCGTGACTTGGCTCTCACCCAAATTGTGGATGTTCTATGGTTCTGCCTCAGATCTGACCAAGGCTATTCACATCCGTAATTAGAATGAGGAAATTGCAGTATCCTGAATAACAACATCTGTATGAAAACCACCAAGTCACTATCACACACACCCTTCATTAGAAATTGTTGCTGATCTAGTACTGCAAACTGTACTGTACTTAAACAGGACATAAGTTCAGGGTTCTATATCGCTTATGTTGATCTACTTTGGTTGGATAAGTTTAATTTTCCAATTTTCTCTCCACAGGAAAGCCAGACTCACATTTCCCAAGCCATCACAGCCCTCCAATACCTCATCAACACGGCAGTGTTAGCCTAGATGAGCAGTCTATTTAACCACAGGGGCATCATGGGAAAGTTTAGCAGGCAAGTACCCCACAAACGTTCCACATGCACCTTTGGATAATAGCCAGAGCAGGAACAATGGCTGGTCGCTGCTCCCATTTTGTTTATCCTCCACTCCACCCTATCTAGTCCAAGGGTGCTATTGACCTGACAGAGATTAGTTAACAAAGGAACAGAATTTTATCGGCCTTTGGGAAATGGGAGCAGACAATGGGGAGGTATAGGGTGGATAGGGGTAAAGGTGGTTTGGCGAAATAGCAGGCAAGATGTCAATCTAACAGATATGTCACCAGGGAGGTTTCCCAGTTGTCTGCTGTGAGATGAATGGGTCACCTAATCTAAGGAGGTGGGAAATTGATTGTTATGCATAAAGGTGCTATTAAGGGTCATTTTTAAGGACCATGAGCATTTTGATAACAGCAGGGTAGTCGCCTGCTACATGGGGAGGCCACATGTTTCAAGGAGGCAGCCTCTCTGCAGCAATTTGCGGGGAGACATCAGAGACCCCACACTGTCGCAGTGGCTTCCATGGCTGTGAGATATATTTACAACTAGGTCCCCCGAACCTTTTTTACATCAGCAGAATTTCCAAAAATAGCCCGTAGTTTCCTCGGAGTGACAATCGACAGAGGATTGCTACTTAGAGGGTCCTACCCTCGTTGAAATTCAAAATCCCTATCCCGTCCATCCACCCTCCTTCATGCTGGGTGAGGCAAGTGCAGCAAAGCATGTGTCCAGCTGCATCGACACGGAGTAACGAGAGCGCAGAGAAGAAAAATACGCCCCCTTTTTACGACACTCGCCTCTGTAAAGGAGGGGTTTAAAGGGACAATCTAAAGGGAGAAGGTAAGTTTGATAGGTGGTTCGGACAGCAGGGGGAGGGGCATTGGTGGGACGAGAGGGAGGTGGGGGGAGAGAGAGGGAGAAGGAGTTGGAATGCTGGGGGAGACCTGGTTGAGCGCTGGGGCGACGGAATGGCAGCCGGGACCCAGTGTTTGTGTGTGGGGGGAGTCGGGACATTGAGGTGAGCCTGAACATGGAGGAGACCCAGTGGAGGGGGATGTTGGAGCGGGGGGGTGACCAGGTTTGCGGGGGGGGGGGGGGGGGGGGGTTAGGAATGGTGGGGGCGATCTGGTTTGGTGTTTGGGGGGGGTGTTGGAATTGTGGGGGATACTCTCTTGGGGGTGGAGGGATGAACTGGCTTCGGGCGTGAGGAGGAGACTCGGTGAGAGGGATGGAGACACAAGGGGGGAGGGGAGACTAGGTCGGGGGGCGGGTAAAACTGAGAGTGAGGGAGGGTGGGGGCAAGGGTCTGATGGGAACAGCGGGGGGGGGGGGGGGGCAGGGTTCAGACCAGGAGAGAGGGGGAAGGGTGTTGGGGTTTCTGACCAGGAAATAGAGCATGTGTTTTGACCGTGAGAGGGCAGAGGGAGTTGGGGGAGGAATTGAACCAAGAGAGATAAGGGGTGGTTTGGACCGGGAGAGCGAGGGGTCAAGTTTTGGACTGGGAAAACATGGAGTGGTTGGACCAGGAAAGAGTGAGGGAGCTGGAATCGACAGAGAGAAGAAGAGTCGCACCTGAAGAGGGGCGGATCAGAAAGGGAGGGGGGGGGTGGAGTCAGAACAAGAGAGGGGGGTTCGGGGTCAGACGTGTGAGGGGGGTTCAGTCTGGGATCAGACCAGATTACGGGGTCGTGGGTCAGACTGGGAGAGTGGAGGATCAGGAGGTCAATTGGGGAAAATTGATGTACAGAGAGATCAGGTCCATTGTACCCTGAAGGTGGCAACGCAGGTCGCTAGAGTGGTCAAGAAGGCATACAGCATACTTGTCTTCATCGGACGGGGTGCTGAGTACAAGAGTCGGCAGGTCATGTTACAGTTGTATCGGACTTTGGTTAGGCCACATTTGGAATACTGCGTGCAGTTCTGGTCGGCACATTACCAGAAGGATGTGGATGCTTTAGAGAGGGTGCAGAGGAGGTTCACCAGGATGTTGCCTGGTATGGAGGGTGCTAGCTATGAAGAAAGGCTGAGTAGATTAGGATTGTTTTCGTTGGAAAGACGGAGGTTGAGGGGGTACCTGTTTGAGGTCTACAAAATTATAAGAGGTATGGACAGGGTGGATAGCAACAAGCTTTTTCCAAAAGTGGGGGTGTCATTTACAAGGGGTCAAGATTTCAAGGTGAGAGGGGAAAAGTTTATGGGAGATGTGCGTGGAAAGTTTTTTACTCAGAGGGTGGTGGGTGCCTGGAACGCTTTGCCAGCGGAGGTGGTAGAGGCGGGTACGATAGCATCATTTAAAATGCATCTAGACAGATATATGAATGGGCGGGGAACAGAGGGAAGTAGATCCTTGGAAAATAGGCGACAGGTTTAGATAAAGGATCTGGATCGGTGCAAACTGGGAGGGCCAAAGGGCCTGTTCCTGTGCTTTAATTTTCTTTGTTCTTTGTCATAATGGGAGAAGAAGAGGGAAGATTCGAGGGGTTGGACCAGGTGGAAGGGCCCAGCTCAGAGTGTTAAACTGGAGTTCCAGGCGCAGACTTGTGGCGCATGAGGGAAGATGCGGCCGACTCCTGGACAGTTTGTTCTGGGAGGCAATTGTACCTCCTGGATTAAGTAGAACTTTAGAGTTGGTCGATGATCAGGGGTAGGGGTTGCAGCTGTGAGTTAGGTAGATGTAGGATGTAGTGATGGACCAGCCTTTTCTCCATTTTGGTCACCAGGAATGAGGCAATCCAGGGAATAGAGACTGTTCTCTGCAACTACAGTTGGTGTACCAGAGGATGTGCTTCTTGACCGGTGGCAGGGTTAAAGACATTTTATTGCAGCTGGAGAAAACTTTGGTGTCGGAAGGAGAAAATCCACTTATCGTGGTCCTCGTAGGAACCGACAGCACAGTTAGAACTAGGAATGATATTTCTGGTGAGAGAGCTTGAGGAGAAAGGGTCAGATTAAAAAGCCGAACCTCATAATCTCTGGACTGTTACCTGAGCCATGAGTCAATTGACCAAGGGGTAAACAGATTGGAAGGTTAAATTTGTGACTGAAAGACTAATGGGAGGCAGGGCTTTCACTTCATCAGTCACTGGCACCAGTACTCGGGAAAGAAGGTACTGTTTTGTTAGGGGGGGCGGGGGGTGTCCACTTAAATCAGGCTGAGACTAATGTCCGAATCAAATAACCAGGGCAGGAGATTATTAATGGGGAGATGGTGTCGGGAGAATTCAAATGTAAATCCACAAGCAACAAGGGTATTTTAAGGCTTGAGAGCAGAGCAGCTTTTTGTGGGCCAGGAAGGGAGTGTGAGAGTAACCAAGGTAATAGAACATTTGTGACTAAAGTGACAACAAGGATAATTAGAAAAACATCAAAGCTAAAGACTGAACGCGTGAGGTCTTCACAAAAAATGGGATGACAAGCATAGACAGGTTAATCGGTTTGACTGAATAGCCATTACAGAAATGATCCAGGTTGGGAACTAAATATTCCAGGATACCTAACGTTCAGAAGGGCAAAATGGAAAAGGAAGAGGAGTACATTGACAATAAAAAAAAATCTCCATGCAGGCGTGCGACTGATTCCCAAGCAGCTGCTACCAAGTAGGATGATGTCTTCATCATCCTATCTCCGACAGCCAGGCACAGTAAGACTCCACTAGTTTCCAGCACTTACTCCTCTGGAAATATTGGTTATGAAATGATTGGAGAGCCACCTCTCTTTCCCGTCTCCTCCTCATGCTCTGTGCTCTTTGCTGGAAGCTTGGAAAGAAGAGGGGCTGGATTCTCCACCCCGGGAAGCCCAGAATCTGTTCCCCAATGGGACGGAGAATCGAGCGTCGGGGCAAAAGTCAGAATGGCGCCGGACCCCGATCCGAATGTGATGTTCCGACCCCGCAATGGCGGCGTGAACGAGTGACAATGACCCATTTGCATCCATATAGCGGGCCCGGCGCTCTATGCTCCACCTTCCGGAATTCGCCGCAGCCAGAATCGTATGGACTTGTCGTCTCTAGAATCATGGCCCTGGTGTGGTGGACCTCATGGTGCGTCAAGGGGGCAACTGTTGCCCTCTTGGCCCACCACAAGGTCCACCACGTCATGGCCACGATGGTGGAGACCATCCAAGCCCATCAAAGGCCCAAGCCCCCACACCACAAATCGGCCCCGGGCCCCCTCTTGCACCAGACTGCCTGGGTGCCCTCCCACCACCAAGTATGGGGGTGTCCCAATCCGCCCCCCTGCAGGGACTGCTGTAATAGGAAGACCCCCACAAGGACCCCTGTGATCGAGGAACCCCTCCACAGGGACCCCTGTAATAAGGTGACCCCTCACAGGAAAGACCTGACTAAATGGACCCCCCAGGTACCTCCTAATTAAAGGAACCACCCTCCAAGAAACCCCGTACTAAAGGGACCCCCACCAGGGAACCCCTCACTAAGGGCACCCCCTCCCACAGATAGCCACCCCCCAGAAAAGAGACTAGAAAGCAGTCCAGACAGAGGCAATGGGAAGCATTATAGCTGTAATACTTACCTTGTAGCTCCAGATGTCCATTCCTCACAGCACAGCAGCTGTGCTTACATCTGGTTCACACAGATCCACTACCTGAAAGCCATTCAGAGCTTTCAATGGTCTGTAATTGACAGCTTATAAAATCCATCTGCAGCTTTGATCCATCCATATCCCTCATGCTTCAGTGACCTAAGTGCTGAAACTCCAATGTTTGTAAACACTGACCATGTCAAAGTGATGTAAGTGCACTAAGTACATTCCAATCACTCAAGCGTGTGATTTCACTGCAGTTTCCTCTTTTTGATGTGGTCAATGTTCACAAAATTGGGGTTTCACCACTTAGGCCATTGAAGCATGAAAGGATAGGAAAGGAACAAAGCAGCAGATGGTTTTAATGAGCTGTCAATCACACACTACTACTCATAAAGCTATGAATGGCTTGCAGATAATGGATCTGCGGGAACCAGAGTTAGGCGCAGCTGTTCTCGTTCCAGGAATGGACATATGGAGCTGCAAGGTAAGCATTACAGCTATAATCCTTTCCATAGCCTCTGCCTGGACTGCTTGGAGCTTCCAGACGGGGGTATCTTTTCTGGGGGAGGTGGGTCTATGTGTTGGGGAGTCTGTGAAGGGAGTTACTTTAAGCAGGGGGACCCTACAGGGCCTCCCCATTACAGGAGTCACTGGTGGGGGGGCCTATTGCAGGGGCCCCTGTCGTGTCCCCTATTACAGAGGTCCCGGGGGGACTATTACAGTGGTCCTGTTGGGGGTCCCCTATTAAAGGGGTCCCTGGGAGGCCCCTGAGGTATGAGGCAATCCATTGGTTGAGTCGGGCCGATTTGACATGCAGTGGAGGTGGGGTGGGGGGGGGGGGGGGGGGGGGCGTTGGCCAGCTGTGGGACCTCGCTATCGGACTTCCCACTCACCATGGCAGCCCTATAGTGAGTTTCTCTGGGAATCCCTTTTATTCCATGCCATGCATTAATTTGCATGGTGTGGAACACTGAAATGCATCCTGCTTTATCTCCTCAAGAGGATCGTAAAACTGGTGCAATTCAGCTCTGGCAGTAGACGCCAAATGGAAAATCCAGCCCAAATCTATGAGTGAGAGGAATGGCATGGCCTGAATGGATGGATGGACAGCATTTGTCTCAATGGAAAAAGTCAAATTCACACCTTTCAGAAACATGGTGAAACTCATAAAGTAGATGGACTCCTCCAAATGCTGGTCTTGCAAGTGATGCCCACGTTCCGTAGAAGAATAAAGTAAAGAACACTGAGCAAGAGGAGGTGTAAATGGACTTCATACCACGCTTCTACCAAAGTGACAGCAGCAGAGCCAGAGTAGCTCTAAGGAAATACTAGGTCACTCTTTCCACCTCAACCACTAACCTGGGAAGTAAAGTTCAGAGCCTGGTTCCGTGTCCTAAACCCTTTGTTTCTCTGGCTTTGACAAAGAGTCATTAGACTCGAAACGTTCGCTCTTTTCTCTCCCTACAGATGCTGCCAGACCGGCTGAGATTTTCCAGCATTTTCTCTTTTGTTTCTCTGGCTATGTCTTCTTAATGTCTCCACTATTGGTAACAGCCTCCTTCTGTCAACCCTGTCTCATCATGCATTTTCCATACTGGATCAGGATGTGGGGATGGTGGTGTGGACTATTTAACAGTTACTGAAGTGGGCAACTACACAAGAATCCACCAACACAAACAGGCAGGCTCTGTCATGTAGATCCAACAGTTAATCCTGTCAATATGAGCATGAGCTCTGAAGCACTGTCTGCTAAAGGGACAGGTTAGTTAGACTCGAGGTCACGTGATTCATGTGCTTGATCAATTTGAATGATTTCAGATTCTCATGAGTAAAGTGAAGGATTTCCTTTCAAAGAATTGCCCTCCTGTGTGGCTGAGCCCAAGGTGGAAATTTAAGGTAATCTGGCTTGTTTTTTTAGAGAATGAGAAGGAAGTCCAAGTGATAGCAGGTTTAATTTTGATTAATTATCTCTCCTTAGGCTTTGAAAGTACTGGCTGGATAAGATATTTCTTTCAAAAATTTACAATTTCATCAAGTATTCAACATGATCATTCCACTTCAGTGATGTTTGCCAAAACAAAAGTGTGTCATTGGCTTCAAATAATGCATTGTTAAAAATTCTAGCAAGTTCCATAGGGTTCTCAGAACTCATTGGGTCAAATCCAATGCATATTCTACAGAATTAACAAGGAGTAGGATTTTTGCTGGGGTTTCCCAGTTTATTTGCTAAAGAAGGTTTACCAAAGAGCTGGTAAAGTGGCATTAATGACATTTCCCTGGGATCTCTGTGGATCTGTGCTTCAGTTACACTCAGGGAAATGTAACCCCCATCTCTAGGCCATTAATGGGATCCTGTAAAGCAATTTTAAAAGGAAACAGAATTGTTTTGGAAAAGGAACCTTTTTCCATACACTCAGCTCATCATTACCAAAAACTCTAATCCAAAACCTTTGTTCCCTGAAAAATTACTTTATGTAGGTAGAGTGCTGTTAGGGCGGCACAGTGGCTAGCACTGTTGCCTCACAGTGCCAGGGACATGGGTTCAATTCCAGCCTTGGGTGACAGTCTGTGTGGTGTTTGAACTTTCTTTCCGTGTCTGCGTGGGTTTCTTCCTCCCGCAGTCCCAGGACGTGCAAGTTAGGCAGATTGGCCATGTAAATTGGCCCTTGGTGTCCAAAGGTTAGGTGGGGGTTATTGGGTTACGAGGATAGGGTGGGCATGGGCCTGGATCGAGTGCTCTTTCAGTCGGTCGGTGAAGACTCAATGGGCCAATGACCACCTTCTGCATTGCAGAGATTCTATGATCATTCTGTGTTAAATTTGTATAATTTATTAGTTAATCTCTGTTCAGAATCGATGAACATTTCTCGGCTTCCTATCTTGAAAGGAAATTGAGGCACTGCAGAAGATGCAAAAAAATGATTTTCTGGTATGATATCACAACTGAATGATTATACCTGTCAGGAAAGATGGAAATAGTTGAGGCTCTTTTCTAGAAAGAGAAGTTTGAGTGTGTGGCCTGATAGATTTTAAAATTATAGAAGGATTAGAATAAAGCTGGAGAAAGTGTTTTTACCTATGGGTGAAACAGGAACAAGGGGGTCATTAACATAAAAATAATCACTAATAAATAAATTGGGAATTCAGGAGAAACTTATTTAGCTAGAGAGTGGTTAGAATGTGGAACTCCGGCCAACCACCTCTGCATGTTCGGGTCTTGCCCCAGACTGGTCGGGATCTGGACAGACTTCTTCGAAGCAATGTCCAAGATTGTGGGGGTGAGGATGGAGCCAAGCCCAAAAGCGGCAGTTTTCGGGGTATCAGACCAGCCACAACTATTTTTGGGGAGGGGGACTGATGCCCATGCTCTTTCCTCCCAAATCATTCGCTGAAATATCCTGCTAGGCTGGCGATCAGCAGCGCCACCCAAAGCTGCAGACAGGCTGGCCAACCTGTTGGAATTCCTCCACCTGGAGAAATTCACCACCCAAGTTGGAAGAGGGCATCCACAAGGCATGGCAGCCATTCACCAACTTGTTCCAAGACCTGTTTGAAACCAACAACCAATAGAGCGAGGTGAAGTGGGGTCACATAGGGGCCACTAAGGCACCAAAGAATAGGAAAAGGGAGGGAAGGAGGGAGAGGGGAGGGTAGGTAGAGGGGAAGGGGGGATGACAGAAACAGCTGGAATAGTCAATGGAGGGGCCAAGCACAAGGTCACAAAGACCCTGTGGCAGGGTCCGAAGATCCCAGGTCAGAATGGGGGCCAGCCAAGGCCAAACCATCTGGTATGGGGAGGGGAACAAACCCCTCCCCCCACCCCACCCCAGTGCGGAAAAGTACATTCTAGCCAGCAAACAAACAGAACTAGTCGCATGACCTAGGGCTCTGCTGGGGCCAGCACAAGTAAACAAGCAAAACCATATAAAAATGCAAACAAACCAAAATGTCAAGGGAACACCTAAACAGGGGAGGGGGAGGAGAGGGAGGGTGGGGCTACCCAATGGGGCACGGGGTCGTGTGGGGGGGGGGGGGGGGGGGGGGCTACTCATATGTAAATACACAATCATCCTTTTATGTAGTTTCTGTAAAAACTGCAAAATTCTCAATAAAAATATTTTTAAAAAAAGAATGTGGAACTCAGTACAAGGAGCAGTTGAGATGAGCAGTATAGATGCACAGAAAGGGAAGGGGAAAATACATGTTGATTGTGTTAGATGGAAAGGGTAGGAAGAGATGTGTGTGCCACATAAACATAAATATTGGTTGCACTGCATGGTTCATACTGTGCTCTAAATACTATGAAATACATGTGTGAAATGAAGTCATCTCTGACAAACAATGTTGGCTGCCCATCCCCCATAAAGTTCAACTCATTCAAAATTCTCCTGGTCACACTTTATCCCACATCAAGTGCTGCTCACTCATCGGTGAGCTTCATTGACTTTTAATTTCTCCTCAAATTGAAAATTCTTGAACTTTCATGACTTTGCCCCTCTCACCCTCTGTAACCTCGTACAGTACTATAAACCCTGCTAAACTCTCTAATCCTCTGACAATGGCCCCTTGAGCACTTCCCAATCCCTTGGCTCCACCATTGTTAGTCATACCTTCAGTCACCTGATGTTCACATTCCAGAATTCTCTTTCTAAAGCCCTCCACCTCTCTAACTGTCAGGAAAGATGGTTGAGGAGAAACCTCCTTACCCAGAGAGTAGCTAGAATATGGAATTCACAACTGTTTAGGATAGCTGAGGTGACTGGGGTAGATGCATTGAAGGGGAAGCTAGGTATACAAACTCGATCAACCCGTCAACTTGTCCAAGCTTGTGACTATTGCTGCCATATATCCTTCATCCATTCTCTGATTCTACCTCTATGAAGTTTTTCTACATTAAAGGCACTATAAACTTCAAGTTGTTGCTATAATATGAGGTCATCGGTTTTCAGTTTTCAAAGGAAATCAAACTGAATTAGAGAATGATCCCAAAATACTAATGGCAATTTTTATATCCAATGGAATAATAAGGAAGTTATGTAATTCAGTCACCTTGACAGAGTAGTCTTGATCATCGGCCTCGGTTCAGAGCTGCGTATCAGTTGTGTGCAATTTTTTGAGTTGTGAGGTTATTAAAAGTTGTTCATCAGATTTTTTCTATTATTTTTTAAAGTCAACATTTATGCATCACTGCAGCTTTTCATTCAATACAAGCTGCTTAACGTCAAACTAGGTATTCCAGCCTTTTGTGATGTGATAAATCTTCTTCCCACTGCTTGCTGTATACATTTGTGTTGACCTAACCTTGCCACTGCTGGCAGCTTTTAATAATGGCTCTGACTAGTCAGGATGATGTAAGGGAGCTTCTCCTCCACTACTGCTGTCTCTGACTTGTGGAACAATCTCGTAAGATTATTTGAAAATCTCAGAGTGCATTTGGCCAAGTAAGAAACAGAGATATAAAGGGAGCGATGGCAGAGAGAATGAGAGAAAGAGGGGAGGAAATAAAAAAAGACTTCCATTTCCTGTCATTATCTCAAGATGTCTCAAAACACTGTACGCAGAATTTTTGTAGTGGAGGCTGGATTATCCCAGCCCACTGGAGATGTGGGTGTTCACTGTGAGGGTGGCCAGGGGTCAAGAAAATGGCAGAGAGCCACAGCTAGATGGCTTCTCGTCATATTCCTCCTTCTGGGAGACTATTAAGGGTGGTTTGAGAACTGGGTTGGTTGTGAAATCCATGGAAGCAGAAGGCAATTAGCCCAAATAAAACCCCAATAGGTGGCCATTTTTCGCTGGCACCAATAGGTCAATCAGAGAGGACTGGCAGCTCTTCCATCCCAGGAACGCCACTGGCAACAGTGGCCATGGCTGGTACCTCAGTCAACATTGGAGTGCCCCCCCACCTCCCCATAGGCTTCATGCTCCAATGACGATGAGGTCATGGGGCTGAAAGGCTGCAGCAGCAATCCTGCCACTGACTAGGCCTGCAGAGGGGGTCTCAGGTCGTTTGGAAGTCTTCAGTGCAGCCATTGAGTGGAATTCAGTAATTCAGTCCCGTCCTTGGGAGCAGGCAGGGGGAGGGAGGCTGTAGGATCAGGGGATAGGCAGGGGGTGGAGTTCCCGTTGCCGTCCCAACTCCCTGCGATTTAATCAAGAGCAGGAAAATTCGAGGCTGGCCTCCCAACCCAGAGGTCAGTTGAGGCCCTTAACCTGTCCTAATAGGGCCTGCTTAAGTGCTTCATCCCACTGCTGCTGGGATTTTATTGGTGGCAAGGGAGAGATGGGCCTTGCACCACATGGGGAGGCAACTCAGTAAAAGAGGGTACCAGCTAGCAGGCTTGAGGTTGGAGGTGGTCCTCCTGATTGGGCATCTGGTGGCCCATGGAGGGCTCCATGGACAACAACGATATCCCCATCATCGGGATTTGCCTGCCTGGCCTCTATACACCGGCTCACTAAGGTATCACTGGGGCCTCCTCCATCGTGGCTGGTCCAGGTTGGCTGCAGTAGTAACAGGGGCCGCTGCTCCTGATGGCACTCCTGGGACTGAAGAGCAGCCAGTCCTCTGATTGGCCAGCAGAATGTTGTTGCTAGTTCTGGTGAGTGTGCTTTACACTCAATTGGCTCTGTTTTGTTCCTTAGCTCTAGAGTCGCCAGGTATCTTTATGATACCGCCAAGAGGTTCAAGTTCAAGTTCAGATCAATGACTCAATACACCAGTTAGTAAGGTTCAATCAAACACATTTATTATTTACACAGTAAATCGATACTCATGCAACTAATAAGAACATAAGAACATAAGAACTAGGAGCAGAAGTAGGCCATCTGGCCCCTCGAGCCTGCTCCGCCATTCAATTAGATCATGGCTGATCTTTTGTGGACTAGCGGACTAAACTATTCCTACCACTATAGGCCAATACTTATCTTCGATAAGGGAACCCACTGGATCAGGGAACAATGGCCTCTTGTTCTGTCCTGAGACTGCAGGCTTCCCAGTTGGTACGGGCTAAGGGGTCAGGAGTGTTTATTCTCGTAGCGTGCGTTGGTTGGACACTTACTTGTCGGTGTAGCTGCTGGCTAGGCCTCTCCTCACGTTCAAGTTCTTAGAGAGCTGCTGCAAAGGTGTTCTGCTGGGAGGGCCGGCTAAGAGAGCGAACTAAACTTGGGACCTGACTTTTATAGGTCCCAGGGGCTTAGCGCCCATTTGGGCGGACCCCGATCCTACTGTCAATCGATTGGGTCTCATCCCAATCGATTGGTATGAATCCCCCAATACTGAGGCTGTCCCTTGATCGCGGGGCGGTTCTTCCTAACTGGTTTCTTTCCTTTTGTTTCAGACCCCGTTGGTGCCGGGAAGTCTGACCTGCCATAGAATGTCCCAATTGTAGCTAATCATTGTATCCATTGTTCCCGGGGATCGCTTCATTAATATGCAAACTGCTGGTTTTGGTGCTGTCTGCTTTCTTTGCAGCCAGAATACACATGAACTTCTGCAAACTGCTTGTCTCTTTATAATTGTCCAGTTTTCCCTGCAACCTTTGTAGATCGCCATTTTGGGTCGGGAAGTGGCCAACCCAGATGGCTACAATGTAGGGGTAGGATCTCTAAATTTTACAGGATGGGCGACTGGATCCAGGCAGTGAAGAAGTGATAGCCACCCACTGGGTCACTCCACAGGGCAATACCTTGACCAATCAGAGTCAAACAATGCTTGATAGTTAACTGTTATTCACCACCAACTCCATGCATTCTGCATGCAATGCCTCTACCAATCAAAGTCCACTTGGTAGACCAATCAGCATCCACTTCCCATACAGTATAAAGTTGTTGTTTCCTCAGACATTGGTATTCTTGCAATTGTCTTGATGAGTGCAAGATGAAAAGCTTCGACAAATGTCTTCAGTAATACTCAAGCTCTGTACTGCCAAGCGATTAATTTGTTTTAGTGATGTTGGTTGAGGGATAAACATTGGGCAGGATACTGGGGTTAAGCTCTCCAGTCTTCTTCAAACAGTGTCATAGAATCTTTCATGTGTACTGTGGGAGCTTAGTTTTACATCTGATCTCAGCTGAAGACAGCATCTCTGACAGTGCAGCACCCGCTTGGCACTGAACTGGAGTGTCAGTTTGTGCTCAGGTTTCTGGAGCGGAACTTAAACCAGGGACTTTCTGACTCATAGCTGGGAATGCCACCACTGAGCCATGGCTGCTAACACTCATGTAGCTCCAGTGCTGAGCACAGTACTTTACACATCAGACCGAGTGAAAGCAAAGCTCAGAAAGAATTCTTGATTAAATTAGTGGACAGCTGAAGACATGCACAAAGGCAAATTGCGTAACCTGCAACTCAGTAAAACATGCCCAAGTATAAAATCCTTGTCAAATCCTATGTCACAAATAAAATATCTTTTCTGCCTTCACCTCAGAATACTTGCCTTATTCACACAGCAGGATACAATAACAAAGGACAGCTGAGTTGATACTACTGAGTGTTGATCCATGTATCTTATCTCAGCGTCTTCCACCAGCATCGTTCTTTCGTCCATCCACCTCAATGGCTTAAGGTGGACTCTTATCTTACAAGTATCATGTGATAAATTTATAGCAATGGCACAGCAGTCAATCTTTCAGTGTGTCTGTCATCACCAGTTTGTCATACCCAAACCCCACTGTACTTTTCATTCAGAACAATCACTTCTGTCAGCAAAAACACAGAATGAAAACCCTGAAACATCTGTCATTCAAAAAAATGGATTGTTGGAATGGTTTGAAGGCTGTAATTTCATCTCTGATTTGGACAACAGTTGTATGGGATTGAGATTTAGATGGATAGTTTTTTTTTATAGCCACTGGCCAAGATTGTTTACCGTATTTGCCTGGCCTTTTTTTTGTATGTTAAATTATAAATTAAACTAAATGACATAAATTGTTCAGAGACACATTCCCAACAGTTGCACTGATACAGTGTTCATCAGTTACCACTGCTATTGATACCTCCAGCAGGATTACGTGAGACCATTAGAAGTGGGAAATATCCTCATTTGCGAAGGGCGCAAATGGGTGCCTGTGTCATACGAGGGATGTCAGATGCCCTCACGCCCCACGCTGCTAGGAAATCCAGCAGCTGGTGTCAGATTCAGGAGGGTATTAACCCCACCCTAAGAAATAAGTGGAACTTTTTCCCCAGGATTAAGCTGATATAATAATCCTTCCCGGAATTCTTTGAAGAAGAGCCAGGACACCAGACTGGTCCGGACCACTCCCTCTCCAATGCAGGTGAGGATCACTACCATCCTACAGGTAGACAGTACACTCCATCTCATACAGCAAGGTAGCCTCCAAACTTAGGCTGGGTCTCTTTGAAGCCAGAAGCATTGGAATTCTCAAGGGGGAATAGACCTTTCTCACAGCTGCCACATTTTGGATCAGACATTAAGCTGTGGATCCACCTTCCCTCTCAGTTCAACATTAGACATGCCATTGCACTACTCAAAGAAGATCAGGGAGTTTTCCCGTGTTCTGGCCCACATTGTCCCACATTTATCCATCAATCAACATCTCCAATAGTTGATTCTGTTCAAAAACTGAAAATTCAGGAAACCTCAGCAGACCTGGCAACAGCTGTGGAGTAAAAATAGAGTTCACAACTCGGGTTTGTATGACTCCTTCAGAACTTCAGAGGTTATCTGTTACCATTTCCTACATTACAACAGTGATGACAATTCTAAGGTACTTAATTGGTTGGAAAGCACTTTGGGACACCAAGAGGTTTTGAAAGACAATGGCCGAGATTCTCCGACCCTGAGCCGGGTGGGAGAACCCTGGGGGGGGGGGGGGGCACGAATCCCGCCACGACGCCGGCTTCCCAATTCTCCAGCATCGTTTTTTGGGGACCAATGGGATTACCGCCATGCCGGTCGGGGGCCGTTGACAGCGACCCCTCCAGCGATTCTCCGGGCCCCGATAGGCCGAGTGGCCGTCAGGTTTTGCCTAGTCCTGCGGGCGTGGATTACTCACCCCACACATGGCAGGACCTGGCAGGTAAGTGTGCGGGGGCCGTCCCTAGGGGGGGAAGGGGGGGGGGGGGGGGGGGGGGGGATCCGGCCCCGAGGTGGACCCCACGGTGGCCTGGCCCGCAATCGGGGCCTACTGATCTGCGGGCAGGCTGTTTCCGTGCGGGCCTTCTTTCCTCCGCGCCGGGCCCCTGTAGGGCTCCGCCATAGTGCCCGGGGGTCGGCGAGGAGAAGGGAACCCCCGCGCATGCACGGAAATACGCCGGCTGTTCCGCGCATGCGCGAGATCACGTCGGCTGTACCATGCATGCTCGAAATCGCACTGGGCCTTCGGCCATTCCACCATCAACCTAGCCCCTGCGAAAGTGGAGAATTCATCATTTTCGGGGGCCGTTGATGCCGGTGTGGTTAGCGTCGGTTTTCACGCTGGCATGGGGACGGGGATGGGACAATTGGGCGCGGCCGTTTTGGCGCGGCCGTTTGGACGCAGCCGTTTGGGCGCCATGGGACAATTGGGCGCAGCCAATTTGGCGCGGCCGTTTGGGCGCAGACGACAGAAAACCTTAAATTAGTTCATTTAGTTTAGTTCATTTGGTGATTATGAGCAAGGCTCCTCAAGTACTCAAATTTTCAAATTTAAGAACACTTTCATGTATTCTTTTATCTTTATTGTAAATTAAAAACCTTAAATTAGTTCATTTAGTTAAAAACCTTAAATTAGTTCATTTAGTTAAAAACCTTAAATTAGTTCATTTAGTTAAAAACTAAAGTTAAAAACCATTAGTTTAGTTCATTTGGTAATTATGAGCAAGGCTCCTCAAGTACTCGATAGCATCCATGTTTTCAAATTTAAGAACAGTTTCATGTATTCTTTTATCGGCATCTCTATACTTTTTTAGTTTTTGTGGCGGTTCATGGCCGGCTAGTAACCTTTCATAATATGCACCTCTACCTTTCTGTACTTTACCCAGGCCATCAATTAGTTTCCATATGGTGGGATGATGCATGCCAAGTTCGTATTTCAATCGACGGTGGGCTGCCTCCGCATTATTGTTTGTGCGGTCTTCCCCGTTTAATGTTCTCTGATAAAGGTTCCAAATCTCAGGGCGAAATAAAGGTGTTCGTCTACCATTTCCTCGTCTGTTCAGACGACCAACATATGTATCTTCAAACCAGTTGAGTAAATCCTGAAGTTCTTGCGGCAGTTGGGTCGCTAAAGCATCCAGATATTCATCGATTTTGTTCAAAGGGACAAAGGCAATGGCAATAATCATTTTAGCTTTTAACGC
Source organism: Scyliorhinus canicula (assembly GCF_902713615.1). Lineage (NCBI taxonomy): Eukaryota > Metazoa > Chordata > Chondrichthyes > Carcharhiniformes > Scyliorhinidae > Scyliorhinus > Scyliorhinus canicula. Next base: position 119,458,031 of record NC_052148.1, on the reverse strand, counting down.
AAAATCTGGACCAGTGTTATACAAACTACCGGAACCCCATACTAGCTAGATGTTTTTGCATATTTTGAACTAAATGAAAAAAACATCCTTTTATTTGAACATCGGGGAATATGTCTTTCATAGCACTGTGCGCAGCTTGTTCATAATCACAGACGATTGAACTGGGTTTCAAGTTGGGTTCGATTTCTTTCAATAATGCGAACATTCTCGTATATGTGGTGCGTTGCTTGTTGGGCAAAAGAGCATAAACCGTAGGAGTAACTCCTCCGTGTTTTTTTACCATAATTACATAAATCTGAGAAAAGAGGCTGGGAGCAATACTGAATGTGCCATCTGCAAACCACATATCAGATGTCAATAAGTGCTGTAGCCAGCTCTGTCTTCCGAAGATTAATATCCGGTCGTGACCTGGTCCGCTATCACAAAGTAAAAATTTTTCTTCCACTCCTGGTTGAGGGACATATATCCTGTAGCATTCTGGCACAATCAATTGTTGTAAATCACTTGGATTGGTGGGGGCGTTCAATACATAATTACGCTTTCTGCTTATCATTCTCCTCAAAGCAGATATATTAGGAATGGCTGGTAGACTAGCTTGGGATATGTCTGTCAAACATTCATTAACAACTACAGTCGGTGCCTCAAGGGTTTCCTGTGCTCTCTTTTTTATTTTAGTTTTCACGAGTGCAACCTCTACTTGTGCAGCAGAAGCATCATGCGAATGGCTGTTCAGCTGCCTCACCACGTTTGCAGCTTTAGTATGGAGATGTGCTTTGCACCGGTCTTTTTGCTCACAACGCCAAAATTTCACTTCGCTGTCACCTTTGCTTGTTTTGTCAAAGACGTAAAGGAATCCGTTATGAACAAATTTTTCTTTACCACGTTTCGTTGATACTGCCTCAGCCATCATATGGGTATGCGAATTGGTTTAGTTACAAAATATATAAAAAGATGGTGATAGAACGCACCAGCACCCAACTCAACGCACCCGCACCAGCCAACTCAACTGAGGCTAATTCACAAATAAAGAAATGTTATTTCGGTGCCAAAACATCAATAATGCCAATATATAACGCCAATATATAAACAGATGGTGATAGAACGCACCAGCACCCAACTCAACGCACCCGCACCAGCCAACTCACATGAGGCTAATAATAAAGAAATGTTATTTTGGCGCCAAAACATCCGGCGCCAAAACAGCCGGCGCCAAAACGGTTGGCGCCAAAACGGCCGCGCCCAAATGGCTGCGCCAAAAAGTACCTAACCCCATGGGGACATAGCCCCATTGTTAGAAAATCCCGCCCAATCTATAAAATGCAAATTTTACTTATTTTTCCTGAGTGACATCTTTCAATTGCTGGTGAACTCTGTGAACAACGACCATCCTGGTTCAGCCCTACTAGGTTCCCAGCGCTCCACAATTTCTCTGGTGCCTCCAGGAATTAAAGATGCATCTTCTGGTTGCTGCTGCAAGCATTGCACGAGAAAAATCATAGGTGGAGTAAAAAACTATGATGTTGCTTGAAATTTGTTTGGACATTTCCATTTATTAATAATAATGATATTGGAGATAGCTTTTTTACTGGGAAGGGAGGTTATTGGTACGAGAACATGTGCCAAAATGTCCAGCAATACGCTCAAATAGGGTTGGTAACCCTAAGGGCGTGATCTTCTGGCCTCATTACACTCGCGCTGAAACATTCCAAGGCCGGTGAATAGCGGGAGAGGCCAAAAATGAGAACTGCGCCAGGCGCCAAACAGTTAGTGATGCAACCGGCCCGCTCCAGTTGGTGAAATTGGGGTCTTGCTGAAGCGTGGCGAGAAGCCAATTAGCACCACTTAAGCCCCGTTTCCATACAATACACAAAAGCTACCCCTTATCCAACTGCCTCCCGTCATTCAGCGGCCTCCCCAGCAAGTGCTCACACTGGCGTCAATTAGCACTCCTTTTTGAAAATGTCAAACTGGCAGAAGGGCGTCTGTAGGGAGCCGAAGAGGTAAGTAGCCATCTTTGCTGACTGTCAAAGAGCCCAGGGACCTGGACGTGCTGCTCCTGCTCTCGGTGGGGGATGGGGGGCCCTCGGACCGACACGGGAGGGTGGGAGGGGCGCTTGGGGGGGCAACTGCTCGCCACGCCGCCATGCCAACCCCTGGATCATGTGTACCAATTCTGGAGGCAGCCCTTGTCCATGCCCATCTGCCTTCAGACCACCCATAACCCCCATCGACTGCCAAGGTCTCTGGCTCCCGGCTGAAGGCTAGTGCGAATAGGGAGTTGGCAGTTGTGGGTAAGTGAGCACTTCACACAAGCCAAGTGTATTCCCGTGGGTGGGCATAGCATGTAGTATGTGGGAGTCATTGCCGAGCATCCCAATCAAACCGTGATGCCTGCACAGTGTACCTGAACACTGCAGGAGCCAACATCACACATGCAGCAGCCGACAGCCGAACACCTGGGGGATGGGACACAGCTCCAAGACATGTCCACGGCTGGAGGGTGGGTGAGTGCCATGGGATGGGGGGCAGCGCCCGGTCTGGTTGATGTTGTGAGCAGGTGTTAAGGGTACAGGGTCTGGGGCTCGGTGAGGGTGGCCCGCTGCGTCCTGGAGTATGTGGGGAGGGCGTTCCAGGTAGGGTGGTGGGGGAGAAATTAAAGGGGGAAATGCGGGTCCTGGGGCAGAAGCCACCGCTGTTTGTCATTCTAACACCCTCTCCCAAATATTGAACGCGATGATGGCAGAGATGTTAGACACAGAGATTTCCCTCCTGATGCTGGTGCTACGCGATGTGGCCAGACTCCGGAGAAGGCAGCAGGAGCAGCAGCGTCAGCAGATGCTCGAGGCAGCGACCCATGTGCTGGACCCCACCCCACACCCTGAGGACAAACCACCCATCAGGCTAGGAAGGGACCCAGAGCTGCAGTCCTATGATGGTACAGGCGCCGCTGGTCATTTGAACAAATGGCGGACTGCGTGTGCTGCTGGGAGGCTCCGTCTCAACAAGGAGACGGTGCAACACCTGTGCCATATCCTCATGGACTTGGCACCACTTGGAGGAGGAGGACACCTGCTCCTAGTGGCCGTCAAGGTCACCGCAGTCCTGAACCTTTATGCCAGGGGATCCTTCCAGGGATCGAGTGGGGACCTCTGTGGTATCTCACAGGCGACAGCCCACAGGTGCATCTGTATGTCCGGGCAGAAGATTATATAATTTCTGACATGGATTAGGCCCAGCAGGATGCTCGTGCAGCAGGTTTCTCTAGCATTGCAGGGATGCCCCAGGTCCAGGGGTCATTGATGGCAGACATGTTGTCCTGCACTCACTGGAACATCTGGGGTGCCCTTTGTTAACTGAAAGGGGTTTCACTCCCTCAACATACAGCTCGTGTGCGACCCACCAGATGACGATAATGCACGTGTATGCATGCTTACCGGGGAGTGTGCACGACAGCTACATCCTGGGGCAGTTGGTCATCCCCGGCCTCTTCGAGGAGCACCCCAGGATGGGAGGCTGGCTCTTGGGGGATAAGGGGTATCACTGAGGACCTGGCTAATGATGCCAGTATGGAGGCCAGTGACAGAAGCGGCGACCTGGTACAACGAGGCCCATGTGGCCACCAGGGCTGTCACTGAGTGGTGCATCAGACTCCTCAAGATGCGGTTCCAATGCCTCAACCACTCCGGAGGTGCACTCCAGTACACTGCCCAGAGGGTCGCCTCCTTTGTTGTGGTCTGCTGTGTCCTCCACAACCTCGCACTGCAGAGGGGCGACGAGCTGGAGGTTGGTGACGAGGAACATGTGGCCACCTCGGAGGAGGAGGTCAGGGATGAGGTTGAACAGGAGGCGCTGGATCAGCAGGGGCTGGAGTCGAGGCCAGGGAGGAACCTGAGGCCCAGCCGGAGGCTGCAAGACAGGCAGCAGCGGTGAGGGCCCAGCAAGCCTGGAGGGCCAGGGAGGCCCTCATACTCACCCTATTCACTTAGCACATGGCCTGGTCCATCGTTGGAGCCTTACCTACCCACCACCCCCATTTCCCACCCTCCCAGGGTATGTGTAATATCATTCCAGAGCGCTGGGACTGTGTCAGCACCATTAGTCGGTCACTGTTGAAGGCAGGGGCGTGATGATAACCCGCAGAGAGCTGGACTCTGGTGCTCCTCAATCTATGCCATAGTCTGACCCCTGCCTGTCTGCTGAGTGCTCGTTCACACCCATCACCTACACGCAGTGATGGAAGAAAGTGATTGAGGCTTCCTACTGGTTGTGCACAAGGGTAATTATTACATAGATAGAATAGAACAGTACAGCACAGAACAGGCCCTTCGGCCCTCGATGTTGTGCCGAGCAATGATCACCCCACTTAAACCCACGTATACCATATACCCGTAACCCAACAATCCCCCCATTAACCTTACACTACGGGCAATTTAGCATGGCCAATCCACCTAACCCGCACATCTTTGGACTGTGGGAGGAAACCGGAGCACCCGGAGGAAACCCACGCACACACGGGGAGGACGTGCAGACTCCACACAGACAGTGACCCAGCCGGGAATCGAACCTGGGACCCTGGAGCTGTGAAGCATTGATGCTAACCACCATGCTACCGTGAGGCCCCTAAAGTGACTGGGCCAGTCTCTGCAGTGACTCGGCAATGCCCACCTGCGATTAGGACAAGCTCCTCAGCGCCTCGGTCATTCCCATCTGAGAGCGGGACATGTCCCACAGAACCTCATTATTGTTCAATATATGTCCCCACTCTCCCAAAGGTGCAGTTCTCCCCCCCCCCCACCCTCACCCACCATCCACCCCTCACCCCCTACCTACCCCATTCCCCATCCACCGCACTCTCAATGTGTTTTGCCCTCCTAGCTCTACCACTACATCGAGATGTGTCCCCAGGATACATATCTGTGGTGGAGGCAGCACAGCTGCTTACCTCATCCCATGACCTTTGATGCCCCTGGCGGATGTGCTCTGGGGCAGGAGGACGCAGGCTCACTTGTCGACTGCACATGAACAGCCGAGCCGTCCTGTCCCATGTGCTGATCCCGAGATGCAGCCTCACCAGAGGGGTGGAACTCAGGAGAGCTGGTAGCCAATGTCCTCACAACCTGGGATGGGTCCGGGTTGGCACTCAGCGCCCAATCTTCCCGCTCGGTGCCCATAGGGCCCTGGGGTTCACTCTGGGACGGACGGGCAGCAGGTTTGAGCCCCGGCTGCCCCTGCATCATCTGGCTCTGCCAGCCCTGGTGGTTTTCTTTGGTCCGCACCATTGTGTCAACGCCCTCAGCGATGCCCCTCAGTGACTGGGCCAGTCTCTGCAGTGACTCGGCAATGCCCACCTGCGATTAGGACAAGCTCCTCAGCGCCTCGGTCATTCCCATCTGAGAGCGGGACATGTCCCACAGAACCTCATCAAGGTCAGCCTGGTACTGGGTGACATCCCCCAGTGAGGCAGACAAACTGCCGAGACCCTCAGCCGTGGCCGTCACCAACTGCGCGACACCATCACTCATGGTGCCGACATTGTGCACCAGGCTCACCACTGCGGTTGCCACCTTAGCAGTGTTGGCCTCGGTGCCACTCATTGTTGGCGTTATCTCCTGCACCCGTAGTCTCTTGTACTCCTCCAATCGGCTATGGATCTGCTGGAGTGACACTGACATCCCCCTCTGAATGTACCGGCTGCTCCCTATCATCTCCATCAGCTCCGGGTAACTCTGTTCCAGGGGCTCAGCATCAGGCTGGGACCCAGCTGGGTCAGGGATCCAGCAGCCCTCTGACTGCTGACACGCCTGGTGGTTCCTGCCTCCACGTGATGTGCAACATCAGCAGCAGTGTGGTGCTCACAAGATTGTGACCCAGATGCCTGACCACTAACATTTCCCACCGAGTTGTGTGTATCTGTGCTGGTGGAGGGTGGGCATGACAGCTGTGCCTCAACTATGACGGTTGCATCCTTGGAGCTCACCTCAGAGATGTTCCCCTCAGGGTCAGGAGATGATACCGCCCGGGATGGCCAGCGCCGTCAGCTGGAGGAACTGTGGGAGAATGGACTTGTGGTCAGTGGGAGGGATGGGTCAGTCAGTAATATCACTAGTCACGTTTGACAGATCCTCCGGGGGGGGCCTGGTGGTTCCTCACCTCTGCGGCATCAGCCAGCCTCCGCGTGGGTGACTCCCACTGCCTTCATCCACCCTAGTCACCTCCAGGGCCCACTCCTCGAATGATATGAGGATTCTCAAGTCAGGTATCCCATTGCCAGTCTGGGCCCTTTCCCGCCGATTATGGGAGATCGTTTCCTGAGGAGACACAGAGAGGGCCATTAGTCACACACGTGGTTCACAGTTAGGATGGGGATGGGGGGTTGGAGGGAGGGTTGGGGATCGCCTGAGGGGATGGTCCCTTGGTGGGGGGGGGGGGGGGGGGGGGTTGGTGACAACCAAGTCCCGTTAAAGAGTTAAAGAAATAGAAGATGTAGGTATATATATATATATCTAACAGTTGTAAAGTGATACAGGGTTGTCACAGGGAAAATTGGCAACTACCACAACAGGAGCTGCGGCCTGGTCCCTACTGAAAGTACCTCAAGAGGTAGCAGAACCTGGAGGGTGCCGATACACTACACAGACCTTGCTGGATCAGCCCTTAAAAACAACACTGGGAGAGTTAAGGGCTAAGGGAGCTAACCAAATAAGAAATCTGGAGTGGAGTCTCATTAGGCAGTTTCATGAATGGAGTGAAACAGGGCCAGGTCCTCGTCCCCACTTTGTTTGGTATTTTCTTTCTCATGCTTCTGAACTTCTGAACTTCGCCTGCGGATCTGAAAGTAGATTACTTGCACAGCAAGTCAGACAGCAAGCTCCACAATTTGTCCAAATTGAAAGCCAGGGCAAAAATACAGCACTTCTTGATCAGAGGGCTCCTCCTTTGTGATAATGATGCCATGCTATTTACTTGCATGAAAACTCAGCTGTAAAGATTGCCTTTCCCATGCCTGTAACCTCTTCTACTTTGCTGCAGGCGTCAATAAAACTGTGATTATGGGACATGGAGTCACAACTCCACTCTCGATCCCTCTAAACACCATGCTGGAAGGGGTTGGAAATTCTCCTATCGTGGATCCAGAGTGACAGAAAACCTGACTCTTGATGCAGTAGCTGACTCATGTATTGGGGAAAGCAGCTACCACCTTTACCTGACTCACTAAACATGTGTGAAAAAACAAGCTGATCTTTAGAACCAAGATGTTGATTTTTGGGGCCTGTGTTCTCAGCACCTTGCATGGTGAAAGGGAGCTCAACAATGTGGCATCTCATAGAATTAGAAAATCCTCTCAATGGCAAATATGCCCATTATCTCATCACCAGAGGCAGCTTTGCTGGCTCGGCACATTCACAGGATAGAAGACAGGGACATTTCTAAGGATTTTCTGTTTGGCGAGGAAGCTGGAGTCAGTTGGCCTGTAGGACCCCAAAGGTCTACTTCAAGAACACTTGAAAGTGTGACATGAAAGCCCTGGCTATCGATTTTCATACATGATAGATGCTCGCCAACACGAAAGGAAATGGCAACATTACCTGTGGGGCAGTATGCGCTGCCATAACGATCAGTGGCTACAGCAGCTTGACAAGTGCCAACTGTTACAGCCCCCATGGAGGTCACTGCATCAGGACTATCAGATTCCCCATGACCTCCACTAAATGTGAACTCTACGGGTAACGAGGGGGCGGGGTTTCCCGTTAATAGTGGGTTAGATCACTAGTACAAAAATCTTGAGCTGGGTGCAGGTTGGAGAGGGAGACCCTTCGGGGAGTGGGGATGCTTGTACACTGCAAATAAAACCTAACCTTTTGTTTCCTACCTGCTTGGTCAATGTGTGCTGCTTTAGCGGATTCTACACTGGCGATGAGGATACGATTGGGCGGGCTGTCCTTGGTCCCGCCTCCACATAGATTTTGAGGGAACGTTCCAGGGAGCAACGTTCCTCATCGTCGTAGATGCCCACTCAAAGTGAATGGAGCTCCATAAAATGCAAAGTACAGCTTCTCGAGCCACCATTGACAGTCTGTGGCTATCTTTCAGCACGCACAGAATAACAGAGATGCTGATCTCGAACAATAGGACAGCATTCACGAGTACGGGAGTTTGGGGCATTCATGACCACAAGCTGCATACAACATGTACATACCACCCCTTATCACCTAGCATCGAATGGGTTAGCGGAATGCGCTCTCCAGATGTTGAAAAACGGAATGAGAAAACAGATCTCTGGGTCCTGGGACACTCCACTGGCGTGATTCCTTTTTGCTACCGGACAACGCCACATGCCACAACGGAGGTCACTCCAGCTGAATTGCTGATGGGCCGTCACCTTCGTATGCATTTGAGTTTGGTTCTCCTGGACATTGGTGGCAAAATCCATTGGCGCCAGGATAAAGCCGAGGCTGACACAGGCTGGCGTACGCCATTGCGCAATTTCACTGCAGGAGACCCGGTGTACGTCTGCAACTTTGGGGAAGGCGCCACATGGATCCTGGGCGTCGTATTAGTCCAGACAGGACTAGTTTCTTATCGAGTGAGGGCACGGGGGCGCAAATCATTGATTATCATAGAATTTACAGTGCAGAAGAAGGCCATTCGGCCCATCGAGTCTGCACCGGCTCCTGGAAAGAGCACCCTACCCAAGGTCAACACCTCCACCCTATCCCCATAACCCAGTAACCCCACCCAACACTAAGGGCAATTTTGGATACTAAGGGCAATTTATCATGGCCAATCCACCTAACCTGCACATCTTTGGACTGTGGAAGGAAACTGGAGCACCCGGAGGAAACCCACGCACACATGGGGAGGATGTGCAGACTCTGCACAGACAGTGACCCAAGCCGGAATTGAACCTGGGACCCTGGAGCTGTGAAGCAATTGTGCTATCCACAATGCTACCGTGCTGCATACCGAATATGCATATGGAACACCTCCGTGGGTATAACCCTGAGATGCCAAATCCGATGGTATCCAGACCAAAACTGTCCGCAGCTTGAGTTAACACCTCCATCCCAGCTGCTACCTTTGGCCCAAGCCACACCTGCTGTGGAGAAGCCAGTTTCAGACATTGAGACACCGAGATGCCGGACAAGGACCTGCTGATCTCCAATTCCGAGACTCACGTGAACGTGTTTCCACCATCAGAACCCATTGTGTCTGCCCCCACAGCCACCTCTGTTCCGATGAATATCCTGTTCCCCTTGACCTCCACTGAATACGAGTTTCCCCAGTAATGGGGGTGCAGTGTGTCCATTTAACAGGAGGTTAGATCACTAGTATAAAAACCCCGACCAGGGTGCAGGTTGGGAGGGAGACCCTTTGGGGAGTGGAGATCTTGTATCTCACAAATAAAACGTCACCTTTGTTTTCTACCTGCTTGGTCAATGTGTGCTGCTTTAGCAGATTCTACACCAACAATGGAAATAGCAGCCCACAACATCTGACAATCACCTCCAATCCTGCTCTCATAGATTGATCTCCTTACCCATTGGCCAAAAGGCACCATGAGAAACTATCTCAACTTGAATGGATTTGCTGCATGTTCATCACCTCACATAGATGGAAGGATGGTGATTTAATGTTACGTATAAGGACCAGCTTATTCTGGTTGTAGGACTTCTGCCTCGAGAGCAGAAGGTTCTGATTTCAATTTCCACTAAAGTGCATACACTCCAATGCAGTAGTGAGGATAGTTACAATTGTCAGAGGTGTTGTCCCTCACATAAATTGTTAAACTGAAGCCATGGCTGATGGTTTAGAAGGACATTCAAACTCCCAAGACATAAAGACTGGCAACGAGGTGTCTTCATTAATATTCTTCTGACAATCAAAGTTACATATTCATCTCTGAGATCCAACTCTTTACAAATGGTTACCATGTTTGCTTACATAGCAATTATGGCACTTCAGAGTATAATCATGCTTTAATTACAAAGACAAGTCTTTGTTGAAAAATAAATGTTTATTTTGTTAAAGATGTCTGGAGATTTCAGCATTGTGATTGTTTGAACACTTATACATTGCCAAACCACTTTAAGGATGTTGTCATATGACAAGTTATCAACAGATTACAAAATAACAAACATATTACAATGAAATATGTTTTAAAAGCACCAACAAATTTGTTCCTTATTCAAGTGAGTCTTATTGTTCTAATCCTCATGTTGAATGCTATACTTGTCTCTGCCAAAATAAGTCCCCTACATTTGAAAGAAATGGCAGCAAGATCATGACAGTCACGACACAGATGAACACACGTACAGTCAGCAGAATCTCCGCACTGAAAGTTCAGATTAAAGTCAAGTCTGATTTTATGGTGACTTATCTGCGATTTTTGCTGTTTTTTTCCTGTTATTGTTTACAGAAGGCTAAACTCTGCGAGGACTAACCTCTGCAAGGACTGGGGTGTGTTCATGGTGGGATGATCCATCAATTAGTGCTTGGATGTCAGTGCATAGGTCACTGAAGCCAGGAAGCAGGAAGCAGGCATTGGAGCAGTTGGATGAACTGAACTTAAAGAGAAGTGACCATCGAAGAGCAACAACAATGATCTACATAGGAGGTGATCAGGTTGATCCTGTCAACAAATGTAAATTTTTGTTATCGTTCATCAGTTGAATGAGGAGTGTCCATGGACAATGCTAGCTTCAACTGAACTTTCCATTGTCTGCAGCACATAAATTTTTGAATTGTCCAAGAATATTAAAATATGGCCCCTAAAAATATACTCTGCAGTCTAGTGTCAAAACCAGCATTCATCTTCTGATATCTTCTTCCTTGTCAGCCAAGAAATTATAGATATATATGCATAATACATTTCATATTGTGTTGGGTTAGTCACATTTTAATTCCTTTAATTTCTGCAGTTGAATAACTGTCCATTCTTAAAGAAACATTATTGAGCCAAATGATGTTAGTTTAACTCCAATATCAATTATCGCTAATCTCTGTTTCAGCCAAATGGATGTTATGATATACACTTTCAGTTTAAATACATCTTTCTGTTATGTGTTAAATCTCTGTTGCATCTCTCTAAAGTGTATGGATGTTACTATATAATGTACACACATTTCTGGTACTCAGTGTTTTACCATACGAGTATCTATTTTCCAAAGTACTTTAGTTTGTAATTTATGTATTAAATTATACATAAAACATTGCAGCATCTCACCAAACTAAAAATTCAGTTTCTCATATGACAGGGAATAGCTGTCAGATAATTTTATTCTGCCTTTATGAAAAATCAGTTCTCAAGAGTGTGGTGAAATTAAGTGGTTTATTGAAATGCTGTAACTTCCATAACTTTTGGACTCAACACCATAAAACTGTGCTTTAATTGGATCTTTCTATTTGCCCCCAATAAAGCATAATTCTATCTGAATGAATGTACGTTGTTTTCAGTTCTCTATACAAAGTTTAATCCTGATTACAGACCAATTATGCACTGTTGCTTTGTAAGGATTTTGCATTCATAGATCAAGCAACCTTGAGAAAGAGACACAATGATAAACTGGTGCTACATTTCCCAAAGGTAGCTGCTGGTTATTAAATTACTTGTGTCATTTAGCCAGAAGGCAGACTAGAAACATTCTAGCTATCAGATTTCCTTGGCCCCTGCAATTTACCTGATTAACTGCTTCCTCCAAGTACATTTTCCAAATCTAGCCACAGGCATGGTGAATGTGCTGATGTACCATATTGTCTGTGTAACTCATTACAATTATGCACTGTGTCTGGATTCAGTTGTTTATCTCATACTCCCTCTACAGGAACTTTTTACGGAACTCGATGTGTGTACTTTATAAAAATTGCCACTGCAATTAAGCAAACCAAGATGTTGAGCTGTGAGGAAAAATCGAATTATTCCCAAATGTGAGAAATAGATCATCTCAAAATACATATTTTAAGACACACTTAATTTAATAGTTGACACAATGTTGCATTTTTTCTTTTCAATGAATTTGTTTATGGTAATCTCCAGATTGTCAAAAACATCCTTCACTTTGAAATGATAACAGTAAAACCTGAATTTAAATTATGAACCCCAGCCTTGGCTCAATGGCACCACCATTGATTTTGAGACAGAGGTAGTGGGTTCAAGTCCTGCTCCAGACTCTTGGATATAACATTTAGGCTGATAATCCACTGTTGCACTGAGGGAGTACTGCACTATTGGAAGTGTTATCATTTGAGGCTTTCAACCATGTTCCTGTATGCTGGGAATAAGTCAGAGGGCACCTTTTAAAGAGGGGCAGTGAAACTCCTCCCTGGTGAATATGTAACCCTCAAACTGCATCATTGAAACACATCTCATTTGTCACGTTTGGGACCTTCTTATTTGCCAATGGGCTGTGTGATTTCTAACTTGACTTCAAAAAAACGTCTCATTGCCTGTGAAGACCTTTGGGATGTACTGAAGATGTGAATATAAATGCAAGTTTTTTCTTCTTTCTGTTAAAGTGTCACTGAAGTAAGTGGAAATACTGACTGGGTGGTTTAGTTAAATCAGCTGCTTACTCTGCAACAAGCAATAATACCCGTCAAAGGCAGTTTGATTAAATGTCACAGTTACTGTTCAGCCAAAATCAACAGAATATAAAAATAAAATAATGATTTTAACTATTTGATTCAGGCGAGGCAAGATAAACAAGTTCCACTGAAAACTTAAGTAATTATATTACTGAATTATTTAAACATTGTCACAAACCCAATGCTTAATAGTGGAGTGAGTTAGATCATTGTCCATTTGCGTTTGCATTTCTTTCTCTGTCTCTCAATGAAATATGTTGGGCAGTCTCAGTTCAGTTCATATACACAAGTCTATAGATGGACATTAATTCGTGATGGCACAGATTAATACATTTAGAATGTCAGATGTAATTTCAGATATTCAAAAGGTTGTTGGTACACTGGGAAAGTTTGTAGAAACAGACTGAATGAACTCAATGCTTAATGTTTTGAAGAGATTCACAGAATTGAGATTATAAACGTGACATGATTAAGGTATTTAAAATGATGGACGGCATGTATATTGAAGATATAAGTAGGCTATTAGGCTGTGAGTATAGACCTTGGGAGCATGAGTGCAAGATAAGCAACATACAAACAAAACTAGAGATTACAGAATGCACAAGTGGAACAGTCAGGAAAATAGATAATGCTACATTGATTAATTCCTTTAACCAGTTGCACTTAAACATAAGATTGAAAAGGTTATAAGGACAGCTGCACACAATGCATTATATAAAACACAATGGGGGTGAAAATAATCTTCGTAAACAGTGCAAAATATTCATTGGCTTTAATGAAAAAGAATTTGGGAGCAATGAACTGCTGGCTCAAAGAACAAAGAACAAAGAAAAGTACAGCACAGGAACAGGCCCTTCGGCCCTCTGACTATGCTGCCCGTCTAACCTAAAATCTTCTACACTTCCGGGGTCCATATCCCTCTATTCCCATCCTATTCATGTATTTGTCAAGATGCCCCTTAAATGTCACTATCGTCCCTGCTTCCACCACCTCCTGCGGCAGTGAGTTCCAGGCACCCACTACCCTCTGTGTAAAAAACTTACCTTGTACATCTCCTCTAAACCTTGCCCCTCGCAATTTAAACCTATGCCCCCTAGTAGTTGACCCCTCTACCCTGGGAAAAAGCCTCAGACGATCCACCCTGTCTATGCCCCTCATAATTTTTTAGACCTCTATCAGGTCGCCCCTCAACCTCTGTTGTTCTAGTGAGAACAAACCAAGTTTATTCAACCTCTCCTCATAGCTAATGCCCTCCATACCAGGCAACATCCTGGTAAATTGCTTCTGTACCCTCTCTGAAGCCTTCACATCCTCCTGGTAGTGTGGCGACCAGAATTGAACACTATACTCCAAGTGTGGCCCAAATAAAGTTCTATACAGCAGCAACATGACTTGCCAATTCTTATACTCAATGCCCCGGCCAATGAAGGCAAGCATGCCGTATGCCTTCTTGACTACCTTCTCCACCTGTATTGCCCCTTTCAGTGACCCATGGACCTGTACACCAAGATCTCTCTGACTGCCAATACTCTTGAGGTTTCTACCACTCACTGTATATTCCCTACCTGTATTATACCTTCCAAAATAAATTACCTCACATTTGTCCGGATTAAACTCCATCTGCCATCTCGCTGCCCAAGTCTCCAAACATTCTAAATCCTGCTGTATCCTCTGACAGTCCTCATCGCTATCCGCAATTCCACCAACCTTTGTGTCGACCGCAAACTTACTAGTCAGACCAGTTACATTTTCCTCCAAATCATTTATATATACTACAATCAGCAAAGCTCCCAGCACTGAACCCTACGGAACACCACTAGTCACAGCCCTCCAATCAGATAAGCACCCTTCCATTGCTACTCTCTGCCTTCTATGACCTAGCCAGTTCTGTATCCTCGGTTTTGTCTGTTTTGCACTATTGTCCAAGCCTGTGCCAGCTCTAATGGCTCCTGTTCTGCTTGGACATTTGATAGGTGATTTTCATGGAACTTTGACATTAAATTTTCAATCTTGCAGCAGAATCCCATGTAACTCCAGCATCTCTGGCACGATCAGGATGCATAATCTCCCAGGGTGACGCTTGAGTTCCCTGTGGTCATTGGGAGAGGACTCCACCCTTAACATTGATGGAACCATCAATTCACTAGACACGTGCTTTAAGATATGAACAGTGGTTTTAATCTACTTACTACAGAGCCAGCCTGTTACACGTTGAACTCTCGATGAACTGAACAACTGGCTCTGAGCATTGGTATTTATACAGCAGTCCAGGGGAGGATTCATGGGCGGAGCCAAGGGTGGAGCCCTGTACAAACTCCTACGCATTCCCAGCGCTACTCCCCCTAATGGTCGGGCAACGCAACTGCGCTTACAAATGCATGGTCTCATGTATATACAATACAGTGTGAATTACGGAGTTACATTCACCACAAACATAACTATATAAGTAAAGGGAATGGACTATGGAATTTGATACCCTATGCTGGAAGTTTCCACTCCCCAGCCTCGGAAACATATATATTTCCAAAATTCTATCAACATGTCTCCTGTCCCACCAGGGACCCTAACATCCTTGACCACAGTATACAAATATCACGGGTGCTTCCTGCTCCATCCCTTGACCTCAGGACGGTGCTCCTTCTCCTGGCGTACAAGCAGAAACTGAAGCGGGAGGATACGGTAAAAAAAGTTGTGCAATGCTGGCTTGAGGTAATGGATGAGCTCCTATCCGGCTGTTTGGAGTCAGTGGATTGGCCCATATTCAAGAACTCAGTGGCCAACCGAAATGAGTATGCTACTACCATCACGGACTTTATTAGTAAGCGTGTTGAGGACTGCGTTCCAAAGAAGGTAATACGAGTGTTTCCATATCAGAAACCATCGTTCAACGGGGAGATCCATTTCCTATTGAAGTTCCTATTTGAGCTGGAAGCTAACAAACTAATGTCACCTGTGTCATAATAACACCAGTATATCATGGTGCAGACACACACTGATGGACACACACAGGGACAAATCAACATGTACACACACGGCAGCCAATCACCAGTTAGAATACACACACTATAAAGGCAGAGGGCACCACGGTTCCCGCTCATTTTGGGTGCTGCCTCTGAGTGTAACAAGAACTCATCCAGCCCAGCACAGACTTACAACACGTGCTGAGAGAATCAACTGGTTCGGACAAGGTTTAGGTCTCTAGTTTAAGTTAGCATCATTTAGACCCACAGTCATCGTGTGTTAGTTAGTTAGAAGTAGTTAATAAAATTGAGTTAAACCTTCATCAGTGTTGGAAGTGTCTGTTCATCTCTCAAGTCTACACTAGCCAACACTCCAACCTGCACCAAAGCCTTGGATACATATATACCTAATCCTACAGTCACAGACTCAGACGCAGATAGGCCTTCTCGAAAGTGAATCCATGGAAAGCAATGGGTCCTGATGGAGTCCCTGGCCGTGCGCTTAGATCATGCATGGACCAGTTGGCGGGTGTGTTTGCAGACATCTCTCTTCACTCTGTTCTCAGGTTCTCACCTGCTTTAAGAAAACCTTGATCATACTGGTGGCAAAGAAACACCAGGTAGTGTTCCTCAGTGACTATTATCTGGTGGCGCTGGAATCTGTTATTATGAAGTGTTTCGAGAGGTTAGCCATGAAACGCATCAACTCCAGCCTCCCAGAATGCCTTGATTCACTGCAATTCACTTACCGCTTTAACTGGTCTACAGTAGATGCTAATTCCCTGGTCTTACACTCATCTTTGGAACATCTCAACACAGGGACACCAACGGCAGGTTCCTGTTTATTGACATAGTTCTGCTTTTAATACTATTATTCTAACCAAGATCATATCCAAACTCCAAAACCTAGGACTTGGCTCTTCCCTTTGAAACTGGATTCTCAATTTCCTGACCCACAGACCAGAAGCAGTAAAGATAGGTAACAACATCTCCTCCAGATAGTCTTTAACATTGGAGACCTGAAAGGCTGCTTACTCTGCCCTCTACTATGCTCTTGTGTGATTGTGAAGCAGAATTTGGCACCAACTCCATCTGTAAGTTTGCTGATGATACGACCATAGTGGGTCAAATTTTAAATAATGACGAGTCAGAGTATAGGAGAGAGATAGAGAACTTAGTAACATGATGCAATGACAGCAATCTCTCCCTCAATGTTAGCAAAACAAAGAAGCTGGTCATCAACTTCAGGAAGCGAGGTGTAGTACACTCCCCTGTTTATATCAATGATATTGAGGTGGAGATGGTTGACAGTTTCAAGTTCCAAGTTGTGAATGATGTACCATCAATTCGACTCAAGACATATTTAGGTTCCGAAGTGTGGCTTTAATCAGCTAGTTGTGAGCCCGGTGGTCGACTACAGAGAATGGCCGACTGCCGGGAACGCTGGGTACTTATACCCCGCCTCGGAGGCGGGGCCTACTTGCCTCTCAACCAATTGGAGAGCAGTCACATGACTAGTCCCAACCAATCGGACGAGAGGCACATGACCAGCCAGAGCCAATGGGAAGCCAGTGCTCTGCACCAATGGCAGTGCTCATATCCATACCACCACATTCACCCCTTGTGGCGAAAGAAGGGGGGGTGTAAGTGGGAGGGGGGGGGGGGGGGTCCGAGAACTGGTGGTATGAGCAGCGAAAATCGATAGGGGTGAGCTGCCCACTGGCTCGCAGCAAAACAATACTACTACTACTAATAACAACAGAATAACACAAAATGTCCAAACAAAAAAGTCCCATGGCCACATCAGATGGAGACGATCAGCCTGTCGGGTGCCCGTGGTGTTCTGGAGGACCGTCGCAGTGGAGCCAGTGACGTCGGGCCGATGGTCGTCCTTGCCTCCGGGAGCGTAGGTCGTAGGTGTATTTCCGTACCCCGGTCCGGTGGTGGGGACGCTGTAATCGGGGAAGAGGGGGCATGTGCGCTGGGTCACGGGGGCGCGGGGGGCGCTGGGGGGAATTGGGGTTGGGGGGGAGGTGTTGGTGTAGGGGGAGAAGGCCGCACGCCGGCGGGTACCAAGTCCTGGAGCGAGACCGTATCCTGCCGACCGTCGGGATACTCCACGTACGCATACTGCGGGTTGGTGTGGAGTAACTGGACTCGCTCAACCAATGGGTCGGACTTGTGCACCCGCACATGCTTCCGGAGCAAGATGGGCCCGGGGGTGGCCAGCCAGGTCGGGAGAGGGGATCCTGAGGACGACTTCCTGGGGAAAACAAGAAGACAGTCATGAGGTGTTTGATTGGTGGTGGTACAGAGGAGAGACCGGATTGAATGCAGGGCGTCGGGAATGACTTCTTGCCAACGGGGAATAGGGAGATCTCTGGACCGTAGGGCCAGCAGGATGGTCTTCCAAATGGTGCCATTCTCCCGCTCGACCTGACCGTTACCCCGGGGGTTATAACTGGTCGTCCTGCTAGAGGCTATGCCTCTGCTGAGCAGGAACTGATGCAGTTCGTCACTCATAAAAGAGGACCCCAGGTCGCTGTGGATGTACGCGGGGTAACCGAACAGGGAGAAGATGGATAGGAGGGCCTTTATGACGGT
Organism: Scyliorhinus canicula; assembly: GCF_902713615.1. Taxonomy (NCBI): domain Eukaryota; kingdom Metazoa; phylum Chordata; class Chondrichthyes; order Carcharhiniformes; family Scyliorhinidae; genus Scyliorhinus; species Scyliorhinus canicula. Next base: position 119,439,885 of record NC_052148.1, on the reverse strand, counting down.
TGTTGTGGTCATGTTGGGACAGGGAATGGCGAAAGGGAATCGCGAGTATGCGTCGATAACACTCAAGAAATAAGTGTTACGGTTGTTGGAGGGGAGGGGACCCTTGAAGTCTATACTGAGACGTTCAAAGTGGCGGGATGCCTTGATCAGATGCGCTCGTTCGGGGCGGTAGAAGTGCGGTTTTGCACTCGGCGCAGACGTGGCAGTCCCTAGTGACAATCCTGACTTCCTCGACGGAGTAGGGCAGGTTGCGGGTCTTAATAAAATGGTAGAAACGGGTGACCCCTGGATGGCATAGGTCCCTGTGGAGGGAGCGGAGGCGGTCAATCTGAGCGCTGGCGCAGGTACCGCAGCATAGGGCATCGGAAGGCCCGTTGAGCTTCCAAGGACGATACAAGATATCGTAGTTGTACGTGGACAACTCAATCCGCCACCGCAAGATCTTGTCGTTGTTGATCTTGCCCTTCTGTGCATTGTCGAACATGAAAGCCACTGACTGTTGGTCAGTGAGGAGGGTAAACCTCCTGCCGGCCAGAGCGTGCCTCCAATATCGCACAGCTTCGACAAGGGCCTGTGCTTCCTTTTCCACTGAGGAATGGCGGATTTCGGAAGCGTGGAGGGTTTGTGAGGAGAAGGCCACGGGTCTGCCCGCATGGTTCAGGGTGGCTGCCAGAGCTACATCAGACATGTCGCTCTCGACCTGGAATGGGAGGGACTCATCGATAGCATGCATCGTGGCCTTTGCGATATCCGCTTTGATGCGGCTAAAGGCCTGGCGGGCCTCCATCAACAGGGGAAAGGAGGTGAACTGGATGAGGGGACGGGCTTTGTCGGCGTAGTTGGGGACCCACTGGGCATAGTATGAGAAGAAGCCCAGGCAGCGTTTGAGGGATTTGAGGAAGTTGGGGAGGGGAAGTTCCATCAGGGGGAGCATGCGTTCGGGATCGGGGCCTATCACTCCGTTACGCACTATGTAGCCAAGGATGGCTAGACGGTCGGTGCTAAACACGCACTTATCCTTATTGCAAGTTAAATTAAGGAGTTTTGCGGTTCAGAGGAATTTTTGGAGGTTGATGTCGTGGTCCTGCTGGTCGTGGCCGCAGATGGTGACGTTATCGAGATACGGGAAGGTGGCCCGTAAACCGTGCTTGTCGACCATTCGGTCCATCTCCTGTTGGAAGACCGAGACTCCATTTGTGACACAGAATGGAACGCTGAGGAAGTGGTAGAGGCGCCCATCTGCCTCAAACACGGTGTACTTTCGGTCACTCGCGCGGATGGGGAGCTGGTAGTAGACGGACTTAAGGTCCACCGTGGAGAAGACTTTGTACTTAGCGATCCTGTTAACCAGGTCGGAAATACGGGGGAGAGGATACGCGTCCAGCTGCGTAAACCTGTTGGTGGTCTGACTGTAATCGATGACCGTCCGGTTTTTCTCCCCAGTCTGAACTACCAGCACTTGGGCTCGCCAGGGACTGTTGCTGGCCGCGATCACTCCTTCCTTAAGGAGCCTCTGGACCTCGGACCCGATGAAGGTCCGGTCCTGGGCACTGCATCGTCTGCTCCTAGTGGCGACAGGTTTACAATCTGGGGTGAGATTAGCAAACAAGGAAGGGGGGTCCACTTTGAGGGACGCGAGGCTGCAAACAATAAGAGGAGGGATAGGGCCGCCGAATTGAAAAGTCAAGCTCTGCAGGTTGAACTGGAAGTCCAGGCTCAAGAGTGCTCCGGCACATAGACGGGGGAGAATGAGGAGTTTGAAATTTTTGAAAACCCTCCCCTGGACCGTGAGGTCCGCTATGCAGCACCCGGTGATTTGGACGGAATACGAACCTGAGGCCAATTCAATCTTATGTTTAACTGGGTGGATGGGGAGCGCGCAGCGTCTTACCGTGTCAGGGTGGACGAAACTTTCCGTGCTCCCGAAGTCCATCAGGCACCTTGTTTTGTGTCCGTGGAGCTGAACCGTTGTTGTAGTCTTGGCGAGCGTGCGTGGTCGCGACTGGTCGAGCTTGATGGAAGCCAGTCGTGTTGAGAGTTCCAGATCCTCTTCAGTGGCCGAGTAGTCGCTTGCAGGGCCTTCCGAGTTGATCCAAGATGGCGGCGCCCATGGCCCGCACATGGCATCCGGGGCCCAAGATGGTGGCGCCCGTGGGAGCCTTGTGGCGGCTGGGGGCAGTGTCAGCGGCGTCTGCGGGCCAGTCGGGCAGCTGGGGACGTGGGTCGGGAGCACCGTGGGGCTGTTGCAGGAGCCGGGAGGCGGGCCGGAGAGGTCGGTGCGCGGCTCTGGGCCCTAGGGGGGCCCGGGGGGAGGGGGGGATCCGCAGTCGCTGCGCGGAACAGCAGTGACCGACTTGGTCTGGCAGACCACCGCGTAGTGGCCCTTCTTCCCGCAGCTCTTACACAGAGCGGAGCGGGCCGGGCAGCGCGGGCGGGGGTGCTTTGAGAGGCCACAGAAATAGCAACGGGGCCCCGCTAGTTTGTCGGAGCGATCCGCAGCGGAGGCTTGGGGGGGGGGGTCGGGATCCACGGAGGATGGGGGTGGCGCGTGCCATGAAGTCCAGGGGTTGCTGCGCGGCCGGGAGCGTATGCGCGGACGTTCAGGCCAGCAACCTCCAGGGAGGTTGCAAGGGTTCATGCCTCAGCTAGGCTGAGGGCGTTCTTCTCCAGCAATCGTTGGCGGATAGAAGGGGACTGCATGCCAGCAACGTAAGCGTCTCTAATTAAAAGTTCCATGTGCTCAGTCGCCGAAACTTGGAGACACGCGCACGTTCTCCCTAGAGCTGCGAGGGCCTGGTAAAACTTATCGAGGGACTCACCAGGGAACTGTTGTCTAGTCGTCAGTAGATGCCGTGCGTATACTTCATTGACCGGCCGGAGAAAGTATCCTTTGAGAATCGCCATGGCCGCATCAAAATCGCCTTCGTCCTCGATCATTGCGTAGACCGATGTGCCCACGCATGAGTGGAGGATGTGGAGTTTCTACTCCTTGGTGGGCTTGCCGGCTGCAGTCGTCAGGTAGCTATTAAAACACGCCTGCCAGTGTTTAAAAATTGCAGACGCATTTGCAGCATGCGGGCTGGTGTGGAGGCAGTCAGGCTTGATGCGAAGCTCCATTTCAAAATTCTAGCAGATTAAATTGATGTACCATCAATTCGACTCAAGGCACATTTAGGATCCGAACAGGGCTTTAAGCAGCTAGTTGTTAGCCCGGTGGTCGACTACAGAGAATGGCCGACCACCGGAAACTCTGGGTACTTATACCCCACCTCGGAGGCGGGGCCTACTTGCCTCTCGACCAATTGGAGAGCAGTCACATGACTAGCCCCAACCAATCGGACGAGAAGCACATGACCAGCCAGAGCCAATGGGAAGCCAGTGCTCTGCACCAATGGCAGTGCTCATATCCATACCACCACAGTGAATATGACCAACAATTTGTCCTGGTCCACATATGTCGACGCTACGAATAAGAAAGTGCAACAACGCCTTTACTTTCTCAGGAAATTAAGAAAATTCGGCATGTCTACAATGACTCTTACCAAGACATTGGGGGGCTGCCGGAGCTGGCAGAGCCAGATGATGCAGGGGCATCTAGAGCTCAATCCGAGCTGACCCCCAGGGCCTAACGGGCACTGATCAAGAGAAGGGAAGACAGAGCCTGGCCAGGAGCCTCCATATAAGGTGATGACAATGATCACCAGCTCTCCTGAGTCACCCTCCCCGACAACGACATGTCACAGGGTCAGCGTGCGGAACAGGGTGGCATGGTGAGACATGTGCCATTATCAAGTTGGAAGGGGCCCTCTACCCCAACCCCTCTGGAGCACGCCCGCCAGGGGCATCAAATGTCACAGGACACCATAGCCAGCAGGCTGCCCCCATCTCTGATGTGCATCCTGGGGACACACCAAGACGTTTCAGTAGAGCCCAGGGGACTAAGCAGATAGAGGATCACTTAGAGGGCACTGCGAGGATTGGTGGGGGGGGGGGGGGGCTGGGGAGGCACCATCAGTTGCTACGGACAGTTGGGGTCATGATTGTACACCTTAAACACACTCTACACCCAAGGCATGTCGAACTTCGTTCCCGTTATTCTGCACTGCAGTTGGTCTGCTACCATCTCCTCTAGTTGCTCTCTTCCTCCCCCGGCCCCAGCCCCCGGGTTCCCTGCTTTTAACCCTGGCGTCCCCGCATTCCCTCTCCCTCCAAGACATTTTGCATGCTGTTAATGGGTGTGAGCGAGCACTCAGCAGATAGTCAGGAGTCAGACTGTGGGTAGACTGAGCACCAGAGCTCAGCTCACAGTTCTCATCACTCTCCTGCCTTGTATATTGACCCGCTGACAGTGCCGACAAGGGCACCTGGAGTGATGTATCACAGTCCCTGGGAGGGTGGAACAGGGTGACTGGGGGGAGCGGGAGCAGGTAATGGGTGGCTGGGTGGTGGAATTGTCGGGGGGGGGGGGTTAGTGTGAGGCAGACCAGTTGGTCATGGGGGAGCGGTGGGGGGGGGGGGGAGGGAAGAGATGATGGTTGAAGACACGTCCAATGTGAAGTGGATGAGGTTGAGGGCCTCCCTGGTCCATGGGGAATGCCAGACCTTTGTTGTAACCTGTCCTCCATTCTCCAGCTGGGTTCCCACAGGTCCTCCCCAGACTCATCCTGCAGCCCCTCATGGTCTGGCTCGTCCTCAGAGGTGGACGCACGTTCCTCCTCCCCCACCTCCAGCAATTTGCCTCACTGCTGTGCGATGTTGTGAAGGGCACAACAGACCACCACAAAGTGGGTGACCCTCTGGACGGTGTACTGCAGTGCACCACAAGAGCGGTCGAGGCATGAAAACCAAATTTGAGTAGTCCGATGCACCGCTGAATGACAGCCCAGGTGACCATACGGGCCTTGTTATATCGGGGGTCTCCGCATCGGTCACTGACCTCCGTACTGGTGTCATTAAAAAGGACCTAGGTGGGTACTCTTTATCCCCCAAGAGCCATCCGGTCACCCTGGGGTGCCCCTCGAAGATGCTCTGAATCTCTGACTGCCCCAGGGTGTAGCTGTCGTGCACACTCCCTGGGAAACATGCACAGATGTGCATGATCTTGAGATTGTAGTCACACACAAGTTGAATGTTCAGGGAATGGAACCCCTTCCTGTTAACGAAGGGTGCTCCCGCAACGCTTGGTATGCGCAAGGCAACATGAGCGCCATCTATTAACCTCTTGACCAGGTGCATACCGGCGATGGCAGAGAATTTAGCTGCCCGGACATCTTGCTGATCTTGGTCCAGGTCAAAGTTTATATAGTTGGCTTCCAGGATGCACTTGCGGGCTGTAGGCTAGGATATGCCACATATGTCCTCTTTGAAGTCCTGAAATCATCCTGAGGCATAAAAGGTAGTAGTTGTGGTGACCTTGATAGCCACCGGGAGTGAGTATCCCCCTCCTCCTCCACGTGGTGCCATGTCCTTGTTGAGGCAGATCCTCCTGTGGGACATGCTGTCCGTCATCTGTTCGAAGGACTAGCGACGTCTGTACGCCTTGAGCTTTGCCGGCCTCCCCCTCTGGGTCCTTCCCTGATCTAATAGGTGGCCGGGTCCTCAGGGTATGGAGCAGGGCCCTGTACATGGGCCGTCGCCTTGAGCCTCGGTCGGCGCTGCTTTCAGCGCCTCCTCCAGTGCCTGGCCAGCTGGCCTGTCAATGACATCGCGAGGGCAGCGCCTACGGGGTCCATGATATCATCCATTGTGTAATATCTGTAAGGAATTGGAGAGGGACTAAGACTGGCAATCACCTATGGATTCCATCCCGTTACCCTCTGATCCACACGCATATCGTCTGGTCGCGGGAATATTCCCAGTGCCGAAGCCCAACTCCTGGGGGTATGAATGTTGGTTGCTGCCTCTGTGGTGTCGATGCCTCCGGAGTTCAGACAAAGTGTCTAGGCCTCTCAGCCTGATTGGGATGCTGGGCACCTGAGTCATGGCACGTGCATCCATGGATATATTTTAGCTGAATAACAGAACCATGATATAAAAACCATAACAAATTACAGAGCAACCAGCGATACACTGAAATTACCCACTGTACACCATGGACAAATATCATAACTAATCAACAAGAAACAAAATCACCATTATCTAAGCCAGTGCATACCTATCCCCCACCTCACCCTTTGGACATACTGGAAGGGAAAGAGAAAATACCCCTCCCCTCCCAAGAGGGGGCACAGTTCAATCCAAGAGCAAGTTTATCTTACAAAAGTCAAGGCAATATTGATAGCAAACACAGAAACCACAAAATAGGCAACAGAACGATGAAAATACTAACTTTACACTACAAAATCAACTGGTAATCAATAAGAAACAAAGGCACCAGCACCCGAACCAAAGCTTTCCTTTGCCTAATTCCAGGCTTCAGCAGTAGGAAAGGGCGCCAGCAAACAAAACAGGGAGGTCTTCAAGCGGTTTTGCAGGCAAAAGCAAGGAGCACAGAGCACACACAACCTGCAGCCATTTGGGAGCTGTGAAGTGCTCACATTACTTGAATTACCTATTAGCAATAGCTTTCAGCTTTGCGGTCAACGGCCACCACGGCCAGTGAGAGTTAAAGCGACCATCACCATATTACGGATGGGGATCTGACACGGGATTTTCTGTGGGACAGGCAGGCAGCAGCTGGAGTTTCCCCCATTATTGTTATACACAATCGGGGGAGGGGGGGAGGTTGGCATGGCACATCCGCTGGCACTGTGCCCCCTTGGCCCCCCTTCCCAAACCAGCGGCACCCCTCAGTGATGGCATCGCACCCTTCCCCTGACCCAGCCCGTTCTTCCCCGGGGACATTTCCGACCCCCAAAAGCACGGGGCATTGGACCCGGTCCCCTGTGCTGACTGCTCAATTTTCAACATGGCTCCTCACCTCCTCGGATCCCCACAGCAGCCATTCCACTGGCTTCATGTTTTTAAAATGGTGCACTAAACGGCACCCACATGACCACTCACTGGGGAGTAGATAGGTCATGGGAAACCATTCAATAGGGGGTCCTTCCCATTAATGGGACGGAGATTGGTCTTAACTGGTGATTACTGGTTTCTCGCCAGGCTGCAGCGAGATCCTTATCTCGCCAATGGGAGAAGGCCGGTTAGATCAGTGATGAGCCATCAATTGCACGAGAGACGAGTTGCTTTACAAAAGTTAGGCTTTAATAAACTAGAACTTAGCCCTGCGGTTGTCTACAATAAAATGGACGACTGCCGGGCGTTTGACTATTTATACCTCTGATGTGGAGATGCCGGCGTTGGACTGGGGTGAGCACAGTAAGAAGTCTTACAACACCAGGTTAAAAAGTCCAACAGGTTTGATTCAAACACGAGCTTTCGGAGCGCAGCTCCTTCCTCAGGTGAATGGCGAGGTATGTTCCAGAAACATTTATATAGACAAAGTCAGAGATGCTGGACAATGCTTGGAATGCAGGCATTTGCAGGTAGTCAAATCATTACAGATCCAGGGAGAGGGATAATCAGAGGGACTCAGGAGAGGGAGATTATCCCTCTCCCTGGATCTGTAATGATTTGATTACCTGCAAATGCTCGCATTCCAAGCATTGTCCAGCATCTCTGACTTTGTCTATATAAATGTTTCTGGAACATACCTCCCCATTCACCTGAGGAAGGAGCTGCGCTCCGAACGCTCGTGTTTGAATCAAACCTGTTGGACTTTAACCTGGTGTTGTAAGACTTCTTACTATTTCTACCTCGGCAAGGAGGCGTGATTAACTCAGCCTCTCCACCAATCGGTCGAGAGGCACATGACCGACCAGGGCCAATGGTAAGCCGGTGTTCTGCCCCAATGGCAGACAGCTATGCAAATCATATCACCACAATCAGTAACTGAACGGCACCCAGAATGGCTCCCGAATGGCTTTTCCGCTAGCACAACGTGGCCGGTAAATCGCGCCCAAGATTTTCATTCTAACGAAAACAACAACAATACAGCATATCCCAACACAATATTATACATAAACTACACCCATCCAATCCCCAGTACCCTGGCCCGGCCCTCTTGCCCCCCATAAAGAAAGCAAAACCTTAACAAAAAGACAAACAGCTGATGGTAATCAGTTCCCTGACAAAGGAGATGAAGGGCTGCAACCTCGAGTAGATCCCTTCCGCCAACCACCTCATGATGTACTTCACCTTCTCAAGGTACAAAAATTCTATCAGGTCCCCCAGCCATGATGAGGCCTGAGGCAGCACCGGGAACCTCCACCTGAGCAGAACTTGCCTCCGAGCTATTAGCAAGGTGAAGGCTAGTACATCTGCCCTCGTCACCGTCTGCAGCATCGGTGAGTCTTAAATTCCAAAAGTGACCACCACAAGGTCCCACTGCAGCTGAACACCCCAAATCCTTGACAGCGTATCAAAAAAGGAGGCCCAGAGACTAGCAAGCATTGGGAAAGACCAAACCATGTGCATGTGATTCATCAGCCCCCCCAAAGGACTGGTCACACCTACCCTCCACCCCCAAGAACCCACTCATATGCGTCCTGGTCAGATGTGCACTGTGCAGCACCTTGAACTGGATCAGGCTTAACCTCACACATGAGAAGGTGAAGTTGACTCTGCGGAGAGCCTCACTCCAAATACCCCCCTCCCCCAAAGACCAAACGCAGCTCACCCTCCCACTTCCCCTTTACTTCTCCAAATGAAGCCTGCTCAGCCGCCAACATCTGCCCATAAATATTCAAAATCTTACCCTCCCCTAACTCGACCAAGGACAAGATCCCTGTCTATAAGCGAGGACGACGGTATGAGGAGAAATGAAAGAAGAACCTTCCATAAAACATTGCACACCTTGAAAGTGCCTGAATACGTTCCCTCTCGGGAGCTGGAAATTCTCTAACAATACATCTAGACCTTCGAGAAACCTGTCCCTAAAGCTTTCCAGACCCTCCCTCTCCCATACCCCGAATGATGAAACTAAGCTAGACGGCACAGATTTGTGGAGTGGGATTCCCCGTTGGACAAGGCTGATATCGTAATCGGCGATCGGGTGGAGAATCCCTTCTGACGGCCAAATCGGGGGCGGTGCCGGTTTGATGTGGTTTTCGAGTCACCGCCCCCTCTGAATTGGCGTGAACGCATCGCACGACGCACGTCATTGAAAGGGCGTTGGTGCATCATCAGAAGGCCCTCCCCCGATGCTCCGCCCCAATGGGCCATGTTCCTGTCTGCGCGGTTGATGTGTGATCTGAGCAGTCGGGAACTCGGTATGACGGCGGCGGCCTGTGTCTAGCGCCACCACATTCGGCCGGGAGCCGTGCCGCTGGTCAAGGGGCTTCTGCGAGGGCTGGGGGATAGGTTGGGGGTGGCCAGGGCGTGGCCAGGGGGTGGCATGTGGGGTGGCATTTGACAGGTCGTGTCCGCACATGGCCGATGCCATGTTGTACGGCGCGACCGCTGCAAGTCGTCGCTGTGCCCATGCGCGGCCAGGGACCTGGCCATTCTCCAGCCGTTTTTGGCACGGATGCCAGGAGTTTCACCTGGTGCCGCTGCTAGCCGCTCACTGGTCCTGGAATCGGTGAGGTTTGCCACCGATTGTGCCATTGTAAAACCCCCGCGAATTCTCCATTTCAGCCGGCACTTAGCCACTGAAACGGAAAATCCAGCCCATGGTTCCTGCAGTGACATGGAACGCAGTTTGAAATGCTGCCTAAACTGATTCCAAATCCTCAAAGTGGCTAACACCACCAGGTTCAAAGAGAATTTTGGAAGGGAAAACTAAGGTGGTGCAGTAACCAGTACCCTCAGACTTGACCCTGTGCACAAAACCGCCTCCATCCACCCCTAAATAGAATCTGGATCCTTGAGCCATCCCCGCACTTTATTAATATTTGCCACCCAATAGTAACATAACAGATTAGGTAGTGCCAATCCTCCCCGACTGCCTATCCCTTTGCAGAAACATCCAACGTGCCTGAGGGGCTTACCGCTCCAAACAAAAGTAGATCTGAATTCATTAACCCTGCAGTAGAAAGCCTTGGGAAGAAAAAGCAAAAACTTCAGGACAATATTCATCTTCACCATCCATACCCTTTCCACTAAGGTCAGAGGGAGGGCGTCTCACCTTTTCAAATCGGCCTTCACCCCATCCACAATACTACCAAAATTCCCAGATAACAGAACCAGTCCTGACTGGATGAAACGGCAGCCTCCCAGATCAACTCCCCTCCCTGGGGGTTTCACCGGGAAATATTCACTCTTGCCCAGATTCAGTTTGTATCTTGAAAAGGAGCCAAACTTCTGGAGTAACTTCTTTATCTTCCTCACATTGGAGAGTGAGTACAAGATAAGCACAGCAAAGTATCTGTAAGAACACTATGCTCCCTCCCCCCACGCTCTCTCCCCCTCGATCTGGTAGACGACCTCAATGCAATGGCCAGTGGCTCGATTGCTAGGGCAAACAAAAGCAGAGACAATGGACCCCCTGCCTTGTACCCCTGTTTATTTGAAAATAACATGAGCTCAGGGCATTAACATGCACACTCACGGTGGGGGGCCTGTACAAAAGCCTAATCATAGAATCCCTACAGTGCAGAAGGAGGCCATTCAGCCCATCACCACTCAGGGACAATTTCGGATGGCAAATCCACCTCACCTGCACATTTTTGGATTGCGGGAAAAAAGTGGAGCACCCGGAGGAAACCCATGCAGACACAGGGAGAATGTGCAAACTCCACAGTCACCCAAGAGCGGAATTGAACCCAGGCCCCTGGCACTCTGAGGCAGTGGTGCTAACCACTGTGCTGCCCATGATAACTCATGATATAAATTTTGGCCCAATGCCAAACCACCCCAGGAGCTCAAACCACCCCACTCAACCATATCAAACGCTTTATCAGCTTCCATCAAAATAATCACCTCTGGCGATAACACAATGTTTAACAATCTCCTCATATTGGCCGGCAACTGCCAGCCCTTTACAAATCCAGTCTCCTGCTCGGCGATCACCCCAGGTAAGCAGAGCTCCAAATGCATTGCCAACACCTTAGCCAACAACTTAGCGTCAGCGTTTAACAATGAAATAGATCAATACAACCCGCATTCCGTGGGATCCTTGACCTTCTTCAGGATCAAGGAAATCGTTGCTTGCGCTAATGTGGCTGGCTACACCCCCAGGACACGGAATCATTGTTCATATCCAGCAGAAGTGGGACTAACTAACCAGCAAACTGTTTGTATAATTCAATAGGGAATGCATTTAGCCATCTGCATTAACCAAATACAGTTCATGGTCTCCTCTGGCCCTATCAACGCATCCAACTTTTGCTTTCTCTCCTGCTCCATCTCCAAAAATTGAATAATAGATGAATGCTCCCTGGGAGTTCTGACCTATGCAGCCCCCCCGTAGCATTTCTCAAACACCTCATTAACCTTCTTGGGGGCAGAAACCAACTCGCCACCCGAGTCCTTGCCCTCTCAGCTGGTGAACTAACAGTCGCTGGCCTTCTCACCATACTCATAAAAGGTCCCCCTCAAGCATTGCAGCCTTAGCCGTTGACAACAATTTAAAATCCATTCGCAATTTCTTTCTCTTCGCCAATAACTCTGGTGTCAGGGCGATCGAGTACTTGCGGTCCACCTCGAGAATGGAGTCCACCAGCCTCTGCTTCTTCATCTTTCCATATTTATCCCTATGCACTTGTAGGAGATTATCTCCCCCTAGTAACCAACTTCAAGGCTTCCCAGAGCGTGGAACGCAAGACCGTCTCATTCCTGTTGAACTCAATTTACCTCCCAATGGCAGAGGACACACGCTCACAAAATCTCTATTAGCGAGCAACGCTGTGTCTAATCTCCACAGGGGTCGCTGAGAGAGGCCCGGCTCCAACAGCAGGTCCACAAAATGCACAGCATTATCCGAAATAACAATCGCTGAGCCCCCCTCACCCCAGGGAGAAGAGACTTACCCCCACCAAGAAGTCAATCTGGGAGTAAACTCAATGAATGTGGAGAAGAAATGAAAACTCCTTATCTCTGAGATACCTGAATGTTCATGGGTCTGCCACCCCCACCCCGACACCCCTTCTGCTCCATGAATACCAATAACTCATTTGCCACCCCGATGGACTCAGAGTCTTGGGACTCAACCTATCCAACCTAGGATCCAAAATATAATTGAAGTCTCCCCGATAATTAGCTGATGCAAATCGAGATCTGGGATAGAAGCCAACACCTGATTAGTGAATGCCATATCACCCAATTTGGTGCATACAGATTGACCAACAGCACTAATGTGCCCACCAACGACCCACTGGTGATAACGTACCCCCCACGTGGGTCTGCTAATATATGAATTGCAGAAAAAGCTACCCTCTTCTTAATCAACACAGCAACCCCACTCCCACCCCCCGCACCCTACAATCAAAACCTGAGTGATATAGCTGTCCCACCCATCCTTTCCGCAACATTGTTTGATCCTTGATTCTCAGATAGTTCTATAGAAAAACCACATCAGCCTTCAAACCTCTAATTTGCCCTAACACCCGGGACCTCTTTTAGTGGGCCATTTAGCCCCCTCACTTTTCATGTTATCAACCGGATCAGGGGCCTCTGACCATGTCTCACCCCAACCCATGATCAGCCACATCCAGCCTGTGAGGCAATCCAGCAGTGCCCAAACTGCGGCAGCTCCGGGCTCACCCAAGATGGCTGCCACATCCTCCATAAAGCCAGCCCAAAAACAAAGGAACCATCACCGTCAGCAGTGTACCTCTTCCCCTTCCTCCCCTCTCCCTACCCTCCCTACACTGAATGCCAAACAAACAACCAACAGAAGAACAAAAGCCCCCTTCCTCTTCCCTGTCCCCAATCCCAAACAAAACAGAAACAAAAAAACCTAAGCTCACCTGAGAAAAACAAAAAAAGTCACCACAATGACAACAAGCTGCAGACATCTCCCCTTCTCCCATTAACTTGCTATACTGCCAGCAGGGTGACCCCAGTGGGGAGCTCGTACTCCACGAGGCTCATGGGAAGATTAATCGGGTGGTCCCCAAGTGTTTTGTAGGGGTTATAACAGAACAGGCGATCCCTGAGGTGCAGGGGCCATACATGATGGTAAACATGCAATATTGCCATAAATGCACCCAGATTCTGCTGGAAGCTTAGCACAGTTTGAAATGATTGCAGGAAATACTGATTCTCTGATCTCAGACTTTGTTTAAGTTGTGAGCAGCAGTCTTTCATGAATTCTTGGTTCCCTGGATATACCATCCATCAGTGCTGTATGCTCCCTAAGTTCATATCCGTGCTCAGGCACCATGTATACACAGTAATATGGTAACTGTTTCAGACAGAAGAAGACCGTTAGTCCTTCTAACTTACCTAATCACACCTTGGTGCACTTTTGATCAACATGAATCCCATTTGTTGACAAGAACCTGCCCAGCTCATTCTTTTCTTAATTTGTCCAATGAAGGGGCAATTTAGCATGGCCAATCCACCTACCCTGCACATCTTTTGGTTGTGGGGGTGAGACACACACAGACATGGAAAGTATGTGCAATCTCCACATGGACAGTGACCTGGGGCCTGGATCGAGCCCAGGTCCCTGGCGCCAGTGAGGCAGCAGTGCTAACCACTGCACCACCGTGCAGCCCTTTCCAGTTTATTTTAATAATCCATTAAGGATAGTGGTGGGCAACTTGACTGCATTTGGCAAGGGCAACCCCAAAGCTAATGGAAAGCTGTTTTACAAATGCATGCTGGGTCCTGATTACATCATTGGCACCAGCATTTTAACCCAACTCAATGGCCTGAATGGGAAACTAAAGTGACTTTCTCAACAGACCAACCAAGAGAGGAAAATGCCTGGACCAAGGGCCAGGACCTTTAGGATGGTAGAATTCACTCGGGAGGAAGTCCAAGCTGGAGAACTGCCAGCTAAAACATTTTCAAACAATATTTTTCACCTTCTGGCTTCCAATTGTACATAATCAGGCTAACGCCTCCACTGTCACAGACACATTTCTTCCATAATTATGAGACGCCTATGGGACTGTCCTGGCAGCTAATCCCACTATCTGCCGAGTCTCAAACTGACTTCCAGGCGATTCAGTTTCTCCCTCTTCCCTATAAGCCTCCTTTAGTAATGGCAAAGGAGTCAGTCGAGTAACAAAGAGAAACTTATTTATTAACACAGTAGTACGTACACAAGGGACCTGGTTGAAAGTCACCGGTCCTCTCTCTCCTTCAGCCATTATATTCTGGCCAACCTTATATACAATGTAGCCCCGCCCCATAGTTAGTGGGGGAGTTCATACTCCTCGAGCCACACAGGGAATATGTCCCGTGTGGGTTACTAGACCTCCCTTCTGGAATGAATGGACAGCAAGCCAGCATGTTCTAACTAACTGAAACTCGGGGCAGCACGGTGGCGCAGTGAGTAGCATTGCTGCCTCATGGCACCGAGGTCCCAGGTTCGATCCCGGGTCTGGGTCACTGTCCTTGTGGAGTTTGCACATTCTCCCTGTGTTTGTGTGGGTTTCACCCCCACAACCCAACGATGTGCAGTGTAGGTGAATTGACCATGGTAAATTGCCCCTTAATTCTAAAAAATGAATTGGGTGCTCTAAATTTATATGTAAAAAAATGTTCTAACTGAAACCCAACAATTAAAATTCCACAAGCATCGTGTTTGCAGTAGATGAGCTTCTCCCTCACCCTATCATGCACCCCCTAAAGCTGGCCCCAAGTTAAAGTCAGGTTGAATGTTTCTTGTTTCATAGTTGCTGATGATCTGTCCCAAATACGCAAAAACCCTTTTTGGAAAAATCCTCCTCTTTCATGAGCTAAATGTTCTTTTAGATATAGTGAGGTTAAACCAGCATGTACACTCTAGATATGGGCCGGAATTCTAGGTTTGGGAGACTAAGGGCGCAATTCAACTAAATGGGAACAATGTTAAATAGCGTGCACATTTAGTCGTGTGCTTCCCAGTGCTCGCACGCTGAGAAACACATGGCAAACAACGGCACTCACGTTAAATAAAGGGCCTCAGCAGGAAACGTGCAGCTGAGTCCGCACATAATCCCATTTTCTACACCGAGGAGCTCCGCTCATCAGAACTCCTCAGGGTAACAAGAGATTGGGATGCCGTTTAAAAATCTCCGAGGCCCCCGATGCAACCTCTGATCCCCCCCAAGCCCCAACATACTACGGGAGGGTCCATGCCCCCTCCTCCCGCACTCCCCTAACACCTGCACAGGGCACCCCCGGCCAGCACACAAAAAATGCCAGCTTGACTACTGCCAGGATGCTGGGCTGGCACTGCCAGAGTGCCCAGGTGGCACCAGCAGTGCCAGGATACTACCCGGCCCAAAAGGCATGCACATGGGGGCTTCCGATCCTCTGGGAGATCGCTTTAATACACAGATTTGCTAAAACGTTATTCCGTCCACAATGGACGGATTTTACATTGCAACGTCTCGCGAGATCGGGCTGGATCACATGGGGCGTTGCAAGCTAGAAAGATCCCAGGAACGGAGTCAGCCAACTTTTATTGGCCATGCTGTGCCGCAGCGAGCTCGTTTTCGGGCACAGCATAACTTTTGGATCCCACCCTAAGTGTTACTGGTGGGACTGAATAGCGTAGGATTCACGTTCCCGTTGGGACGCAATTCGATAAGCGAGTCAGGACAAGCTAATGGGCCAGCACTCTGTAACGAGAATCTAGAGCAATTCCCATTCCCGCTGGCATTTGATTCACTGGGGCTGGAATTAACGCTGGAGAGCTTCACAAGAAAGAGCTGCTTATAAGCACTTCACTCACCACACACTCTTGTTCCAGCCAAGAAGATGGCTCCAAAGCTACCTGCACCACGCTTACTGGAGAGTGAGCTGGACAGAATGCTAAATGCAGTAGATGAAAGGAGGGACACCCTCTTCCCCAGGGTGGAACAGAGGCAGCGCCTGGGGAGGTGGCACAGGTGGTCAATGCTGCTAACCTGATGAGGGGGACAGGAACTCAGTTGCCAAGAATGACCTCCATAGTGCAGCTTGAGTCACCAACTCTGTGCCCCTGGCATCACTCCCGTCCCTCACTCCTCATATCGCAGCCCCACTCCCCAAGAGGCCAACAATGCCCAACCTGCCTGCATCTCCCTCAAATCCCACTCTCCACCAAACCCTAACACCTGGATTGTCCTCTTTGGCCATGAGCCTTGCACACACATGCAACCAGCTACAGACCTCGTGGAACCCGCCTCCATGTGCCCACCATGTTCTTTCTCTATCCCCTAGGACAAGGCAGCCGCTTGGGGTGGCACGGTGGCCAGTAGTTAGCACTTCTGCCTCACAGCTCCAGGAACCCGGGTGCAATTCCATCCTTGGGTCACTGTCTGTGTGGAGTTTGCACATTCTCCCCCTGTCTGCATTGGTATCTTCCGGGTGCTCCGGTTTCCTCCCACAGTCCAAAGATGTACAGGTTAGGTGGATTGGCCATGCTAGATTGCCCCTTCGTGTCAAAATGGTTAGGTGGGGTTACTGGGATAGGGTGGAGATGTGAGATTGAGTAGGGTGCTCTTTCCAAGAGCTGGTGCAGACCTGATGGACCGAATGGTCTCCTTCTGCACTGTAAATTCTATGATTCTATAACAGGTGAGAGCACCAGAAGACTGGAAGGGCATCACTCACTTGCACGTGCTAACCCCTGTTGAGGAGAGGGCAATGCAGCTAGCGGGCAAGGCAGAGGAAAGGGCAGTGGCTAACACGGAGGTTGGCATGCAGCAACCAAGTGAGAGTCCAATGCAACACTGCTGTCCCTGTAGCAAGTGATTCACCCTTCTCCCACAGACCACTCCATCCCGATTTCACCATCTCATTTTTCTTTCTGGATCACCAACGGACAAGATTGGGCTATCCGGGGTCGCTGCCCCCCACCCACATCCCCAGCACTCTCCGGGATAACAGTCCGGGCAAGGCACTGACTTCCCGTCACTTCTGCCACCTACACCCTCCACCCTCGCAGAGACTATGGTGGGGTATTTTAGTGAAGAGGCTCCTGGGTCACCTTCTGGTGCACACTTCACACATGCTGCAGCACATCAGGTGGAGGTAGGAACTTCTGAATGAGGGCTGTCCGATCCCAGGAAACAACTGTAGTCCAGTCGTGTGCTGCGCCTTTGGAAAGTGTGATCCCATCACTGGTAGAGATGCAGACACTGAGCCAGGACCTACAGGAGAGGGTGTCAGCAACTTTCCAGCGCCTGCAGGTACAGCTGGAAGAGTCCAACCACCTTCAGACGCACAAGATTGTGCGAAACATGCATGGTACCCAGGCCAACACTGAACGGGTGGCAACCACTGTGGAAGGCCTGGGCTAAGAAGTCAGAACCATGGGTCAAGACGACAAAGGCTTGGAACACATTGTGTGGTCGATGGCTGAGGCTCAAGACAGGGGAGCCCAGTCACAGGCAGAAATGTCCAAGGCCCACATGGACATTGCTGTGGCATCCCAGAGCTTGGCGCAGCCACAAAGGTGGAGGGCTTTGAGAACATTGGCCAGGTGCTGGCTGACCTTGGCCAGTTACAGAAGGATGTGGCACAGGCAAAGAGGGAGATGACAGAGGCAATGAGGAACATGTCTCTGCACCAGATATCTGACCTGTCTGAAGGGCGTGAGGAATGGACTGGGCTTGGATGTACAGGGTGTACCAGTTGGAGGATGGAATGGAGCAGGTCCCCCACAGGAACATCCCACCTGCTGCCACCCACAGAGAGAAGTGGCAGGGCGCAGGGCCAGAAGAGTGAGCCCACCTTGTATGACAATGTACCAGTGAGTTAACCCTAATGGTTCATCATCTCCTGCAAACCGCACCCCCTCCCACCAAGGATATATGTGCCCATGAGATGGAATAGCCAGCACACATGCAGGGGTCACCCAGGCAGACAGTGGAATGTGATTCTAAAGGCAGGAGTCAGACTTGGTCAGATGATGAGGAGCATCAGAGCTCATCTCACAGCGAGTCGTCAACATCCTCCATCCTGTGGATAAGACCGCTGATACTGCCAATCCAGGGCCAATACCCTGTGGTGATGCTCGTGGGACCCTCGGAGGGGGGATGGGAGCTCGAGTAGTGGGAAGGAGTGAAGGGCTGAAGGGCAGGGAAAGCAGAGTGAAGGGCTGAAGGGCAGGGAAGGCGGAGTGAAGGGCTGAAGGGCAGGGAAGGCGGAATGAAGGGCTGAGGGAAGGGAAGGCAGGGTGAAGGGCTGAAGGGCAGGGAAGGCGGAGTGAAGGGCTGAAGGGCAGGGAAGGCAGGGTGAAGGGCTGAGGGAAGGGATGGGCGGTTATGAGGAGGGGATTTTGAAGGGAGGGGACGGAATGGAGAGGTGGAACAGAGCAGTGAAGCTGCCGGTGGCCAGGCCTTTTAGTTGGCAATTCGGAGATGATGAGGTTGCCCAGTGTGCGATGGCCCTGGGTGACATGTTGGGCTGCCTGCCCTTCCAACCCATCTCCACGCCCATATTGTCCAGGACATCCTCCTTATCCTCTTCGTCAGATGAAGCCTGGTGTTCTTCCTCCTCCTCCAGCATGCCGCCGCTCTGCTGTGCAATGTTATGAGGAAGGCAGTAGGCCAACATGATGTTAGAGATCCTCCTGGGGCTATATTGGAGAGCCCCACCAGAGCGGTCAAGGCATCAGAAGCACATCCTGAGGATGCCAATGCACCATTCAATGACGCTCCTGGGTGCTGCATGAGCATCGTTACAATGGTCTTCACGTCAGTCTGGGGCCTTGGGAGAGGTGCCATTATCCATGACCTCAGTGAGTAATCCTTGTTGCCCAAGACTCAACCCTGACCTCACCAGAGGGAGTGTCTCGAAGGTGCCAGGAACCTCAGAGTGCGCCAGGATTTATATGTCATGCACGCTGTCTGGGTATTGGGCACAAACGTGCATGATCTGCAGCTGTTGGCCCCACACCAACTTCACATTCAGGGAGTGGAATCCCTTCCTACTGATGAAGGGTACTCGCTGATGAACTGATGCTCATAGGGGGACTTGCATTCCATCGATAATCCCTGGACCTGGGGCATGCCAGCAATGGTGGCGAATCCTAACTGCCCGGGCATCCTGGTGGGCCTGATCCAGACTGAAGATGATATAATTTGACACCCGGGAGCAGGGGACATCCATCACGTCACGGATGAATCTGTGTGCGGACATTTGCAAAATCTGATACAAGTCCCCGCTCGAGCCCTGGAAAGATCCAGAGGCATAAAGGGTCAGGACGACCATCACCATGATGGCCTTTGGAAGCGGGTATCCTCCTTCAAACTCCCACAGTGCCAGGTGCACATTCAAATGGCACAGGTGGCGCATGGTCTCACTGATTAGCCAAAATCTTCAGCCACACAGGTGGTCCGGCGGCTCCTCGAAGGCCAGACGCCGATGGTATAAACGTGCCCTAATGCAGCACATCCTTTGCACCTCCTTCTCAGACTGTTGGATGGCCAGCATTTGAGCATCACAGGCTGGCCCCTGCTCTTCTGGGGCCTGCTCCTCTTGTGCAATGTTCTCCCTCAGCTAACCCTGCTCCTCCAACCTTCGTGCATCTGTTAGGTAGGTGGCAAGAATAGCAGTTGGGGGGGAAAAGCGAAATGTTAGCAAGGTGAATATTCCCTTGCCCATCCAAAGCCACCAGGTCACATAGTCACCCTGAGTTGTACTGCTGTGTCACCCTCAACTCGTTTTCCCCAACCCGCACCCCACCCCACGCCCTCACTGCGCCCCTCTCCCCATCAGTGAGTGGTACCGGGCCCGTGATGTAGGGAGCCTCTCCTCACCAGGGATCTGTTGACTGCCACAACCCATGTCAGCAATAGGCTCTGGCCCATGTCCTGTTTCCATCAATAGGGTTTTCTCCCTGGCTGGACCATGTGCTATCCCACCAGCAGGGTGGCACCTGGTTGTGTGGTGAGGAGGTTGCCATGGACCACCAATCAACTCCATGTTTAGAGGCCTTGTGTGGGCAGGTCCTACAGATGGGTGTGAGTGAGGGAAGTGTGCATTTGCTGGGATCTTAGCTGCCGTGTGACGTGGGTCCTCGATGTGACACACAAGTTGTGACAACCTGACTGGGGGCAGAATAGATGGGAGCAGGGGCCCGGTGAACAGGCAGCACTTGGAGACAGTTGATGGTCCTGCAGAGTGGGCTAGCTGATAGTGTGACTGGTGAGGCCTCTGCCCTGAGCGGGGCAGTGTGCCAGGGAGGGTGTCTAAGGCCACAGTGCATGTGCCCTTTGTTTGAGGTGAGCTCTGCCATTCCCCTGCTTCCCCTGCAATGGGGCTGCACTTCTGATGAGTGCACTGAGGAGTGGCAGCATCTGATTGAGCTTGGTTAGGCCCATCCAATTGATGATTCAGCTGGGCTCTGTGGGATTCCAGAGAGGTGACCTGAGTAGGCTCCCAAATGACCAGAGACTCTCTGAACATTTACAGGAGACAGTGAGCAGTCATCAGAGTGAACAACCATGGCCTGTAAGTGGCACCATAGGGATGCATTTAAAATACACACTGCAGCAATGGTGGCCTGAGCCAGGGCACCCAGATCCCAAGATGGACACCCACATCCACAGACCTGTCACTAAATTGCTTTCCCCTACTCCCCCCAGCTCAGGCAACCCCCCCCCCCCCCCCCCCCCCCCCCCAGAAAGCGCGATAATTTTGGATAGTTTTTTTACGAGTTTTCTTACCATCTCGTTCCCCCCAACCACCATGGCACCCAGGCCCCACTTGTAAATACTTGCACTAATTTGTGCCCTCATGATGTCTGTCTAACAGGGGCAGAGCATCGTGGAGGAATTGGCACTGGGTGCAAACCTCGATTGTTCAATTACATACGATTCCCTGCCCTATGGCAATTCGCATTTCAGCATCATGAGGCGGAGAATTCAGCCCATGGTCTTACCAGAGCCAAATTCAATTTTGGAATGACCTGGCTGGATTTATGTGTCATATCCCTTCTTCCACGGCTCAATTTTTTTTATTGCATTGTTAACAGCCGGGAAAGATTGTGCTAATAGTCTTAGTGACCTGTGTACTAAAGCCAGAAACATTTTCCATCCTGCTCTGGTACTTCAAGGTACTCCTATTCAAAATATAAACCCCATTAACCTTCCCTCTGCTAAATCTAATAAACCTATACAGGAGCAGCGGGGCTGTAAAATGTAGCGAGCTGTTCAAAAGTCCATTGACTTCGACGGGACTGGAAGATCCCGCTGATGGCAGCGTCTGTATAATTCCTCCCATGTAATTTCTGCACTGACTGATCAAGATTGACACCGTCTTCTTGAATTTGTTTGTTTTGATATTTAAAACGTTTATTCGAAGGATAATAAACATTGCTTTCAAGATCAACATTTATTGTCCTTCCTTATTTTCACTGAAGACATTGTGGTGGGCCTTCTTCATAAACCACTATAATCTGCGTGAAGAAACTGCCTGCACAGCGCCGTCAGCTCGGGATTTTTCTTTTATTCTTGTTATTCTTGGTAGTAGTCTGATAGAATTGGAGTGGTTAGCAGACTACATCACAAGCTGACTTATTTTTTGGCAGTTTATCTGGTTACTGAAGAGGGCAGCTGACCTGCCCAGTATAGTCACATTTTCCTCCCACCAAATGTTATTACTTCAATGAAACTGGAAATAATGAAGCAATTGTGTCATATCTGGTCCTAATCTAATTCAAAATTGAACTGTATTATAGTTGATTTTCTGCAAAATGTGACAAAAAATGCACAACGTTGTGAGGTTCCCCCCAAAAGACTGCACTAAAATTTATTGTGTGCCAACACAGCAACTCTATATGGCAGCATCTAGAATAAAATGACTATACAATACAATGTTCAACAGTCACAAATCTTTCCAGAGAGCCCAGTATTTGCATATTGTTATCAGATTGACTATAGTAGATGATTAGGAGTGTTGGTTGCCCACTGGTACATTGAACATCTATGTTTTCCCAAATAATGCCGAACATGAGAACACCATAATAGATAATTTCTTGAATGATATAGCCTCCTATACCTCTACAACAACAATAAAATATATTTAAATGGCAGATTGAATGTAAAACATCACAAGGCATTTCACAGAAGTGGTATTAAACAAAAATGTGGCACCCAAGGCTGGATTTTCACATCCCAATGCAATAAAATCCCATATTGGGAGGGTGGAAATGAAGGCATACGGGTCCCTCATGGGGAGGTTCTACCCCAGTTCTTGTCGCCAGCTAGTTCGATCAGCAAAGGAAAGGGGTTGGGTCATGAGCCTGAACTTAGACCCCCCTGCCCTGGCTGGCTCCATTGCAGGAGTTAGCATTTTGGACCCACTTCTATTTTCATGGAGTAGGGCCCATTTTGTTAAGCAATGTGGCTCATGAAATCTCAGAGGTATTGTGAACTATGAGTGAATCCCTAGTCTGGCGCCTTTGAGTTTAAAATGTGATAATAACTTCACTTGTCATAATTTAAGGCACCATAATAAGTTACTTATATTTTTAATAGTTATTGATAATAGGACCACATTCTTCAAAGTTCAGTAACTATTAAATTGACCAGAAAAAATGTTCAGATGCATGAGAGTACATTATCCATTGGTCACCCTCCCCCCCAACATTCATACCATGCAGGCATCAGGGTGACCTGACCACACCCCCACCCTCATAGACATCAGACCACCTATCCCATCAGTCGCCAGCATCCGCCCCGTCCCCCAGCTGCCGACAACAGCAAAATGTGACAAAAGTCATCAGCATCAGCCCATTCTCATCGCATCAGTCCCAACTCCAAGGTGCCAGAATCAGCCCTTTCCCCATCCTTGTCGGCATCTGTCCCTCACCCCCTCCTCATCGCTGGTGTCAGTCGCCCCTCATAGCGACACTCTGCTATGGGGCTGCCAAAGAACATGCCCCCCCTTAGACCCTCCTTCAGGCCCCGCCCCTTGGCACTTCTCCCGGCACTGCCCATGGCAGCCAGGCACTGACAGATTGGCACCTACCAGGGAGCAAGGTGGCAGTGCCAGAGCACTCTGTGGACATGTTTCTGACCACCCAGGGCTACATTGGCTTCAAGGTGTGGTCATTTGGAGACCAGTAATGATTCCCAATGGTTTCACATTGTGCCAGCGGGTGGGAGAATTATAGGAGTTGGGATATTCAGTTTAAAGCTGATTCTGTATATTTAAATTAGAATTTTAATATGCTAATCTGGTTCATGCCCTCTCTGGGCATGAAGAAGGTTATGTCTATGTGGCGGCCCAAGAACATTGCAAATGGTTTGTGCCTGGTTCAAATCCCATTCATGGCTCTTCCAGTATTTTTCCAACACAGTGAAATTTGTGCCAGGCACAATGGAGTCAGAAAATCATCACGATATCTGTTCCTCTGCCTTCAAACCATAGCATATGATTTTAATGCATTCAGCTCTGGAGGCTTTGTTTACACAGCTGTACAATGGAATATCATTATGAACCTTTGGCTGAGCCCCACTGAGCTTTGTCACTAATGGATTCAGCTCAGCAGGGCAACAGCTGTCAAGGGCATTGTGAGTTTATTTATCTTGACAGTTACGTGATCATGTAAGAGGATTATTTTTTAAGTAGTTTCTGAATGGGGGGGGTTGTTGGGTGACGGGTATAGGGTGGATACGTGGGGTTGAGTAGGGTGATCATTGCTCGGCACAACATCGAGGGCAGAAGGGCCTGTTCTGTGCTATACTGTTCTATGTTCTATGTTCTAAATTATTTATTCATGCACTCCAATTCCCTTGCACTTAAGGCCAAAATACCATTTGCTTTCATAATTGCTTGCTGTATCTTCATGCTATTTTTGATGTTGCTTGCACGACTGCACCCATGTTTCTCAGAACATCAAAATTTACAAGTTTCATACTTTTAAAAAGTATTCTGCTTTTCTATTCTTATAACTAAGGTGAATACTTACCCACATTATACTCCATCTGCCAGCTTGTTGCCATTCACTTTAGCTGTCTTTATTTGTCTGTAGCCTCCTCATGCGCTCCTTGCAGCTTACATTCCCACCTAGCCGTTTATCATCAGCAAATGTAGAATCATAACTCTCTGTCTCCTCATCTAAATCATTAATATAAATTGTAAATAGCTGACACCCCAGCACTGATCCTTGTGACACTCCACTGGTCACAGACTGCAAACTTTAAAATGCCTCTGATTTATGTTGTTAACCTACTTTTTATCCCTGCTAATATATTGCCTAAATCCATGAGCCCTTATATTGTTTAACCTTTAGTGTGGCACATTATCGAATGTCTTCTGGAAGTCCAAGTATACTACATCTACTAATCCCCCTTCATTTAACCTTTGAGGGTAAATCAACATCTGGCATGTGGGAGGCTTTCAAATATCAGTTGATAGGAATTCAGGACCGATGTATTCCTGTGAGGAAGGAGGATAAATATGGCAAGTTTCGGGAACCTTGGAAAATGAGGGATGTTGTGAGCCTAGTCAAAAAGAAAAAGGAAAGCATTTGTGAGAGCTAGAAGTCTGGGAACACACGGAGCCTGTGAGGAATATTAGAAAAATAGGAAATAACTTAAACAAGGAGTCAGGAGGGTTAAAAGGGGTAATGAAAAGTCATTGGCAAACAGGATTAAGGAAAATCCCAAGGCTTTTTATACGTATATAATAAGCCAGAGGGCAGCCAGAAAGAGGATTCAAGGACAGGGGAAAGAAATGGGTGAGGTATTAAATGAGTACTTGGCATGAATATTCACCAAAGAGAAGGACTTGGTGGGTGATGAGTCTAGTTAAGGATGTGTAAATAGTCTAGGTCACATTGAGATCAAAAATGAGGAGGTGTTCTGCGTCTTGAAAATCATTAAGGTAGACAAGCCCCAGGGCTTTGTGGTGATATCATGGTTGTGTTGTAATTCACCAACTGACCACTAGGAGTCTCATTAGTATATAAGCGAATGTTAGAGTCAGGTAACCTCAGACTGCCTGGAGGGCTGGAAGAGAGATGTTGCTCGTGCATGTCAAAACTGTTATTCATCTGTTGTTTTGTATATAGTTGACCCACAGTTAATGGTAATAAATAATTTATAGCTTTAGCTACACGTGTTCTTGTAATATAAATCAGGTCATCCAACAAGAACATTACAAACCTGATGGGATATACCCCAGATAACTGAGGGAGGTAAGGGAGGAAATTGCTGTGGCCTTGACAAGAATCTTTGTCTCCTCTCTGGCTACAGGTGAGGTCCTAGCGGACTGGAGAATAGCTAATGCTGTTCCTTTGTTTAAAAGGGGTAGCAAGGAATGGGGACAGTGGGCATCCCTGCCTTGTGCCTCTGTGCAGCTGGAAGTATTCAGAGCTGGTGACATTGTACAGGGCATTGTACAGGATTCACCGCCCGGTGTACAGGAGTTTCACCGGGCGGTGAATCCTGTTCCTGCCCCAAACCGTCCAGTATCTTGAGGAGGTACTTCCATTTGACTCTGTTGAAGGCTTTTCTGTGTCCAGGGAGACGATCATCTCCGGTGTTCTCGCCCCAGAGGAGGGGTGGGGGGCGGGGGGGGGGGGGGGGGGGGGGGGAAGGCACGAGGGGTGTCATTATTATATTCATCTGCCGCCTAATGTTTATAGTGAGTTGTCTACTCTTGACAAAGCCGATCTGGTCTTCTGCGATCACCTCTGGTACACAGCCCTCCAGCCTTTTGACCAGGACATTTGCAAGTATTTTGTGTCTACATTTTGTAGCGAAATGGGTCTATATGAGCCACACTTTGTCGGTTCTTTGTCTTTTTTGGGTATCACTTAGATTGTGGCCTGTGCTAGTGTAGGAGGCAAAGTGCCCCTTGCTAACGAGTCTGCAAACATATCCTTAGATGTGGGGCCAGGGCTGGTGCAAATTTTTTATAGTTGTCCACCGGGAACCCATTGGGTCCCGGTGCTTTCCCCACCTACATAGAGCTGCTGCTCTCCATGATTTCTCCCAGATTATTGGTGCTTCCAGTTCTCCTTGCCAGTCCTCCCCACAACTGGCATATCCAATCTGTTGAGGAACTGTTTCATCCCTGTGTCCCTGTCAGGGGGCTCAGAGGTGTACAGCCCCCGGTGGAAGGTCTCAAATGCTGCCCACTGTCCCCACTCCTGTTTGCCCCAGCAATCGAACCCCTGGTGATAGCCTCGCAGGACATGAAAAGCTGGAAGAGCATCCAAAGGGGAGACAGAGAGCACAGGGTTTCACCCTATGCAGACGACCTGCTCCTATACATTTCGAAACCACAGGAGGGACTGAAAGCAATTATGCAGATCCTGAAAGAATTTGGAACCGTATTGGGCTACAAATTCAACCTGGGCAAAAGTGAGGCATTCCCAGTGAACCCAAATGGGGGAGGGACAGAGCTGGAGGGGTTCCCTTTTAAAATAGCCCCAAATAGACTCCGATACCTGGGGATCCAGCTAGCCAGACACTGGTCACAGATTCACAAGTGGAACCTGACCAGCCTGGTGGAGGAAGTAAAAAAAGACCTGCAGAGGTGGGACGCACTCCCACTCTCCCTGGCGGGGAGCGTGCAGGCGATCAAAATGAACATGCTGCCGAGATTCCTCTTCTTAATTAGATCCATAATGATTTTCATCCCGAAGGCCTTCTTCCAAAATGTGGACGGTTTAATCGTGGCGTTTGTTTGTGTGTGTGTGTGTGTGGCGGGGGGGGGGGGTTAAGAATCCAAGAGTCCCCAAACCAACACTGCAAAGGAGGAAAATTAAGAGTGGCCTGGCACTACCAAACCTGCAGTACTACCACTAGGCGGCAACAGCGGAGAGAGTGAGGGGATGGATACATGGACCTAACTCGGTGCGGGAGGAGGAGGCCTCCTGCAGGGGGATGACTCTCTGGGCCCTAGCCATGGCAGCACTCATCCAGCCCAGTGGTTGTTGCCACACTGACGTGGAACCAACTGAGGCAACACTTCGGACGAAGATGTCTCCCATGGCCCCCATCTGCGGAAACCCCAGGTTCCCACCAGCCATGCTAGACACAATCTTTAGAAAATGGAGACAGAACGGGGGAACGCTGACAGTTAGGGACTTCTATATAGGGAACAGACTAGTGACACTGAACTAACTGACGGAGGAATAGGAACTACCGACGGGACAAAAAATGAGGCCCTTACAAATAAAACACTTCCTCCGCAAAGAGACAGTAGGATACCCCAGGGCCCAGAGAACACAGTTAGAGGACCTGATAAATATGGACAGTAAAGAAGGGAGACTCAGGTGGAAAATATATGGACAGTGATGTACCATTAATTCACTACAAGACGATGAGAAAGAGTGAGCATAGGCTTTATTATCCAAGAACTTGCCTGCCTGTGACTACTGTAACAATGAGCGCCGCCCACAGGCGTCAGGTCTATATACTGCCCCGGGGGGGGGGGGGGGGGGGGGGGGGGCGGAGCCAGAGGTGGAGCCCACCAGGGTTCCAGTACAATATGTGGAAGGAGATCATATTACCATTCCCTGGCCTGGACTGGGCCCGAACACCATTAGACGAGGCCAGACGGAAATGGGGGGATGAACCAGGGACAGAAGTGAGTGGGGGACTTTGGAGAGAAGCACTGAGCAGGTCTAACTCCACCTCCTCCTGTGCAAAGCTCAGCCTCATGCAGTTGAAAGTGGTGCACAGAGCCACCTAATCATAACCCGAATGAACAGGTTCTTCCCGGAGGTGGAGGGTAAATGTAAACGGTGTCAGAGATGCCCAGCCAACCACACCCACATGTTTTGGGCCTTCCCAAACTTGCTGGATTCTGGACATCCTTCTCCGAGGCGATGTCCAAGGTTGTGGGGGTGAGGGTGGAGCCGTGCCCAAAAGTGGCAATCTTCGGGGTATCAGAGCAGCCAGAGTTACACAAGGGGAAGAGACCGACGCCCTTGCTTTCGCTTCCCTAATCGAACGCCGGAGAATCCTGCTCGGCTGGCAATCGGCAGCACCACCCACAGCTGCAGACTGGCTGGCAGACCTATCGGAATTTCTCCACCTGGAGAAGATCAAATACACCATCCGAGGGTCGGAAGAAGGCTTCCTTAAAGCATGGGGGCAATTTGTCAGCCTGTTCCAAGACCTGTTCAAGGCCAATAATAACTAGCAGTGAGGATAAGTTTAAAAAATTAAAACAGGAATGACAAGAGTACACAACCCATGGAGGGGGGGGGGGGGGGGGGGGGGGAGGGAGACAGGAGGGAACCTGAGGGGAATAAAAGAAACAACAGAGATGGAGAGGGAGGGTGCGCGTAAGAACCTCCCCCTCCCCACCCACAAGGCGGACGCGGCAGAAACTCACAGGAATAAAGCTGGGGAAGGGGGCGAGCTGAAGTAGAGGGGGAGCACCCCCCCACCCGAGCGAGCAGGGAGGGTATCAAGGGGGGGCTGGGAGGATAGCGCACCGAGACAAACGGTGACAAATTGTAAATTGGTGTAAGAAAATCTTATGTACTCATCAATAACAAACATGAAATTCAATGTATATAAAACTGAAAATAACAATAAAAATATTTTTTTTAAAAAGAGGGGTAGCAAGGATAATCCAGGAAATTTCAGGCCGGTGAGCTTTACGTCATTGGTAGGGAAATTATTGGAAAGGATTCTTCGAGACAGGATTTACTCTCTCTTGGATATAAGTGGCTCTATTAGCGAGAGGCAGCCTAATTTTCTGAAGCGGATGTCATGTTTTAGTAACTTGATTGAGTTTTTCAAGGGAGTGACAAAGATGATTAATGAAGGCAGGGCAGTGGATTGTATCCGCATGGACTTCAGTTAGGCCTTTGACAAGGTCCCTCATGGCAGACTGGTACAAAAGGTGAAGTCATGGGATCAGAGGTGAGCTGGCAAGATGGATACAGAACTGGCTCAGACATAGAAGACAGACGGTAGCAGTGGAATGGTGTTTTTCTGAATGGAGGGATGATTTGTACACCCTGACTATCACTATAGCTATCACCAGTGGAAAGAGGCAGAGTGCTGATGCCTTGTGTGTTTTATAGTTGTAAGTCCCCCTCTGGTGTCCTGCCTTGTGATTGGTCGTGTTCTGTTCTGTACATTGATTGGCTCATCTGGGTGTTTGTCACTGCCTGCTTTTACCTCATGATTTGCATGGGTGCATATTATGACTCTAACCTCAGCCTGATAAAATTTAAGGTCATTCACCGGACGTACACGATGGTGGCCCGGATGAACAAGTTTTTTGGGATAGAGGGCAGGTGTGCGAGGTGTGCGGGAGGGCCAGCAAACCATATCCATATGTCTGGGCATGTCCAAAGCTTCGAGGATTCTGGCAGGGATTTGTAGAGGTCATGTTCACAATGCTAAAAACAAGGGTGGTGCCGAGTCCAGAGGTGGCGATTGTTGGAGTGTCAGAAGATCCGGGAGTCCAGGGAGCAAGAGAGGCTAACGTCTTGGCCTTTGCCTCCTTGGTAGCCCGGAGACATATATTGTTAGCAAGGAGGGACTCAAAGCCCCCAAAATGAGAGATCTGGGTTAGCGACGTGGCTGGGTTTCTCCGACTTGAGAAAATTAAGTTTGCCTTGAGAGGGTGTAGCCACCTGGGGTGGCCACTGCCCAACACAAAATGGAAGATTGCAAGGAATGCAGGGAAAATGGACATGTTGGAAAGCAAGCAGCTTGCAAGGCTTTGGGACAACTGCAGAAACCGGTTTTGACTGCTGCAGAGACCAGACAGCACTGTGAAAGAAAACCCGTTAACATACTAATGAGGCAATACCGGGCGAGTCCCAGATACAATGGACACAAGTTAAGCACAAATTGATACATTCTATGGAAGGCCAGACCCAGTGGCGCCAGAGAAGCCCAAAACAATAGGTCCCAAGAACCGCCCCAGCAACCAAGGAACTGCCCTATGATTGGGGGGTTCAAACATATCGATTGGGAAGAGACCCAATCGATTCCAAGCAGGTAAGGGAGTCCGCCCAAAGGGGCACGGACCCCCTGGGACCTATAAAAGAAAGGACCCACACATGGTTCAGTCTCCTGTCTCCGGGCTCCTGTCTTCTACTCCAGCCGTCGAGCAGCAGCCACCAACAAGTAAGTGCCTAACGACGACGACCGCTACCAGAAATAGGCACTCCTGACACCTTTGGCAATTGATAACAATCTGAAGTCTGCAGACCAGAGCAGAGCAAGAGGCCTTGTTCCCTGACCTCGCAGTTCCTTCGAGATAAGTATTAGTTGTTTAGCAGTAGGAGTAAGTTTAATCCTTTAGCGTGTGCATGGGTAGTTATTATAATTGTATTATAATAAACTCTAGTTGTTTGGACTTACTAATTGGTGTACGGTTTTATTGCTTTGAACTTCACCTTGAAGTTTGTGGCGGTGTCTTAACGGCACCTGGCGACTCCAGAGCTTAGAATGAGAAACAGAGCCAAGGTGGGTGTTAAGCACACTCACCCAGACGAGCAACAAGGATCAATGCTAGGGTTCGTCCAGAGGTGGCAGCTGTTTGGCGACTTCTTCGGGGGAAACTAAATGTCAGCAGAGGCAATAAGAAAAGGAGGTGGGGGGAGGAAGTAGTGGGGGTGTAGGGTATTTTTTGTTTCGGATAGGTGGGATTTGTTAGGGATGGAGATAGTTTATGCACTATGTTTATATTTGTATTTGTACTGTTTACTGTTATTATTATAAAATTATAAACCTTAATTAAATGTTTTACAAAAATAATAATAGATTCCAGCAGTTCCCTCATGAGTGATGCCAGGCTAATGGGTCTGTAGTTTTCTGTTTTCCCTGTGTCTCCTTTCCTAAATAGTGATGTTACATTTGCTGACTTCCAATCTACTCTGACTGTTCCAGTATCTAGGAAAGTTTGGAAAATCGTCGCCATTGCATCCACTAACTTAACAGCTATCTCTTTCAGAACCCGAAGATGTAGGCCGTCAAGTCCCAAGTATTTTAATCCCATGAGTTTCACCAGTACTTTTTTTCTGCTGATAATTACGTTAAATTCCTCACTCTGATTAGCTCCTATGTTACCCTCTATTTCTGTTACATCTACATCCATAATTTTCAAGATATTCATGATACAAAATTTTTTGTACAGTAAACGTTGAATTAAATCCAGTCTCGTCCTGTTATAGGGTTAATTGTCCTTACTTAGACATCCTTTAATAAGAAGAAAACCTATGATTATTCCACCAGCTGACCCTTGATCACCTGAAGAGGTTAGTTCATCAATGAGATGAGCCAGGGAAAAATACAGGACAGGAGAAACTAGGGCGCCAAGCAAAACAGGAATGGCTGCATAAACATGCAAAAATTTAAAATTACAACAATGGTCGACAATAGGGAATCAAAATAACTATCCCTGAAGTGAACTAGATGCTGTTCAATGTTGGCGTTGGGCTGTTCTCGTTAAAGGAAACAAGGTCAAACTTCCTTCGACAGGATACAGGAGCATTACACAAAGCATCCTGTCTTCAGTCATAGTATGGGCTTCATTTCATTCAGTTTCCAGTTTATTTTTTCTTTACTTTTAAGTGTGTGTTTATGCATCTCCATAATGAGTATAAAATTTGTTAAATGGATTCCTAATAATGTTTGAAATGACTTTGAAATATGGGGTCATTGGTCTATTTGGAGTTTCGTAGTTTAAATTCAAATTTTGCATCATGTTTTCGTGTAAAAATGCTTGAGAACTTGAAGTTATTTTGTTTCTATATAAATCCATAGGTAATAAAATGAACAAATTAAAACACATTTAAAGAGAGAGTACATGCAACATAGAGTTGTATTATTTTTATTGCATGCACAAAAACGGCACGGTAGCACAGTGGTTAGCACTGTTGCCTCACAGCTCCAGGGTTCCAGGTTCAATTCCTGGCTCAGGTGGGCACTGCCTGTGCGGAGTCTGCACGTTCTACCCATGTCTGCATTGGTTTCCTCCGGGTGCTCCAGTTTCCTCCCACAAGTCCCGGAAGACGTGCTTGTTAGGTGAATTGGACATTCTGAATTCTCCCTCTGTTTACCTGAACAGGTGCTGGAGTGTGGCAACTAGGGGATTTTCACAGTAACTTAATTGCAGTGTTAATGTAAACCTACTTGGAACACTAATAAAGATTCGTATTATTCCTTGCACATCTTTACAGTAATTATATTTTAAACACTCACGGAGTAATCACTTCCATTTTCCCGATGTTAAATGCTCCACATTTTGTTCATGTGGAATGATTTCTTTAGAAATTTCCAGCCATTTGAACCACTTGTGATGAAAACACTTTCCAGTGGTGAACAAAAGGAGTCACTTTTTTTGTTGCTGTAGTTCATTTGGATTGTAACTGTCAAAAACAGCAACTCAATTAAATGAAGCCCTTGTTAAAGATTGGTATTTAAGATTCATGATCCCACTATTGGCAGCTATAGTTTCAGCTGCCTAAGCTCTGAAATTCCCTCCCTAAACCTCTCCACCTCTCCATGTCTCTCTTTTCCATTAGTATGCCCCTTAAAACCTACCACTCTGACCAAGCTTTTGTTGACCTGCTTTACCTTCTTACATGGTTCAATGTCACATTTTGTTTGGTAACTCTCCTGTGAACTGTCTTGGGATGTTTTACTCTATTAGAGACACAAGCTGTCACTGTTGTTGTTGAAGCACGAATCAGTTTAAATAAAACTTCAGGAAATGGGAGTAGTTATCATGCAGAGTCTGACTTTGTTTTGAAAAAACATTCCCACCATCAAAGCACCTTTCAGATAGCTACGTAGAACTTTAGTTTAGTTTAATGTCCTTTTGTTTATTTTTATTTTGTTGAATGGTGATGCTGATGACATAATCTTGGAAATTCACAGGAAGCGTGGCTGAGCCCAAATTTACATCCAAAGATATACAAGCAGGCAGGTTTTCCTCTTTTGTGTTTGGGCATTAAATAATTGACTGGACAAACCACGTAATGGAAAACTGGGTGGAGACAATTGCATGTTCGTAATGGAGCCAGTCTGAATTTCTGTCTACTTAAATCAATGAATTGAAAATTAGGCGCCCTGGATTATGGAAGCACAACCTTCTCTGCTAAATGTACACCCAGGACATTCTCTTCTATCCAAGTACGAAAAATTACCCCCACTCCCCATCCTACCAGGTTTCAGTAACCACCATGCCACGACTGTGCACTCAGTTAACTCTATGTGGTTCCTTTGATGGTCGAATGGATAAAGGCTCTAACTGAGAATATTGACATTTCCAGGTTTGATTACTGGTCTACAAGTGGTCCCAGCACCCCTGGGCAAGGATGAGTGAAAGGAAACAGTTTGGATTTCCACTATTGACAGCTATCTACTAAAAATCCTGGCGTGCAAAAATCGTGGAAATTATTGCAATGTGCTTATCTTCAGTTATATCCCTGGTTACTGATTCAAGGTGGAGTGAGAGTGACTGCCATTGATATCAAAGCAGCAATCGACTGAGTATGGTATCAGGGAGCCCTAGCAAAACTGAAATGAATGGAAATTAGAGGGGAAACTCTCCACTGGTTAGATCATACTTGGCACAAAGGAATATGGTTGTGGTTGTTGGAGATCAATCATCTCAGTTCTAGGATATCACTGCAGGAGTTCCTCAAGGTAGCGTTTGATGCCCAACCATCTTCTGCTGCTTCATCAATGACCTTCCTTCTATCATAAGGTGAGAAGTGGGCTTGCTTGTGGATGATTGCACAATGTTCATCATCATCCATAACTTCTCAGTTACTGATACAGCTTGAGTCCATATGCACCAGGACATGGACAATATTCAGGCTTGGACTGATAAATGGTAAGCAAATTTTGCACCACACAAGTGTCAGACAATGATTATCTCCAAGCATTTCCACTTGACATTCAATGGTATTACCATTGCTCAACCCGCCACTAACAACATACTGGGAGCTACCATTGACCAGAAACTGAACTGGACTAGCCATATAAATACTGTGGCTACAAGAGCAGATGAGAGGCTGAGAGTTCTGAGGCAAGTAACTCACCTCCTGACTCTCCAAAGCCTGTCCACCATCTACAAGGGGCAAGTCAGGAGTGTGATGGAATACTTCGCACTTTCCTGGATCAAAGCAGCTGCGATAACAACCAAGAGCACACCACCATCTAGGTTAAAACAGCCCAATTGATTGGCACTCCATCCACCATATTAAAGATTCACACCCTCCACCACTGATCCACAGTAGCAGCAGTATGTACCATCTACAAAATGCAGTAACTCATTAAGGCTCCTCAATAGCACCTTCCAACCCACAACCACTACCATCTAAAAGTACAAGGGCATCAGTTACATGGGAACACCGCATGCTGCAAGTTCCCTGGAAGCTGCACACGATCCTTACTTGGAACTATATCACTGTTCCTTTACTTTTACTGGGTCAAAATCCTGGACCTCCCTTTTTAACGGTAATGTGAGTGTTTGTACAACACATAGACAGTAGAGGCTTCAAGAAGGCAGTTTATCATCAAGGGCACCAAGAGATGGGCAATAAATACTGGCCTTGCCAATGATGACCACATCCCATGAATGAATAAAAAAGAACAGAAACAATGAGCTTAATTTTCCCACTACTGGAGGCAGGATTGCTAGGAAAATAGGCCAAACCACATCAGGATAGCTTCTGCCTCCATGGGCTTGCCCATTGGTGGACTGGGACCAGAGTCAGCTTCCCATCCCATGGAGATGGACAGCCAATTAGGGTAATTAAGACCCCACTTAAGGGTCATTTTGCAACAGTGCTGGTATTTTCCCACTGTCAGTCCAGATAACTTCCATGTACAGAGCTTGCCAGCTGGTGGCAGGTCAGGGCCCATCGATGCCTTCTTTAAATCCCCTTTCCCAGAGCCACGGAAATTGTTGGGCCACAGCCGTAGCTGCAGGTCATCCTTCGAGGGAATTCCCCTCCAAACTGATGGCCTGGAAGCAGTTGCAGGAGCGGTTTCAAGGCCTGAGTATTGAGTCGGCTTCCACATGGCCTTTTCTCCGGTGGCTCAACTCAGTACAAAGAGCAGCAGACACATCAACAATCTGAAAGATGGTTTTATTTTCCACAAGCTTGCATTCATGTACATGAGAGATAAGATCTGGATAACTGCCAAGACCTTTCTATGGATCTGGATAGCTGCCAAGATCCTTCTACAGAACAAAGATACAAACTCAGTACATATACAACTTTCGAACATCAATCGCCCTTCCCAGTTTGACTCGATCCAATCCCTGAAGCTGCTATTTTTAAACTTATCCAATAGAATCGCAAGCAATGTTTAAACTTCACCCAATAGAATTGCAAGCAACCCATGATTGATCCTCATCCTGACAGCTATGTACAATCTCAGCAGCCTGGGCTCATTGTTTGTGAGAAACAGGACAACAGAACCAGCATCCTAGATTGTTTCACAAAGACAGGATATCAGAAGTGACGTCCCTTTGGTCAAGTTAGCTATCCTGAATCCCATTTGATTACTTATTATTGCTATATCCTAAAAATACATGTTTAATGGTTAATAATGATTACTCAGTACTCTCCCTATAATACATCTCAATCCTTAAAAAAGTAACTTATGTAAAACTACTCTAGTGGCATGCTAGCTATTCAGTTTTAAGAGGTGTCATCGCTGACACCCCCCCCCCCCCCTCAGCAGTAACCATCTTTATACTTTTAATGAGTTTAGAAACTGTAAATGGGTGTCTCACAGACCTCCACCTGCATTAGCAGCATCAACCTCTTCCTGTGGGACTGCTTGGCTGCTCCTCTCTGCACAACCCACCTCTGGGATGATCACACAGGCAGGCATGACCTGAGCATCCCTGGTGATGGCTCTAAGATATCTGACAACATAAGGTCTTCCCGCTGTAGTTATCCTCCCTTCTATGGAAAGAGCTACTCCTGTTTCGAATGTCGCGTCTAGTTATACTGTAATGGGTGGGCAATCCTGTAACAACCTGTTTTATGAGGTTAACATGGTCAGATAGGCCTGGAGGGATCCTTTAGCGTGCGTTCTAGGACAGTACAGGTGCAGACAAAACACCTCGGGTGTTCCTGCATTTATCAGCACTTCACGAGTTCCTCTTCCTTATTTTTATCATTTGAAACTCACAAAGGCGTTCCCATCTTCACCATTTTAATGATGCAATTTAAAAAGCAGGAACAACCAAGAATAATGAAGTGAAGTACAAGTGGTAAAAAATAATACAAGACGCAATTAGAGACAGTCTGCTCAGAACGCAGAGTAATGCACAGATCATAACATATGGCCAGAGCCTTCTAGGAGTGACAATCAGAGTCGATTGCCAGTCTGCCCCTTGTTTCTGACCCAAACCTTTATTCAATCCTGTCTCACCCAAACCTCTGACTCCGGCCAGGGTAGACCTGTCAGTGAAGCGTATCCCTGGGGCCTAGCATCAAGAACAGTTGTGCCAGGTGCAAGAAGGCCACACCTTGTTTTTGTGGTGCTGGCTGCCACAAACCAGGTAAGTGTACAAGGTAAGTGAATAGGATTTGGTAGGGGTGTTCAGAAGGGGATGGTTGGGGGGGCAGGCCTCAGGGGATGAGCTGGGGATGGGTTGGGCTTTGGAGGGGTGTTATCTTTGGCCTTGTGAAGCCATTAGGCCTGGTCAGGCCTCAGTGTGTTGGGGCTCTGGTTATCGGGTCAGAATGGGCCTCAGGGGTTGTGGAGGGGATGTTGGGTTGAATCGAACATGTTGTGGATGAGAGACATGCCGGGTGGGGGTGGGTGGGGGTGACAGTCAGGTCTCCTGGGAGAGGGGGGAAATGGGTAATAGTCCAGCCTGTCTGTGAGGGGAGGTGGAACAAAGAGACCCTGCGGGGTTAGGTGAAATCCCAGGGGTTGAGGAATTCCTGCCAAGGAGTGTAGTCCCTTGGGGGTGGGGGTCATCCCTTGAGGAGTAGTCAAGGGGTTGGGGGAGACTCCTGGGACGTTGGTGATATAGCAGAGTCCCAGGGAGGGTAGTGAGGGAATGAGGGGACATCCCTGGGGATGGATCCTGTTGGGGGCTAGTGTGGGCCTGTGTAATAGTTACTCAGAAGTTAGAAAAGGTTCTCATTCTTTTAAATTTTTATGTAACCCAGTTGAAACCATCCAAATTTGCGATCAAACTTTTAATTGCTTCAACAATTTCTTTCTTGGACACCAAGAAGGTTATTCAGGACATCTGCCAACTCCTGCTTATCTGATTTCATATACATCAATGAATGGAGACAAGAATATGATCTCTAAATACTGAGTTGGCGTCCAGCGCAGTGCTCACACCTGGATGGAGTGATCTTTGGTTTAGTGGTAATATACCCACCTCTGAGCCAGAAGTGTTGGGTTTCAGCATTTCTCCAGACAGCTTTGGCAAGCAGATACTGGCGCACCAGCCCTGAATACTGGATTAAAGTCCAGTGGGGATGTGTTTGGCTGGTTGTGGATTTCCCCCTTCATCATAAAGGGTGGGCTGGGTGCTTTAGACCTGTTTAGAAGGCTCTCCAAAGATATAAACCATGAAAGTAATGGAAACCACCTTAAATTCTAATCCCAAGTAAATGGATCAGAAATATTTGTGACTTCAGTTAGAATCTGCCCTCGGGCACAACATAGCGAGAAGGAACTGTTATATTCCCATTTGCACTTTGCAATGATCTCACTATTCTCTCAACTCCTGGCATATTCTGGATGCTTATTTTCTTTTATTCCCTGATAATACCAGTCACAGTCTAGATTTACCTGTTTTATAACTGTGCCAGTCCTATCCTTAAGCAATTGTTTACCTTGCTTTGAAACTGACCATTTGGAGATCAGAAGAGTATGCCTATGTATAGTCTTTCATTTGACAAGCGTTTTTGTATAATGTTGTTGAGTGCTGTCAATGTGTTGTCATGGGAATGTCACTTTAAGAAATGTTTATCTGTTCAAGTGGCTGCAGTGATGTCAGAGTGTGAGTGGAGCTGAGCTCTGGTTCTGCTTTTTAGTTTCACTTTGAGGAAAAGCTTGGGTGTGTCTGTATTCTTTAGTTTTGTTTTAGTGTTGGAGCTGCCGTCAGCCAAAGAAGGTGTAATTTTGATCTCCCTGCCATCTAAAGATGATCTCTAGATCATTTGGTGAATTCAGAGTGATAACTGCTCTCAGTAGAGAATTTAAACCTGATGTGCTTCTGTAAAAAGGATATTTGTCTTATGGATGTTAAAAGGGAAGTTTAAGGATTACTTAGAGTGTTATATTCTTTGGGGGGTGTATTTGAATTGATGGTTGTTATGATGTTCACTGTATGTTTGAAAAAGGTTAACTGAGTTCATAGAATAAACATTGCTTTGCTTTAAAAATTACTTTTAAATTTCTGCTGCACCCTACCTGCAGAGTGGACCATGTGCTCCCTATACCACAATCTAGTAAAAGTTGCGGGTCAGGTGAACTCCATGATACAGTTTGGGGTTCTCCAAACCCTGGCCCATAACAGTGTTAAAAGAGCCTTCCGAAAATGGGAAGATTATTTTAGTCCAGGCCCGTTCGTGCAGGCGTAAATCCCAATATGGGACACGATCTAATAAAAAAACAACAGAATTCATTCTTGGCGGGAACCAGGGGGTCATTCCCGGTCCTACAAGCAGTGGGACCGACCCAGCTATCAAATGGCATTCTGGGTTGTTTTGATGGTCAAGTGGGGAGCGCCGCCCCAAGGCCGCATTCGGTTTCATTTCCTGCACCGAGGAGCTTCACTCGTCTGAACCCTTCCTTGCAGGGGGAAATCCAGACACCATTTTTAAATGGTACCCCAATCTCTTGACCCCCCCCCCCCCCCCCCCCACCAACATGACCACCTGGCCAACAAGTCACCTATAAGAAGGTCCTCAGGCCCTCTCCCCCCAAACACCCCACCTCACAAAGGCAGGGCACCCCAGGACCCGATCCATTGTGTGGGCAAAATGACATCCTGGCACCTTGACACTGCCAGCCTTGCACCCTAATAGTGCCCCTGATAGCTTAATAATGCCACCTGGGCACCCTGGCAGTGTCACATTTGCACCCAAGTGGCACTGCCAGGGTGCCCATGTGGCACTGCCAGTGTGCTGGTGCTAAGGTACCTGGGTGGCACCAACAGTGCCAGAGTTACACCCTGTCCAGAGGCCAACCACCTGGGAGCCTCCAATCCCCTGGGAGACCCCCCCAAATGTGCCCCGCCTGGTCCCTGTTTGTGAGGACCAGTACTGAACGGCGCTTGCCTAAAGTCTTCAAGGCAAAGGGGTTAGTGAGATTAACTACTCAATATAATATGCAGATTGGTCAAATACTGATCCGGCTCACAATGGGCGGGATCCAGATTGTGAGGTCTGTGAGATCCCGTTAGAGCTTGTGAGGTGTGGAGAGCCAGGTAAACCCCGGAAGAGGCCTCCCGGGCATCTACCGGCTGCATTGTGGCCCCGTTTGGATGGGACATGGTCGGTAGTTCGCATCCATGGCCGCTAACTCTTGCAAGAGGTCCATGACATGATCTGTACTAGACAGGTCTCAGGATGAGATCTTCCCCTCCCCCCGCCGGCGACACGATCAGGTTCCCGCCCAGCGAGAGCGTGTACCTGATTACCAACCATTTGAATTAATTTACCACTATATCTCCGGGAACGTCATATGAACAGCTCCCCCCCCCTCCCCGGCATGATGTCGCACTGGTGGGAATCACTACTGCTCCCCAGCAGTTGAGATGACCACGTCGGGAGTACGGAGACCAAGGTCTGGCATCCTGACAGTGCCAACTTGGTACCCTGACACTGTCAACCTGGCACAGCAAATTGTCAGTGGCACAACTGGCAGTGTCAGGGTTGGGACCAGGAAGTGGGTCCCGGGGTAGGGCCTTCAGGGTACCCCATTGTGGAGGTTTCTGGTAGGTTCCTATTAAGCCCTGATGCTGCTGGTGGTGGTGTAGTGGGGGGAGGGACATTGGAGCCTCAATACCGGCAATGGTCATAGGGGAAGGCCTTCATTTCCACATTGAGATTGGCCACCCAAAGCTGAGCTTGCCAACTATATGAGGCTCTTCCCTGGCAGAGTGACAGCGCAAAACACGACCCCCCCTGCTTTTTTGTGACAAAGTGTCAGGAGACCTGGAGCGAAAACCTTGCTGTTTCTCTGGAGAGGAACATATCGGTTTTCAGTCAGAACCTGACACTTTGCCATATTTTGGGAAAATTCTGCCCTTGAACGTTATTAAGTTGTTGAAGAAAAATATATGTTTGGCATGAAAGAATGAACAGCTCTTTTTGGAGACAGCTCGAGCAATGGAAGGAATGGGAAGTTATCCTTGAGGTCAGTGGAGATTTTTAGACCAAGAATGTTGATAATTGAAGGGTAGGCCCATCACCAGGTGGAGTCTATTAAAAAGGCAGATGAGAGACATGAAGAAATGCATATTTGAAAAAGACAGCTTTTGAATATCCTGTCAAGAGCATGAAAGATATGATAATACCATTATTGTAGAGTAGAGGATTAGAGGATTATGTACACCGGGAGCATGCAGTTGCGAGGAAATAGATGAATGCATAATGGAATTTTCAACAAAAATTTAATTAAGTGTAATCATGAGTGGCTAAAGCTATGTTATAGTCAAAATTTCTAATGAGGATTAAAACAGAGCCTTGAGAAATCCCCCAGTGGATGAGAAAGAGCTTGATGGTGGGTTATCAGCTTCAGCATAGATAAGGCAATCTGAGTGAAAACTATGTTAGCGACTTAGTTTCAGAGATGCAAAACGTAAGCACCAAGATCTTCACTGGAATGGAATTGCAAAATAACTTCATGGTCATGGATTAAACCAGAGCTTCCAAAGCAATAGATAAATGTTTCGTGACCTAGGTTTAAATAATAATAATATGCATAAAGCAGCTGTGGTTTCCTCTTGTCCCTTCCATTATCTGTAGATGCACAGCATGTTTAACACAAGTAATTGTCCATAGCTAATGGATGGCATTTGACTTTATGGAAATATCTGTAAGATTATGATCTCAGGAAACAAAATCATTGGACGAAAATTTCCCCAAAAGTGTCAGGTTCAGTAAGAAAACTGGTGTGTTTCTCCCTGGAGAAACAGACAGGTTTCCCGATGAGATTTTCCTACTCTTCACCCTTTTTCTGAAGGGATTCCTGCTTTGCCCTAGCATTGTGAAGGGGGGGGGGGGGGGATCACAAAATGAAGTTAAAGACCTCCCCCCCCCCCCCCCCCCCCCCCCCCCCCCCGCCCAACACAGATATTGGGACTTTCCCTCATTAACGATTGCCAGCATCGATCCCCATCCCCCGCAATATATCAAAGGCACTGGAGCCCTCCCAATGGGTCTCCCTTTAGGCCCCGTCCCTGGTCTCTTTGCTGCCCCACTCCTTCTGGACCCACCCCCTTCAGCCCCAATTGGTACTGTCAGGGTGCCGGGGGCAGTGCTAGGTCACTACCCTGTCATGTACCTGACCAACCAGGGACTATAATGGCCTCCAAGCTCCCCTGGAGGGCCCCAGGTGTGTATTGAAGGAAGCTTTCAAACAAGCCACAGAGCTTTGTCATAATGGAGATTGAAAAAAAAACCATTGCAACAGAATTGAGTTCAGCCAGACCCAAGTTACAATCGAGGAAGCTCTTGAGAGTTAATGGGGTGTGAAATTCAAGGTAATCAAACAATCTCTGTGGATCCTATGAAGCAAGCAGCAGCTGATTATACTGCAAAGGCTCCGATAAGTCAATGGGATGTGAAATTGATTGTAAACAAGCAAGTACAAAGAGATAAAAATAGCCATACTAAAACAGTGAAACCACAGA
Organism: Scyliorhinus canicula; assembly: GCF_902713615.1. Lineage (NCBI taxonomy): Eukaryota > Metazoa > Chordata > Chondrichthyes > Carcharhiniformes > Scyliorhinidae > Scyliorhinus > Scyliorhinus canicula. Next base: position 119,398,002 of record NC_052148.1, on the reverse strand, counting down.
GCCCATTGAAACTTCAAGGGCAGTGAAATACTTCTCGAGGAGACAAGCAACAGAATGATTCTTTCTCTGAGATGATTGTAGGACAGACAGGATGCAGCTGTGCTGTGTGCTGTTATGGGATGTCAAAGTTGAAAGAAAGCAGGCTTCAAAGCTTCAAAGGCCCATCGCTACCCCATATTGGGGGAGACCCATGAACTGGCCACCTCCAGTCTAGCCCAAGCCCCCCAACTCCCAGCTCCCTTGAAAGACCCCCACCCCGGCATCTGGCCAGTGGTTATGGGACTGGTTTAGCACAGTGGGCTAAACAGCTGGCTTGTAATGCAGAACAATGCCAGCAGCGTGGGCTAATTTCCCGTACCGTTCCTGGAACAGCCGCCAAAATGTGGCGATTAGGGGCTTTTTACAGTAACTTCATTGAAGCCTACTTTTGATTATAAGCGATTATTATTGTTAGTGGTTGGTGCACCCTGATGCTCCCTGGAGTTAAGTGGAGAGGCATACTCACCTCCTCGCTTTCGGAGTCCATGGTGCCTGGTCTATGTTTGCAAGGACCAATAGTAATTGGCACCGGGTTGACATCCCACTGGTGGGAGGAAAAATTGCATGATGCCAGAAGACCCAACTTCAATCTCGTCAAAGAGATTGAAATTCATTTAAATATGTTTAAATAAGCTTCTCGCACTTTCTGTGAGAGATCTGATTCACACAAGCGGGAAGGGCCCAGAAAGATTGCAAACTGTTCCCATTTTTTGGCCTCATGTCAAATCTTTCCAACATAGTGGGATTTGCTTCACAACATGACTGGAAAATCACTCCCATTCTATCATACTATATTTCAAATTATTCCAGAGGGCAGAATCATTTCTTCAAAAAGACAGAGGGCTAGATTCTCCATCATATCAGGAACTCCATTACCAGTGACGAGCAGTGGAGAATCCAGAGTCGGACAGATGATCCCGGTCCCCCACTGGCGACGAGATCAAGGTCTGCACCAGATGGAGGGTGCAAATCAGTCAAATTGATCAATTTTCACCCTATTAAGTGGCCGGGCACTATATTCTCTGGCCCGCATGATTCTCCTGCCCTCTGGGCCTGGAATCATGTGGGCGAGAATTGGTGCAGGTCTTGACAAACATGGGCCTGACGCAGTGAATCTCGCAGTGGGTCACGGGGTAACTTTTTAAGGGAATTGCCCGCAAAATCTTCAGAGGGCTACTCTCTCCCACCACAATGCAACACTAGCCCACCCCACCCCCACCGCACCCACAACACCACCCATCCCATTAGAGACCCCTTAATTAGAGAGACGTCCACTAGAGACTCCCTAATTAGAGAGACCCCCACCATAGATCCCTCATAAGAGAGGCCCCTGCCTGAAAACCCCGATAAGAAGGACTCCTGCCTGGAAGCTCCCATGAGAAACACCCCTGCCTGGAAGCTCCCCATAAGAGAGACCACTGCCTAGGAATTGGAGAGCAGTCCAGACAGAGGCATTGAAAATAACTCACTGCTGTAACACAACTGGGCAATACACTTGCTGGCTCAGGCAGAGGAAGCAGCACCTGTCAATTCCTGGAAAGAGAAAACCAGTCAGCAGAGTATAAGCCCCCTCAGATCTTTGATTTGCAAGTCATTAATTCATTCCTCTTTGATATTGATTTTACAACTTCCATACACCCAGCTGTCAGTATTGTCCCAGTCATCTTCCTTCACACATGAGTGACTTTGAAATAGTCTGCACACATCAAACTGAGTTAAAGGGGTGTCTTTTTATTTAGGGGATGTCTGGTTGGGCTGGGGGAGTTCGGTGTTGGGGGTTTGGGTCACCCAGGTAACGGGGGGGGAGGAGGGTGGGGTGACCAAGAAAAGAAAATCCCGGTGGGGGCAAGCTGCATTTAATTGTGGGGGGTGGGGGGGAGGGGGGGCCCAACCATGGAAATATGCAAGGGGGAGCCCAACCATGGAAATATGCAATCTGGCCAGCCGCTCTGAATGGCGGCCCGATAGCGGGATTCCCCAGGGAATCCATCGCAATAATCGCCATGCAAAACTCTGCATAGCTAAGGATTGAAGGTCGTTTCCTGCTCGATTCCAGCATGAGCCCAAATCAGGCACAATTCAACTGTGGCAGGGGAAGCTGGGGCAGGATTCACTCTTCCCTGACGTCAATTTCCTAATCAGCGATCGGGTGGAGAATCCCTTTTGATGCCAAAATCACAGAGGGGGAGGGGGGGGGGGGGGGGGGTTGCCTGTTTGACGCAGGTTTTGTATGCTTTGCCCCCTCCGAAATGGCATAGTCGCATCGTGCCACCCACCGTTGGGACAACCTTAGCGCGTCACCTGAATGCCCTCCCCTGATGCTCCGCCCCTGATGGGCCAAGTTCCTGACCATGTGGCTGAGGTGTGGTCTCAGCGATCAGAAACCTGGCCTGGCAACTGCGGACTGTGTCCAGCGCCGCCACAGTGGGGCGGGAGCCGTGCTGCTGGTCGGAGGTGGGGGGGGGGGGCTTCCATGAAGGCTGGGGGACTGGTGGGGAGTGGCCAGGGGCACTATCTGGAAGGTGGGGTCCGCGCACGGCCGCTCCATGTTTACCGCTGCGACCGCTGCAGGTAGTCGCTGGGCTCATGCGCGGCCACAGACCTGGCCATTCTCCAAGACAGGTGTTTTACGCGGCGCTGCTGCGAGCCCCGCAGGATCGATGAGGGGCGGCGCCGATATTTTTGATTTAAAATGGCACAGATCCTCTCCACTTCCACTCAAAAATGGTGAATACAGCCCATAGTCTCCCAAACGGAGAATCCTGCCCAGAATCTATGGTATTGCCGTGCGCACGCAGGGCTGTACAGAAGAATTGGCCCAGATTATGATCGAGAGCTGGAACATCACATTTTCCATTCTCACTCGCAATGGGTCCTGGTTTCCGAGAGACTGGGCAGGATTTGTCTGCAGGACTCTGAACTCTGCCATGAGGCTCAAATAGAGACTAGGGCCGGAATCCTCCCCTACCGGTGGGGTGGGGGGGTCCCGGCGTAGCGGAGTGGTGCCAACCACTCCGGCGTCGGGCCTCCCCAAAGGTACGGAATTCTCCGCACCTTTAGGGGCTAGACCCGCGCCGGAGTGGTTGGCGCCACGCCGACTGGCACCAAAACCGGCGCCAATGGCCTTTGGCACCCGCCGCCCGGTGTCGGGGCTGGCCAAAAGGCCTTCGCCGGTTCACGCATGCGCTGGTGCGTCAGCGACTGCTGACGTCACCACCGGCACATGCACGGTAGGGGGGTTCTCTTCTGCCTCAGCCATGGTGGAGGCCGTGGCGGCGAACATACCTCTCCATTCACCTGAGGAAGGAGCCGTGCTCCGAAAGCTCGTGTTTGAAACAAACCTGTTGGACTTTAACCTGGTGTTGTAAGACTTCTTACTGTGCTCACCCCAGTCCAACGCCGGCATCTCCACGTCATGGTCACCAGGGGAAAGCAGCTGCAGCCAGGTTCATGGCACCATGGCTGGCTCTGCTGCGCAGCAGGGCAGGAAGAAGAATGGCAGGGCTATAGTGATAGAGGACTCAATCATAAGGGGAATAGACAGGCGGTTCTGCGGACACAATCGAGACTCCAGGATGGTATTTTGCCTCCCTGGTGCAAGGGTCAAGGATGGCTCGGAGCGGCTGCAGGACATTCTTGGGGGTGGGAGGGGGAGGGTGAACAGCCAGCTGTCATGGTGTACATAGACACCAACGATATAGGTCAAAAATGGGATGAGGTCCTATAAACTGAATTCAGGGAGTTAGGAGTGAAACTAAAACGTAGGACCCCAAAGGTAGTAATCTCAGGATTGCTACCTGTGCCACGAGCTAGTCAGAGTAGGAATGTCAGGATAGATAGGATGAATGTGTGGCTAGAGAGATGGTGCAAGAGGGAGGGATTTAAATTCCTGGGGCATTGGAACCGGTTCTGGGGGAGGTGGGACCAGTACAAACCGAACGGTCTGCACCTGGACAGGACTGGAACTGATGTCCTAGGGGGGATCTTTGCTAGAGCTGTTGGGGAGGGTTTAAACTAATGTGGCAGGGGAATGGGATCCAATGTAGGAAGTCGTAGGGAAGTAAAACGGGGCCAGGAACAAAAAGCAGTAAGGGAGAAAGTGTCAGGCAGAGAAGCCATCGTCAAAAATTAGAAAGGGCCACAGTACAGGGTGCAGTGACTGAGGAGAGTGTGAAAAGGGAGGTGGCCAATGCAGGATTGAGGGTGTTGTACCTAAATGCACGCAGTGTATGGAACAAGGTAAATGAGATTGTTGCGCACATTGAAATTGGCCGGTATGATGTTGTGGGCATCACAGAGACATGGCTGCAAGGGGATCAGGGTTGGGATCTAAAGATCCAATAATATATGTCCTATTGAAAGGACAGGCAGATGGGCAAAGGGGGCATTCCATTGTTAGTAAGAATTGAAGTTAAATCGATAGCGAGGAGCGATATAGGATCAGAAGGCATAGAATCTCTGTGGGTAGAGTTGAGGAATTGCAAAGATAAAAAAAAACCCTGATGAGAGTTATGTACAGGCCCCCTGGCAGTAGTCAGGATGTGGGGCAGAAAATAAATCAGGAGATAGAAAAGGCATGTAAAAAAGGCAATATTACAATAATCATGGAGGACTTCAATATGCAGATAACCTGGGGAAATCAGGTTGGTAGTGGATCCCAAGAAATGGAATTTGTGGAATGTCTAAGAGATGTTTTTTTTGAAGCAGCTTGAGACAGAGCCTACTAGGGAACAGGCAATGCTGGATTCCGTGATGTGTAATGAGGCAGACTTGATTAGGGAACTTAAGGTGAAGGAACCCTTAGGGAGCAGTGACCACAATATGATAGAATTTATCCTGCAGTTTGAGAGGGAGAAGCTGCAATCAGATGTAAAAGTATTACAATTAAATAAGGGTAACTACAAAGACATGAGGGAGGAGCTGGCCAGAGTTGATTGGAGAAGGAGCCTAGCAGGGAAGATAGTGAACAGCAATGGCAGGAGTTTTTGGGGGTTATTAGGGAGGCACAACAGAAATTCATCCCAAGGTGGAGGAAACATGCTAAGGGGAGGACAAGGCATCCATGGCTGACGAGGGATGTCAAGGACAAGCATACAAAGTGGCAATGATTAATGAGAAACCAGAGGATTGGGAAGCCTTTAAAAGCAAACAGAGGACAACTAAAAAAGCAATAAGGGGGGTGAAGATGAAGTATGAGGACAAGCTAGCTAGTAATATAAAGGAAGATAGGAAGAGATTTTTTCAATATATAAAAGGTAAGAGAGAGGCAAAAATAGACATTAGACCAGGAGAAAATGTGGCTGGAGAAGTAATAATAGGAAACAAAGGAATGGTAGAGGAACTGAATAGTTACTTTGCATCAGTCTTCACGGTAGAAGACACCAGTGGGATGCCAGAGCTCCAGGAGAACCAGGGGGCAGAAGTGAATGCAGTGACCATTACTAAGGAGAAGGTTCTGGGGAAACTGAAAGCTCTGAAGGTGGATAAGTCACCTGGACTGGATGGACTACACCCCAGGGTCCTGAAAGAGACAGCTGAGGAAATTGTGGAGGCATTAGTGATGATCTTTCAGGAATCACTGTAGGCAGGAAGGGTCCCAGAGGACTGGAAGGTGGCTAACGTAACACCAGTTTAAGAAGGGAGGGAGGCAGAAGACGGGAAATTATAGGCCGGTTAGCCTGACTTCGGTCATTGGTAAGATTTTAGAGTCTGTTATTAAAGATGATATCGCAAAGTACTTGGAAGTGCATGGTAAAATAGGACTGAGTCAGCACGGCTTTGTCAAAGGGAGGTCCTGTCTGACCAATCTGTTAGAGTTCTTTGAGGAGGTAACAAGCAAGTTAGACAAAGGAGAATCCGTGGACGTGATTTATTTAGATTTCCAGAAGGCCTTTGACAAGGTGCCGCATAGGAGACCGTTAAATAAGTTAAGAGCCCATGGTGTTAAGGGTAAGATCCTGGCATGGATAGAGGATTGGCTGACTGGCAGAAGGCAAAGAGTGGGGATAAAGGGGTCTTTTTCAGGATGGCAGGCGGTGACTAGTGGTGTGCCTCAGGGGTCTGTGCTGGAACCACAACTTTTTACAATATACATTAATGATCTGGAAGCACTGTTGCTAAGTTTGCAGATGATACAAAGATGTGTAGAGGAACAGGTAGTATAGGAAGCAAGGGGGCTGCAGAAGAACTTGGACAAGCTAGGAGAGTGGGCAATGAAGTGGCAAATGAAATACAATGTGGAAAAGTGTGAGGTTATGCACTTTGGAAGGAGGAATCTAGCATAGACTATTTTCTAAATGGGGAAATGCTTCGGAAAGCAGAAGCACAAAGGGACTTGGGAGTCCTTATTCACGATTCTCTTAAGGTTAATATGCAGGTTCAGTCAGCAGTTAAGAAGGCAAATGCAATGTTAGCATTCATGTCAGGAGGGCTAGAATACAAGACCAGGGATGTACTTCTGAGGCTGTATAAGGCTCTGGTCAGATCCCATTTGGAGTATTGTGAGCAGTTTTGGACCCCATTTCTGAGGAAGGATGTGCTGGCCTTGGAAAGGGTCCAGAGGAGGTTCACAAGAATGATCCCTGGAATGAAGAACTTGTCGTATGAGGAACCGTTTGAGGACACTGGGTCTGTAGTCGTTGGAGTTTAGAAGGATGAGAGGGAATCTTATTGAAACGTATAAGATACTGCGAGGCCTGGAGAGAGTGGACGTGGAGAGGATGTTTCCACTTGTTGGAAAAACTAGAACCAGAGGATACCATCTCAGATTAAATGGACGATCCTTTAAAACAGAGATGAGGAGGAATTTTTTCAGTCAGAGGGTGGTGAATCTGTGGAACTCTGCCGCAGAAGGCTGTGGAGGCCAATTCACTGAGTGTCTTTAAGACAGAGATAGATAGGTTATTGATTAATAAGGGGATCAGGGGTTATGGGGAGAAGGCAGGAGAATGGGATGAGAAAATATCAGCCATGAATGAATGGCGGAGCAGACTCAATGGGTCAAGTCGGCCTAATTCTGCTCCTATGTCTTATGGTCTTATGTTGATTAAAAAATGAGTTACAGTGGAAAGGACATGTGCTCAATTTTTGGGTGTGTTAGGTGGGGATCTATTACATGGGTACCACAATTTCACTCTCTCCCATACTGTACTTCAATGGCAAATGTCTCAGTGAGATACTATAAAGGTGCTATGATGGCAAAGCTTCTAGAGGGAGCCGGGTAGCTCAGGAAGCTGCTCTGAAGGCTATGAAAACTAAAAGGGAATGCCATTTTAAATGAGGAGTAGGTGATCTGTAAATAAAGAAACCAATGTGTGAAAGATTACCAAACTCAGCCTGTAGTCTGGAGTCTAGTTTCTAATCCAGAATTTTGCTGTTATAGCCTCTGTCTCATAATGTGCTTAAGCTGGCAGCAACATTGCATATTACAGCTTTAGTTATTTGATGATTGAGCAAGCATTTGAGTGCTGTGTCCATAATATGGATGGGAAAGTTATTAATTTGAGTGGTTGGTCATTAATATTATGTCTGTCATTTGCTCCTTGTGTTTTCCTAAAGTTTGAGGTTGATGTTGCTTGCTCTTTGTCAGTCCAGCTCAAATCCATCATTAGCAATCACTCTTTTTATCTGAGCTGGACTTATGCCAAACAAAAGTGAAACTGAGGAGTTAAACTTCAGACAGGGTGTAAACCATGGCCTTGATGTAGTCCAGACACACCACAACTCCTCACTGCTATCTCTCACAATTAACATTCCGCAGGGAAAAAACTAATAAAATATACCTTGCTTAAAGAGGTGAGTGTTTGTATATCAACCTCAACCTCAAACTTTAGGAAAACACAAGGAGCAAATGACAGACATAATATTAATGAGGGCAGCAGGGTAGCATGGTGGTTAGCATCAATGCTTCACAGCTCCAGGGTCCCAGGTTCGATTCCCGGCTGGGTCACTGTCTGTGTGGAGTCTGCACGTCCTCCCCCTGTGTGCGTGGGTTTCCTCCGGGTGCTCCGGTTTCCTCCCACAGTCCAAAGATGTGCGGGTTAGGTGGATTGGCCATGCTAAATTGCCCGTAGTGTCCTAATAAAAAAGTAAGGTTAAGGGGGGGGGGGGGTTGTTGGGTTACGGGTATAGGGTGGATATGTGGGTTTGAGTAGGGTGATCATGGCTCGGCACAACATTGAGGGCCGAAGGGCCTGTTCTGTGCTGTACTGTTCTATATCTATATCTATATATACATTTATATGTTTCACACAATATTTGACGACTCGTAGAATATAACATCTGTTACAGGCACTTTGGAACATGAGTAGTCCTATGGTGATCTTGCCTGTTGTAATTGGTTGCTGTTGTTTGAAGCAGCAGCGACAACTTCAATTATACATTTTGACCACATATTTTCCATGAACTTTCAGAACAATTACATCAACAGTGGTCTTTTAATCTGTTCAAATTGGTAGCTTCTGTAACAATGTGGATATTCTAAAATTAGACAAGACAGTGAAAACAAATATTAAAACGTTGCAACTTGCTCCAGATTTATAAAAGTTAACGGAACAATGGCCAGAATTTTATGTTGCTCGAGTGGACACGTGCCTGACTCGGAACCACATGAATAAGCGTGAGGAGACTTCCGGCGTTTGTCCCGACATTATTGCACACTTGCACAATATTTCGGTTCATCAACAGTTCATTTAATTTAACAGTTATTTTAATCAAAAGGTGTTTCACAGTGTTTTGGTTTGGAAATAAAGAGCTGGGCATCTTTTCTCCTACTATATTATAATGCACTAGTACCATGATGGTGTATTTTAATGGCATTTAGATCAACGAATGGCATGTTATCTTCAGAAATGAAAAAGCTGACAAATTATTACCAAGGAACTAGTTCCCTATTTGAAACCAATAATTGGAAACTTATAAGGGACCAGTGAACAAGTATATCAAGCTGTTTCTACTAATTGATTAAGTTGTAGTTGAAGAAACTCCAATTCTTTGAGGACTGGTGCGGCATATTACGATTGAAATAAGAGCAAACTAAGCTCAAATGTTTTGTTTCGTTTTATAAAGTGGGGCTGGATTCTCCGTCCCGCCGTGCCAGATTTCTGATTCAGCACGCCGGAGGGATGCTCTGTTCCGCCGGCTGGTCAATGGGATTTCCCACTGTGGGGCAGCCCCATGCCGTCAGGAATCTCCCGGGCTGCCAGCAAAATGGAGCATCCCGCCGGCAGAGAATCCAGCCCGTGGTGTTTGAATGGGACAAGAGTCACGGAACTCGGTTTGTTGGGGATAGATTGTGACTGAAAGCAGTAAAGTTGAATGTGGGAGAGTGACTGTCGAGACAAAGTTTGGGGAAGCGATAGTCTGGGCTGTTAAAAATCTAAACGTTGCTTAGTTTAGCTAATGTAACTCCTTTATTCTAAAAAGGAGGGAGACAGAAAGCAGGAAACTATAGGCCAGTTGCTTTAACAACTGTCACAGGGAAAATGCTAGAAGCTTTTATTAAAGGTGTTAAAACGTGGCACTTAGATAAATCCAAAATAGTCAGGCAGAGTCAGTATAGTCTTGTGAAGGGGAGATTATGTTTAACTAATTTATAAAAGTTCTTTGAAGACGTAACAGGGGCTGTGGGTAAAGGGGAACTGGCAGTTGTACGGCACTTTGATTTTCAGATGGTGTCTCATCAAAGATTATTGCAGTAAATAAAAGTTCATGGTGTAAGGGGTAAGATACTGGCATGGATTGAAGACTGGCTTGCGAACAGCAGAGTCGGCATAAATGGATCATTTTCTGAATGGCATGATGTGATAAGTAGTGTGCTGCAGAGATCTGTGAGGGGGCCTCAACTCTTCACAATTTATACAAATGATTAGAATGAAGGCACCAAAAATATAGTTGCTAAATTTGCTGATGACACAAAGATAGGTAAGAAAGTAAGTTCTGAAGAGGTCAAAGGAGTCTACAGAAGGATAGGTTAAGTACATGGGCAAAGATCTGGGAAATGTGGAAAAAAGTAAAATTGTCCAATTTGGCAGGAAGAATAAAAAAGAAGCATATATTTAGATTCCTTAATCTTAATCCTTAATCTACAAAATTGATGTTTTCACATCATAGAATCATAGAATTTAAAGTACAGAAGGAGGCCATTCGGCCCAGCGAGCCTGCACCAGCCCTTGGAAATACTTAAGGCCACGCATCGACACTATCTCCGTAACCCAGTAACCTCACCCAACCTTTTGGACACTAAAGGGTAATTGATCATGGCCAATCCACCAAACCTGCACATTTTTGGACTGTGGAAGGAAACCGGAATCACCCAGAGGAAATCCACGCAGACACACGGAGAAAGTGCAAACTTTACACAGTCACCGGAGGCCGGAATTGAACCTGGGACTCTGGAGCTGTGAAGCAGCAATGCTAACCACTGTGCCACCACGCCACTTCCTGACTCAAATGTTTTGAAGTTGTTGCTCAGGATTTGCTAGTTTCTGGATGCAGATTTAACAGAACTATAACAGAGTCCCACGTTGAGTGTATTTAGCTGCAGCATCGAGAAAGACTCCGCTATCTAATGGGACTCCGTTTCATTTTGGAGTCTCAGTGGGGAATGGCCCACCAAGCTGCACTTAGTCCCATTTCCTGCACTCTGGAGCTCCGCTCACCAGTGCAGGAAGAGGTCCTGGATATCCCACCCCCCGCCACCCCCCCCCCCCCACCCCCAAGGAGATCTCTGGAACCCCCCCTTGGCCGAACTCACCTACAAGGGGGTCGAGCACCCCATAGCCCACCTAACAAGGGCAGGGCATCCCAGGCCTGCTCCCTGGCACGGGCAGAATGCTACCTGGGCACCTTGGTACTGCCAATCTGGCACCCTGACAATGCCCCTGCCAGCCTTGGTGCTCAGTGGAATAAGGGGTGCCAGGGTACCACGCTGCCCAGAGCCCAGTCACCCAATGGCTCCCGATCCCCTGGGAGACCTCCCAAAGTGCCGGTGCGCCTGTTCCCCGTTTGTTGAGACCAGTACTAACTGCGTTTGCTCGGGGTCTCCGAGGCACAGGGGTTAGATCCTGTGCCTTGGGTAAGTGCATATTAAATTGCTGCGCACTGCAGCACGTTAATATACAGAATTGCCAGATTTGGAGCCACCCATTGTGGGGGTGAGACCCACACAGACACGGGGAGAATGTGCAAACTCCACACAGGTACTGACCCGGGGCCAGGATCGAACCCGGGTCCTCAGCGCCATAGGTGGCAGTGCTAACCACTGTGTCCCCATGTCACCCTCCTCAGGTAGAATCATGATGGTGTACTTGACCTTTTCCAGGGAAAAAGTAAATAAGATCACCCAACCAGGCCGAGGCTGAGCAGATGCTGCCCATCCCAGCAGAACTCGCCTTCGGGCTATCAGCAAGGTGAGTGCATCGGCCTTCACCCCCGTCCGCAGCCCCGGCAAGTCCAACACCCCAAAAATGGCCACCAACAAACCAGGCTCCAGGTCATTGTTGAGAACCGCTGACATGGTGTTAAAGAAGGAGACCCAAAAGCTCACCATCTTTGGACAAGAACCGAACATGTGGGTATGGTTGGCGGACCCACGAGAACATCTGTCCTCCACTCCATCAAAGAAACAGCTCATCCTACTTTTGGTTAGAGCTCTATGAACCATCTTGAGTTGAATGAGGCTGAACTATGCACAGGATGAGGTGGAATCTACACTACAAAAGGCCTCACTCCACAATTACTCATCTAAGATGGGTCCCAACTTCTCCCATTTCACCTGATCAATCGACGTATATTCTAATGTGTTGGTCCACTTATAGACATCCAAGATCCTCCCCCCGCTTCCCCAAGGCCTCGTCAACCATAAGGTTTCCTCTAACAGGGAAGGCCGTGGCACAAAGGGAAAAATAGGTGAAACCCTGTGAACTAAGTCACGCAATTGAAAATATCGGAATAGGTGTGTCCCTGATAGTTGGAATTATAGACTGCTGATGAGGTAGCTCATACCAGTACAATGAAAGAGGTAAGAACATTGCCAACTGGAGGATAAACTAATTATCAGAAGAGAAGAGATAGAGATCCATCAACCATACAACATAAAAATTCCTCCATTACCACTTCAACTATAGAAAACAAACTTCAACCACCGATTAACAAGAACTATACAGTAAAACCCACCACCCCTTCAGCCCGCTACTTTTACAAGAAACCGCAAATAAAGAGATCTCCCTGTGGTAGTATGACTAGGGGTATTACGGTACCTGGGAGTGTGAGCTGCCATTGGAGCAAAGGGCTCGCTGCCCATTGGCCCAAGTATCGTGTTCTCTGTATTCCTATTGGCTAAGAGGAAGGTAGCTCCGCCTACGAGGCGGGGTATAAGAACTTGCGTCCCCCAGCAGCCAGGCCATTTCTGTACGTCTGCTGCTGGGCTCACTTCTTGCTGCTTAAAGCCTTTTGTTTCAGTCTTCACCTACGTTCCCGGGTACGGTAATACCCCATGTCATACTACCACACCCCCCAACAACACCTTTCATTTAATTTTTGTTGACAAAGTCCTCCACCTTTTCAAATGTCTCAAATTCTTGGCCTTGTGTGTGACCCGCAGCCTCGCTGGGTAAACCACTCCGAAATGAACGCCTTTCCTGCAGAGCGTGGTCTTCACCTTCTTAAAGGCTGTGCACTTCCACGCTAACTCTACAACCCACACCTTGATATATTCGTATAATGCTTCCTTCCCATTTCATGTCGCACTCTTCCTTGGCCCACAGCAGGAACTTCTCCTTATCTTAGAAGCTATGAAACCGAATGATCAAAGCACGAGGTGGCTCATTCGGTCGAGGTTTCTTCTGGAGCATCCGATGGGCCCTGTTGAGTATCAGGCGGGGAAGGAGAGACCACTATCACCCACCATTTTTCAGAACATCTGTGATAAATATTTGGTGAGGTTCGGGCGCTCCATTCCCTCCGGCAGTCCCACAACTCAGAGGTTCTGCCTCCCTGACCAATTTTCCAGGTCGTTGACCTTCGCCTTCAACCTTTAATTTTCATCGGCCACCACTGTGACCTCGGCATCAGCGACACAAGCTGGTTCGCGTGTCTCAAGTGCCTCCGCCACACCCTTCAGTGTTTCCCCATGTTTATTTACCGTCCCGACGGCTTTGACGAGCTCCATTCTGACTGGGCCCAGTACATCCTCTGTTGACTTACATACAGTATTCTGTCCGATATCAGCATCCACTGCCTCTTGAAGTGCAAGTTAAATTGTTTGTTGAATTCCTTGGCCAGTGCATCTGAAAGCTTGTGAGATCAGGCTGCTGCAAACTGCAGCTCTGCAGTCACCATCTCAGGTGCCGAGGTGATCCACGTGACTCCCGAGTGCAATGAGAGCAGATTAATTTCAGGCTTTCTGGTCTCTCTTCCTTTTTGTTTGGGCATGGAAACAGCATGGCGGGGGGGGGGGGGGGGGGGGGGGGGGGGGAGAGAGCGGGAACCTGTCCTGCCAGACTGACGTTTCCAGCTGAGTATCACCCGAAAATACAGGCCAAAATTCCGGGGGGAAATTAAGCCGGTTCAGTTTTCAAATTGTACAGCGCTGATTGTCCCTGTCCTTAAACCAGGTTCAATAAGAACTGGTGGGGGCTATAAATTAACCATAAATCAGAATGCTCAGGTTGATAGGTATCCGATTCCCCAGATCGAGGACCAATACGCTAAGCTGACAGGAGGCCTTAGCTATTCAAAATTGGACCTTAGTCACGCCTAGCTGCAACTAAAATTGGATGAGGAGTCTCGGAGGTTTGCCACAATAAATACCCACAAAGGCCTCTTTCAATATACTAGACTACTGTTCGGCCGCATTGCTTCAGCCTGCGCCATTTTCCTACATTCGATGGAAAATCTCTTCCCGGAATTTCCTGGTTTACCTTGATAACGCGTTAGTTAGCGGCACTAAACAAGAAGAACACATGGCCAGCCTAGAGGGAGTGTTAAAGACATTTTGGTACGCAGGGTTCCACCTCAAATGTGAAAGTGTACTTTCCAAGCCTCAGAAGTGACACACCTAGGATTTTGCATTGATGCAACAGGGTTATTGATGCACTATCAATTATGACGAGACGAGAGTAGAGAGTAATCGAGGCTTTATTACGCAGAGATGTGGAGCCTCCCACAGCTGCTGCCGAAATGGCTGCAGTACGGGGAGCACACACATTTATACTCCACTACTGGGCAGAGCCAGCAGGCAGGGATCTACCCCCATACCTGTACTACAGGGGCCTTACCGTAATACCCTCGTTTGCAGTACATAATACAACAGTGGTGACTACCACATTCACCCCCTGTTAAAAAAAGAGTCCAGAGGGGGTGGTGGAAACTATTTACATACAGGTTGTTAAAAAAATTTGTAAAGAGTTTACAAATTTAGACAGTCGGGTGCCTTGATCCGCTGTTGCGAGCGCCACAGGTGTGGTGTTGATGCCGGCATTGGTTCGGTTGTCAGTGACTCCGGGAGCGTGTCAACCTCATCTTCATTCCCGGATGGGACCAAGGGGAGGGTGGATCGTCCTGGAGCGGGGGCTGTGGTGGGGTGCGCTGGGAGGAGGGAGGGTGGCGCTGGGGCAGGGGGGGGGGTGTGGGGACCCAGCTGGTGCCAGGTCCCGAAGGGAGACTGTGTCTTGGCGGCTGTCGGGGTACGCCGCGTACTGTGGGTTCGCGTGGAGTAGCTGTAACCTCTCAACCAACGGGTCCACCTTGTGTAGCTGCACTTGCTTATGGAGGAGAATGGGTCCTGGAGCTGCCAGCCATGTTGGGAGCGAAACCCCAAAGGTGGACTTCCTAGGGAAGGCAAAGAGACATTCATGGGGAGTTTTGTTAGTCACAGTACACAGGAGCGACTGAATGGAGTTGGGGAGGACATCTTGCCAGCGGGAGGCCGGGAGATTTCAGGACCGTAGGGCCAGCTGGACGGCCTTCCAGACCGTCCCATTCTCCCTCTGTACCTGCCCGTTTCCCCGGGGGTTGTAGCTGGTCGTCCTGCTCGAGGCAATGCCCCTGTTGAGCAGGTACTGACGCAGCTCATCGCTCATAAATGAGGATCCCCAGTCGCTGTGGACGGAGGCGCGGAAACCAAACAGAGCAAAAATGGTGTTAAGGGCTTTGATGATGGTGGCAGACGTCATGTCGGGGCATGGGATGGCGAAGGGGAATCTCGAGTACTCGTCGATCACATTGAGAAAATATGTGTTGCAGTCAGTGGAGGGGAGGGGCCCTTTGAAGTCCACACTGAGTCTTTCAAAGGGCCGGGAGGCCTTCACTAGATGCGCTCGGTCTGGCCAGTAGAAGTGTGGTTTACACTCCGCGCAGACCTGGCAGTCTCTGGTGATAGCCCTGACCTCCTGAATGGAGTAGGGCAGATTACAGGCCTTTTTGAAGTGATAAAAGCGGGTGACCCCTGCATGGCAGAGATCGTCGTGCAGGGTGTGGAGTCGGTCCACTTGTGCGCTGGCACATGTACCTCGGGATAGGGCATCGGGGGGCTCATTGGGCTTTCCGGGTCGATACAAAATCTCGTAATTGTAGGTGGAGAGCTCAATCCTCCACCTCAAGATTTTATCATTTTTGATCTTACCCCGCTGTGTGTTGTTAAACATGAAGGCAACCGACCGTTGGTCAGTGAGGAGAGTGAATCTCCTGCCGACCAGGTAATGCCTCCAATGTCGCACAGTTTCTATGATGGCTTGGGCCTCCTTCTCGACAGAGGTGTGCCAAATTTCGGAGGCATGGAGGGTGAGGGAAAAGAATGCCTCTGGCCTGCCTGCCTGCCATTTCAGCAGCAGCTGCAGGAGGCTCCACATCTCTGTGTAATAAATTGATGCACTATCAATTACGATGAGACGAGAGTAGAGAGTAATCGAGGCTTTATTACGCAGAGATGTGGAGCCTCCTGCAGCTGCTGCCGAAATGGCTGCAGCTCGGAGAGCCCACACATTTATACTCCACCTACTGGGCGGAGCCAGCAGGCAGGGATCTACCCCCATACCTGTAGTAGAGGGGCCTTACCGCAATACTCTCGTATGCGGTACATACAATACAACAGTGGTGACTACCACAGTTATATCCCCTGGAATAAAAGGCCAAGGCTGTACAAGATGTCCCTGCACATAAACATGTCAGGTGAATTATGTCCAGATTGAGAAGGAGAGTTTAGTGACTATATATGGTATGAAGAAATTCAACCAATATTTGTTTGGTCACCGGTTGACAGAGTGACCGACTACAAGCCATTGCTGGCTATGAAGGGAAAAGAAGCTCATACAGCTCATAGCGGCGGCAAGATGGCAATGATGGACCTTGTTGCTGGCAGCCTACAGTTATGTTTTCCAGCAACGGCCTGGCATGCATATTGTGAATGGGAATGTGGGTGGCATGTTAGCACAGCGGTTAGAACTGTTGTTTCACAGCGCCAGGTATCTGCGTTCAATTCCGGCCTCGGGTTACTGTCTGTACGTTCTCTCCGTGTGTGCGTGGGTTTCCTCTGGGCGCTTTGGGTTCCTCCCACAGTCCAAAGATGTGCAGGTTAGGTGGATTGGCCATGATAAATTGCCCTGAGTGTCCAAATAGATTAGGTGGAGTTACTGTGTTATGGGGATAAGGTAAAGGTGTGAGCTTAAGTACGGTGCACTTTCCAAGGGCCGGTGCAGACTCGTTGGGCCGAATGGCCTCCTCCTGCATTGTAAATCCTATGATTAATACGCCTGTCCCTGCCGAAGAGCATCCTCCAGTAGCCCAGGAGATCATGTTGGCTTTGAAATTCCTAAACATTTAATAATAATCGCTTATTGTCACAAGTAGGATTCAATAAAGTTACTGTGAAAAGCCCCATATTCAGGTGCCTGTTCGGGGACGCCGGTATGGGAATTGAACCCGCGCTGCTGGCCTTGTTCTGCATTACAAGCCAGCTATTTAGCCCACTGTGCTAAACCAGCCCCTATTTTGCCTGTGTCTTTTGGATACATCTGATACTGCATACAGAGACTATACTTTCAAAGGTTAAAAGAATGATACAGACTGAGAAGCTGAGTTTTGACAAAGAGTCATCGGACTCGAAACGTTAGCTCTTTTCTCTCCTTACAGATGCTGCCAGACTTGCTGAGATTTTCCAGCATTTTCCCTTTCGAAAGATTCCTCAACCATGGGAACACTGTAGCTGAGGTTTGGCGTCACCCAACATGTAGCAGTGGACTCTCCAGTAGAGGTGAGCAAATAGCAGTCATGAGTCCAGGCTGATTTTTCTCTCTCCCTGCACCAAATCACTGAGGCTAATGTTTTGTGTCCTGGATGGGATTGGTTAACTCAACACATTGAAACCAGGATTTTGCAGCAACACACTAAGCCATCAGGAAAAGGGGTTTATTACGTCATTTTTTTAATGCTGATTGTCTACATGTTTGCTTTTTCATCATCCATGCGCACAAAGAGCTCGAGCAGCTTGTATGCAGAAGGATCTTAACCTGCTCTTTGGGATGGCAAAGGTCAGCTTTGCGGTCAGCAAGATTATTGATTTGACTCCATAATGAAGTCAAAATCCATTAACAGAAACAAATCCCTCTGAGTGCCCGTTTCACTACTCCTGACAGAGTAGCCCCATGGCAAGTTAAAACTAAGTGCCACAGGCCAAGCCAGAGCTTCTCCCCCTGTTCAGCCGACATGTCTGTCAGCATCTGTTGGCTAATTTCATCAAGCATAAACTAAGGCATAGGCTTGGTCCAGAAAATGTGTAAAATGTGTAAAATAGAGAAATTAAAGGCAAAATGTAATAAATATGTGCGCGCAGATTGGCCGGCAGCTCCAGCTGTCACAGCAGTGCCACAGCTCAATGGTGGATGGTACTGGTTCTACAGTTGTAGGGCGCAGAGGGACCCTAGAGCCCAGGAAGAGAGGAGGAGCATTTGGTGGGGAGAGACATGAAGGACAGGCGATCCGGAAGAAAGAGAGGTGCCAATTTAGGGGCGGGTTGCCCTTGATGCGTGCAGAGCACTCACAGAATGAAATGCCCACCCCCCCCCCAACATCTTCCTTGCCCTTTTTCATCCAGACCTTAAAAAATTGGTTTGCCCACTCCGCACACCCCTCCCTCCCAACCACCGCCAACATCAGCTGTATTATGGCATGGGCAGTTTATTATTTAGGTCAATAGGGTTGCTAACCAGCTTTATTAAGCTGTCATTACTTAATAACATAGAACATACAGTGCAGAAGGAGGCCATTTGGCCCATCTTAAACCCTCACTTCTACCCTCTCCCCGTAACCCAATAACCCCGCCTTACCTTTTTTGGTCACTAAGGGCAATTTATCATGGCCAATCCACCTAACCTGCATGTCTTTGGACTGTGGGAGGAAACCGGAGCACCCGGAGGAAACCCACACAGACACGGGGAGAACATGCAGACTTTGCACAGACAGTGACCCAGTGGGTAATCGAACCTGGGACCCTGGCGCTGTGAAGCCACAGCACTATCCACCTGTGCTACCGTGCCACCTGTGGTGGTATGATTTGCATAGCTGTCTGCCATTGGTGCAGAACACCGGCTTACCATTTGCCCTGGTCGGTCATGTGCCTCTCGACCGATTGGTTGAGACCAGTCATGTGACGGCTCTTCGATTCGTCGAGAGGCTGAGTTAACCACGCCTCCATACCGAGGTATAAATAGTCAGAACGCCCGGCGGTCGTCCATTTATTGTAGTCGACCGCAGGGCTAAGCTCTAGCTTATTAAAGCCTAACTTTTGTACAGCAACTCGTCTCGCGTTCAATTGATGGCTCATCAATTTAATAAACTAGATTTTTGAAGATGGAGTTCCGGATTAAGCCCGAATGCCTCCGCATCAGCCCGCAAACTCAGAACACTTCAGAAATCTTCAAACATTGGCTGGCATGTCTCGAAGGATACCTGGAGTCTGCAAACAGCCCCCCCACCATGGCACAGAATCTTCACATCCTCCACTCCAGCGTGGGCACAGCAGCCTACGCGATAATCAAGGAAGAGAAAGATTACGATGCAGCCATGCTTAAGCTGAATGGACAATTCCTTAAACCAGTCAACAGAGTATTCGCCCGACATCTGCTGGCCACCAGACAACAGCTCCCCGGTGAGTCATTAGACCAATTTTACCAGGCCCTCGCTGTCCTGGGGAGGAACTGCTCCTGCCTCCAAGTTTCAGCTATGGAGCACATGAAACTGCTGATCAGAGACGCTTAGGTGGCTGGGATGCAGCCCCCGCTATCCGCCAGCGGATGCTGGAGAAAGACGACCTCAGCTTAACTGAGGCACGGACTCTCTCCACCTCCCTGGAGGTCGCCGATTTAAACGCCTGCGCCTATGTCCCCAGACGCGCTGCAGCACCCTGGGCCTCCTGGCACGCTTCCCCACCGCCATCTGCCGCTCCCGACCTCCCTCGGGCCTGCGCCGCGGGACGCCCCGACAAGACCACGGGGCCCCGCTGCTATTTTTGTGGATTCACGAAACACCCTCGCCCGCGCTGCCCAGCCCGCTGCGCCCTCTGTAAGAGCTGCGGGAAGAAGGGCCACTTCTCCTCCGTCTGCCAGGCCAAAACGGTCGCTGCTGTTCTGCGCAGCGACCAGGGATCCTCCCCTCCGGGCCCTTGCTGGCCCCTCCAGTACGCCATGCCGATCTCTCCCCCCCGCCCCCGGGCCCCTGCGCCCGGCCTGCACGCCTCTCTCTCTCCTCCGGGCCCTTCCGGGCCCCTCCAGGACACCACGCAACTCTCTCCCCCCCGCCCCCTGGCCCTTGCTCCCGGCCTGCGCGCCTCTCTCTCTCCTCCAGGCCCTCCTGGGCCCCTCCAGGACGCTGCGCCGATCTCTCCACTCGCCGCTCCCGGGCCCCTGCGCCTGGCCTGCGCACCTCTCTGCCCCCGCTCCCAGCCGCTCCGGTCGGCTCGCCGGCACCGCTAACTCAGCCCCCCTTAACCACGAGAGCCCCACGGGCGCCACCATCTTGGGGCGCCGACCCCACGTGCGGATCCTGGGCGCCGCCATCTTGGGGCCCCGACTCCACGTGCGGGTCCTGGGCACCGCCATCTTGCGGCCCCGACTCCACGTGCGGGTCCTGGGCGCCGCCATCTTGGGATCCCGACTACATGTGCGGATCCTGGGCACCACCTTCCGGGACTGGCACGCAAGGTTCTTCCAGCATCTACTCGGACGACAACGGCGAATATGGATTTTCTCCACGGCTCGCGGCCATTCAGCTCAACCAGTCACGTCCACGCACGCTCGCCAAAACGACAACGCTGATCTACCTCAACGGCCACGAGACGGGCTGCCTGCTGGACTCCGGGAGCACGGAAAGCTTCGTTCACCCTGCCACGGTAAGATGCTGCGTGCTCCCTGTCCATCCTGTAAAACACAAAATTGGGTTAGCCTCAGGTTCACACTCCGTCCGCATCACCGGCTGCTGCATCGCGGACCTCACGGTCCAAGGGAAGGTTTTTAAAAATTATAAACTCCTTGTCCTCCCTGACCTTTGCGCACCGGCACTCCTAGGACTGGACTTCCAGTGCAACCTGCAGAGCTTGACCTTGCAATTCGGCGACCCTATACCCCCCCTCACTGTCTGCAGCCTCGCGTCCCTCAAAGTGGACCCCCCTCGTTGTTTGCTAATCTCACCCCCGATTGCAAACCCGTCGCGACACGGAGCAGACGGTACAGCGCCCAGGACCGGTCCTTCATCGGGTCCGAGGTCCAGAGGTTGCTGAAGGAAGGGGTCATCGAGGCCAGCAACAGTCCCTGGCGAGCCCAAGTGCTGGTGGTCCGGACTGGGGAGAAAAACCAGATGGTCATCGACTATAGCCAGACCATCAGCCGGTTTACGAAACTGGACGCGTATCCTCTCCCCCGTATTTCCGCCATGGCAAACGAGATTGCGAAATACAAAGTCTTCTCCACTGTGGACCTTAAGTCCGCTTACCACCAGCTCCCCCTCCGCGCGAGTGACCGCAAGTACACCGCGTTCGAGGCTGATGGGCGCCTCTACCACTTCCTTAGGATTCCATTTGGTGTCACAAATGGGGTCTCGGTCTTCCAACGGGAGATGGACCGAATGGTCGACAAGTACGGATTACGGGCCACCTTCCCGTATCTCGATAATGTCACCATCTGCGGCCACGATCAGCAGGACCATGACGCCAACCTCCAGAAATTCCTCCAAACCGCAAAACTCCTTAAACTCACATGCAATAAGGATACGTGCGTGTTTAGCACCGACCGTCTAGCCATCCTCGGCTACGTAGTGCGTAAAGGAGTTATAGGCCCCGACCCCGAACGCATGCGCCCCCTGATGGAACTCCCTCTCCCCAATACCCTCAAATCCCTCAAACGCTGCCTGGGTTTCTTCGCTTACTACGCCCAATGTGTTCCCAACTACGTTGACAAGGCCCGTCCCCTCATTCAAACCACGACCTTCCCGCCGTCGACAGAGGCCTGCCAGGCCTTTAGCCGCATCAAAGCGGACATCGCAAAGGCCACGATGCGCGCCATCGACGAGTCCCTCCCCTTCCAGGTCGAGAGCAACGCATCAGAAGTAACTCTGGCGGCCACCCTGAACCAAGCGGGCAAACCCGTGGCCTTCTTCTCCAGAACTCTCCAGGCTTCCGAACTCCGCCACTCCTCTGTGGTAAAGGAAGCCCAGGCCATAGTCGAAGCGGTGCGACATTGGAGGCACTATTTGGCCGGCAGGAGGTTTACCCTCCTCACAGACTAACGGTCAGTAGCCTTCATGTTCGATAATGCACAAAGGGGCAAGATTAAGAACAACAAGATCTTACGGTGGCGGATCGAGTTGTCCACGTACAACTACGATATCTTATATCGTCCTGGGAAGCTCAATGAGCCTCCTGATGCCCTGTCCCGCGGTACCTGCGCCAGCGCGCAGATAGACCGCCTCCGCTCCCTCCACGCGGACCTCTGCCATCCAGGGGTGACCCGACTCTATCATTTCATTAAGGCCCGCAACCTGCCTTTCTCCATCGTGGAAGTCAGGACAGTAACCCGTGACTGCCATATCTGCGCAGAGTGCAAACCGCACTTCTACCGCCCCGAGCGCGCACACATGATCAAAGCATCCTGCCCCTTCGAACGTCTCAGCATTGACTTCAAGGGGCCCCTTCACTCTAACAACTGCAACATTTACTTCCTGGCGGTAATCGACGTATTCTCCCGCTTCCCCTTCGCCATTCCCTGCCCCGACATGACCACATCAACCGTCATTAAGGCCCTCCTCTCCATCGTCTCCCTGTTCGGCTACCCAGCGTACATACACAGCGATCGGGGGTCCTCCTTTTTGAGCGACGAGCTGCGTCAATTCCTGCTCAACGGGGGAATTGCCTCTAGCAGGACGACCAGCTATAACCCCCGGGGTAACGGACAGGTCGAGCGGGAGAATGGTACCATCTGGAAGACCATACTACTGGCCCTACGGTCCAGAGATCTCCCTATTTCCCGATGGCAAGAGGTTATCCCCGATGCCCTACATTCTATCCGCTCACTCCTCTGTACTGCAACAAATCAGACACCTCATGAACGTCTTCTTGTCTTCCCCAGGAAGTCGTCCTCCGGATCCCCTCTCCCGACGTGGCTGGCCGCCCCCGGACCCATCTTGCTCCGGAAGCATGTGCGGGTGCACAAGTCTGACCCGTTGATGGAACAAGTCCAGTTACTCCACGCTAACCCGCAGTATACGTACGTGGAGTACCCCGACGGTCGGCAGGACACGGTCTCCCTCCGGGACCTGGCACCCGCCGGCGTGCGGCCTTCCCCCCCTTCACCACAGACCCCCCCGGTTTTTTTCCCCCCAGCGCCCCACCCAGGCCACCCCTTCCCCATCCATGGCGTCTCCACAGCCAGCTCGGGTGACGGAGACTGTTCAAGGACCATCACTCCCGGACTCCAGGATGTCAGCGGAACCACCACCATCGGCTGAACCGACGTCACCAACTCCACTGCGGCGGTCTGCCAGAACGTCACAGGCCACGAAAAGACTGATCGAATCAATTTAAATTACAACAGCTCCATGGACTTTGTTGGGACTTTGTGTACTATTGTTAATTGTCTGGGCCAGTGGGAAGCCAAAAATGTAATAAAAGAAAAGAAGAGAAAATGTTTGTTCTCCCGGCTGCTACTCATACCACCAGTTCTCTCCCCCTCCCCCCCCCCCCCCCCCCCCCCCCCCCTGCCCCCGGCTCTCGTTGATACCCCCCCTCCTCCCCGGCTTCTTTCTCCGCAAGGGTTGAATGTGGTGGTATGATTTGCATAGCTGCAGAACACCGGCTTACCATTGGCCCTGGTTGGTCATGTGCCTCTCTACCGATTGGTTGAAACCAGTCATGTGACGGCTCTCCGATTGGTCGAGAGGCTGAGATAACCACGCCTCCATACCGAGGTATAAACAGTCAGAACGCCCGGCGGTCGTCCATTTATTGTAGTCGCCCGCAGGGCTAAGTTCTAGCTTATTAAAGCCTAACTTTTGTACAGCAACTCGCCTCGCATTCAATTGATGGCTCATCACCGCCTATGCTTATTTACATTTTGCATGTGCGCTGTTGATTTTGGTAGCTGCCCACCTTGAATTTTGTGGGGTTAAGCTCGGGAGTGGCCAGGGAGGCGGTAGGCTTGCCACCCAATCTATTTTGCATGCCCCACTGCTGAAAACACATGGCAGGGGCACATAAAATCCAGCCTGGAGTTTCTATTTTGACAGGGCAACTTTTAGGTTTGATCCTGAACTACAGAATGCAAAAAATTAGTAGTTGTCTCTGTTATAACCCACACAGGTCTTACGGGGCAGGGATGATTAACTACCCTGTGGATCTTACAGAATACGAGCTCTTCGGATAAGGGGGAAGAGGACCTCTAACATGTCTGGCTATAGATAAATAGATTCGACCAGTAAGGCACAGACCAGAGAAGACCTAGTAGGGAACTTCTGGAGCTGTACATAATAGTAGTTGTAAAAAAAGTAAGTTTATGTTTCAACGTGGATTCTTCATGGCCCTTCCCAAACTGATGATGGGAATAAAAACTGGATAGCTATCGCCGCTGCTGAGCCCCCTCCCAATCTCTACCGGATACAGGTTAGAAATGTTCTTTCATCATGCCTCGTTTCGGAAATTTGGATGTGTTTGATGCCGGACGAGAAGATTGGAATCAGTACACACAGAGGATGCCTTACTTTTTCTGTGCCAACAATGTCATAGAGAACGAGGCGAGGTCATCATCTTGCTAACTGCCTGTGGCGCGCATACATCCAGAGTGATACGGAGCCTTAGATACCCAGACACTAAAACATTCGGTGAGCTTGTAACTTGAGTGGGGCAGGGCAGCACAGTAGCCTAGTGGTTAGCACAGCTGCCTCACGGCGCTGAGGTCCCAGGTTCGATCCCGGCTCTAGGTCACTGTCCGTGTGGAGTTTGCACATTCTCCCTGTGTCTGCGTGGGTTTCGCCCCAACAACCCAAAGATGTGCAGGGTAGGTGGATTGGCCACACTAAGGGCACCCCAACCCCGCAGACATGGGCACCTCCCACGGACATCAGGAACCCCTCCCGGACATCAGGAACCCTCCCACAGATATCAGGACACCCCAGCGGGAAGGGGAACCCCCTCAAGGGCATTGGGACACTCCCGTAGGTATCGGGACACCCCGGTGGACAAGGGGACCCCCCATGGACATTGAGACCCACCCCCAGCAGACAAGGGAAAAGCTCTCCCCCGACCCCCACATGCATAAGGGAACCCACCCCCCAAAAGAAGATGGGTAAAACCCCCGCATGTGCCTCATCGGCAGTGCCCCATGCTAGTGCCCATGCCAATGCTCTCTGGAATTGCTCCTGGCCGTGACCCCTACCATGGGGACAGTGCCATGCCGCATTGCCAGGGTGCCAGGGGAAATGCACATGTCCTTTGACCCTTGAGGCCTACAGGCACCTCCACATTCGGCATGGACATCATGGCGGTTTTCATTTCTTAAAACCAATAGAGATTCACGCTTGTGTGACATCACACTGCCAGGAGTGGGGAAGAAATGTTGTACACAGATGTTATGACGTTAAACCAGTTAATGAAATTAAAGTGTGTTTAAATTCATAGAGATCACCGGTAGTGGGCGGGAAAGATCTAAACTGAGATCCAGCTGGTGCAAACCTCGAGGTAAGGGCCTGTGTTTCTGGAGGTTTTAGAATTGATGACTGTCATGACCACAGAAAAAGAGTTTCCTTAAAGTCGACCATGAGCTAAGAATTTGTGTGTGTATAAGAACATAAGAACTAGGAACAGGAGTAGGCCATCTGGGCCCTCGAGCCTGCTCTGCCATTCAATGAGATCATGGCTGATCTTTTGTGGACTCAGCTCCACTTTCCCACCTGAATACCATAATCCTTTATTCCTTTATTCTTCAAAAAACTATCTATCTTTATCTTGAAAACATTTAATGAAGGAGCCTCAACTGCTTCACTGTGCTTGGAATTCCATAGATTCACAACCCTTTGGGAGAAGAAGTTCCTCCTAAGCTCCGTCCTAAATCTACCCTAGTTCTGCTTTCACCCGCCAGTAGAAACAACCTGCCCGCATCTATCCTATCTATTCTCTTCATAATTTTATATGTTCCTATAAGATCCCCCCGCATCCTTCTAAATTCCAACGAGTACAGTCCCATCTACTCAACCTCTCCTCGTAATCCAACCCCTTCAGCCCTGGAATTAACCTAATGAATCTCCTCTGCACACCCTCCAGTGCCAGTACGTCCTTTCTCAGGTAAGGAAACCAGAACTGAACACAATTCTCCAGGTGCGGTCTCACTAACACCTTATTCAGTTGCAGTATAACATAATAATAACATTTCATTGTCACAAGTATGTAGTTACTGTGAAAAGCCCCTAGTCGCCACATTCCGGCACCTGTTCGGGTAAGCTGGTGCAGGAATTGAACCCATGCTGCTGGACTTGTTCTGCATAACAAACCAGCTGTCTCGCCCACTGAGCTAAACCATAACCTCCCTGGTCTAAAACTCCATCCCTCTAGCAATGAAGGACAAAGCTCCATTCGCCTTCTTAATCACCTCTTGCACCTGTAAACCAACTTTTTGCGACTCATGCACTAGCACACCCAGGTTCCTCGGCACAGCAGTGTGTCTTAATATTTTATCATTTAAATAATAATCCGTTTGCTGTTATCCCTATCAAAATGGATAACCTTACATTTGTCAACATTGGGCGAGATTCTCCGACGCCCCGCCGGGTTGGAGAATCCCTGGGGGGCAGTGTGAATCCCACCCCGCCGCCCTGACGCCGGCTGCCATATTCTCCGGCATCAGTTTTCAAGCGGGGGCGGGATTCACGCCAGGCCGGTTGGGGCGGTTGGCACCGGGCCCCAATGGGCCGAGTGGTCGCCCGTCTTTGGCTAGTCCCGCCGGCGTGGATTGGGCATAGTCCCACACGGCGGGACCTGGCAGGTAAGTTGGCTGGTGCGGACCTCAGGGGGGCGCGGGGGGATCCAACTCTGGAGGGGCCACCGCGGTGGCCTGGCCCGTGATCGGGGCCTGTGCCGTGGGGCACTTCTTCCTTCCGCGCCGGCCCCTGTAGGGCTCCGCCATGGCTGGCGCAGAGAAGACACCCCCCTGCGCATGTACCAGAATACGTTGGCGGTCTGCGCATGCGTGGAACCACTCTGACGTTTCTGCGCATGTGCTAACTCACACAGTCCCTTCGCCGACGGCTTGCACGGCGCCAACCCCTCCAGCGCTGGCCTAGCCCCCAGAAGTGCGGAGAATTACTTCCGGTCGGCCTGACGCCGGAGTGGTTCGCGCTATATTTGACGCCGGCGTCGGGCCATTTCGCCGATCGCGGAGACTCCCGCCCATTGTATTCCATCTGCCAGACCCTAGCCCATTAACTTAAACTAAATCCCTCTGCAGACTTCCAGTATCCTCTACACTTTTTACTTTACCACTCATCTTAGTATTGTCTAGGGCAGCACGGTGGCGCAGTGGTTAGCACTGCTGCCTCACGGCGCCTAGGTCCCAGTTTCGATCCCAGCCCCGAGTCACTGTCTGTGTGGGGTTCGCACATTCTCCCTGTGTTTAAATGGGTTTCACCCCCACAACCCAAAGATGTACAGGGTAGGTGGATTGGCCATGCTAAATTGTCCCTTAATTAGAAAAAAAATGAATTGGGTACTCTAAATTTATTTTTAAAAAACCTTAGTGTCATCTGCAAACTTGGACACATTGCCCTTGGTCCCCAACTCCAAATCATCTATCTAAATTGTGAACAATTGTGGGCCCAACACGGATCCCTGAGGGACACCACTAGCTACTGATTGCCAACCAGAGTAACACCCATTAACCCACGCTTTGCTTTCTATTAATTAACCAATCCTCTATCCATGCTACTATTTTACCCTTAACGCCACGCATCCTTATCTTATGCAGCAACCTTTTGTGTGGCACCTTGTCAAAAGCTTTCTGGAAATCCAGATATACCACATCCATTGGTTCCCCGTTGTCTACCGCACTGGTAATGTCCTTTAAAAATTCCACTAAATTAGTTAGGCACGGCCTGCCCTTTAATAGCCCATGATGTGTCTCTCCAAAGGGACAATTTCCATCCAGATGCCTCGCTATTTCTTCCTTGATGATAGATTCAAGCATCTTCCCTACTACTGTTCAGTTATGGGTGTGTGTGTGTGTGCATAAGTAATAAAGTTACTAACTAAATAACAAATATTAAATGCAGATAATTATAAACGGTACTTATGAAGATTAAATTATAAAGTTCAGTTCTTTCAGCTATTGTTGCAGGACCACTGATTAGAGTTGGTGTTAGTTGCTATGGTGAAGCGTTGAAGTTGAATAGTTGTGTTCATCAGCTGTGATGGTCTCTGTAGTTGAATTGTAGGAGGTTGTTTTAGTTGACGGACTCAGTAGATCAGCAAAGTTTAATGAGAAACAGAAGGTTTCATCCAGTTCTGCTCATACGACATTTACTGATTGCCGAGACTCTTTTGGCAAAACAGCAGTTTTTTTTTCTGTTCCCTCCCTTAGGCAAAAATCCTCTTGGGTGATGTCTCTCCAAGTTCTTTCTGGGCTTCAACACAAAATGGCCGTACTTGGCCAGACTTTATACAGTTCAAAGCTCAAAATGGCTGCTATCTCAAACTGTCAAAATATGCTACCATATTTGTTCCTGGGTTAGCCCAGGTTTGAGGACATAGTCCCATTCATTGTATTTTAGAAAAATGTAACCTTTTAAATGTCTCAACCATTAATTTGAATGAGTCGCATTCTTTTAGGTTTTGCAAGATAGAAAATAATTATTCATACAGCCAGGGAAGCCATTGTCAATGAGTTTCTGTTTACTCTTGTAGAAATGTGCATTGAATTATTTCAAATGTCTTCACATGTTGGTGTATGCCTATTTGTAATCAACTTGGAATCTTCTCAAAGCTTGAAAAACATTGCAATTGGAAAATTTTGGGTAACATTTGGCAGCCATTTTTAAGGCCCCTTCTGTCCATAGAAAGATTAGCTTTTACACAAAATCTATAATTTCATAACTACACATTCGTGACAGTGGGCAAAATTTTCCATTCTGGAGACTAAATGTAGTGGCAGGTGGGAAAGTCGGTGTGATTCCCATTGGGTGGTGGACTGGATTTATCCATCCAATTTTATCTCATTAATTTTGCACTAATGAGGAGCTCATCGAATCTTGTGGTAGGGCAGACAGAGATTAGTCGGCTCCAGTGTTACTTCCTGGGGTCAAAGGTCCTGGCATCATAGTTAAACAGCCCCCGCACAAACATTCACTCATTACAAACCAGGCGTGGTGTGAACTTTTGTTTCACCAATGCGCCCAAACATACAAAACCTTCAGCTTCACGGTTCAATGAGACTTCCTCTAAATGGGAGCAAGAAGTCTTCCTACCTGACCTTGCCAGCCTAGGCAGTGGTCGCCAAGGAGGTCAATGTCCATGGCCAACAGAAAAGGACCGTCCTGCAGTGTGGGATAAAAATAAATAAGCTGAGGTGCCCTGCTAGGGTAAATGAAACTTCTGCTCACCTTAAACTCACATCCTCAGAAGGGTATCAGATAGTCTAAGGGTTAAAGTTCACAGGGATGCCACACATGTCCTGCAGATGGGACATCAGCACTACATGTCTACAGCCACTTTAAGCTCATCATCTCATATAAGATCCTGCACAAATGGCATCTTAATCTCTTATTGAGGAGGACTCAGCAGACACAACAGGCATGTGACCTTCTAAACTATTCTTCTATCCATAGTGCTCACAATCAATCCATCTGTCTTGAAGCAAGACAAAATCTCCCAGAACCGACAGGAGAGAGTAAAGACGAGAGGTTATATCCATGAGCTTATGACACTTCCCTCCCACGAAGAGCAAACATCAGAGTTGGTTGGTGAGGACAGAAATCGCTCCTGTGCAGAAGGTCTGTCTCCCCTAACAAGTCAGTGAGGGCCCATCCTGTATAAATCAAAAACATGGGGACAATGACTGTGGATGGCTTATTGCATTGGAACCTGCCTAGTCAATCACTACTTTTTTTTCTCTTTATTCTGGCAAATTAGTTGGTACGATCATGTTTCTCTTATTTTAACAAGTATGTTGAAATGAGGTGAATATTTGTTAAATATGGCTGAATACAAATATCAATCCACACCTTAAATATATGTAGATAAATCAAACTTACAAATAAGTTGATGACTTCAGTTGAATTGAATTCTTCCTATCATTTCAGAAGCGTATTGACTTTGCAATATCCTGATTGTATATCATTTTGCATTTCTCCTTTTATGTTGTCCTGTACTGAACTCTAGGGAGGACATGATAATACAATCACATTTCCTGTCATTGTACAGTGTAAGTGTCATTGGGAGTTTGAACTTCAGTTGTTGCTGGTTGCACTCACAGGAGGTGCAAAATGGTTGTCGTAGCAACGTGTCTGGCAGGAAGTCATGCAGTAGACCACTAATAGATTTTTAATTACACCTTGTTGGTATCCATACTGCCACATGATGTTCATATTCTTTCAAACTGCTAGCAATAAAATGACTGATGAAGAAAATTCACACTTCATCCGACTTCAGTAAAACATTTCACTCATTGAACTCAAATATCTCAAGAGCTTTTGTGTGCCAAATCAACCTAATACTTAAAATGCATGCAGTATTTTATAACTTAGTCTCTCATTTTGTATGTGGGCATTCCTTGACTGATGTATTTATTACATCATGCATTGAATAAGAAGTTACAATTCTCCACATTGGCACACAACATAAGACCATAAGACATAGGAGAAGAAATTAAGCCAATCGGCCCATCGAGTCTGCTCCGCCATTCAATCATGCTTGATATGTTTCTCATCCCCATTCTCCTGCCTTCTCCCCATAACCCCTGATCCTCTATGTAAAATCCTTAGAAAAATCAGTGTTATGTTTCTTTGGGCCAGAGGTAGGGAACCTCACTGCATGGGCAGAATTCTCCGACCACCCGGGGGGGGTCGGAGAATCGCCCAGGGCCGGCGTCAATCCCGCCCCCGCCGTGTCCCGAATTCTCCGCCCCCCGAGATTTGGCGGGGACGTGAATCGTGCTGCACCGGTCGGCGGGCCCCCCGCGGCGATTCTCCTGCCCGCGATGAGCCGAAGTCCCGCCGCTGACAGGCCTCTCCCGCCGGCGGGAATCAAAACAACCTACCTGACCGGCGGGATTGGCGGCGCGGGTGGGCTCCAGGGTCCTGGGGGGGGGGCGCAGGGCGATCTGACCCCGTGGGGTCCCCCCACAGTGGCATGGCCTGCGATCGGGGCCCACCGATTGTGTATCGGTATGACGTCAGCAGCCGCTGACGCACCGGCGCATGCGCGGACTTCCGCTGGCCGGCGAAGGCCTTTCAGCCCCGGCTGACGTGGTGCCAAAGGCCGTTTGCGCCGGCTGGCGGAGCGGGAGCCACTCCGGCGCGGGCCTAGCCCCTCAATGTGAGGGCTTGGTCCCTAAAGATGCGGAGGATTCCGCAGCTTTGGGAAGGCCCGACGCCAGAGTGGTTCACGCCACTCCGTCCCACCGGGACCCCTCGCCCCGCTGGGTAGGGGAGAATCCTGCCCCATTTCTCAGTAGTTAGACTTGTTTTGTGTGTGCTCAGGATTTTGCACCCAAGAAATGTAAGTGCAAGTCGCTCATGGCACAACGAAGGTCACAGGACATTTGGGACCTTGGCGAACAGCAGGACAAATGGATATCTCGAGAAAGTAGCTGAATTTGAGTGGGTGAATTCAATGACCAATCAGGTCCAGAACGAGAAATAAGTCTTCCTGTCCAGCCCACTGTGGGAACCGTCATGAGAGGGACGGAAAATGTGCCAGCCCATCGGAAGGTCCGGTAACCTCCGGTGGGAATTTGCCACCTCGAGGCGAGCGGGTCTGAAAAATCTCACAAAAATAAGGGAAATAAAGATAGGATCAAGAGGGAAAAAATAGACAGAAAAGTAACACAAAGTTAAAACATTTAGAAAATCTTCTCAAACAAATCATAACCTGAGGAAATGAGACTTACAATGGTTCATTTTCTGACAAGTGAGGTTGATTGACAATCTTTGAGAGTGTGTTTCTGCTGATAATGAATAGACTGAACTTTCTATTCTCATTGGATAGCAAGCATGCAAATAGAGCAGTAAATGAAATCACAAAGGTCAGGGTGAGATACTATTTACATGAAGCTAAAGGATGAGAGTGCAAATTGTCCAGCAACTTATGACCATTTGCAAATTATTGGGTATAGCTTAATACCACAATTTGATGACCAATTCTCGTGTTAATAACAGGGTGTATTGTTGAGGTGAGGTTGTTTTTTTAAATAAAAATCTGGCCCATATTTATCAAGTGAACATGCACAAGTTTACTTTTGAATTAGTTGTGCTGTGTGATTGTTTCAATAAGTTAGGCATTATTGTACGTAATGTCAGTAGGGACAATGCAGCAATATAATGTTTTTCTTCAGATAACTATGGCTTACCAGGTTAAATTTATTTTGTGATAAATTAAGTGAAATATAAAACCCAGAGAAATATTGATGACTAAATGCTGATGAACGATTAAAATCTAATAGATGTCAGTTAGGAAAACGCGCCATCATACATTTTTTATAACCAAACATTTTGACATTTGTGCTTTCCTATAACTCTAAAATAATAAATATTTGGTGGTTTGTGTTTTCAGATAAATGATTGTGGTTTTAAATAGCTTTTTATCAAAACACACTAAGTGACAATTTCCGTCCTTCAGTCGTGGTTTCATTATCAGGAATGAGGCTTTTCCGGAGATTCTCTACCTAACCACCATTAATAAAACGCTCTTGGGTATCAATACAGTATCAAAGGCTGCTAAAGAAGAAGGAATCTGAATAAATACATTTCCAATATAAGGGATGTGTGATGTTAGCTGTAAAAAACACAGTTTCATTTTTTGTTACAAGTGAAAGTTAGTCCGTGTCGGATAAAACTGCAAAATGTTAATTAACACATCTAAAATTGGCATTTTATATCACCCGTGGAGACTTTTTTTTAAACTGCATCATTGCTGATGTATGTTAATGCCACTACTTGTGAAAGTTGGAAAGGCTAACAACCAAACTGACTGTTTTGTCTTGGATGATGTCAAGCTTTGAGTGTAGTTGGAGCTGCACTCATCCAGAAAAATGGAGAGTATTCCATAACACCTCTGACTTGTGCCTTGCAGATGATGCACAGACTTTGGGGAGTCAGAAAGTGACTTACTTGCTACAGAATTCCCAGCCTCTGATCTCCTCTTGTTGCCACATATTTATATGGCTAGTTCAATTCAGTTTCTGGTAAATAGTAACCATCAGGGTGTTGGTATTGGGGAATTCAATTATGGTATTTCCATTGAACATCAAGGGAAGATGATTACATTCTCTCTTGTTGGAGATAGTCAGTGCCTGGCATTGCGTAGTGCGAATGTAACTTGCCACTTATCAGCCTAAGCCTGAATGTCATCCAGGTTTTGCTGCAAATGGATACAAAATGCTTCAGTATCTGAGGAGTTGCAATTGATGCAATCATCAGCAAACCTGCGCTGCTGGCATCGTTCTGCTTTAGAAGCCAGCTGTTTAGCCCACTGTGCTAAACCAGCCCTGTTTTGCCCACTGTGCTAAACACCCCCTAAGGGATTGATAAAGTAAATGTAGACGTTCCCCTTGTAGGGCAATCTAGAACATGAGATTACAGATATAGGTTGAGAGGCGGTAGGTCTAGAACTGAGATTAGGAGAAACTACTTTTCACAGAGGGTGGTGAATTTGTGGAACTTGCTGCTCCATAGTGCGGTGGAATCTGAACAATTAAATGGTTTCAAGAAGGAGATAGGTATATTTCTTATTAAAGAAACGGGTTCAGGGGAACAGGTAGGGAGGTAGACTTGAGACCTGAAAGTGATCAGCCATGATCTGATTGAATTGCGGAGCTGGCTCGAAGGGCTGTATTGCTTACTTCTGCTCCTAATTCCTGTGTTCCTGTGTTCCTCTCAGGTGGGTGAGAGATCCCATGACAGTATTTGATGAAGAACTCAAACTATCTCTCTCAAACAATACCGTCAAACCAGATTACTGGTTTATCTTAGTGCAGGGCCTTCCTGTATGAAAATTAACTGTCAAATTGTCCCGAATTAGAACAATGGCGATATATGAAGGACACTTTATTGACAATTGATGTATGGGATGATGTATTTTATGTAGTGCCATTTAGAAGGTAAATGAGTTGATGGCGCAAATCATCGTGAATGACTATGATTTAGTGGCCATTACTGAAACATGGTTAAAGGATGGTCACGACTGGGAGTTAAATATCCAAGGGTATCATAATATTCGGAACGACAGAGTGGATGGTAAAGGAGGTGGTGTAGCTCTGTTATTTAAGGATGACATCCGGGCAATAGTAAGGGATGACATCGGTGCTCTGGAGGATAAGGTTGAATCCATTTGGGTGGAAATCAGGAATAGTAAGGTGATAGGAGTAGTCTATAGGCCATCAAATAGTAACATTATGGTAGGGCAGGCAATAAACAAAGAAATAACTGATGCATGTAGAAATGGTACAGCAGTTATCATGGGGGATTTAAATCCACATGTCAATTGGTTTAACAAGGTCAGTCAAGGCAGCCTTGAGGAGGAGTTTATAGAACGTATCCACGATAGTTTCCTAGAACAGTATGTAATGGAACCTTCGAGGGAACAAGCGGTCCTAGATCTTGTCCTGTGTAATGAGACCGGATTGATTAATGATCTGAGTTAGGGATCCTCTCGGAAGAAGCGATCATAATATGGTGGAATTTAAAATACAGATGGAGGGTGAGAAGGTAAAATCAAATACTAGTCTTTTGTGCTTAAACAAAGGAGATTACAATGAGATGAGAGAAGAGCTAGCTAAGGTAGACTGGGAGCAAAGGCTTTATGGTGAAACAGTTGAGGAACTGCGGAGAACCTTCCAAGCGATTTTTCACATTGTTCAGCAAAGGTTTATACTAACAAAAAGGAAGGATGGTAGAAAGAGGGAAAATCGACCGTTGATATCTAAGGAAATAAGGGAGAGTATCAAATTGAAGGAAAAAAACATACAAAGTGGCAAAGATTAGTAGGAGACTAGAGGACTGGGAAATCTTTAGAGGGCAGCAAAAAGCTGCTAAAAATGCTATAAAGAAGAGTAAGATAGCTTATGAGTGTAAACTTGCTCAGAATATAAAAACAGAGAGTAAAAGTTTCTACAAATATATAAAACAAAAAAGAGTGGCTAAGGTAAATATTAATCCTTTAGAGGATGAGAAGGGAGATTTAATAATGGGAGATGAGGAAATGGCTGAGGAACTGAACAGGTGTTTTGGGTTGGTCTTCACAGTGGAAGACACAAATAACATGCCAGTGACTGATGGAAATTAGGCTATGACAGGTGAGGATCTTGTGATGATTGTTATCACTAAGGAGGTAGTGATGGGCAAGCTAATGGGGCTAAAGGTAGACACGTCTCCTGGCCCTGATGGAATGTAGCCCAGAGTGCTAAAAAAGATGGCTAGGGAAATTGCAAATGCACTAGTGATAATTTACCAAAATTCACTAGACTCTGGGGTGGTCCCGGCAGATTGGAAATTAGCAAATGTGACCACTGTTTAAAAAAGGAGGCAGGCAGAAAGCGGGTAATTATAGGCCAGTTAGCTTAACTTCGTAGTAGGGAAGATGCTGGAATCTATCATCAAGGAAGAAATAGCGAGGCATCTGGATGGAAATTGTCCCATTGGGCAGACACAGCAGGTCATGCCTAACTAATTTAGTGGAATTTTTTGAGGACATTACCAGTGCAGTAGATAACGGGGAGCCGATGGATGTGGTATATCTGGATTTCCAGAAAGCTTTTGACAATGTGCCACACAAAAGATTGCTGCATCAGATAAAGATGCATGGCATTAAGGGTAAAGTAGTAGCATGGATGGAGGATTGGTTAATTAATAGAAAGCAAAGAGTTGGGATTAATGGGTGTTTCTCTGGTTGGCAATCAGTAGCTATTGGTGTCCCTCAGGGTTCAGTGTTGGGCCCACAATTGTTCACAATTTACATAGATGATTTGGAGTAGGGGACCGCGAGCAATGTGTCCAAGTTTGCAGATGACACTAAGATGAGTGGGAAAGCAAAAAGTGCAGAGGATACCGAAAGTCTGCAAAGGGATTTGGATAGGTTAAGTGAATGGGCTAGGGTCTGGCAGATGGAATACAATGTTGACAAATATGAGGTTATACATTTTGGTAGGAATAATAGCAAAAGGTATTATTATTTAAATGATAAAATATTAAAGCATGCTGCTGTGCAGAGAGACCTGGGTGTGCTAGTGCATGAGTCGCCAAAAGTTGGTTTACAGGTGCAATAGCTGATTAAGAAGGCAAATGGTGTTTTGTCCTTCATTGCTAGAGGGATGGAGTTTAAGACTATGGAGGTTATGCTGCAATTGTATAAGGTGTTAGTGAGGCCACACCTGGAGTATTGTGTTCAGTTTTGGTCTCCTTACCTGAGAAAGGATGTACTGGTGCTGGAGAGTGCAGAGGAGATTCACCAGGTTAATCCCAGAGCTGAAGGGGTTGGATTACGAGGAGAGGCTGAGTAGACTGGGACTGTATTTGTTGGAATTTAGAAGGATGCGGGGGGGGGGGGAGCTTATAGGAACATATAAAATTATGAATGGAATAAATGGGATAGATGCGGGCAGGTTGTTTCTACTGGCGGGTGAAAGGAGAACTAGGGGGCATAGCCTCAAAATAAGGGGAAGTAGATTTAGGATGAGCTTAGGAGGAACTTCTTCACCCAAAGGGTTGTGAATCTATGGAATTCCTTGCCCAGTGAAGCAGTTGAGGCTCCTTCATTAAATGTTTTTGAAGATGAAGATGGATAGTGTTTTGAAGAATAAAGGGATTAAGGGTTATGGTCTTCGGGCCAGAAAGTGGAGCTGAGTCCAAAAAAGATCAGCCATGATCTCATTGAATGGCGGAGCAGGCTCGAGGGGCCAAATGGCCTACTCCTGCTCCTAGTTCTTAGGTTCTTATGTTCTTTATTTCTTTTTCTCCGAGGGCTCAGTTTTTTCTATTTGATACCAGCCAATGGCCCTGGTAATGGTAAAAAGACAAAGGCAATCTGTTCTGAAAGTGCTGGCCTGATCTCATCAGTTACTACAACAAATATCAAATCCAGCATATTCCTTTGCGTCTTTTAAATGTCTTAATAAAGTTATACCTGCCATCCCTATTGTAGTGAAGCAAAGGTTTGAATGTGCAAATGTCAGGTGACTGTTGAAATAAATCATTGTTGATAGGCAGACTGTGGAAAACCTCGGCTCAGTGTCCTGGAGGACCACCAGTCATCTTCAATTACTCCTGAGGCAGTTGTGAGTACACGGAGTGATCCAAGAAATGGAATAATTGAGATGCCAAACACTATTCTTTACTACCCAATCTTTAGCATGAATTTCATTAAAGCACTCCTTTAGCGGTTTCTGTAGTGTAGTGGTTATCACGTTCGCCTCACACGCGAAAAGTCCCCGGTTCGAAACCGGGCAGAAACATTAAAGCACTCCTTTGTCCTGTTGGTTACTATGGAAACCAGTATAATCAGGGAATGTTGTAAATGATGCGCACAATCCTTCACTCCCCCTACTGTCCAGCCTGCCATCACAGTGAAACAGACTTTGAATTTATTTAGCAGCTGTGGCCAAGTTTAGTTTTGATGAAATCAGTAGGTGGGGTGTTTGTTCCACCTGTTATGGGCCAGGGCTTAGAAACTCCAAAGTGTATTATGAAGTTCACCTGACCTATAAATTTTATGTTGAATTTGGATAGGATGCACACAAGAGCCTTCACTTCAGGTGTGACTCATCAGTGTTCCTAGGTGTTTTTATTAAAATAAAGTTTATTATAAGAATGTAGTTAACATATATAAAACACAACAAGAATTTGTTATCAAGTACAAAATAAAGAAAACACAACAGCTACAGAAATCTATGTAGATAACTCTTAATGAATACCCTTAGTAACTGTTCCAATTCAATACAAAATCCAATAAACCAAAACCCCTTTCAAGGACGTGGCCCAGCACACTGTAATGTCACTTGAATTGGACTGGTCCTTTCCCTGAGATCCAGCCTCCAACCAGCAGCTTCAAAACTCCTCCCAGAAAGCAACTCTATCTTTAAAGTTACCGAGGCATTTTGCCACACCCAATGTGCTTTCAGTTCACTGGAACAGCTTTAAAATGAACACAGAGAAATACTGCTTCCTTCTGCAGTCCAAAGCAACAAAACGAAACTGAAACCCAAACACTAAACGCCCTCTCACCTGACAGCCATAGCCCAGCTCCACCCACAAATTGCATCACTGAAGCCGTGCTAGAAGCCATGTGGTAAGACCAAACCTTTTTTAAAGGGACACTCACATGACACATCCGTCTAATGATGTTAACAGGAGGCTAATCAATTTTCATAAATAGCCAGCACTAATTGAGCTGCTTATAGATAGTTTGCCATTTCAACACCAGGGAAATATGGTGGGCCAGGAGTTAGCACTCACAATGGACATATATAATTCCTGAGGGCTCAGGAAGTGTAATAATAGTCAAAGCACCTGAGGTTCTTGTCCTAATGAACCCTATGGTGTCAGCTTCAAGCAAATTTGAATTAATGTTCCATCTTTCTACCCTTTATCATCCCTGACAGTTGTTATTTGGATTTTATATTAAATTGGTTGAACTCAGATTTGATGGACAATTTCTTGTTTGGTAACTGAGTTGAAAACTTAAAATCTTCATAAATCTACCGAATGTTTAAAAATACACTTCTTTTTCTTTATTTATGATTCACTAAATCCATTGTCGTTTTTTATTCTTTCATGGGATGTTGGCATTGTTGGCAAGGCCAACATTTATTGTCCATCCCTGATTATCCTTGAGAAGGTGGTGGTAAGCCACCTTCTTGAACCAATACAATCCATTTGGTATGTTTATCTGTCAGCCTTTGAGGCAGCTCCAATTGGAGAATATGCATTGAGGTCGGTTAAAAAAAAGTATTATAATGTGTTTTCAACGTAAAATCAGGCCATTTAGCCCTGCAGGTTCATGGTGGTTATGCATCACGTGGACCTCTGACGACCTTTCCTCATCTGACCCAGTGCTTCTCAAACTTTGGGAAGATCTGTGAGAGTGAAAGACTGCAGGGTTTTGTAAAAAAAAACACCTTTACACTGGCTTTTTGGAATCAGGAATCAGGCCTCAAAAGATCAAGCAGATGGGTCATGCCCTCCATTTAAAAATGAGGATTTAAAGGGGCCTTGCAGTTGTTAGCACTCAGTCAGAGCTCCATGTGCGGCAATCATTGCTGTCATGGAGCCTGAATCCCAAAATCCCAGTTTGAGAAGCCCTGAGCTAACAGTCAGAATGATGGAGTCATGCGTCACAAAAAAAGTATTTAACAACACTTGTCAAAATGGTGACAGTGATGTAACGCATCTGCGCATTTGCTTTCTTTTAATTAAAAGTTTCCTTTCCTCTGTTGCACTGTGGAAGGGGGCAATTCACACTGTCATCTATGACTAAACAACTGTGGTAACAATTCACTTTGGTATCAACACCAACATAAAATTGTAGACGTCGAACAACCGGTTTCTGGTATCAGATACAAATAACTACCCTGGATTATATCGCTAAATTAGTGGCAGGTTAGTCTGAACCATATTGTGCAAGAAGAATGGCTGGGTTGAATTTGTCCAGTTTTGTGTGGACAGGACATACCTGGGCAATTTTCCACATTGCAAGGTAGATGCCAGTGTTGTAACTGTACTGGAATAGCTTGGCTAGGGGTATGGCCAGTTCTGCAGCTCAGGTCTTCAGTACTATTGCCAGGATATTGTCATGGCCCATAGTCTTTGCTGTATCCAGTGCCCACCACCATTTCTTGATATCATGTAGAGTGAATCGTATTGGCTGAAGACTGACATCTGTGATGCTGGGGACCTCCGGAGGAGACTAAGATGGATCATCCACTCAGCACTTCTGGCTGAAGATTGTTGTGAATGCCTCAGCCTTATCTTTTGCACATATGTGCTGGACTCCTCCAGCATGGAGGATGGGGATATTTGTGGAGCTTCCTCCTCCAGTGAGTTGTTTAATTGTCCACCACCATTCACGGCTGGATGTGGCAGGACTACAGAGCTTAGATCTGATGTATTTGTTGTGGAATCGCTTAGCTCTGTCTAATATTTGCTGCTCATGCTGTTTGACACACAAGTCGTCCTATGTTGTAGCTTCACCGGGTTGACACCTCATTGTTCAGTATGCCTGATGTTGCTCCTGGCATGCTCTCCTGAAATGAAAAATTGAAATGAAAATCGCTTATTGTCACAAGTAGGCTTCAAATGAAATTACTGTGAAAAGCCCCGAGTCGCCACATTCCGGCGCCTGTTCAGGGAGGCTGGTACAGGAATTGAACCATGCTGCTGGCCTGCCTTGGTCTGCTTTCAAAGCCAGCTCCTGAGCACTGTGCTAAATCAGCCCCAGACATGCACTCTTCATTGAATCAGGGTTGATCCCCTGGCTTGGTGGAATGGTAGAGTTTAGGGATATGCCGGGCCATGAGGTTGCAGATTGTGGTTGAATACATTTCTGCTGCTGCTGATGGCCCATAGCTCCTCATGGATGCTCAGTCTTGAATTGCTAGATCTGTTCAAAGTCTATCCCATTTAGCATGGTGGTAGTGCCACACAACACGATCCTCAATGTGAAGATGGGACTTTGTCTCCACAAGATCTGTACAGTGGTCACTTCTACTGATACTGTCATGGACAGATGCATCTGCAGCGGGCAGGTTGGTGAGGATGAGTTCAAGTATGTTTTTCCCTCTTGTTGGCTTCCTCACCATCTGCTGCAGTCCCAGCCAAGCAGCAATGTGCTTTAGGACCCAGCCAGCTTGGTCTGTGATGGTACTACAGAGCCACTCTTGGTGATGGACACTGGAGTCCCCCACACAGAGAGTATTCTGCACCCTTGGCACCCTCAGTGCTTCAACATGGAGGAGTACTGATCCATCAGCTGACGGTGGACAGTACGTGGTAATCAGCAGGAGGTTTCCTTACCCATGTTTAACCTGAAGCCATGAGACTTCATGGGGCCCAGAGTCGATGTTGAGGACTCCCAGGATAACTCCTTCCCAACTGTATACCACTGTGCTGCCACCTCTGCTGGGTCTGTCCTGCTGTTGAGACAGGACATACCCATGAATGGTGACAGTGGTGTCTGGGACATTGCCTGTAAGGTATGATTCCGTGAGTATGACTATCTCGGGCTGTTGCTTAACTAGCCTGTGAGATAACTCTCCCAACTTGCGCACAAGCCCCCAGACATTAATAAGGAGGGCTTTGCAAGGTCAGCAGGGCTAGTTTGGAGTTGTCGTTTCCGGTTCAAAAAGGGTTTCATTCCTTTTTTGTGTTTTCGCAACAGTTGAACACAACTGAGTGGCTTGCAAGGCCATTTCAGAGGGCATTTAAGAGTCAACCACATTGCTGTGGGTCTGGAGTGCCATGTAGGCCAGATCAGGTAAGGATGGCAGATTTCCTTCCTGAAAGGACATTAGTGACCAGATGGGTTTTTACAACAATGGTTTCATGGTCATCATTAGACTTTTAATTCCAGATATTTTATCAAGTTTAAATTCCATCACCTGCCGTGGTAGGATTCGAACCCAGGTCTCCAGATCATTATCCTGGGTCTCTGGATTACTAGTCCAGCGACAATGCCACTATGCTACTGCCTTCTTCCTGAATTCCTAAAAAACGATACATTGCTGCATTATTCCTTCAATACATATTGCACATTGTTTCACATTGAGCATAATCATGTTTTGAAAACCTTACCATCCAATATAAAAAATCATACAGAGGTTATTACAAATACCAAAGTCTACTTACTTTACAATATTAGCCATCAATCAGCTGCAGATTTACCCTTATGTTAAACAAAGGGAACAAGACACTGAAGAATTGCAGTAATTTGCAGTTCATTCACCCTTTCATGCTTTTCAATAGGTCCTTTGTTGAGATAAAACGTAGACTATAATAATATTCGTAGACTAGTTGGGAGTAGGAGATGCAATGGGTTTATAATGGAAATAGCTGAAAATTAGAAATTGTGAAGCCAAAGTTTATCTTTGATTTTATGAGTATCCTCAGATTGTTAGACAATCTAGGCTCCCCCACAACAATGCCAGAAATCAATGCATTCTGTAATTGGGTAGCATACCACTCCAGTATGGCTGCAACTCCACACAAGATTAACAGAATAAGAACGGGCAGCATGATGGCATAGTGGTTAGCACTGCTGCCTCACAGCACCAGGGACCCTGGTTCGGTTCCAGCCTTGGGTAACTGTCAATATTTAAATTACGGGGCTAGGGACTTCCAATATTTAGATTATGGGGATTGGGCAGGTGAGTGGGCTGAGGTAGAGTGTTTGGAGGGTTGGTGCAGATTTGATGAGCCATTGGGAAACCCGTGGGCGTGGGTGCGCTGCCAGCAGACTGGAGGATTCCGCCGACGGAGAATTCCGCAGCAGAGCATTATTTCTACAGGAATCATTGCCATTCTCTCCAGATAACACAAAAACCTGTGCTGAGATTATCCTAACACATAAATTGTATCAATGTTCGTCGCCTCTGAACTATATCATGGGCTTCCATTGTTTCCATTCATCTCCCACAATTCTAACTTACATGTTGAATTTCCCAGCTTTTAATTATTTGGTATGGCAGGTGAATGATTACATTGCTGGAGAAGTAAGCCAATAAGCCTTAACAAATTAACCCAAACAATTTGAGGTTCTACCAGGGCAGTTTGATTATTTGAATTCAGTGGGAACAAAAACTGTAAAATAAAACAGAACCAGTAATATTCATAATGACTCAGTTGGTCTGTTAGCACTAATTACCAGTCCCCATGAATGGAAGACTGTTGTTCTTATCTCTGGCCGATATGAAAATCCAGTCCCAAACTAGTATCATTTATTCTTGAAAAGAAAATTCTGGATATACTCTGCAGGACAGGCAGTATCTGTGGAGGGAAACACAGTTAATGGCCTGAATATTTCTGATGACGGGGGCTTGCCCCACAGCCAATTTATGCTTCAATGAGCGTTGATTGGCTGCAGGCTGGAATTCTGCCCCTCACTCAGAGGGAAGCCCTACCTTATACAGCTGGTTGGGTGACTGGGCTGACATATTTTGGCTATAGGGGCCATGGGGATGAGTGGAGGTAATGGGTTGGTATGCAATGTAAAGGCAATGGGGATGGGTACAGGAGCATGCATTGGCTTGAAGGATGTGAGGAGCTACGGTGGCTGGGCGGGGAGATGTGTTCATATAGATCAGGGGTGGGCAAACTTTTCCGTGCAAGGGCCACATTCAGAAATTCACAATTTTAAAGGGCCGCATAGTATATTAAGTAAAATAATTACTTCACCCGGTTATGATTCTGGGCGCCTCATATAGAACACAGAACCTAGAACAGTACAGCACAGAACAGGCCCTTCGGCCCTCGATGTTGTGCCGAGCAATGATCACCCTACTCAAGTCAATGTATCCACCCTATACCAGTAAGTAACCCAACAGCCCCCCCCCCCCCCCCCCATTAATCTTAAAAAAACTTTTTTTAATTTAAAAATTTTTTATTTTTTTTTTAATGACTTGGTGGGCCGCATAAAGACCTTTGGCGGGCCGCATGCAGCCCGCGGGCCATAGTTTGCCCACCCCTGATATAGATGCTGCATTGGAGTGGGTAGAGGGTAGGGGGCATGAAGAGTTGAAGACTCTCTGTGTTGCTATAACTGGAATGATGTCCTAGAGCACTGAGGTGGGCTTTTTGAACAACCCACCTCTGCATTTGACAGCTGCGGTGGCTACCTAGGGATACTGGACTTGACTCCAGCAAACCTTTGCCTCCCCTGAACAAATATCCCATTATTCAGGGCACTTTCCCTGAAGATGGTTGCACCAAGGGGAACATTTTCCAACTCTGTACATCTGTCTTGGGGGGGGGGGGGGGGGGGGGTGTAATCCAGGTCTCATACTGCACACTGTCAGTTGCAGAGTTGCTTGTTTGTATTAAAGCTCGTTGTCCATCAAACTGAATTCACATGCTGCAGCAGATAATTGGATGAGTGGAAGAGAAATTGAAACTTGACTTCAATGTCAGACTAAGCT
Source organism: Scyliorhinus canicula (assembly GCF_902713615.1). Lineage (NCBI taxonomy): Eukaryota > Metazoa > Chordata > Chondrichthyes > Carcharhiniformes > Scyliorhinidae > Scyliorhinus > Scyliorhinus canicula. Next base: position 119,354,107 of record NC_052148.1, on the reverse strand, counting down.
TGACCTATAACAGAGTGAGTGGTGATGGACTTCACCATGAAGCCTTGCATTAAGGTTCATACCAGTGCACCTTGTGTGATGTAAACTCATGTATGAACATTGGGGCCAATACCCGGGACTCCAATCAGTGGCAATGACCTTTAGCTCAGCATATTTCATTGGCACAATTGACTTGTCAATGAAGGAAGAAATTGCATATCAAGTAAATTAATGCCTCTTGTGACAGACAAGGCACAGCATTCAGAGTGGAGCCTGCATTCAGCATGACAAGCACATATCTAAAGAACGCCCTCACTCTCCCATTCCATAGCCCTCCATGCTTATTCCTGAAAGTCAAACTTCCTAGATAAGTGGAATTGATATTCAATATACTTTAACCCCTTGGTCCTCAGAGTGCTGCTTGAGTGTGGGGTTCTACTCATAGTTCAGTTGTCCTTCCCCAAGTGAAAGGTTCTACATTCCCCATGAGATAGGGATCCAACCATTCCTGAGTTGCCCATTCTGCCCTCGCAGCTTGGCCTCTCATGGGCCCCTATCCAGGAATCTCTCAGTCGCTCCTGGTGCTGACCCTCAGTATTCATTTCCTCCCACCTACTTTACAGCTCCCACTAAGGATGGTCACTCCCTCAGCAGTGATTTGGCCACAAGGCCAGTAAGGAGGACACAGGAAATGATGTCAGCATGCCAGCCTCCATACCCCCTTAAAGCTAGGGACACCCCGAAGTGACTGGAAGGTGAGGACCACAAGCAAACCCTCCCCCCCCCCCCCGAGATTGAGACACTGACCCTGAGCCCCAGCCCCAATTAGAATGTATGTGTCACCCACATTCTTTCGCACCCTGAGCAGTGAAGAGCCTGGAGAATCATGTCGCCTGAGTGCTCGCTCACCTCCGATATCCCCCTCATTGTAGACCTGTTATAAATGACACCGGGGATGGGGGGGGGGGGGGGGAGGAGAGGGGCGGCACGTGGCACAGTGTTAGCACTGCTGCCTACAGCGCTGAGGACCCGGGTTCGAATCCTGGCCCTGGGTTACTGTCCGTGTCTGCGTGGGTTTCACCACCACAAACCAAAGATGTGCCGGTTAGATAGATTGGCCACACTAAATTGCCCTTAATTGGAAAAAAAAAAATTTGAGTACTCTAAATTTATAAAATAAATAAATAAATTACACTGGTGTGACCTCACCCCGGCGCCCAGCACAGTGTTAGCACTGTTGCATCACAGAACCAGGGTCCCAGGTTCGATTCCCGACATGGGTCACTGTCTGTGCAGAGTCTGCATGTTCTCCCTGTGTCTGAATGGTTTTCCTCCGGGTGCTCCGGTTTCCTCCCACAAGTCCCGAAAGACGTGCTGTTAGGTAATTTGGACGTTCTGAATTCTCCCTCTGTGTACCTGAACAGGTGCCGGAATGTGGCGACTAGGGGCATTTCACAGTAGCTTAATTGCAGTGTTAACGTAAGCCTATTTGTGACAATAAAGATTATTATTATTAATCCCGGTGAATATTCCATGAAGGGGGGGAATGTCTGGAGAGAATACTTGCTGATGGCTTGCTAGGGTATTAAAATGAGGTTCCTGGGTTCCAGCATCATGATTTACACAAATCTACTGGAAAGGAGGGGTGAAAATTACAAAACCCAATCATGCGATTCTCTCTGGATTTTGAGCCCATGCCAATTTTCTCATGGGCGGAGAGTGCGGGCTCAAAATCACTGCCTATATCCTTATTGCTCTCTGGTACAATTATGCCACTGTGTTCAGATTATAAATCCTACTACATTCAATACAGGGACATCTGTATATAATGTCATTTTTCAAACAACTGCCTGGAAGTGAATGGAAAAGTATCCAGCTATAAATCTTTGCAGTTGTACAGAAAGGTGCAGAGTGAATGAAACCTGAGACGCAAGTTGTAACATGGTCAATGAAAATCTTAGCTATTTTGCTGGGTGAAACTAATTAATGGGAGTTCTGAAATCCTGATTGTGCAGGATGTCCCTACTGTTAACACACACACATCAACCCCCCCTTGGCAACAATCACCATATGGAAGTGATTAGCTGTGCAAACAGAAGAGATGTTTCAGCTGTGTCGCTTATCAGACTGGAATACTGGAAAGAAGGTTTGTTACTGTAGCAGGAATTGTGAAGACTTTGTAAAATATTTTGGTTGCTTGGTTTATGCCACACTGTTGGGGTGGAAAGTCTATTGGAAATGTTGGCATACACCACTGGAGAGCGAGACTTGTACACAAAGTCAGAAAATTACCCGTCTGGTGCAAAGTCGGGGAAATCTGACAAAGCTAGGGGAATGCAGGTCTGTCGAATTTAATGCCAAGACTTCATTATTAATTTATTTTGACAACCTGACTGCTGTCATCAACTGCAGGGGGTCTGAAGCTGGTGACCCTTGGGAATGGTTTCTGGAAATAGGGAGGAGTAAGGGAGTGAGAAATTAGAGCGTTGGGGAAGAATTACCTATGATCGTGGCAGGGGAAGCGAGACGCCATGATCTGCAGGGAGGAGGCCAACATGGGAGACCATTCCTGCTGCTCCCGACCTGCCATCAGAACTGTAAAAGGCTTTCTTGAACTGGTATATCCCACCACCCTTTTGTTGCCAAGTTTCCTGAGCCCTCTAAAACACTCAGCAATTATTAGTGTTTGCCTCTCAATGGTGAGAAAATTGCCCAAGAAAATCCAACCGAATAAAGTAGCAAGACACAAGTTGGGGGATGCATTCCCTGTTTTTAAGCTTTTAACCTTCAGCCCCCACTTCAACCCTCTTCTATGTGCCACGTGGGGCTTAATATTGACTCTAAATATCTCTGCAGTAAAACACAGGAATAGGAGTATTCAACCTCAGGTGATCTTAGCCAATGTAGATCCACATTTTTGTTATTGGAACAATATAGATCATCTATGAAAATGGAGAGTGCCATTTACTTCAAATGTGGTAAACCTCATGGTTGTGCACAGTTTTGGTCGTCTTATTTGAAGAAAGATGTAGTGGCATTGGAGGTAGTTCAGAGGAGGTTCACTAGGTTGATTCCAGTGATGAGGAGTTTGACAAATTGAACAGTTTACCTTAGAAGAATGAAGGGAGATCAAATTGAGGTATACAAGATGATAAAAGGTATGAATAAAGTAGATGTGGAGCAGATGCTTCCTCTTGTTCGGCATTCGAGAACGAGAGATCATAGTCTTAGGATAAACGATAGCAAATTTGAAATAGAGTTGAGAAGAAACTACTTCTCCCAAAGGGTTGTGAATCTGTGGAATTCGCTACTCCAGAGTACGGTGGCTGCTGGGACAGTGAGTAAATTTAAGGAGAAGTTAGCAGATTTTTAATTGGTAATGCATTGAAGGGTTATGGAGAACGGGCAGGACGGTGGAATTAAGGCCAGGTTGAGATCAGCCATGATCGAATGGCGGAGCAGACTCGATGATTCAATGGCCTAATTCTGCTCCTATATCTTATGAACATATAAACTAACTTTAGTGAAAAGCTAAAAAATTCTTCACTGTGATAATGTACTACCATAAAGTTTACCAGGATACCCCCACATAGATTTTAAAATTTTTTTTAGAGTACCCAATTATATATTTTTTTCCAATTAAGGGGCAATTTAGCATGGCCAATCCACCTACCCTGCACATCTTTGGGTTATGGGGGTGAAACTTACGTGGACATGGGGAGAATGTGGAAACTCCACATAGACAGTGACCCAGGGCCGGGATCGAATCCGGGCCCTCAGCGCCGCAGTCCCAGTGCTATCCACTGTGCCACATGCCGCCCTACCCCACATAGATACTGGTGCTAATAGCCCGAATTGTTTCGGAGAGGTGTTGCTTTGGCTACAAGTGACTTGAGGTAGGCTGTATAGTTTTGTTAAACATATTTATTTACACTGTTTATAAGGAATCACAATAAGCACATGGTATTCAAAACACAGACTGTTCTACATCTATCTCTCTTGGAGCCTCTTGGCCATCCGACTACTGATGGACAGTTAAATCATTGATATCATCGTGGTCTCAGTAACATAGCCATTAACCCATTTCAAGACACTCTTTTTCCCTGTGGCTATTTTTCTTGTGTGACACTCAATAGTAGGTGTCCTCAGATTATTCAACAGTAGCGATCAGTTTTCTTTTAATTGCATATCCAAGTTCTCCTTTGAAAATCGTAAGATTCAAAGTGAACTGTGCTCCGATCAGTGAATAATGCCCGTCCTGTTCCACTGGTGACAATTGAAACACTGCCTGATGCCGGGCTTCGTGTGATGTGCAGACACAAGACGCACTGCAGCAGGAACAGAGAAAATGGCAACAGAAACAATTTTGACAGGTGAAACGAGTTACATTGATAACTAATTGAGCTGTTAAAGTAGATTATGCTTGTGTTACATTTGCCAAGCCTGACAGTGCAAACTGAAATGATGATGGCTCATCAGTCGGAAGTGATCCTGTGAACAAGATAACAGGAACTAACCTAACCTGAAGCAAATGACCTGATTGGTGAATCTGTTATAATCTCTTCCACCAGCACCCTTTCTCAGGTGCAAACCATTCTGCATAGTGGTTAGCACTGCTGCCTCATCCCTTCTATCAGAATGGATAGGACAAGAGCAACATGAAAGTTTGAATGATAATGATACTGCTCTCTGGCCAGCCAGACCACCCCATGCAATTTGATTTTTGTGCAGATTTGATTTAGACAACCAGCAGTGAGAGCTCATTAAAATATTTAAACTCCATGGGATTCTCCATTTGCCAACTGCAAAATCGTGAAACGCGAAGTTCTGATGCCAAAATCGTGGCGGGCGCTGATTTGATGCCAAATCGTTATTCTCCATCACCTCGAAAGCGGAGTCAATGCGCTGCTGGACGCACGTACAGTAAACACTGTTTGCATATCATTCACTGGCCTGACCCAGTGTTCTCTGGGGACTCCGCGATGCTCCGTCTCCGATGGGCCAAGTTCCCGATGGCGCAGTTCACTTGTACTTTTAAAAATCGTGAAACCGGCGTAGTGGCTGCTGAGGGAGAGAGAGAGGGGACGGAAAGTGTCCATCGTCGCCATAGTTTGCTGACAGTTGTGCCGCTGGCCAAGCGGCTTCTGCCAGAGCCGGGGGGGGGGGGGGGGGGGGGGGGGAGTAACGGAGGGTGCCCAGGGGGTTAGCGGTGGGGTTGGGGTGAACGGAAACGGAACACCATTGTCGCAACCAGCTAGGCAGCCATGCAGCTGCGCATGCCGCTGACTGTCCACTGTGAACCTAGGCCACGGGTCTTATAGGTGCCTCCCCAGGGCACTCCCCTCGGTACCCTCTGGCCCCAACTGACGATCAGCTTTATGGGCACGCTCCAGCACAGCCAGCGCCATCTTATTTGCTGTGATGTGTGTGTGCAGGGATTGTAATGTATATATGCGTCTGCAGCTTGTCAGCCTCCGAGTGTCAATCCCGAACCCAGCGAATCCCGCACCGTTTTCCATTAGAATCGATTGTGCTCCACGTGACACCGGTGCTAAGCCCTTAACAGTAGTGGAATCGGTCTCGGTTCAACACCAGATTTGCTGTTGTGAAAGTCCACAAATTCTACGTTGGTGTCAACACTCTCAGAAACGGAGAATCCCACCTCATATGTGTATTTAAGATTCCAGTATAATTGTTGTCTTCCACAGGAGCAGTGCAAGATACACCCAGTGGAGGCAAGTGTTCAGTGACACAATTATTGGTCCTGAAAGAAAACCCTGCTGCAGAAATATTGCAGATGCCTTTTTAAATGAGATTTTATGAGGCTATGAAATAGAAGTGTTCCTTTCATTGGAATGCTATATTATTTCTACCTGTTTCAATAATTTTATGAAGATTAGGGCCTCACGGTAGCATGGTGGTTAGCATCAATGCTTCACAGCTCCAGGGTCCCAGGTTCGATTTCCGGCTGGGTCACTGTCTGTGTGGAGTCTGCACGTCCTCCCCGTGTGTGCGTGGGTTTCCTCCGGGTGCTCCGGTTTCCTCCCACAGTCCAAAGATGTGCGGGTTAGGTGGATTGGCCATGCTAAATTGCCCGTAGTGTAAGGTTAATGGGGGGATTGTTGGGTTACGCGTATACGGGTTACGTGGGTTTAAGTAGGGTGAACATTGCTCGGCACAACATCGAGGGCCGAAGGGCCTGTTCTGTGCTGTACTGTTCTATGTTCTATGTTCTATGTAAATAAGTCCACTATCCACAATAAAATTATCTTTGTATCAGACATTCCTTATTTTGGTATCCTCACTGTGGTACACAGCTACTCCTGCAGCTACATACTAGACAGAGTTTCATAAGACGAGGGGTGCAATTTACCCGCCCCATTACGCCCAACTTGGTGTCATGACGAGGCCATTGAGCCTTGCAAGATTCCCAAAGCTCGAGATGTCTCACGCGATTCATCGAACCAGTACTGCCATGGATTGAGGGGGGCCATGCCTGTGAAAGGGGAGATGGCGGGGGTGGGGGTTGGGAATGAAGGGTGGGAGGATGCGTGAAGAACAGGCATGAAGGGCCTCATAAACTTTGGGGGTCCTAAAATGGGAGGGCCCGAATGAGGGGGGGGCGGATCCTCACCAACTCCTTGCTTATACTTCCTACTTTCCTTATATTCCACACATGCTTCGTCTGTTCCCAGCCTTCTAGCCATGACAAATGCCTCCTTTTTCTTTTTGACGAGATCTACAATATCTCTCGTTATCCAAGATTCCCGAAATGTGCCGTATTTATCCTTCTTCCTCACAGGAACATGCCGATCCTGAATTCCTTTCAACTGACATTTTAAAGCCTCCCACATTTCAGATGTTGATTTACCCTCAAACATCCACCCCCAATCTAGGTTCTTTAGTTCCCATCTAATCGTTATAATTAGCCTTCCCCAATTTAGCACATTCACCCTAGGACCACTCTTATCCTTGCCCACCAGCACTTTAAAACTTACTGAATTGTGGTCACTGTTCCCTAAATGCTCCCCTACTGAAACTTCTACCACCTGGCCGGGCTCATTCCACAATACCAGGTCCAGTACAGCCCCTTCCCTGGTTGGACTATCTTCATATTGTTTTACGAAGCCCTCGTGGATTCTCCTTACAAAATCTGCCCCGTCCAAGCCCCTAGCACTAAGTGAGTCCCAGTCAATATTAGGGAAGTTAAAGTCTCGCATCACAACAACCCTGTTGTTTTTACTCAGTCATGATCTTATCAAATAGCAAAGTAGGATTGAAGGGCAGAATGGCCTATTCCTGCTCTTTGTTTATATGTCCATTTATGTTATTTCCAATATCAAAACCATTTGTGTATGTGCATTAATATAAATGATTGAAGTTGAATGCAGAAGCCTCCCAGTATGCTCCAACCCTCCTCCAGTGGGAAGTCATCTGGGCATGAATCACTACTGGTCCTTTAAAGCGGGGACAAGGGATCATGGGCTCTGAGGAGGTGCATGGAGGTGAGTACCCATCTCTACTTGCCTTCAAGGAGCACAAGGGTACAACAGCTGCCGGCCTGATGCCATGGTGAGATCCTTCAAGGGAGCTGGGCTTGGGCTAGAGCTTGGCAGGTCGGGAATCTCCCCTGGGACGTAAGTGGCTTTGGGTCTGTGAAGCCTTGAATCCTGCTTTCTTTCATGTTGAACACCCCTTAACAGGGCAAAGCATAGCTGCAGCCTGTCTGTCCTAAAATCCTCTTACAGGACAGAGCGATTCTGCAGCTTGTCTCCTGGAGAAGCATTTCACTGCCCTTGAAGTTTCAATAGGCTCTGTGATTTCACTGTTGTGATATGCCTTCTTTTATCCCTTTGTACTTGGTTATTTACATAGAATTAATAATGATAACCTTTGTCACAAGTAGGCTTACATTAACACTGCAATTAAGTTACTGTAAAAAGCCCCTAGTCGCCACATTCCGGCGCCTGTTCAGGTACACAGAGGGAGAATTCAGAATGTCCAAATTACCTAACATTCGGGACTTGTGGGAAGAAACCGGAACACCCGGAGGAAACCCACAGGGAGACACAGGGAGAAGGTGCAGACTCTACACTGAATTTCACACTGTATTGACTATTACAAACCTCTTGATTGACAGCTGAAGGATACCTCAAAGAAAGGTAGGCTTTGTTTTTTATGGCACTTCACAATCCATTAACTCTGAAGTACTTCCTCTTCTGAATAGGTGTCCTGCCTGATTACACTTTTTCCTCGTGAATTTTTTTCTCCTCTGTAGTGCTTCCAAGAAAGAACAGGTACTCTGAGTGCATTTTTTTCACAGTGTGTTTGTTTAAAGTTAGAAGTGCTTCAGAGAGAGAGCAGGTGTTCTCTCTGACAGCATTTTTTAATATTGGATCTTTTTCAAAGTCTGATGCCTGAACAGCATGTCTGCACTGGAGGTACTTTTCCATCACAGAAGCAGCTGGCACCACTCAGATATTGAAGTCCAAGCATTGCTCATTGAAGACCTCCTTGCAGCCACTGTTTAATTTGCTGTATAGTGTAGTGGGGGGGGGGGGGGGGGGGAGGGAATGAAGTTCTTTGTACCCCCTACGTGGTCAGGGACATGACCAAACAGTGCCCTAGTACTTGCCCCTGGCACCCTGGTAGTGCCAACATTGGCGGTGCCAGGGTGCCCAGGGACAATGTCTGATTGCCACTGCCAAGGTGTGGAGCCCTTTGGCGACCCCCGTAGCGGAGTGTTGCTCACCTGGTTGGGGGGGGGGGGCTTGATGACACCGATGGAGGGGTGGGGGGAGGCCTTTGCCGGCAAGAAGGGGAGGCCTTTGCTGGTGAGAAGAGAGGGTTGCTGTAGGGTCACTCTGAGATCGGAGAGCCCTTTAAAATTTGCACCCTGATCTCTGAAGATCCGGCCTTACCAGCTGTTGAGGTCCCACACCTCACGTTTTCAGCGTAAATCTCCCAGGCTCCATAAAATCTTTGAAATGTGGGTGGATTACGATCTGGATCGCGCCGGATCACCTGGAGGGAATCGCACCTCATTTCCCACCAGAGACCACACTTGGAAATGTGTTGGAAGAATTGCGCCCACCATCTCCCCATCTTACATTTAGTCTCTTGTGGTTTAGCGAAGCAGGAACTTTCAACATAGCAACTCCTCACACTGCTCCACCTTCCACTGACCTTGGAAGCTACAGACTCAGCTGAGAAAGCCAAGGGAGGTTCCCGAGCTGAAGTCAGGAGATGGCATATCTGAGACCCAGTGTTTTTCAAGATAAGCTATTGGACTCCGACTGGAGTTATTCTACTCATCCAGTGGAATGACGAAGGAAACTCGGCTCCGGTATATTTAGTGACTTCAACCATGAGCACGAATCTGTAGTATTAGATATTTACAAATTGTTTATTGAAGTGACATGATAAGCAGAGAAGCTACAAGAACAATCAGTTGACAAAGGGATAAGACTTCATGTGGAGAGACTCTGACATGCAAAAGACCTTTATCTCAGACACCATAGACACTAGCATACCCAGATCGGTTTGCAAATAACCCCAGTTGTTTACACAGTCATAAGGCCTTGCCATGACTCTGACTTCTTCATTCCTTTGATCCAGGCTAATTTCGCAACCAAAGTAGACTGGCAGCAGCACTGAAGCTCATATTCCACATGTAGTGCCTTTGTGCATCCTGTTATGGAAGCAAGCAGTTCAACGTGACCTTATCACTTTTATGGAAAATATCAACTTTAAGTCAGATTTCAACATTTGAATCTTTGCATGGGCTGTCCGTTTTCCCAATGAGTAGGATTGAGAAAAATGAACTGCAAATAACATACATATACTGGTGCGAGAGAAAAGATTGGAGAAATTATGGCGTGAATTTCATAGCTTTTGCAATGTCAATTTAAGATGGATAGGACATTACAAAGAAGATGAATCTTTAGATCCATTTGTTTTATTGTTCAAAATGTAGGGAGAATGTGGAACTGACTACCACAGGGGACAGTTGAAGTGTGTATAGTCGATGCTTTTGAGGGGAAGCTGGACAATCATTTGAGGGATAAGAGAATAGCGGGTTTTAATGGAGGATATAGATGAGGAAAGATGGGAGGGGTTCAAGTTGAGCAAACACCAAGATGACTGGTTGGCCTGTTGCTACGCCATATATCCTTTGGAAGATAAAGTAATTTGACATAGATCACAAGGGCCCACAGACATCCCTTCCTGTTCGAGAGGGATGCAAGTGATTATATAACACCACTCCACATCAAGCACGGGGCAAGGCAAGGAGTAATGAACTACCACAGCTAGTCGAGAGTTTGAACCTGCACCGTTGGCAATATTCTGCACCACACTCTAACCATCTGGCTAACTGAGCTAACTGATCCTCACAGTTTGTCAGTTTGGCATCCTTCCATCTCAGGAGATGATAGACTGTGCCCAGAATGTAGGTCACTTTCCTATTAATTATTGTCCGTCGTGGCTGCAGCTGTCGATTTGTGAATGGCAATTCCTTCCACACTGGCACAGATAAATAGCGTTGGCCCGAGATCAACTGATGTTTTTTCCTTCCAGCGGGTTCTCTTTTCTGCATTTGGTCACTTCTTTTGCTCACAGCTTTTACCACACCCTTCCTGAATACTTGTAATGATAATAATAATCGTTATTATTGTCGCAAATAGGCTTACATTAACACTGCAATGAAGTTACTGTGAAAATCCCCTATCGCCACACTCTGGCATCTGCTGGGGTACACTGAGGGAGAATTCAGAATGTCCAAATTACCTAACACACAGGTCTTTTGGGACTTGTGGGAGGAAACCGGAGCACCCGGAGGAAACCCACGAAGACACGGGGAGAATGTGCAGACTCCACACAGATACAGTAGTGACCCAAACCGGGAATCGAACCTGGGACTCTGGCGCTTGAACAACAGTGCTAACCTTTCCAGGCACTTTGGTCAACAGTGAGAACTTCCCATGCATCAACTCTGATCCTGGTCAACTTGAAGTCAACCAACATGCAGGGATCTCCAGCATATTTGCCCGCTTGAGTCAGCAGTGACTCAGTTGGCTGGTATGAGCTGAATGGATGGCGGCTGCATCCCCAAAGACATGGGGTGGTATTCTCCATTGGCCGACACCAAAACCGGGAATCACTTCCGATGCCGAAATCGCTGGAGGCACAGGTTTCTTACCAAATTGTAATTATCCATTTCCTCCACAGTGGCATCATGGCGTTCTACTCCAGGTGTACAGTAAACACCGTTTGCATATCATTAGCGTGCCTGACCCAGTATTCTCCGGGACCTCCGGGATTCTCCACCTCCAATGAGCTGAATTCCTGACGGCATGATTCACTTATGCTTTTAGAAATGGGAAACAGGCGCAGCGGCTGATGAGGGAGAGAGAGGGGGTATGGAAAGTGTCCAACATCGCCATAATTTGCTGACAGTTGTGCCGCTGGCCAGGGCTTCTGCCAGGGCTGGGGGGAGTAGCAGGGGGTGGCCATAAGATGGCCTTAGGGGATGGGGTGGACGGACACATAACACTGAGCACCCCACTGACAGCCCACTGTAAACTTAGTGCCACGGGTCATATGGATGTCCCCCCTCAAAAACGACATACTCAGGGAGTACGCCGCACGCCTTATGGACAGCCTCAGGATATCTGCTGATGCCCTCCCTCAATGCGTCGCTCGCGTGTGCTCACACCGTTTGGGGACCTCACGTGGCGGCTGCGGACTGTGGCCAGCGCCGCCACAGTCGGGGGAGGGGGACCTCTTCTGCTGGCAAGGGTGGCTTTGACAGGGGCTTGGGGGACTTGGGGGACTGGTCCGGGGGTGGGAAGGCTGGTTATGAGGGGCAGCTTTTGACAGGCTGGGTCCACGTGCGGCCAGCACCATGTTGCACGGCGCAGCCACCGCAGACCGCCATCGTGCGCATGTGCGGCCAAGGACACAACCATTCTGCGGCAGTATCCGCAGGTAAAGCAGGGGGCTTTACGTGGTGCGACTGCTAGCCCCCCACCAGGCGCAGGATCGGTGCGGGGGCGGCGCCAACTTTCTGGGAGTAAGACCAGATGGATCCTGCGGACATAGCCGCCCTAAGTGTTGACGCCAACGCAGAATTCGTGGACTTGCACGACAGTAAAACCGGCACCACTCCTGGACCGATTCCACTACTATTAAGGGGCTAGCACCGGTGCCACGTGGAACACGATCGATTCCAATGAAACATGGTGAGGGATTCATCGAGTCCGTGATTGACACTCGGAAGGCTGACAAGCTGCAGCCACATATACACATTACAATCCCCACACGCACTCATCCCAGCCATTAAGATGGCAATAGTTGTGCTGGAACACACCCAGCCCATTGATGGGTTGGCTGAGGCCAGAAGGCACCTAGGGGGGGGTGCCCTGGAGGGACATTCATGTGACGTGTGGTCCTATGTTCACAGTGGGCTGTTAGCGGTGTGTGCAGCTGCATGACTGCCTTGCTGCTGCGGCAATGGTGTTCAATGCCTGGCCACCCCGATCCCACAGCCCACCTTTTGGCTATCCCCCGTTACTCCCCCCGGCCCTGGCAGAAGCCACTAGTCAGCAGCACACTATTAGCAAATTATGTCGATGTCAGAAACTTTCCGTACCTCCTCACTCTCCCTCATCAGCCACCCACCGGGTTCACGATTTTTAAAAGCATAAGTGAACTTCGCCAGCGGGAACTCGGCCCATTGGAGATGGAGCTGCGCGGAGGCCCCGGAGAATACCGGGTTGCGCCCGCTATTGACACGTGTTTATTGTACATGCGTTGTGGACCACATTGGCGCCGTTGTCGAGGTGATGGAGAATCGCAATTTGGCGTCAAATCGACGCCGACCGCGATTTTGGTGTCAGAACCTATTCCCCACCCAATTGCCTTTCCCGATTTCGGCGTCGGCCAACGGAGAATCCTGCCCAGGATCTTTGGTTTAGTGTTTAACTTCTGTTGAGCCCTTGGGGTAATGCATCACATCCATGACCAAATTAGGACTACTGGGATTGCACAGCAATACAGAATTATGAATATATACAAAATTCATACTAAAATGGAGGTGAATCCTAAGACTAATAAAACATTGAATAATCATTGCTTAGCAGTATTTTACTAAGCTGGTAATTGCATAAGCCAGAGATATATCTTAAAGCTCATTTATACAATTAGGTCACATGGGAATTTTACTACTATATAATACAGCAAAGTCACTGGGACAGAAGTGCAGACCCCTTGCATTCCTTTTTTGCAATGTGTTTTTATTGGGTTCTCACATAATATATTTCACAATTCATAAAATTACATATTGCATAACCACACAAAAAGGGAAAATATACAAAAAAAATCAACAGAATTCAGCACATATATTTACAGGCAATTGTCTTCCCTCCCACTGTAGCCATGGCCCCCTTTTAGTCAGTATACATCTGTTATAACCCGCAGTGTGGCCAGAGCCCGTATTTACGGGTGTCTATTTACAGTTTAATATGGGTTTAAGCCTGCCCGCAGACCTATGGCTTTGTCCCTTGCCTCTCTCATTTCCTTTGTGTGCCTTCGCTCCCTCCACCTGTTCCCTCCGTCTCTCCTTTTCCTCTTTGTCCCATGGATTATTTGTGTTCCCCCACCCCTCCCTCCCCTCTCCCTCACACTACTGCTTTCTGGCTATGAGAAGATCTTGGAACAAGTTGCTGAACGGCTTCCACGTCCTGCGGAAGCCCTCTTCCGACCCCCGAATGGCAAATTCTATTTTCTCCAGCCTGGGAAATTCCGCCAGGTCGGACAAACAGTCTGCCGTTTTGGGTGGTGCTACCGATCATCAGCCCAGCAGGATTCTCCAGCAGGTGATCAGGGAGGCAGAGGCAAGGGCCATAACGAGCTCTGGCTGGTAAGATATCCCGCAGTCATTTTTGGGCATGGCTCCACCCTCACACCCACAACCTTGGACATAGCCTCAAAGAAGGTTGTCCTGTACTTGACAAGTTTGGGGCAGCCCCAAAAAATGTAGGTGTGGTTGGCCGGGCCTCTCTGGTAATTGGATCCTCCCCATGAGCCCCTCCAGGATCGCTACTCTATCGTCTGTGTACATGTTGCTAAACATCAGTGTCCCCTCATCCTGTCTCCACCTTTTGAAGGTGGTGTCCATTATTGCAGGAGTAAACCTGTGGTTGTTGTAGTAGGTGGATACTTCCATGGTGGATATTTTGGTTTGGCCGAAATATTGTCTCATTTGTTACCAGGTTTGGAGCATGGCTACTACCACTGGGCTTCGCGAGTACTTGGTAGCGGGTATGGGAGTGCACCTGTGACTCGGGCTCGGAGGGACGTCCCTATGCAGGAACCCTCCTCCATCTTCACCTATTCAACTCCCAGTTCCTTTACCCATCCCCTCCCTCTTTCTGTTGTGGATGCCCAGTGGTAGAATTGTAGGTTTGGAAGGGCCAGGCCTCTCATGTTTCTTTTCCATTGTTGGACCTTTTTTTTGGATCCCCCACACATGCACACAAATGCCATGATTAACTTGCCAAATGTGCGAAAGAAGGCTTTGGGGATGTAGATCGGGAGGGATTTGAACAGGAAGAGGAACCCGCACAGTACATTGATATTGATCATCTGCACTCTCCCTGCCAGTGAGAGTGGGAGTGTTCCCCATTTCTGCAGGTCCATTTTTACTTCCTCCACCAGGTCCCATTTGTGGATCTGAGACCTGTTGTGGGCTATATGGATCCCCAGGTAGTGGAATTTGGCCTGGGCTTGTTTGAACTGCAGTCCCTCAAGCTCTGTCCCTCCCCACTGTGGGTTCACCGGGAAGACCTCACTTTTGCTCAGATTGAGTTTGTAGCCCGAGAAGGCACCAAACTCCTTTATGAGTTTCATTATCCCTTCCATGCTGGCCCAGGGGTTCAAGATGTAGAGGAGCAGATCATCCTTATTGGGTGATACTCTGCTCTCTGTCGCCCGTCTGGATCCCTCTTCAGCTTTTTGCCATTCTGAGGGCGATCACCAGTAGCTCAATTTCCAGATTGGGCGGCACAGTAGTACAGTGGTTAGCACAGTTGCTTCACAGCTCCAGGTTCAATTCCCGGCTTGGTTCACTGTCTGTTTCGAGTCTGCACGTTCTCCCCCTGACTGCGTGGGTTTCCTCCGGGTGCTCCGGTTTCCTTCCACAATCCAAAGATGTGCAGGTAGGTGGATTGGCCATGTTAAATTACGCCTTAGTGTCCAAAAAGGTCAGGTGGAGTTACTGCGTTACAAGGGAGCGGCTGGATGTATGAGCTTGGGTGGGCTGCTCTTTCCAAGGGCTGGTGCACACTCGATGGGCCAAATGGCCTCCTTCTGCACTGTAAATTCTATGATTCTATACAAGCCTGGCCTGTCCAACCTTTTCTAAAAAGAAACAGCTGCAGGTTCAGCGGTCATCACTGCGTCATGCCTCTGCGCAGCTGGAAGTATTCAGAGCTGGTGGTGTTTGTCCGTCCGTTTGCCATGCAGGCACTGTACAATAATTTCAGCCAGGAGGTGAACCCTGTCCTGACCCCGAACCTTTCCAGTACCTCATAGAGGTACTTCCTGTCGGCCTTTTCTGCGTCCAGGGAGATGATCAATTCTGGTGTTCTCTACTCAGATGGCGCCTGATGTTTGATGTTAGCTGCCTGCCTTTGACAAAGCCCGTCTGGTCCTCTGTGACTACCTCTGGCACGCAACTCTCCAGTTGCTTAGCCAAGGGTTTTGGCAGGATCTTTGCATCTATGTTGAGCAGTGAGATGGACTGGTAGGACCCGTACTCAGTCGGATCTTTGTCCTTTTTCGGTATCAGGGATATTGAAGCTTGTGCAAGCATTGGTGTCAGGGTGCCCCTGACTAACGAGTCTGCGAACATCTTCCGCAAATGCGTGGCCAGTGCTGTCTCAAATGTTTTGTAGATGTCTGCTAGGAATCCACCTCGCCCGGTGCCTTCCCGCCTGTATGGAGTTGATACTCTCCATGACTTCTCCCCATTCTAATGGTGCTTCCAGGCCCCATCTCTTCTCTTCCCCCACGACTGGCATGTCCAGTCTGTCGAGGAACTGCTTCATCCCCGAGTCCCCCTCAGGGAGCTCGGACGTGTACAGCCCTCGATAGAAGATTGCGAAGGCCTCATTGACCCTTTCCAGTGTTGCAACTGGCCTGACGTTGCTGTCCCTAACCTGAGCTATGTCCCTCATGTCGTGTTAATCACCCTGGGGTAACACGGACTGCAACTGGATGTAGTAGTACTGGAAAGTAGACTCCAAACATTGAGGTTCATTCAATACATTTTTATTCATTTTGGTAGAAACATTTTGAATGCAGATTACAGGGGCTGGTTTAGCACACTGGGCTAAATCGCTGGCTTTTAAAGCAGCTCAAGGGAGGCCAGCAGCACGGTTCAATTCCCTTACCAGCCTCCCCGAACAGGTGTCAGAATGTGGCGACTAGGGGCTAGTAACTTCATTGAAGCTTACTTGTGACAAGCAATTTTCATTCATTCATTTCATTCAATGGCAGGGTTCTGAGGAATGTGGAGGAACAGAGAGATCTTGGGGTTCATGTCCACAGATCTATCCACTCAAGTGGATAGAGCCGTGAAGAAGGCCTATAATGTGTTAGCTTTTATTAACAGGGGGCTTGAGTTTAAGAGCCCTGGGGTTATGCTGCAACTGTACATGACCCTGGTGAGACCACATTTGGAGTATTGTGTGCAGTTCTGGTTATAGGAAAGATGTGGAAACATTGGAAAGGGTGCAAAGGAGATTTACCAGGATGCTGCCTGGTTTGCAGGATACGTCTTATGAGGAAAGGTTGAGGGAGCTAGGGCTTTTCTCTTTGGAGTGGAGGAGGATGAGAGGTGACTTAATAGCGGTTTATAAAATGATGAGGGAGATAGATAGAGTGGACGTTCAGAGACTATTTCCTCGGGTGGATGTAGCTGTTACAAGCGGGCATAACTATAAGATTCAGGGTGGGAGATATAGGAGGGATGTCCGAGGCAGGTTCTTTACTCAGAGAGTGGTTAGGGTGTGGAATGGACTGCCTGCTGTGATAGTAGAGTTGGACACTTTAGGAACTTTCAAGAGGTTATTGGATAGGCACATGGAGCACACTACAATGACAGGGAGTGGGATAGCTTGATCTTGGTTTCGGACAATGCTCGGCACAACATCGAGGGCCAAAGGGCCTGTTCTGTGCTGTACTGTTCTATGTTCTATGTTATATGTTCTATGTTCTAATACGCTTTATTGAACCTGTTAAGCAGTGCATACAGTTCGGTGTGGGCTTGACACTCTACTAATCTAAGCGTACTTACTATAACTAACTAGACCAGACTAGCTCTGAGCCACGTGTAGAAGGTGCTAACTGATATATACACCCTGACTGTCACTACAGTTGTCACCAGTGGAAAGAGACAGAGTGTTGATGCCTCGTGTGTTTTATAGTGGGAAACCCCCCTCTAGTGTTCTGCCTGGTGAATAGTTGTGTTCTGTCCTGTGTATTGATTTGCTGTACTGGGTGTCTGTCACTGCCTGTCTGTATCTCATTATGTGCAGGAGTGCATATCATGACATCCACCCTTTTAAAAAAAAATGTTGGTTGCTTGGAGCATATGTGACTGTATTTACATATAGAACTATTTACATTAAATGGCGAGTGGATGAATAGATACATAGGAGGTGTCTAGCGTGCAGATACAGAGAGAAATTTACAAGATAAATGTCTATACGTCCAATCTTTGGGGCTTGCGTTGGATCCTTGACGACCGCCTGAGAGGTGGAGGTGGGGACAACGGTGCCTTGACAGGTGGGATTGCTGCCAGATTGGTGACCTCATGGTGCGAGGTGTCCGGAGGAGGCATAACAACATCTGGAAAAGTAAGATCTGGTGGTGGCAGTCAACTTTGCGCAGTGCCTTTCTGTTGCGCCTGACAATAGAGCCATCAGCCATATGAACTACAAAAGATCTGGGAGCAGCCTGTCGAACAACAACAGCTGGAGCTGACCAGCCTCCATCAGGTAGCTTGATTCGAACAGTATCTTCCGGAGATAGCAGAGACAAATCGGTAGCATGAGCATCGTACGTCAGCTTTTGGCGGTTCCTGAGTTGCTGCACCTTTTGCAGCACTGGGAGGCGATCCAGGTCTGGTAAGTGTATGGCTGGAACAGTCGTCCGCAGGTCTCTATTCATGAGGATTGAGCCGGAGACATACCGGTGGATAGAGGGGTTGCCCTGTATGCCAACAGCGCAAGGTTGAAGTCAGAAGCAGAGTCCGTAGCCTTGCCGAGCAGTTACTTCACTATATGGACCCCTTTCTCGACCTTCCCATTGGACTACGGGCAGTGTGGGCTTGAGGTAATGTGGTTGAATTGGTACGACTTGGCAAAATTGGACCACTCTTGGCTGTGGAAACAGGGACCATTGTCAGTCATGACAGTGAGTAGAATACCATGCCTGGCAAATGTCTCCTTGAAGGCATTGATGACTGTCCTTGATGTGAGGTCTGACAGCTTCACAACTTCCGGGTAAGTTGAGAAGTAATCTATGATGCGCACATAGTCACGCCCATTGGCATGAAAAAGGTCGATTCCCACCTTGGACCACGGAGAGGTCACAATCTTATGTTGCTGGAGTGTTTCTTTTGTTTGAGCAGGCTGGAAATGCTGGCAGGTCACACAATTAAGGACCATGTTGGATATGTCCTGGCTGATTCCAGGCCAATAGACAGCCTGCCGGGCCCTGCGCCTACACTTTTCAACACCTAGGTGTCCCTCGTGGATTTGTTTGAGCACTAAGCCCTGCAGACTGTGAGGAATAACGATACGATCTAGCCTGAGGAGGATCCCCTCAACGATGGTCAGGTCATCCTTCACATTAAAGAACTGAGGGCATTGCCCTTTATGCCAGCCATTTGCAAGGTGGTGCATTACAGGCTGCAGAAGTGGGTCTTTGACAGTCTCTTCACGAATGCTGATCACTTTTTCATCTGAGGCTGGGAGGTTGCTGGCACACAGCTGCACCTGTGCCTCAATCTGGCGGATGAAGTCAACCTGTTCACAGGGCGAGGTGATGGGGCGTGACAGGGCATCCGCAATTATCAGCTCCTTGCCTGGTGTGTATACTAACTCAAAATCGTACCTTCGGAGTCCAAGGAGAATGCGCTGAAGCCTGGCCGTCTTGTCATTCAAGTCCTTATGAATGATATGGACCAAGGGTCTGTGGTCAGTCTCCACTGTGAATGTTGGTAAACCGTAGACGTAGTCATGGAACTTTACAATGCCGGTCAGGAGGCCCAGGCACTCTTTTTCTATCTGCGCATACCTCTGTTCAGTAGGAGTTATGGCCCTTGACGCATAAGCAACTGGAGCTCAGGACGAGGAGTCGTCCCTCTGGAGGAGCACCGCACCAATGCCGTCCCGGCTTGCGTCCGTGGAGATTTTTGTTTCCCTGTCCGGGTCAAAAAGCGCTAGTACCGGAGCCGTGGTGAGCTTTGCTTTGAGCTCGAGCCACTCTGCTTGATATGTGGGTAGCCACTGGAATGTAGTGGACTTCTTCACCAGTTGCCTGAGAGCCGTGGTCTGTGAGGCCATGTTGGGAATGAATTTTCCCAAGAAGCTCACCATTCCGAGGAAGCGTAGTATCGCCTTTTTGTCTTCCGGGGTCTTCATGGCGTTAATGGCCTTGACCTTGTCCGAATCTGGTCACACACCCTGCTGGGATATCTAGTCACCCAGGAACTTGATGGTTGACATGCCAAAGGAGCACTTGGCCTTGTTCAGCTTGAGGCCGTTTCCATGGACACGTCGAAAGACTTGTTTGAGATGAGATATGTTTTCCTCGGGGGTCGTGGACCATATGATTAAATCATCTACGTAGACACACACACTCAATGCCCTCCATCATCTGCTCCATGATCCTATGGAAGATTTCAAAGGCTGAGACAATGTCGAATGGCATACAGTTATAACAGTGCCTGCCAAATGGTGTGTTGAACGTGCAGAGCTACCTGCTAGACTTGTCTAGTTGTATCTGCCAGAAACCACGCGAGGTCAGTTCAGACCATAAGACATAGGAGCGGAAGTAAGGCCATTCGGCCCATCGAGTCCACTCCACCATTCAATCATGGTTGATTTCAACTCCATTTACCCGCTCTCTCCCCATAGCCCTTAATTCCTCGAGAAATCAAGAATTTATCAATTTCTGTCTTAAAGACACTCAACGTCCCGGCCTCCACCGCCCTCTGTGGCAATGAATTCCACAGACCTACCACTCTCTTGCTGAAGAAATTTCTCCTCATCTCTGTTCTAAAGTGACTCCCTTTTATTCTAAGGCTGTGCCTCCGCGTCCTAGTCTCCCCTGCTAATGGAAACAACTTCCCTACGTCCATCCTATCCAAGCCATTCATTATCTTGTAAGTTTCTATTAGATCTCCCCTCAACCTCCTAAACTCCAGTGAATATAATCCCACGATCCTCAGACATTCATCGTATGTTAGGCCTACCATTCCTGGGATCATCCGTGTGAATCTCCGCTGGACCCGCTCCAGTGCCAGTATGTCCTTCCTGAGGTATGGGGCCCACAATTGCTCACAGTATTCTAAATGGGGCCTAACTAGTGCTTTATAAAGCCTCAGAAGTACATCCCTGCTTTTATATTCCAAACCTCTTGAGATAAATGACAACATTACATTTGCTTTCTTAATTACAGACTCAACCTGCAAGTTTACCTTTAGAGAATCCTGGACTAGGACTCCCAAGTCCCTTTGCACTTTAGCATTATGAATTTTGTCACCGTTTAGAAAATAGTCCATGCCTCTATTCTTTTTTCCAAAGTGCAAGACCTCGCACTTGCCCACGCTGAATTTCATCAGCCACTTCTTGGACCATTCTCCTAAACTGTCTAAATCTTTCTGCAGCCTCCCCACCTCCTCAATACTACCTGCCCCTCCACCTATCTTTGTATCATCGGCAAACTTGGCCAGAATGCCCCCAGTCCCGTCATCTAGATCGTTAATATATAAAGAGAATAGCTGTGGCCCCAACACTGAACCCTGCGGGACACCACTTGTCACCGGTTGCCGGGTAGTGCAAAAGGCAGGCGATGTTTAAATTGCGGGAAGCCTGGACATTATGCAGCCTTGTGCAGGTCTGCACCACCAGTCGAGGGCCAGCGATCCCAATTCCAACACAAGCGCGTTCGATGTGTACAGCAAGGTTTACTGGATTCTGATCCTGGTAGCACTACGGATCCAGAGGCCGACTGCCTGGAGTCCCCCTATCGTGTGGGCATCATCACTACCTGTGAGTATGCCTCCTCAAATTCAGCAAGGTGCCTATCTATCCTCAAAGTGGATTCCGCGGACGAATGGCGTGCTGTCGTACACATAAATCAATGCAGCATCCAGTGTAAGCTGGTGCTTCTGCCAATCTCATCTCTCAAGCTGATCTTGACCGCATTAAAAAGCAACCCAAAATTCTTCTGCCAGCCTGCCAGCTCCTCGATTATAATGGCAATGCCATAACTGCACTAGGATCTTGTCACCTATCCGTATCCAACAAGACCATCAAGGTCACACTGCGTTTCGAAATCGTCAGCCTCCCATACCAGCCTCCATGGACAGGCACCGGAATGTGGCGACTAGGGGCTTTTCACAGTAACTTCATTGAAGCCGACTCGTGACAATAAGCGATTTTCATTTTCATTTTTCATTTTCATTTCAAGCCTGATAAGGCATCCCTGCTTGGTGCCCATGCATGCAAGCTCCTCAACCTCGTACAATGAGTCCATGCTATTTCTTCTTCTGCCAATGTGGATCTTCAGGCAGACATTGATGACATCCTGGCTCAATATGCGGATGTATTTGATGGAATGGGTACTCTGCCATACTGCTACAAGATCCTACTCAGGCCTGATGCCACGCCTGTAATCCATGCACCATGCCGGGTGCCGGCTCCTCTGAAGGATCATTTAAAGGCACAGCTACAGAGCTCCAAGACCAGGTCATCGTCTCCAAAGTAACGGAACTGACTGACTGGGTCAGCTCGATGGTCTGTGTGAAGAAGCCCTCAGGAGAGTTACGGATATGCATAGATCCCAAAGATCTTAACTGGAACATAATGCGGGAACACTACCCGATCCCTGCATTGCTGCGATGCTGCATTGATTTATGTGTACGACAGCACGCCATTCGTCCGCGGAATCACCTTTGAGGATAGATAGGCACCTTGCTGAATTTGAGGAGGCATACTCACATGTAGTGATGATGCCCACACGATAGGGGGACTCCAGGCAGCCGTCCTCTGGATCTGTAGTGCTACCAGGATCAGAATCCAGTAAACCTTGCTGTACACATCGAACGCGCTTGTGTTGGAAGTGGGATCGCTAGCCCTCGACTGGTGGTGCAGACCTGCACAAGGCTGCATAATGTCCAGGCTTCCCGCAATTTAAACATCGCCTGCCTTTTGCAGGGCATTGCTGCTTTAAGTGAGCGGTGCCGCAATTCGGGCACGTCATGACGTTGACGTTATTAAGCTCCATGCGTCGTCACACATGGGCAGTGCAGTCAATCGACATTCGCACCTGCACAGTTTGGTTTTTGGCCGCTTCGTTCTCGTGTTGCGCATGTGTTGGGTCCTGGGAAAAGTGCGCAAAATGGCCGCTTTCATCGATACTAAGGCGCTGCATCCGGACAATGGCCTGTACACTCTCTGCCTCATGGGAGGCAGGTTTTTCATATTCTGACGATTTGAGACGGGAGTACCGATTTCTCGCCTGTTCATGCACTATACTTGTCTCGATTGCGACTGACAGGGTCATGTTCTTAATTTTGAGGAGTTGCTCCCGCCAAGAATCGGAGTGCACCCCAAACACGATCTGATCCCTGATGATGGAATCAGCGGTGTCTCCATAATTACAGGACTGCGCTAATATAAGGAGCTGAGTTAGAAAGGATTGGAAAGGTTCATCCTTACCCTGATAGCGTTGCTGGAAGATATAGCGCTCAAAGCACTCGGTTGCTTTGACTTCACAGTGACTGACGAACTTCTCTAAAATGGTTTTGAATTTGGTCTTGTCCTGGCCGTCGGTAAAATCAAGCAAGTTGAAAATCTGGATGGCTTGGTCCCCCGCGGTTGATAGGAGCAGCGCGAATTTTCTGGCATCGGACGCATCCTCGAGGCCTGAGGCCTCAATGTAGAGAATGAACCTTTGCTTGAAGACCCACCAGTTGGCGCCGAGATTGTCAGAGATCCATAGCTGTGGAGGGGCCTAGATCTTCTCTATGCCACTGGAAGGCACTTGCTGGCCGTCACGGAATCACTCGAGGCAAACCACTTAGAGAAAGTAGACGGCTGGTACCATGTCATGTTATTCACCCTGGGGTAACACCGACTGCAACTGGATGCAGTTGTACTGGAAAGTAGACTCCAAACATTGATGTTAGTTCAATACGCTTTATTGAACTGTTGAGCATTGCACACAGTTCGCTGTGGGTTTGACACCCTACTAACCTAAGGGTGCTTACTATAACTAACTAGACCAGACTAGCTCTGAGCCACGTGTAGAAGGTGCTGACTGATAAATACACCCTGACTGTCACTACAGTTGTCACCAGTGGAAAGAGGCAGAGTTTTGATGCCTCGTGTGTTTTATAGTGGGAAACCACGTTCTAGTGTTCTGCCTGGTGATTGGTTGTGTTCTGTCCTGTGTGTTAATTGGCTGTACTGGGTGTCTGTCACGGCCTGTCTGTATCTCATTATGTGCCTGACTGCATATTACAGCACCTCATGGCTGCCTGCTTTCTCAGCTGCTGATCCAATGGGCAGCTGGCTATGTCGCAGTGTTCGTAGAAGGACTCCGCATCTGGAGGAGCTGGTGCACTGCTTTCCCAGTGGAGAAAAGGTCAAAGTTTATTTGTAGCTTCTCCCTCCTTCTTCTCCACCAGTAGCTCTACAGTCAGGGCCATGGAGTACTGCCGGTCCACCTTCAGTATGGAGTCAACCAGCTCTTGCCTCGCCGCCCTTTCCTTCCTATCTCACGCGCCCTGTATGCAATAATTTCTCCCCTTATCACTGCCTTCTGTGCTTCTCTGAACGTGCAGGGTCAGACCGCACAATTTTGCTTTTAGAAATGTACCCGTCTGTGCCTGTGATATCCATTCACAGAACGTCTTTTCGCACAGGAAGGCCGTGTCCAGCCTCCATGGGGTGGGGGGGGGCATTCTGCCTGGCCCATATCCAGTCTCACATCCACTTAATATTAAGCATAGTCAGAGATTATGATCGCGGAGTACTCCACTCCCACTATCCCTGGAAACAACATTTTCCCCATGACGAAGAAGTTGATCCTGGTGTGGACCCTGTGTACCTGAGAGAAGAAAGAGAACTCCTTCGTCCCAGGGTGTGTGAACCTCCATGGGTCCACTGCCCCCATCTGTTCCATGAACACACCCAGTTCCTTCGCCATGTTTGACTTTTTCCCCGATTTGGGGTTGGATCTGTCTGTCCGTGGGTCCTGTATGCAGTTAAAGTCCAGCCCCTTAATGAGTCAGTGTGTGTCTATGTCGGGGCTTTTCGCCATGGTCTTTTTCATGAATTCCTCATCGTCGCAGTTGGAAGCGTACACATTTACAAGGACCAATGGTGCCCCTTCCAGGTCATCACAAACCATGGTGTACTGTCCCCCTTGGTGGGTAACCGTCCTCATCACTGTCAATGCTTTCCTCTCATTGAGCAGTATGACCACCCCACTAGGCCTCGTCCAGTAGCATGACTGGTATGACTGACCCACCCAGCTCTTTCTTATCCATGGTCCGTCCTTCTCCCTCATGTAGGTCTCCTGGACTATGTTGGCTTTCATACTTTACAGATGGTGAAGACTCTGGATCTTTTTCACTGGGCCGTTAAGTCCCCTGACTTTCTAGATGATTATTCTGATGGGGGGGGGGGTTTCTGACCCCCTCCCATCACTCTTTGGCAGCACGGTAGCATGGTGGTTAGCATAAATGCTTCACAGCTCCAGGGTCCCAGGTTCGGTTCCCGGCTGGGTCACTGTCTGTGCGGAGTCTGCACGTCCTCCCCGTGTGTGCGTGGGTTTCCTCCGGGGGCTCCGGTTTCCTCCCACAGTCCAAAGATGTGCGGGTTAGGTGGATTGGCCATGCTAAATTGCCCGTAGTGTGATAAAAAGTAAGGTTAAGGGGGGGTTGTTGGGTTACGGGTATAGGGTGGATACGTGGCTTTGAGTAGGGTGATCATTGCCCGGCACAACATCGAGGGCCGAAGGGCCTGTTCTATGCTGTACTGTTCTATGTTCTATGTTCTATAGAGGGAATCCAGCAGAGGGCAGCAGAGCAGAGCTACTGATCACCTGTTCTGGGGAAATTTGCATACGTGCAGTGCGGTCAGCCTAATTTGAAGGTGGTTTGTGGAGGGGTTGTTGTCAAGTGACAGTTAAACCCGAAACACTTCATCAGTGTTTCCCACCCACCTCCTCCTCTAACCAAACCCCCCCACGGTCATTGGGAAGCGGAAGCAGGAGCCTGTCGTGAAGGTGAGTGAGTGCCTTTAAATTTGCTTACCTTTCAGCGGGAGCAGGGTTTGAGGGAATATCAGGTAAGCTCTTCCTTTATTTTTCTTTTTCTTGTTTTTTTTAATCTAGAGGTGATGTCAGGGAAGGCAGTACAATGCTCCTCCTGCAGAATATTTGAGGTGAGGGACACCGTCAGTGTCCCTGCTGATTTCACCTGTGGGAAGTGCACCCAACTCCAGCTCCTCAAAAACCGTGTTAGGGACCTGGAGCTTGAGCTGGATGAACTTCGGATCATTCGGGAGGCAGAGGAGGTCATAGATAGGAGCTTCAGGGAGGTAGTTACACCAAAGACTGGGGATAGATGAGTAACTGTAAGAGGGACTGGGAAGAAGCAGTCAGTGCAGGGACCCCCTGCGGTCGTTCCCCGGAGTAACAAGTATACCGTTTTGGATACTTGTGGGGGGGGGGGCTTACCAGGGGTAAGCCATGGGGTACGGGGCCTCTGGCATGGAGTCTTTCCCTGTTGCTCAGAAGGGAAAGGGGGAAAGGAGTAGAACATTAGTAATTGGGGACTCAATAGTCAGGGGCACAGATAGGAGATTTTGTGGGAGCGAGAGAGATTCACGTTTGGTATGTTGCCTCCCAGGTGCAAGGGTACGTGATGTCTCGGATCGTGTTTTCTGGGTCCTTAAGGGGGAGGGGGAGCAGCCCCAAGTCGTAGTCCACATTGGCACTAACGACATAGGTAGGAAAGGGGACAAGGATGTCAGGCAGGCCTTTAGGGAGCTAGGATGGAAGCTCAGAGCGAGATAAACAGAGTTGTTATCTCTGGGTTGTTGCCCGTGCCACGTGATAGTGAGATGAGGAATAGGGAGAGAGAGCAATTAAACACGTGGCTACAGGGATGGTGCAGGTGGGAGGGATTCAGATTTCTGGATAACTGGGGCTCTTTCTGGGGAAGGTGGGACCTCTATAGACAGGATGGTCTACATCTGAACCTGAGGGGCACCAATATCCTGGGGGGGAGATTTGTTAGTGCTCTTTGGGGGGGGGGTTTAAACTAATTCAGCAGGGGCATGGGAACCTGGATTGTAGTTTTGGGGTACGGGAGATTGAGAGTACAGAGGTCAGGAGCACAGATTTGACTTCGCAGGAGGGTGCCAGTGTTCAGGTAGGTGGTTTGAAGTGTGTCTACTTCAATGCCAGGAGTATACGAAATAAGGTAGGGGAACTGACAGCATGGGTTGGTACCTGGGACTTCGATGTTGTGGCCATTTCAGAGACATGAATAGAGCAGGGACAGGAATGGTTGTTGCAGGTTCCGGGGTTTAGGTGTTTTAGTAAGCTCAGAGAAGGGGGCAAAAGAGGGGGAGGTGTGGCGCTGCTAGTCAAGGACAGTATTACGGTGGCGGAAAGAATGCTAGATGGGGACTCTTCTTCCGAGGTAGTATGGGCTGAGGTTAGAAACAGGAAAGGAGAGGTCACCCTGTTGGGAGTTTTCTATAGGCCACCTAATCGTTCTAGGGGTGTAGAGGAAAGGATGGCGAAAATGATTCTGGAAAAGAGCGAAAGTAAAAGGGTAGTTGTTATGGGAGACTTTAACTTTCCAAATATTGACTGGAAAATATATAGTTCGAGTACATTAGATGGGTCGTTCTTTGTACAATGTGTGCAGGAGGGTTTCCTGACACAATATGTTGACAGGCCAACAAGAGGCGAGGCCACATTGGATTTGGTTTTGGGTAATGAACCAGGTCAGGTTTTAGATCTGGAGGTAGGTGAGCACTTTGGAAACAGTGACCACAATTCGGTGACCTTTACGTTAGTGATGGAAAGAGATAAGTATACCCCGCAGGGCAAGAGTTATAGCTGGGGGAAGGGCAATTATGATGCCATTAGACATGACTTAGGATGTGTAGGTTGGAGAAGTAGGCTGCAAGGGTTGGGCACACTGGATATGTGGAGCTTGTTCAAGGAACAGCTATTGCATGTTCTTGATAAGTACGTACCAGTCAGGCAGGGAGGAAGGGGTCGAGCGAGGGAACCGTGGTTTACCAAAGAAGTGGAATCTCTTGTTAAGAGGAAGAAGGATGCCTATGTGAGGATGAGGCGTGAAGTTTCAGTTGGGGCGCTTGATAGTTACAAGGAAGCGAGGAAGGATCTAAAGAGAGAGCTAAGACGAGCAAGGAGGGGACATGAGAAGTCTTTGGCAGGTAGGATCAAGGAAAACCCAAAAGCCTTCTATAGTTATGTCAGGAATAAAAGAATGACTAGGGTAAGAGTAGGGCCAGTCAAGGACAGTGGTGGGAAGTCGTGTGTGGAGGCTGAGGAGATAAGCGAGATACTAAATGAATACTTTTCGTCAGTATTCACTCAGGAAAAAGATAATGTTGTGGAGGAGAATGCTGAGACCCAGGCTATTAGAATGGATGGCATTGAGGTGCGTAGGGAAGAAGTGTTGGAAATTCTGGACAAGGTGAAAATAGATAAGTCCCCGGGGCCTGATGGGATTTATCCTGGGATTCTCTGGGAAGCCAGGGAAGAGATTGCTGAGCCTTTGGCTTTGATTTTTATGTCATCATTGGCTATAGGAATAGTGCCAGAGGACTGGAGGATAGCAAATGTAGTCCCTTTGTTCAAGAAGGGGAGTAGAGATAACCCCGGTAACTATAGGCCGGTGAGCCTCACGTCTGTTGTGGGTAAAGTCTTGGAGAGGATTATAATAGATACGATTTATAATCATCTAGATAGGAATAATATGATTAGGGATAGTCAGCATGGTTTTGTGAAGGGTAGGTCATGCCTCACAAACCTTATCGAGTTCTTTGAGAAGGTGACTGAACAGGTAGACGAGGGTAGAGCAGTTGATGTGGTGTATATGGATTTCAGTAAAGCATTTGATAAGGTTCCCCACGGTCGTCTATTGCAGAAAATACGGAGGCTGGGGATTGAGGGTGATTTAGAGATGTGGATCAGAAATTGGCTAGTTGAAAGAAGACAGAGGGTGGTGGTTGATGGGAAATGTTCAGAATGGAGTTCAGTTACGAGTGGCGTACCACAAGGATCTGTTTGGGGCCGTTGCTGTTTGTCATTTTTATAAATGACCTAGAGGAGGGCACAGAAGGTTGGGTGAGTAAATTTGCAGACGACACTAAAGTCGGTGGAGTTGTAGACAGTGTGGAAGGATGTTACAGGTTACAGAGGGACATAGATAAGCTGCAGAGCTGGGCTGAGAGGTGGCAAATGGAGTTTAATGTAGTGTGAGGTGATTCACTTTGGAAAGAATAACAGGAATGCGGAATATTTGGCTAATGGTAAAATTCTTAGCAGTGTGGATGGGCAGAGGGATCTCGGTGTCCATGTACATAGATCCCTGAAAGTTGCCACCCAGGTTGATAGGGTTGTGAAGAAGGCCTATGGTGTGTTGGCCTTTATTGGTAGAGGGATTGAGTTCCGGAGCCATGAGGTCATGTTGCAGCTGCACAAAATTCTGTTATGGCCGCATTTGGAGTATTGCGTACAGTTCTGGTCGCCTCATTATAGGAAGGACGTGGAAGCTTTGGAACGGGTGCAGAGGAGATTTACCAGGATGTTGCCTGGTATGGAGGGAAAATCTTATGAGGAAAGGCTGATGGACTTGAGGTTGTTTTCGTTAGAGAGAAGAAGGTTAAGAGGTGACTTAATAGAGGCATACAAAATGATCAGAAGGTTAGATAGGGTGGACAGTGAGAGCCTTCTCCCGCGGATGGAGGTGGCTAGCACGAGGGGACATAGCCTTAAATTAAGGGGTAATAGATATAGGACAGACGTCAGAGGTAGGTTTTTTACGCAAAGAGTGGTGAGGCCGTGGAATGCCCTACCTGCAACAGTAGTGAACTCGCCAACATTGAGGGCATTTAAAAGTTTATTGGATAAGCATATGGATGATAATGGCATAGTGTAGGTTAGATGGCCTTTAGTTTTTGACTTCCCATGTCGGTGCAACATGGTGGGCCGAAGGGCCTGTACTGCGCTGTATCGTTCTATGTTCTATGTTCTATGTTCTATGTTCTTGTTCGATCAACCATACTTAGCTTGTGGATGCGCCCTGCACTCTGGGGTTTCCGTTTGTTAGGGGGCCATCCAAAATTGCCGTGGTCACTTTCCTGACAATGAGGCCAGGATCCTGCACTCCAGGCTTTCCCTTTGTTAGGGGATCATCCAAGATGGCCATGGCCCTCGGCCACCACCACACAGAGTATCCCAGGCCTTGTATATTTTGATCCATAGCTGATACCTTCACCCCCAATGCCGCCACCATGGACACCATCCATTCAGTGTTGGCCTGGGTCTCATGAATGGTCAGAACCGCCTCCTGCCCTACAGGCAGTTAGACTCCCCCAACTGCACCTGCAGATGCCCACTGACACCCCCTCATGTTAGCACTGTTGCTTCACAGTGCCAGGGTCCCAAGTACGATTCCTGGCTTGGGTCACTGCCTGTGCGGAGTTTGCACATTCTCCCTATGTCTGCGTGGATTTCCTCCAGGTGCTCCGGTTTCCTTCCACAAATCCCGAAAGATGTGCTGTTCAGTCATTTGGACATTCTTAATTCTCCCTCTGTGTACCCGAACAGGCGCTGGAATGTGTGGCGACTAGGGGCTTTTCACAGTAATTTCATTGCAGTGTTAACGTAAGCCTCCTTGTGACAACAGAGATTATTATTATTAGTCCCTGGCTTTGTGTCTGCGCTCCAGCATCGATGGGACCGCCCTTTCCAGAAGTCCGAGACCCATCTGGATGGCAGTAGGTCCCTAGGATCGGGCCACCTTCCGACATCCGTCCCCTCGGGGGTTCCTACCTCCACTTAATGTACCACTTCACCGGGCAGCACGGTGGCCTAGTGGTTAGCACAACCGCCTCACGGCGCTGAGGTCCCAGGTTCGATCCCGGCTCTGGGTCACTGTCCGTGTGGAGTTTGCACATTCTCCCCGTGTCTGCGTGGGTTTCGCCCCCACAACCCAAAAATGTGCAGAGTAGGTGGATTGGCCACGCTAAATTGCCCCTTAATTAGAAAAAATAATTGGGTAATCTAAATTTATAAAAAAAAAGTACCACTTCACATGTGTGGTGTGCACCAGATACCAGATAGTGCCCCTTTCCACCATAATGCCCAATCGAGGTGAGTGTCTCTGGAATGGTGGAAGGTGTTGGAGACAGCTTTGACGGGAAGTCAGTCCCATCCCTGGACTGGTGCTCCAGGGGGTCGCGGGCTGGCTTTTGGAGTCTTGCGTCACTCTCTGGTCCTGTCTCATTTTTCGATGTGTCCTGGGGTTGTGGCGGGGGCAGGGGTACCAGAAGGGCCCGCCTTGTCACCAAGTGATCCTGCAAGGCACAAGACATGAGGCATGGTTTGATTGCGGGTGGGTGGGGTGGACGGTCGTGTGGAGATGTTGGGTTCTGGGGTGGGGGTAATGGAAGGGTAGTGTGGAGGTGGTGGGATGCTGGGGTGCTGGGGTGGAGGTGGTGGGGTGTTGGGATAGGATACAGTTGGATGTTGTGGGGTGGTGCCATAGTGACACCTCAACTCACTTGGTTCCCTGATGCCGACCTGCACCTCGGCGGCTGCCCACTCTCCAGGCCCACCAACCAGGCCCAATGCCCACTGTTGCATGGCGGCGAGGGACCGTAGGGCGGATGGGCCTCCTCCAGTCTGGTCTCTCTCCCTGTAATTGTGTGCCACCTTCTCCTGGGGGGCAGGGGAACATAAAATGCGTGAGGGTGAGGGTGCAGGAAGCACAGGAGATGGGCAACTAGTGGCCTGTGTGTGCAGGGCTCCTGACCCTGGTGGGGGGTATGGGTGTTGGCATGTGGTACAGGGTGGGGTGCGAGCAGACTGCCAATGTGTGGGGTTCGTTCGCCCTCTGGGTGGGGGGGAGGGGGTACGTGTGTGTGGGACGGAAGTTGGTGCAAGGGGCACAGTGCTGGTGATTCACCTTGGCTGCCCTGAGGTGTCGTGCAGCTTTTTACGGCACTGCTGACCGATCTTGTCTGTGGGGCCCAAGGCGCTCACAGCCTCTGCTACCTGCACCCAGGCCCGGTGTATGGCAGCGGGTGGCAGCCTCCTTCCCACCCCAGGGGGCAGGGTGCCCCGCCGCTCCTCCACAGCATTCAGCAGGGTCTCGAGCTCCGCATCTGCGATACAGAGTGCCGCTCTCCGTGTTGTCATCTTATTGGCTGGAATGAGTGTGTGTTGGGAGTGGAGTGCTTATATGTGGCTGCAGCTTGTCAGCCTCTTGGGGGGAAATCCTGACCCTGGCGAATCAAACGCTGTTTCGCATTGGAATTGCATTAGTGTTACAGGGCACCGGTGCGAGCCCATTAACAGATCCTAAATTGTTCCAGGACCGGCACCGCTTATGGGGTCGTAGAACACCACCAATTCAGTCCCAGCCTCAGCACTTTGTCTCTGAAAGAGAATCCGGCCTGTATAAAGCGACTATAGCAACCAGCTGTTTCACTGCAATCTTTCCTAGACTGTGTTTGATTTGGCCCACTGAGTATACACACTGCATTTGTGGTGGCGATGTGACCATTCTGACGATTTTCGGGAAAGCACTCCAATACATGTTTCTCAAGATCAGGCCACTGGCTGACCCCTGTTATGATCGCACATTTGGTCTTGACTATCTTCTTAATGGTGGATTTCTTCTTCTTCCATTCTTGCACTAGTTTTTCACTAAACATTGAATGCCCTGGCTGCAGCACCGTTATTAGATGAGTTAGAAAATGCGATGACTTTTAACTTTAAATTTGTTATATAATTCATTATCTTTGCTGGAGGATTCATTTCCATTTGATGTTGGCTATGTTCTTCTTGACAACAACTGCCAGCCTGCTTGATCTGATGTACCAGATTTCTGAGGTGAAAAATTGAGGCAGACTCCTGAAGCAAGATAGTTTTTCTTAGCAGAATGTAGTGTTGACTTATATGTCTAATTGGCCTAAACAGGACGTGGAGATGCCGGCATTGGACTGGGGTGAGCACAGTAAGAAGTCTTACAACACCAGGTTAAAGTCCAACATGTTTGTTTCAAATGCTAGCTTTCAGAGTACTGCAGAAGGAGCAGTGCTCCGAAAGCTAGTGTTTGAAACAAACATGTTGGACTTTAACCTGGTATTGTAAGACTTCTCATTGGCCTAAACAGGACATTTGGCACTGAAAAAATTGGGTTGTCTTACATGCTGGGTCAATTTACATCTACAGCAATATATCTACGGTAATTTAAATGAATAGAAAATGGAACGGACTCCCTGACAGCAGTGAGTTCTCAGATATATTCAGTGCATAGTAAATTATTACCGTTGGATCAGAAGCAGCTCCATTAGGCCCAATGTCTGCTTCTAGAAATCGCCAGGGATTCAAAAATCTCTCTATCATACACCTCCTCTGGGTACGCGGTCAATCTCACATGCACCGGGTTTGGAATCAGCCTACTTCAGTGATCCCTATTCCAACCAATGTCCTTTGATTTATCATCAAGTATCAGGCTGTGGGTGCTTTGACTCCAAAATAACATTGGAGTAAACAAATCTATTTTCCTTACAGGGCACATTTTAACTCAGAGCAGCTGTAAGTTTGGAACAAAGGTGAATGGAAGGCTTCAGGTTCCTGTTTGAAAAGTGTTCAAGAGGAAGATGAGCGTAAGCAAATATTTGAAGTAGAAGAAACACATAACCATGAGGGTGGCATTCCAGCCCCCGCTGAGGAAGTGATGATACTTGGTGACAGTACTAAAGCAGACACTGTTTTTTGTTTATGCACAGTTAAGTGCTCATTCGAGATTCAAGAGGTCGAAGAGAGGAGAAGCAGTGATTGTGTTGTTATTTTTCATCCAACATAGCAACATTTTTATTAAAGCTATGGCTTGTTAATTATCGATTGCTATCAAATGATGGAATGCTAAATTATTTTGCATAGAACCCGGGAAAGTATTTTTAAAATGTGCCATTTTCAGACAAGATACCAGCATTTATAATTAGTCCTCACGTGATACTCAGTTATTTCTAAGAGAGGTTTATGAGAGCTCATCTGGCATGTGCAGCAATGAATATACAACCAAAAATAGATCATCTAATGTAAAGAAGAAGAGAAAGGACTCTTACACTTTGCCCCTTTGTGAAACCTTTCAGAAAAAAGGCACTTCATCAAATAATTAATTATTATTAAAACTCATCCATATTAATAAATAATATGAATTAATAATGCCTGAAATAATGGTGGAAACTTTAATCGCACCTGGTTTCCTTCAGACTCAAGTGACGCCGGGAGTGAGGCTGTATTTGCATCATTGAGATTGTATGGTTTTTGGTACCAGCAGGAACAGATACATTCACGTTTGAGGTTTACTCACTGGATTTACTCGACATACACTCGGAGAGGAAAGGGTATCCCATTAGTTTTAAAAATTCAACCAGAGGAAAGAGCAAAAATCCATATCTGACACTTGTCTAAGTCCAGTCAAGATTCTGTGATCGAGAACGTAATTGAGAGTTCATGAGGGGACAATGATTTGCACCATCCTGCTTTTGTGGTTGAGGACAATAACATCAATCTTAGGTAGGGAATTGATTTAATAAAATGTCAGAAGAGGTTACACACACAAAGGTGGAGGGAATGGGGTGGGACAAAATTAATTTGATAGTTTGCCAAAGTATTCAGAAATTAAACGAAATGCTGAAACTTGTCTAAGGGTGAATGATTAATGTTCATGAGTTGGAAAATTTGGAACAAGGTCAGAATGAAGTTTGAAGTAATGTTGGTTCCAAAATGAAAAATAATTCTGCTTCCCAGAATTGATAGCCATAGAAACATAGAATCCCTACAGTGCAGGAGGAGACCATTCAGCCCATCGAGTCTGCACCGGACCTCTGAAAGGGCACCCGACCTAGGCCATTCCGCTGCCCTATTCCCACAACCCCACCTAACCTGCACATCCCAGGACACTAAGGGGCAATTTTATCATGGACAAGCCATCTAACCTGTACATCTTTGGACTGTGGGAGGAAACCGGAGCACCCGGAGGAAACCCACGCAGATACTGGGAGAACATGTAAACTCCACACAGGTAGTCACCCACGGCCGGAATTGAACCCGTAGCCATGCTGTGAAGCAGCAGAGTTCGCGACTGTGCCACCTTGCCGCCCTCACTTTGATCATTAAAAATGTATATCATTTGAAAATATTGATTTTCTCATAGTGAAAACTCTTGATCATAGAACAAAATTCTGGAACAAGAGGTTTTTATTCCCCACCAGTGGGAATTAAAATCAGAAAGAACATCTTGGTCAACACCGCTTACCGGTTTGTTAGACCTGGCAGTGTACCTTATTCTGCTCTCTTATCTAATAGTTAATATACGACACAGGGAATCTTTCAAAGGAAGAACATTTTTGAAAAACTGGCCACAATACATGAATGGTATGAATAATGAATTTGTATTCTGCACCAAGTTCCACTCATTACTGCTGCCTTTGCAAGTTATTGTTCTTATTGTTTTTGAAATTGCAGTTGTGTCACCTAAATTCAGAGTATAAGGCAGTAAAAGTGCTACAACTGAGTAATGACACAACGAAGAATGGTTATCCATTCAAAATTAATACACATAAGCAAAGACAACAAACTACCTAATGGAAACCGGATGGCAAATACAACAACATCTGGAGGGTGACCCTAACAGGTTATTTCCTGTCACTCTACTCTATGTCCAAAAACCTATGGCCTTGTTAGAGGTGAACTAATCGTATGCCTTTGTTATGTCATCCGAGACAGTACTTTAAAGTCAAAATGAAAGAAAGTGTGAAGGACCAGAACAAGGATATCTAATCAGCAGTCATAGGTTTCTTTCAATTCATTAATCAATTAGTATCAGAGAAACATCATTTTTTGAGAAGTCAGAATTTTTTTCAGGGTGCATGTATATTTTAATTCCATCTGTACCTGCGAGAACGGTTTAATCTTCCAAAATGGAGGCAGCATGTTTTCCTATGCAAGAATTAAACAGTGTACCTATGTCTGTAGTGAACATTGTGACTCCACTGTCTGTTATAGCTAAGATCCATTTTTACTGTTGTATGGGTTGTGATCACAGTGCGTGTTGTATGGGTTGTGATCAAAGTGCGTGTTGTATGGGTTGTGATCACAGTGCTGTTGTATGGGTTGTGATTACAGTGCGTGTCGTATGGGTTGTGATCACAGTGCGTGTTGTATGGGTTGTGATCACAGTGCCTGTTGTATGGGTTGTGATCACAGTGCGTGTTGTATGGGTTGTGATCACAGTGCTGTTGTATGGGTTGTGATCACAGTGCGTGTTGTATGGGTTGTGATCACAGTGCGTGTTGTATGGATTGTGATCACAGTGTGTGTTGTATGGGTTGTGATCACAGTGCCTGTTGTATGGATTGTGATCACAGTGCCTGTTGTACGGATTGTGATCACAGTGCGTGTCGTATGGGTTGTGATCACAGTGCGTGTTGTATGGGTTGTGATCACAGTGCCTGTTGTATGGGTTGTGATCACAGTGCGTGTTGTATGGATTGTGATCACAGTGTGTGTTGTATGGGTTGTGATTACAGTGCCTGTTGTATGGATTGTGATCACAGTGCCTGTTGTACGGATTGTGATCACAGTGCGTGTTGTATGGGTTGTGATCACAGTGCCTGTTGTATGGGTTGTGATCACAGTGCCTGTTGTATGGGTTGTGATCACAGTGCGTGTTGTATGGGTTGTGATCACAGTGCCTGTTGTATGGGTTGTGATCACAGTGCGTGTTGTATGGATTGTGATCACAGTGCCTGTTGTATGGGTTGTGATCACAGTGCCTGTTGTATGGGTTGTGATCACAGTGCCTGTCGTATGGATTGTGATCACAGTGCGTGTTGTATGGGTTGTGATCACAGTGCCTGTTGTATGGGTTGTGATCACAGTGCCTGTTGTATGGATTGTGATCACAGTGCGTGTTGTATGGATTGTGATCACAGTGCGTGTTGTATGGGTTGTGATCACAGTGCCTGTTGTATGGGTTGTGATCACAGTGCCTGTTGTATGGATTGTGATCACAGTGCCTGTTGTATGGATTGTGATCACAGTGCGTGTTGTATGGGTTGTGATCACAGTGCGTATTGTATGGGTTGTGATCACAGTGCGTGTTGTATGGGTTGTGATTACAGTGCGTGTTGTATGGATTGTGATCACAGTGTGTGTTGTATGCGTTGTGATTACAGTGCCTGTTGTATGGATTGTGATCACAGTGCCTGTTGTACGGATTGTGATCACAGTGCGTGTCGTATGGGTTGTGATCACAGTGCGTGTTGTATGGGTTGTGATCACAGTGCGTGTTGTATGGGTTGTGATCACAGTGCCTGGTGTATGGGTTGTGATCACAGTGCGTGTTGTATGGGTTGTGATCACAGTGCCTGTTGTACGGATTGTGATCACAGTGCGTGACGTATGGGTTGTGATCACAGTGCGTGTTGTATGGATTGTGATCACAGTGCGTGTTGTATGGGTTGTGATCACAGTGCCTGTTGTATGGATTGTGATCACAGTGCGTGTCGTATGGGTTGTGATCACAGTGCGTGTTGTATGGGTTGTGATCACAGTGCCTGTTGCATGGATTGTGATCACAGTGCGTGTTGTATGGATTGTGATCACAGTGTGTGTTGTATGGGTTGTGATTACAGTGTCTGTTGTATGGATTGTGATCACAGTGCCTGTTGTACGGATTGTGATCACAGTGCGTGTTGTATGGGTTGTGATCACAGTGCCTGTTGTATGGGTTGTGATCACAGTGCCTGTTGTATGGGTTGTGATCACAGTGCGTGTTGTATGGGTTGTGATCACAGTGCCTGTTGTATGGGTTGTGATCACAGTGCGTGTTGTATGGATTGTGATCACAGTGCCTGTTGTATGGGTTGTGATCACAGTGCCTGTTGTATGGGTTGTGATCACAGTGCCTGTTGTATGGATTGTGATCACAGTGCGTGTTGTATGGGTTGTGATCACAGTGCCTGTTGTATGGGTTGTGATCACAGTGCCTGTTGTATGGATTGTGATCACAGTGCGTGTTGTATGGATTGTGATCACAGTGCGTGTTGTATGGGTTGTGATCACAGTGCCTGTTGTATGGGTTGCGATCACAGTGCCTGTTGTATGGATTGTGATCACAGTGCCTGTTGTATGGATTGTGATCACAGTGCGTGTTGTATGGGTTGTGATCACAGTGTGTGTTGTATGGGTTGTGATCACAGCGTGTGTTGTATGGGTTGTGATCACAGTGCGTGTTGTATGGATTGTGATCACAGTGTGTGTTGTATGGGTTGTGATTACAGTGCCTGTTGTATGGATTGTGATCACAGTGCGTGTTGTATGGGTTGTGATCACAGTGCCTGTTGTATGGGTTGTGATCACAGTGCCTGTTGTATGGATTGTGATCACAGTGCGTGTTGTATGGATTGTGATCACAGTGCGTGTTGTATGGGTTGTGATCACAGTGCCTGTTGTATGGGTTGTGATCACAGTGCCTGTTGTATGGATTGTGATCACAGTGCCTGTTGTATGGATTGTGATCACAGTGCGTGTTGTATGGGTTGTGATCACAGCGCGTGTTGTATGGGTTGTGATCACAGTGCGTGTTGTATGGGTTGTGATCACAGTGCCTGTTGTACGGATTGTGATCACAGTGCGTGTTGTATGGGTTGTGATCACAGTGCCTGTTGTATGGGTTGTGATCACAGTGCCTGTTGTATGGATTGTGATCACAGTGCGTGTTGTATGGGTTGTGATCACAGTGCCTGTTGTATGGATTGTGATCACAGTGCGTGTCGTATGGGTTGTGATCACAGTGCCTGTTGTATGGGTTGTGATCACAGTGCCTGTTGTATGGGTTGTGATCACAGTGCCTGTTGTATGGATTGTGATCACAGTGCGTGTTGTATGGCTTGTGATCACAGTGCCTGTTGTATGGGTTGTGATCACAGTGCCTGTTGTATGGAATGTGATCACAGTGCGTATTGTATGGATTGTGATCACAGTGCGTGTTGTATGGGTTGTGATCACAGTGCCTGTTGTATGGGTTGTGATCACAGTGCCTGTTGTATGGATTGTGATCACAGTGCGTGTTGTATGGGTTGTGATCACAGTGTGTGTTGTATGGGTTGTGATCACAGCGCGTGTTGTATCGGTTGTGATCACAGTGCGTGTTGTATGGATTGTGATCACAGTGTGTGTTGTATGGGTTGTGATTACAGTGCCTGTTGTATGGATTGTGATCACAGTGCCTGTTGTACGGATTGTGATCACAGTGCGTGTCGTATGGGTTGTGATCACAGTGCGTGTTGTATGGGTTGTGATCACAGTGCCTGTTTTATGGGTTGTGATCACAGTGCGTGTTCTATGGATTGTGATCACAGTGTGTGTTGTATGGGTTGTGATTACAGTGCCTGTTGTATGGATTGTGATCACAGTGCCTGTTGTACGGATTGTGATCACAGTGCGTGTTGTATGGGTTGTGATCACAGTGCCTGTTGTATGGGTTGTGATCACAGTGCCTGTTGTATGGGTTGTGATCACAGTGCCTGTTGTATGGGTTGTGATCACAGTGCGTGTTGTATGGGTTGTGATCACAGTGCGTATTGTATGGGTTGTGATCACAGTGCGTGTTGTATGGGTTGTGATTACAGTGCGTGTTGTATGGATTGTGATCACAGTGCCTGTTGTATGGGTTGTGATCACAGTGCCTGTTGTATGGATTGTGATCACAGTGCCTGTTGTATGGATTGTGATCACAGTGCGTGTTGTATGGGTTGTGATCACAGTGCGTGTTGTATGGGTTGTGATCACAGTGCGTGTTGTATGGGTTGTGATCACAGTGCCTGGTGTATGGGTTGTGATCACAGTGCGTGTTGTATGGGTTGTGATCACAGTGCCTGTTGTATGGATTGTGATCACAGTGCGTGTCGTATGGATTGTGATCACAGTGCGTGTTGTATGGATTGTGATCACAGTGCGTGTTGTATGGGTTGTGATCACAGTGCCTGTTGTATGGATTGTGATCACAGTGCGTGTCGTATGGGTTGTGATCACAGTGCGTGTTGTATGGGTTGTGATCACAGTGCCTGTTGCATGGATTGTGATCACAGTGCGTGTTGTATGGATTGTGATCACAGTGTGTGTTGTATGGGTTGTGATTACAGTGTCTGTTGTATGGATTGTGATCACAGTGCCTGTTGTACGGATTGTGATCACAGTGCGTGTTGTATGGGTTGTGATCACAGTGCCTGTTGTATGGGTTGTGATCACAGTGCCTGTTGTATGGGTTGTGATCACAGTGCGTGTTGTATGGGTTGTGATCACAGTGCCTGTTGTATGGGTTGTGATCACAGTGCGTGTTGTATGGATTGTGATCACAGTGCCTGTTGTATGGGTTGTGATCACAGTGCCTGTTGTATGGGTTGTGATCACAGTGCCTGTTGTATGGATTGTGATCACAGTGCGTGTTGTATGGGTTGTGATCACAGTGCCTGTTGTATGGGTTGTGATCACAGTGCCTGTTGTATGGATTGTGATCACAGTGCGTGTTGTATGGATTGTGATCACAGTGCGTGTTGTATGGGTTGTGATCACAGTGCCTGTTGTATGGGTTGCGATCACAGTGCCTGTTGTATGGATTCTGATCACAGTGCCTGTTGTATGGATTGTGATCACAGTGCGTGTTGTATGGGTTGTGATCACAGCGTGTGTTGTATGGGTTGTGATCACAGCGCGTGTTGTATGGGTTGTGATCACAGTGCGTGTTGTATGGATTGTGATCACAGTGTGTGTTGTATGGGTTGTGATTACAGTGCCTGTTGTATGGATTGTGATCACAGTGCGTGTTGTATGGGTTGTGATCACAGTGCCTGTTGTATGGGTTGTGATCACAGTGCCTGTTGTATGGATTGTGATCACAGTGCGTGTTGTATGGATTGTGATCACAGTGCATGTTGTATGGGTTGTGATCACAGTGCCTGTTGTATGGGTTGTGATCACAGTGCCTGTTGTATGGATTGTGATCACAGTGCCTGTTGTATGGATTGTGATCACAGTGCGTGTTGTATGGGTTGTGATCACAGCGCGTGTTGTATGGGTTGTGATCACAGTGCGTGTTGTATGGATTGTGATCACAGTGCCTGTTGTACGGATTGTGATCACAGTGCGTGTTGTATGGGTTGTGATCACAGTGCCTGTTGTATGGGTTGTGATCACAGTGCCTGTTGTATGGATTGTGATCACAGTGCGTGTTGTATGGGTTGTGATCACAGTGCCTGTTGTATGGATTGTGATCACAGTGCGTGTCGTATGGGTTGTGATCACAGTGCCTGTTGTATGGGTTGTGATCACAGTGCCTGTTGTATGGGTTGTGATCACAGTGCCTGTTGTATGGATTGTGATCACAGTGCGTGTTGTATGGCTTGTGATCACAGTGCCTGTTGTATGGGTTGTGATCACAGTGCCTGTTGTATGGAATGTGATCACAGTGCGTATTGTATGGATTGTGATCACAGTGCGTGTTGTATGGGTTGTGATCACAGTGCCTGTTGTATGGGTTGTGATCACAGTGCCTGTTGTATGGATTGTGATCACAGTGCGTGTTGTATGGGTTGTGATCACAGTGTGTGTTGTATGGGTTGTGATCACAGCGCGTGTTGTATCGGTTGTGATCACAGTGCGTGTTGTATGGATTGTGATCACAGTGTGTGTTGTATGGGTTGTGATTACAGTGCCTGTTGTATGGATTGTGATCACAGTGCCTGTTGTACGGATTGTGATCACAGTGCGTGTCGTATGGGTTGTGATCACAGTGCGTGTTGTATGGGTTGTGATCACAGTGCCTGTTTTATGGCTTGTGATCACAGTGCGTGTTCTATGGATTGTGATCACAGTGTGTGTTGTATGGGTTGTGATTACAGGGCCTGTTGTATGGATTGTGATCACAGTGCCTGTTGTACGGATTGTGATCACAGTGCGTGTTGTATGGGTTGTGATCACAGTGCCTGTTGTATGGGTTGTGATCACAGTGCCTGTTGTATGGGTTGTGATCACAGTGCGTGTTGTATGGGTTGTGATCACAGTGCCTGTTGTATGGGTTGTGATCACAGTGCGTGTTGTATGGATTGTGATCACAGTGCGTGTTGTATGGGTAGTGATCACAGTGCCTGTTGTATGGGTTGTGATCACAGTGCCTGTTGTATGGATTGTGATTACAGTGCGTGTTGTATGGATTGTGATCACAGTGCGTGTTGTATGGGTTGTGATCACAGTGCGTGTTGTATGGGTTGTGATCACAGTGCCTGTTGTATGGGTTGTGATCACAGTGCCTGTTGTATGGATTGTGATCACAGTGCCTGTTGTATGGATTGTGATCACAGTGCGTGTTGTATGGATTGTGATCACAGTGCGTGTTGTATGGGTTGTGATCACAGTGCCTGTTGTATGGGTTGTGATCACAGTGCCTGTTGTATGGATTGTGATCACAGTGCGTGTTGTATGGATTGTGATCACAGTGCCTGTTGTATGGGCTGTGATCACAGTGCCTGTTGTATGGGTTGTGATCACAGTGCCTGTTGTATGGGTTGTGATCACAGTGCGTGTTGTATGGATTGTGATCACAGTGTGTGTTGTATGGGTTGTGATTACAGTGCCTGTTGTATGGATTGTGATCACAGTGCGTGTTGTATGGGTTGTGATCACAGTGCCTGTTGTATGGGTTGTGATCACAGTGCCTGTTGTATGGATTGTGATCACAGTGCGTGTTGTATGGATTGTGATCACAGTGCGTGTTGTATGGGTTGTGATCACAGTGCCTGTTGTATGGATTGTGATCACAGTGCCTGTTGTATGGATTGTGATCACAGTGCCTGTTGTATGGATTGTGATCACAGTGCGTGTTGTATGGGTTGTGATCACAGCGCGTGTTGTATGGGTTGTGATCACAGTGCGTGTTGTATGTATTGTGATCACAGTGCCTGTTGTACGGATTGTGATCACAGTGCGTGTTGTATGGGTTGTGATCACAGTGCCTGTTGTATGGGTTGTGATCACAGTGCCTGTTGTATGGATTGTGATCACAGTGCGTGTTGTATGGGTTGTGATCACAGTGCCTGTTGTATGGATTGTGATCACAGTGCGTGTCGTATGGGTTGTGATCACAGTGCCTGTTGTATGGGTTGTGATCACAGTGCCTGTTGTATGGGTT
Source organism: Scyliorhinus canicula (assembly GCF_902713615.1). NCBI lineage: Eukaryota > Metazoa > Chordata > Chondrichthyes > Carcharhiniformes > Scyliorhinidae > Scyliorhinus > Scyliorhinus canicula. The sequence continues at coordinate 119,311,287 of NC_052148.1, read as the reverse complement.
GTGATCACAGTGCCTGTTGTATGGATTGTGATCACAGTGCGTGTTGTATGGGTTGTGATCACAGTGCCTGTTGTATGGGTTGTGATCACAGTGCCTGTTGTATGGGTTGTGATCACAGTGCGTGTTGTATGGGTTGTGATCACAGTGCCTGTTGTATGGGTTGTGATCACAGTGCGTGTTGTATGGATTGTGATCACAGTGCCTGTTGTATGGGTTGTGATCACAGTGCCTGTTGTATGGGTTGTGATCACAGTGCCTGTTGTATGGATTGTGATCACAGTGCGTGTTGTATGGGTTGTGATCACAGTGCCTGTTGTATGGGTTGTGATCACAGTGCCTGTTGTATGGATTGTGATCACAGTGCGTGTTGTATGGATTGTGATCACAGTGCGTGTTGTATGGGTTGTGATCACAGTGCCTGTTGTATGGGTTGTGATCACAGTGCCTGTTGTATGGATTGTGATCACAGTGCCTGTTGTATGGGTTGTGATCACAGTGCCTGTTGTATGGATTGTGATCACAGTGCGTGTCGTATGGGTTGTGATCACAGTGCGTGTTGTATGGGTTGTGATCACAGTGCCTGTTGTATGGGTTGTGATCACAGTGCCTGTTGTATGGGTTGTGGTCACAGTGACTGTTGTATGGATTGTGATCACAGTGCGTGTCGTATGGGTTGTGATCACAGTGCGTGTTGTATGGGTTGTGATCACAGTGCTGTTGTATGGGTTGTGATCACAGTGCATGTTGTATGGGTTGTGATCACAGTGCCTGTTGTATGGATTGTGATCACAGTGCGTGTTGTGTGGATTGTGATCACAGTGCCTGTTGTATGGGTTGTGATCACAGTGCGTGTTGTATGGGTTGTGATCACAGTGACTGTTGTCTGGGTTGTGATCACAGTGCCTGTTGTATGGGTTGTGATCACAGTGCGTGTTGTATGGGTTGTGATCACAGTGCTGTTGGGCAGCATGGTGGCCTAGTGGTTAGCACAACCGCCTCACGGCGCTGAGGTCCCAGGTTCGATCCCGGCTCTGGGTCACTGTCTGTGTGGAGTTTGCACATTCCCGTCGTGTCTGCGTGGGTTTCGCCCCCACAACCCAAAAATGTGCAGAGTAGGTGGATTGGCCACGTTAAATTGCCCCTTAATTGGAAAAAATAATTGGGTAATCTAAATTTATAAAAAAAAAAAATCACAGTGCTGTTGTATGGGTTGTGATCACAGTGCGTGTCGTATGGGTTGTGATCACAGTGCGTGTTGTATGGGTTGTGATCACAGTGCCTGTTGTATGGGTTGTGATCACAGTGCCTGTTGTATGGATTGTGATCACAGTGCCTGTTGTATGGATTGTGATCACAGTGCGTGTCGTATGGGTTGTGATCACAGTGCCTGTTGTATGGGTTGTGATCACAGTGCCTGTTGTATGGGTTGTGATCACAGTGCTGTTGTATGGGTTGTGATCACAGTGCCTGTTGTATGGGTTGTGATCACAGTGCCTGTTGTATGGGTTGTGATCACAGTGCCTGTTGTATGGGTTGTGATCACAGTGCCTGTTGTATGGGTTGTGATCACAGTGCCTGTTGTATGGATTGTGATCACAGTGTGTGTTGTATGGGTTGTGATCACAGTGGGTGTTGTATGGGTTGTGATCACAGTGCCTGTTGTATGGGTTGTGATCACAGTGCCTGTTGTATGGGTTGTGATCACAGTGCGTGTTGTATGGGTTGTGATCACAGTGCTGTTGTATGGGTTGTGATCACAGTGCCTGTTGTATGGGTTGTGATCACAGTGCCTGTTGTATGGGTTGTGATCACAGTGCCTGTTGTATGGGTTGTGATCACAGTGCCTGTTGTATGGGTTGTGATCACAGTGCCTGTTGTATGGGTTGTGATCACAGTGCGTGTTGTATGGGTTGTGATCACAGTGCTGTTGTATGGATTGTGATCACAGTGCCTGTTGTATGGGTTGTGATCACAGTGCTGTTGTATGGGTTGTGATCACAGTGCCTGTTGTATGGGTTGTGATCACAGTGCCTGTTGTATGGGTTGTGATCACAGTGCCTGTTGTATGGGTTGTGATCACAGTGCCTGTTGTATGGGTTGTGATCACAGTGCTGTTGTAACTGTAGTCCTTGTTGCGTCTGCTGCAACTGCAGCTTTGGTTGCACTGCAGTGGCTGCTGTGCCTGTATTGTTTTTTTGTGTATGTGTTGCCTGTTGTGACTACTTTCCATTGTGACTTTAGCAACAACTGTGCTTGCATTTTATGCTGTGACTGCAGCCTTTTGAGGTTGTCCTTGAAATGTATTTGTTGAATATCTAACATTTGTCTTCTTCCTCCCTAGCCATCTGTCCTATTATATCCTCGTGAGGCATATTTTTGTCTTTATTTTTCTTTCGAAGACATAAGTGTACACAAGACATAATAGACAAGAGACACATTAATGCTGAAGATCCTGAATACTCAACCATTCCTTTAAGGCTTTAGCCATTCTGTACTCTCAGTTTTTCTTCCGGTAATCTCCAAACAGTACTGATAGTTTCCACTTCCTCACTTTCCTTCCAGATGTGGTCAGAGCAGATTAGCTAACAGAGAAAGATGAGAGGAAACAAGGAAGAACAACAAAATTGACAGGGGAGAGAGACACAAGACTTATCTTGAGAAAGAAGAAAGAGTGATACGTGAACAGAAAGAAACATTACACAAAAAGAGGCAAATACCAGCAACATATCAGAAGTTAACAGCTCATTCGCTGCCATCCTACACCTTAAGAAGTATTACAACGCCAGGTTAAAGTCCAACAGGTTTGTTTCGAATCCTATTCGAATGTAGAATCGAATTCTACACCTGAACCAATAACATTCAACCCCTTTTTTAGCCCTTTCATTCTTCTCTCCACTATTCAATTCTCCTTTCTTCTTTACCCCTCATCAAGTCGTTGTAGCTTTCAATTACTCTCACTTACTTACTACCTATGCCATTCAAGTACTACTCCAACACTACTGAGGGAGTCAGTTAACTCAGTTGACTGGATGGCTGGTTCATGATGCAGATTGATGCCACCAGCATGGATTCAATTCCTGTACCAGCTGAGGTTAGCCATGAAGGCCCATCTTTTCAACCTTGCCCTTGCCTGAGGTGTGATGATCCTCAGGTTAAATCACCACCAGTCAGCTCTCTCTCACAAAGGAGAGAGCAGCCTATGGTCCTTGGGGATTATGGCAACTTTCACTTTCACTACTCATTGGACTTCTTTCCTGTGACCACCATTCCAGTAAGAAGTTTTACAACACCAGGTTAAAGTCCAACATGTTTGTTTCAAACACTAGCTTTCAGAGCACTACTCCTTCCTCAGGTGAATGAAGAGGTATGTTCCAGAAACATATGTATAGACAAATTCAAAGATGCCAGACAATGCTTAGAAAGCGAGCATTTGCAGGCAATTAAGTCTTTACAGATCCAGAGATAGGGGTAATCCCAGGTTAAAGAGGTGTGAATTGTCTCAAGCCAGGACAGTTGGTAGGATTTTGCAAGTCCAGGCCAGATAGTGGGGGGTGAATGTAATGCGACATGAATCCCAGGTCCCGGTTGAGGCCACACTCATGTGTGTGGAACTTGGCTATAAGTTTCTGCTCTGCGTTGTTGCGCATCCTGAAGGCCACCTTGTAGAACGCTTACCCGGAGATCAGAGGCTGAATGCCCTTGACTGCTGAAGTGTTCCCCGACTGGAAGGGAACATTCCTGCCTGGTGATTGTCGCGCCATGTCTGTTCATTCATTGTCGCAGCGACCATGCATGGCGGAAACAGCGGCGTCACACCCGCACTGATTCCGCTACTGGTGAGGGGCTAGCACCATGTGAAAAACCTGCAGAAGGCGCAAAATCACCGGGTCCATGCTGGAGACGCGCAGGGCTGAAAAACTGCAGCCAAGCATATGCTTACATCCCCCACACACGCACCGATCATGCCCGTAAAGATGGCGGCAGTTGTGCTGGACTGCGTCCCACCTCTTGGTCACCCCCAGTACTCCCCCCTGGCCCTGGCAGAAGCCTCCCGGCCAGCGGCACGGCTTTCGGGGAAGTATGGCGGTGCTGAACACTGTCCCTACACCCTCGCTCTCCGCAGCCGCCACGCCAGGCTCACGACTGTTCAGACCACATGTGGTCCGTGCCATCGGGAACATGGCCCATCGGAGGCGGAGCATCGCAGGTGGGCCCGATAATGATATGCAAATGTGGTTGCGGCTGCGTGCGGTGCGCATCTCGATGACACCGATATGGATGGGGAGGAGCATCGCGACCCAGAGTCAAACCGGCAGCTGCCGCGATTTCGCCGTTGGGAGCCATTCTCCGCCCGATCACTATTCCGATTTCAGCAATGGGCAATGGAGAATCCCGCCGGTGATCTTTGAGTTTGACTAATGTTTGACTAATTTACTAGAGTTCTTCTAAGATGTAACAAGCTAAGTGGATAATGGAGATCCTGATGGAAGCAAATTTGGTCTATTGCATTTGCTGCTCCCAATGTGGGGCAGGATTCTCTAACCCAGGGCCGGGTCGGAGAATCGCCTGGGAGCGCGATTCGCATGACGATGCTAATTTGGTCCGCTGATTCTCCGGTCACCGGAGAATCGCCGCCATTGGCGCCGGCACGGTCGGGAGACGCTCTACGCGGCCTCCCCCGGCGATTCTCTGCACGGGATGGGCCGAGTGGCCACCGGGTCCCGCCGGCGCCGTTCACATGTGGTCCTACCTGGCGGGACCTCGGCGTCCATCCCGCAGGGGGCAGCCTGGTGGGGGGTAGGGGGGATCCGACCCCTGGGGAGGCCTCCACCATGGCCTGGCACGCGATCGGGGCCTATTGATCGGCGGGCCGGCTTCTCCTGGTGGGGGCCTCTTTTACTCCACGCTGGGCCCCTGTAGCTCTATGCATGTTGCGTCGGCGCCGGTGCGCAGAAGGAAACTAGCGCACATGCACGTGTTCGCACCAGTCATAAAGCGCATGCGCAGACCCGCGGCGTCCGTTTGTCACCGGTATTGGTAGCTGGTGCTGTGCTGGCCCCTGTAGGGCGCAGGATCGCTGATCCTGGGGGCCTGTTGACGACATCGTAAAACGCAACAGTGTTTACGACGGTGTCAACACTTCGCCTCAGGATCAGACAATCCCACCCGTGGTCTCCTCAATATCGGAAAGATCAAACGCAGACTGCGTGATCGCTTTGCTGAGCACCTTCGGTCTGTGTGCATTCAGGACCCTGACCTTCCCGTTACTTGCCATTTTAACACATGACCCTGCTCCCATGCCCAGATGTCTGCCCTTGGCCTGCTCCAATGTTCCAATGAAGCTCAATGCAACCTGGAGGAATAACATCTCATCTTCCGGTACAGCATTCCGATCTCAACATCAAATTCAACTTCAGATGATTAGCCCACCTCGACCCATTTGCTTACATCCCATTTCATTTTAACTGTCTTTTACCATTTCTTTCTTTCTTGTCATTCCTTTATATATATTTACCCCCCCCCCCATCTTATCCATCTTTTCTTACCCTTTTTCCCCTTTGATTCCTCCTTCCCCTCCCCCCACATCTCCATCTGTCAGTTTACCCTCTGATGTTAGTTTCTCTGCTGTTTGGCCTTTCACACCTTTTGTTCTCTCTGGGGACTGCCATTAGAACTCTTTCCCTTGGTTTCTGTGGCTATGACTCACCTTTCATTCTCACTCCACAGTATACATATTTCCCACTTTGTCTTTTAGCTTTGACAAAGGGTCATCTGGACTCGAAACGTTAGCTCTTTTCTCTCCCTACAGATGCTGCAAGACATGCTGAGATTTTCCAGCATTTTCTCTTTGGATCCTATAGATGTAGTGTACTGGATTCTCCGATTTTGAGGTTATGTCCCCACGCCGGCGTGGGAACGGTAGCGTTTTACGACAGAAAAAATGGTATAAAACGGCCACCCATCGTCCATTTGGCTGGAGGCTAGCATCAAGGCAGCTTAGAGTTGGATTGGATTGGATTGGATTGGATTTGTTTATTGCCACGTGTACCGAGGTACAGTGAAAAGTATTTTTCTGCAAGCAGCTCAACAGATCATTCAGTACATGGGAAGAAAAGGGAATTGAACAAAATTCAAGAAAATACAAGAAAATACATAATAGGGCAACACAAGATATACAATGTACTACATAAGCATTGACATCGGATGAAGCAGACAAGGGTGTAGTGTTAATGAGGACAGTCCATAAAAGGGTCATTTAGGAGTCTGGTGACAGTGGGGAAGAAGCTGTTTTTGAGTCTGTTCGTGCGTGTTCTCAGACTTCTGTATCTCCTGCCCGATGGAAGAAGTTGGAAAAGTGAGTAAGCCGGGTGGGAGGGATCCTTGATTATACTGCCTGCTTTCCCCCGGCAGCGGAAGGTGTAGATGGAGTCCATGGATGGGAGGCAGGTTCATGTGATGGACTGGGCGGTATTCACGACTCTCTGAAATTCCTTGCGGTCCTGGGCCGAGCAGTTGTCATACCAGGCTGTGATGCAGCCCGATAGGATGCTTTCTATAGTGCATCTGTAAAAGTTGGTAAGGGTCAATGTGGACATGCCGAATTTCCTTAGTTTCCTGAAGAAGTATAGGCGCTGTTGTGCTTTCTTGGTGATAGCGTCGACGTGAGTGGACCAGGACAGATTTTTGATGCTGTGCACCCCTAGGAATTTGAAACTGCTAACTATCTCCACCTCGGCCCCGTTGATGCTGACAGGGGTGTGTACAGTACTTTGCTTCCTGAAGTTGATGACCAGCTCTTTAGTTTTGCTGGCATTGAGGGAGAGATTGTTATCATTACACCACTCCACTAGGTTCTTTATCTCCCTCCTGTATTCTGACTTGTCATTATTCGAGATCCGGCCCACTATGGTCGTATCGTCAGCAAACTTGGAGATGGAGTTGGAACCAAGTTTTGCCACGCGGTCGTGTGTGTACAGGAAGTAGAGTAGGGGGCTAAGTACGCAGCCTTGCGGGGCACCGGTATTGAGGACTATTGTGGAGGAGGTGTTGGTGTTCATTCTTACTGTAAGAAGTCTTACAACACCAGGTTAAAGTCCAACAGGTTTGTTTCAAACACGAGCTTTCGGAGCACGGCTCCTTCTTCAGGTGAATGGAAAGGCTTGTTCCAGAAATGTTTATATAGACACAGTCAGAGATGCCCCGGAATGCGAGCACCTGCAGGCAATCAAATCATCAAAGATGCAGAGAGAGAGGTAACTCCAGGTTAAAGAGGTTTTCATTTTCACTTCATTCTTACTGATTGTGGTCTGTTGGTCAGAAAATCAAGGATCCAGTTGCAGAGTGGAGAGCCAAGTCCTAGGTTTTGCAGCTTTGCTATGAGCTTGGCTGGGATTATGGTGTTGAAGGCGGAGCTGTAGTCAATAAATAGGAGTCTGATGTAGGAGTCCTTGTTTTCGAGATGCTCTAGGGATGAGTGTAGGGCCAGGGAAATGGCGTCTGATGTGGACCGGTTGCGACGGTATGCAAATTGAAGTGGGTCAAGGCGTTCCGGGAGTATGGAGGTGATGCGCTTCATGATCAGCCTCTCGAAGCACTTCATTACAACTGACGTCAGGGCCACCGGGCGGTAGTCATTGAGGCACATTATCTGGTTATTCTTTGGCACCGGTATGATGGTGGTCTTCTTGAAGCAGGTGGGGACCTCGGAGTGGAGTCGGGACAGGTTAAAGATGCCCGCGAATACCTCTGCCAGCTGGTCCGCGCAGGCTCTGAGTGCACGACCAGGGATCCCGTCCGGGCCCATCGCCTTCCGAGGGTTCACTTTCAGGAAAGCTGATCTGACTTCGGAAGCTGTGATGGTGGGTATGAGTGAATTATGGGTTGCTGGGGCACTCGATAGCGGGTTGTTGGTTACCTATTCGAACCGAGCATAGAATGCATTAAGTTCATTGGGGAGGGGTGCACTGCTGCCAGAGATACTGCTCGGCTTCGCTTTGTAGCTCGTTATGTTGTTTAGTCCTTGCCACAACCGCCGAGAGTCTGTCTGTGACTCTAGTTTAGTTTGATATTCTCTCTTGGCATCTCGGATGGCTTTGCGGAGGTCGTACCTGGATTTCTTGTACAGGACAGTGTCGTCTGCCTTGAATGCCTCAGATCTGTCCTTCAGTAGGGAGTCAATCTCGCGGTTGAGCCATGGTTTCCGGTTGGGGAACGTACGTACTGCTTTCTTTGGCACACAGTCGTCCACACATTTGCTGATGAAGTCTGTGATGGTGGGGGCATACTCATTTAAGTTAGTCGCTGAGTTCTTAAATATGGACCAGTCCACTGTCTCTAAGCAGCTCTTCTGTCTCCTCGGACCAGCACTGCACAACCTTCTTAGCTGGATTCTCCCGCTTGCGTTTCTGCTTGCAAGCCGGTCTGTTTTCCCAAAATGCGGTCGGGGAATGGAACGGTAGGCGCCCTTGATTTTTGAGTAGCAGTGGTCAAGAGTGTTGTCGCCCATGGTGGGACAGGAGATGTGGAATTTTGGCAGTACACACTTGAGGTTGGCCTTGTTGAAGTCTCCGGCCACGATGAACAAGGCCTCTGGGTATTCTGTTTCATAGTTGTTGATGACTGTGTACAGTTCATCCAGCGCCTTCCTCACTTCTGCCTGGGGTGGGATGTAGATCGCTGTGATAATGGTTGAAGTGAACTCACGTGGAAGGTAGTATGGGCGGCACTTAACGGTCAGGTATTCCAGGTCTGGGGAGCAGTAGGTCGTCAGGGTCACCACATCCAAGCACCAGGAGGAGTTGATGAGGAGGCAAACCTCTTCACCCTTCGCCTTGCCTCAGGATGTTGTGCGGTCCGCCCGGTGAATAGAGAAGCCTTCAGGTTGTATGGCACAGTCCGGTGAGGCGGGGGTGAGCCATGTCTCTGTGAAACAGAGCACACAGCAGTCTCTTACTTCCCTCTGAGATATAAGTCTGGCGTTACATTCATCCAGCTTGTTTTCAATCGCTTGGACATTTGCCAGGAGTATGCTGGGAAGAGGGGTCCTGAAACCGCGTTGCTTCAGTCTAACCTGCAGACCGCTGCGTTTCCCTCGCTTTCTCGGTTGGCGGCTGCTGTTGGATGATCCTGGGATCCGATGGGAGACGTCAGCCCTTGTGGAAGGTAGGTGGTTGTGTCTGGCGGGGTCCAGGGCGCTAGCGGGGTCCAGGGCGCTGTTTACGTGTCCGGGGTCACATCTGGCAGGGTCCCGGGCGCTGGTTGAGGTAGAGGGGTTGCTGGGGGGGGGGGGGGGTGGCTTTGCGATCTGGATGGGTCCTGGGGTTCTGCGGCCGCTGGAATACCTTGCAGCATACTCGGGTCCTCGGGCACGGTCTCCGCAGTTTCTGGGGTCGTGGGCAGGGGCTTCCTGAGGCAGATTGGGCTGGGCCCCATGGTCTGTTTCCTCCCTGGGCGCTCCTGAGGTCGGATCTTGAAGTCGGCATGGTGGGGCCTCCATGTGGATTTTTCTTTCTTCCATCTCCAGGTAGGTCGGGTTGCTGGGCGGGCCTCTCCGGGTCGGGTCGCTGGGCGGGTCTCTCGGGGTCACGTTGGGTTGGGCCTAGCAGTTGAGGGTCGGGTCGGGAGCTCCGGGGACTAGGCTGGGCGATCTGGGGGTTGGCGTTGGTAGTTAGGCCAGGTTTGGACCGAGGCCCGGATCGGCTCCAAATCGAGGTCGGGGCTTCACTTCCGGTTTGGGCCCAATCTTCTTCCAGGTCACGGAGGTCAGGTCGGGATGGGTCAAAAGGTCTCCAAGGGCCTTGGTGGCTCTAGCTGCCGATACAGCCCGGAGAATTGCCGGGTCTGTGTCCGCACATGCACACGACGACGGCCTACAGTGGCCGCGCTGTGCCCCTCTTTGGGCGGGTCGCACGCCCCGGACCACCCCACCCCCCACAATGCCCCAGCCCCTGCCAAAGTCTCGGATCAGCCTTCCCCGACTGTGGCGGCGCTGGACTGAGTCTACAGCCGCCACGCCGAGTTCCTGACAGATAGGACCAGAGAGACCCACGGGGTTGGGAACTTGGCCGCTCGGGGACAGAGCATCGGGGGCGGGCCTCAGGCAACATCCTGAGGCTGTCGATATGTCACGCGATGTACTCCTAGAGCACCGCTTTGGAGGTGGCGGAGCATCGCAAAGGCACCCCCCCCCCCCCCACCCCCGATTTGGTCGTAAACTTTGATTCTCCAGCCGATCACCGAACGCGGTTTCGGCATCGCGACCGGAGAATCCCGCCCAGTATATTTGGACTTCCGGATGCCGTTTGATAAGGTGCCACACAGAAGGTTAATTCACAAGGTTAGATTACTTAGGGTTCAGGGTAATGTATTAGCTTGGATAGAAGGCTGGCTGATGGACAGAAGACAGAGAGTCGGGATAAATAAGCCTTCTTCTGGATGACAAGATGTAACTAGTGGGCTGCCACAGGATTCAGTCCTTGGGCCCCAGCTATTTACAATCTATATTAATGACATTGATACAGGGATTGAAGGTACTACAGCCAAGTTTGCAGATGATACTAAAATAGGTGGGACAGTAAGTTAAAATGAGGAAATAAAAATCTTACAAAAAAATATAGATACGTTAGGAAAGCGGGTCAAAATGTGGCAGGTAGGGCAACACGGTGGCCTAGTGGTTAGCACAACCGCCTCACGGCGCTGAGGTCCCAGGTTCGATCCCGGCTCTGGGTCACTGTCCGTGTGGAGTTTGCACATTCTTCCCGTGTCGCCGTGGGTTTCGCCCCCACAACCCAAAAAACGTGCAAGCTAGGTGGATTGGCCACGCTAAATTGCCCCTTAATTGGAAAAATGATTGGGTACACTAAATTTTTTTTTTTTTTAAATGTGGCAGGTGGAGTTTAACGTGGATAAGTGTGAGGTCGTCCATTTTGGTCAAAAAAATGTAAAAGCGACTTATTATTGAAATGGGGGGAGACTTTGGGATGTTCCAGTGCAGAGGGACCTGGTAAAGCAGATAATAAGGAAAGCGAATGGAATGGTGCCATTTATAGCTAAAGGAATAGAGTATAAAGGTAAGGAAGTGTTGTTCCAATTGGCCAAGGCATTGGTGAGACTGCATCGAGAGTATTGTTCATAGTTTTGGTCCCCTTATTTGAGGAAAGATGCAGTGGCATTGGAGGCAGGTCAGAGAAGGTTCACTGAATTGATTCCAGTGATGAAGGGTTTGTCGTATGAAGAGAGTTTAAGCAGTTCAGGCTGATACTCTCTGGGATGCAGAAGAATGAGGGAAGATCAAATTGAGTTATATAAGGTGATAAAAGTTATGGATATAGTAGATGTGGATGCCTCCTCTTGTAGGGCATTCAGAACGAGAGGTCATAGTCTCAGGATAAGGAGTAGCAAATTTAAAGCAGAGACGAGGAGAAACTACTTCTACCAAAGGGTCGTGAACCTGTGGAAGTCTCTAACCCAGAATGCGGTGCATGCTGGGACAGTGTGTAAATTAAATGTGGAGAGACACAGATATTTAATTAGTAATGGGTTGAAGGGTTATGGAGAACTGGCAGGATGGTGGAGTTGAGGCCAAGATGAGATCAGCCATGATCGTATTTAATGGTGGAGCAGGCTGGAGAGGCTAAACTATATACTCCTGCTTCTAGTTCTGATGTTCTAAGAAATAACTATTTTGGCTAATTCCACCTTCCAGCTCTTGGTCTGTAGCCCTGAAGGTAACAGCATCTCAAGCACAAATTTGGTGTTGTTGATTAATATTGGGTTATGGGGAGAAGGTAGGAGAATGGGGATGAGGAACACATCAGCCATGATCGAATAGCAGAGCAGACTCAATAGGCAGAATAGCCTAATTCTGCTCCTATATCTTATGGTCAGCGCAGAGTCTATGACAGACTCGGAAAGCAGCATGCCTGTATGGAAGAATCCCATGCAAGACTATATTTGGAACTGTGCATACTTGAAGCCTGCTAGTAGAAGCGTTATGTTAAATGCAAGCCTCAAGATCTCATCATCGAACAATCGCAACATCGATTTACAAATGTCTAATTTGTGTGTATAATCTTTGTGCAGAATTTGGGTTGAGTAGATTAATGTTAAAGATGGTATAAAAATGCTAAAGGGGAAGGGATGCGATGGATTGAGGCACCTGTCTCTTTAAGACAGCACAGCAGAGAGGCGTCACCTGGCTCCAGGGACAAATGGGACCGAGAGTGGGTGATCACCGCAGAGGGTGAAGTCCCCTCCCAGGCAGAATACATCGGGGAGCCATGTAGTAAAGATGTAAAAGCTGGAGAAGCAGCTCTGTGCTGCTCCAGGGCAGTGAGGTCAGGGGGCTCTGTACCATTGTTCCTTGTTATCGATAAACTCTGTTCAAATGAAGAGCCTCTGCCTCGTTGCTGCCAGGCTACAACATTGTTAATGACCTGTACTTATGTACACAGGGAAATTTGTAGGTGACATAAAATTCTTAAATAATAAACAATGAGGTGGATAGCAAGAGAATTCAGAGAGACATGGACAGGCACATGGCAGATGAAATTTAATACAAAGAAGCATCAATTGATAAATTTTGTTGGGAAATTTCTGGAATTGTGCCAGAGAAGAAGGAGCTTTCATTATGTGGAGAGAGGGAAGAAGCTAAGGAGTTCTCCTTAGAGCAGAGGTAGTTAAGAGGTGAACTGATAGAGGTTCTGAGATTGATGGCTGGTTTTGTTAGAGGAAACAAGGAGAAGCTGCTTCCAGTCATGGCCAGCGGTTACAGATTTAAGGTGATGGACAAATGTGCCAAAGAGGAAGCATGTTTTTAAACAGCAAAACTTTTCTGGAATGGACTACCTGAAAAAATGGTGGTGGAAGCAGGTTCAATGGTAACTTTCAAACGGGAAATGGATAAATACGAGAAGAGAAAAATATTGCAGGGCAATGGCAGAAAGTGAGAGGAATTGGGACAAGTTTGATAACTATCAAAGAGCCTGCACAGGCACTGTGAAATGAATGGCCTTCCTCTGTGATGTATTATTTCATGCTTCTATGACATCAATGTTTCTGGCCTCTTGTTAGATTTTATATTAACACCACTATCCACATTCCTCTTGCTAAACATTTTCTCAGGCTGAGCCAGACTGTTTGCAATCACTGCACACACATTGATCCAGTGTTGAGCTTTGAACACCATTCTCGCTCCATTAAAAAGAGTGACAACTCTCACCTTCATTCTATTGCCCATCTCTATTCCACCGCAACCAATCAGCTGCTGAAACGCTCATTCACACCTTTGCCACTTCCGGACTCCATTACTCCAGCTCTCTGGCTGGTTTCCCACATCCTACACCCTCCACAGATTGTGGGTCAACCAAAGCTCTACCAAACTTATCCTATCCAATATCAGTTTGCCCATCATCCCTCTATCCATTGAGCCACATTTTCTCCTGGTCCCCCAAACTCACCAATTAAACATTCTTACTCTTCGACTTAACTCCCTCCAGGTTTCACCCTTCCACTTTCTGCGACCCCTTCCAACTTGAGACTCCTTCCTTTTCTGCTGACTCTGGTTTCTTGTGCATTCCCTCTTTCACCCTGTTTTTGATAGCTGTCCCTTCAGAGGCTCAGCATGTGCTCTCTAGAAATCTCTCCCTGAGCCTATCAATCTCTTTGACTCTTTCTTCTCCCTTTGAGACCCGATTAAAATGTCCCTTTTTCTCAAAGCTTCTGGTCACTCTTCAACTCTCCTTCAAGTAGTGCCAATTTTCCTCACACCTCTATGAAGTACCTTGCCACATTTTCCACCTAAAGGTACTTTGTAATGTTCTTGTGGGGACCTCTTTTTCAGTCTTTTTGATTTTCTGTCATTTACATGAGGAAAAGGTGGAAATAGCGAAATATTAAGATATTTTGAGTAAAATAATCTTCATAAATGAAGCATAGTCAAGGTGAATTCTCAAAAAAGGCCATGAAAGGTTAACATGCTTAAACCTTACAAAAGGGCCAAACCTAGTATTCAGTCATTCCTTTGGGAAATGATAAAAGTGCCCTGAGGTAAAGGTTCCTGTAATGAAAGTGATACAAGATCTGGCAAGCTCACACAATCTAGTAAAATGCTTCATGGAATTATATCATGGTTCAAAAGGACATCTAAAGAAAACAATGGGATCAGTATGACCAGGCAGTGCAAAGTCTTTGTTTGTGTGAGTGTTAGTTTTAGGATACTTGATCCATTGCTTTTGGATATGTTTGCTTGCTGCTCTGGGTCTCACTACCCTGGCCTATCCAGTCTTCTATCAATATTTTGCTAGTCACATATGTCCCAGAGTGCTGAAATGAGCCTGGATAGACGCCGAATAGGAAAGATTTGCACTTAGATTAAGTTTCATCTTTTTCCACATTAGGAATCACCCTGAGTTTAAGATGCATTTAGATTTAAATGACAGTTGATGAAAGAACTTTTGACGAGTAAGATTAAACAAAGTCTCTGGCATCGACCAATTAATCACGATTGGTGTTCATACAGTATGTTTTAACAAGGTTCTGAATAAAACTAAACCAATCTGAAGCCATTGATTTTCAGTTTACATTTTTCCAGCACTGAATCAATCTGAATTTGCTCTGTTAAACAAGTGCCCAAGGTGATGGGACCACCACCAATGCATAATGTGGCCTAACAGTAATCTGGCTTCATCCTGCTGTGCTTCAGCATAAATAAGATTCTTTAAATCACCAGACTTGAAAGATAGAGGCCATGTACAAACCAGTAGTCTGTCACTCTGATCTGATGCCTTGAGGAGATAATTTGGATACTTGAGAGATTGTAAAACACCTACAAGCGCAATGACTGAGAGATCGTGGGGTTTATCAGAATGGATTCATTCTCATTGAACAGTAAGATGTCAAGGCTCCCTGTTATCAGGTGCCAGAAAGCTCTTTCCTGCCTTCGTCATCATAATGAGAATCCTCCCAGCTGGTGTGTCTCCTCTTCCATTGTGAGATCGACACTAGATAAATTAAGTAAAATAAAAATGTACAGCTTGATGATGAAATTAGGGGGGGGGGGGCGGAGGGGTACAGTGCTGGGCAGAATTTGTTCTGATTATTGCTCCCCCCTGCAAAATCATCCTTGCATCAACAACCTCTCACCCTCCCATGCATCTTCTTGATGGAAAAATCAAGTTCTATACAGATCAGACCCTATTATCTTTTTGAAAATCAGTATTCATGTAATTTGGGAAGCCAGTAAATGTAAATGACAAGCAGGTTCTGCAATGTAAGCTGAAATATTATGTATGCAAACTCAATACTGTATCTCGGCATTAACAGAAACATCCTGAAACACACAACATGCCAATCAGCATCCATGAAGATAACAGACAAGTCAATACTTTGGGTGTAGACAATTATATTGGCATCCAAAATATTGACTCATGACGTGTGTTCTCCACATTTGTTGACTTGACTGCTTTTATCTTTTCCAGAATGTTCTATTTTTGTTTCAATTTTTAGTAACTGCATTATTTTGGGTTTTACTGGGCTGCCCTTAACCTTCGTAAAAAGTGAAGAACACGATACACTGTGATATTCTTATCATTGTTTCTGACTATCTCAAGCTTATCCATATCTTAAGCTTAAATTCCTGGTGTCCCTTTCAAGTTTCTGATGACAAACAAAAGCGACATTAATTCAGAGTAAGCCTAAGATCTTTCAACCATTGCTGGAATCTAAATTATCTTCTTAAAACATATGGGGAAACGAATGGACATCAGTTGAGCACATGGTTTACATCTTTCTGTTCTGCTCAGCAAAGAGTTGCATTTGGAACAAACACTGCTGGATGATTTATGACTTCAATGGAAAATAATCTAAAGTCAGATTATTGATGACCCTCCATAACATTTTATGGCTGCATGTTGCTTTGACACTTTTGCTTCCAGAGAAGATTCAAATTTGCCTGACTTTGTGCAGTAAAAGATTGTAATTTGATACTTCTGAAATATTCAAATACTTTGGGCGGAATTCTCCCAAAGGCCTGATGCCGTCGTGAAACCCGTAGAGGTTCACGACAGCATCGGAGCCTCTCCTGGCCCCCTATTCTCCCCCCGCCGGGAGGCTAGGAGGGCCGTGCCGGGAAACTCGGCTGCGGGGCCTTGTCGCTGGCGTCAAGGCCCGGTGCGCTGAGAATGATGCGGCCGACGCACCTAATGACGTCAGCCGCGTATGCGCAGGTTGGCCGGCTCCAATCCGCGCATGCGTGGTTGCCGTCTTCCCCTCTGCCGCCCTGAAAGATGTGGCGGCTTGATCTTGCGGGGCGGCGGAGGGGAAAGAGTGCGTCCCATTGAGATGCCGGCCCGACGATCGGTGGGCACCGATCGCGGGCCTGTCCCCTCCCGTGCACAGTCGTGGTGCTCAGCCCCCTCTAGGCCCCCCACAAGCCCCAAACGGGCATCTCACACCGTGTTCATGACGGCAGCGACCAGATGTGGTTGCCGCCGTCGTGAAACGGTCGCGGACGGCAGGCCGCTCGGCCCATCCGGGTCGGAGAATTGCAGGCAGCCGTGAAAAACGGCAGCCCGCGATTCTCCGAGCGACATGTCGCAAAACGCGGACACGCCATTTTGGGGGGGTGGGAGAATTGCGGGTGGTGGAACAGCGGACCTCCCGCGATTCTCCCACCAGGCGTGAGGAGCGGAGAATTCCGCCCTTTATGTCTTGATATTGCGCACAAGGACTTCTGGTGACGTACTGAGCAGTCACATATCAGGTGGCTCTCCTCCAGAAAAAAATAAAATAGGCACTTTTGGCCAAATTTCGCCAGGAAAATTCGCACTCATTCTACCTGGCATCGACCAATTAATCACAATTGGTGTTCATACAGTATGTTTTAACAAGGTTCTGAATAAAACAAAACCAATCTGAAGCCATTGATTTTCAGTTTACATTTTTCCAGCACTGACTCAATCTGAATTTGCTCTGTTAACAAGTTCCCAAGGAAGAGGCAAGTGGGAGCTCAAGAGGCCGCAGGGAAGTTAGAAGCAGTGGAAAAAGACATGAATAGCGAGTGATCGAATTGACGGACCCAAGAGGCGAGGGGACGCGGCCACCCCTGAGAGAGAAACACTGATGACCCCAAACAACGGGCTCCACCCCCCGCCCCCGCCCCACCCGCTGCCGACCACCCCCCCCCACCCCGCCTAACCTGGAGATGGATGGACATTCCTGACTAAGGAATTGACTGCGATGAGGGAGGCAATCAAAATGGACATCCAGGTGGCGGTCAAACTGGCAGTCGCGGAGGCTCTGGTCGCTATGCAGACAACGATTGACGGAATAGGGAAGAAGCTGGAAACTCAGGGGAGGACGATCTAGGAGCCTGAAAAGGCATCGACTGACCAGAGCGACAAGATGGTTGCTCTGGAGGCCAAAATGAAAAGTTTGGTGGCAATCCAGGGGAGCCTGAAGGGGAAGGCCGAGGATCAGGAGAGCCGGCCTCGGTGCCAAAACATCTGAATTGTCAGCCTGCCAGATGAGATCGAGACCAGGGACCCGACATACTATATGGCCCAGGTGCTGGGCAACTTGGTCGGAAGGTACAGCTTCCCCAAACCGCCAGAGATTGACAGGGCCCACAGGTCACTCCGACCAAAGCCCAAGGCCGGGAGCAGCCAAGGGTGATAATCGGCAAACTACACATGTACAAGGATTAGGAGAAGATCCTGCGTTGTGCTCGGCAGACAAAAGTGAGCAGCTGGAAAGGACACAGAATACGGCTATGACAAGACATTGGAGCAGACTTGGCAAAGTGAAGGGCCAAGTTCAACCAAGCAAAATCAGCCCTGTACAAAAACTTTGGAATACTATTCCCAACCAGGCTCTGAGTGAGATTCCAGAACAGAGAACATTATTTTACCACACCAGCAGAGGCGAACAAGTTTGTGTGGATAAATGGCCTCGACAGAAAGCAGACAAGGCAGCGATGAGGAAGATGCAAGAAGAGAAAGGAGAAAGAAAAGTAATGGACATGAACAATGTTTGTGTGGACAGCACTGCCTGGCTGTGAGCAAGAGCACCAGCTCACAGGGAGGAAAGGGCAAGGACAGCAGAGTGTAGGAAAGAGGGAAGAGGAGATCGAGGGGACCACAGTTGATCGGGCATAGGGAGGGGGTAAGAACAGCCCCGGGAGGGGGGCTACCACACTAGCGGGGATAGCTCAAACCAGGAGGTATGAAAGCAAGGGGGGCCACGGCGCATCTCCCAGTGGGGAGGGAGAGTCTGGAGGGGGGGGGGGGACAACCACAGGGGCAGGGAAGGGGAAGGATTGGATTGGATTTGTTTATTGTCACATGTACCGAGGTACAGTGAAAATTATTTTTCTGAGAGTGGCTCAAACAGATCATTTAGTACATGATAATAAAATAAAATTTTAAAAAAGTACATAATAGGGCGACACAAGGTACACAATGTAAATACATCGGGTGAAGCATACAGGAATGTAATATTAACCAGGTCAATCCATAAGAGGGTTGTTTAGGAGTCTGGTAACAGCGGGGAAGAAGCTGTTTTTGAATCTGTAGTGAATTGGGAGGGGGGCATGAAGGTTAGGGGAGGGTAGAAAGGGGGACAGAGGGCAAAAGGGACCACAGGGGGAACATAATGAGAAGGAAGAGAACGGTTTTAGATTGGCTTCAGCAGGTCAGTTTCGGGTTGATGGAACAAGATGGCACCGTAAGCAGCCACATTGGAGGCTCCCTGAACAAAGGGAAACCCCAGAGTGCAAGGGCTTACACATATTGCATACACACAGTTGGCAGCCATGTTGAGCGCCCTCTGGGCAAAAGGAAATTCCAGAGCTCCGGGGTGCGGCCTTAATGGTAATAACGGTGACTGTGGCCATTTTGGATGGCCTTCTAACAAAGGGGCGCATCTACCAGGTAAGTATGGTTGAAACCCCCCCCCCCCCAGCCAGGATTATCACCTGCAATGTTAGGGGACTTAATGGCCCAGTGAAAAGATGCAGGGTGGCATGGTGGTGTAATGGTTATCACTGCTGCCTCACGGCGTCGAGGACCAAGGTTCGATCCTGGTCCCAGGCCACTGTCAGTGTGGAGTTTGCACATTCACCCTGTGTCTGCATGGGTCTCACCCCCACAACCCAAAGATGTGCCATTGAGTTGGATGCTCCACGTTAAACTGTCCTTAATTGGAAAGAAAAGATCCAGAATCTTCGCCCATCTGAGAAGTTTGAAAGTCGACATAGTCTTCCTCCAAGAGATGCACCTGAGGGAGAAGAACCTACTGAGGGTAAGGAAGGGCTGGGTGGGATAGACCTACCATTCCTGCTACGGGACAAGGGCAAGGAGAGTAGTTATTTTGATAAGCAAGAGGACAGTGTTTGTGGCGACACAAACTGTTACGGACCAAGGAGGACGGTACATCATGGTCAGCGGTGTCCTAGATGGGGCACCAGTAGTCCTGGTAAATGTGCAGGTGCCCAATTGGGACAACACAAAATTTGTAAAGAAAACCATGGCAGAAATCCCCCACATCGACACACACCGACTGATCATGGGGGAAGAGACTTTAACTGTGTACAGGACCCATTGACTGTCCAATCAAACCCCAGAATGGGGAAAAAGACAGGCATGGTGAGGTAACTGGGAATGTTCATGGAGCAGATGGGGCAGTGGACTCACGATAGTTCCTATACCCTGGTGAGAAGGAATTCTCGTTCTTCTCATGAGTAGACAAGCTCTATACCTGCATCAACTTCTTTATAGTGGGGAAATCGGTGCTTCCAGAAATAGTCAGGGAGAGAGAGAGAGAGAGAAGAACACAAGAATCCCTAAGACAACACTGCAGAGGAGAAGAAGCATGGGTGGCCTGGCCCTCCCGAACTTGCAAGACTATCGCTGGGCAGCCACAGCTGAGAGGGTGAGGGAATGGGTAAGGGAACCGAACGCAGAATGGGTGAGGATGGAGGAGTCCTCCTGCACAGGAACGACCCTCCGAGCCCTCGCCATGACTACGCTCCCATCCCCACCAGCAAAGCACACATCCAGCCCTGTGGTAGTAGCAACCAGATGAGACAACACTTCGGTTTAATCAAGATGTCTACCATGGCCCCCATGTGCAGCAACCATAGGTTCCATTCAGCCATGCTAGACACCACATTTAAGAAGTGGAGACAGGATGGGGGGATGCTAGTGATCAGGGACTTTTACATGGGGGACAGACTTGTGACCTTAGAAGAGCTGATGGAGAGACTGGAACTACTGAACAGACAGGAACTCCAACATTTACAAGTCCAAAACTTTCTCCGCAAGGAGACAGTGAGGTATCCTGGAGCCCCGAGAGACACAATGTCGGGAGAGCTACTGCACACGGACACTATGGAAAAAGGCAACCGCGGGGACAAATATGGACGACTTTTAGAAGGGACACGTTCACCACTGGACAGAACAAGGCAGAAGTGGGAGGAAGAATAAGGGATGGAAGTAGGGTAGGGACTCTGGAGCGAAGCGCTGAGTAGGGCCAACTCCACCTCCTCCTGCGCAAGGCTCAGCCTAATGCAGCTGAAAATGGTGCACAGAGCACACATGACAAGAAGCCGAATGAGCAGGTTCTTCCCGGAGATGGAGGATAAATGTGAACTGTGCCATGGAGGCCCTGCCAACCACACTCACATGTTCTGGGCAATCCTGCTCTGCTGGCGATCAGCAGCACCACCCACAGCTGCAGACTGACTGGCACACCTGTCGGAATTTCTCCATCTGGAGATGATCAAATACACCATCCAAGGACGAGGGCTTCCACAAAGCGTGGGGGCAATTCATCAGCCTGTTCCAGGACCTGTTTGCAGCCAACAATGGATAGAAAGGGGGGAGGGGAAAGGGGAGACACATGAGAACCACCAGGGCCACTGAAAGAAGCCAAAATGAGGTGGGGTCAACAGGGGAGAGACCAAAGGAGATGCCAGGAGGGAACCCATTGAAAGGCCAATGCAGAGGGCCCCCCACAAAGCTATAAGAGAAAAACAATCTCTTGTTTCAAAGAGTCTCAAAACTCTTGGGTCTCAAAAACAGTAGAAAATGGGAGGGGGGGGGGGGGTGTTTAAAAAGGAACAATATGTAAATTGTAAATATTAACTGTTTCAGTCATATCCTGTACAGTGTAGAAATGTGAACTTCAACATAAAAAAAAAACAAATTGCGTACAATGTGCTGAGACTCAGAGGCTAGACTGTAGCTGAATGTAACTGCATATTGAGGACCATATTCTACTCAGGAGGCATATGCAGTAAGTAACCTGAAATATGTCCTTCCCTACCTGTACATCTATTTCACAGCTTTCCCCAGAGAACAGCCAATATTGGGGAATTAACACATGTAAAATAATGAGCGGGATTCTCCGAGCCTCCACGCTGAAATCACACTCGGCACAGGGGCGGAGAATGGGGCATCAGACCCGCAATCGGGTCCAACGCTTTCCCGCGATTCTTCGCGGACCGGAGAATTGCAGCCAGTCACGCCCGCGTGGTCGCACGGCACCAGTCGGGAGCCCTTGAAAGAGGCCCCCACGGCAATTCTCCGCCAACAACTGGCTGAGTTCCCGCCGGCGTGGTTCACTCATGGTTCCACCCGGCGGGCACTCGGAGTAGCAGCTGAGGATACAGTCCGCGGCCGCCCTGGCGGGGGCGGGGGGATCCGTCACCAGGGGAGGCCTCCAGGCCCGCGATTGGGGGCCACCGATCGAAGGGCGTGCGCGATCTGGGGGGGGGGGGGCGATATTTACGGGGCCGGCCCACTGTGTGGGTTCGCCATGTTGCGCGGGGCCGCCGCAGCTGAGTGGACTACTCCGTGGCCCTGCTCGCCCCCTTCAAAACGGAGAATCACTCTGGACTTTCTAGTAAAAAGTCCAGAATGATTTGCACCCATTTTCTCACGGGCGTGGGGACATAGCCCCACTATCAGAGAATTCCCCCCACAATGTGTACAAACAGATATCCCACAACAGAGTGGAACACCAATCGCACGTTCCCACCCTCTGAATTTCTTTCCTTAATATTGTTTCACCATGCCTTTCAGTTCTTCCTGTTTTAATTTTTTTCCTTGTACGTTTTCCATTTTGCTCTTATTGCTCATGTTTGTTTCTTGTTTATATTTTCTTTCTCTTTCTTTCTCCTGTCCTTCTCGTCGTCTTTTCATTTCTGTTCTTACTCTCAGCTGTGTCACTCTTCATCCCTTATCTCTAACTGCCTGTATCAAATATTGATTTTCCTCTCTTAACAACTTGCTATAATATACTTCCTTCCAGAAAACACCATTTTACCTGAGTGGCTGACACAAGAGCATGGAGGAAACTAGTGACATGGTGAGAAATTAGGGGAGGTATGGATTTCAAGGAAGATTTCCAAGGTGAAAAGAATTAAAAGGTGGAAGAATTTGGGAACAGAATCCAACACAAAAATGTAATAACTGAAGATTTTTCCACCAACGGTAAAACAGAAGGGTCGGAAACACTGTAGATCTGAGTTGAAAGAGGAAATTACAAAGTCGGGTAAAGTGAAGTAGTTAAGGATCCAACAATGAAATTGAAAATGTTTGAGATGGCTTCTGGGGAGCATAGGAAACCAATCGAACTTGGCAATCTTTTTAAGAGTGCAGGACTTTGGAATGAGGAAAGGCACATACAGCATGGTTCTACATAAATTGGAGTTTATGTAAGGTCGATCATTTATCTTTCATTGCCTTCTGCTTCCTTTCTTGATGCCACCTTTCTTCCTACTTTTTTTTTCATAATTACCCCGATGTCTTACCTCCTTTTTCTCTTTAAGGGCTGGTTTAGCATAGGGCTAAATTGCTGGCTTTGAAAGCAGACCAAGGCAGGCCAGCAGCACGGGTTCAATTCCGTACCAGCCTCCCCGAACAGGCGCCAGAATGTGGCGACTAGGGGCTTTTCATAGTAACTTCATTTGAATTGTGACAATAAGCAATTTTCATTTTTGTTTCTTTTCATTTCATTTACATTTCATTTCAAGTCTCTTTTTTGCCATTCATTGTCCTCAATTGACAACAATTGTCAGAATTGTTCTGACAGTTCTGGAAAACCGGAACTATACCTTCCATCTTCATGGTACTGAATGCTGATTATTGTGACACTGCTGTACTAGGCACCTGAGCATAACATTGTGTGTTTGACGGTGCTGAGTCCGAATTTTCTGTTTCTTAAATAAATCTAGAGTGCCCAATTCATGTTTTCCAATTAAGGGGTAATTTAGCCAATCCACCTACCCTGCACATCTTTTAGTTTGTGGGAGCGAAACCCATGCAAACACGGGGAAAATTTGCAAACTCCACACGAACAGTGACCCAGAGCCGGGATCAAACCTGGGACCTCGGCGCCATCGTGCTGCCCCTTGAGCCAGAATTGATGAAGCTAAAAATAGATGGAAGAGATACTTAAATAGTTGGCAGTGCTCAAAGTAGAAAAGCCACCTGGTCCAGTTGAGATATGTCCTAAGTTGATTAGGGAAGTAAGAACGGAAATAGCAGAGGTTATTATCACAATTTTCCAATCCCCATTAGACATAGGAGCTGTTCCTATACCCTGGTATCATGCGCGGTCAATTCCAGCCCCACTTGACCCAGAGTTACAACACAACTGAATGAACCAATAATTCTTAGAAAAAAACACAAAGACTTTGGCCCTTGGCTGTCCAATAATTACAGTCACCAGGTTTGTAAATGTAAACACAATTATCGTTTATTTATAACAAGAACTATAATGAAATATGCAGCAAACACAACTGGTTATCTATTATCTAATTCTTAATTCCCCTATTTAACTTACCACCCACCCTCGACACACTCATACAAGTCAGTCAAACACAGAGGGGAGAAAGGGGTAAAAGGGAAAAAGAGTATTTGTTTCAGAAGGGTGTTTCCAGCATCTTACACCTCTTAAAACATTGCTTTCAGTTTGAGGTTTTCCTGTAGCTTCCTTCAGGTCTCTGTAGTTTCAGGAATATAGCACTCACAGTGTTTCTGGATAGAGAGAGAGAGTCCTGGGGCGGTATTCTCCCCCCCCCCCCCCCAACGGCGGGTTGGAGAATCGCCAGGGCGCCGCGCGAATCGCGACACACTGCCCTGACCCGCGCATGCGATTCTCCCACCCCCCGAAACCAGCGCCGTGAGAATCGTGCCGGGCTGCTTGGAGAATCGCCGCAAACGGCGAGCGGCAATTCTCCAGCCCGAATGGGCGGAGCGGCCGGCAATAAAACTGACAGTCCCACCGGCGTCGTTCTAACTTGCTGTCGGGCCGGCGGGACCTGGGGCTTCAAGGGCCAGGAGCGGCCTGTGTGGGGGTCCCAACCCCGGGGAGCACTCCGGAGTGGCCTGGTACGCGATCGGGACCAACCAATCGGCATCTCTGTTGGTGGGCCTCCTTTCTTCCGCCGGCGAGCCTGGATCCATCCGCCATGTTTATGCGGGTCGGCCTGGGGGAGGACGGCCATCACGCATGCGCTAGTTGGCGCCGGCCCAACTGTGCATACATGGGACCCAAGGCGTCGCATTTCTGATGCCGCGCCGAGGCCCCGCCCCCGTAAATCGCGCGACGCCCCTGCTATTCATTGGCCAGAAGCTAATCAATCAAACCCAGCTTCCCCCTGGTGCCGAAAAGTCTGAACCCACTGTTCAACCTGGCAGAGTGACCTCTCATGTAACTTCTGACTTCATCATTCTCTCTGCTGCTTGACATAAAGATACATGTCCATTAATCACCCATGGATCAAAATGATAACGGCCAAGTAAAAGAAAGGGGAACTCAGAGAATAAACAGGAAGGATCCTTACAAAGCAGTACCAGAAGAGTAGAGGATTAAAAATGTTTCACTCCTGTTCAAAAAAATTGGATAGAACTACAAAACAACTACACTCCAGTCAGATTAAAATTGGTGATTGAGAAACAGCTACAGAGCATAATTAATAAATCAATACGTTGAAGGACATTACATAGAATTACATCGAATACGCAGCAAATGCGGAGAATCGTAAAGGCTGCCGTGGGACAGGCCGTGACCCACGGCAGCCTTCACGCCCACTTCCGGGGCCGATTCTCCCCCCCGGGCGGGGCTAGGAGCGCGGCCCCGTGCGTCACGGTGGCTGACGCGGTCGATGACGTCAGCCGCACATGCGCAGGTTGGACAACGCCAACCCGCACATGCGCAGTTGGCGTCTTTTCCCTCAGCCGCCCCGCAAAACATGGCGGCTTGATCTTGCGGGGCGGCGGAGGGAAAATAGTGCGTCCGTTATGGACGCACGGCCCATGATCGGTGGGCACCGATCGCGAGCCTATGCCCCCCTTGGCACGGCCATGGTACTGCCGTGCCAATTGGGCCCCCAGATGCCCCAAACGGGCATCTGGCGCCCGTTTCACAACGGCAGCGAGCAGGTGTGTTTGCTGCCGTGTTGAAACGGGCGTGAAGGCCCGGCCGCTCGGCACATCGGCCTTGGAGAATCGCCGCTCACCGTAAAAAACAGCGAGCGGCAATTTGTGGCGTGGGTCGGGCGTGGGGGGGGGGGAGAATAGCGGGAGGGTGTGAAAAATGTCGGGAGGCCCTCTCGCTATTCTCCCACCCGGCGTGGGGGGCGGAGAATCGCGCCCAAAAGATTTGATCCAACTAGTCTACACTGACCACAAGGATCTCCTCCCATGGGTTAAAAAATACTGCTCAATGCGCATTTGTAAAAGGCCATTTGTTTCTGACAAATTTGTATGCCAGTGGCATGCGGAAGATGTGATTCAACTTCTTGACAAGATCTTGGGGAACCATTCAGTATGCACCAGCAAGGGTTTCCAGAATCACAGTGATCTGCCGTGATTTGTACAACATCATACGATGGCGAGGATTGATGCTCCCGAGAAGGAAGATAATGAACCCCCTATATCTTCGGAGGAGGAGGAGCACCAGGAAGAGCAGGAGGTGCAGCAACTAGAGGACTAGGGGTGGCTAGATGATGGGGTGAACAGCCTGATGTGGAGAGGGCACCCATTACTGCAAAATTAGCTGCCATAAATGCCCAGGATAGGATGATTCAGGTACACTACCAATCTGAGGCAATGGTAATCTGGCACGCCAATTCTGGGTCCACTGTGCCCTCAGTCAACCTAGCACAGAGCAAGTTTTGTGCTCTATTCAGTCATGGGATGTGGGTATCACTGGCTCTCAAGCATTCATTTCCCATCCCTTCTTCTTGAGAAGATGGTGGCCCTCTTGAACTGTTACAGTCCATGTGGTGTAGGTACACCCACAGTGCTGTTAGGAAGGGAGTTCCTGGATTTTTACCAAGTGACAGTGAAGAAACCAATTAATTATATGGTTCCAAGTCATGCTGTTGAGTGGAGGTGTTGTTCCGACATATCTGCTACCTTTGTCCTTCTGGATGGTCATGGTCATGGGTTTGGAAAGTGCTGCCTAAGGAGCCTTGGTGAGTTCCTGCAGTGCAACTTGTAGATGGTACAACTGCTGCTATTGTGCGTTGGTGGTGGAGGGAGTGAAGGTTTGTGGAAGGGGGAGCAATCAAGTGGCTGCTTTGTCCTGGATGATATGGTATTCTTGAGATTTGTTGGAGCTGCACTCACCCAGGCAAGTGGAGAATATCCCATTACACTGCTGATTTGTGCCTTGTAGATGATGGACAATCCTTGGGGAGTCAGGAGGTGGGTTACCTACCACAGGAATCCTCACCTCCGACCTGCTCTTGAAGCCACAGTATTTATATGGTTAGGCCAGTTCAGTTTTTGGTCAATGGTAACCCCAGGATGTCTATAGTGGAGGAATCAGCAATGACAATGTGTGTCAGCTGCTTTCAGAGGATGGAAGAACAAACTGTGCTGATCACTGTGAGCTTTGGATATGACATTGCGAAAATGTAAGACTGTGTCAGTGGTGGCTGGTCAAATGGGCCCCAAAAAATTGAATGTCGCACCTGCAAGATTTGTTGGTGCAAGGAGTGATGTGCAGAAGAATGCTGGGGAAAGTAGAGTGAGGAGGTTTGTACTTGAATGTGCCATGCCACATACCCTTCCTGCTCTGATCAGATCATTGACGCTCTCCCAGCACTTTGTTCAGGAACAAAGGCACCACACTCTGCTGCTGTTCTCCTCATCCACATCCTGACAAGCCTGGTTCCGCTTTGTGACTGGCTTTTTCCTCCTGTCCTTGGGAAACCAAGTGCAATGTGGGACCTTGTAGCCCACACCATAAAGCCCGGGATGCCTTGGAGAAGCAGCACTGCCTTCCCACTTTGAGACTCCATCTGTGAAGTTCCTGGT
Organism: Scyliorhinus canicula; assembly: GCF_902713615.1. Lineage (NCBI taxonomy): Eukaryota > Metazoa > Chordata > Chondrichthyes > Carcharhiniformes > Scyliorhinidae > Scyliorhinus > Scyliorhinus canicula. Next base: position 119,283,958 of record NC_052148.1, on the reverse strand, counting down.
TTTGTGAGGATACTTTTACAATGCTTACCCTCCGAGCATCCCTTTAAATAGTTGCGTGGTTGTCACTGAGTCCTCCTGACTGACCAAAGTGATTGAAACCCAGAAATCAGGTGAAAATGCAGCGGCCGGATGAACAGATAACTGACAGAAATACTGTTGCAACCTCCAGGTTCCCCACCCTGTGGAATCTCCCCAGTTCCAAGCAGGTCTGGAAATCGAAATTCAGCCCATTAGATAGCTCTTCAAGGAGCCGACACAGGCATGGTGCCCTCAGTGGCCTCTTTCTGTGCAGTATGATTGTTTAACCCTAATGATAACCCCATGCTGTGTACAGATTGGGGTGCTGCCATATTAACCTGGAAGAGGTTTGTGCTTTATCAATGAGGTCACCTCATTAAAACGTTTCTTTCTGATTTGGCACATAATGTATGACAGAAGGTGTTGTGTGGATCCACGTGACCTACACTACCTCAACCAGAGAATTTAGAAGGGATTCCATCGAGGGACGGAATTTGGAAGAATTAGGAGTTGCGGCAAAGTGAAGGAGTTGTGGTGAAATAGATTCAGGACAGTGACAGGGTGCATCAAGATTTAATGACACAAATGTGAATGGGCGCAGTGAGGATTCAGAGAGAAAATGACCTTCCCAAGCAATGAGCGGAGGAAACCTGATGTGCAAAGAAGAGGCCATGAGTAAAGCTGGACAAAAAGGTCAGCAGCAGGAACATTATGCCACACTCCTGGATTCACTGCAAAATATGTTTCAGTTACATAACTGGACATCTACGTTCTTTTGTGCTCTTCAAAACACCTCCCACATACTCTGCCTTGTCAATCTTACTCCATTGCATGGCTTCTCACACCCTCTTATCTGACATGAGCAGAGTGAAGCATGCCATCATCATTCTGGTGAGCCTCGCTGGTTAGCACTTAAGGATGTCTCCAGATCGATCCAGGCACCTGAAAGAAAGAAAAGTGGATAATTGTAATGCACTTTTCACCATCTCAGAAAGTCCCAAAGTGATTTCCAGTCAATTAAGTATTTTTGAAGTGTAATCACTGTTGTAATGTAGGAAGTGTGGCAGCTAACTTGAATACCACAAGCTCAAAGCATCAAATAATAATGGCCAGGTAATCATTGTTTTATTTGATTGAAGGATAAATATTAGACAGAGCACCAGGCAAAATACCCTGCTCTTCTTTGAAATCATGTCAAAGGATCGTCCACATCTGCCTGAGAGGGCAAATTGGGTCTCACTTTGGCATCTCAGCTGCAAGATGTCATCCCTACAGTGCAGCACTCTCTCGGTTCTACATTCGAGTCAGTCTAGATTTTGAGCTCAAGTATTTGGATTGGGATTCAATCCCATGACCTTTTGACTCTGAAATGGGTGCTACCTGTCATAATATACACACAAGTATATGATGGTGCACAGACAGACATTTATTGACACACAGGATGACCAATGAACACACAGAACACAGCAGCCAATCACCAGGCAGGACACGGCTGGCTATAAAGCCAGAGGGCACTAGTTTTCCCACTTTCTTGGGATCCAGCCTCTGAGACAGTCAGAGCCTGTGAGCAACAACTAGAACATCCACCATGTGGTAGTAAGATAGTCTGGTCAGGTTAGCCTCAGGTCTCCAGTCAACTCAGCATAGTGTCAACCCACAGTTAAAGTATGTTTAATAGTTAAGAGTTCAATAAAATAGAATTGCATTCATTCAAGTGTTGGAAGCCTGTCTCTCTCACTGCTATAGTAAACGCAGCCCTCGCAGACCCAGCATACCCAACACATCACTACCCATTGAGCCATGACTGGAACACATCTGGAGGAGCATCAATCACTTGCTGAATTACATATCTGGTGGTCATCTAGCTGTTGTTGTATATTGTCTTTTGACTTCATTTGCGGGTTTCTCTGCCTGGGTCATTAACCAAATATGAAAGTGGTAATCCTTTGTCTCCCAGCAGCCAGTCTGTTTGCAGTTCAAAAAAAATCAGGGCAATTAGACTGCAGCAGGATGAAAAATCTGGCACATAAACATTTTCCTGTGGTTGTTTACCACCTGATGAAGGGGAAACCCTTACAGTTTACGAATATTCCTAATTGAGCTGGGAGTGTGTAGCTTGCCACATGTGAGTAGTCAGTGACACCCCATACCTGTAGGAAGCCAGCCAGAGACACAAACCCATGTGTTCACTCATTCTGACCAGTACCAGTGCATAACTGTCAGTCCATCTTACACATTTATGTAACTGCCTTACACATTTATGTAACTGCCTTACACATTTATGTGCAACTTCCTGGAATATCCTGAATATAACTCTTGCAGCAGCCTAGAAGTATCCAGACGGAAAGAAATTGAATGTGGTACCCAGATCCAGAAGCTGCAAATATCTGCCAGCATCTGATGTGACAGACTCAGTATTCAGCAGCACTGGTTTTCTCAAGGTGGGAGGGAGATTGTGCCCTTGTCTCTACAGCCTATTACACAGTGACCAATTCTGGGCAGGATTCTCCCTTCTGGGGACTAAATCCCCACGCCCGCCGGAAAACAGGCGGGAAAACTCCGGACTTTTTCCTGGAAAGTTCGAGGTGATTCTACGTCTTCAAGGGGGCTAGCAGGATCCTGGCGTGTGTCCCGCAGCTCCGGCTGCCGGCTGGGCCCTGCAGTTACGCCCGCGCGGCCGTGCGTGGCACGGCGGCCGACAGCAGGTCCGCACATGCACACGGCGGCTGACAGCGGGTCCGCACATGCGCACGGCGGCCATCTTCGCGCCAGCCTCCGCGCAACATGGCAGATTCCTACAGGGGCCCGGCACAGAGGAACATAGGCCCACCCAGAATGAGCGCGCCCGCCGATCGGTAGCCACCGATTGCAGTCTTGGCCACCATGGAGGCCACCCCTGAGTTGGATCCCTGCCCCCCCCCCCTCACCTGTCCCTCCCCAGGACGGCCCCTGTAGCCAGTTTACTGAGGTCCCGCCGGGTGGGACGACATGTGAAGCACACCGGCGGGACTTGCTGGAACTCGGCGGGCACTTGGCCCGTCGAGCACAGAGAATCGCTGCGGCCCTGACCTGCGCCGCGTCGATCGCGCACGCGTGACTGCCGCCGATTCTCCGGTCGCCGGTGAATTGCGTGCCGGCGTGGGAGCTTATTTTGGGTAATTCTCCGCCCCCCCACCAAGCGCAATTTATGCATGGATGTCGGAGAATCCCGCCCTCTTACTCAATCCCTTTGCCACTCCTTTCCCTGCTGCTCCTCTCATCCTTGATGAGACAGCAAACTACTGCTGCTATTGGTCATCTTGTTCCTCAACTCAGGGGTGAGATTCTCCAACCCCCGCCAGATCGGAGAATCGCCAGGGGGCGGCGTGAATCCCGCCACCGCCGGTTGCCGAATTCTCCGGCACCGGGGATTTAGCGGGTCGGGAATCGCACCGCTTCAGTCGGCCTGATGAACCATCAATTGAACGCGAGATGAGTTGCTGTACAAAAGTTAGGCTTTAATAAGCTAGATGTTCGCCCTGCAGTCGACTACAGTAAATGGACGACCGCCGGGCGTACTGGGTATTTATACCTCACCCTGGAGGCGGGGTTAACTCAGCCTCTCGACCAATCGGGGAGCCGTCACATGACTGGTCTCAACCAATCGGTCGAGAGGCACATGGCCGACCAGGGCCAATGGTAAGCCGGTGTTCTGCACCAATGGCAGGCAACTATGTTAATCATACCACCACATTCACCCCTTGCGGAGAAAGAAGCCGAGGAGGGGGGGTATCAATGAGAGCTGGGGGGGGGGAGGGGGAGAGAGAACTGGTGGTATGAGTAGTAGCCAGAGAAGGGAGAAAAAAAAGGGTTTGGCTTCCTACTGGCCCAGACATTTAACAATAGTACATATTGTCCATACAAGGTCAATGGTGTTGTTGAAAATTAAATAGACTCGATCAGCCTTTTCGTTGCCCGTGACATCCTGGCAGACCGCCGCAGTGGAGTTGGTGACGTTGGTTCAGCCGATGGTGGTGGTTCCGCTGATGTCCTGGAGTCCGGGAGCGATGGTCATTGAGCAGTCTCCGTCACCCGGGCTGGTGGGGGAGATGCCATGGCTGGGGGAGGGGTGGCCTGGGTGGGGCGCTGGGGGAAAAAGAACAGTGGGGGGGTCTGCGGTGAAGAGGGGGAGGGCCGCACGCCGGCGGGTGCCAGGTCCCGGAGGGAGACCGTGTCCTGCCGACCGTCGGGGTACTCCACGTACGCATACTGCAGGTTAGCGTGGAGTAACTGGACTTGTTCCACCAACGGGTCGGACTTGTGCACCTGCACATGCTTCCGGAGCAAGATGGGTCCGGGGGCGGCCAGCCACGTCAGGAGAGGGGATCCGGAGGACAACTTCCTGGGGAAAACAAGAAGACGTTCATGAGGTGTCTGATTTGTTGTGGTACAGAGGAGTGAGCGGATAGAATGTAGGGCATCGGGGATAACCTCTTGCCATCGGGAAATAGGGAGATCTCTGGACCGGAGGGCCAGTAGTATGGTCTTCCAGATGGTACCATTCTCCCGCTCGACCTGTCCGTTACCCCGAGGGTTATAGCTGGTCGTCCTGCTAGAGGCAATGCCCCTGTTGAGCAGGAATTGACGCAGCTCGTCGCTCGATCACTATGTATGTATGCGGGGTAGCCGAACAGGGAGAAGATGGAGAGGAGGGCCTTAATGACGGTCGATGTGGTCATGTCGGGGCAGGGAATGGCGAAGGGGAAGCGGGAGTATTCGTCGATTACCGCCAGGAAGTAAATGTTGCAGTTGCTAGAGGGAAGGGGCCCCTTGAAGTCAATGCTGAGACTTTCGAAGGGGCGGGATGCTTTGATCAGATGTGCGCGCTCGGGGCGGTAGAAGTGCGGTTTGCACTCTGCGCAGATGTGGCAGTCACGGGTTACTGTCCTGACTTCCTCGATGGAGAAAGGCAGGTTGCGAGCCTTTATGAAATGGTAGAAACGGGTCACCCCTGGATGGCAGAGGCCCACGTGGAGGGAGCGGAGGCGGTCTATCTGCGTGCTGGCGCAGGTACCGCGGGACAGGGCATCAGGAGGCTCATTGAGCTTCCCAGGACGATACAAGATCTCATAGTTGTACGTGGACAACTCGATCCGCCACCGTAAGATCTTGTCGTTCTTAATCTTGCCCCTTTGTGCATTATCAAACATGAAGGCCACTGACCGTTGGTCTGTGAGGAGGGTAAACTTCCTGCCGGCCAAATAGTGCCTCCAATGTCACACAGCTTCGACTATGGCCTGGGCTTCCTCTTCCACAGAGGAGTGGCGGAGATCGGAAGCCTGGAGGGTTCTGGAGAAGAAGGCCACGGGTCTGCCCGCTTGGTTCAGGGTGGCCGCTAGAGCTACTTCTGATGCGTCGCTCTCGACCTGGAAGGGGAGGGACTCGTCGATGGCACGCATTGTGGCCTTTGCGGTGTCCGCTTTGTGGCGGCTAAAGGCCTGGCAGGCCTCTGTCGACGACGGGAAGGTCGTGGTTTGAATGAGGGGACGGGCCTTGTCGGCGTAATTGGGAACCCATTGGGCGTAGTAAGCGAAGAAACCCAGGCAGCGTTTGAGGGATTTGAGGGCATTGGTGAGAGGGAGTTCCATCAGGGGGTGCATGCATTCAGGGTCGGGGCCTATCACTCCGTTACGCACTACGTAGCCGAGGATGGCTAGACGGTCGGTGCTAATCACGCACTTATCCTTATTGTAAGTGAGGTTAAGGAGTTTTGCGGTTTGGAGAAATTTCCGGAGGTTGGTGTCATGGTCCTGCTGGTTGTGGCCGCAGATGGTGACATTATCAAGATACGGTAAGGTAGCCTGTAATCCGTACTTGTCGACCATTCGGTCCATCTCCCGTTGGCAGACCGAGACCCCATTTGTGACACCGAATGGAACCCTAAGGAAGTGGTAGAGGCGCCCATCAGCCTCGAACGCGGTGTACTTGCGGTCACTCGCGCGGATGGGGAGCTGGTGATAGGCGGACTTGAGGTCCACAGTGGAGAAGACTTTGTATTTTGCGATATCGTTTACCATGGCGGAAATACGGGGGAGAGGATACGCGTCCAGTTGCGTAAACCGGTTGATGGTCTGGCTATAGTCGATGACCATCCGGTTTTTCTCCCCAGTCCGGACCACCAGCACTTGGGCTCGCCAGGGACTGTTGCTGGCCTCGATGACCCCTTCCTTCAGCAACCTCTGGACCTTGGACCTGATGAAGGTCCGGTCCTGGGCGCTGTACCGTCTGCTCCGTGTCGCGACGGGTTTGTAATCGGGGGTGAGATTAGCAAACAAGGAGGGGGGGTCCACTTTGAGGGATGCGAAGCTGCAGATAGTGAGGGGGGGTATAGGGCCGCCAAATTGGAAGGTCAAGCTCTGCAGGTTGCACTGGAAGTCCAGTCCTAGGAGTGCCGGTGCGCAAAGGTCAGGGAGGACAAAGAGTTTGTAATTTTTAAAAACCTTCCCTTGCACCGTGAGGTCCGCGATGCAGCAGCCGGTAATGCGGACGGAGTGCGAACCTGAGGCTAACCCGATTTTGTGTTTTACTGGATGGACAGGGAGCGCGCAGCGTCTTACCGTGGCAGGGTGAACGAAGCTCTCCGTGCTCCCGGAGTCCAGCAGGGAGCCCGTCTCGTGGTCGTTGAGGTGGATCAGCGTCGTTGTCTGGCGAGCGTGCGTGGTCGTGACTGGTCGAGTTGAATGGCTGCGAGCCATGGAGAAGAACCATCGTCGTAGTCGTCGGCGGCCGAGTAGGTGCCGGCAGATCCTTGCGTGCCAGTCCAGGATGGTGGTGCCCAGGATCCGCACGTGGAGTCGGGGCCCCAAGATGGCATCGCCCAGGACCCGCACGTGGAGTCAGGGCCCCAAGATGGCGGCGCCCAGGACCTGCACGTGGAGTCGGCACCCCAAGATGGCGGCTCCCAGGACCCGCACGTGGCGTACGGGGCCCAAGATGGTGGCTCCCACGGGGCCCTCGTGGTAGCTGGGGGTGGGGTTAGCGGTGCCGGCGGGCCGATTGGAGCGGCTAAGAGCGGGGGCAGAGAAGCGCGCAGGCCGGGCGCAGGGGCCAGGGTGCGGGGGGGAGAGATTGGCACGGTGTGTTGGAAGGGCCCGGAAGGGCTCGGAGGAGAGGGGGATGCGTGCAGGCTGGGCGCAGGGGCCCGGGGGCGGGGGGGGGGGGATAGATTGGCGCGGTGTGCTGGAAGGGCCTGAAAGGGCCTGGAGGGGGGATCCCCGGTCGCTGCGTGGTACAGCAGCGACCGATTTGGCCTGGCAGACCGTCGAAAAGTGGACCTTCTTCCCGCAGCTCTTACAAAGGGCGGAGTGGGCCGGGCAGCGCGGGCGAGGGTGTTTAGCGAACCCACAGAAATAGCAGCGGGGCCCCGCGGACTTGTCGGGGCGTCCCGCGGTGCATGCCTGAGGGGGGTCGGGAGCGGCGGATGGCGGTGGGGAAGCGTGCCAGGTGGCCCAGGGTGGTGCAGCGCGGCTGGGGACATAGGCGCGGGCGTTTAAATCGGCGACCTCCAGGGAGGTGGAGAGAGTCCGTGCCTCAGTTAGGCTGAGGTTGTCTTTCTCCAGCATCCGCTGGCGGATAGCGGGGGACTGCATCCCAGCCACGTAAGCATCTCTAATCAGAAGTTCCATGTGCTCCGTGGCTGAAACTTGGAGGCAGGAGCAATTCCTCCCCAGGACAGCGAGGGCCTGGTAAAAATCGTCTAATGACTTACCGGGGAGCTGTTGTCTGGTAGCCAGCAGATGTCGGGCGAACACTCGGTTTACCGGTTTAAGAAACTGTCCTTTCAGCTTAACCATGGCCGCGTCGTAATCTCTTTCTTCCCCTATCATCGCGTAGGCCGCCATGCCCACGCTGGAGTGGAGGATATGAAGCTTCTGTGCCATGGTCGGGGGCCTGTTTGCGGATGCCAGGTAACCATCGAAACATGCCAGCCAATGTTTGAAGATTTCTGAAGCATTCTGAGTTTGCGGGCTGATGCGGAGGCATTCGGACTTGATCCGGAGCTCCATCTTCAAAATTCTAGCTTATTAAATTGATGAACCATTAATTGAATGTGAGACGAGTGCTGTACAAACGTTAGGCTTTAATAAGCTAGATGTTAGCCCTGCGGTCGACTACAGTAAATGGACGACCGCCGGGCTTACTGGGTATTTATACCTCGCCCTGGAGGCGGGGTTAACTCAGCCTCTCGACCAATCGGGGAGCCGTCACATGACTGGTCTAAACCAATCGGTCGAGAGGCACATGACCGACCAGGGCCAATGGTAAGCCGGTGTTCTGCACCAATGGCAGGCAGCTATGTTAATCATACCACCACACGGCCCCCCGGCGATTCTCCGGCCCGCGATGGGCCCCGTGGCCGCCCGTTTACGGCCGGTCCCGCCGGTGTAAATTACATCAGGTACTTACCAGCAGGACCTGGCTCCAAAGGCGGCTTCCGGAGTCCTCGGGAAGGCGGGGGGGGATCTGGCCCCGGGAGGTGCCCCACGGTGGCCTGGCCCGCGATTGGAGCCCACCGATCCACGGGCAGGCCTGTGCTGTGGGGGGCACTCTATTCCTCTGTGTCGGCCGCTGTAACAGTCCGCGATGGCCGGCGCGGAGATGAACCCCCCCTTGCGCATGTGCTGGGATGACACCAGCACATGCATGTGCCAACTCGCGCCCTCCGGTGGAGGCCCTTTGGTGCCGGTTGGCATGGTGCCAAGCCCTTCCACTCCGGCCGGCGTGGCGCAAACCACATCGGCACTGGCCTAACCTCTGAAGGTGCAGAGGATTCCGCACCTTCGGGGCAGCCTGACCCCGGAGTGGTTCACGCCACTCCTTTGCGCCGGAGTTGCCAGCACCGCCAGTTTTAGCAGACTCCCTCCCCAGGTTCAATCTAAAGTAATCATGGTGCTAGCACTGAAGATTTAGATTTTAACAAATGTACTCTCACCAAACCCTTACCCAATTGGAGATAACAAAGCTTCTGTGAGGACCGCAGTATTAATTGATGCTCACACGGGTGGCTTTAAATGAACCCAAAGAATTATTGTTCAACCTTCTCACCTTCATTTCATTGGGGAGTTTCCCAGGAAACATATGAATGTGAAGTTAAGTTTAAATACCAGTCAATGTCTAGTCAAAAGTGGCTCATTTAAGTACTATAAGCCGTGATCCACATGGCCAGAGGAGTTAAACGCCTACATCTAAAAAAATACACTTAAATTAAATGCAGAAGTCGGTGCTTTGGAGGCCATTTCCAGACATGCTGATATTTTTGCCAATTTTACCAACCCTCTGCAGTCCAAAAATACTTGTTCTTGACAATTAATATTGTTCCCACCTTCCCACCCCACCTACCCCCCACATCCCCGTGACTATATGAATTAAATTGGAGTTCTATGTGTTGAACTTACGTTTCACATCCAGCAGAATGCTAATCTTACCTGTGGAATGAATATTAAATACAACTGATTATGGCAGCACAAAGAAAATACAACTTGCATGCACATGTAATTCACAAAGATGAATGAACTTCGTTGAGTCTGCTCTTTTCACCTCGCTTTAACCAGTATTTCAATCATTATTTGATGAAGCATTAGACCTGTGGTTTACAAACTGTGGGCCATGTTAGTTTGAGTTAATTGCACTGAAATTAAAGTTTGCCGAAAAATAATCATTTTGCAACAAGTCTTAAATGGGAAGCAACATTAGCAAGATTCTATTTTTTAAATTTAGCAAGGCCTATATAGAAAATAGGCTTGAATATAAGCAGTGAATATGCAGTTTTATATTTCAATACTTTTAGCTAAGGTTAACCGGCAAAGCTACATCGCACATTGTTTTAATCCATCATTACAAATAGTTATCTGGTTGCAAACCAGGATATCTGAACCAATATCAATAGATATGATTATTATTGCAGTGCCTCAAATCACAAACATTGGATATTGTAAGCATACACTCAGCTAAAGTGACAGTAAATTTGTGAACATGATGAAATTCGAGCACAATCTGTTGAAAATATGTTTCTTTCTCTAATGTGGCACTAAAGGATTTGAGTCTCTGACTGTATGTGAGTCATAAAAGTTTATAAGGAGCAAATAATAAATTAGAGAGCTGTACAAATTCAGTGTTAAATTAGAACTCATTCATCATAGGTCTCTTCAGATTAATTTGGGAGAACAAAAATGTGAATTTGGAACGGATTCAACACAGCCTGATTTTTCAACAGTGTTTATGTCCACCGTCAGTGCCCGTGTTTCCTTTTTGTTTTTATGTTATATTATGTAATCTAGCTGTGAACATGTTTGGAGCTTAAACCAAACGGGGTGAGAAATATAAGTCTGCTATGATCCCAGACAGTCTGGAGGGAATGAAAAAGCTTTCAATCCATTTGACGAGTTCTGAGTCACTCTGCTTCATCCTATATCATAAATGATGGGCATTTATTGGCAGAGTACTGGCTGGGGCGAGTAAACCAGCAAATAACTTTCCAGTTGCGCAGCAATGTTTTCTCTCCAGATCCTCTGGTTCTCTGCACACAGGATTGGGGGTGTGGTTTGTGCCGTCACTCTTGTGGGATGGGGTCTGATATAGACTGCGAGGCCGGCTCCACAGAGGTCAGGGTGCCACCTTTAAAGGGCCCCCTGATCTGCACTGCACGGGCATGTTCCTCTTTGCACCCCGACAGGTTCCCCTCGACTACTCTGACTTACAAAAGCTGTTTTAAATCCCGCTGATATAACGTCGCAACGGTGAGGGGAGAATTCCTTGCCTGGGGACCATTTGGCAGGAAATCCCTTTAAATATATGTAAATTTATTTTAATGCATTTAAATGAGGTTCCTTACGTCACTGATGAGGGACATGGAAAATCTCGCCAGTGAGAACCTTGTTTTCTGATTGTCGTGAAATTTTGCACCACTTCACCCCAAACGCAGTTGCACAATCGTCCCAACAAGTCTGGATTTAATATAAGCCCAACACTGAACAACAAGCAAAGCTGGATGGGATGCAGAGGTGGCACATAATGGTATACAGTTGGGAAGGAGGTGCCCTGGGAGCTCTCAAAATCAACTCTAGAACCTATGAAGTCTCATAGCATCAGGTTAAACATGGGCAAAGAAACAAAATGTTGATTGCTACCTCCCACCCCCATCCCATCAGCTAATGAATCAGTACTTCTCCATGTTAAACATAACTTGGAGGAAGCACTGAGGGTGGCTCAAGCACACAATGTATTCTAGGTGCAGGGCTTCAATGCCCATCTCTAGGGTAGCTCGGTGTATCAATGCTGACTGAGTCCGAAAGGGCATAGCTGCTAGATTGGGTCTTCGACAGGAGGTGAGGAAAGCAACAAGAGGGAAAAACATATTTGACCTCATCCTCACCATCTACCTCTCATAAATGTATCTGCTCATTGATACAAGTGACCACCACACAGTCCTGTGGAAACGAAACTTCATCTTCACATAGTGTTGTGTGGCACGACCAACGTGCTAAATGGGATAGACTACAAACAGATCTAGCAACTCAAAACTGGTCATATATGAGGCACAGTGGGTCATCAGCAGTAACAGAATTTTGTACACCCACAATCTGTAACCTCATGGCCATCATCTCCCCCATTCCCCTGGTCACTGTCCGTGTGGAGTTTGTACATTCTCTCCATGCCTGCGTGGATCTCACCCCCACAACCGAAAGATATCGAGGGTAAGTGGATTGGCCACCCTAAATTGACCCTTAATTGGGGAAAAAAAAATGGTTGAAGCATTGGATACTGCAAAGGCGGGCCGCGACAACATTCCCACAGTGAAGACTTGTGCTCCAGAAGTTTCTGCTCCCCGTGCAAAGCTGATCCAGAACAACTACAACACTGACATCTACCCAGCAATGTGGAAAACTGACCATATATTCCCTGTCCACAAAAAGCAGGACAAATCTAACCCAGCCAATTGCCGCCCCATCAATCCACTCTCAAGTTTACTCTCAATCATCAGCAAAGAGATGGGTCATCAACGGTGCGATCAATTGGAACTTATTCAGTCATAACCTGCTCACAGACACTCTGGGCATGATTCAGTGGACTTAAGACTATGTTTGTTTTCGGGCATGTTTAGTTGAGTGTCCCTTGTTGGCTGTAGTGCCGGGATTCACCCTGCTGCAAATTTGTTGGTACTTGGGCCTTGGGGAGTTTCTCCCCGCCGAGACCACACATTTCCTGTTGGCGAGGAACGATTCCTCGCAGATCAGTGCGCCATTTTAGCCAGCAGTCCTGATCTCTGCACCCTGCTCCCGCTGCACAGACTATCAGCCGAGAGCCCGGCAAAGTAAACAGCTCATTGACTGACAGCCAAGTTCATCAAGGCTACGTCCATCTTAAAGGTGCAGGTCCCAGTAATTGTCTAGGTTCAAAAATTATGAAAGCCAAAACAAAAGAAAATAAAGGGGATAAGCAAGGGACAAACAAGAAGATCCTGACAGTAATTCCAAGATACTACGCTGCCCTTTCTTTGACCACCCAGGGATCTTTAATGGCAGGCAAGACAACTCCGAGGTGCCATCACCCCTGGTCCACTTTTGTAGAAACCAGTGCTTAACAGCTCCCAGTCGAGGTCTCACAGGCACAGCCATTGACTCCCGGGCGCTGGGTGAAAATGGCGTCCAGGTATTTAAATGAGCCTAATGGCTCATTTAAATGTGCTGATGTGGATTATGCCCAATGAGGGTGAGATCCAGGTCACGTCAGGCAGAGCGAGTCGGGTGTCTCACTCAAGGTTTTGTGCTCAGCCGGAGCCCGATTTGTAGCTCTCACGGGATTCACCTGTTGTGCCCGGCTGCTGAATTGTGCCCTCTGTTTGGGTTATGCCAGAACCACTCAACTCCTGACAGCATTATAGACTTGGTTCAAACATGGAGAAACTGGGGCGGGATTCTCCGTTCCTGACACTAAGTGTTGACGCCAGGGCAGGATTCGTTGACTTCCACGACAGGAAAAATGGTACTGCACCTGGACCAATTCAACGACCATTAAGGGGCTAACACTAGCATCACATGGAACACAATCGATTCCAATGCGAAACGGTGCCCAATTCACTGGTTTGGCGATTGACACTCAGGAGGGCTAACAAGCTGCAGCTGCATATACACACTTTACTTCCCCACACATACTCATCCCAGCCAATAAGATGGCGGCAAGAAGAGCGGTGTCATGGATTAACTGATGCCGAGCTCGAGACCTTCCTGGAAGCTGTGGAGGAGAGGCGGGTGACCTTGTACCCCAGCCAGGAAGGAGGCTGCCAGCTTCTACCATTCACCATGCTCATCAGCGCCACGAGCAACACCTTCTGGACTGGCCAGCAGTGCAGTAAAAAACTCAGGGTGACCAGGGAGAGTAGGCACTCTGTGCCCCTAGCACCAACTCCCATCCCACACACCTGTAACCCAACCCCCACCCCCCACCCACAGGGTGCCCGAAGCCCCATCCTGCACCACATGTCAGTTCGCATACCGGCCGCCATGGCCGGGTGCCCTGGCCACTGAGGCCACCAGCTACCCACCCCAGGGCTGCATGTGTTGGACTGTCTAACACTGTCATTTTCTGTTTTAAATTCCTGTTTTAAAGTGAAAGCATATTTACAGATATGTGCCCTATAACTAAACTGTGCCCTGTGCCTGTGCCGACTTAACTGGTGTCAAACGTTCTGGATTTATGGGCCCTATCTCTATGAATAACAGGATCACAGACAGTACATCAGGAGTGGAGGGAGCCTGCTGTGATTCCCGCCCTGTGGGGTCCCTGTTGGTGGTCGTCTACCGGGGTGACCATCAGGGAGTCACCGGCACGGGCAGTGATACAACCTGCCTCAGTGCTCTGTCAAATGGGTGTGAGGGGTAAGGCTTGTCAAGACTAGCCAGAGAGTGGGTGTGGGAGGTGGGGGGGGGGGGGGGGGGGGGGGAGGGGGGGGTGGGCGAATAGGCAGACGTTGTGGGTGGCCACCCACCCCTCTGACCGTCCCCACCACCGCCACCCCAGGGACCTGGTGGGACCGTGTGAAGGAATGACCTGCTGCCATGGCAGGAGTCAGACATTGGAATACGATGCAGAGCGCCAGAGCTCATCACACAGCAGGTGTGTCATCATTCTCTATCCCATGGACCAGACCCGGTGTTACTGACAACCTCGGCCTGCACCCTGTAGTGCGGCAGGTATGTATCACGGAGGGGGATTGCAGGTGGAGAATGGCCAAGGGGAGAGCGGTGGCCGTGTGTGGAGCGTGGATCCAGTGTCTGTGCCCCTGGCCAGTTTCCCCCACCCCCAGTCGATGAGCCTAGAGGTCCCGCGTGTGTTGGCCCTGGCGCACATGTCGTGTGGTCTCCCAGTCTGCCTGGGACCCATGTTCTGTCCATCCTTCCCCTCCCCCGCATCCTCCTCGTCGGACGAGAACTGGTGTTCATCCTCCTCCTTTGCTGCCACGATCTGGGCGGCTCTCTCAACGCCATACTGGAGGGCGCCTGAACCACATCTTCAGGAGGCCGAAGTGCCGCTCGCTCACACCCTTGGTCGCTGCATTGGCGTCGTTGTAGCTGGTTTCGGCATCGCTCTGTGGCCTCCGGATAGGCTTCATCAGCCACGACCACACTGGATAAACCCTGTCGCCCAGCAACCAGCCCCTCGGTGGGGGTCTCAAACATGTCAGGAATGGTCAAGTGTGCCAGGATGAAGGCATCATGTACACTGTCTGGGTATCGGGGGCAGATGTACATGATGCGCATCTGATGGTCACATATCAGCTGCATGTTCATTGAGTGGTACCCCTTTCGGTTCGTGTAGAGTGGCCTGTCATCTGCAGGTGCTCGTAGGGGACATGCATCACCCCCTGGACCCAGGGCATCTTGACGATGGCGGTGAACATCACTGTCCAGCCCACTGATGGTCTCGGTCCACACTGAAATGAATGTATTGAGCCGACAACACTTGAGAAGCTCAACACCATCCAGGGCAAAGCAGCCAATTCGCCACCTCAAACGACCACTCCATCCACCACCAACACAGTGGCAGCAGTGAGTACCATCTATTAGACATACTGCAGAAAATCACCCAGGCTACTATGACTGGTTACCTCATCACAAATTAGTGCCTTCTTCTATCTCGCTCAGGTATCTCGCTCAAACATTTTCAGACATATAGCAGTGATGCAGTAGCAAAATGATGGAAGGTGTTACCAGGCAGAACATACACCACGCTGATGCTGAACTCAAGAGGTGAGGTGAGAGTGACTACCTTGACAGCATCAGAATCAGCGTGGCATCAAGGAGCCATGGGTTTATCATGATCATCCATAAACAAGCTGTTCCAGTACAGCTCCAACACTGGCTTCTAGCGACAATGAGCAAAATTGCCCAGGTATGCCCTGCCCACAAAAAGCAGGACAAAATCAAGCCCACCAATTACCTTGCCATCAATCTACTCTCCATTGTCAGCAGTGATTAAAGATGTCATCAACAGTGCTAATTAGTGACACTTACACAGCAACAGCCTGCTCACCAATGCTGAACGCAAGAGATAAGGTGACAATGACTGCCCTTGGCATCAATCCAGAATTTGAACAAGTGTTACATCAAAGAGCTTTGCCAAATTAAAATCAATGAGGAGTGTGATGGAATGCTCTCCTCTTGCCTGGTTGAATGCTGCTCCAAAAACTCTGCGGAAGCTTAACACCAACCAGTTAAAAGTAGTCCACTTGATTGGCACCCTATCCACCACCTTAAAGATACACACTCTGCATCAGCAGCACAGAGGGGCAGCAGTGTGTACCATTTACAAGATGCACCGCAGCAACTCATCAAGGCTCTATTGACAGCACCTTCCAAATCCACAACCTCTCCAACCTTGAAGGGCAAAGGCAGCAGCTGCATGGGAACACCATGACTTGCAAGTTCCCCTCTGAAGGGGGGGGGTTCAGCAATGATACCTCTTAAAACTGCCACTAGAGTAGTTTTAGATAAGTTGTTTTATTAAGGATTGAGATTAATTATAGGACTGAGTAATCATTATTAACCATTAAACATGTATTTTTAGGATAGCAGTAATAAGTATTCAAATGGGATTTAGGATAGCTAACTTGACCAAAAGGACATTACTTCTGACATCTTGGGCAGGATTCTCCAACCCCCCGCCGGGTCGGAGAATCACCGGGGGTGGTGTGAATACTGCCCTGCCGCTCCGACGCCGTCCGGTGAATTCTCCGGCGCTGGTTTTTGGACGGGGGTGAGGATCGCGCCACGCCGGTCGGGGGCCGTTGGAATTGCCCCCCCCCCCCCCCCCCCCCACGATTCTCCGGGCTCCAATGGGCCGAGCGGCCATCCGTTTTCGGCCAGTCTCATCGGCGGGGATCAGACATGATCCATACTGGCAGGACCTGGCTTTGAGGGTGGCTTGCGTACTCAGGGGGCTGCGGGGGGATCCGTATTTGGCCCATATCCCTCGATACCCACCCTGCCCATGTAACTGTCTCACTGTTTTTTAAAGGAAATAATTGTACCCGCCTCCACCACTGCCTCCGGCAGCTCGTTCCAGATGCTCACCACCCTCTGTATGGAGACATTGTCCCTCTGGTCTCTTTTGTATCTCTTCCCTCTCATCTTAAACTTATGCCCTCTAGTTCTAGACTCCTCTAACTTTGGGAAAATATGTTGACTATCTACCTTATCTATGCCCGTCATTATTTTATAGACCTCTATAAGATCATCCCTAGGTCTCCTACGCACCAGGGAAAAAAGGTCCCAGCCTATCCAGCCTCTCCTTATAGCTCAGACCATCAAGTCCTGGTAGCATCTTCGTAAATCTCTTCTACACTCTTTCTAGTTTAACAATATCCTTCCTATATTAGGGTGACCAGAACTGAACACAGTATTCCATGTGCGGTCTTACCAATGTCTTGTACAACTTCAACGAGACGTCCCAACTCCTGCATTCAATATTCTGACCAATAAAACCTAGCATGCTGAATGCCTCCTTCACCACCCTGTCCACCTGTTACTCCACCTTCAAGGAGCTATGAACTTGTACCCCTAGATCTCTTTGTTCTGTAACTCTCCCCAACTCCCTGCCATTAACTGAGTAGGTCCTGCCCTGATTTGATCTACCAAAATGCATCCCCTCACATTTATCCAAATTAAATTCCATCTGCATTCATTGGCCCACTGGCCCAATTGGTCAGCATCCTGTTGCAATCTCATATAACCTTCTTCACTATCCACCATGCCACCAATCTCGGTGTCATCTGGAAACTTACTAACCATGCCTCCTACATTCTCACCCAAATCATTAATAAATATAACAAATAACAGTGGACCCAGCACCGATCCCTGAGGAACACCGCTGGTCACAGGCCTCCAGTTTGATAATTGACCCTCCACAACCACCCTTTGTCTTCTGTCGCCAAGCTAATTTTGAATCCAATTGGCTACCTCACCCTGCATTCCGTGAAATGTAACCTTTCGCAACAACCTACCATGCGGTACCTTGTCAAAGGCCTTGCTAAAGTCTATGTAGACAACATCGACTGCACTGCCCTCATCTACCTTCTTGGTTATCCCTTCAAAACACTCAATCAAATTGGTGAAACAAGGCTTTCCCCTTACAAAGCCATGTTGACTTTCCCCAATTCACCCTTGCCTGTCTAAGTGCCTGTAAATCCTGTTCCTCAGAATACCTTCTCACAATTTACCCACTACAGAAGTAAGACTAACCAGTCTGTTGTTCCCGACTTATCCCTACAGCCCTTCTTAAACAAGGGCATAACATTTGCTATCCTCCAATCTTCAGGCACCTCTCCCGTGGCTGTCGATGATTCAAATATCTCAACTAGGGGGCCGGCAATTTCCTCCCTAGCCTCCCACAACGTCCTGGGATACATTTCATCAGGTCCCGGGGATTTATCTACCTTGATGCACTTTAATACCTCCAGCAGCTCCTTCTCCGTAATATGTACACTCCTCAAGACATCACTTTTTATTTCCCCAATTTCCCTAATAGTTATGCATTTCTCAACAGTAAATACTGACGAGAAATATTCATTTAGGACCTCTCCCATCTCTTGTGGATCTGTACATAGATGACCTTGTTTATCCTTAATAACTATTCTCCTTCTGCTTCCCATATTCTTCTTCTTATTTCTTCACCAATTAGCTAACGATTATTCTTTCTGCGTGAGTGAAAAAAGTAACCTGTAAAACTGAAAATGTAGGGAAGACAAAGATCAAGATGAAACCCTAGAGACACATTGGAACATGAGAATCATCAGCAAGATGTCAATGTAAGTGGTAGTGACACATGCTTATCTCACTTGCCTAAATTGGTTTGTATCAGTGAATGTTGACTTGGCAATTAATCAACAGGAGAAAAAGGGTGTTTGTACAGAAAGTAATCGTTTTGTTGAGTGAAGAGTTCCTTTGTTTAATTCTAAAGGTGCTGGCTCTCCAAGAAATAATTAACTGAATTGTACCATGAACAGTGCAGAAGTACATATTGATGGACAGCATGCGTTCTCAGCCTAGGTTTTCCAGAACTAACTGGAATAGTTTAAATGAACGTTCAATTTTATTTGAAAGCATATGATTTCTGCTGCATCACCACTACCAAAGAAGATTCTGCTGACAGGTATTTTATCGGTGGTCCTGCACTGATCAGCTTATTTATTTTTCTGGCAGGTCAAGTTCAAACTGGGCCCAGCAGTTCCTAACGCTCCTCTCAGGACGACGGATTGTGTTTATCCTGTGGCTGCACGCTCTCAATCTGCACTAGTCGTGTGCCAGATGCACTGGCAGCTGCAGGAAGTTGTTTATCTAACCCCTCTGACCCACACGAGGTGTTAGAAGATGACAAAATGCCGTGTCAGTTCCTCCTTGGGTTTTTTGATAAGTCTGGAAAATTCTGCAGTCAGGCACCCACTAAATGAACTGCAGATGCCAGTGGATAAAGTTACCACTGGAAGTGTCATTTCTTAAAGTGATCTTTTCTTATTTTTTCCCCGACCGGAATGCCATATTTTCAGAATGCTAAAGATCATCTATTTTCTCGCTGGCACAAACGGATGCCTACTTACATATATATAGATATATCATATCCTGTGTACAAAACGGCAAAATATACTCTGTGCAAAAATCCAATAAAAAACATTTATAAAAAAAAGAATGCACACATTACCATATCAAGTACAGGATTATACCCCAATGTTTCTTCAGAAAAGGATCCTCGATTTACAGCTTAAACCTTTTCTGGAAGTTAGTCATGCAAAAAATAGAATATAGTTTCTTGGACTCTCAGCAGAATAGGATGGATTAGATGGGGGAGGGGGGGGGGCAGACTAAGCTGGGTGGGGGGGGCAGACTAAGCTGGGTTTTTGAGACTATGTGCATAAATGTCCAGAGTATGGTATTAAGTGAGCTGGAGACACAAGTAGCAACTTTGGATTCTTTATCAGGACAATTCTTTATGGTGGCAATAACGAAGATCTGACTCAAAAAATGAAGGAATGGGAACGTCCTGGCCACAAGGTTTTCAGGACAAATCGGGAAGGGAACAAAAGAGGGCAATATGTCATTATTGATCAAAGACCACTGCAAAGGGATAAGAGGGGTGATTCTCCCACCTCTGCTCCCACCGCTGTCAATAGGAATTCCCACTGAAGCCACCCCATGCCGCTGAGAAACCTGTGGGTAGGGGTGCTCTGCCGGCGGAACCAGAGAATCCCGCCACCATCGGTCAGCTGGAGAATTCCAGCCTTAGTCACTTTTGGGGGGCTTGGGGAGATTCTCATTGAATACTCCCGCACTTAGAACTTTTTTTGGAGAGGGAACCTGAAGAGACTGGCAAGACCGGCTCCTCAGAGATCAGGGCGCCATTTTTAAATAGTGCCCTGATCTCAAAGTTAAGTTGAAGAATCACGCACTCAACCACCACAGACATCGCGACCCCTCTCCTCCCCCCCCCCCCCCCCCTCCCGCAGACATGGGTAACACCTGCAACTCTTGACCCCAGAATGGAAACCTCCCCCCCCATCACTAAATATGCGAGTCACCACCCCTCCCCCCATACCACACAGCCAAGATGAGCTGCTCTCCTCATCCCTCCTCGCTGGCATTGGGCCCCCCTCCCGAAGTAAGCAATATCCCCTCTTTCAGCCCGTACCCTTTCAGGCCTTGCTCCTTTCAAGTCCCCACCCAACCTTTCTGGCCCCCTCCCACCCTTTTATGCTCCCCTCCTTTCAGGCCACCCCCACCATTTCAGGCCCATCCCTTTTCAGGCCCCCTCCCTCCCGTCCAGGCCACCAAACCTGCCATGTGCCCCTTCAAGCCCCCTCTCTCTGCGCTCCCTTCAGGCTGCCCCATGCACCCCCTTCAGGCCTCCTTTTATTCCCCCCTTTCATGGACCCCAACCTTGGTACTGCCAGTGACACCCTGGCACTGCCTCATGATACACTGGCATTGAACCTGACACCCTGACACTGCACCCAGGCAACTTGGCAGTGCCGGGGCACTGGCCTGCTAGTCCCCAACCACCCAGGGGCTCCAATTGCCTCTGGGTCCCCCGCATCTGCATTATGTGCTCTGCCGGGGCTTTTCACAGTAACTTCATTGAAGCCTACTTGTGACAATAAGCGATTATTATTATTATGTCTAGTTTCCATTTTTGTAAACCAATGGTGATTCCCACCAGTCTGATGCTGTGCCATTGGGGGCAGAGATTCTCTTGGGGTGGGGAGGAGCGTGTGAGGTGGGGGGGAGAGGGGGTGGGGAGATTTTAGGTAGGTGGGGGGGGGGGGGGGGTCCACAAAATAAAGGGTGGTGGATGAGGTACAGGGTGGTTTACCTGCCAATACCCAAATTGAAACCCTTAAGTGACAAATTAATGGCCACTAATTGGTGCTTTTCACTCAGCCTCAAATTTGAGGTCAGTGGGAGGGGGTCAGTCAGCATGCCATCCTTCTCAGGCCTCGGGCAGGAAGGGGGACGGTCACCTCCCTATCTCAGAACCTAAACACTTCTGTTGATGCCATAATTTACAGTTATTGTAGGTTGCTAAAGGTTTTGGAGAAAATTCTGTTCATTAACCATTGTTATTCCATTTGTTTGCTCCAAGGACGTAATCTTATGTCTGTGCCGTAGACTGGCCAATGATATAGAACTAAGTAAAATAGAAAGTTGCTATTAAATGGTTGAAGGACGTTTTAAATGTTTGCCTTTCCACAGCATGGTGCATGTTAGAGGTTTGCTAGAAAAATGCAGGCAGCAGAAATTTAAGAATAAGAAATAAGTTTATTCAAGTTGTGGGGGAAAGGAGCGTTGTCCTTCTTGATTACACAAGGCACCCTCCCCAAACCTGATTGGTGTTGCAAGCATAGGGACAGGTTACTGATGGACTAAATGCAGATGTGGCTTCAGGTCCAGAAGAAAATCCAAAGACAGGTGCTAAAGAAAGACAGTTTCCAATGTTAAATACTTGCCCCAGGTAGCCACACCATAAATTTGCAGGGGGTCGACACAGTGAATACTTGTAAGTAAATCTAGCTGCATGATGCTTGTTCATTTAATATCCGAGGGGATTTGCTGAAGGATATGGGGCCGTATGTCATAACCTGTGGCAATTAAACATGCCAAGCCTTATCTGCTTTCAGAGCAAAATGACACATAATAAAACAGAACACAGTAAAACTGGAGCAGGAACAGGGAATGCTGGAAAAACACAGCAGGTCTGGCAGCATCTGTAAAGATAGAAAACAGAGTTAACATTTCGAGTCCGTTGGCTCTTCATCAAGACTGAAGGGAGGGAAAATGTGTTAGCTATTAGAGAGTAGCTGCGAGAGATTGCAGAAAAGTAGCAAAATTAAGGAAAAATGGCAGAAGGCCTGGTGTTGGAGGGGGGTTTGCATTGAGGCAATACATACTTTAGATGGGCTTTTTGGGTGGCATGGACCAGTTTGGGCTGAAGGGCCTGTCTCCGTGTCATAGATTCTATATGTATGGGACATTAGAAAAAAGGGGTAAAAATATTAAGGTGGGTAAGTCCCCAGGGCCTGATGGGATCTACCCTGAATACTGAAGGAGGCAAGAGAGGAAATTCCTGAGGCCTTGACAGAAACCTTTGGATCCTCACAGTCTTCAGGTGATGTCCCGGAGGACTGGAGAATAGCCAATGTTGTTCCTTTGTTTAAGAAGGGTAGCAAGGATAATCCAGGGAACTACAGGCCAAAGAGCCTTACGTCAGTGATAGGGAAATTACGAGAAATAATTCTTTGAGACAGGACCTACTCCCATTTGGAAGCAAGAGGTATCATATTAGCGAGAGGTAGCACGGTTTTGTGAAGGGGAAGTCGTGCCTCACTAACTTGATGGAGTTTTTCGAGGAGGTCACAAAGATGATTGATGCAGGAAGGGCCCTGGACCTTGTCTATGTGGACTTCAGTAAGGTCTTTGACAAGGTCCCTCATGGCAGACTGTTACAAAAGGTGAAGTCACACAGGATCAGAGGTGAGCTGGCAAGATGGATACAGAACTGGCTAGGTCATAGAAGGCAGAGAGTAGCAATGGAAGGGTGCTTTCTGATTGGAGGGCTGTGACTAGTGGTGTTGCGTAGGGATCAGTGCTGGGACCTTTGCTGTTCGTAGTACACATAAATGATTTGGAGGAAAATGTAACTGGTCTGATTAGTAAGTCCCCCCCCCCCCCCCCCCCCCCCATTCCTGACTTCTTAACTATCCTTGAAGTAGTCCTTGAAGTAGAGATGAACGGTTTCCATCTCTGGGCAAACCCGTCCACAGTACCACTCAAGGCAAACTTGATCTTTTCCTACCTGAAGAATTCCACGAGGTCGCTCACCCACTAGGGCCGGCTCAAGGTACCGGCAACTCGGGCAGTCGCCCGGGGCGCCATGTGCTAGGGGGCGCCATCAAGGAGTGCGGGTCCCGCGCATGCGCAGTTGGGCCGGTGCCAACAGCGCATGCGCGGTGGCTGCCCTCCCTCAGGCCGCCCCGCACAAACATGGCGGATGGATACAGGCTCGCCGGTGGTCACTCCGCCCCCCCCTCCGGCCTCCCCCCCCTCCCCCCTCTCCCCTCTCCCCCCCTCCTGCCCCCCCGCCTCCCCCCCCGCCTCCCCCCCCGCGGCCCCGCCCCCGCCCCACCGCCCACCCCGGCCCCGCCCCCGCTCCCCCCCGCCCGCCCCCCCCGCCCCTGCCCCCCCTCCCCCCCGGCCCCGCCCCCCCGAAGGGCGCCGAAGTTCAGCTGGCCCGGAACGCCAGCAACCCTAGGGCCGGCGCTGCACCCACACCCGGTTTTGGCCGCCCCGAGTCCCTCCATTCCATCAAGATCCATCTCCAGGCTACCAGGAAGGCAAAGGCCACCACATCGGGCCTATCTTACCCCCTGGACTCCCGAGTCTTCCGACACTCCAAAGATTGCCATTTCTGGACACTCACAACGACTTGAGGAATTCTGTGTCTATCAAAGATTGACTTTATGCAGTATTACACTGTTTGCCGTTATGCATGACTGTAGAGCCATTTCAGGATAGTTTGAAAAATAGTCTACGATCATTAAATAATCTTTCCCTCGTAGGTGAAAGAGAAACATAGCTACTTTCTGCCATGGTGCCGTAGGTAAATCAGATATTTGCATAATTCTCTTGTTTGCTTGCAACGATGTGTCTAGCATGTATCACAATAACTGACAATCCTGTCAATATCCTAGTTTATACCTGGCCAATAAACAGAGTCACAAGCTCTCCATTTACACTTCTCAATCCCAATATATCCTTCATGTATCCTCTTAAGTACAACCTTGCAAAGAGATTGAGGTATAACTATAGTGTTCAAATGAAGTACCACTCCATTAATGATACTGAGTTCAGATCTTATATTGTAGAACTTCATACATTGACCTCTGGGCCAGTGTGAATTGATGTTCCTCATCTCCTCTTGAAGAGTTTGATCCTTCCTGGTTCTCAGGTTCATGTGCAGAACTAGGATTCAAATAGGCACCAGGAGTTCCACAAGCACCGTCCCACAGGGAACGTGATGCCGAGATGTAGGATGCCGAAGATTCCGACTGCGCAATGGAGGTTCAGGCACCAGACGTTTCCTATGGGGAACCCCCAACAACCAACCGCCAACGGCCGTGCCACCGCAGCGTTTGACGAGGAAACGTTGGTTGCCGGCTTGCTATACGCTGCCTGGCCCTGCTCTGAATTCGCCCGAGTGGCTCCTCCTCCTCCTCCCCCTTTGTTAGATGTGCTTTCGGACTTTGGTGGGAAGGAATGTTGTAACCACCACGGGGCCCATAGGGCCAAGCAGATTAGGCTGCCCGTCAGTCTCGTGGTGTACAAGCTTTCCCCCTTATCAGCGAAAGAGGAAATCAGAGCATTTAAACCCGGCCCAAGTGAGAGCCGAGCACGGTAGTCCCTGGAGGGACCTGTGTACGTAATCTTTCCATTCCCAACGCTTCCCGTGTGGCTGCTTCTGTGAACATCTCAAGGACTTATACCTACACCTCAAGGACTGCAGCAGTTCAAGAAGGCAACTCATCAGCACCTTCTCACAGATTCATCGCAAACCATGAGCCCCATGCTCGTTTTCAGGGACAATCAAACTGTTTTGTTTTTGACCTCCAAATTGTGCCTCCCTCCTTTAGCCCAGTAGAAATTTAGAAATCACTTTGTGGCAAACACCTATTATTCCACAACATGTCATAATTTTCCATTGAAGCTTGTTCAATTTTCTGGCAAGCAATAATCTCAAGACATGCCGATGGGTACAGGAATACGACCGTAATTCTAGAAGGAATCCTTTGCCAGCTGCAAGTGGTGTGGATCTATCAACTTCGTGAACTGGAAAGAAAATAATATTTTTTTAAAATAATAACGATGTCATTAGTAAAGTTTCCAAAGCATTCCCAATTTCCTGCTTTGGAATGTAATCTGTCAGGATCAGATTCAGCTTTGTTTTGACAACCTGTTAAAACATCTTGAGAATCCTTTGAGCATTTTTAAGACAGCAAGGAGAATCCTAAAACAATAACATAACAAAACCAATGTTAAAGTGAGAAATCTCTAACCTGAATCTTTCATGGTAAAGCTGAAATTGTATTGGCTGACAGCTCCAAGGTAAACATATATTTCAAGTAATCTTTCGCAAAGAAAAATCGATATAAACTATTGTTTGACAAACACATTTCTAGCAGTGCTGAACATGTTAAGATGATTCATTGGGATTCTCGTCTGCTGAGGCAAGAAAAACGGGAGATTACCTTAAAATTAGAGCCAGGCAGCATGGTGGCACAGTGGTTAGCACTACTCTGGTTAATCTTCTCAAAGTTTGACTTTGCTGCTCAGGACTTGTACTTTCAATGTTCTCCACGACAATCTCCTGCTCAGGAACTGCTGAACTATCTGACACTGCAGCTGACGTTGATTCTGTCGTGGATTCCTCATCCGTTGTTGTGAATGTCTCCTTTGGTTTTCAAGAGCGCACAACGATTTCTTCTTAAAACCAACCAACTGTACATTGTAGGAACAATGTGCTACTTCTTCAAGTACAATGGCCTTTCTCAACCAATTGCCTGAATCTTCCATTCTCCCAATGTCATCACAACTCAGAGGTGGTAAGGTTGACACTCGACTAAAGGACTGCTTTTGTTTTGCTTTCATGTTTTACATTTCCTGCATGATCACTGCACTCTCATCCTTCTTTGCCAAGTATGGATGTGTGGTACATAACCTTCTATTCATGAGTAACTCTGCTGGCGATCTACCATGTGACAATGGTGACGCTCTGTAACTCAATAGTGCGAGTTATGGATCACATTGGCTGTCCATTTCTTTCTTCAACAATTGCTTGACCTTTCCCGGATTTTCCATTGGCTTGGGGGTATAACGGAATTGATGTGACATGATTGAAATCATACGTAACTGCAAAGTGTTGTCACACTTTACAGCTAAAACAAGAACTGTTGCCACACATGACGACATTTTAAAAAAATGTTTTTATTAAGACATTTGTATACATACATCAAACACAACGTCAACCAAAAAGAGAGAAAACAGGAATTCATATAATTCACATAGCAAATATATATCTAACACTCTACCGTCCACCCTCCCTGCTGCTACCCTACACCTCCCCATCCTATTTTTAACAACAACAACACCCCCCCCCCCCCCCCCCCCCCCCCCCCCCCCATTCCTGACTTCTTAACTATCCTTCCAGTAGTCCTTGAAGTAGAGATGAACGGTTTCCATCTCTGGGCAAACCCGTCCACAGTCCCACTCAAGGCAAACTTGATCTTTTCCTACCTGAGGAATTCCACGAGGTCGCTCACCCACGCACCCGGTTTTGGCCGCCCCGAGTCCCTCCATTCCATCAAGATCCGTCTCCAGGCTACCAGGAAGGCAAAGGCCACCACATCGGGACTATCTTACCCCCTGGACTCCCGAGTCTTCCGACACTCCAAAGATTGCCATTTCTGGACACTCACAACGACTTGAGGAATTCTGTGTCTATCAAAGATTGACTTTATGCAGTATTACACTGTTTGCCGTTATGCATGACTGTAGAGCCATTTCAGGATAGTTTGAAAAATAGTCTATGATCATTAAATAATCTTTCCCTCGTAGGTGAAAGAGAAACATAGCTACTTTCTGCCATGGTGCCGTAGGTAAATCAGATATTTGCATAATTCTCTTGTTTGCTTGCAACGATGTGTCTAGCATGTATCACAATAACTGACAATCCTGTCAATATCCTAGTTTATACCTGGCCAATAAACAGAGTCACAAGCTCTCCGTTTACACTTCTCAATCCCAATATATCCTTCATGTATCCTCTTAAGTACAACCTTGCAAAGAGATTGAGGTATAACTATAGTGTTCAAATGAAGTACCACTCCATTAATGATACTGAGTTCAGATCTTATATTGTAGAACTTCATACATTGACCTCTGGGCCAGTGTGAATTGATGTCCCTCATCACCTCTTGAAAAGTTTGATCCTTCCTGGTCTCTTGTTCTCACGTAGTTTCATATCTGATACTGGTAGTAGTGTGGAAACAAGATTGACATGCAGATCTATATCTTCAGCAATTTCACTATTAATATTTTGTACCGGCGCTCTCGATAATGCAATTGCTAAGGACAAATATTTGCCTGCCGTCTCGATGAGATTGACGTCATAACGCTGTAACTTCATCATCAACCTCCGAATGCGTGGAGACATTTGGTTGAGATTCTTCTTGATATTATTAACCAAAGGGCGAAGATCTGTCTCAACTGCCCAATAGGGCAGCACGGTAGCACAGTGGCTAGCATAGTGGCTTCACAGCTTCAGGGTCCCAGGTTCAATTCCCGGCTTGGGTCACTGTCTTTGCGGAGCCTGCATGTTCTCCCTGTGTGTGCGTGGGTTTCCTCCGTGTGCTCCGGTTTCCTCCCACAGTCCAAAGATGTGCGGGTTCGGTGGATTGGACATTCTAAACTGCCCTTGATTTCCAAAAGAAAAAACGTTAGATGGGGTTATTGGGTTACGGGATAACACGGAGGTGTGGGCCTGGGTGGGGTGCTATTTTCAAGGGCCAGTGCAGACTCAATGGGCCGAATAACCTTCTGCACTGTAGAATCTATGATTCTATTCCACTGCATAAAAATACAGGTTTTAGCTTTTAACTTTAAATCACTGATGAAATGATGTGTGGACTCTTCTGTCTTCTGCAAACGTGATCTAAATAGATTGCGTTCATAAATGTCATTCTTTCTAGCTCCCTAGTCAGCCTGAGATCACCTGACTCTAATATTCACTTATATACAATGAGACTCCTAGTGGTCAGTCAGTGAATTACAACACAACCATGCTTTCACTACAGAAAGTAGACACTTCTGAACATTCAAGACTGAGATCAATAGATTTTGGTGGATAATGGTATTCAGGCATCAGTAGCTGAAGGTAGTGTGAGGCAAATTGATTTGGGGGGCATGATTTCAAGCCGAAGATGACTGAAGGTGTAAAGTCAGCCACTGGCTGAATTGCTGCTGGGTGATTCTCCAAGAGACAATGGAACCTGTCCCTGAAGGTATTTCTAAAGCATTCAGAAACTGGTTACCATCTCCGGCAGAGACAAAGGGACATAATGGCCATCTCATCTCAAGAGATCCTGTGAATAATGGCGAGATGGAATTGTGGATTTACCTTCCCAAATACAATATACAGTACAGACAATGCATTAAAAGTCGGCTGGAAAGTTGCCCCAGGGCCTGTCTGTGTGTATTCTGTGAG
Source organism: Scyliorhinus canicula (assembly GCF_902713615.1). NCBI lineage: Eukaryota > Metazoa > Chordata > Chondrichthyes > Carcharhiniformes > Scyliorhinidae > Scyliorhinus > Scyliorhinus canicula. The sequence goes on along the minus strand of NC_052148.1, from coordinate 119,255,602 downwards.
ACCAAATGTTGAAAGTTGAACAGAAGAAAAGGCCAGAAAGTACACAATGTCCTTGCAAAATAACTATTTTTACAGGTATATCTTGACTCTCCCTCTCTCTCTGACTGTGGAAGTTAGCTGAAGGATCGCAGCTGAAAAGAGAACTGGGAAACTTCTCAGCCAAACTACAGAATACAGGAATTGCAAAACCAACTATTCACCTGCTGAAGTCAACTCTACTGGAATCTTGAATCATGGCAGCCGCAATGCTTCCTCATCCACTCCTTACAATCAAGGACTATTCCATGCATTCTTTTTTATACTTCCTTTGGACTCAATTCTCCCTTCTAATCTGTATCAATGTATGTATATGTATTTTACCATTTTCCCCTTGCCTTTTACTAGTTAATAAACTCACTCTTTAACTCGAGAAAGCCTGGTGAAATTGGCTTCTTTTAAAACATAAATATTAGGTCTGGGAAAAGGGATCCGCGAAAAGTGATCCTTTTTAGATTAAATCTTGTTGCTACCAATAGAGGGGGTTGAATAAAGACAGGGAGCCAGTTCAGCCCTCCTCACCTGGGTTTGTGACAATTTGGGGGATCCCAGCCTGACAGTGGCAATTTGTGGGGTGTTGCCTGAATCAACAGCTTTGGGGAACCTCACCTGGGGTTGGCCATAACAGTGTTCCCATGTATCTGCTGCCCTTGTCCTTCTAGATGATCATGGTCATGGGTTTGGAAGGTGCTGTCTCAGGAGCCTTTGTGAGTCTTTAACTTTTTTAGTTAACCACGGATGGTGGGTCCTCCCCTTGGAATTTCTCCTTCTCATTGGGATCTATCTATTCTGTGTATTCTGAAATATCCCCTTAAATGTCTGCCACTACATCAGCAGCCACCAACCCCCCTCCAGATGCTGGGTACCTCGATTGGGCACAGAGTATCAAAACAAAATTCTCCATCTCATGATGCTGCAAACAGGAACTGCGATTCGGCGGAGAGTTAGGTGTGCAGCCAAAATCGGAGTACGCGCCTGCCACTGATCCGGATGTCATGCTCTGGTCCCTCACTGGTGGTGATAACGGGGTTGCCTGCCCCCCCCCCCGCAAGCGGCAGCATGCAAAACCGGCATTTGCATGCATTTAAATGGATTTAGCACATTTGACCCAGTATGCTTTGGGGCTCCACGATGCTCCACCCCTCTCAGACGGAAGTCACAGGGACGCGATTTACTCAAGGTATTTACAACAGGGACTGGGCACAGTGGCTGCTGAGAGGGAGAGCACAAATAAGTAGTTTGAAAAGCTGTTCAAAACTGTACCACTTGTTAGGGGGTGGCTAACAGGGCCAGGGAGAGTAGTGAGGAGCGACTTGGTGACAGCTCCGTGGATTCAGAGTGCCCCCCTCAGGATTGGGAGGCCTGGCTCAGGCTGCCATTGCTGCATTACTTGTTTTAAATGCATTTGGTACCAGTGACAGTCCCTTGGCTGTTCACTCTGCTGACTGCTTACTGTGTCCTGTAAATTTCTAGAGAGCCTCTGGTCATTTGGGAACCCACCCAGGCCACCCCTCTGGAAACCCTCAGACCCCAGCTGTCCCATCAATGAGATGGGTGTGGCTAAGCTCAATCAGTGGCACACCAGGTGCTGCTACTCCTCAGTGTATTCACCACAAGCCCTGTAGGGGAATAATAGAGCTCACCCCAAACAAAAGACACTTGGCCTTTTGCACCCTCCCTGACGCACTGCCCCCCTCAGGGCAGAAGCCTCACCAGTGACCTATCAACTAGCCCACTCCACAGGACCACCAGTTGTCTCCAAGCCCTGCCTGCTCAATGCGCCTCTGCTCCCACCCAGTCAGATTGTCACAACGTGTGTGTCACACCGAGGATCCACATCACACAGCAGTTACATTCCCAGCAGACGAACACTTCCCTCACTCACCCCCATTTGTTGGACCTGCCCACACACAAGCCTAAGCAGAGAGGCGACTGGTGGTATACTGTGACCCTCTCCACCACACAACCAGGTGCCACCCTGCTGGTGGGATAACACATGGCCCACCCAATGAGGACACCCACAGAGAAACAGGACCGGGGTCACAGAGCCTATCGCTAACACAGGTTGCGGCAGCCACCGGCACCCCTGGTGACAGGGATGGGTGGTGAGGAAAGAAGCTCCCCGGTGCCACTCACTGAGGGGGACAGGGTGCAGTGTGGAAGGCACCATTTCAGGGGGAACAGCTGAGGGGTGGGGGTGGGTTTGAGGAGGAAATCCGGAGCGTGGTGTTGAAGTACAACTCAGGGTCACCAAGTAACCTGTTGGAATGGATGGGCAAGGGAATACTCATCTTGCGAACATGTCTTCTCTTTTCCACCCCTGCAGAGAATGAATTTTGGAGTACAGCCAGCAATGCTCACTATCTACCTGGCAGCGGCTGCCATCGTGGGCGCACGGTGGCTGGAGGCACAGGGCCTACTCAGGGAGGATCCCACACAAGAGGAGCCCACCACAGAAGACCAGGAGCCTGTCAGTGAGGCTTGAGTTGCCAGCCATCCAACAGGCCGAGGAGGAGGTGTGAAGGAGGTGCCACATCAAGGCCCGTATATACCATCAACACCTGTCCTTCGAGGAGCTGCCAAACCGCCTGTGCCGTCAAAAACTTTGGCTAACAAGGGAGATGTAGGTCCTAAAGGATATTAGAAAAGCAGACAGGTTTTTACAACAATCAACAAAGATTTCATTATCGGACCATGAATTCCAGATTGTTATTTAATTCAAATTCTACCATCTACTATGGTGGGATTCAAACCCAAGTCACCAGAGCATTATTACCCTGGGTCTCTGGATTACGAGTCCAGTGACAATTCCAATACACCACCGCCTTTCCTTCCTGGCATAAAACCATAATTTGCTTCACTGTAGTTCAGCTGGACTGGGTACATCTTTGTTGCAACCTCCCCCCATCTCCCATCCACTCCCCTCACTCATGGCAAACGTGAATGGGAGGGATATCTTTGTCACAGAATGGGTAAGGTATATCAGTGGAGGAGAATCTTGAAATATTAGGTGAATGGAATACAAAATTAATGTATTCCCAAAGATCCATATGTTGATCTTTGTTGAGAGATTGGAGGGATAATTCATTGGGTGGGAATCTCAGAATATGTGCTGGGATTGTTTTTGTTGGTATCTCCAGTGCTAAACCCACTGAGTATATGGGGTCACAGCAAGGACACTTCAATAGGACAGGGAAAGTGTGTGTCTGCACCACTCTGGGAAAATCTTGGATGCCCACATGCCAGAGGAGGTGTAAAATACAATATTGCTGACTACCAATTCCCCTTTCCAAGGCACCAATTTAAAAAACGGCCTCAGATTTCCAGTGTCACCCTATTTCAATTTTCCAAGAGGCTGATATGCTTCTTCTTTATGAATATACAATAAGATGATTCAAAGGGCATTGCATCCTGTGCTTTGTCCAGGGAAAGTCCAAACCTTAGGACTCCTGGGTCCTACTCCACCCTTTCCACACCACTGACTTTGTAAGAAACAAGATGCTTTGTCCCTTTAAGGCCCCAAGGGAAAAGTTCACGTGCGTTTCTAATTCTGGTTTGCATCTGGATCATGGTGCCTTTTATAGCCATTCCAGCAGATTTCTGACAGAAATACAATAAGGAGCCACAAGACAACTAGGGGTCCCCAGCTTCAACCTCTGCCATTAAACTCAAACTCCTGTTGCCGATCAGGTAGTAGATATGGCCATTTCAGGCAGGGCTTTGGGAACATTCATTCAAATAAGGCCCAGCTGTTCAGATCTAGGTGGGGCCTCCGCAACCACGGACTCCTGCAGACAGGATGCCGTCCCTTTATATTCAGGCTGATGGGTTGAATGGCCTCCTTCTGTAATGTGCTTTTTCCTCCACCTCCTTTTGCTTCAACTCAGAAACTACAAATATTGAGAAGTCTATCTTCATGTGTAGAAGGGGTTTCCATTCTAGTACCGACTGAAGTACAGCAGCGTCGCTGGAGACTGAGCAGCTCAGCATACAAGCAAGGTCAAGCAGATCACCAGGCTTGGTTTATTCTCCAACTTAATTCCTCCTCCATATCATTCCACCCTTCCATCCATTGCGTGGGAGGCTTCTCATGCATGACTCACAAGGGCCATGGCAATGATCAATGCATCCCTATACCCGCAATATTCCAGAGGGACATTTACCCGGGAAGGGTTGTTCCCTTGGATATAAGGGGTGTACACTGGCATTAAAGCGAGCAGACACAATAAAAAAACAGCAGACCTCCTTAAAGTGCAACTGGGCATATATTAACTAGTGCACAGCAACAATCAGCAATGATAGTGCACCCGTGCCACTGTACTGCTTTCAATAGTTCTTTCAATAACATTTCCTGCCTCTGCATTTAGGTGCTCCCCTGACATCCACAACAAGGGTGGAGTCCCATCGCCACTATGCCCTGTTGTCTTGGTTGACTTTGACAGGTGTCCTCTGGAGTCTTGAGGCTAAGTTTGGGTCTCCTGCTCTGGGGTAGGTGCACCCTCTGTAGCCCCAGAGACCAGAGCTGATCAGGTCCCAGACAAAAGGAAATCAGAACGGCCAGGCACCCTCAAAAGGTCTTTGCTGGAAGTCACATGAGTGTACGCCTGATGCTCCTCCACCCTTTGAGTGTGCAAGGGCCTTGGCTGGAAGTCACATGAGTGTCCGCCTGATGCTCCTCCACCCTTTGGGTGTGCAAGGGCCCCTCCTTGATTCCTTGAGAGAAAGGAGTACCTTGAGGGAGGTCAAGTTGCCCTATACCCCTCTCGCATACTCATTGCAACAGCTTGCTCATGGCTATGGTGGTAGTGTGCAGGTCTACACACGTCTCCAGCAGAAACATGGCGTTATGCCAGAGCAGGTTCTCCATGGTGTCTGTCACTCTCTCCATGGAGATCCTAATGCACATGTCAGTACCACTTCATCAGAGAGCAGGTGGATGGACTTCTCCGTCTCACATGCCATGCTGTTGAGAGCCACCACCTTGGCCTGATTTTCCCCAGCCTCTCTTTGCATCTCCAGCATCTTGTCTAGGACTGCTCTTTAGAGGCTCGTCATCTGACTCGGACTTAGCTGAAGCCTCTTCCCCAGTAGTCCTCCGAGTGCTGATGACCTTGGCTGTCGCTGCCTCTTCCTGCTGCGGACATGTCAGTGAAGTGACTACCAGTGTATGAGACCTTGCCTGAACTGGATCTAGTACCTATCACTGTATGATTCTCTGGGCTGGTGGAGGGTACAAGTGACTGTGGTGACAGCTCTACATGTGCAATGACTTCATCCTCCTTGGTCCTCTGTGTGCTGGAACTGGTGCTGGACTCAGTTTCAGGATCAGGCCTCACCTTCTCCTGGCTGGCAACTGCAGTTGGAGAAGGAAAAAGTGAATGACTGCATGGGCTGCCTCCAATGTGGAACAAGCATGACTCTTCTGTATCAAAACAGTAAGCATGGTTCCTTACTAGATGCCGACCTCAATGTCTTCAAATTAGCAGTCCAGAATCTCCTCTGACAACTCAGTAGCCTACATTTCAAATGGTGTGAGGTGTCTGAGGGCAGTGTGCCCCTCCTGCCCTTTCTCAGACTTGCTGTGTGTTAACTTGTCCTGCATAAGGAGAGAAAATGGTTTGAGAGCAATTGGGATGCAAGTGACAATCACATGATGCAGTCTTCACCAATGACCCACACAAGCTCACAAGAGTTCTTTGGCAGCACACTCTGGAACGGTGAGTTCAGGCAGATAGAGTATAAGGCCCATGGGGCATGGCATCAGCAGAAATGATGCTGCCTTCTATGCCACCCACCCACTGCCACCCTGCACACACACACGCGCACACACACACACACACTGTCACAGTCAAAGGCTACAGTCGCCTCTCGATATGCGGACAGCATGGGCTGCAATGGAGCTATGAGGCATCACTGCATCAGGTTGAGATGTTCTTTTCTGCATGGACAGCAATGACCTTGCCACTGAGGCACATGTCCCAGTTCCCATTCAGTGAGGTGATTATGTGGAGTCGAAGGTTCATTTACCCAGGTGGCTGAAGTCACTCATTCTTTTCGTGCACTGCAAGGCGGCTGCCACCCATCACCCTGGCAACTACCTGCCATGCAGGGTTTGTGAGACAGGCAGGCCTTCTCCTTATTCCTTAGGTAGAGAATATCCCTGTTCTCATCCATTGCATTCAGGAGTACCTCCAGTGAAGTATCGCTGAATCTGAAATGCTGTTCCTCCTTGGGTTCTATCTTCCATGTCGTGTTCCATTGCTAAAAGTGAGCAAAAGCTGTATCTGTTCGGGCATCTTTCAAATTAGGAACTCGGACATGATGGCAGGGCATGTGACCTCCTGCCCACCTCGCCACAAACAATGTTGGGAAACCGCTGGCTGCATAAATAATGACCCCAGCATGGCGCAATTTCCCACTGGCCTCCGCGTTGGGCAACAACCTTGTTCCCTCCATCCCCATGCCACGGAGTTTAGGCCAAAAGTGGTAAATCCTGGCCATTCTGTCCACAATTTCCATGATGGTCTGTGGACACACACAAGGGACTCAGGACTGAATCCTGAACCAGGAAGGTCCAATGTTTCTTACCCTCCTCTGGAATGAGACCAAAGCTTCTTTCCTTTATTCCTGTACAAGAAATGCCTCCCAGTCGATGGAGGTCAGTACCAGGAATCCTCCTTAATGGTTTGTAGACTATTACAAATGAGTCACCCTCTGGTGGGGTCAGTGCTGTTAGGTATGGGTGGGCATCATCCCAAGTCCCTGAGATCCCAGTCCAAGAATTTTCTGGTGCAGTTTCATCATATCCTTCAAAGTTCTAACCAACAGCTTCTACCTCATTCTCTTGAAAGCTCCACCCTCAGACCTTGCTCATTTATCAATGTTATTGTCTTCAAAATCTCCTCTCAAACAGAACTCCCACATTTCCTCCAGTGTTAAAGTTGCCTCAGAGCAATTCAGTTTTTCTTTCTGTTAAACAATTCTTAGTTCTTCCAAAACTCTTAATTCCCTACAAAGCCCAAGTCCATCAGAGGTTTGAAAATAGCTCTCACATTAAAGTAGGCCAATCTTTTATGCCTCTGTCACAAGTGAAAATCAAACTATATAATTTGGTGTTTGATCCCACTCTCAGTTGAGCATCCAGCCTCTGTGCCTCTGCGCTGTTGTGCTGTATTCCTGTCTCCATTTTGATGATCCGGCTATAGTTAATGCTTTTCTGAACCTTCCTCTTTTGTCCTTTGTAAATGACAACTATGCTATCCCACACACTCTTCATGTTAATTATTATCCACTTTAATAAAACCAAGCAATCCGTGTTTGAATATTCTCCCAATTACACATGGTTCTCTAGTGGGGGAGATAGAACATAGAACAGTACAGCACTGTACAGGCTCTTCAGCCCACGATGTTGTGCCGACCATTTATCCTAATCTAAGATCAACTTAACCTACACCCCTTCAATTTACTGCTGTCCATGTGCTTGTCTAAGAGTCGTTTAAATGTCCCTAATGACTCTGACTTAACCACCTCTGCTGGCAGTGCATTCTACACACCCACCACTCTCTGTGTAAAAAACCTACCTCTGACATCTCCCCTATACGTTCCTCCAAACACCTTAAAATGATGTCCCCTCGTGACAGCCATTTCCACCCTGGGGAAAAGTCTCTGGCTATCCACTCTATCCAAGCCTCTCATCACCTGGTACACCTCTATCAAGTCACCTCTGATGTAAGGACTGGTGACTGTACAAGCTCAGAGTTGCTCCATAAGAATTGGGATCTATTCTACTACTTATACAGTTCAAAATGCTGCTCGTTCCTTACACTGTAGCCACACACAATGGCTTTGTTGATCTATCCACTGGTACATGCAAATCCTTCTGTGGTTTTGCTTCTTTGTAGAATATTTACATTTAGTTTGCATTTTCCACCAGTCTTATGCTTTTTCCATTTCCTGGAGGGAAGCGGAGTGACATTATGCTGTGTGAACATGGGGTAGAAAATATTTTTCACTGGAGGCAAAGAATCAGAAAAATTAGTTTGCATTTGATTACATTCTGCAAATCATCAGCTCCAAGTGCATCCATAGAACCATAGAAAATGTACAGCACAGAAGGAGGCCATTCAGCCCATCTTGTCCATGCCAGCCGAATGACACCCATGTGCCCTTTCTAACCCCACATTCCTGCACCCGGCCCATAGCACTGCACCTCACAGCACTTAAGGTGTCTTTAGCTTAGGGTCTCTGCCTCCACCACCAACTCGGGCAATGAATTCCAGACTTCCACTCCCCTCTGCTCAAAAAAGTTCTTCCTCATGTCCCCTCTACACCTTCTGCTACTTATCTTGAATCTCTGTCCCCTGGTTCTAGAATTCTCTACCAAGGGCAAACGTTTATCCTTTCCACTCTATCACTTCCCCTAATAATTTTGTACACCTCAAAAGTCACCCCTCAGCCTTCTTTCTTCCAAGGAAAATATCCCCAACCCATCCAATCTCTCCTCATAGCTGCACTTTTCTAGTCCTGGCAACATTCTTGTGAACCTCCTCTGCATTCTCTCCAGAGCAATTTCATCCTTCTTGTAATGTGGCGACCAGAACTGCACACAGTACTCCAGTTGTGGCTTCACCAGTGATTTATAGAATTCCAAAATTATATCCTTACTTTTATATTCTGTACCTCTGCCATATGCTTTCTTTACAAACTTGTCTTCTTGAACTGTAGGGACCTTTGTACTTATACGCCAAGATCGCTCATTTCATCTCCCCCTCTTAGTATATTCCTATTTATTGTTACTCCCTATAATGGTTTGACCTCCCTAAATGCGTGACCTCACACTTCCCTGTGTTAAATTCCATCTGCCACTTTATCGCCCACTCCACCAACATATCTTTTTAATTTTGGAGATTATAGCAATCCTTTACACTGTCCACGACCCGGCCACCTTTGTTGGGTCTGCAAATTTCCCAATTGTGCCACTCACATTCACGCCCAAATCGTTATTATATAACACAAACAGTAAGGGTCACAACACCGAGCCCTGTGGAACACCACTTGAAAGAACTTACCAATTGCAAGGGCAGCCATCGACCCTTTGTTTCTTGTTACTAAGCCAACATTCTATCCAGTTTTCCACATTGCCCTGTATCCCATGGCCTTTTACTTTTTTAACCAATCTGCCATGTGGAATCTTGTTAATCACCTTGCTAAGTCCATGTACACAATATCCGCTGCACTATCTTCATCAACCCTTCTTGTCACTTCCTCAAAGAATTCAATCAAATTTGTGATGCAAGACTTTTATGCTGACCATCCCTGACGCGTCCACACATTTCTGTGTGACAATTAATCCTATTCCTCAGGATTGATTCTACTAATTTGCCCACCACCGACATAAGACTAACTGGCCTATAATTGTTTGCCATTTCCTTCGATCCCTTTTTAAACAATGGAACAATGATGCATTTCTCCAGTCCTCTGGTATCTCCTCTGTATCTAGTGAGGATTGGACAATCATCCTCATAGCATTGCTATCTCCTCCCTGACCGCCATCAGTAGCCTCAGAAACAATCCATCTGACCCTGGCGACTTATCAACTTTCAAGGATTCCAACCCTTTGAGTACTTCATCGCTCTTTATGATTATCCCATCCAATGTCTCACATTTTTCCTCCTGGACTACTGTATCTGCATCATCCATTTCCTTTGTAAATATGGAGACAAAATGTTCATTCAAAACCCTTCCCACAGCCTCTGCACCTGCACATAAATTCTCTTCTTCATCTCTGATAGGTCCCACTTTTTCCTTAAGTAACCTTTTACCATTAATATATTGGTAAAACATCATTGGTTTTCTTTAGTTTTACTTGCTAATCTTTTTTCATAGCCTCTCTTTGATTTCCTTATTTCCTTTTTTACTTTGTCCCTGCACTTAAGAATCATGTAATTGCTAAAGTGCAGGACGAGGCCGTTCAACTCATCCAGTCTGTAGCAGCACCTCTGAAAGATCACCCCACCTAGGTCCACTCGCCCTCCTAACCTGTAACCATCCCCCCTTTCCTCCGCCACCGTTTCCCCCCCCCCCCCCCCCCTTGCGCTAGCATGCACATCTTTGTGACACTGAGGAGCAATCTTTTAACAAGGCCAATTCACCTAACTGCACATCATTGGACTGTGGGAGGAATCCCACGCAGATATGGGGGGAAAGTGCTAACTCCACTCAGGCAGTCACACAAAGTCAGCATTGAACCCGGGTCCTTGGCGCTGTGAAGCAGCAGTGCTGACCACTGTGCAACCGTGCCATCCATGGTACTGCATATACACTCGTCTAGGCTATCTGCAGTGCCTAGTTCTTTGTGCCTATCGTATGCTTTCTTTTTCTGTTTGATCTTTCCCTGTATTCCTCTAGGCAACCACGGGGTGGGGTGTGGGGGGCGGGTTACGAGTTAGGATGGGCGAGTGGGCCTAGATAGGGTGAACTTTTAGAAGTACCGCTCTTATGTTTGGAGACGACATGTCTACTTGGTCCATTTAGGATCTTGCTTTTTAGTGCTTCCCACTGGTTTTTCACTGATTTATCTTCTAACAGTTCTGGCCAGTCCACTTCAGCCAAGTCCCTTCTCATTTCTGCCAACTGTCACTTTACCCACTTGCACTTCTTCATTCCCCAAGGCAAGGTCTAGAATTGCATCTCCTCTCATTGAGTTTGTCACTAATTAGTTGAAAGAGATTTCCTGGACACACTGCATGACTTTTCTCCCTCAGTGCCCCTTTTTTCTTTGAATCTCAGTTGATATTGGGATAGTTAAAGTCTCCTACTATTATTGCCCTCTTATTCTTACAGGCAGAAATCTCCCTACATATTTGTTCTTCTATCTCTCTTTCACTATTTGGGGGTCAGTAGTGTGACTGCCCCTTTTTTATTTCTAAGCTCAATCCATAAAGCCTCATTTATCAACCCGTTTAATTTGTCATCCCTTCTCACAACTGCAATTGAATCTTTAACCATTAGTGTTACTCCCCCTCCTTTTTTTTACCTCCCCCCTCTATCATCTCTGAACCAGGGATATTGAGCTGCCAATTTTACCTCTCCTTTAGCCAGCTTTGCGTTATAGCAATGACAGCCTGCTGCCATGTGCCTACCTGCGGCCTTAACTCATCCACCATTGCATTGAAGTATAAACAGTTTAGCCTCACCATTTTCCCTTGCTGGACACTTTTTAAACTTTGCTTCTCCTGTACTTCCAAGTCTATTATTACATCTTCTACATCACTACTCTCCATTTTCCTGATCTGAATTTGACCTATCTGATCCTACTCCAGGGATTCTATCCCCTTACCACACTGGGTTAAATACAATGTCCCTGCAAGGACATTGATCCCAGGTCTGCCTGGGTGCAACCTGTCCGATTTGTACAGGCCCCACCTTCCCCAGAACCGGTCCCAGTGCCTCAAGAATCTGAATCCCTCCTGGCTACACCATCTCTCCAGCCATGCATTCATCTGATCTATCCTCTTATACCTGTTCTCAATAGCACATGGAACTGGGGGTAATCCTGAGATTATTACGAGGTCCTGCATTTTAGTTTATCTTTTAATTTCCTGTACTCAGTTTGCAGGTTTACCTATGGCATTGGTACTGATGTGTACCGCGACCACTGGCTGTTCACCTTCCCTCCCCACAATGTCCTGCAGCCATTCCGTGACATCCCTGACCCTGGCACCAGGGAGGCAATATACCATCCTTGATTCACATTTGGAGCAACAGAAGCATATTTCTGTGCCCCTAACTATTGAATCCCCTATCACTATAGCCCTGCCACTCCCCGTGTGGTTTCACCCCTATAACCCAAAATATGTGCAAGGTAGGTGGATTGGACATGCTAAATTGTCCCTTAATTGGAAAAATAATAATTGGGTATTCTAAATTTATTTTAAATTAACTACAGCCCTGTCACCCACCTGTTTGAGCCATCCACAGTGCCGTTAACATGGCTGCTGCTGCTTTCCCCGGAGAGGCCATCCCCTCAACCAAATCCAAAATGGTATATCCAGGGTCACCTTTAAAACCTGTCCCCTGTTGTTTGCAGATTTTTACAATATCATCTGAAAATTGGACAGTTTTGCTTCTGTCCTCGCTTGTAAATAATTCTTATGTCTAGCAAACAGAAATGGCCATAATAGTATATTATGAGGCACCCCAATAGTTACCTCTCTCCATAAAGATTGAGCTCAGCATCTGATCTTTGATTCCTCTGCTTCAGCCTGTTATCAGTTCATTCAGTCGCACTCGACCTCTGCCATGCCTTTCAATCTGCTGAAAATGAAGAACCATCAGGTGAGAAGAGAAATTGGAGAATGGCCACCACTCATCAACTATACCCTAGCATGTGTCAGCACCCTGATCAGTTACTGAACATCTCCAAAGTATCAAATACAGGCCACCACACATTAGGTCCTCACAGATTACCACTTCACCAAGCGGTCAACAGTATAGAACATAGAACATAGAACATTACAGCGCAGTACGGGCCCTTCGACCCTCGATGTTGCGCCGACCTGTGAAACCATCTGAAGCCGATCTGACCTACACTATTCCATTTTCATCCATATGTCTATCCAGTGACCACTTAAATGCCCTTAAAGTTGGCGAGTCTACTACTATTGCAGGCAGGGCGTTCCACACCCCTACTACTCTCTGAGTAAAGAAACTGCCTCTGACATCTGTCCTATATCTACCACCCCTCAATTTAAAGCTATGTCCCCTCGTGTTGGTCATCACCATCCGAGGAAAAAGACTCTCACTGTCCACCCTATCTAACCCTCTGACTATCTTATATGTCTCTATTAAGTCACCTCTCAGCCTTCTCCTCTCTAACGAAAACAACCTCAAGTCCCTGAGCCTTTCCTCGTAAGCCCTTCCCTCCATACCAGGCAACATCCTAGTAAATCTCCTCTGAACCCTTTCCAAAGCTTCCACATCCTTCCTATAATGTGGTGACCAGAACTGCATGCAGTACTCCAGGAGCGGCCGCACCAGAGTTATGTACAGCTGCAGCATGACCTTGTGGCTCCGAAACTCAATCCCCCTACTGATAAAGGCTAGCACACCATATGCCTTCTTAACAGCCCTATTAACCTGGGTGGCAACTTTCAGGGATTTATGTACCTGGATGCCGAGATCTCTCTGTTCATCTACACTACCAAGAATCTTGCCATTAGCCCAGTACTCTGCATTCCTGTTACTCCTTCCAAAGTGAACCACCTCACACTTTTCCGCATTAAACTCCATCTGCCACCTCTCAGCCCAGCTCTGCAGCTTATCTATGTTCCTCTGTAACCTATAACATCCTTCAGCACTATCCACAACTCCACCGACCTTCATGTCATCTGCAAATTTACTAACCCATCCTTCTACACCCTCTTCCAGGTCATTTATAAAAATGACAAACAGCAGTGGCCCCAAAACAGATCCTTGCGGTACACCACTAGTAACTGAACTCCAGGATGAACATTTGCCATCAACCACCACCCTCTGTCTTCTTTCAGCTAGCCAATTACTGATCCAAACCGCTAAATCACCTTCAATCCCATACTTCCTTATTTTCTGCAATAGCCTACCATGGGGAACCTTATCAAATGCCTTACTGAAATCCATATACACCACATCAACCGCTTTACCCTCATCCACCTGTTTGGTCACCTTCTCAAAAAACTCAATAAGGTTTGTGAGTCATGACCTACCCTTCACAAAACCGTGTTGACTATCGCTAATCAACTTGTTCTTTTCAAGATGATTATAAACCCTATCTCTTATAACCTTTTCCAACATTTTACCCACAACCGAAGTAAGGCTCACAGGTCTATAATTACCAGGGTTGTCTCTACTCCCCTTCTTGAACAAGGGGACAACATTTGCTATCCTCCAGTCTTCCAGCACTATTCCTGTCGACAAAGACGACATAAAGATCAAGGACAAAGGCTCTGCAATCCCCTCCCTGGTTCCCAGAGAATCCTAGGATTCACCCCCTTAAAAATCGCCTTGTGCAAAAAGACAGGCAGGCACTGACACAAGAACAATAATCGCGGCAAAACATTCATCTGCATCCGGCCTGTCAACGACAGAGGGAGATTGTCCCACCTCAAAAGTCAACCTTTACCCTCCCCACTAAGCTAGTGAAATTAAACTCCCGAAGCCCTGCCCAATCACGGGATACCTGCACCCCCAGATACTTGAAGTGAGACGCTGCCAAACAAAATGGCAACCCCCCCCCCCCACCCTTGCTCCCACTCCCAGAAGGGAGACCATAAAGTACTCACTTTTTCCTTAATTCAATATGTGCCCTGAAAAATACGTCCCAAATCTCTGAAGCAACTCCATTACAGGTCCCACTGAAGAGCTCGGCTCCAAAATATACAAGTCATCTGCATATAAGGACATCCTATGCTCCACTGGTCCCCTCCCACCCCTCACTATTCCCTTCCACAACCCCGAGCTCCTGAGCGCAATGGCCAAGGGCTCTGTAGCCAATGTAAACAGAAGGGGGATATGAGATATCCCTGCCTCGTACCCCAGTGTAATACAAAATACCCTGAATTCATACCATTTGTGCGCACGCTTGCCATCGGCTCCTTGTATAATAGCTGCATCCATGCCACAAATTTCGACCAAATCCTAAATTTCTCCAACACTGCCATCAAATAACTCCATTCCACCTGATCAAATGCCTTCTCCGCATCCATCGCCACCATCACCTCCGTCCCCCTTCCCTCTGCCAGAGAAAGCACCACATTCAACAGTCTCCTCACATTCGAGGACAATTGTCTGACCTTTATGAAACCCGTCTGGTCTTCCCCAATCACCTTTGGAAGGCACCCTTCCAACCTTAATGCCAAAACCTTAGCCAATATCTTGCCGTCTCCATTCAGAAGAGATATGGGCCTATACGACCCACACCCCACTGGATCCTTATCCTTCTTAAGCAACAACGAGATGGAAGCCTGCCGTATTGTTTGCGGCAAGACACCCCTGTCTATCGCGTCCTCAAACATTCCCACCATCAATGGCGCAAGCCTATCCTTAAATCTTTAATAAAATTGAACCCCAATTGCCACCTTTAGCTTTTCCACCTCGATCAGCTCCTCCAATCCTGCCCTCTCCACCTCCCCCAACCTCGAGCATGATACCCCACCCAGACGCTCCCTCATCACCCGCTCCTCCTCCAGTGGCGCTGACTTATACAAGTCCATATAAAATTCCTCGACACCTTATCTGTTCCAGAGCCATCACCAACTCCTCCGCCCTGTCCCACACCCGAACTATCTCCCACGCCGCGGCCTCACTACGGAGCTGACCTACCAACATACGCCCTGCCTTTTCCCCATACTTATAGGCAGCCCCTCTTGCCATTCTCAACTGACACACTGCTCTCCCCGTGGACAATAGGTCAAACCTTGCCTGCAACTCCTTCCTCTTTGCCAGGAGACCCGGGTCTGGACCCCCTGCAAACCTCCCATCCACCTCCAAAATCTCTCCAATCAGTTGTTGCCATTTTTCCCTCTCCTCCTGATCCACCTTAGCCTTAAAAGATATCACCTCCCCCCCTCACCACCTGCTTAAGAGCCTCCCAGACCACCGACCGTGAGACCTCCCCCGTGAAATGGAACCCCACATACTCCTCAATCACCTTCCCTATCTTGTCACAGAAGCCCAATCCGCCAATAACCCCGCATCCATCCTCCACCCCAGCTTCTGGGCCGCCCCCTTCTCCAAAACCATATCCATCCAAAGAGGAGCGTGATCCGAGATCACAATTGCTGAGTACTTCAACCTCTTAACTCCAGCCAACGCAGCCTTTCCCACCACAAAAAAGCTAATCCTTGAAAACACCTTGTGCGCCAGGAGAAAATCAGGTCTGCCATCTCCCTCGTGAGCCCTACCAATGCCTTCACCCCCACCGATTGAGTCAGTGAGCACACCTGGGACCTATCTACCATTGGCTCCAACACTATATTCCAATCCCCCCTTACTATCAACTGTGTCCAGATCTGGGAGAGCACCAACATTCTCTTCATGAACCCTGTATCAACCCAAGTGGGGCCAAATACACTTAGCAGCGCCACCAGCCTCCCCTTCAATTCACCCATCACTATCACATACCTACCCTCCTGGTCCACCACCACCTTCTCCATCTGAAACCTCACCCTCTTGACCACCAAAATTGCCACCCCCTGAGCCCTACTATTAAACCCGAGTGAAACACCTGTCTCACCCAACCCCTTCCTAAGCCTCATCTGATCCTTCACCCTCCTGCAGCATCACCACATCAGCTTTTAAACTCTTCAAGTGCGCAAAAACTCTTGCTTTCTTCACCGCTCCCCCTAACCCCCTCACATTCTAGGTCATCATTCTGACCAGGGGTCACTCAACCACCCTCCCCCCCTCCACATCTCCTACCTGTCATCACCATTACCCCAGGACCCACGCCCTGCCCATCCAGCCAGGGCTGCCCATCCTTTTGTGACCATTTATCCCCTCCTCCCCTCCCAGAATCCCCCCATCCACTTCCTCTTGAAAACACCTCACTCAGTATCGATCCCTTCCTCCCACCACTCAGATCTCCGAGGCCCATCGAAACCTACTCGACCAGGCTCCAATGACCACGGCCCCTCCCTCCACCACACTTCTGTTAGCTAGCCAACCTATGTTCGCTAGCGCAGTGACCCCTGCCCGAGACCCCTCCTCCCCTCCCTCTCCTCAGTAACTGGCCCCACGTGCCTATAACCCACCTCCCTTAAACCAAGAGATAATACAGAGCCATACCCATAAGGAAAAAAAAAAACAAAACACATTTCCCCCCCCCCCCACCATTTAAGAGATAGAAACAAAGCCCCAATTAAATAGAAGACCCTCAATAAAAAAACACAATCCCCCGTCCCCACCAACCAAGTCCAAATCCCAACTCTCATCTCAGTCCCAGTCCTTCAGCCTTAATGGACACCTCTGCTGCCTCAACCTTCTCAAAATAAAAGTCCTTTGAGTTGTGAGTCACTCTCAGCTTCTCTGGGTAAACCACTCCAAATCCGCTGCCGTACAATACTGCCTTCACCCCTCCAAAGTCCGCACGCCTTCTCGTCAGCTCCGCCGTCAGATCTTGGTATATGCATGTACCAATGCCTTCCCATTTCACATCCGTCTCTGCTCCCCCCCCCCCCCCCCCCCCCCCCCCCGCCACCCTGCACAGCTCCAAACCTCCTCCTGTATGTGGTAGCTGTGGAAGCAGACTACAACTGCCCTTGGTGGCTCATTCGCTCTCGGCTTTGGCCTGAGCGAACGATGTGCCTTGTCCATCTTGGAGCGGGAGGGTACTTCCCCTCACCCATCAACTCAGCAAACATCTTTGCAAAGCACTCGGTCAGCCTTGGGCCCTCCACCCCCTCAGGCAGCTCCACAATTCTCACATTTTGCCTCCTCGACCTGTTCTTCAGGTCCTCTACCTTAGCTCTGAGCCCTTTGTTGACCTCTGCCACCCTCCACAGCTCCTCACCCATCAAGGTGAGCTGGTCGCTGTGCTGCCACAGAGCCTCCTCCACCCCCTTCAACTTCTCTCCTTTCTCCGTCACCATGACGGACGTCTTCATCACTGCCTCCTTTACCGGCGCAATCGACTCCCCCACCCACTGTTGCAGCGAAGCCATCAGGTCCTGTTATATTACCTTTGGTCGTAACATGTCGTTGTTCTTTACCTTTTGATCCAGAATGATCTGTTGAGTTGATGACAAAGAAACCACCAATCTTTTGATTGAATCAAAACTAATTTATTGGATAACGAGTAATTAAATGAAGTTTGCACACGCTACTGAGCTATACCTAGTAATAAAGTAATGTTGAATCTGTCCAGCAATAATCTATAATCTAATAGTCACGAATGATATCCTCGTGTTAACTCTCTCTAATCTAAACTAATCCTCGTGCTGTGATCAGTCTCTCTCCTTTGCTAACTACCCAGCATTCCCTGATGTCTGATATTTATACTGGGAACTGGTGGTGCCCTCTAGTGTTTGAATTACACTGAGATGTAATAATTAACCCTTCACTGGCATACCTATATACATATCATTACATGTCCCTGTGAAGTACCTCCAAATGTTTGGCAGCCAGCCTTTCAAACTCCATCGACATCAGTTTCCACTGTGAGGGGAACGGCCCCACCCGACGACCTAGCCCCTCACCTCTCTTCCTGCAGGACTTAAAGCAGCACTCACCGGTGGACTTTCGCACGTCCCCTTCTTTCCAGCACCTTTCTTCTAGGGCTTCAACATTCCTTGACTTCCTTATGACTTCACACACCAACTCATCCACTGAAACCGGCATAAAAGTTCAAACAACAGAGAGTCTAGCAGGAGCCACCTAACATGCACCTTCCACCTACATGCCACCACCGAAAGTCCGTAAATATTCATTCTAAAAGGTGACACGACCCATAGCAATGCAAACCCTATAAAATGGTCGGTATTGTCAATTCTCTGGCCCTGGTTTTTGAATTGGGATTTCCATTAAATACTGTTTGTTATTGTATGTTTGGAAAATGCTGCCTCTTTACTCCACTCTATATGTACAGTACTCCTGCTTTCAGAATAGCATTACAGTTTGACATTTTTCAATCAAGTATAACAGATTAGATTAAAACCCGACACACAAAGAACTCTCAAGAGCTCTGTCATACCTCAACAGATTTCACCAGCCCTTTAATGTAACAATTGATAATGTGACTGAGCATGAGGTATGTAGCCACAACAGCCAATAATTAGGAGACTACAAAGTACGTTTCTGGATTCATGTTTCATTGCAATGCACTCCAACCCCATTTCTGTCAACTTTAAGTAAGTACTCTGGCCATTTTAAACCATGCAGAATCACACATTCAGTCAGCCCAATAGCATTTAATCTTTCCCATGGGGAACAGTAAAATAAATGGATGTTATAACAATGTCTGTTATGATATCGCTGCTTTGTGAAACGAAGACAGTGTCAGTTTACACTATCAGACCTCTGTGACTTTTCACCTTGTGTGTGACATGAAGTGAAACACTTATCCATGAAGGCCAGAGTCCGTGCAAATCTACGCATGAGCAAAATACTTGGTGTTGAAATATTTATTCCTTGTCACAAAAATGAAAAAAAACTTTGACAAAGCATTGTACAATATTCAAGTAAAACAAATTCGCTGGGAACTTTTTCACGTGTGGATGATTACCTTCTGCTGTTTCAAAAACTCTCCACCCCAAATATTGTTTTATTTTTTGATGATGTAAAGCTGAAAAGGATCCAGTTCATTCAAATTCAGAAATATCATAACCCACAGCACCAATAATATTCAGGATTGCTTTAGACATTTCCTCCGTGTCCAAAGCGATCTAAATAAAAGCCAAAAAAAAATCATAATTTACATATACTCATACGTCACATTTTCTTAGATTCAATGAATCAGACTGCACAAGAGAATACTCAGCCTATCTTTGTTCCTAAAGAAATATCAAATTAGCCCAACTCTCCTGCTCTTTCCCCTTTGGCTTAAACATTTTGGATGCTTTGGATTGTTGCTGCCACAGTGTGTCTTTTACCCGTATGCGGTGGACAAATGACTGCAAGTCAACTTCACTTTAAATCAATTGTCTTTATTCACACTCACATAATGTTGTCGTTAATCAATCACTCCATCAACACAAGTTATTCTACAGAGTACTAAAGTTCAAACCAGACATTAACTTAACTTTTGTGTGATTAGCAAGTACCCAAACAGATATTGGCCTTTATCTGTGCATTGGTTTCTGTTGTCCTCTATGCTTTGTCCTTGGTCTGGTCAGATGCTCCGGCACTGGTCTTCCTTCTGTTTGGTGGCGTGATGGTTCTCTTTGTGGTGGCCGCTGAAGATCACCGTTGTTTTGTTGCTGTTGCGCACTGCTGCAGAGCGAGATTCTAAGGTGATGCGGCATCTTTTAACCTGCATGGATTTTGCGCCCCTTTGAATGGCCTCTGGGTCATTGCCAATCAATTGATCAGGGCATGATCACCCTGATCGATCAAATCTAATCAGGCCCTACCACATTGATTGCGATACACTCACTAGCCATGTTTGTAGGTTTTAGGGGCATGTAGGCTTTCCAAATAAGGAATTCTGGTGCTGCTGTTTCTGGTAAACAAGTGTGATTGACTGGATTCTTCTATTGTTCCTGGGATTGCCGAGAGGCAGCCTTTTTCCTGTGTATTGCGATGTCTAGGTTGCAGCTTGCTCATCAATGTTTTTTTAAACTGCAGCCTGCTTGTCCTTTATTTGGCTAAAGTTCCCAGCATCCTATGCAGGATGCCATTTTAGGTGGCCGTTCGGTCACAGGATGTTCAGTCAACGAGGATGCTGAAGACCAAGATCAATAGATTTTTGCACACCGAGGCAACCAACAAATAAGATGGAAAATGTTAGTTCAGGCAGAGGCCGGAATTCTCCGGTTGTTGGGATTCAATTTTCTCGCCAGATCACATCCCCGCCACTGGGTTTCCCGGCAGCGTGGGATAGTTACAATGGGAAATCCCATTGACAAGTGTGGGGTGGGAGGGTGACGATTGTGGTGAGCAAGCGGGTGAGGTTCCAGATGGAGAAGGTGGTGGCAGATCAGGGGGATAGATACGGGATTGTAACGGGTGCTTTGGAGGGGAGGTTGGTGACGCTGGTAAGTTTATACGCCCCCAATTGGGACGCTGGGAGGTTCTTGAAGAGAACGTTGGCTGCCATTCAGGATCTGGATACCCATGAGTTGATAGTGGGGGTGGGGGAATAGGAACACAGTGTTGGATGTGAGGGCGGGAGGAATTGGAACACAGTGCTGGAGCTGAGGGTGGATAGGTCCCAGTCGTGCTGACTGACCCTGCCCGGGGTGGAGGAGGGGGTGCAAAGGTGTTGGGGGGATGTGTGAGGGAGAATGGGGGGACTGACCCATGGAGATTTCTGCACCCGAGGGACCAGGAGGATTAGTTTTATTCGCCGGTGCAAAAGGTGTTGTTGAGAGTTGATTTCTTTGTAGTGGGAAAGGCACAGTTAGCTGAAGTTAAGAAGTAAGAGTGTTTGACAGCTGTGATTTCGGATCATGCTTCACATTGGATGAACATGGTCCTGGAGAAGGGATTATCTCAGAAGCCGGGTGGAGGCTGGATGTGTGATTGTTGACAGATCGGAGCTTCTGTGTTTGAATGGGGAAAGTGATCGAGGAATATGTGGGGTTTAACTCTACTGGGGCAGTCGTGCCGTAGGTGGTTTGGGAGGCTCTGAAGGCAGTGGTAAGGGGGGAGGTTATTTAGTTTAAGGTTAAGGTGGAGGAATCGGTGGGGGTAGAAGAGGTGAAGATGGTGATTGGGAGGATCCAGACGCGGAAGGCAGCGGAGCCTGATAGTTTTCCAGTGGAGTTCCATAAGAAATTTAAGGATAAACTTGCGCAGTTGTTGGTGGGAATGTTCGAGGACACGATAGTCAGGGTTTTTTTCCCAAAAATGGAGGGACAGGCCCCCATCACATTCCTGCTAAAAAAGGATAAGGATCCGGTTGAATGTGGGTTATACAGGCCCATATCTCAACTGAATGTAGACACTAAGATATTGGCAAAAGTGCTGGTGCTAAGGTTGGAGGTGTGCCTACCAAGAGTGATTGGGGAGGATCAGACGGAGTTCGTTAAGGGCAGACAACTGTCGTTGAATGTGCGGTGGCTGCTGAATGTGGTGGTTTCCCTGGCAGAAGGAAGGGAATTGGAGGTGGTGGTGGCGTTAAATGCGGAGAAGGCATTTGGTCGGGTGGAGTGGAGCTATCTGATTGCGGTGTTGGAGAAGTTTACGATTGGCATTAAGTTAGTGACATGAAAATCGCTTATTGTCACAAGTAGGCTTCAAATGAAGTTACTGTGAAAAGCCCCTAGTAACCCCATTCTGGTGCCTGTTCTGGGAGGCTGGTACGGGAATGGATGAAGTTGCTGTATAGGGAACCAATGGCATGTGTACGCATGAATTACATGATGATTTGTTGATATACATTTCCAACCGGGCTCCTCAGTGGGGTACATAATGAGTTTGCTTGAAAGATTTGGGGCCTTTTTGGGGTACAAGTTGAATTTGGGGAAAAGTGAGTATTTTGTGGTGTCCGCTCCAGAGGTGGGGGTTGGAGCTGGGGGGTTCCCATTCCGTGTTGCAGCTCCTCATTTCAGGTATATGGGGGTGCAGGTGGCCCAGGACTGGGCAGGTCTTCAGAAATTGAATTTTTATGGTTTGGTGGAGAGGGTGATTTGTTGAGGTGGGAAAGTCTTCCCTATTGTTGGCAGGTCGGGTGCAAGCAAGTAAGATGAACATTTTGCCTGCCAATCTTTTTGCCCAAGGCGATTTTCAAAGGGGGTAGATAGGCTGGTTTCTTCGTTCAGTTGGGCAGGGAAGATGGTACTTCAGAGGGGATGGCAATCGGGGTGGGGTTAGTCCTCCTGAATCTGATATATTATTACTGGGTGGCGAATGAGGAGAAGAACTGAGGTTGGAATATGGAGGCGGGGGCTTTGTGGGTAAGGATGGAGATGGGCTCATGTAGGAGGTCAGGGTTATGGGTGCTGCTACCATTGGCTCCAGGAAAGTATTCGGGAAGTCCTGTGGTGGTGGCCACACTGAAGATTTGGAGGCAATTCCGGCACCATTTTGGGTTGGGAGCTGGGTCGAGGGTGATGCCGATTAGGAGGAATCACAGATTTGAGCCAGGGTGGATGGATGCGTGACTCTGGGGATGGGAGGAGAGAGGGATCAAGGAAATGTAGGATCTGTTTCTGGGAGGGCGGTCTGCAAGCTTGGAGGAGTTGAATGAGAAGTTTGGACTAGCGTAGGAGGAGAGCTTTTGGTACATGCAGGTGCGGGACTTTGCGAAGGAGATCTTCCCGGTAGTGCCTGACAGAGGTGCTGTCAGTGGGAGGGCTGGAAGGGGGGGGGGGGGGGGGGGGGGGGGGGGGGAGGGGGGTCATCTCGCCGATTTATGGGAGGATTTGGAGGAGGATAAAGTGTCCATGGAGGAGAATAAGGCCAAGTGGGAAGAAGGGTTGAGGATGGCATTGGAGGAGGGGTTGTGTGTGAGGTGCTGCAGAGGGCGAATGCCTCAACCTCGTGTGCGAGCCTGGGGCTGATACAGCTGAAGGTGGTGCACAGGGCACACCTGACGAAGTCAAGGATGAGCCAGTTGTTTAAAGGGTAGAGGATTTCTGTGAACGTTGTGGGAGGGATCCTGTTAATCATGTGCATATATTCTGGTCCTGCCCGAAGTTGAAGACATTTTGGAGGTTGTTTTTCAGCACCATGTCGGCGATCTTGCATCGGCTTTGAACCCAGTCCCCTGGGGGACATATTCCGGGTGTCGGGCCTGCCTGTGTTGCAGACGGGTGCGGAGCAGATGTTTTAGCCTTTGCCTCGCTGATTGCTCGCAGGCGGGTTCTGTTGGGGTGGAGGTCAGCTTCTCCACCCTGGGATTTGGTATGGCGGGGGACTTAATGGCGAGTTATTATCCCTGGAGAAAGTGAAATTTGCCCTAAGGAGGAGCAAATGGTGGATTCCGCAAGAGCTGGGGTTTGTTCATTTTACATTTCAGAGAGCTAGTTACAACTGACCATTAGGCAGGAGTAGATGGGGTGAGGGAACGTCTTGTGGAGGTGGTCTTCTTGTACTGGGGGTTTAAAATGTTAGGCATGTTTTTTGGTATTGTAAAATGTAAAATGTTGAAAATAGGAGAGAAAATACATTTTAATAAAAACAAAGTATTACATTTCTAAATATGCAAATTTTAACAGTCACGTTAATTGAAAAATATTATTGTTGAACAGTTTGACAGCTCCATCACTAACATTTTTAGATTTCAAGGTGTAACCTGCAAGAATATATTTAATTTCTTATATAGTTTTGCCAACTGTTGTGTCTAAGGAGTCTTCTCTTTTAAAACAAAATAACTTTCTAAGGGCATAGACTGCAGCGATTCAGGAAGGCAGCTTATCGTCACCTTCTCCAGGGCAAAGAGGGATGGGCAATAAATGCTGACTTAGTGACACCCACATCCTGAGAATTGTATTCTCCACGTAATCAATTTTTTTGCATTAAGAAGTCAAATTAAAATTGCAAATTTGAAGTAACGAAGTACTGTGAAGTTGGTGGCCATTGTTCCCGGCAGTTCAATCGCCCATTCTTGGGGACTGCTGCAGGGTGAGTAACCCCGCTACACATTAAAGCACTGGAATCTGAAAAGTGACCATTTTCCCGACGCCTGGCCGAGCAAAAGAAGTAAATAAACGTAAATGTCCTCTTCTGGTTCTAGATTCTCTTTCCATTCTCTTCACCTGCTGGGTAATTCGAGACCAATCTGCATTAGTCAAAGAAAGATCGCGCTGGTTTTAGGCGGATTTTCTCCCTGCTAGGTCAGGCAGGTTCAAATCGAAAAGGGCAAGGTCATTGTGGGGTGTAGGTGAGTGAATTGCATGTCCAGTTTTTCCTCCCCACTCACCCTATTTCCGCTGGTCGGTGAGTGTGAATTCACAGCTGGTTATCACAAGAATTTTGATCCAAATTAAATGCATTATACAAGGGTAAATAGGTTAAAAGACACATGAATTGGCTACACTCAGTGTAAATATCCACTTCTGTCAAACTGTTTGGAGCACCTTTATCAGCACCTTACACATTACTAAAAACTTGACTCACTGATAGTCAACATTGACAAGCAAGCACTTTCAGTCCTCAATTCCGTTATCTGCAGTTCGAACTGAATCTGCTGAAGTGCATTAGTGAGGCTGAATATCTGGTTTCTGGCGATTAGCTTAGGCTAATAGCTGCTTTATCAACTCTCCTTCTTCTCAGGTCACACGAGAGTGACCTACGGTGTCTTGACAGGTGGACATATATGATTAAAAGCATCTGCTTGCCCCAGACATTAACTATGGTTCTTTCGGAGAGGCATTTCCTTTGAATTAAAGGGAATCCATTTCAAGTATATGTTTGACATTTTCTGTCAATTATAAGCAAGATTTTCTACCTTGGTGATCCCATTAATTTAATTATTAGAAAATTGTATTCTCCGCATAATCAATTGTGTTCCATTACATCCAGGTGGGATATGCTACTGCTGCAAATCTTTCCTCGGATTTATCAGCCACTAGATTTGGTTCCTTGAAGCACCGTTAGTTTCAACACGCCAAAAGCCATCTTGGTGAAAGTGCTCATTTGTGAAGCATGGATCAGCAGTATGCAGAACAAGCAGATCCTGACGGCAGTTAGCAATACCAGATCTGCCAGTTTGGAGCCCACTGACTTAGTTAATTTCCTTTCTGAAATATACAGTTGAACATACATTCAGCAGCATGAAAGATCCCCCCACTCGTGCTTTTTAAGGGGCTCATCAACAACTTTCAGGCTGTTTGCTGATCACTTTCACTGGCTCTGTTTATATTTCTGGAAATGCCAGGGGCGCGATTCCCCGCTCCCGGGAAAAATCACGATGGCCGTTGTGAACTCGGCCGAGTTTCACGACGGCCTCGGAGCCCGCTCCTCTCACCGAATTCACCCCCACCCGGGGGGGCTAGGAGCGGCACTCCGTTATTCTCGGCCGCCGAGAATGACGCGACAGTGGCGCCTATGTGACATCTGCCGCGCATGCGCAGGTTGGCCGGCTCCAACCCGTGCATGCGCGGCTGACGTCACGACGGCTGACAGCTCGAACCCACGCATGCGTGGTGGCCGTCTTCCCCTCAGCCGCCCCGCAAGACATGGCGGCTTGATCTTGCGAGGCGGCGGAGAGGAAATAGTGCGTCCGATTGAGACGCCGGCCCGACGATCGGTGGGCACCGATTGCGGGCCTTGTGGTGAATCACAGTAGCGTAATTCACACTGTTATTACATATGATGTACTATGTCTGTGTAAGCTCGGCACACGAGCAGTTGCGCGGCTCTGCCCCTAGGGGGAGATGTACTGGGAGTGTACGGGAGTTTGTACTGGGCTCTGCCCATGGCTCCTCCCACCAACTGGTTGTATGAAGCTTGGCAGTCTGAGCCTGCCTGCCAGTTCATCTCGTCGCAGGCAGGCTCCGTTGTGAGATTATTAAAACCACTGTTCACTTCCAACCATGTGTCTTGTGAATTGATGGTCACATCAATTTAATAATCTCAGGAAACAAGAAGAAATCGATAAGAAGAAATCGAAGAAACAATTCAAAAAAAACAACTATGGAATCAGCCCTCAAACCTGACCGACTAGAACTCGACCCGCTGGCTGCAGAGGCAAGAGAAATCTTTCTACACTGGCTCAGATGTTTCAAGGCCTACCTGGCTGAATCAAGTACTGCTGAAACTACCGAAGAGCAGAAACTCAACCTACTGCATGCAAGGGTGAGCCACCGTATATCTTCTCAACTAAATGGTACCAACTCGTATACTGGGGCCCTAGCCATGCTAGATCGAATGTACGTGAGGCCCATCAACGAGGTCTACGCGCGCCATATTTTCACGACCCGCCACCAGCGCCCCACGGAGTCGTTAGAAGAATTCCTGTGGGAGTTAAAGATTTTAGCTCGGGACTGTAATTACCAGGCTGTATCAGCCGAACAGCACATGGAACTTGCCGTTAGAAACGTGTACGTGGCAGGCCTCAGATCAAACTATGTGCGCCAGCAGTTGTTAGAAAAAGGGGCCCAGAACTTAGAGGACACGGTAGAACTAGCTACCACTATGGAGGTCTTATTCCGCAGCCTCACCTCGTTCCTTGCGGACCAAGCGACCCCATCCTGGGCCCCCGACCAGCGACTGCCCCAGGCCTGCGCCACGCGGCCACCCAGCCATCACGCAGCTCCAGTGTGCCACTTTTGCGGGCAGCCCCAGCACCCACGGCAGTACTGCCCGGCCCGTAACGCGACCTGCAGCAAGGGACACTATGCCCGACTGGCAAAGCAGGCCTCCTCTCCTAACTCCCCCACAGCCCAGAGCACTTGTTTCCAGAATCCACAGGCCCGCAGGCCCCGAAATGCTGCAGCCTGTATGCCGACTCTGCCCCCACCCGACATGTGCGACTCATGGGGTCGGCCATCTTGGCAATCCTCCTCCATGTGGCCGGCCATGTGCGACCCATGGGGGTGGCATTCTTGGCAATCCTCCTCCATGCGGCCGGCCATGTGCGACTCATGTGGGCGGCCATCTTGGGCTCCATCCTCTTCCAACTCAGAAATTCAACTACAAGATTCCGAACTCAGAGGCAGTCATCACGAGGCCACTCCAGCACAGCTGATCGAGCCGCCGACTACCTGCAACTAAGCGCAGTGACACTGGACCAGTCGCGTCCAAAGCACCTCCGAAATTCTATGATGACCGTTCAGATCAACGGGTACAGTACACCGTGCCTCTTCGACTCCGGGAGCACCGAGAGCTTCGTACACCCTGAACTGGTAAGACGCTGTTCGCTCCCTATTTTCCCTGCATGGCAAACTATCTCCCTCGCTTCGGGCTCACACTCTGTTCACCTCCAAGGGCGCACCGCCGCGACCCTAACGATCCAGGGCACTAGCTACTCAAACTTCCAGCTGTACGTGCTCCCTGAACTCTGCGCCCCACTACTACTGGGACTCGATTTCCAGTGCAACCTGAAAAGCCTCACACTTAGCTTCGGCGGGCCCTTGCCCCCACTCACTATTTGCAGTCTCGCCACTCTAAAAATCGACCCCCCTCCACTCTTTGCCAATCTCACGCTGGACTGCAAACCCGTAGCCACTCGCAATAGGCGATACAACCTGCAGGACAGAGTATTTATCAGAACTGAGGTCCATAGGCTCCTACGTGAGGGGATCATAGAGGCCAGTAACAGTCCTTGGAGAGCTCAGGTGGTGGTCGTCAAGTCCGGGGAAAAATTCAGAATGGTAGTGGACTATAGCCAGACCATTAATCGGTTCCCGCTCCTCGATGCGTATCCCCTCCCCAGAATTGCAGACATGGTGAATCAGATCGCCCACTATAAAGTCTTTTCCACGGTGGATCTGAAGTCTGCATACCATCAGCTCCCAATCTGCCCGGAGGATCGCTACTCCACGGTGTTTGAGGCCGACGGCCGCCTCTTCCACTTCCTCCGGGTTCCCTTTGACGTCACTAATGGGGTCTCGGTGTTCCAACGAGCAATGGACCGAATGGTGGACCAGTATGGGCTGCGGGCCACGTTTCCGTACCTGGATAACATCACCATCTGCGACCACGACCACGACGCTAACCTCGATCGATTTCTCCGGATTGCACAGAAACTCAACCTTACCTATAACATGGAGAAATGCGTTTTCCGCACGACCAGGCTAGCCATCCTCGGCTATATCTTGGAGAACGGAGTCCTGGGCCCCGACCTAGACCTCTTAGAACTCCCTACTCCTCATTGTCCCAGGGCCCTCAAAAGGTGCCTGGGGTTCTTCTCGTATTACGCCCAGTGGGTCCCTCAATATGCGGACAAAGCCCGCCCACTGTTTAAGGCCACACTCTTCCCCCTATTGGATGAGGCTCGTCAGGCCTTCACTCGGATCAAGGAGGACATTGCCAAAGCGGCCATGCGGGCGGTGGATGAATCCGTCCCCTTTCAGGTAGAGAGCGATGCCTCAGAGGTCGCTCCCGCAGCCACACTAAATTAGGCAGGGAGACCAGTCGCCTTTTTCTCCCGAACCCTCTCCACTTCGGAACTTCGACACTCCTCGGTCGAAAAGGAAGCACAAGCCATCGTGGAAGCGATACGTCACTGGAGGCATTACCTCGCAGGTAGGAGGTTCACCCTCATCACCGACCAAAGATCGGTAGCCTTTATGTTCGACAACTCCCAAAGGGGCAAAATCAAAAATGATAAGATCCTACGGTGGAGGATCGAACTCTCCACCTACAAGTACGATATTATGTACCGACCGGCGAAGCTCAACGAGCCCCCAGATGCCCTGTCCCGCGGCACGTGCGCCAGCGCGCAAGACGACCACCTGAAAGCTATCCACGATGACCTCTGCCACCCGGGGGTCACCCGGCTCGCCCACTATGTCAAAGCCCGAAATCTGCCTTTCTCCACCGAGGAGGTAAAGGCCATCACCAGGGACTGCCCGATCTGCGCAGAGTGCAAACCGCACTTCTATAGACCAGACAGGGCCCACCTGGTCAAGGCCTCCCGGCCCTTTGAATGCCTATCGATTTCAAAGGGCCACTCCCCTCGACCAATAGAAATGTGTACTTCCTGAACGTCATCGACGAGTTTTCTCGCTTCCCCTTTGCTATCCCGTGCTCCGACATGACCTCCCACACAGTCATTAGGGCCCTGCATAGTATCTTCACTCTGTTCGGGTTCCCCAGCTACGTACACAGCGACAGGGGTTCGTCCTTTATGAGCGACGAGCTGCGTCAGTACCTGCTCGACAAGGGCATTGCCTCGAGCAGGACTACCAGCTACAACCCCAGGGGGAATGGGCAGGTGGAGAGGGAGAACGCGACGGTCTGGAAGACCGTCCTACTGAAGCTCAGGAAGGTCCAGGAAGCTCCCGACCTCCCACTGGCAGGAAGTCCTCCCTGGCGCGCTCCATGCTATTAGGCCCCTCCTATGTTCGGCCACCAACCAGACCCCTCACGAGCGGCTATTCGTTTTCTCCAGGGGCACTTGGCAGTCTGAGCCTGCCTGCCAGTTCATCTCGTCGCAGGCAGGCTCCATTGTGAGATTATTAAAACCACTGTTCACTTCCAACAATGTGTCTTGTGAATTGATGGTCACATCAGGCCTGTCCCCTCCCGAGCACAGTCGTGGTGCTCATTCCCCACCAGGCCCCCTACAAGCATCTCACGGCGATTTCACGACGGCAGCGACCAGGTGTGATTGCCACCGTCGTGAACCGGTCGGGAACGGCAGGCTGCTCGGCCCATCTGGGTCGGAGAATCGCCGGTCGCCGTGATAAACGGCGAGCGGCGATTCTTCCGAGCGCGGGGGTGGGAGAATCGCGGGGGGCGCGAAATTAGTCGGGGAGCCCTCTCGCGATTCTCCCACCCGGCGTGGGGAGCGGAGAATCCCACCCCAGGTGTTTTGGAGAGTTGGTTACAGTTGGTGAGTGGTGCTGCATGTGGGGAAAGCCTTGGTTGTTAATCCCAAGTTACTTTGTCCTCCAGTCCAGGGACTTAGGCTGAGGCATGGTGGTGTACTGTTCGGTCCGCTGTTGCTCTTGTCACTGCAAGGACTGGAGAGCTGTCAGCTAATCTAATTGACTGCAACTCTCTAAGGTGGGACTTCCTCCTTAGTGAGGGGTGGAAGTCTCACTTGCAGCCGCTTAACGCTCATTCAAGCGTGAACTGGCTCTGGGCACTTGGAGTCGGCAGGGAGATTTTCCCCACTGATTCTTCCATTGGTGGAAAGGATAAATTCAGGCCCAGAATTACTTAATTGGCTGTAAAGCACTTTGAGACATCTGGTGATTGTGAAAAGTGCACATGGCAATGAAACAGGTCCACAAGAACTTCCAAACTGTCATGTGCAAACATAGTGGAAAATGAGCAGTTGAGCTGTCCTGTACTATTCAGTACAAGCAACATAGGGAGTAAAGTCGCATTTTAAGCAAATTGCAGAAAGTATAATTTGAGCACTACAATTGCTTGATCATTAGAAAAAGTAACCACTAAAAGCTGGCAGAAAGTGTGATTGACCAATTGAATGAATACCTTAGAAAGTCAATGGCAGATTGAATCTAAGATGCTTTTAAAAAATCAACCAAAAACGCAGTCGGAACAGATTGACCCATATCTAACAAAATTGTCTCAGATTTGAACATTTGAATTGATCCAGTATCCATACCTTGTTGGGACAAAAAGTGTCAGATTTTGACCCCCATTTGTTGTGGAAATCCATTTCCAGATTTTGTTCCCAAATGGCCTCTCTCTAATTTTAAGATTTTGCCTCCTTGTCCTTCATTTCTCCCACGAAGAGAGTAGATTTTCCATACCTATCCAATCAAATCCTTTTCACATTTTAAACAGGTCCATGAAATTACCCCTCAATCTCCAACACTCAAGAGAATACAATCAGGTTTATGCAACCCGTCCTGATGAATTAACCCTCTAACAATAAACACGAAAACGCATTTCTATTGTGTGGTTGTCACCACTAGTAGTATTACATGTATTACAGTAAGGCCCGTATAATAGAGGTATATGGATAAATCCCTGCCTGCTGGCTCCGCTCAGTAGGCAGTATATAAATGTGTGTGCTCGCCGGTGCTGCAGCCATTCTGGTTCCAGCTGCAGGAGGCACAACATCTTTCCTCAATAAAGCCTCGATTATTCCTATAGTGCATCATATTGCACTTTTAAAGCTGCAGCTGCTGGCCGTGAGACTTTTTGCAGGCTTAGGGGATGAGGTTAGTTAAAAAGCAGGCCTTTGGCAGTGGGGAACATGTCTATAGTGGCCTCCCACTGAAGACTCTGGAAATTCTGGCGCTAGCTGGCGAGCTCAAATGTTTTGAACAATTTCTGGGGCCCCCACCTTCAGAGATCAAGGGCTTTATCAGAGCTTGGATCCCTCAGTGACTCCCACCTCCATCTTGTTTGGTCCAGAACATCTGCTGAATGAGACCTGACATACATGCACCAATTGTATTCATGATCCCAGTTAAAGATCTAGGAACAGAAAGCCCCGCCCTAGTTCCCCCATTACATTGACAGCTTTGGAAGGGTGGATGTGAAATTTGCCTCCACAAAGCTCATCCCAGTAACAGTCAGGTTAGCAGCCAGTTAAGAACTGAAAAGGTAGGGCAGGTGTTGGAACCTGATCTGCCATTTCAATCAGATCATGGCTCGATCTGAACTTGGCCTCAACTTCACTTTGCTGCCCATAACCCTTGACTTCTCTTTAGTTTAGAAAAATAACGTAAGAGGTGGCATGCTCCTTTGGACTCTCACCAGACTTCTGCTGGGACTCCACCAGAACTGTATAGATTTTTCTCTTGCAAGCAACAATGAACTCTTGAAAATCTCAGTCAAGTAAGTTAATGATTAATGTCTTTATCACATTAGCTACAGTAGTATCTTTCAAACTTTTTCCCAGGACCCACTTTTACCACGCCGGCCGACCTTCGGGAGCCACGCCAGCTGACCTTCGCGACCAAGCCAACTGAACATCATGATACATGCCGGCCAACCTTTGCAGACCCCATTTTCTCTCACCTTTAATGCAACAGGTGAGCTTGTTTGATCCTCACAATCTCACTCCAAATCAGGTTAACAGGAGGATAGGGCTATGTGCACATCAGGTGCAGAGTTTGGCCGGTTCCTTTACATAGAACATACAGTGCAGAAGGAGGCCATTGGGCCCATAGTGTCTGCACCGACCCACTCAAGCCCTCACTTCCACCCTATCCCCATAACCCAATAACCCCTCCTAACCTTTTTGGTCACGAAGGGCAATTTATCATGGCCAATCCACCTAACTTGCACATCTTTGGACTGTGGGAGGAAACCGGAGCACCCGGAGGAAACCCACGCAGACACGGGGAGAACGTGCAGACTCCGCACAGACAGTGACCCAGCGGTGAATCGAACCTGGGACCCTGGCTCTGTGAAGCCACAGTGCTATCCACTTGTGCTACCGTGCTGCCCAAGACAGCTTTGTCCTGTCTTCATCTTTGTGAGGACAGAAAGTCCAACCTCGCAGATGTAGGTCGTTGTGAAGGGGAATAGGAACAAAATTCTTGTTTTACTCAGCACCGGATACTCCTCTGAGGCTACTCCAGAATTCTGACAGCCTCACTGATTTGTGGTGTGTTTTTAATGTGCTATCACAGGTAAGGCACAGAAGTTCAAACTTTTCATTTGGAGTCAGCTGTAAGTTAATAATTAACTCTGGGGTCTCCACCTCAAAGGGCTTTTGCACCCACCTCTTCTCTTTCAAAATCTGAGACTTCTCCTCTGGAAAATAGTGACAAAGACTGTTGATCAGTGCAACCAGATGCAACTGAAGAAGGTTTGCCAGTCATTGACAGTTTCCTTACTAACACTGTCAATGTGTTGTAACAGTGTGGGGAACATGTAGTAGCTTTGCCTTTGTACTCGCCAAACTTTCAATGACTTTTGGAAAGCTTCTATTTCATCACAGTTCTGAAAACAATCATCATCCTTCCCGTGCAATATGAGGTTCAGTACTTTTAGAATTGAAAAGATGTCTGCAAGGTAAATATATAGTTTGGATCCAATTATCATTTGCCAGGAGCTCCCTGCATGTAACACACCTGGGCTTTGCATCCTGATTTGCATTGGCACAATTAACAAAGTCATACCTCAAGAATTCATCTTTAAACTGCTTTGTTCCCATTTTCAGTTTCTTCTTAATAGGCTGTTCAAAAGAAGCCTTGGAGCTCTATATAAAGCTCACACTGGCACTGCTTTGTCTTGCTGTGGATTCTCCTGAGCAGCTCACACTGGCACTGCTTTGTCCTGCCGTGCACTCTCCTGAGCAGCTCACACTGGCACTGCTTTGTCCTGCCGTGCACTCTCCTGAGCAGCTCACACTGGCACTGCTTTGTCCTGCCGTGCACTCTCCTGAGCAGCTCACACTGGCACTGCTTTGTCCTGCCGTGCACTCTCCTGAGCAGCTCACACTGGCACTGCTTTGTCCTGCCGTGCACTCTCCTGAGCAGCTCACACTGGCACTGCTTTGTCCTGCCGTGCACTCTCCTGAGCAGCTCACACTGGCACTGCTTTGTCCTGCCGTGCACTCTCCTGACAGCTCACACTGGCACTGCTTTGTCCTGCCGTGCACTCTCCTGAGCAGCTCACACTGGCACTGCTTTGTCCTGCCGTGCACTCTCCTGAACAGCTCACACTGGCACTGCTTTGTCCTGCCGTGCACTCTCCTGAACAGCTCACACTGGCACTGCTTTGTCCTGCCGTGCACTCTCCTGAGCAGCTCACACTGGCACTGCTTTGTCCTGCCGTGCACTCTCCTGAACAGCTCACACTAACACTGCTTTGTCCTGCCGTGCACTCTCCTGAGCAGCTCACACTAACACTGCTTTGTCCTGCCGTGCACTCTCCTGAACAGCTCACACTGGCACTGCTTTGTCCTGCCGTGCACTCTCCTGAACAGCTCACACTAACACTGCTTTGTCCTGCCGTGCACTCTCCTGAGCAGCTCACACTAACACTGCTTTGTCCTGCCGTGCACTCTCCTGAGCAGCTCACACTAACACTGCTTTGACCTGCCGTGCACTCTCCTGTGCATCTCCCTCCAGCAGGTTCAGTTGTGCGATCCTGGCCTGTTTGGGTCTCTGGATCTCTCTTCCTAACAACAAAACAATCCATCTTCAGTTCTTCACAGTCCAGTGGCCTGCTTGCTGGCAGCTAGAAAATGGAGGAATCTCGCTTCCTTGATTTCGCACCAAAAGCACGGACTACAGAGTGCGTGATGTCAGTGTACATGCGGGCACGTGATCTGCTCTCTGCTGCCCCTTCTGGCAGGAAGACTGCATTGTTCACATTTAAAGGCCAGACGCTGCCAGAATTCTCAACTTAAAAGCCAGAGGACGTAGAATACAAAGAAGCGCGACTCTGAGCTGTTGGGCCGGACGCTGGCTGGGCTGACTGGGGTGGGGCGGGGCCTTTCCAGTGTCGGTGGGGTGGGGTGGGTGTTAATGTTCAGGCATGAACCGCAATTATCACGGCCTGCAACGCAGGCTTCTTACTGCGCACCCCACTGATCAAACACCTTGGCCTTGGTTCTGCAGAGTGACACCGGCCATACAGATGACCCAACCGCACCCCACCACCGGGGGGGGGCATCAGGCGGCCCACCCAGGTAAAACGACTACTGTAGCCCCTAAGGGTGCACTGGACGGCTGCTGCAGAGTGTATCACTGGCAAGGGCCGAGTCAGCCAAAGTTACACCTGGCTGCAGGGACGGACGTCAGGATCAGAGGCCCCTACAGTGTCAAGCACCAATGGGCCAGGGGTGCAGAGTTAGGGGAGGGGAAAATACAAGGGCAGAGTCCACAGTGCCAACTGGGGGCACCATGTAGCCCGTTGGACCTGGTTGGACACGGGGATTTGCACCATGCTAACATGTCGGCCATTCACCCCCTGCAGACAATGGATATTGGAATTCAACCTGCAATGGTGGCCTTCCTCCTAGTCGCTGCAGTCCTGGGTGATACCCTGTGGCTGCATGTGCTGCTTAAGGAGGAGGGGGAAGGAAGCTGCAGCAGCAGAGCATGCAGCAGCCGAACAGGAGGCAGTCGCTGAGGATGGAGAGCTGGCCACCCAACAGGCCGAGGAGGCGGTGTAATGAAAGCACCTCATGAGGCCTTGCAAGTACCGGCAGTGCCAGTCATTCGAGGAGCTGCTGGACCAGACATGCCGTCGAAGACTCCGGCTGAGTTGGAGGACACTGCGCCATCTCCCTCTGGGGCTGGGCCATCACCCTGTACGTCTGTACAACCAGCCTGGCCTGGCCAATGCCGCCGATGTTCTCAGCCATGCTCAGTTATACCGTTGCAATGTCCAGACGTCTCTGGCACATGGCTGCCTGTGAGAGGGCAGTCCTATCCTGGGCCTCAGCTGGCAACTGCACAGAGTGCCCCAGGCTTTGTACATGCTGATCCATGGCTGAAACCCTCAGCCCAAAGGACTCCACCACGGATGTCACCGGTATGGTGTTGGGATGGGTGGCACGCATGGTTGGCACCACCTCCTGCACCTGCAGGTGCTGGATTCTCACCCACAACCCATGTGGTCCCTGGCTCTGCGGCTGCATCGCCACAACAGATGGGACTGTCCATTCCAGAAGACCGAAAACTATCTGGGCGGCAGTTGGTCCCTGGAGTCAGCCTGCCGTCCAATCGCCCGCCCCCTTAGGAGTTCCTAACACCATCTGACGTACCGGAGCAGCTATGTGGTGTGCACCAGATTGTGTCCCACGAGTCCCTTCACTGAAGTGCCAACCGAGGTGAGTGTCTCTGGGATGGTGGAGGGTGTAGGAGACAGCTGTGACGGAAAATCAGTATCATCCCCGGACTTGAGCTCCGGGTGTCTTGGGTCACAGGTACATGGCTCCCCTCCATGTCGGCATCCTCGTTTCTGGTTGGCACATGGGGAGATTCAGGTTGTGGCACTGGCTGGGGATGGGGGCACCAGACGGACCTGTCCCATCACCAGCAGGTCCTGCAAGACACAAA
The DNA here is from genome assembly GCF_902713615.1 of Scyliorhinus canicula. Lineage (NCBI taxonomy): Eukaryota > Metazoa > Chordata > Chondrichthyes > Carcharhiniformes > Scyliorhinidae > Scyliorhinus > Scyliorhinus canicula. The sequence goes on along the minus strand of NC_052148.1, from coordinate 119,219,321 downwards.
ACAAGGTGCATAATTTAGACTGTGGGACGGGGGTGAGGGGGGGGGGGGGGGGGGGGTGGTGAGTGTGGGGGTGAGGGGGGTGAAGATGGTGTGGGGGTGAGTGTAGGGGTGATGGTGGGGTGAAGATGGTGTGGGGGTGAGGTTGAAAGTGGAGGTGGGGATGGTGGGGTTGGGGTTTGATGTTGGGGGGGGGGGGTGTTGACAAACGTGTCATAGAGAACTAGAACTCAGCAGTGTCTCACCTCCTCGCCCGCAGCCGATCTCCACCCCGGAATTTCCCTGATCTCCGGGCCCTCTGCGCAGTCACAGTGAGGGGCCGCAGGTCCGGTGGTGCCCCTCCAGTTTTCTCCCGCTCCGCCAGGGCGTGGGTGAAACAGAAAATGACAGTGTTAGACAGTCCAACACATGCAGCCCTGGGGATGGGTAGCTGGTGGCCTCAGTGGGCATGGCACCCACCATGATGGCTGGTATGAATGCCGGCATGTGGTGCGGGGCGGAAATTCAGTCGCCCTCCTGGCCGGCCGGGGGGTGGGGGGTGGGGGGGGGGGGGGGGGGAGTGGATTAAGGGGCGTCTGGGATGGGCATTGATGCCAGGGGCACAGTGCTGCTTACTCACCCTGGCTGCCCTGAGGAGGTCGTGCAATTTCTTCCGGCACTGCTGATCGGTCCAATGGTGTTACTCAAGGTGCTCACTGCCTCTGCCACCTGCGGGCAGGCACGGCGAACAGCAGCGGCTGGCAGGCTCCTTCCCGGGTCCAGGTACAGGGTAGCCCACCCCTCCTCCACGGCACCCAGGAGGATCTCCAGTTCGGCATCCATGAGGCATGGGGTCACTCTCCTCACTGCCAACTTGTCAGCTGGGATGGTGTGTGGGGGGAGTGAAGTGTGTATATATGGCTGCAGCTTGTCAGCCTGCCGAGTGTCAATTATGGAGCTGGCGAATCCTGCACCGCTTCTCATTGGAATCGATTGTGTTCCACATGGTAATGATGCTAGCTCCTTAACAGTCATTGAATTGGTCAAGGTGTGGCACCGGTTTTGTTGTCATGGAACTCCATGAATCCTGCCCTGTCATCAACGCAGAATCCAGCCGGTTGTATATCAACATTGATTTTATTTCTCTATGTATTAGCTGTTTATGATTGAAACATCAGATGTCTGTTTCGAAAATACTTGTTCTTGCCAGGAGGCTTGTTGAGTAATATTGTATTCAAGATGATAACTGTTGTGATTAGAAAATCATGAACTTGTGAATCATTCATGCCTTGTCATTATAGCAGAAACTATACCTCATAGCCAACTGAAATGAGAGGGACCAACTTTGAGAAATATTGATATGAGCTGTTGTCCTGTTACTGTAAAATGTTATTGTGACGATGTGGGCCAGGATTTTCCACCACCACCACGCCTCCGCCCCCACCCCGACCCAGCCACCATGACGTATCTTCGAACAGAATCTGCCCGCGGCACAAATATGCCGGGGATGGCCGTAAAAAGCTGAGAGTGGCACTTCTATTCCTCAGTGCAAGGCAGTCCTGTGCCCAAGAGCTGCCAGCCAATCTGATTACAGCCCCCACATGCCAGAACTGAACAATACATGCTGCTGAAACTGCCACCAGTTCCACAAAGGCGACAGCGTGGATACCGGACTGAGCTGAGTCTGCGACTTTTGGGTGGGGAAAGATCAGGCACCCTAAGGAGGGGTGGGAGTGGGGTGGCGGATCAGGTATTGGAGACCCGGGAGGAAGGCACAAATGGGAGTGTACCAGCTTTGGGGGTGCCCCCACTTCATACAGAGCACACCACGAAGAAGGTACCTCCCCATTCCTTCTTGCTTTTCACTTCAGATGATGAAAAAGTGGGTTCACACTCTCAGTCTGCCTTCCAGTGTCCATTTTATTATGGCAACGGAAGTGGAATGAGGCCCTTAATTGTCCGCTAATTGGACAATTAAGGGTATTGTCATGATATACACACGAGTATATGATGGTGCAGGGACACACACTGACTGACACACTGCAAGACCAATCAACACACACAACACAGCAGCCAATCACCAGTTAGGGCACGCTCACTATAAAGCCAGAGGGCACTAGTTTTCCCGCTCAGTCGGTATGCTGCCTCTGAGACGGACAGAGCTCACAGCTAGTAGCACAGACTCTCGCCATGTGCTAGCAGGTTAGACTGGTCAGGACAGGCATAGGTCTTCAGTTATTCTAACATAGTGTCGACCCACAGTGCGAGTATGTTCAACAGTTCTTAGCTTAATAAAATGGTGTTGTACTATTACAAGTGTTGCTAGCCTATCTACGTTACTGCTAAGGTAAACGCAGTCTCCACAGATCCAGAGTACCCAACACAAGAGGTATCACTGGGCCTAAGGGAGGGTGGCCTAGTGTGTGCTTTATCCACCCACTGTATTGGAGAGAATAGATTGGAGGTGGACAAGAAGGTGGGGGCTAGCTATCCATAATTTATGGACCGCCTACTGAAAATATGCTCAGCAGGGGGGCACGTGTAATCATTCCCCTTGAATATAAGCAAGTTGAAAGATGAGTTTCCTCACTGTAAACTAGGTTAAAGGTACTTTGCTGAACTGTGAATTGAATATTGCAATCAGATTGCTCTGTTTAGTTAACAAGGGAACATGCTTTTGGACACTGTACATCGATGTCACAGTGACATTGGTCTCCAAACAGAAAGGATAGAAACATAGAAAATAGGAGCAGGAGTTGGCCATTTGAGCCATTGAGCCTGCTCCACCATTCAGTGTGATCATGGCTGATTATCTCAATTCCATACTCACGCTCTCTCCTCATACCCCTTGGCGCGTTTAGTGTCTAGAAATCTATCTATTTTCTTCTTAAATATATTCAGTGACTGGCCTCCACAGTTTTATGTGGTAGAGAATTCCACAGGTACACCACACTCTGAGCGAACACATTTCTCCTCATCACAGTCTGAAATGGTCTATCCAGTATCCTGAATCGATGACCCTTTGTTCTAGACCCCCCCCCCCAGCCAGAGGAAACAACATCCAGCCTGTCCAGCCCTATCAGAATTGTACACGTTTCAACTTCCGGTGACAGGGATGTGCTGAGAAGTCGCGCACCAAGGAAAAAACTTCCCCACACCTCAACCAGCAGGAGCACGAGGGAAAAATGTCAAACAGCAGCCATTCCAGAAGGCGTGTGGAGACGAGGAGCGGAAAACGCCTGAAGAAACAAACGGCTGAGCCGGCTGACGCATGAGGGGGCGAAACTCAGGACTTGCCAAGGTGAGAAGGACTGGCCCACCGCACAAGGAGCACCCCCCTCCCCCAACCCACCACACCAGGGGATGGGTGGAGGATGTGTCTTCTCTCAAGAGAATTGAGAGAACACCAGGAACAGACGAAAACCGACATTCAAGCCGTGGTCAGGGTGATGATCGCGGAAGCTGTGGCCCTAGACAAGGTGGAGAGGCGACTGGAAGCTCAGGAAAACACCATCAAAGAGCTGAAGAAGGCCACAACAGACCAGGGCGACCCGATCATCACCCTAGAAAAGGAAGTGGCAAGGCTGGTCGCGACAAATGTTTGGCACCATGGTGGATAGGGATAGCTTCCTCAACCCAACAGAAATAGGCAGAGCCCACCGGTCACTTCAACCAATGCCCAGAACCGGGGAACAGCCGAGGGCGATAATCACCAAAATGCACCGGTACAAAGACTGAGAATGAAACTGCGCTCAGCGAGACAAACTAAGAACTGTAACTGGGAAGGTCGTCAGATTTGGATCTACCAGGACATTGGGGCTGACCTGCCCAAGTGCCAGGCAGAATTCAATGGGGTGAAGGCTGTGCTGTACAAGAGCAGTGTGAGGTTTGGGATGCTGCACCCAGCCAAACGCTGGGTCACATTCTAAGGCAGGGAGCACTTTCACAGCCCCTGTGGACATTGACTCAAGAAACGGCAGCAGCGACAGCAATGAAGAGTCCATTGGAAGGGACTTTTACTTTTTAAGTTGGTAACTGTGAACCAACAAGTTAAACACTTTGCGGGCATCGTACTGCCTCATTCTAGGGACAAGTGAGGAAAGAGAGGAAGTAAGGGGCGAGGGAAGCAGATCGCAGGGAAAGGTGAGGGGATGGCAGATAGGGACTCAGGGAACGGGCGACGGGAGGATGCACAATGAGCCCTGGCAGGAGGACCACTACACGAGCGAGGAAGGCAGCACCGGGCAGTGTGCAGGAAAGAGAGGCCATGACGTGTCACCCGCAAGGGGGAAAGTGCCTAGCCAGGGTGGGGGGGGCAGACAACGGTAACTGTGGGAAGAATGGGGGAAGTAACAGAGGAAAGGGAGAGGGGGAAGCTATAGGGAGAGTGAGAGGAAGGCGGGGGGGGGGGGGGGGGGCGACCTGGTGGGGAGAACGGTGACCGTGGGCATCTTGGACGGCCCCCTAACAAAGGGAAACCCTGGAGTGCATGGGGGCGTCTACTAGGTAAGTATGGTTGATCCCGCAGGAGCGGGGGGATAAAACCCCAACCTCAGGATAGTGACCTGGAATGTCAGAGGACTTAATCATAGAATTCATAGAATCCCTTCAATGCTGAAGGAGGCCATTCAGCCCGTCGAGTCTGCATTGGCCCTTGGAAAGAGCATCCTATCCGAGCCCACACCTCTACCTTATCCCCACAACCCAGTAACCCCACACAACCTTTTCTTTTGACAATAAGGGGCAATTAATCCTGGCCAATCCACCTAACCTGCACATCTTTGGACTGTGGGAGGAAACCGGAGCACCCAGAGGAAACCCTCGCAGACACAGGGATGACGTGCAGACTCCGCACAGAGTAACCCAAGCCGGGAATCAAACCTGGGACCCTGGAGCTGTGAAGCGACAGTGCTAACCACTGTGCTACTGTGTAGCCCTTGATCCTTGTGGTACCCCACTAGTCACCGCCTTCCACTCTGAAAAAGACCCATTTATTCATATTCTTTGTTTCCTGTCGGCAAACTAAATCTCAGTCCATGCCAATATATTACCAGCAATCCCAGCCACTTTAATTTTATACAATGACCTCCTCTGTGCGACTGTATCAAAAGCTTTCTAAAAATACAAGTAAACCACATCCATTGGTTCTTCTTTATTTTTCTACTGTTTACATCCTCAAAAAACTCCAGTGGGCTTGTCAAACATGTTTTCCCTTTAATTAATCCATGGTGAATATATCTAATCCTGTTGATATTTTCTCAGTGCTTTGCTATCACATCCTTTAATATAGATTCTAGCACTTTTCCTGCTACTGATGTTAGGCGACCCGGTCCCTCCCTTCTTCCTATTTTAAATAGTGAGGTTACATTTGCCACTCTCCCATCCACTGTTCCATATCTACAGGATTTCTGAAGGTGTCAACCAACATGTTTATCACTTCCATGGCCACCTCGTTTAGTACCTTAAGAACCAAATTATCACGTCCTGGGGATTTATCAGCTTTTAGTCCCATTAATTTCTCTGGCACTATTTTTTACTAATACTAATTTCCCTGCGTTTCTGCTTCTCAATAGATCCTTGCTTCTTTAGCATTTCTGAGGCATCATTTGCGTCTTCTTCTGTGAAGACAGAACTAAAGTAATAGTATAATTGCTCTGCCGTTACCTTGTTCTCGATTATAAATTCTCCTTTTTTCAGACTATAACTTCACTAATTTTTACATACTTATAGAAGCTTTTACAGTCTACTTTTATGTTCCTTGCAAGTTTACTCTCATACTTTATTTTCCCCCTCTTAATAGATCTCTTGGTCCTAATTTGCTAAATTCTTAGCTGCTCCCAATCCTCGGGTTTATATAAGAACAAGAGAATAGGTGTAAGATTAGGCAATTCGGCCCCTCAAGCCTGTTCCGCCATTCAATACGACCATGGCTGATCTCATCTTGGCTTCATCTCCACCTTCCTGCACAGTCCCCATAACCCTTCATCCCGTTACTCATTGGAAATCTCTCTATCTCCTCCTTAATTGTGTTTAGTGTTCTGGTATCCACTATATTCTGAGGTAAAGAATTCTACAGATTCACAAACTTTTGAGTGAAGAAATTCCTCCTCATTTCTGTTTTAAATCTGCGGCCCCTTAGCCTAAAACTGTGGCTTCTTGTTCTCGAATGTCCTACAAGAGGAAACATCCGCTCTACATCCACCCTGCTGTGGTGAACGTATTGTACTAACTATTCACCACTGTATGTCACTGTATCACGCTGTTGCCCATGTGGGCTCCACCTATGGACCTTTGTACGATATTACATGGAATGTATCATGTTGGTGCCCTTGTGGGCTGCGCACTTGGCTCCGCTCCTTGAGGGGAGGTATAAAGAGCAGCAGCCCTGTAGGCGGCTCTCAGTAGCAGAGCAGTCGCAAGCAGGCACTGTTCTAGTCGATTAAAGCCACTGTTCACTTCAACTCTGTCTCGCGTGAATTAATGGTTGCATCAATTTAATCGACTACAACACCACTATGGAATCTGCCCTCAAACCTGACCGACTGGAACTCGACCCACAGGCCACAGAGGTGAAAGGGATTTTTTCGCACTGGCTCCGCTGTTTCGAGGTCTACCTCAGCGCCTTCTCCTCGCCTTCCATCACCGACGATTAGAGGCTGAGCCTCCTCTACGCCCAGGTGAGCCATCGAATATCTGTACAACTCGAGGAAGCCTCCACATACGCGGACGTCCTCATGATGCTGATGCGCCGATATGTAAGTCCAGTGACGAGGTATATGCATGGCATCTCCTCATCATTCACCGCCAACACCCCGGGGAATCACTGGAGGAGTACCTACGCAACCTCAAAGTCCTCGCACGAAATAGCAACAAACAGACCGTTGCGGCCTCTCAACATATGGATCTCGCTGTCCGAGGTGCCTACGTGGCTGGACTACGTGAGAAAGCGCCTACTCGAAAAAGGTGCCCTCAACCTAGAAGAGATGGTAAAACTAGCCACCTCCCTAGAGGTAGCGTTCCAAAGCCGCGATACGTTCCCGTCTGATCATGCCACCCCCTCGTGGACCTCTGACCAGAGAGTACCCCAGGCCTGTGCTGCATGGCTGCCACCCAACCCTGGGGGGCTACCCTGCTATTTCTGCGGCCAGCACCAGCACCACAGGCAGCGACTGTGGCAAAAAGGGACACGCCGCCAAGGTTTGCCTGGCCAGGCCCAATTCCTCCAATTCACAGGCCCGACTCTCAGACTCACAGGCCCGCAGGCCCCGCAGTGTGGCTGCATGCCTGCCGGCTCCGCCCCCTCTGGGCACGCCATCTGCCTCGTGTTGTCCGTGGGGGCAGCCATCTTCAAGCTCGCACAACATGTGCGACTCACGGGGGCCGCCACCTTGGCCACCGTCGTCCACGTGGCCCGCCATGTGCGACTCATGGGTGTCGCCATCTTGGACACCATCTTCCTCGCTGCCACACGTGCGCCTGATGGGGGCTGTCATCTTGGCCGCCATCTGCAATGCTGCCTGACATGTGCAACCGACGGGGGTTGCCATCTTGGGACCACCCCATCACCTCCGACCACGCTGGCTATCCGCAACTCGGTGCGGTCAACCTCGACCAGTCACAACTAAAACACTTCTAGAGCTCCGTGATGACCATCCGGGTTAATGGACTTGAAACGCCTTGCCGGTTCGATTCCGGGAGCACGGAGAGCTTCATTTACCCTGACATAGTAAGGCGCTGCTCGCTCCAAATCTTCCCTGCACTTCAAACCATCTCCCTAGATCCGGGGTCACACTGCCGCTAACCTTGCAATACAGGGCACCGAGTATGCCGATTTTAAACTATATGTACTCCCCGACCTCTGAGCTCCTCTCCTGTTGGGACTAGACTTCCAGAGCAACCTCAGGAGCCTAACCCTGAAGTTCGGCCGGCCCCTACCCCCTGTAAAATGTACTACATGCTGTGGTATGAAGAGGCAAGAGTTCAGCTCCTTTTCCACCAACACACCTTTAATGGTTCAAACTCACTCTGCACAGAACTCTACAGATCATCACAAGCTCCAGAGTCCACCTGAAGCCCCTTTACATATCAGTGTCAATCATTGAACACTTAACATAAATGAGACAATCATTGAACACTTAACATAAATGAGACAACTAATTACAATGTCTCTTAACCCATTACTTAACAGTCTCCCCTTCCTTGGAGAAAAAAAACAATTAGGTAAAAACAAAATTTCAAGAAACTAAAATTTCAAGAAACTAAAACACACACCTGATTCCCCCCCTTTTGTTTTACGTAGAAGGAAAAAAAAATTCACAGAAACAGGCGCCCTTCATTCACAATATCTAAAAGTTTCTGTGAACTAGCCCCTCTTTTTGTGAAACAGTCTGACAATTGATAGCTACTGTCAAACCATTTAATTTTTGTTATTTCCCCTCTGTCCAACATCTGCTTTAAACTTGCGATGTCTATCCAGAACCTCTTTTCATTGGCACTTTTTGTAGAGTGCACATTTTCCCACAGAGATTTATTGTCAATGTGACAGTCAATAGGTATATTACTTAAATCCTCTAATCCCAAAATTTCTGTCAATATCTGACTTACATAAAAGGCCATATCCACCGCTTCCACTAAGCTTAATGTCTCAGTAGCCAAAGTGCTTTTGACCACTCTCCTTATTTTCTTTGCTTCCCACACAAGAGGGCAACATTTACCATTGTTCCCCAAAAGAAAAATTATAAAACCTCCTGCGCTTGAAATTCCATCACATAAATTTGCATAGGACGCATCACTATGAACTATGAGTTTCAAATGCCTAGGATCACCTAAAACAGGGAACTTCAAAACACACTCCTGCATTTTTAGTTTGGCCAACACTTTATTTGCTCTTATTATGTCTTTCACTTTGGGATCATTCATCTTTGTACTCAACTCTAAAACATCAAAACTCACGACTGGTCTAGTCTCTCTTCCTAACCAGTTCAGTTGCCCAATTAAACTTCGCAGTCGCTCTTTTTCTATCTTCGAAACCATTGCGTCTTTTTGTGAAACCCGGCCACGACTAATTGCTATTGGGCTGATGCTTTCCAAGTAAGATTGCTGACGTAAAGTTTCCCCTAACTGAGTCTGTACGATTTCCAAACCAATATATTTAAATGCACCTGAAGCCTGACTTCCAACCCTGAATTCTTTCCTCAAACCAGAGATTACAATGGCTTCAAAATCACTAGTCCCACCCCACAAAAAATCATCGACATGCATCATGAAGATGCCAGCAAGATTTCCTTTAGAGTGCCAGTAAAACATTGCAGGATCTGCTTTCAACTGGCAACAGCCTAACTTTAACAAGACTGACCTCACCGAAAAGTACCACACTCTAGATGCATCATTTAATCCATATACACATTTGTTCAACTTCCACAGTACCCCTTCTGTGTTAGCTGCTTCTTTAGGAGGACGGAGAAAAATGTCTCTCTGGAGCTGATGCCCCTGCAAAAAGGCAGCTTTTATATCTATAGATTTGCATTCCCATGCCTTTGTGGCTAATAGAGCCAAGAAGATCTTTAAAATAACCTTTCCTGCTGTAGGTGAATCTACCCTTAAGTCCTGATCGTCTAAGTTTTCTTCAAATCCCCTTGCCACAAGCCTGGCCTTTGCCTTATAAGTTCCATCTGGAAGAACCTTTTCTGTACAAATCCATCTGTGGGATAGAGCTTTTTGTCCCCTATCCGGTACTTCCGTGTATACCCCAAATTCACTCCAACTATGCAAATCTTGCTGTTTAGCATCTTTGATAACTTTTTCATCTAATTTAATTGAAGCCACCAAAATCTCACGTGCATGTGGGCATCTACTTCTATTAGTATTCGTAGTCTTACGCCTGTTCCGAGATCTTGATAAACTACGTCCCCTTTCCTGCCTGGTATCTTGTTCTGTACTGCTACTACTTGATCTTTCTCTTCTATAGCGGGATGTCCTTTCAATAGTTCTCGACCTTTTCCTGCGAACCTGTTCACTATCCGATGTATTATCTGAACTGTCACTGCGTTTCTGTGCCCTCCATTTTGAACTTCGTTTTCCCAATCCATTGTCTTAACTTCCTCCCCTGAATGCTGTACATTCAACCAATGTTTATACTTTCCAGTGGCCTTCCCTACGCTACTAATAACAGTTGCATCCTTCCATTGACTAGACCCTTCAGGCAAGTATGTCACTTTTGTACCAACCTTTGGCAGTTACCCTTTCAGAAAAATGGCCAGATCTAATTTATCAGAAGTATCGTGTTCCTCTGCAGAAACCCTGTCTATATCAGTTAACTGGTCCTCATAGTTCTGTAACACATGCGTACCAGATGACTCTGGCTCCTCGTCTTGTCTGTCTGCTCTGTCTAAATTTGTAATCGGTACCCATTATCCTTGATGAATGTACCCTAACAGTTTGATTACCATATTGCAAAATAAATGTTTTGCCATCTATGCCTATGATCTTCCCTGGGCCTTTCCATTCATTAGAATTGTCTCTCTTATAGTATACCATTTCTCCTTGTTGAAAAACGGCATCTGATGGCCGTACATTATGTCTTAAAGCTCTGCAACTTCTTTCAGAGACTTCTGCTTCCAAAAAAGCTTTTCTACTGCTATGTAACGCGTTTAAATGTTCAGCAATACCTGAGCTAATTGTAGTCCCTTCCCAAGCTGGAGGCTGGTCATCCAAAATGAAGGGAATTTTAGGATTTCTACCAAACACTAATTGATAAGGACTATAGCCCCCAACTATCTGCAATGAATTATTTGCATGTACCACCCATGCTAAAGCTGAATTTAGCGTGCAGTCTGGTCGATCTCCCAAAATTTTCCGAAGTATGTCATAGATAACAGCATGATTTCTTTCGCAGACACCATTACTAAACGGGCTTTCGGCAGCCGTGTTCATAACTCTGATATTCATGTTTTCACACATATCCCTAAACTCATCATTAGCAAATTCTCCCCCATTGTCCGTAAAGAATTTTGCTGGTGGACCCATTCCTGTCCCGATCCATTTTCCACAATTTTGTCCAAAGTTACTCTCTTTTCTTTACTTCGTACAATCGTTGATTGACTAAATCTGGTTTAATGGTTCAAACTCACTCTGCACCGAACTCTACAGATCATCACAAGCTCCAGAGTCCACCTGAAGCCCCTTTACATATCAGTGTCAATCATTGAACACTTAACATAAATGAGACAATCATTGAACACTTAACATAAATGAGACAACTAATTGCAATGTCTCTTAACCCATTACTTAACAGCCCCACTCACCGTATGTAGCCTCGTGACCCTGAAGGTCGACCCTCCTCCACTCTTAGCAAATCTCACCGCTGACTGTAAGCCAGTCGCCATCCAAAGCAGGCGGTACAGCATCCAAGACAGGACATTTATCAGATCCGAGGTCCAGCGACTTTTGCCCGGAAGGGATCATCGAGGCCAGCAATAGCCTCTGGAGAGCTCAGGTGGTGGTCGTCAGGAACAGGTAAAAGAACCGGATGGTTGAAGACAACAGCCAAACCATAAACCGGTACACGCACCTCGATGTGTACCCCCTTCCCCGGATCGCAGACATGTTTAATCAGATCGCACGCTACCAGGTGTTCTCCACAGTGGATCTGAAGTCTGCATACCACCAGCTCCAAATCCGCCCGTAGGACCGCCACTACACGGCCTTTGAGGCAGACGGCCACCTTTTCCACTTCCCCGGGTTTGCTTCGGCGTCACCAATGGAGTCTCGGTCTTCCAAAGAACGATGGACCGAATGGTGGACCAGGACGGGCTGCGGGCTACATTTCCGTACTTGGACATCGTCACCATCTGCAGCCACGACCAGCAGGACCACAACGCCAACCTCCAGAAATTTCTTCAAACCGCCCAAGCCCTCAACCTCACATATAACAAGGAGAAATGCGTTTTGCGCACAACCAGACTAGCCATCCTCGGCTATGTCGTGGAAAACGGAGTTCCTGGCCCCAACCCCGACCGTATGTGCCCCCTCCTGCAACTCCCCCCAGTAGCATTTTTTTCCCGTACCCTCAACCCCTCTGAAATTCGACACTCCTCAGTTGAAAATGAAGCCCAAGTCATCGTGGAAGCTGTGCGGTACTGGAGGCACTATCTCGCTGGTAGGAGGTTTACCCTCGTCACCAACCAATGGTTGGTAGCCTTCATGTTTGATAACACACAGCGGGGCAAGATCAAGAACGCTAAGATCTTGAGGTGGAGGATCATACTCTCCACCTATAATTATGATGTAGTGTATCGTCCTGGGAAGCTCAACGAGCCCCCAGATGCCCTGTCCCGCGATGACCGACTCCGGTCCATCCACGATGAACTCTGCCACCCGGGATCATCCGACTTCTCTACTACATCAAGGCCCGCAACCTGCCCTACTCCACCAAGGAGGTCAGGGCCATGACCAAGGACTGCCAAATCTGCGCAGAGTGCAAGCTGCACTTCTAGCGATCGGATAAGGCCCACCTGGTGAAGGCATCACGGCCCTTTGAGCGCCTCAGTATCTATTTCAAAGTGCCCTCTCCTCTACCAACCGCAACACGTATTTCCTCAATGTCATTGACGAGTACAACCACTTCCCCTTTGCAATCCCTTGCCCCGACATGACTGCGGCCACCATCATTAAAGCCCTACATAGTGTCTTCACCTTGTTTGGTTTCCCCACATACGTCCAGAGTGACTAGGGCTCCTTGTTTATGAGCGACGAACTGCGTCAGTACCTGCTCGCTAAGGGCATCGCCTCGAGCAGGACTACCAGTTATAAGCCCTGGGGAAATGGGCAGGTGGAGAGGGAGAACGTGATGGTCTGGAAGACCATCCACCAGGCCCTACGGTCTAGGAATCTCCCAGTTTCCCACTGGCAGGAGGTCCTCCCCGACGCGCTCCACTCCATTAGGTCCCTCATTTGCACGGCCACGAACGAGACCCATCATGAACGTCTGTTTGTTTTTCCCAGGAAATCCACCTCTGGGATCCCGCTTTTGTCCTGGCTGAAGACACCGGGGCCCGTCCTACTCCACAAACACATCAGGGGCCATAAGTCCAACCCCCTGGTCGAGAGGTTCCAGCTCCTTCACACCAACCCCCTGTACGCATACATAGAACACCCCGATGGCCAACAGGATACAGTTTCCCTCCGGGACCTGGCACCCCCCAGCCACCCCAACCTACCCCCCCCCCAACCTATGCCGACCAGTGCCCCCGCCCCTACATGGCACCCGCACTCTCTCCTGTCCTCCCTCCCCTTCACTGACCCACAGGAATGAAGCTCCAGGAGTCCACGTCTGTGCCCACACCGGCGACTTCACTACCCATGCCCGCACGGATGGGTTTGACACCTGGGCCAGCTGCGATACCAGTGCTTCGGCGATCACAGCGCATGATCCAGACACTGGACAGGCTGAACTTGTGAACCCTTCACCCCCGCCGGATTTCAATTTTTAACAGGGGGTGAATGTGGTGAGCGTATTGTATTAACCATTCACCATGTATTACACTGTACCACGTTATTGCCCATGTGGGCTCCACCTATGGACCATTGTACGATATTACATAGAATGTATCATGTTGGTGCCCTTGTGGGCTCCGGCCCTGGCTCCGCCCCCTTGAGGGGAGGTATAAAGAGCAGCTGCCCTGTAGGCGGCTCTCAATAGCAGAGCAGTCGCAGCCAGGCACTGTTCTGGTCGATTAAAGCCGATTAAAGTCGATTAAAGGGGCCTCACGGTAGCATGGTGGTTAGCATCAATGCTTCACAGCTCCAGGGTCCCAGGTTCGATTCCTGGCTGGGTCACTGTCTGTGTGGAGTCTGCACGTCCTCCCCGTGTGTGCGTGGGTTTCCTCTGGGTGCTCCGGTTTCCTCCCACAGTCCAAAGATGTGCGGGTTAGGTGGATTGGCCATGCTAAATTGCCCGTAGTGTAAGGTTAATGGGGGGATTGTTGGGTTACGGGTATGCAGGTTACGTGGGTTTAAGTGGGGTGATCATTGCTCGGCACAACATCGAGGGCCGAAGGGCCTGTTCTGTGCTGTACTGTTCTATGTTCTATGTACTGTTCACTTCAACTCTCTGTCTCGCGTGAATTGCTGGTCGCATCACCTTTAGCACCTGATATACCTCAATTAAATCTCCTCTCATTCTTCTAGACTATCTAGTTTAAAGCCCAATCAACAGCCCTAGTTATTCATTTTGTCACAACGTTGGTCCCAGATGGGCAGTAGCTGCTGCAGATGTGAGAGGATATAGAAAAAACATTGGTTATTTCCTCATATTTCACATCTGAACAATTTGAACCACACCCAGCTCTAGTTCTCCAGGAAGTCATACTGTCAATTCCTGATTTTAACATTACACACTCTTTAAATGCCAGTTGTGGTTCAGTGGTAGCCCTCTCATCTCAAAGTTAGTAGTTTGTGGGTCCAAGTCCTACTCTAGAGCTTTAAGCTTAAAAATCAAGACTTTCACTCCAGTTCAGTACAGATTGGATGCTGCACTGACACAGGTGTTGGGCTGGATTCTCCGTTTTAGTGACTAAGTGTTGACGCCAGCGGAGCATGTGTGGCCTTTTATGACCAAAAACTGCATGAAACCCTGACCTATTCTGGGACTAGTGAGGGGCTAGCAGCGGCCCCGGGTGAAACTCCCGGCTCCCGCACCGAAAACGGTCGGAGAATGACCGGGTCCCTGGCCGCGCATGTGCGCGGCTGACGACCTGCGACGGTCGCATCGTATAACATGGCACCGTCTGTATGCAGACCCAACCCACCATCCCACAGCCCATCCCCGTTGCATCCCCTGACCATCCCCCACCAGTCCACCAGCCCTCATTGAAGCTCCCCCGGCCACCGGCACGGCTCCCGGCCAAGTGTGGTGGCACTGGACATGGTCCGCAGCCACCAAGCTGTCTTCCCACACAGCTGAGACCACATGTGTCCCACACCGTCGGGAACTCGGCCCATTGGGGTGGAACATCGCGGGAGAGCCGGCCAGCGACACGCCAACGCCGATGCAATGGCGGAGCATCGCCAAGGGGAGGGGGGGGCCGTAATTACACCATTTCCGTGGGGGTGGAGCGTAGCTGACTGGCGACAAACCGGCGCCGGCCCTAATTTGGGCGTCGGAGTCGATTCTCCGCCTGATTGCCAATTACGATATCGGTATCAGGCAATGGAGAATCCAGCCTGTTTTCTTTTGGGTGAGATATTAAACTGAGGCCCCATCTGCTTTCTCACCGTGAAGAAACAAGATCATCCATGGCTGTGGTTCAAAGAAGAGCAATAAGGTTTTTTTCTCGTGTCATTACCAATATTGAGGGAAAGGCCAGGTTAAGGAAGGATTTTAATATAAGAATGAGAGTTTAAAATAGATTCATTGCACTTCCAAATATGATGGTAAACTAGTCTGCACATTAAAACTATGGGCAGATCTTTGCAGAGATAAAAACCTGTTAGGTTAGTCTCTAACCTAGGTTAGTGTCTAAAAAAAAGTTAAATCTCGTGCCGTTCTACTATTGCATATCATATTAGGAATATCAAATATAAGTATAATTATGAAATTAAAATGCAAACCAAGACACTTTCAAGTTTTTAAAAATCTAATCATACCCTGATATAATCACTGCAGCCGGAGAGCTAACAGTGTCTTACCAACAGAGGGGGCTCTAATCCCACTTTATCAACAGGAGTGAAAAGACAAGTGTCTTCAGTGCATATCAGTAATGGATACCACACTGCCCACAAAATAAATGCTTTCTGCTTCTGCATCAGTCCTTTTGTATTAGTTAATGTGAAGGTATTTTCATTACAGGATTTTACGTTAACTTAAGAAGCTTATAAATCAAAGTACAATAATAATAATAATCTTTATTATCACAAGTAGGCTTACATTAACACTGCAATGAAGTTACTGTGAAAGCCCCTCGTCGCCACACTCTGGCACCTGTTCGGGTACACGGAGTGAGAATTCAGAAAGTCCAAATTACCTAACAGCACGTCTTTCGGGACTTGTGGGAGGAAACCGGAGCACCCGGAGGAAACCCACGCAGACACAGGAAGAACGTGCAGACTCCACACAGACAGTGACCCAAGCCGAATATTATTGTCCCTGGAGGTTCACAGCATCAGCAATTATTGAGGGTGGTATTTTCCCATCCAGGCTGAAGACCCATGGTGGGGACGGGAACTAAAAGTGTTGCCCACCGCAGAGGCCAATGGGAATTTATGCCAAATCACATGATTCCGGCCTCCTTGATTATGTGGTTGGGGGTTTCTCAATGTGCAGTGGGAAGGGGTGGGCTGGACGGGACGCCCGACCCCCCCCCACCCCCATTGTCATTTCCATATGTCTGTCACTGTTGAAGGAGGAGATAGCCTCTGCATCCCAGGGGGCACCAACCCCAAATTTAGTGATGTTTCACTCAAAATGCTGCTCAATGCAGTCGCGGTCAGGAGAGGAGTCCTCTATTGCAAGGAAGGTAGGTCAGCAGAGGGCAGCAGAGCAGAGCTACTGATCAGCTGTTCTGGGGAAATTTGCATACGTGCAGTGCGGTCAGCCTAAGTTGAAGGTGGAGCTGCGAAGGAGACCCAAGGAGTTTGAGTGAAGGCAATCATCCAGCAGAGGGCAGCAGAGCAGAGCTACTGATCAGCTGTTCTGGGGAAATTTGCATACGTGCAGTGCGGTCAGCCTAAGTTGAAGGTGGAGCTGCGAAGGAGACCCAAGGAGTTTGAGTGAAGGCAATCATCCAGCAGAGGGCAGCAGAGCAGAGCTACTGATCAGCTGTTCTGGGGAAATTTGCATACGTGCAGTGCGGTCAGCCTAAGTTGAAGGTGGAGCTGCGAAGGAGACCCAAGGAGTTTGAGTGAAGGCAATCATCCAGCAGAGGGCAGCAGAGCAGAGCTACTGATCAGCTGTTCTGGGGAAATTTGCATACGTGCAGTGCGGTCAGCCTAAGTTGAAGGTGGAGCTGCGAAGGAGACCCAAGGAGTTTGAGTGAAGGCAATCATCCAGCAGAGGGCA
Source organism: Scyliorhinus canicula (assembly GCF_902713615.1). Lineage (NCBI taxonomy): Eukaryota > Metazoa > Chordata > Chondrichthyes > Carcharhiniformes > Scyliorhinidae > Scyliorhinus > Scyliorhinus canicula. The sequence continues at coordinate 119,202,289 of NC_052148.1, read as the reverse complement.
GCAGAGCAGAGCTACTGATCAGCTGTTCTGGGGAAATTTGCATACGTGCAGTGCGGTCAGCCTAAGTTGAAGGTGGAGCTGCGAAGGAGACCCAAGGAGTTTGAGTGAAGGCAATCATCCAGCAGAGGGCAGCAGAGCAGAGCTACTGATCAGCTGTTCTGGGGAAATTTGCATACGTGCAGTGCGGTCAGCCTAAATTGAAGGTGGTTTGTGGAGAGGCTGTTGGCAAGAGACAGAGGGGGTCATAGATAGGAGCTTCAGGGAAGTAGTTACACCAAAGACTAGAGATAGATGGGTAACTGTAAGAGGGACTGGGAAGAAGCAGTCAGTGCAGGGACCCCCTGCGGCCGTTCCCCTGAGTAACAAGTATACCGTTTTGGATACTTGTGGGGGGGACGACTTACCAGGGGTAAGCCATGGGGTACGGGCCTCTGGCATGGAGTCTGTCCCTGTTGCTCAGAAGGGAAGGGGGGAAAGGAGTAGAACATTAGTAATTGGGGACTCAATAGTCAGGGGCACAGATAGGAGATTTTGTGGGAGCGAGAGAGACTCACGTTTGGTATGTTGCCTCCCAGGTGCAAGGGTACGTGATGTCTCGGATCGTGTTTTCCGGGTCCTTAAGGGGGAGGGGGAGCAGCCCCAAGTCGTAGTCCACATTGGCACTAACGACATAGGTAGGAAAGGGGACAAGGATGTCAGGCAGGCCTTTAAGGAGCTAGGATGGAAGCTCAGAGCGAGAACAAACAGAGTTGTTATCTCTGGGTTGTTGCCCGTGCCACGTGATAGTGAGATGAGGAATAGGGAGAGCGAGCAATTAAACACGTGGCTACAGGGATGGTGCAGGCGGGAGGGATTCAGATTTCTGGATAACTGGGGCTCTTTCTGGGGAAGGTGGGACCTCTATAGACAGGATGGTCTACATCTGAACCTGAGGGGCACCAATATCCTGGGGGGGAGATTTGTTAGTGCTCTTTGGGGGGGTTTAAACTAATTCAGCAGGGGCATGGGAACCTGGATTGTAGTTTTGGGGTACGGGAGATTGAGAGTATAGAGGTCAGGAGCACAGATTTGACTTCGCAGGAGGGTGCCAGTGTTCAGGTAGGTGGTTTGAAGTGTGTCTACTTCAATGCCAGGAGTATACGAAATAAGGTAGGGGAACTGGCAGCATGGGTTGGTACCTGGGACTTCGATGTTGTGGCCATTTCAGAGACACGGATAGAGCAGGGACAGAAATGGTTGTTGCAGGTTCCGGGGTTTAGGTGTTTTAGTAAGCTCAGAGAAGGGGGCAAAAGAGGGGGAGGTGTGGCGCTGCTAGTCAGGGACAGTATTACGGTGGCGGAAAGGATGCTAGATGGGGACTCTTCTTCTGAGGTAGTATGGGCTGAGGTTAGAAACAGGAAAGGAGAGGTCACCCTGTTGGGAGTTTTCTATAGGCCACCTAATAGTTCTCGGGATGTAGAGGAAAGGATGGCGAAGATGATTCTGGAAAAGAGCGAAAGTAACAGGGTAGTTGTTATGGGAGACTTTAACTTTCCAAATATTGACTGGAAAAGATATAGTTCGAGTACATTAGATGGGTCATTCTTTGTACAATGTGTGCAGGAGGGTTTCCTGACACAATATGTTGACAGGCCAGCAAGAGGCGAGGCCACATTGGATTTGGTTTTGGGTAATGAACCAGGCCAGGTGTTAGATCTGGAGGTAGGTGAGCACTTTGGAAACAGTGACCACAATTCGGTGACCTTTACGTTAGTGATGGAAAGGGATAAGTATACCCCGCAGGGCAAGAGTTATAGCTGGGGGAAGGGCAATTATGATGCCATTAGACATGACTTAGGATGTGTTGGTTGGAGAAGTAGGCTGCAAGGGTTGGGCACACTGGATATGTGGAGCTTGTTCAAGGAACAGCTATTGCATGTTCTTGATAAGTACGTACCAGTCAGGCAGGGAGGAAGGGGTCGAGCGAGGGAACCGTGGTTTACCAAAGAAGTGGAATCTCTTGTTAAGAGGAAGAAGGAGGCCTATGTGAAGATGAGGCGTGAAGTTTCAGTTGGGGCGCTTGATAGTTACAAGCAAGCGAGGAAGGATCTAAAGAGAGAGCTGAGACGAGCAAGGAGGGGACATGAGAAGTCTTTGGCAGGTAGGATCAAGGAAAACCCAAAAGCTTTCTATAGGTATGTCAGGAATAAAAGAATGACTAGGGTAAGAGTAGGGCCAGTCAAGGACAGTGGTGGGAAGTTGTGTGTGGAGGCTGAGGAGATAAGCGAGATACTAAATGAATACTTTTCGTCAGTATTCACTCAAGAAAAAGATAATATTGTGGAGGAGAATGCTGAGACCCAGGCTATTAGAATAGATGGCATTGAGGTGCGTAGGGAAGAAGTGTTGGCAATTCTGGACAAGGTGAAAATAGATAAGTCCCCGGGGCCGGATGGGATTTATCCTAGGATTCTCTGGGAAGCCAGGGAAGAGATTGCTGAGCCTTTGGCTTTGATTTTTAGGTCATCATTGGCTACAGGAATAGTGCCAGAGGACTGGAGGATAGCAAATGTGGTCCCTTTGTTCAAGAAGGGGAGTAGAGATAACCCCGGTAACTATAGGCCGGTGAGCCTAACGTCTGTGGTGGGTAAAGTCTTGGAGAGGATTATAAAAGATACGATTTATAATCATCTAGATAGGAATAATATGATTAGGGATAGTCAGCATGGTTTTGTGAAGGGTAGGTCATGCCTCACAAACCTTATCGAGTTCTTTGAGAAGGTGACTGAACAGGTAGACGAGGGTAGAGCAGTTGATGTGGTGTATATGGATTTCAGTAAAGCATTTGATAAGGTTCCCCACGGTCGGCTATTGCAGAAAATACGGAGGCTGGGGATTGAGGGTGATTTAGAGATGTGGATCAGAAATTGGCTAGTTGAAAGAAGACAGAGAGTGGTAGTTGATGGGAAATGTTCAGAATGGAGTTCAGTTACGAGTGGCGTACCACAAGGATCTGTTCTGGGGCCGTTGCTGTTTGTCATTTTTATAAATGACCTAGAGGAGGGCGCAGAAGGATGGGTGAGTAAATTTGCAGACGACACTAAAGTCGGTGGAGTTGTAGACAGTGCGGAAGGATGTTGCAGGTTACAGAGGGACATAGATAAGCTGCAGAGCTGGGCTGAGAGGTGGCAAATGGAGTTTAATGTGGAGAAGTGTGAGGTGATTCACTTTGGAAAGAATAACAGAAATGCGGAATATTTGGCTAATGGTAAAATTCTTGGTAGTGTGGATGAGCAGAGGGATCTCGGTGTCCATGTACATAGATCCCTGAAAGTTGCCACCCAGGTTGATAAGGTTGTGAAGAAGGCCTATGGTGTGTTGGCCTTTATTGGTAGAGGGATTGAGTTCCGGAGCCATGAGGTCATGTTGCAGTTGTACAAAACTCTAGTACGGCCGCATTTGGAGTATTGCGTACAGTTCTGGTCGCCTCATTATAGGAAGGACGTGGAAGCTTTGGAACGGGTGCAGAGGAGATTTACCAGGATGTTGCCTGGTATGGAGGGAAAATCTTATGAGGAAAGGCTGATGGACTTGAGGTTGTTTTCGTTAGAGAGAAGAAGGTTAAGAGGTGACTTAATAGAGGCATACAAAATGATCAGAGGGTTAGATAGGGTGGACAGCGAGAGCCTTCTCCCGCGGATGGAGGTGGCTAGCACAAGGGGACATAGCCTTAAATTGAGGGGTAATAGATATAGGACAGAGGTCAGAGGTGGGTTTTTTACGCAAAGAGTGGTGAGGCCGTGGAATGCCCTACCTGCAACAGTAGTGAACACGCCAACATTGAGGGCATTTAAAAATTTATTGGATAAGCATATGGATGATAAGGGCATAGTGTAGGTTAGATGGCCTTTAGATTTTTTCCATGTCGGTGCAACATCGAGGGCCGAAGGGCCTGTACTGCGCTGTATCGTTCTATGTTCTATGTTCTATGTCACAGCCGAGATGTTTGACCAATCCTGCTGCATGGGAGGAAGTCTCCAGGATGGTCAGTGCGAGGGCCTCCACCAAAGGTCTGCCCTGAAATCCAGCAGGGCAGACTGTCCAGCAGTTTCTCCCAGCCCACAGACATCTAAGGACTTTGGGGAGGGGTATGAAAGTGACAGTGTAGAGGCGTCACTGTAGTCACCTGCACCCTCCACCAACGCATCCACAAACAGCTCGCTGAGTACGAGATCTAATCAAGGCAGATCTCACATTATGATTGTCACCACATGGACACGTGTCTGCAACATGAGGAGGTAGGGTCAGCCAAGCTCATTGACACTCAGAGGAATTCTGAGGAAGAAGCATTTGCAACATCCGAGTTTGATGCTTGGCCTCTGGGATCAACCCTGCCCAAGATGCTGGAGATGAGGCAAGAGGCAGGGGAACATCAGGCAGAGATCCTCAACAGAGTGGCTCATGAGGTGGAGGAGCTCGCTGATGAAATGGTGCCGACATGTACGTGAATCAAGGTCTCCACAAGGAGGGTGGTGGTCACCTGTGTATGTGAGAGTACCTTTAAGAAATGGGTGTTTAAGAAATGTACCTTAAAGAAAAGGGTGTTTATCAGTGATGTCAGAGTGTGGGTGGAGCTGGGCTGTCTGTCAGCTTTTTACTTTCGTTTTTGGCTGTTTGGTGCAGGGTGTGTTTTAGTTTTGTTTTCAGTGTTGGAGCTGAAGCCAGACCAAGCAGGTGTACAGCTGTTCTCTCTGCCATCAAAAGACTATCTCTTGATCATTTGGCTAATTCAGAATTATAAATGTTTTCAGTAGTGACTTTAACCTGATGTGCTTCTGTTAAAGGTTTTGTTTTTAAGTCATATGGATGTTAAAAGGAAAGCTTAAAGGTGATGTGTTGGGTACTCTGGATCTGTCGAGACTGTGTTTACCTTAGCAGTAACGTAGACAGGCTACCAACACTTGTAATAGTACAACACCATTTTATTAAGCTAAGAACTGTTGAACATACTTGCACTGTGGGTCGACACTATGTTAGAATAACTGAAGACCTATGCCTGTCCTGACCAGTCTAAACTGTTACACATGGTGAGAGTCTGTGCTACTAGCTGTGAGCTCTGTCCGTCTCAGAGGCAGCATCCCGAATGAGCGGGAAAACTAGTGCCCTCTGGCTTTCTAGTGACCGTGCTCTAACTGCTGATTGGCTGCTGTGTTGTGTGTTGATTGGTCTTGCAGTGTGTCAGTCAGTGTGAGTCTCTGCACCATTATATACTGATGTGTATATCATGACAAAAGGATTACTTAGTTTTGTAGTCTTTGGGGGTTGTATTTGAATTGATGGTTTCTAAGATGCTCACTGTATGTTTTAAAAAGGTTAACTTGAGTTCATAGAAACAACATTGTTTTGTTTTTAAAAATACTTTTCCATTTCTGCTGTACCACACCTGTAGAGTGGGCCGTGTGCTCTCCATACCACTTCTATTAAAAGTTGTGGGCCAGGTGAACTCCATGCTACACTTTGGGGTTCTCTAAACCCTGGCCGATAACAGCAGAGATAACCTGGTGCAGCAGAATGCCCAATTTCTCCGGAAACGTACACAGGCATGCAAGCCATTACTGTAGCCCTGGGTGAGCTTTTGCAGTGACTACACAAGAGGGGGAAGGGGCATTTCAAACTATCTCCAGGTGCTCCTTTTCCTCATGGAGTCAGGCAGGGATTCTCAGCAGCCAAAGGGAGGAGAAGCAACTGTTGGACACCCCCGAGACTTCAACTCAGATCTCCCTGAGGGTGTCTGGCCCTTCAGAATTCCCCCTGCCTGTGACCCCTTCAATCCGGCAGAGGGAGCAGTTGCCCACCAGCTTATTTCTTTCTATCCTACAACTCATGCTGGATTCTTCGTGGCCCTCACAAAATTGGCGACGAGGGTTAAAGTGGATAGCTGTCCATGTTGCTGAAGCCACCTCCCTGGATTTTTGTTGGATACAGGTTGGAAGTTTTTTTCTGTTACACCATGCCTCTGTATGGACGTTTGGATGTCTTGATACTGCGCTGGAAAGTTGGAACCAGTACACACAACAGATGCGTTACTATTTCCGGGCAAACCACATCACCGAAAACGAGCGCCAGGTGGTCATTTTGCTCACCGCTTGCAGCCCGCATATGTTTGGGGTGATTAGGAGCCTTACGTACCCAGCTGCGCTGGACACTAAGGCATTTGATGAACTTGGGACCTTGGTGGGGCAACATTTTAACCCAACTCCATCCACGATAGTCCAGCGTTACCGGTTATACTGCTGAGAGGACCCCAGGAGAATCCCTTGCAGAGTTTCCATCCAGGCTACGCAGGATTGCTGAGTACTGTGACTATGGTGAGACCTTGTCAGAAATGTTACGCGACCGTTTGGTTTGCGGTATTAACAATGCGGCCACCCAGAGAAAGTTGTTAGTTGAGCCAACATTGACTTTTCAACAGGCCATTCAAATAGTATTGTTCGAGAGACCTCAGAACAGGGAGTGCAAGAGCTACAGGCAATGTAGGTTCACGCCTTGGGGAGCAACCCCTTCCATCCAAAAGCGTCTCCCCGCATCCCTGCGGTACCTTGGGCAGGCAGTGTCCGGATCGACGCCAGTGGCCGCCGGATATTCCTCCCCGAAGGGAGCCTTCGCCAGAACCAATGGATGAGGAGCCATGTCCGTGTCAGACTTGTAGGCGCCGACCCCGTCACGGATGCGGGTCCTGGGGGCGCCAGAGGCACCGTTGTTCCAACAGAAATTGGGGCCAGCCCAGGGGCCGTACCTTCCATTTGGATGAGCCTGCGGTGACTATTCCTGAAGACGTGGGTGACAGATGACGACTGCCTGCAGCTGCATTGTGTGGTAGCTCCCCGTGTGGCCCCCATTAAGGTGACAGACCATCCAATGGTCACCCGCTTGAGATGGGGTTGGACACTGGTGCAGCGGTCTCCGTGATCGCCCAGAGGACATTCAACCGCATCAAGCAGGGTATATAGACCCTTACATTAACCGACACACAGGCCAGAATGGCCACCTACACGGGGGAACCATTGGATATTGCAGGAACTACGATGACCCCTGTTGTTTATGGACGCCAGGAGAAGCGTTTCCCACTTATCATGGTGCGCGGCCACGGGCCTAGCCTGTTAGGTCGGGACTGGTTGCGCCATTTGCGGTGCAGTGGCAGCACATCCTCCAAACAAGTTCTGGAGGGTTGACGGAGGTACTAGGACCATACCCAGATGTATTCCAGCCCGGTTTGGAGAAAATAAAAGGGGCCGTAGCCCGTATATAGCAGAAGCAGGAGCCACGCCACACTATTTCCGGGCACGCCCGGTGCCTTACGCCTTGCTCGAGAAGGTAGAAGGGGAGCTCACTCGTTTGGAGTCCTTGGGTATTATCAGGCCCGTCCGTTTCGCTGACTGGGCAGAGCCAATTGCAATGAAGCTAGATGCCACAGTTCGCTTGTGCGGCGACTATAAACTTACAGTGAATACGGCTTACCGGCTCGACCAATATCCAATGCCCCCATAGAGGATCCCAATGCAAAGCTTGCAGGCGGACTCTCGTTCGCGACATTAGATATGAGTCACGCCTACCCACAATTGGAGCTGGACCCTGCCTCCCGGCCATATGTAACTACCAATACACACCGGGGCCTGTGTGAATATACACGGTTGCCCTTTGGGGTATCCTCTGCCTGCACTATCTTTCAACGCGTCATGGAGGGCATCTTGAGAGGTTTACCGCATGTTGTGTCTTCTTAGACGACATTTTGATTACAGGGACATCGGAGTAGGAACATCTGGAAAATTTGGACGCTGTCCTCAGATGCCCACCCCCCCCCCCCCCCCCCCACACCTATTGCCACACCCCTAGCCCCATTGGTGCCTGGCACCTTGGAGGCCTCTGGTCCTGGCGCCTGTCCCTGATGCCAGGGGTACCGTCGGCTGGCACTGTACCTGCCCGGCACACCCGTAGAGGCTACAGTGGGCATTGCCCTGGATGGGTTGCTGGCGGGTGATGGCTGGGTGGAGGGGGAATGGCAGAGGTTTGGGTGTGGGGGAGAAGTTTCAAGTCAGAGCCACCAGAGATTATCAGTGATGCATCTTTTGGACCGTTTGTCCTTCCCGGTGGTGGAACAGGAGAGAAGGGAGAATTTGGAGGTATTGGTAGGACCGGAGGAGGTCATGAACTGTATCAGATTGATGCAGTCGGGTAAACCACCATGTCCGGTTGGATTCCCTATCGAATTCTATAAAACGTTTGCAGGTTAGGGGATCCCACTTTTGCTGGATATGTTTAATCATTCCTTGTCCTGGAGGGCATTGCCGGCCACATTGGTGCAGGCATCGATTTCCCTCTTCCTGAAGAAGGAGAAGGATTCTATGGAGTGTGGATTGTACTGACCCAGTCGACGCTAAGCTGTTGGTGAAGGTATTGGCAATCTGTTTGGAGCCCTGCCTTCCTGGGATGATTTCAGAGGAGCAGACTGGTTTTGTTAAGAGCCGGCAGTTGGCGGCCAACATACAGAGATTGTTAAATATCATTTTGTCGCTATCCTTGGTGCCTGAGCCAGAGATCGTTATTTCAACGGACGCTGAAAAAGTGTTGATAGGGTTGAACGGGAGGCACCCATTTGAAATTCTTGGAAGGGTTGGCTTTAGGCCAAAATTTATATAATGGATTCAGCTTTTGAACAGGGCCCCACCGCAAGTGTGCATAAGAATGCCGCATTCAGCTTGTTTCCAATTGAACAGGGGTACAAGGCAGGTTTATCCATCGTCTCCACTTTTGTTTGGCTTAGCAAGCGAGCCTCTGGCCATTGCATTGAGGCTGTCCACTAGGTGGAGAGGGATAGAACGTGGGGAGAGGAGGAGAGGGTGTCTTTACATATGGATGATCTGCTTCTGTATATCACGGACCCACTCTCCAATGTGGAGGAGATAATGAAGTTACTTAGGAGTTTTGGCTCCTCCTTGGGATCCAAGCTGAATCTGGGCAAAATTGAGTACTTTCCGGTGAATTCCCCAGCGAGGCAAGCTCATCTGGGTAAATTACCATTTTGTCTGTCTAGGACTAGCTTCCATTATCTGGGAATCCGGATGGCCCAGGATTGGGCCTCACTCCATAAACTTAACTTTGTTAGTCTGGTGAATGGGGTCAAGGCCAACTTGAAAAGGCGATGTCCTCCCTCTGACCTTGGTGGGCAGGGTGGACACTGTGAAAATGAACGTCCTCCCGAGGTTTTTGTTTTTGTTTCAATGTCTCAATACCTTTGTGGGGTCAATAAAATGATATCCTCCTTTTTTAGGATGGCAAGACCCCACTGATTCATAGGACGTTTCTGCAAAGAGAGGGGCCGTTAGGGGAGGGGTTTGGCATTACCTAATTTGTCATTTTACTATTGGGCTGCAAATATTGAAAAGATGCGGGGTTGCTTAGGAATCCAAATTCTATATGGGGGTGGATGGAGGTGGGCTCATATAGAGGTTCGGGTCTGAGGACCCTGGTCACTGTCCTGGCTTCTGTTTTCCCCTGTAAATATTCACTTAGGGCCCAGTTGTGATAGCTCCTTTAGGATTTGGAGGCAGTTTCGGCAGCATTTTAAGCTGGAGTCCATATCAATGCTTGCCCTATTTGCAGGAACCAATTGTTTGTGCCATCCAGCTTGGATTTGTCATTCTGGACATGGGAGGAGGGGATTTGGGGACATGTTTATTGAAGGTAGGTTTGCCGCTCTGGATGAGTTGTTGGAGAAGTTCCAGCTCCCGAGAGCAAATGTATTTAGGTACTTCCAGGTTCGCAACTTTTTGTGGAAAGAATTTCCTTTGTTTCCTCTGGCACCGTTGCCCTTGCTCTTGGATAAGGTCCTGTCCCTGGCCGAGCTGGGTGAGGGAAGGATCTCTGATATTTATTGTCGGATCCTGTTGACGTAGCAGCTTTGTTGGAGGAAGTAACGATAAAGTGGGAGGGTGAGCTGGATCTGGGTTTTGGCAGGTGGAGTGAGACTCTTCACAGAGTCAACTCCATCTCTCTTGTGATAGGTTCAGCTTGATCCAGTTCAAAGTGGTGCACAGGGCGCACTTGACCAGGGCATGGATGAAATGGTTCTTGTTGGGGGTGGAAGCTATCTGTGAGCATTGTTCTAGGGGTTGAGCGAATCATGCGCATATGTTTTGGTCTTGCCCTAAACTGGCTAGCTTTTGGGTCTCATTTTTCAACACCATGTTGGGGATCTTGGGTACTCAGCTGCAGCTATGCCTGGTTGTGGCTATTTGTGGTGTATCGGACTCATTGGTGCTGCAGAGAGGGGGAAGGCGGACATCCTCGCCTTCAGATTCTTAATAGCTCGGAGGCAAGTTCTGCTTGGCTGCAGGTCCATGGTACCACCCAGTGCCACGGCCTGGCTCGGTGAGTTGATGGACATTTTGTAATTCAGAAAGGTCAAGTACACCATGAAGGGGTAGGTGGAAGGGTTCTACTCAATGTGGTCGCCTTTCATCCCTTTTTTCAGGTAATTGGTCACCGTCAGCTGTTGGGGTGGGGTCTATTTTTCTTTGTTAAGTTTTGTTTGTTCGTGGGGGAATCATGAAGGTTTCATGAAGGGAGGATGGGTTTGGGTGGGTTTATTTCTCAATGGTATTTGCTGTATGTTACTGTCTTGCTCTGCTTTGTTATAATGAAAAACCTTTCTGGATGAAAATATATTCTTTAAAAAGAAATGTTTCATAGACAGCAAGTTGTTAAGATTTGGAACACTTTGCCTGAAAGGGTGGTAGAAGCAAATTTAATAATCATTTTCAAAACGGAATTGAATAAATATTTAAAGGAGAAACATTTGCAAGGCAACGAGGAAAAGGTCAGGGAATTAGATTGTACTTTCAAAGGGCTGGCAGAGGCATGATGGGCCATATGGCCTCCATTTGTGCTGTAACATTCTATGATCTTCTCCCATTTTGATAGGCAGGGAGATTAACAGATAGAGATTTAAGTTGCATCACAGTCCTCGTCCTGTCTTTTCTCCCGCAAATCAATGGGAGCATTAAGTTGCAACCCTACAGCAGGGATAGTCATGCAATGAGGCGATATGGCGGCACAGTGGGTAGCAGTGCTGCCTCACAACTCCAGGCTCAATTCTGGCCTTGGGTGACTGACTGAGTGGAGTTTGCACTTTCTCTCCATGCCTGTGTGGGTTTCCTCCGGGTGCCCCGGTTTCCTCCCACAGTCCAAAGATGTGCAGGTTAGGGGGATTGGCCATTCTAAATTTCCCCTTAGTGGCTAAAAGATTAGGTGGGTTTAAGGGTTACAGGGATAGGGTGAAGGCGTGGACTTAAGTAGAGTGCTCTTTCCAAGTACTGGCGCAGACCCGATGGGCTGAATGTCCTCCTTCTGCACTGTAAATTCTATGATATCCTATGATGTTCTATGAGAGCAGCATGCATCACCATCACTCTCATTCAAAGCCAATTTGTTGCCAGAAAGTTACCGGATTGCCTCCCGGTTGGTGAATAACGGCATGGCTTTCTCAGCTCCAAGGTTCTGGAGGTGATGCACAACAAGTATCTCATATTACGAGCCCCAGCAGTCTCTGAACCCACCAGACCTGTCAGGCTTGAGCACGCTAATTGTCTCCTCGATCTGTGTAAGGCAGTTCTGCTATTGAACGTAACTTTCTGAGGGTAGTTATTAGTCAAGTGGTGTAAGGGATTGCCTTTTTCTGTAAACAGCCAGCCTCTCAGTCATTGTGCAGGAAGCCAGGAGTGAGGAGGGTGGGGTTGGGAAGATGAGTGCAAGATAAAAATGTCATTGGTAGCCATCAAGTAAGCAGGCACAGATCTACCAGATGTTGCACAACTGGTTATCATATATCCATTGCACATTAATGGGTCAGAAATTCCTGTAATTGATGCAGGTAGAGGGCTTATCTACAGGAGCCCAATCAAAGATGAGTCCCTGGACCTGGGGAAGTCCACACTCATATCTTGCTCCATGAGTATGATGAAATTGTCAACTCCAACCATTAGCTACCTGCTTACAAGGCACAAACATGCAGAATGATTGAATGTCAAATAGCTGGGAATGAGTATGATAAAACAAAGTTCAGGTTGACAGTCACCTTGACTGCAACAGGCATTGCTTTACCAACTGTGGAGTTTGAATGTAGATACTATCACAGAGGAGGCTCAGCTTTGTGACGGCTTTCCTGGAGACATTTAAATTCCCTCTGAAATGGCCAAATATATCATTCAAATTACTTAAGGTGGTTAACGAATAATAAATGTCAGCCTTGATCCGATCATGGCCCAACTCCACATTCTTGCCTACCCCCAATGGCTGAAGTGTGGGGCAAGACATGTGGTGAAACCTTCAGAAATACCTTTAATTGCAGTTAGCAACCCTACCCTAATTGTTAAACTAAGAGAGTTGTGAAAACCTAACCATCAGTCACTGCTGTTCCTTATCCAACAGAATACACAGATTTGTAACGTATAGAGGGAAGGATATTGAGAGTGTGTGATTTAGGGTGAATGGGAGAGGATAGTGGTGAAAAGTGTATGATGAATAGAGTAGAGCATTGGGTGCAGAATAAATGGTGAATTGTGCAGGGTGCGTGGAGGATGAATAGGGTAATGGTTAATAGTGAGGGAGTGTGTTGTCGAGTGAATAAGCTAATGGTGAATCGTAAGAGTTTATGGTGTTGAGTGAATAGACTAATGGTGAATAGTGTGGGTGTGTGCAAGGTGAATTGGGTAATGGTGAATAGTGAGTATGTATGTGTGTTTAGGGTCAATAGGGTAACGGTAAATAGTGTGTGTTTTTTAGGGTCAATAGCTGAATAGTGAGTGTGTCTATTTTTTAGGGTCAATAGGGTAACAGTGAATAGTGAGTGTGTGTGTTTTATGGTCTATAGGGGAGCAGTGAATAGTGAGTTGGGGGGGTTAGGGTCAATAGGGTAATGATGAATAGTGAGTGTGTATGTTTTAGGGTCAATGGGGTAACGGAGAATAGTGAGTGTTTGTGTTTTAGGGTCAATAGGTTAACCGTGAATAGTGAGTGTGTGTGTTTTAGGGTCTATAAGGGAGCGGTAAATAGTGTGCTTGGGGGGTTTAGGGTCAACAAGGTAATGGTGAATAGTGAGAGTGTGTGTTTTAGCATCAATAGGGTAATGGTGAATAGTGATTGTGTGTTTTAGAATCAATAGGTTAACAGTAGATAGTGAGTGTGTGTGTTTTAGGTTCTATAGGGGAGCAGTGAATAGTGAGTTGGGGGTTTAGGGTCAATAGGGTAATGATGAATAGTGAGTGTGTGTGTTTTAGGGTCAATAGGGTAACGGAGAATAGTGAGTGTGTGTGTTTTAGGGTCAATAGGTTAACAGTGAATAGTGAGTGTGTGTGTTTTAGGGTCAATAGGGTAACAGTGAATAGTGAATGTGTGTGTTTTAGGGTCTATAGGGAAGCGGTGAATAGTGAGCTGGGTAGGTTTAGGGTCAACAGGGTGTGTGTGTTTTATGGGCAATAGGGTAATGGTGAATAGTGAGTGTGTAATTTTTAGGGTCAATAGGGTAACAGTGAATAGTGAGTGTGTGTGTTTTAGGGTCTATAGGGGAGCAGTGAATAGTGAGTTGGGGGTTTAGGGTCAATAGGGTAATGATGAATAGTGAGTGTGTGTGTTTTAGGGTCAACAGGGTAATGGTGAATAGTGAGTGTGTGTGTTTTAGCGTCAATAGGGTAACGGTGAATAGTGAGTGTGTGTGTTTTAGGGGCAATAGGGTAATTAATGGTGAATAGTGAGTGTGTATGTTTTAGGGTCAATAGGTTAACCGTGAATAGTGAGTGTGTGTGTTTTAGGGTCTATAGGGGAGCGGTAAATAGTGAGTTTGGGGGGTTTAGGGTCAACAGGGTAATGGTGAATAGTGTGTGTGTGTGTGTGTGTGCTTTAGCGTCAATAGGGTAACGGTAAATAGTGAGTGTGTGTGTTTTATGGTCAATAAGGTAACGGTGAATAGCGAGTGTGTGTGTTTTAGAGTCAATAGGGTAACAGTGAATAGTGAGTGTGTGTGTTTTAGGGTCAATAGGGTAACTTAAATATTGAGTGTGTGTGTTTTAGGGTCAATAGGGTAACGTGAATAGTGAGTGTGTGTTCTTTTGGGTCAATAGAGTAACATGAATAATGAGTGTGTGTGTTTTAGGGTCAATAGGGTAACGGTGAATAGTGAGTGTATTGTGTTTTAGGGTCAATAGGGTAACGTGAATAGTGAGTGTGTGTGTTTTAGGGTCAATAGAGTAACGTGAATAGTGTGTGTGTGTTTCTTAGGGTCAATAGGGTAATGTGAATAGTGAGTGTGTGTGTTTAGGGTCAATAGGGTAATGTGAATAGTGAGTGTGTGTGTTTTAGGGTCAATAGGGTAACGTGAATAGTGAGTGTGTGTGTTTTAGGGTCAATAGGGTAACGTGAATAGTGAGTGTGTGTTTTTTAGGGTCAATAGGGTAACGTGAATAGTGAGTGTGTTTTAGGGTCAATAGGGTAATGTGAATAGTGAGTGTGTGTGTTTAGGGTCAATAGGGTAACGTGAATAGTGAGTGTGTGTGTTTTAGGGTCAATAGGGTAACGTGAATATTGAGTGTGTGTTTTTTAGGGTCAATAGGGTGACGTGAATAGTGAGTGAGGAATTAGAATTAGAACAGTACAGCACAGAACAGGCCCTTCGGCCCTCGATGTTGTGCCGAGCAATGATTACCCTACTTAAACCTACGTAACCCGTATACCCGTAACCCAACAATCCCCCTATTAACCTTACACTACGGGCAATTTATCATGGCCAATCCACCTAAACTGCACATCTTTGGACTGTGGGAGGAAACCGGAGCACCCGGAGGAAACCCACGCACACACGGGGAGGACGTGCAGACTCCACACAGACAGTGACCCAGCCGGGAATCGAACCTGGGACCCTGGAGCTGTGAAGTATTGATGCTAACCACCATGCTACCGTGAGGCCCCTCGCGGTGTGTGTGTTTTAGGGTCAATAGGGTAACAGTGAATAGTGAGTGTGTGTGTTTTAGGGCCAATAGGGTAATGGTGAATAGTGAGTGTGTGTGTTTTAGGGTCAATAGGGTAACAGTGAATAGTGAGTGTGTGTGTTTTAGGGCCAATAGGGTAATGGTGAATAATGAGTGTGTGTTTTAGGGTCAATAGGGTAACGGTGAATAGTGAGTGTGTGTGTTTTAGGGCCAATAGGGTAACGGTGAATAGTGAGTGTGTGTGTTTTAGGGCCAATAGGGTAACGGTGAATAGTGAGTGTGTGTGTTTTAGGGCCAATAGGGTAACGGTGAATAGTGAGTGTGTGTGTTTTAGGGTCAATAGAGTAACGTGAATAGTGTGTGTGTGTTTCTTAGGGTCAATAGGGTAATGTGAATAGTGAGTGTGTGTGTTTAGGGTCAATAGGGTAATGTGAATAGTGAGTGTGTGTGTTTTAGGGTCTATAGGGGAGCGGTAAATAGTGAGTTTGGGGGGTTTAGGGTCAACAGGGTAATGGTGAATAGTGTGTGTGTGTGTGTGTGTGTGCTTTAGCGTCAATAGGGTAACGGTAAATAGTGAGTGTGTGTGTTTTATGGTCAATAAGGTAACGGTGAATAGCGAGTGTGTGTGTTTTAGAGTCAATAGGGTAACAGTGAATAGTGAGTGTGTGTGTTTTAGGGTCAATAGGGTAACTTAAATATTGAGTGTGTGTGTTTTAGGGTCAATAGGGTAACGTGAATAGTGAGTGTGTGTTTTTTTGGGTCAATAGAGTAACGTGAATAATGAGTGTGTGTGTTTTAGGGTCAATAGGGTAACGGTGAATAGTGAGTGTATTGTGTTTTAGGGTCAATAGGGTAACGATGAATAGTGAGTGTGTGTGTTTCAGGGTCAATAGGGTAATGTGAATAGTGAGTGTGTGTGTTTAGGGTCAATAGGGTAACAGTGAATAGAGAGTGTGTGTGTTTTAGGATCAATAGGTTAACCGTGAATAGTGAGTCTGTGTGTTTTAGGGTCTATAGGGGAGAGGTAAATAGTGAGTTTGGGGGCTTCAGGGTCAACAGGGTAATGGTGAATAGTGTGTGTGTGCTTTAGAGTCAATAGAGTAACGGTGAATAGTGAGGGTGTGTGTTTTAGGGTCAATAGGTTAACGGTGAATAGTGAGTGTGTGTGTTTAAGGGTCAATAAGGTAATGGTGAATAGTGAATGTGTGTGTTTTAGGGTCAATAAGGTAACGGTGAATAGTGAGTGTGTGTGTTTTAGAGTCAATAGGGTAACAGTGAATAGTGAGTGTGTGTGTTTTAGGGTCAATAGGGTAACGTGAATAGTGAGTGTGTGTGTTTTAGGGTCAATAGAGTAACGTGAATAGTGTGTGTGTGTTTCTTAGGGTCAATAGGGTAATGTGAACAGTGAGTGTGTGTGTTTAGGGTCAATAGGGTAACGTGAATAGTGAGTGTGTGTTTTTTAGGGTCAATAGGGTAACGTGAATAGTGAGTGTGTTTTAGGGTCAATAGGGTAATGTGAATAGTGAGTGTGTGTGTTTAGGGTCAATAGGGTAACGTGAATAGTGAGTGTGTGTGTTTTAGGGTCAATAGGGTAACGTGAATATTGAGTGTGTGTTTTTTAGGGTCAATAGGGTGACGTGAATAGTGAGTAAGGAATTAGAATTAGAACAGTACAGCACAGAACAGGCCCTTCGGCCCTCGATGTTGTGCCGAGCAATGATCACCCTACTTAAACCTACGTAACCCGTATACCCGTAACCCAACAATCCCCCTATTAACCTTACACTACGGGCAATTTATCATGGCCAATCCACCTAAACTGCACATCTTTGGACTGTGGGAGGAAACCGGAGCACCCGGAGGAAACCCACGCACACACGGGGAGGACGTGCAGACTCCACACAGACAGTGACCCAGCCGGGAATCGAACCTGGGACCCTGGAGCTGTGAAGCATTGATGCTAACCACCATGCTACCGTGAGGCCCCTCGCGGTGTGTGTGTTTTAGGGTCAATAGGGTAACGGTGAATAGTGAGTGTGTGTGTTTTAGGGCCAATAGGGTAATGGTGAATAGTGAGTGTGTGTGTTTTAGGGTCAATAGGGTAACAGTGAATAGTGAGTGTGTGTGTTTTAGGGCCAATAGGGTAATGGTGAATAATGAGTGTGTGTTTTAGGGTCAATAGGGTAACGGTGAATAGTGAGTGTGTGTGTTTTAGGGCCAATAGGGTAACGGTGAATAGTGAGTGTGTGTGTTTTAGGGCCAATAGGGTAACGGTGAATAGTGAGTGTGTGTGTTTTAGGGCCAATAGGGTAACGGTGAATAGTGAGTGTGTGTTTTAGGGTCAATAGAGTAACGTGAATAGTGTGTGTGTGTTTCTTAGGGTCAATAGGGTAATGTGAATAGTGAGTGTGTGTGTTTAGGGTCAATAGGGTAATGTGAATAGTGAGTGTGTGTGTTTTAGGGTCAATAGGGTAACGTGAATAGTGAGTGTGTGTGTTTTAGGGTCAATAGGGTAACGTGAATAGTGAGTGTGTGTTTTTTAGTGTTAATAGGGTAACGTGAATAGTGAGTGTGTTTTAGGGTCAATAGGGTAATGTGAATAGTGAGTGTGTGTGTTTAGGGTCAATAGGGTAACGTGAATAGTGAGTGTGTGTGTTTTAGGGTCAATAGGGTAACGTGAATATTGAGTGTGTGTTTTTTAGGGTCGATAGGGTGACGTGAATAGTGAGTGAGGAATTAGAATTAGAACAGTACAGCACAGAACAGGCCCTTCGGCCCTCGATGTTGTGCCGAGCAATGATCACCCTACTTAAACCTACGTAACCCGTATACCCGTAACCCAACAATCCCCCTATTAACCTTACACTACGGGCAATTTATCATGGCCAATCCACCTAAACTGCACATCTTTGGACTGTGGGAGGAAACCGGAGCACCCGGAGGAAACCCACGCACACACGGGGAGGACGTGCAGACTCCACACAGACAGTGACCCAGCCGGGAATCGAACCTGGGACCCTGGAGCTGTGAAGCATTGATGCTAACCACCATGCTACCGTGAGGCCCCTCGCGGTGTGTGTGTTTTAGGGTCAATAGGGTAACGGTGAATAGTGAGTGTGTGTGTTTTAGGGCCAATAGGGTAATGGTGAATAGTGAGTGTGTGTGTTTTAGGGTCAATAGGGTAACAGTGAATAGTGAGTGTGTGTGTTTTAGGGCCAATAGGGTAATGGTGAATAATGAGTGTGTGTTTTAGGGTCAATAGGGTAATGGTGAATAGTGAGTGTGTGTGTTTTAGGGCCAATAGGGTAACGGTGAATAGTGAGTGTGTGTGTTTTAGGGCCAATAGGGTAACGGTGAATAGTGAGTGTGTGTGTTTTAGGGCCAATAGGGTAACGGTGAATAGTGAGTGTGTGTGTTTTAGGGCCAATAGGGTAACGGTGAATAGTGAGTGTGTGTGTTTTAGGGCCAATAGGGTAATGGTGAATAGTGAGTGTGTGTGTTTTAGGGCCAATAGGGTAATGGTGAATAGTGTGTGTGTGTGTTTTAGGGTCAATAGGGTAACAGTGAATAGTGAGTGTGTGTGTTTTAGGGCCAATAGGGTAATGGTGAATAGTGTGTGTGTGTGTTTTAGGGCCAATACGGTAACAGCGAATGGTTCGGCTTTTGGGGAGGTCTGACCTGGGTTGCAATCTGCGCATGCCCAGTGCCTCAGCATTAAGCAGGATGTTTTCTGGGACTGGAGTCTGTTTACTGGGTGCCATTTGGCTCGTTTTCGCCTCGGTTTTTCTGTTCTGTGTGATTTTTCACAATGTGTGGACCGGTTTCGGGATCTTCGGCCTTTTATTTCAGGATTTTATGCGTTACGGTAAAAGCAAACAGTATTTCTTCCAGCGACCGCCTTGGCTGCAGCGCATGGATCTCCCGAAAAGGTGAGTAGCGACCAGCAGCAGAAGCAAGGGGATTGTGCATAAAACACAGGCTCTCCAGGAATACCGAGTCAACTGAAAAACATTGGCTGAGTTTTGTCCGGAAGGCCAGCATATGTCACTGCCCTATGTATCACGGCTCAGACATTGCTGTGCTGCTGCTCATTGGCCCCGCCACAGACTTGAGAACATCTCGGCTGATACTTGAATGAGGAATTGAGTGCAGCACTGTCGGTGGTATCTTCTCTGACTTCAGAGGTCAATGAGAGACTCCATCTGCCCTGACTTGGAACTGTTCCTGGGTGAAATTCCTGGAACTCCCTCCCTCACAGCACTGGCTACTCCTCAACAACTGCCGCGGTTCAACAACGCAGCTCATCACTATCTCAAGGACAACTAGGGATAGGCAATAAATGCCCCCCTCCCTCCACACCATGTGAAATATTTTTTTAAAAGAAGCTTCATTAACACTTTGCTGTGCATTAATTGGCTGATATGGTTCCTACCTGGCAGCAATGACGGCACTCCAAATAGTACTCATTGGCTGTAAGGTGCTCTGGGTTCCCTGAAATCGTGAATGCGGGTATATAACTGCAAGTCTTTTTACATGACCTTGATTCACAAGTAACAGCAACTCTTATTTTTTGGTATCGTATTACAGAAAGGTACCAGTTCTTGCTCTGTGGCATTGTAGGTAACCAATGAGGAACATATCAGCCATGATCGAATAGTGGAGCAGACTTGATGGACCAAATGGCCTAATTCTGCTCCTATATCTTATGAACTTAGAAGTGATAGGTGTACAGACTTTAACTAAAAATTGACTTAAAATTTCATAGAACAGGAATTATGTAGAAAACACAGAAAATTGCAAGTCCGACCAGGTTATGGCACTCTGTTGAGATTTTATAGTCTGCTGGTACTATTTTAATCTAATCCGTGCTTACTTTACTGGATAATTATAGGTTATTTTACTTTGATAAGATTATTAACTGCAGACACAGGAGTTTCAACTTTGCTACCTGTCTGCCTTCTGTAGAACCTGTCTGATTTTGATTTTATTGAAATCAGTATTGTACAGGACATAGCAATTTATAGCATGAATAGTTTCATAATTATTAGGCTGGTTTGAGAAAAAAATCAGTTACATCAGCACATTAAATTTAGATGACTAGTTAGTTTAATAGTTTGGCATGCTGTTCATTTCATCTATGGGTTTTAGTCCACCTCAGACTGTGGAATGAAGTTTTCCTGTGACAGCTGTTGAGATTCTGGGATGGACCCAATTCAGTTTCCAGTGAGTATAAGGGGTACAATTGCCTGTAATTCATTGTTGAATAAAACACAAATGTCAAAAGCAAAGCTTGTTTAGGAAGCAGAAAAATCTAGTATTAATACAGATGTGATTTACAAAGAGTAGAGTGCCTTTATATTCCGTTCACTTTAATTTGCTTCTGATGATCGAACAATAAATTCAACATAGCAGTGATTTCAAGGTCCACATTAAATGGTGGGTTCCACGAAAGCCGTTGTTTCTGGCTGCCAGTGGATCTAGTGGCTATCCAGATCAACACTTTATTTCCACTGATTTTAGGGGTAAAATAGAGGCCAGGAAACGGAAGTCATGAAATGTGCAGATTTCTTTTAACTAGTACAGTGGAACTTTGAAGTTTTCAAAAGTCCTTTGTTAACTTTTCAAGAGTCGATGGAGGTGGGCTATCGGAGTAACAAGGTTTGGGATAAACATCCTGTAATAGTTCATGGGCCCAGAAAGGAACTGTCGGTCCTCCTGGCATGGGGGCCTGTCTGATGGCCCGCACTTTGTCCTCAACAGGGTGTATGCCATGGCGGTTCATGCAATAACCCAGATACGTGACCTCAGCCGCGTTGAAGATGTATTTCGCCCATCGGAGGCGGACGCCAGGTTCCTCAAAATGTGCAGTGCAGGACTTTGGCCAGGTTTTGTAGATACTCCGGGTCGGAGGAGCCCGTAATCAGGACATCGTCCAGGTAACCGCTACTCAGGGAAAGCCTTGCAGTATGTCTCCATTACCCCTTGGAAGATTGCGCATGCTGAAAAGACAATGAATGGTGACCGCGTATATTCGTAAAACACTCCGAGCATATTTATTGTCACGAAAGTTCACAAGCTGGGGTCCAAGGCCAGCTGGAGGTATGCGAGTCTCATGTCCAGCTCATGAAGATACAGCCACCACTGAGTTTCGTATGTAAATCCCTGATGCGAGGGTCTGGGTAACAGCCCATACCCAATATCCAGCATCTCTTGGTCGGGGCAGGCTGTCGGCGGCTCTCAAGGGTTTCGGCTGCAGTGGCCTGCGTCCCTTTGGTAATTGCCCCATTGTCGGGGACCTCTTAGGGGGGCAAAGTTGGTCAGGCAGCCTAGATTCAGGACAGCCATTCCTTGGAGTACCTGGCTGCCCTGCTCAGCGCTCTCGTGGGAGAGATGGCTATCTTGACCACCTGTTACAGATTCAGGTGGGTTTCTGCGAAAAGATTTTGTTGTGTTGCCATGTGGATTCCACAGACTAAGCGGTCTCAGGGCACTAAACTCACAGGTTTCACCAGTTTGCGCAATCTGGTCAAGACGTAGTTAGTCGAATCACCCTGGGCCTGGGTAGCGGTATGAAACTGGAATCGACGAACGATTAGCGCGTGGGGTTAAAGTGGTCCACTACAAGGGCCATGAAGGTGGCAAAAAGACCGCATGTCCAGTGCATCTGGGTAAGTTAAACTTTTTATGATATAGAGGTTGGTCCACCACAAGCTGTTAGTAGTATTGTTGTTTGTTGTTCGTCTTTCATGTTTGCATTTGTCTGAAAAAAATACTGCATAAGTTCAATGTACTGCCCCCAATCATCAGTACCTGCATCATACGACTCCAATTTTCTGATGTGAGGTACCTCAGCCGTTGGGTTGGAAGCCTCCAGAGGCCTAAACAAAGTGGTATGCAACACTCGGTGCCGACGGTAGCTCCACTTATGTCTTGTCGCCAGTGTAGAATTCACGCAAAGTGATTACACATGGAATGGTAGACTGATTGCAACAATACTGATTTATTCTTTATACACAATACTCCACTCCCGGAAGAGTCTCCCACCTCGACCTGCACCCAGGTCAGGGTTTTTATACTATGAGGGCTCCCCTCATCAAAGGGGAAGTCCCGCCCCATTACCAGGAAGTTTGTATTCTGTCACGGGGAACCAGATGGCCAACACCCTTGGACCTCTGCGGTGGTTGTAACACTTACCTTCCAGTGTAAATGATCAAGTTTCAACGAAACTCAGGCCGTCAGATTATATTACAGAGATGCGTCCTGAAGAATTCTGCAATATAAATAGGCCGCCTTTCCACTTCAAATATTGTGTTGTACCTGACTTTAGGATACTGTATTCAAAAGTGGAAAATTGTATGATAATAAATGTTACATTTTTTTAAAAATCCTCCCTTTGAGCCTTAATGATGCAAAAAAATATCCCTGCTGAAAGAGCCCTAAATATACTATGGTTAGGCAGTATCAATCTATTTTCTTAACCGCACATGAGGAATTAGAGTGTGGGATAACCTGACACCAAATTGGCAATCTCCCCTGAGGCAGACCGGAAGAATGACTGGAAATTGGAAAACAAGAACTAACTGATGAATATGAGTTTGGGTCTGAGCTAACTTGATGGATTAGAGCAAAGTATACAAGTCTGCAATGAACCTGCAGGATGAGATTTAGGGGTTTGTTCCTGAGATCAGGTGAAAAAAGCTGAAAATATTCTATTCCGAGCTCTTAACACCTGTTGCGATGTGAGCAAATATAATTGTCCTAAAATAGTTTTTTGTTTTTGGATCCAGTTACGGTTAATAGATTGACTTTGCTCTTCTACGTTTTCCACAGATGGTTTGCTCATTTCTATGTAGTTTCGGTGATTTGGAATGCTCTTCTACTTGGAATTACTTGTCGATGTCTCTTTTTCGGCCACCCATTCCCAATCTGGCTTCAAAGACCGCTCAGCTTGCTTTGTGGAAATGTATTGCACTTAAACTCTGGCAAGTCTTAATGTACTTTTTATTATTGTACAAATAAAACAGCACCAGGCTGATTTTAAAAGTGACAGTGCATTGTAAACCAAAAGGATGGTGGAGATCAACTGGGTAAATGTGGATTAGAATTAATTATTGGACTTGGATACTGTAACTAGAAATTAGTATGATTTATCCAGTACTCATTAAGGAGATTTATCTTTATGCTGCAATATAATTTCAGTTGAGTCACATTTTTAGCAAACATTTTGGATAACTTATGTTAGAATGAAAAAAGAAGAAATCAAACATGGTATCACCCTTGAACTGTGCTAACATTGAATCTTGTAACCAATTTCCAATCCAAAATAGTACACGATAAGAAAGAAATAACTTGTATTTATTGTGCCTCTCATAACCTCGAGACTTCCTAAAGTATTTCATATGCATTGAAGGTACTAATGTAATGTAGAGAACTTTTGTCACCAGATGGTGGCACGGTAGCACAGTGGTTAGCACTGTTGCTTCACAGCTCCAGGGTTCCAAGTTCGATTCCCTTGGGTCACTGTTTATGCGGAGTCTGCATGTTCTACCCGTGTCTGCGTGGGTTTCCTCCGGGTGCTCCGGTTTCGTCCCACAGTCCAAAGATGTGCAGGTTAGGTGGATTGGCCATGCTAGATTGCCCTTAGTGTCCAAAAGGTTTAGGTGGGGTTACTGGGTTACGGGGATAGGGTGGAAGTGTAGGCTTCAGTGGGGAGCTCATTCCAAGGGCCAGTACAGACCCGATGGGCCATTTGGCCTCCTGCACTGTAAATGCTATGATTCTATGGCACGCAGCAAGGTCACATAACAGTCACAAGAAAACTGTCTTGATGACCTGTTCGAATTACTTTGATTGTGGCTTGGTCAAAATTAATCTAGGGAGAATTTTCCTGATCTTTGACTGGTACCATGGAAATATTTATGTCTACCAAAAACGATGAAACTGGCCATGATTCCATCTGGTACCTCTGACAATACAGAAATCCCTCAGTACTGCGTTGAAAAGTTTTGTCCAAACCTCAAGTGTGGCTTTTGACATTCTGGTTCAAGACAAGAATGCTACTACTGAGCAAAGGCAGACACACTATTGGATAAATATGAACAAGATTAAGGACAAATCAATAGTGTATATAATAAACTTGTATTTTTTTAATAGCCTTATGTTTCTTTCTCAGGTGATGAACTGTCCATTCTGTTGGTTCAAATGATGTTGTGCGTGCAGGCTGTTCGACGCCTTACAGAGTGCTTCTTTACCTCTGTGTTTTCAAATGGAGTTATTCACCCTGTACAATATTGCTGGGGTTTGGTTTATTATGTGCTTGTTGGTTTAACAGTACACTGTGAAGGACCCATTCTTGGAACCAAATGTACGTTTTCATATGCATAATAATGCATAAGTAGATAGTTTTTGGTCTTGAATTTTATCTGCCATGCATTCACCCATTCTATTAGCCTGTGTCCTCTTGAAGCCTATTACCATTTTCCTCATTATTTCCTATGCTTCTACACTTTGTGTCATCTTCAAATTGTGCCCCGTACTCGAAGTTCAAATCATCAAATACTGCTAATCTTTCTAGTGCCTCTATATATTTTTATGTTATGCAGTATTTGGTAATCCCCATATTTATCTTCGCTTTGGTAAAGTCCTCATCCTTGGTAAACACTGCAAAATACTCAGTGCCTCCGTTTACACCAGCAGATCTGAATTTGGGTCTTGAGTGACTTTGTATTATTTAGTATAAACTTAAGGAATTTCCATGAGTAGCAGGAATACAAGAACCTAACTCTGGTATTCTGTTAGGCACAACTGCCTGTTGATGATTGGTATCCTATAATGCCACTCAATAATCCAATTTATAGCTTCTCTTGGATTTTCCACATAGCTATGTGTCCTGAGCCAAACCGAAAGAAGTCTATAACGTGAGAGCTATTTGCTGTTACAGCAGCATCACTCCATCAGCTTTTATTCCTTTAGTTGTTTGGAGTAACAGAGAGGGATGATGAAGATAGTGTGGTTGATACTGTATATATGGCCTCTCAGTATGCATTTAATAAGGTACCACGTGATAGACTTGTTAGCAAAATAGAAACCCATGGGATTAAAGAGGCAGTGCAACATAGATACAAAGTAGTTATGAGACAGAAAGTAATGATGAATAGTTGTTTTTCAGATGGGCTGGAAGTATACTGTGGTGTTCTCCAGGAGTTTATTAGGATCATGCTCTTTTTGATATATGATCTAGATTTTGTATACAATACATAATTTCAATGTTTGCAAATAACCTGAAACTGCAAATTGTAATGAAGATAGTAATGCTTCAAGAGGACTTGGAAACACTGGTGAAGAAGGCTTGCAATTTAATGCAGAGAAGTGTGGAGTAATGCATTTTGTAATGGAAGAATGTGGAGCGGTAATATGACCGAAATGATGTGCGAAGTAATAGCGACATACCTGGTCTGTATGTACACAAATATTTGAAGGTGGAAAGTAAAGTTACAATGACTGTTAAAAGCATATAGGATCTTAGGCTTTAATAATAGAGGTGCAGACTATAAAAACAATATATTATGCTAATAGTTTCGAGGGTTAGTTGTCAGCCAGATATTGTTTGATTCTGAGTACCACATTTTAGGAAGGATGTCAAGGCCTTCAAAGGAATGAAGGGGAGATTGACTAAAATGTTATCGGGGATGCAATAGTTGAGTTAAGTGGCAAGACTAGATGTATAGAGGTTGTGAGGGATGTTACAGGGAGATTTAATTGGGGTGTTCACAGTTATGAACTGTTTGCAGTGGAAATAAAGTTGGTAAGAGGTCACTGATTTAAGATCATTGGCAGAAGAACCAACGGTGAGATGAGAATTCTTAATTTGCAGTGAGTCGTGGTATTGAATGCACTGCCTGCAAGGATGGTGGAATTAAATTCAGTAATAACTTTCAAAAAGGAGTTGGACAAATACTTTTAAGGGGAACATTTTGTAGGGCTATGGGGAAAGAACAGGGGAGTAAAAGGGCAATTAGGGATGGCCAGTAAATGCTGGCCGAGCTCACGATGCCCACATCTCATGAATGAATAGAAAAGACTCACAAACTCCTATGCTGTATAATTGTGGTGTTATTCTGTTTCTCATTGCTTTTTTGTGCTTCGCTAAAGATGCAAATCAGGATGTGAAGTGCAGTCTTTAAATTATTATTTTTTTAAATTTAAAGTGCCCAATTATTTTTTTTCAATTAAGAGATAATCTAGTGTGGCCAATTCACCTACCATGCACATCTTTGGGTTGTGAGAGTGAAACCCATGCAGACGGGAGAATGTGCAAACTCCACACGGACAGTGACCCGAGGCAAGGATTGGACCCAGTTCCTTGGTGCTGTGAGGAAGCAGTGCTAACCACTGAGCCACAGTGCCACTCTGCAGTCTTTAAATTAAGGATGAAACATTCCTGCTATTTTAATTTTGGGTGGACATCAATTTAGAAGTGCAGTGTAACTTAGCACCATATCCTGATCTGATTCTTGAGCACACTAAATACGAGATGTGTGGAGCCCTTTCAGGAAACCATTTCATGCGGCATTTGAGTTTTCAGCAGTTGTATCTGCACTTTAAATGTATAATTATGTCCAATTATACCATGAGTTTGAATTTGGGTGCTGCTGGTTTAGCACACTGGGCTAAACCGTTGGCTTTTAAAGCAGACCAAAGCAGGCCAGCAGCACGGTTCAATTCCCGTACCAGCCTCCCCGGACAGGCGCCGGAATGTGGCGACTAGGGGCTTTTCACAGTAACTTAATTGAAGCCTACTCGTGACAATAAGCAATTTTCATTTCATTTCACTATATATGCAGCCTCAAATAAAATGTTTATATGTGATTTGTTATTTTAATCATTCTTTTTCCTTTATATGTAGTGTATACTATTCGAGACCTGTTTTCACAAGGGAAGTGGTATCATGTAGCTGGAATAATGCTGTTTTTCTGGGCAACAATTCATCACCACAAGAGTCATGTGATACTGGCCAGTCTAAGGAAGAACAAATTGGGTAAAAACATTACGCAATACTTCTGTAAAAGAGAAATGATACTGAACTTCCTTGCTTATCCATAACATTGCAAGCAAAGATGTTTAACTTTCTGTAAATTCAGTAACGGTTGCCCTAATGAACACCTATTATTTAATAATTATAAAAGTGTTAAATTTTAGTTCACTAACATAACATGCAGAATGTCATTTAAGTTGACACACAAAAATGTAATGTACTGGTGTTACAGTAATTCTTGTAATAATTATTCATTTGATCTGACAGAACAAAAGGTGAAGAGACAGTTTAATTTTAGTTAACTAGAAAGCTAACTTTTCTCTCTAATTTCATCCCTTCAATTAAACTGAATCATAGTATGATACGGTTTCATACGCATCCTCCAGGATTTTGTTCACTAACCATTCTTCATGTGTGAACATAAACATGGAGCATCTACTGCACAGAGCATCACAACTGAGTGACCCTCTCATTCATATTTATTCATGAACATTTTCAGGCAACTATTACTGGATAGTTATCAGCAGTGAAAGTGTGGCCAATCCTGTGACACAGTCCAATTATTCTGAAAATGTTATGCCCGGGATAAGATCTATAAATTAATACAGTGTACAAATTGAACTGACGTTCTGGTCTGTATCGCATAGGTGGTACCTTAAGCCATAGTGTAATGGGAAAGCCAAATGATATTTTAATTAAAAATAAATAGGAATTAGGAGTAGGTCACTTGGCCCCTTGAACCTACTCCACCATTCAAATAGATCATGGCTGATCCGACTTTAACGTCAACCCCACATTCCTGTCCACCCACAATAACCTTTAACTATCTTGTTAATTAAGAATCTATCTAGCCCTACCTAAAAAATATTCAAAGACCCTGCTTCCACTGCCTTTTGAGGAAGAGAGTTCCAAAGGTCCGTGACCCTTTGGAGAAAAGAATTCTCCTCACCTCTGGCATAAATGGCATGGGGGAAGCGATGGCATAGTGGTATTGTCACTGGACTAGTAAACCAGAGGCCCAGAGTAATGCTCTGGGGATCCAGGTTCAAATCCTGCCACTGCAGATGGTAAAATTCCAGATTAAAAATCTGGAATCAAACGTTTAATGACCATGAAAACATTGTCGATTGTTGCAAAAACCCATCTGGTTCACTAATGTCCTTTAGGGAAATCTGCACCCTTACCTGGTTTGGCCTACATGTGACTCCAGACCCACAGCAATGTGGTTGACTCTTAACTGTCCCCTCAAGCGCAATTAGGGATGGGCAATAAATGCTGGTACAGCCTGAAACACCCATGTCCCATGAACGAATTAAAAAAAAACAAATGAGCGACCTCTTATTCTAGTTCCAAGATTCTCCGACAAGCGAAGGCGGCACGCGGCACAGTGGTTAGCACTGCAGCCTGCAGCGCTGAGGACCCGGGTTCGAATCCCGACCATGGGTCACTGTCCGTGTGGAGTTTGCACATTATCCCTGTGTCTGCATAGGTTTCACCCCCACAACCCAAAGATTTGTAGGTTAGGTGGATTGGCCACACTAAATTGCCCCTTAATTGTAAAAAAAATAATAATTGGGTACTCTAAATTTATTTTTAAAAAAGATTCTCCGACAAGAGGAAACATCTGCCCTGTCAAGACCCTGCAGGATCTTAAAGGTTTTGGTCAAATTGCCTATTGCTCTTCTAACCTCTAGTGGATACAAACCTAACCAGTCCAAACTTTCCTCAATAGACAACCCTATAAATCACAAGAATCTCTTTGTTGGGCTACCACATTGTTGGTGGCTGAAGCTAAAGTTCCCTCAAGGTTGAAATTAAATTTGGTTTTAATCAAGAGTTTCTAATCATGGTAGCGAACGGAAAGTGCTGCAAGCTTCCTGATGCAGGGCTCTGAGGCCATCACCGCTATAAAATGTTAATTGATCCACTTAACGGGGCCCCACAGGCATCACGCTGCAAATGATGGTCCAGCTGGCTGATTCGCTGGAACCGAGCTCGCCAGCCCCCTGCTAAAAAGGGAAAGCAGCACTTAAACTGATCCTGCACAGTCAACCATCCAGTAATATTCAGGCTTGGACTAACAAGTGGCAAGTTACATTTGCGCCACACAAGTGCCAGGCAATGACCATCTCCTACAAGAGAGGATCTAACCACCGCCCCTTGACATTCAATGGCATTACCAACGCTGAATCCCCCACAATCAACATCCTAGGAGGTACCATTGATCAGAAACTGAACTGGACTAGCCATATTAATAATGTGGCTACCAGGGCAGGTCAAAGGCTAGGAATGCTACGGCGAGTAACTCACCTGAGCCCCCCAATGCCTGTCCACCACCTACAAGGTATAAGTCAGAAGTGTCGTGGAATACTCGCCACTTGCCTGGATGAGTGCAGCTTCAACAACAATCAAGAAGTTCAACACCATTCATGACAAAGCAGCTGCTTGATTGCTCCTCCTTCCATAAATATTCAAACCCTCCACCACTGACGAACAATGGCAGCTGTGTGTACCATCTACAAGCTGCACTGCAGTAACTCACCAAGGTTCCTCAGACAACATCTTCCAAACCCACGACCACTATCCTCCAGAAGGACAAGAGCAGCAGATACCTGGGAATCCCACCACCTGGAGGTTCACCTCCATGTCATTCACCACCCTGACTTGGAAATATATCACCGTTCCTTCGGTGTCGCTGGGGCAACATCCTGGATCTCCCTCCCAAACAGCACAGTGGGTGTATCTACTCCTCGAGGACTGCAGCGGTTCAGGAAGGCAACACATCATCACCTTCTGAAGGGCAACTAGGGATGTGCAATAAACGTTGACCTAACCAGCGACGCCCACATCCCGTAAATGAATTTTTAAAAACCCCACTCAGCTTGCAGCCGTACCGCCGAGAAGACCAGCCTCACGATTCGGGGATGCTGACCTGGGCATATTACTGGACGCGGTCAAGGCCAGACAAGATGCCCTGTTCCCCAGAGTCCCTCAGAGGGTCAGCCACAGGGCAGCCAGTGCTGCCTGGGAAGAAGTAGCAGCAGCATTCAGCTCTGGGAGTGTTACCAGGAAGACCGGTACCCAGTGCTATAAGAAAATCAACGACCTCCACCCCACAGGTGAGTTGGCCGCCGTCCTATGCCCCGATTCCTGAACCCAGCTGGGTCCCAGTTGGATGCTGAGCCTCTGGATTAGGTTTACCTGGAGCTGATGCAGACGATAGGGTGCAGCTGTGAGATTCACAGGAGGAATGTCAACGACACTCCAGCAGGTCCGTAGCTGATTGGAGGAGTCCCAGAGGCTACGGATGCAGGAGATGGCACCGGCAACGCGTGGCACCAAGGCCAGCACTGCTCTGGTGGCGACCACAGTGGAGAGCCTGGTGCACGACATCGGCAGTATAAAATGAGATGTCCCAGGCTTGGTTTAGTCAGTGATGGCCATGGCTGAGCGCCTCGACAACATGTGCCAGTTGGTTGACAGACCTTGATGAAGCACCGCGGGGCATGTCCCAGTCTTAGGTGGGCATTGCCGAGGCCCTCCAGAGCACATGCTGGTCACTATGGGAGGTCTCCCAGTCCCATTTGGGCATAGCCAAGGTGTTGTGGGACATGTCCCCATCTCAAGTGGGCATAGTCAAGGCACTGCAGAGCATGTCCCGTTCGCTGGGGAACTTGTCCCAGTCGCAGGTGGGCATTGCCGGGGTGCTCCAGAGCATGTCCCAGTCACTGAGAAGCATTGCCAAGGGCGCCGACACTATTCTGCAGACATTGGAGAGCCGACAGGGCTGGCAGAGTCAGATGATGCAGTGGCAACCGGGGTCGAAACAGCTGCCCTTCTGTCTGGAGATGAACCACAGGGCCCTGTAGGCACCAACCAGGAGGAGGGGGCGTGGATGCCAACCCAGACCCACCCGACAAGAGTGGCGGATGGCAGCCACCCGTTCCCCCGAGACCCAGCACACTGAAAATGGCGTGTCTCAGAGTCAGCACCCGGAACAGAGTGGTATGACGGGGCTGTGTGTGCCGCTGGCCCCAGAGGACGACTCCAGTGACATTGAAGGTCACGGGACGTGGTAGGCAGCAGGCTGCCTCCACTTCTGATAATCTTTATTGTCACAAGTAGGCTTACATTAACACTGCAATGAAGTTACTGTGAAAAGTCTGTGCATTCTGGGGACGTACCTAGACACAGCAGTAGAGCATGGAAGGTTACGCAGGTCGAGGATCACTGAGAGGGCATGAGGGAGGTGGGGAGGATTGGGTTGGGAGCATTGTTGGGGAGGGGTGAGGGAGAGTCTTGGAGGGGGGAGTCAGCACCATTGGGGGGTTGGGAAAGTTGCGGACACCTGTTCATTCATTAAAATTGTTGACCTTGACCAATATGACACCTCTAGCACTTTCTTCCGCAATGTGGACTGAGCATTAATCGCATGCCCCGTCTCCCCAGAAGCAGAGTTCCAGGGTCCCTCTACCCCCCGGCTCCGCAGCCCGGCACACCATGTGATGAGTGTGAGTGAGCACTCAACAGACAGGCAAAGGTCAGACTGTGGCATTGAATGAGGAACACCAGCGCTCAGCTCACTGCGGGTTATCATCACCCCCCCTGCCCTCGACATGGACTCGCTGACAGTGCCAACACAGTCCCCTCATCCTGGAGTGATGTGACACAGACCCTGGGAGGGGGGGAAATGGGGGGGGGGGGGGACTGACGGATGGCGGAAGGGTTGCGGCAAATGGGATTGTTGGGGTGGGAGTGATCTTCATTTGGTGCTTACACATGTTCTTGCTAATGTAGGGCAGTCCCAGATGACCCAGCGAACGCAAGGCTACATGTGTGCAGTCTATCAGCAGCTGGACCTGGGGCATCCATCGATGGTGGAGAAACCAGCTGCCCGGGCATCCTGTTGGGCCTGGCCCATGTCAAAGTTTATATAGTCCGCTGCCCAGGCAGACAGGTCATTCGTGACTTCACAGATGCATTTGTGGGTTGTAGCTTGTGAGATGCCACACAAGTCCCCGGTTGAGCTCTGGAATGATCCCGAGGCTTAGAAGTTAAGGGCAGTTCTGGTGGCGGCCATGGAGAAGTAGGTCACATATTTGATAGCTCCTGCCTGTGACGGACCTTTGGACCTTTTCCTCCCATTTGTTTCTGGATTTTATTGGATAAATCGGTGAAGAGCGACACGGTGAGGAGAGATCCCCCTCCAGTGTATGGAGAATTGGACCAGAGGTGGCCGTGTGAGAAGACAAAGTTCTACAAGGAAGATAAGAGCAGAGCTGGCAATGCGGGAAAGCATGGCGGAGAAGTAGGGCCGCGGGGAGACGGCACAGTGGTCGACGGAGCAGCTGGTGAAGTGTTTTGAAGATTGCTTCGCCAAGCTTAAGAAGGACACGCTGGACCCGATCAAGGCTTCGATTGATCAGGTGGTACAGAATCAAGAAACCCACGGACATGTGATCCAGGAGGTGGAGAAAAAGGTGTCCGAGCACGAGAAGTACATAACGTGCTGGAGACCAAGATGGAGATGATGAATAACCGCCAGAAAAGAATGCAGGAGGACCTGGAGAACAGGTCCAAGAGGCAGAACCTGAGAATTGTCGGCCTCCCTGAAGGCAGTGAGGGATTGAATGCGAGGGCCTATGTGACGAACATGCTGGATAAGTTGATGGTGGCTGAGGTGTTCCCTCGGCCCCTGGAAGTGGTTAGAGAGCACAGAGCTCTCCCGAAGATGCCCCAAGCGAATGTGCCGCCGAGGGCGATGGTGGTACGTTTGCACCGATTCCTGGACAAGGAACACGTTCTGCGGTGGGCCAAAAAAGAACGGAGCAGCAGGTGGGAGAATTGTGAGCTGTGCATTTATCAAGACCTGGGCGCGGATTTGGCCAAGAGGCGAGCTGGGTTTAATCGGGCAAAAACGGCCCTTTTTAATAAGGGGGGGAAGTTCGGGATGTTGTACCCAGCCCATCTATGGGTCACATGTAAAGAACGGGATTTTTACTTTGAAACACAAGATGATGTACTGACTTTCATCAAGGAAAAAAGACTGGATGTTAACTAAAGACACTGAATCCTTGGGGAGAGTATTGTAGTGGCGATTTGTTGACAATCACTTTTGTGTTGGTTTGAATAAGTAGTGTTAGGTGCAATAAGGGGCTGTTTTGATGGCTAAAGTTAACTTTGTCTTACTGGGAGCTGGTTGGAGGGGGGTGGTTTATGTGGTTGTTTTTTCTGTGGTTTTTTTTCCACTGCTTTTTCTGATATTTGTTTACTGGGGAATGTGATGCTTTGAATATGTTTGTCCAAGTGGGGGAGAGAACAATGGGGAGACAGACTGTTTGATGCCATGGGTGGGAGCTATCAAGTCAGCTAGGTCAGCTGACTCACGGAAGCACAGTGGGGGGTGAGCATGTATTAAGCTGGAGCTTGATATGGGGGGTTGGGTTTCTGGTGCTGTTACCGGGGGAGGAGGGGGGGGGAGGAGCGAGGGAGCAGATTGGGGGAGGTGGGGGGGGAACTGCTTTGCTGACAGAGGAGGAACTGTTACTAAGGGACAAATGGGAGGTCGGGGATGGTGTATTCCCAAGGGGGGACTCAAGGAGTCGCGGGCTGGAGGCTGGCCTAAAAAGGTTGATGGCTTGTCGGCGCGGGGGGGGGGGGGGGGGGGGGGGGCGACGACCAGGCTGATTACATGGAATGTTATAGGGTTGAACAGGTACATAATGGTGAGTGGGAAGCTGGAGGTGGTGCGGGTGGTACTCCTGAACGTATATGCTCTGAATCGGGATGATGTGGAATTTATGAACAAGAACAAAGAAATGAAATGAAATGAAAATCGCTTATTGTCACAAGTAGGCTTCAAATGAAGTTACTGTGAAAAGCCCCTAGTCGCCACATTCCGGCGCCTGTTCGGGGAGGCTGGTACGAAAATTGAACCGTGCTGCTGGCCTGCCTTGGTCTGCTTTCAAAGCCAGCTCTTTAGCCCTGTGCTGTACAGCACAGGAACAGGCCCTTCGGCCCTCCAAGCTTGTGCCAACCATGCTGCCCGTCTAAACTAAAATCTTCGACACTTCCGGGGTCCGTATCCCTCTAATCCCATCCTATTCATGTATTTATCAAGATGCCCCTGAACCGTCACTATCGTCCCTGCTTCCACCACCTCAGGCAGCGAGTTCCAGACACGCACTACCCTCTGTGTAAAAAGTCTTGCCTCGTACATCTCCTCTAAACCTTGCCCCTCGCACCTTAAACCTATGTCCCCTAGTAATTGACCCCTCTACCCTGGGAAAAAGTCTCTGATATCCACTCTGTGCCGCTCATAATTTTGTAGACCTCTATCAGGTCGCCCCTCAACCTCCTTCGTTCCAGTGAGAACAAACGGTGTTTATTCAACCGCTCCTCATAGCTAATGCCCTCCATACCAGGCAACATCCTGGTAAATCTCTTCTGCACCCTCTCTAAAGCCTCCACATCCTTCTGGTAGTGTGGCGACCAGAATTGAACACTGTACTCCAAGTGTGGCCTAACCAAGGTTCTATACAGCTGCAACATGACTTGCCAATGAAGGTAAGCATGCCATATGTCTTCTTGACTATCTTCTCCACCTGTGTTGCCCCTTTCAGTGACCTGTGGACCTGTACACCTCAATCTCTCTGATTGTCAATACTCTTGACGGTTCTGTCATTCACTGTATATTCCCTACCTTCCAAAAATGCATTACCTCACATTTGTCCAGATTAAATTCCATCTGCCATCTCTCCGCCCAAGTCTCCAAACGATTTAAATCCTGCTGTATCCTCTGACAGTCCTCATCGCTATCCACAATTCCACCAACCTTTGTGTCGTCTACAAACTTACTAATCAGACCAGTTACATTTTCCTCCAAATCATTCATATATACTACGAACAGCAAAGGTCCCAGCACTGATCCCTGCGGAACACCACTAGTCACAGCCCTCCAATCAGAAAAGCACCCTTCCATTGCTACTCTCTGCCTTCTATGACCTAGCCAGTTCTGTATCCATCTTGCAAGCTCACCTCTGAACCCGTATGACTTCACCTTTTGTACCAGTCAGCCATGAGGGACCTTGTCAAAGGCCTTACTGAATTCCATTTGGACAACATCCACTGTCCTACCTGCATCAGTCATCTTTGTAACCAGGAACTTTGGAATCGGAGGAAACTCCGGTGGAGAAGCTTGAAATGAAATGAAATGAAAATCAGCTTATTGTCACAAGTAGGCTTCAAATTAAGTTACTGTGAAAAGCCCCTAGTCGCCACATTCCGGCACCTGTTCGGGAAGACTGTTACGGGAATCGAACCGTGCTGCTGGCCTGCCTTGGTCTGCTTTCAAAGCCAGCGATTTAGCCCTATGCTAAACAGCCCCTTCATAGAATAAGGGCAAGTGGGAAGATGAACTAGGATGAGAGATAGAGTCGGGTCTGTGGGTGGATGCCCGAAGCAGGATTAACGCATCCTCATCATGTGCCAGGCTTAGCCTGATACAATTCAAGGTAGTCCACCGGGCACACATGACGGTGGCCTGGATGACTAAGTTTTTCGGGGTAGAGGAGAGGTGTGCGGGAAGTGCAGCAAATCATCTCCACATGTTTTGGGCAAGCCTGAAACTTAAGAGGGTTTCACTAAGGCAATGTCCACGGTACTCAAAGCACGGGTCGTGCCAAGTCCGGAGCTGGCGATCTTTGGTGTGTCAGAAGAGCTGGGGGTTCAGGGGGCGAAAGAGGCCGACGTCATGGCCTTTGCCTCCCTGGTAGCCTGGAGACGGATCTTATTAATGTGGAGGGACTCAAAGCCCCCGAGTGTAAATACCTGGGTTAGTGACATGGCTGGGTTTCTCAGTCTCGAGAAAATAAAGTTCGCCTTAAGAGGGTCAATGGTAGGGTTCACCCGGAGGTGGTAGCCTTTCGTCGACTTTCTCGGAGAAAATTAAAAGCTGAAGCAGAATTCCAAAGCTGGGGGGAGAGGACCGGATTGTTGTTTTATGATTGAGATGTGTGAAGATTGTGATGGGGGTGGAAATGTTTATTATACCATGTTTATGTCGCTGTTATTGTCATTGTTATAAAAACTTGTAAATACCCTAATAAAAATTTTTTAAAAAAGAAGTTCAGGGCAGCGGTGACCTTGACGGCCACCGGGAGCGGGTGTCCTCCTCCACGTGTTGCCCAGTCCCTTGTTGAGGGGGTGCCTCCTGCGACACACACATGTCTGTCATCTGTTCAAAAGACCAGCGACGCCTGTACAAAAAGAGAAAATACTGCACACTTTTGGCCGATCTGACAGCATCTGTGGAGAGATAAGGGAGCTAACGTTTTGAGCCTGGATGACTCTTTGTCAATACCTGTACACTTTGGGCCGTCGGCCGGGAAACCCCTCTGATTTCCTCCATGGCCTGATGGACAGCTGGGTCCTCAGGGTGTGGGGCGAGGCCCTGCACATGGGCTATTGTCTCGAGCCTCTGCCAATGTTGCCGCCACCGACTCCTCCAGTGTCTGGCCACCTGCCAGTAGCATCATGAGGACAGCGTCTGTGGAGTCCAAGATAATTTCCGCACTGTTTAATAAATCTGTAAGTCATTGGGAGAATAAATCTGTAAGTCATTGGGAGACGGTGTGAGACTGACAACCAGTGGTAGCTTCAACCCAGTCCTCTCCCCAGCATGCCCTGCCCACTCACCCCTGGCTGCAGCGGGGCCCCTGCTCACTGGACCCCACACCCTGTACCTCAGACACCCGTATGTAACGTTACCTGGACCAGGTGCTGGTCCCCTTCCTGGTGCACACATCCACCTTCTGGTCACGGAAATGTCTCCGGTGCTGGGGCCCAGCCCCTGGGTGTTCGGATGTTGGCTACTGAGTCCGTGGTGTTCCTTCTTGCAGTGCTCAGGCACACTGTCCAGGTATCAAAGTCTGATTGGGATGCTTGGCAATCACCCCCACATGCTACATGGCTCGTCCACACATGGGGATCCACTTGGGATGTGTGAAACTTAACTATGATTACCAATGCTCAATTAGCAATAGCCTTCACCCGTGCAGCCAGAGGCTCCATGGTCAGTGGATATTGGATTGGATTGGATTGGATTTGTTTATTGTCACGTGTACCGAGGTACAGTGAAAAGTATTTTTCTGCAAGCAGCTCAACAGATCATTCAGTGCATGGAAGAAAAGGGAATTAAACAAAATTCAAGAAAATACATGAGAATACATAATAGGGCAACACAAGATATACAATGTAACTACATAAGCATTGGCATCGGTTGAAGCATACAGGGTGTAGTGTTAATGAGGTCAGTCAATAAGAGGGTCATTTAGGAGTCTGGTGAAAGTGGGGAAGAAGCTGTTTTTGAGTCTGTTCGTGCGTGTTCTCAGACTTCTGTATCTCCTGCCCGATGGAAGAAGTTGGAAAAGTGAGTAAGCCAGGTGGGAGGGATCCTTGATTATGCTGCCCGTTTTCCCCCGGCAGCGGGAGGTGTAGATGGAGTCCATGGATGGGAGGCAGGTTTGTGTGATGGACTGGGCAGTATTCACGACTCTCTGAAGTTCCTTGCGGTCCTGGGCCGAGCAGTTGCCATACCAGGCTGTGATGCAGCCCGATAGGATGCTTTCAATAGTGCATCTGTAAAAGTTGGTAAGGGTCAATGTGGACATGCCGAATTTCCTTAGTTTCCTGAGGAAGTATAGGCGCTGTTGTGCTTTCTTGGTGATAGCGTCGACGTGAGTGGACCAGGACAGATTTTTGGTGATATGCACCCCTAGGAATTTGAAACTGCTAACCATCTCCACCTCAGCCCCGTTGATGCTGACAGGGGTGTGTACAGTACTTTGCTTCCTGAAGTCGATGACCAGCTCTTTCGTTTTGCTGGCATTGAGGGAGAGAATGTTGTCGTTACACCACTCCACTAGGTTCTCTCCCTCCTGTATTCGGACTCGTCGTTATTCGAGATCCGGCCCACTATGGTCGTATCGTCAGCAAACTTGTAGATGGAGTTGGAACCAAGTTTTGCCACGCAGTCATGTGTGTACAGGGAGTAGAGTAGGGGGCTATGTACGCAGCCTTGCTGCATCCCACATGATGTACCCTTGATGTACCCACATCGATATTGTGGGTGATCGATGGGGAAAGCAAGCAGGGGCTGCGGTTGCCCCTGGAACGGGACCACACGATCCAGATGGATGCATGACGCACCCACTGTGACACCCATTTCCTCCCCATCCCCAAACCGCCCCAATTCAACCCAGCCCAAAACTTTGACAAAAAGTCATCCAAACTCAAAACGTTAGTTCCATTCTCTCTCCACGGGTGCTGTCAGACCTGCTGCAACTGTCCAGCACTTTTTGTTTTTGCATCAGATGCCAGTCTTTGGCCAATTTCATTCACTCCACATGATGTCAGAAAATGGCTGAAGGCACTGGATACTGAAAAGGCTACAGGCCCTGGCAATATTCTGGAAATTGTACTTAAGATTTTCGCTCAAGCACTTACCGCATCCCTAGCCAAGCTGTTCCAGTACAGCTACAACAGTAAAGTGATGGAAGGAATCATCAACAGAGCTATCAAGCAGCACTTACTCAGCAATAACATGCTCACTGCCGCTCAGTTTGGGTTCTGCCAGGGTCACTCAGCTCCTGACCTCTTTACAGCCTTAATTCAAACATGGGCAAAAGAGCTGAACTCCAGAGGTGAGGTAAGAGTCGCTGCCCTTGACATCAAGGCAACATTTGACTGAATGCGGCATCAGGGAGCCCTAACAAAACTAAATTTTGTGAGAATCGGGGAGGAAACTCTCTGCCGATTAGAGTCATACCTAGCACAAAGGAAGAAGGTTGTGGTGGTTGGAGGTTAAACGGCTCAGTTCTAGGAGTTCTTCAGGATAGTGTCCTGAGCCCAACCATCTTCAGCTGCTTCATCAATGACCTTCCTTCAGTTATAAGGTCAAAGAAGTGAATGTTCGTTGATGATCGCACCAATTGCACGATGTTCAGCACCAGTCGCCACTACTCATACAGAAGCAGTCCATGTCAAAATGCAGCAAGACCTGGACGATACACAGGCTTAAGTTGACAAGTGGCAAGAAACATGGGCGCAATTCTCCGCACTCACGACGGTGCGGAGAATAGCGGGGGTCGTAAATTTTTGCGGCCACGCTAGTCCGACGCCCTCCCGCTATTCTCCCTCCCCCCCCCCACGCCCGACTCCCGACACGAATCGCTGCCACCGTTTTTTTACGGCGAGCAGCGATTCTCAGCTGGCCGATGGGCCGAATTCCAAGCCCTTTATGGCCGTTTTTACGAACGGCGCAAACACCTGGTCTGGCCGTTTGTAAAAACG
This sequence comes from Scyliorhinus canicula, assembly GCF_902713615.1. Taxonomy (NCBI): domain Eukaryota; kingdom Metazoa; phylum Chordata; class Chondrichthyes; order Carcharhiniformes; family Scyliorhinidae; genus Scyliorhinus; species Scyliorhinus canicula. Next base: position 119,162,887 of record NC_052148.1, on the reverse strand, counting down.
GCCGTAAAGTCCCGATCGTGGCAACCATAGCACCGATTGGCACGGCCGTGCCAAAGGTGCCATGGGCCTGCGATCGGTGGGCACCGATCGCGGGCAGCGGGTCCGATTCCCGCGCACTCTTTGTCCTTCCGCCGCGCCGCTGTATCAATTCGCGGGGCGGGTGAGGGGCATCCCGGCCCGCGCCCGCGATGCCGGAGTTCACGGCCGCGGCATGCTAGCCCCGACCGGGGACCAGAATCGGTTCCCGGTCGTGGAGGGGGAGGCTGGCGTCAAACCCGCCCGTTTTTGACGCCAGCCTTACGATTTCTCCCTGTTTGGGAGAATCGCGCCCCATGTGTGCCAGGCAGTGACCATCTCCAACAAGAAACAATCTAACCATTGCACCTTGATTTTCCATTGCATTACCATTGCTGAATTACCCCACTATCAACACCCTTGGGGTTGTCATTGACCAGAAACTGAACTAGACCAGCCATGTAATACTGGCTACAAGCGTAGGTGAGAGGTTAGGAATCCTGCGGCGAGTAACTCACTTTCTGACTCCCCAAAGCCTGTCCACCATCTACAAGGCACAAGTCAGAAGTGTGATGAATACACTCCAGTTTCCTGGACAGGTGCAGCTCCAACAAACCTCAGGAAGCTCAACATCATCCAGGACGAAGCAGCCATTTGATTGGCATCCCTTCCACAAGTATTCGCTCCCTGTATCACCAATGCACAGTAACAGCAGTGTCATGTGTTTCATCTACAAGATGCACTGCAAGAACTCACCAACACTCTTTACATAGCACCTTCCTAACCCACAACTGCTACCATCTAGAAGGACAAGGACGGCAGGCACACCACTTGGAAGTCCCCTTCCAAGCCACACACCACCCTGACTTGGAAATATGTCACTGTTCCTTCAGTGTTGCTTGGTCAAAATCCTGGAAATCCCTCCTAACAGCACTGTGGGTGTACCTACACCAAGTGGACTATAGTGGTTCAAGAAGGCAGCGCACGATTATCTTCTCGAGGGCAATAAGGGGTGGGAAATAATTGCTGGCCTTGCCCGTGACGTCCACATCCTATAAATGAACAATAGAAAATTCTGTTATTTTTGATTGTCCCTCCTATCAATGCAAAAATCTCCAACTTTCGCTGGGTCCTAATGATGTGGACAGGATAAGAAATTCAGTGCTCTGGGAACCGCAAATAAAAAGCCACATTCTACTATATAGAATGGAAGTTGAAGTACGAGCATGCTTGCTGCCCAGTTACGGAAATTAATAGAAACAATGTAGTCACAGGAGGAGATTTGATGAAACTAACTCCTGTGCAGTAATGAGAGAGTTAAATTGGGTCACTGAGATTTGCATTTGTTTGATATTTACAGATTGTATTTTCATCAGTTTTAACTGTATAGTTGTAGATTTTCAGTAGAAATATATATTAGTAGTTTTGTAGGATGTAGACAATCGGCTTTCCAAATAAAAAAAACTCTTTCTCCAAATATCGTGGCACATATTCTATATTCAGACAATCAAGAAAGTAACTACTACATTTTTCACTCTGAATCTGTCATATGATAATTTGCCTCAATGTGTGTTTGTTTTCATTTCCCCTTTGATGATGCTGAAGTTATGAAGCAATTATGAAGATGTATGGATTAATTTTAAAATTGAAATTGGCATGCTAAATAATGAGCTGTACTAAGAGATTTTCTTGATGTATTTTTCTGTTCTTAATATACAGGTGAAGTGATAAACTTCCGGCATAGCATTCCCTATGGTGACTGGTTTGAAGTAGTTTCCTGCCCACATTACTTGGCTGAATTGCTGATCTACCTTGCTATAAGTATGACCTTTGAAGGACGACACCTTACTTGGTGGTTTCTTGTGCTATATGTGTTATCGAGTCATGCAATGATGGCCATTCTATGTCATGAATTCTATGTGAAAAAGTTTGATACATACCCCAAAAAACGGAAAGCATTCATACCTTTTATATTTTAATACTTTCATTCACAGTGCTATACTATATTTTGATGCTTCTCCTGTCATTGTACTGTATTTGATAGTATAAAATTCACTAAAGTCAACTGTAAAACATGTTGTGTACTCTTTCTGCCAGTTAATCCTTTAATGAAGGAAAACTTTGCCATTGATAATTTTTTTATATACCTGAATTTGTGTAATAGTGCGCTTTGAGGAAAACATCTTGGACAGGATTCTCTGGTGTCACAGCCACGTGTTTCACAGCGGTGCGCCATTCACTGGTGGTGGGATTCTCAGCTCCTGCTGTTGTCAATGGGATTTCCCATTGAAGCCATCCCACGCTGCCAAGAATTTCGCAGGCTAGGTGTGCTGTCAGGGGAACAGAGAATCCCAACAGCTGGAGAATTCTGGCTCTCATTGCTATAATTGACAAGCTAAACTTTTATATGATGGAAATCTTCAAAAGGAGTCATTTTAAATTATTTATAATTACATGAATATTCTTTTCAGTTGAGCTTTAGTGTTGGAACTCCAACAGCTCTCTTGCTTTTCTTAACTATGATGCTGTTACCAAGCAAAAATGTGGAATGAGAACAGACCATTCAGTCTATCATGAGCAATCCTCTCAGATCATACATGTATTATCTTCCAGATTATCAGTTTGCTGTAATTCTGTACCACGTACACTTTTCTAATATTTATCATGATTACAACAATGCAATTATCAATGCACTCAGTATATTGTCCAAATGTGCCAAATAGTTTTTGTATGTGTATTTTGTACTATGATTGTCACTTAATGATGAAATGTTTGTACCTATTAATAACTGGTTTTCTATCAAATAAATGTATTACATATCTCCTGTAAGTGTCATGCTTATTTTTGGTGTAGTTTTCTGTAATTTCTACCCCATAGAGTCAAATGTAATTATATTTGCCACCCATTGAGAATTCCCAGCTCTTTAAAGGTCAGGGAATTGTGGTAGTGTGCTCTACTACACAACTCTCATGATCCTATAATGCCTGATAATTCTCACCCGCTGCATTTGCTTCCTTTCTCCCAATTGAGTGATCTTCTATCACTGCTGCTGTCCACCTCATTCATGCCCGTCTTTCCCGCCCCTAAAATGATCCTAAATGGGTTTTTATTTCTGCTCCCCCACTCCCTTTGTCTAAACTGATCACTAGTTTCTCTCTGCAAAAGACAAATGTGAAAAGCAATGTTCCGGCATGATCTGAACAATATCCTCTCGAACATAGGATTGAGGAGCAGAAGTAGGCCATTCAGCCCTTCGAGCCTGCTCCGCCATGCAATCAGATCACGGCTGATCTCTTTCTGGTCTCAAAGCCACCTCCTTATCTGATTCCCATAATCCCTTTAACTTGTTTTTTTAATCAGAAATATATCTATCTCCCTCTTGAAACCATTGAATAATTCGGACTCCACCGCACTATGGGGCAACGAGTTCACAAATTCACCACCTTCTGCGAGTAGTGCCTCCTCATCTCTACTACATCTCAACTTAATCTGTAACCTCTTGTTCTAGATTGCCCCACAGGGGGGAATATTTGGTGCACATTTACTTTATCAATCCCTTTTAGTATTTTATATACCTTGATCAGATTACCTTTCCCTGCTTGCAGATCATTTTTATAGATTGTAAAGAGTTGAAGTCCGAGGACTGAACCCTACAGCACCCCAGTTACAGTTTGCCAGCCAAAGAAGGATCCATTTAACCCGACCCTCTGCTTTCTGTCCAATTAATCCAATCTAGTATTCTACCGCCAACCCGCTGTAATCTCACCTTCTGGATCAATCTGTTATAATAATATTATCTTTATTGTCACAAGTAGGCTTGCATTAACACTGGAATGAAGTTACTGTGAAAAGCCTCATGTCACCACATTCCAGCATCTGTTCAGGTAAATGGAGGGAGAATTCAGAATGTCCAAATGACCTAACAGCAGTACAAAAAATATTTTTTGAGGTATGGGTTTATTAATTGTGCCACTGCAAATCAGGATGCAAAGTTCATGCGTGCTATATGCACGAAAGTACTGGAAAATTAAAGATTAAAACCCTCAAAACTTCAGACATTTGAAGACTACATGTGGTAAGGTCGAGGACAAACTTCTTGATTTTTTTCAATGCAGTGAAATCTTAAGTTATCAGCTGAAGTCCTTAGCAGAAATGTAACATTGATTGACAAAGCAAGTGAGATTGTAAGGACCAAGCAGGCTCATCTGTCACATTAAAGGTAACTGAAAATGGTAGATCATGAAGTTTGGGCATGTAGGACGTAAAAGTCAGCCAGCATGGGCGGTTAGTAAAAATGGGTCCAGGGCAAAGTTTGAAAAACACTGCTCTAACCTATGCAGTTTGACATAGGGAGTTAGGAGACATTGGAGGTTTTGGCAGGTTTAAAATTGGACAAATCCTCAGCTCCAAATTAGTTGCATCCCAGGCTGCTGTGGGAGGCAAGGGATCTTCCGTTCCAAATATATCACATTGGACTTGAAACATTAATCTGTTCTCTCCACAAATCTCTCCAGTTTTACTTAATTATCTGAGAATGTAATTGAGGGGCTGGTTTAGCACAGGGCTAAATTGCTGGCTTTTAAAGCAGACCAAGGCAAGCCAGCAGCATGGTTCAATTCCCGTACCAGCCTCCCCGAACAGGCTTTGAAGCCTACTTGAAATGAAAATGAGAATCGCTTATTGTCACAAGTAGGCTTCAAATGAAGTTACTGTGAAAAGCCCCCAGTAGCCACTTGTGACAATAAGCGATTTTCATTTCATTTCATTCATCATGACTTGGCCTAACATTGCCCTGAGAAATTACTCTATGTCTTGTGGCTGAGATAATTGGTCTCTAACAAATATTTTTCTTTGGGCTAGGTATGATCCCAAACAGCAGAGTTTCCACCCTCCCCATCAGATAAATTGCACTTCAACTGGATGTCTTGATGCCACACTTGTTCCATTGCGCCTTGATGGCAAGGGAAATTACTCTCACCTCAGGTATTCAGATCTTTTGTCCATGTTTGGACAAAGCCTGTAATGGGGGTCTGGGGCCAAGTTGGCCGAAACCAAACTGAGCTGTGGTAAGCACTAGTATCATGCTTATGCTACTGGATGGTGTAGGATCATAGAATCCCTACACTACGGAAGGATGCCATTTAGCCCATCGCGTCTGCACCCGCCCTCTGACAGAGCATTTTCGGACTGTGGGAGTAAACCGGGGACGAGGAGAAAGTACAAACTCCACATAGAGCCCGGGGAACCGCGGTGGTTCGGAATCGAACCCGGATCCTTGGTGCTGTGAGCCAGCAGTGCTAACCACTGTGCGGCCCCAATACTTTGCAATTAAAGGTACAAGGATCCGACGGGAGATTGCCATCGGCAAGTAAACTGTTGCACAGCTAGAGAGTTGCCGCCTGCAGACGGGCACATGCGCAGTCCCGCCCTTCCTGTTCATTCCTCCGGGCCGGTTGGAACGTCACAAGGGAATGTGCAACCAAACCTGGATTGGAAAAGTCCAATCAGCTGTGAGGAGGGAGAGGCAGGCGCCAATGGGAATGTGGGATAGGGTGTGACGTTTGTATGACCCCTGATCACTTTCGGCATGGCCGCTGCTGTCTGAGTGCTGGGCTGTGGGGATCGTGGCCCCGGCCTCCCGCTGCTGCCTGCACGGTACCGGGCTGCTGTTTGAGTGCTGGGCTGTGGGGATCGTGGCCCCGGCCTCCCGCTGCTGCCTGCACGGTACCGGGCTGCTGCTTGAGTGCTGGGCTGTGGGGATCGTGGCCCCAACCTCCCGCTGCTCCTCCAGCTCCCCTCCCCGCGCCGCCATGCCGGCACCGTACCGGGCGGCGGCAGCTGCCGCTGCACTTTTCTGGCTGAGTCTCTGCTACATGACGGCGACGGCAACCGGAATGCAAGAAGAAGAGAAAGCGGCCAAAGCGGAGAGCGGGCAGCAGGTGAGGCTCCGGGGGTGGCCTGCTGGGTGATGGGTGAATCGCGGATCGCTCCTCCACCGACAGCCCGGTGATGAACCGAGGGGAAGCTGCGCGGTTCCCTGTGCTCTCATTAACCGGGAAGGTTGTGGGTCAACACTGCTGTTGCTGTCCGGTGAATGCTGGGCTCTCACCTGCCAGAGGCTTTCAACCCAGCAATCCGGCTGAGTAAAAGCCCACATCACAGAATCCCCACTGTGCAAAAGAAGCCATTCGGCCCGTCGGGTATGCACCGACCCTCTGAAAGAGCACCCTAACTAGGCCCACTCCCCGACTGTATCCCTGTAAGCACACCTAACTGTTGGACACTAAGGGGCACTCCATACAGACACCCAAGGCTGAAATGGAACCGGGTCTGGTGCTGTGAGGCAGCAGTGCTAACCACTATGCCACCAAGTTAAACCATTATAACCTTCGTATTAGTTCAAAAAAAAACTAAAATGTAGGCAACAAAATAGAATTCAGAAGTTCCTATTTTAAAGGCTCTGCAGGTGCTGTTCAATCAGGAAGCTGGATTATCATTAACTTTGCAAATGTTCCCATTGACAAAAGGGTCGGGAATCAGGATACTGATTTTTGAGGGGAAGAGCGAGAGAACCTGAGTTGCTCACGCATCGAGCTGGCACAAATATGACGTTTTGTCTTGGCAATTTTCAATATTCTAGTCAAATACTTCACAGAGAGAGTCAAACTAGCCTGGTGCTTGGAGTTCCTGCTATTTAAAGAACCGTCAATGCAATAATAGTGGAACTAATTTCACTTTTTGTGTAACCTTGCACGTGCAAACATTCTCCCATTTGCACCTGTAATTGCATTGCATTTGCAATTCAGAATTAATTATTTGATTGTGAAGCAGTTGGGAATGTCTTAAGGATGTGAAAAGTGTTATCTGCACGCAAGTTTGTCACCTTTGTTTTGGGGTGGTGCAGTGATTAGGACCACTGCCTCACGGCGCGAGGACCCGGGTTCGATTCTGACCCTGGGTCGCTGTTCGTGTGGGGTTTGCACATTCACCCAGTGCGTCTCACCCCTGTGAGCCTAATTGCGCTTAATTGGAAAAATGTTTTTAAAAAAGTTTGCTCACATTTACAAAGGATTGCTGATTTAAGCTATAAATATTCAAACAGATATACTTAAAAATAAGACATGTAGATTTGGCATGAATCACATAAAGCTAGTATGCGGGTACATCAAGTAATTAGGAAAGCTAATATATTTTCATTGCAAGGAGAATTGAATATAAAAGTAGGGGGGGGGGGCTATGCTTCCGTTGTACTGGATATTGGTGAGACCGCATCTGGAGTACTGTGTACAATATTGGTTTCCTTATTTAATAAAGGATGTAAATGCATTGGAAGTTCAGAGAAGAATTACTAAACTAATGCCAGGAATGGGCAGGTTATCATATGAGGAAAGATTATACAGGCTAGGCTTGTATCTGCTTGAGTTTAGGGCGATTATTTTTGCAGTGATGTCGCAAGATTATCTGTTGAGAGAAAACCTTTCTTTCTACCCAGTGAAGCAGAGTTTCAATAGGATTACCTTTCCATATAGGGAATTTCTGTTAAATGCGGTAAATGTAGTGGGCATCTTTGACACAATATCCTACCAGCAACATGAATAGTTAATCTGTTTTTATAAGATTGACTGGGGGGGGGTTGGCTTAGATCCTGAGAAACGACAGAAGCAAAACATTGCAGATATTGGAAATCCGTACTAATAATACTAGAAATACCTAAGCAGTCAGTAACTCTGCAGAGAGAAATTTTGTCAGCATCCTCCCATTTAATCAGCGCTCCTTCATCTTTACTGAGTTGATACTGTGGAGTCGTTTGCCTGAAAGCACTGTAGGTATACCATTACCACAAGGACTGCAATAGTTTAAGAAGGCTCACAAATCAGCTGCAAGTGGATTGGCAAAATAAGCAACCTTTCCAATGCGATGAAGATTTTTTTTTTGTTCAAAGGCATTCTGTGCCAAATGAAGAAATTTGGGGCAGCACTATCGGAAAGCACTGTGGCTTCACAGCGCCAGGGTCCCAGGTTCGATGGCCCACTGGGTCACTGTCTGTGCGGAGTCTGCACGTTCTCCCAGTGTCTGCATGGGTTTCCTCCAGACGCTATGGTTTCCTCCCACAGTCCAAAGGCATGCAGGTTAGGTTGATTGGCCATGATAAATTGCCCTTCGTGACCAAAAAGGATAGGAGGGGTTATTGGGTTACGGGGATAGGGTGGACGTGAGGGCTTAAGTGAGTCGGTGCAGACTCGATGGGCTGAATGGCCTCCTTCTGCACTGTATGTCCTGTTAATATGATTTATCCAAGTAAGTTTCTGGTTGTTCGTGACTTCCAAGTAGTAAGTAAGATGTGACTTCATTGAAATATCCAAGATTCTGAGGAGGTTTGACATGAATGCAAAAAGGATGTTTCCTCTTGAGGGAGTCTTTTGAATGATTTCAAGGCAGAGATAGATTCTTGATAAACAAGGGGATAGAAGGTTACTGAGGAGTTACAGTCAGATCAGCCATGATCTTATCAAATGGTGAGCGGTCAGGTCTGCGTGGCCTACTCCTCTTAGTTTGGATGTTCATGGTTTTTAGTCCTCTAGATATGAAACAAAGCGGTTGTACTGGTCTGAACTGGTTAAAAAAGGAATGAGATAATAAACTGCAATGAACAAATACATCACTTTGCTGTATTTGGCTGATGGTGAAAGATAAAATTAGTTTTCAGGATAGAAACAAGCTGCTGTTGAACAGCTGTGACAAAACATACAAACAGCCAGATAACGCTTTATGGACAATTTTATCTAAAAAAAAATGAAGCTGCCAGTAAAGCTGTACTAGTAAAGCTCAACTAGTATGACCTTGAAGTTCCTAATAGTACTTTTTACTGAGGAAATGGAAACATTTAAAAAGAATGTGGAAGTGCTCTAAATTTCCTTTTGAGTCAAAGCTGATATGGATAAGTACCAATCAGTGGAAAATTAACTAGTGCAATTTTTTGAGTCAGTTGGCGTCGAAGTCAATAAAACATGTTTAATACTGTACTGGCAGGTATTTGGTTTTGCGGGTGTACAACTTGTTGTGCAGCATTCTGAAAGTGTTAAGCTTACAGTGATGTCGCAAGACTATCTGTTGAGAAGGAAACTTTTCTTTCTACCCAGTAAAGCAGAGTGTCAATAGGATTATCTTTCCATAAAAGGACATTCTGGTAAATATAGTGGGCATCTTTGGCACATTATCCTACAAGCAACATGAATAGTTTATCTGTTTTATAAGATTGACTGAGGGGTGTTGGAGGGAGGGGGAGGGAGGGTGGGGGGGGGGGGGGGGGGGGGGGGAGTTGGCTTGGATCCTGAGCAACTACAGAAGCAAAACATTGCAGATATTGGAAATCTGAATTAATAATACTAGAAATACCTAAGTAGTCAGTAACTGCAGAGAGAAATTTTGTCAGCATCCTCTCATTTAATCAGCGCTCCTTCATCTTTACCGAGTTAATATTGTGGAGTTGTTTGCCTGAAAGCAATGTAGGTATGCCATTACCACAAGGACAGCAATAGTTTAAGAAGGTTCACAGATCAGCTGCAAGTGGATTGGCAAAATAAGCAACCTTTCCAATGCGATGAAGATTTTTCTTTTGTTCAAAGGCATTCTGTGCCAACTGAAGAAATGATGTCCTATTAATATAATTTATACAAGTAAGCTTCTGGTTGTTCGGGACTTCCAAAAAGTTAATAATAAGAGGTACTGTTGATAAGTTTGGGGTGAGGTGGTTGGATTTCTTGTTGATGATGGACATTGCTTGCCAGTTATTGGTCTAACCACCAATAGACTGCTTCATTATTGAAAGCGTGTAAATGGGCTGAACACTGAGATTATTGTAAAACAGCCAACTTTATAACTGAGATGAAGATCATTGGGATAGCTGAAGATGGGATTAAAATAGGCTATATAAACTATGGTAGACAAGACTTCAAAGAAAGGAGGCAACACTGAGTGGAGCTAGCTAATCCCTTTGCATTGTCCCTGGGCCTAAAGTCCAACAGTGCATCATTGCATTATGGAATTTCTAAAATCTGTCCTTGCAATGTCGATCACAGTGGGAAGGTTGCATTTATTTTCCCCCCTTTACTAGTTGATCTGGGAGGGGAGGTGATGAACCATTTTGAACCACTTACTCCTGCGATAATGGTATACAGCGCTGCCAACTGGTACGGAGTTTCTGTATTTCATTCGGAAAATTTGCTTAAATACAACAATACGATTTATCGTGTTGAAATACGTAATCCATTGCAGCCTTCGGTCAAATCCAACCTGACATCGCACTAAAGGTGAGTATTTAAATGAGAGGAGTTTTTTTTGGGAGGGAAGAAAAAAATTATTAAGAGACAGCTCCCTGAAAGGGCTTTGTGGGGTCGAGGGGGGGGGGGGGGGGGGGGAAGAGGAGCGATGAGGAGCTGATTGGCAAACCGCAGTGAATGAATTCCTCCCAAAACGCTTTGATTGGTTTCCGTGGCGACGGCTGCTGGAAGACAGGTCCCCATGCAGAAGCCCCACCCCCTCTCATCTCCGTCCCGCATACTATACAGCGCATGCGTGTCATGTAAATCCTTCGTGCGGTCTCGCATCGAAGTGTGAGGTACACGTAACTAAAAGCTTTAGATTTGTGCAATAAAGGTGTAAAGCTGTGGATTGGTGGGCACCTTTTCTTTGAAATGAAAAAATCGATTAACTGCCAAAATACTGATTTTTGGTACCTGGAATACTGGTTTCAGTTTTGAAAGGTTGGCAGCTCCGGGTCTACCTAGACCATAAGACCATAAGACATAGGAGTGGAAGTAAGGCCATTTGGCCCATCGAGTCCACTCCACCATTCAATCATGGTTGATTTCAACTCCATTTACCCGCTCTCTCCCCATAGCCCTTAATTCCTCGAGAAATCAAGAATTTATCAATTTCTGTCTTAAAGACACTCAATGTCCCGGCCTCCACCGCCCTCTGTGGCAATGAATTCCACAGACCTACCACTCTCTGGCTGAAGAAATTTCTCCTCATCTCTGTTCTAAAGTGACTCCCTTTTATTCTAAGGCTGTGCCCCCGCGTCCTAGTCTCCCCTGCTAATGGAAACAACTTCCCTACGTCCATCCTATCCAAGCCATTCATTATCTTGTACGTTTCTATTAGATCTCCCCTCAACCTCCTAAACTCCAATGAATATAATCCCACGATCCTCAGACGTTCATCGTATGTTAGGCCTACCATTCCTGGGATCATCCGTGTGAATCTCCGCTGGACCCGCTCCAGTGCCAGTATGTCCTTCCTGAGGTATGGGGCCCAAAATTGCTCACAGTATTCTAAATGGGGCCTAACTAGTGCTTTATAAAGCCTCAGAAGTACATCCCTGCTTTTATATTCCAAGCCTCTTGAGATAAATGACAACATTACATTTGCTTTCTTAATTACGGACTCAACCTGCAAGTTTACCTTTAGAGAATCCTGGACTAGGACTCCCAAGTCCCTTTGCACTTTAGCATTATGAATTTTGTCACCGTTTAGAAAATAGTCCATGCCTCTATTCTTTTTTCCAAAGTGCAAGACCTCGCACTTGCCCACGTTGAATTTCATCAGCCACTTCTTGGACCATTCTCCTAAACTGTCTAAATCTTTCTGCAGCCTCCCCACCTCCTCAATACTACCTGCCCCTCCACCTATCTTTGTATCATCGGCAAACTTGGCCAGAATGCCTCCAGTCCCGTCATCTAGATCGTTAATATATAAAGAGAACAGCTGTGGCCCCAACACTGAACCCTGCGGGACACCACTTGTCACCGGTTGCCATTCCGAAAAAGAACCTTTTATCCCAACTCTCTGCCTTCTGTCTGACAGCCAATCGTCAATCCATGTTAGTACCTTGCCTCGAATACCATGGGCCCTTATTTTACTCAGCAGTCTCCCGTGAGGCACCTTGTCAAAGGCCTTTTGGAAGTCAAGATAGATAACATCCATTGGCTCTCCTTGGTCTAACCTATTTGTGATCTCTTCAAAGAACTCTAACAGGTTTGTCAGGCACGACCTCCCCTTACTAAATCCATGCTGACTTGTCCTAATCCGACCCTGCACGTCCAAGAATTTAGAAATCTCATCCTTAACGATGGATTCTAGAATTTTGCCAACAACCGAGGTTAGGCTAATTGGCCTATAATTTTCCATCTTTTTTCTTGTTCCCTTCTTGAACAGGGGGGTTACAACAGCGATTTTCCAATCCTCTGGGACTTTCCCTGATTCCAGTGACTTTTGAAAGATCATAACTAACGCCTCCACTATTTCTTCAGCTATCTCCTTTAGAACTCTAGGATGTAGCCCATCTGGGCCCGGAGATTTATCAATTTTCAGACCTTTTAGTTTCTCTAGCACCTTCTCCTTTGTGATGGCAACCATATTCAACTCTGCCCCCTGACTTTCCTGAATTGTTGGGATATTACTCATGTCTTCTACTGTGAAGACTGACGCAAAGTACTTATTAAGTTCCTCAGCTATTTCCTTGTCTCCCATCACTAGATTACCAGCGTCATTTTGGAGCGGCCCAATGTCTACTTTTGCCTCCTGTTTGTTTTTAATGTATTTAAAGAAACTTTTACTATCATTCCTAATGTCACTGGCTAGCCTACCTTCATATTTGATCCTCTCCTTCCTTATTTCTCTCTTTGTTATCCTCTGTTTGTTTTTGTAGCCTTCCCAATCTTCTGACTTCCCACTACTCTTTGCCACATTATAGGCTCTCTCTTTTGCCTTGATGCATTCCCTGACTTCCTTTGTCAGCCATGGCTGCCTAATCCTCCCTCTGATAACCTTTCTTTTCTTTGGGATGAACTTCTGCACTGTGTCCTCAATTACTCCCAGAAACTCCTGCCATTGCTGTTCTACTGTCTTTCCCACTAGGCTCTGCTTCCAGTCGATTTTCGTCAGTTCCTCCCTCATGCGCCTGTAATTACCTTTATTTAACTGTAAAACCTTTACATCTGATTCTACCTTCTTTCTTTCAAATTGCAGACTGAATTCTACCATATTATGATCACTGCTTCCTAAGTGTTCCCTTACTTTAAGATCTTTTATCAATTCTGGCTCATTACATAACACTAAGTCCAGAATAGCCTGTTCCCTCGTGGGCTCCATCACAAGCTTTTCCAAAAAGCCATCCTGTAAACATTCAATGAATTCCCTTTCTTTGGGTCCACTGGCAACATTATTTACCCAGTCCACCTGCATATTGAAGTCCCCCATGATCACTGTGACCTTGCCTTTCTGACATGCCCTTTCTATTTCGTGGTGCATTTTGTGCCCCTGGTCCTGACCACTGTCAGGAGGCCTGTACATAACTCCCATTTTTCTAATTAACAAGGCAACCCCGCCCCCTCTACCCACCTCTCTGTCTTTTCGATAGGTTGTAAATCCCTGGATGTTTAACTGCCAGTCCTGAACCCCCTGCAACCACGTCTCTGTGATGCCTACCACATCATACCTGCCAGTCACAATCTGGGCCACAAGCTCATCTACCTTGTTCCGTACACTGCGGGCATTTAAATATAGCACCTTTAATTCCCTATTGACTGTCCCTTTTTGTTTTCTTAGTGTGGTGGACCTTGGTTTACTGAGCCTTTCCATACACTGTGTCATATTTTGTGAGATGGGGACTATCGTAACCTCTCCTGAGCTCTGTCTTTTCGTGATTTTTTGTAATCCTAAGCAGCTACGCTTCCCACTGATTCCTTCACCTCTTGGTTCCCTGACTTTCCCTTCCCCCCCAATCTCTAGTTTAAAGTCCTATTGACCACCCTATTTACTCTTTTCGCCAGAACACTGGTCCCAGCTCGGTTCAGGTGGAGACCAACCCAACGGTATAGGTCCCCCCTGTCCCAAAACTGATGCCAGTGTCCCATGAAAAGGAACCCCTCTTTCCCACACCACTCTTTCAGCCACGTGTTAACTTCCCTTATTCTTGCCTCCCTATGCCAATTTGCACGTGGCTCGGGCAGTAATCCGGAGATTATGACCCTTGAGGACCTGTTTTTTAATTTGAATCCTAACTCTTTATAATCTCTAAACAGGTCCTCTTTCCTAGACTTGCCTAAGTTGTTGGTACCGACATGGACCACAACAACTGGATCCTCCCCCTCCCTCTCCAATATCCTTTCAAGCCGGTCAGAGATGTCCCGCACCCTAGCACCGGGCAGGCAACATACCATGCGGGACCCTCTATCCTGCTCACAAAGGATACTATCTATCCCTCTGATAATAGAATCCCCTACAACTACAACTTGCCTATTTACTTCCTCCCCTTGAATGGCCTGCTGAACCATGGTGCCTTGGTCAGCTGACTCATCCTTCCTGCAGCACTGTTCGCCATCCACACAGGGAGCAAGTGCCTCGTACCTGTTGGACAGGGTCAAGGGCTGAGGCTCCTGAGTTCCTGACTGCTGGTTCCCTTTACCTGCCTGACTTGCAGTCACACCCTGCTGTCCCTGGCCACTGGCAGGATTTAAACTATTTACTCTGGCAGGTGTGACTGCCTCCTGAAACAAAGTGTCCAGGTAAGCCTCCCCCTCCCGGATGTGCCTCAGTGTGTGAAGCTCAGACTCCAGCTCATCAACTCTGAGCCGGAGTTCTTCGAGCAGCCAACACTTACTGCAGATGTGGTCGCTGCAGCTCGCAATGGGATCTGCCAGCTCCCACATCAAGCAGCTTAAGCACATCACCTGACCAGCCATCTCTAATTAATTAATTTGTTTAATTTAAGTTTACGAGTTTTAAATTTGGGGCAGATTGGTTATCAATCAATCAGATCACAGCTTCCCTCTGACGTTACTTTTGAAAAAAAAAAGTGGAAAACAGGAAGTTACCGTTAGGTCTGTATACTCACCCAGAGACTGCTCCTCCTCCTCTGAACGGCTCCCGAAACTAGGCCTCGATCCCCGGGTTTAAGTGAGTTTTTATACTCACCCAGAGATTGCTCCTCCTCCTCTGAACGGCTCCCGAAACTAGGCCTCGATCCCCGGGTTAAAGTGAGTTTTTATACTCACCCAGAGACTGCTCCTCTTCCTCTGAACGGCTACAATGTTTTCAAATGGACTTTTCCAGAATATTGAATGAGGGCTGATTTTATGGGAGGTGCTGATGCTTTTTGGCATTTTGTCTCTTATTTGTCTTGGTAGTCAAGATTTTAGAGAAAGGAGGTGGAGTTAAAGCAAGCTTACTGAGGTGTTGGAGTTCATTCTAAAAATAGTATAATTTACCAGTGGTTGAGAAAGGAACTGGGGAGGTACAATGAGTCCATTGAGGGTTTATTGATGAAACAGACTGCTCCAGGCTGGATGGTGTTCCTCGAATGTTGTGACTTTATTGACTCAGTTAGTTATGGATATTTATTTTCGAACTTGAGCTTTGCAGATGGTGAAGAGGTGCAGATCAGGCGGTGAGCCACACAAAACAGGAGTAGTCCATTCAGCCCCTCAAATCTTCACCGTTCAATACGATTGTGGCTATTTTGATTGTACTCTGAACCCGCCCCCAGTAATCCTTGATTCCATTGTCAATCAAAGACCTGTGTAATTTTCAGTGAGCTTGTCTCACTGCTTATTCGGGAACAGAATTCCAAATACTGTTGCTGGATCAAGATCCTGGAACTACTTTTAACAGCACTATGGATGTTTCTACAACACAGTTCAAGAAGGCAGCTCACCACCACATCCTCAAGGGCATTTGGGGATGGCCAATAATAATAATTATTATTAACCTGTCCGGCAACACCCACATTCCATGGGCAAATAAAAAAAACTAATCGCCAAAGAAGAAATTCTTCATCTCCGTCTTAAACGGGGAATTCACTTATTCTTACGTTGTGTGGCGTGTTTCTAGATTCTCCGTGAGAGGAAACATTCTGTCAGTATCTACCGTGTCAAGTGCCCTCAACCTTTTACTATTTCAATTAGATCACTTCTCGTCCTAATTCAAAGTAGGATAGGTCCAACCTGCTTGACCTTGCCGCATAAGACAGCTCCTCACCCCAGAAATCAACCTAGTGAACCTTCTCTGAATAGCTTCCAATACAAGTATTCCCTCGAGTATAGTGACCAAACCTGTCCACAGTGCTCTGTGTGGTCCCAACAATGTCCATTACAGTAGGAGCAAGACTTCCCTACTTTTCGGCTCCATTCCCTTTGCAATAAAGGCCAGCATTCTGATTTTGCCTTCCGAATTACTTTCTGAATCTGCTCACTGACCTTTTGTTATTCCTGTTGATCACCATTCATGATTGCAGCATTCTGCAGTCTCTCTCTATTTCAATAGTATTCTGCTTTTCTATTCTTCCTGCCAAAGTGGACAATCTCATATGTTCCCACATTATATTCCATCTACTAAATGTTTGCCCACTCACAACCATCTTATAGACCTTTTTGTATCGTGACAACTTGCCTTCCTATCAATTTTTGTATTGTCAGGGTAATGGGGTTACAATACAGTCAGTCCCTTCATCCAAGTCATTAACGTAGGTCAGAAATGGCTGAGACCCCGGTCCTGATCTCTGTGACACTCCCACTAGCTACAGTTTGCCATCCTGAAAATGATCCATTTATCCTGACTCTTGTCCCGTTAGTTAGCTCGATGTCTATCCATGCTAATGCATCACCTCAACCCTATGATCTTTTATCTTCTGCGGTAACCTATTATGTGCCACCTTATTAAGTAACTTTTGGAAATCCAAATATATCTTGCAGAATAACTGGCCTGTTCCCTGCCCTGCAGTATGTAGATCATTAATGTTGAAAGCTGTTGCAGATAGGTTACTGGTCATTAGTGGTTTCCAGAAGGTTAATGGTCTCTAAAATTCGGGTGAAACGGTTGGACTTTTTTTCTTGTTGATGGCCATTAAAGTCGCCATAGTCCCAGATGACCAAAGGTTGCTTTCCCCTTTGAGGGGGAGAGCTGACTGATGGTGATTTAATCTGAGGATCACCACACCTGAGGCAAGGGGAAAGGTTGAGAATAACCTCAGCTGCTACGGGAATTGAACCAGGCTGCTGGCCTTGCTCTGCATCACGAACTAGCTGTCTAGCCAAGTGAGCTAAACTAGCCTCATTGCCTGGAAACTAAGTGGTACAAATGATTTTCCAGTACACTGGCATGTGTATGTCAATTGCTATTCTATGCAAGTGGATGGCACGAATGGTGTTTCATTTCTGCACCTCCAAAGAGACATTGAAACTGTGTGCTTTGAGTCAGATGGTGTATGTTTGTATGTTTCAGTCTATATATAAATGACTGAGTAAAGATTCGGTCCAGTTACTGTCTTTCACCCACTGGCTTCCTGGAGTAAAACATGGTAGGAGAGAATGGTGGCTTTGAGGTAAAGGTTGGAATATAAATACAAGACATAGCTACAATCCCAGTAAACATTGTGAGAAATCACAGAAATAAAGTTTTTGTTTGTTCAAGTAATGTGCGTTTTGGTTAGTCTAGCTTTGCAATGGTTACTGACAAGTTGTTAAGTTCAAACAACTGGTTTGTTTTGTACAATTGAACTATGTATAATTATCCCCGACTAGGTATTGCACTGAAGGAATGAACATGCTCCCTCTCCTCGTCGTGTTCTCTTGCATCATCATTGAGAAGTGCTATTTACACAATTCCACGCATTAACCTTTACAGACACTAATACTACTGGATACTGGTTAGGTCTGTATTTATTGCCTATAAATTACTCTTGGGAATATGATGGTGAGCCACCTTGAACTGCTGCAGTCCATGTGGTATAGGTACACCTATAGTGCTGCCAGGGAGGGAGTTATACGATTTGGCCCAGCAACAAGGAAGGAACAACAATATAGTTCTAATTTGGGATGATTTGTTGCTTGGAGGGGAATATGCAGATTTGGGGTGCTTCCATGCATCTCCTGCCTTTGTCCTTCGAGGCGATAAGAGGTTGAGGGTTTGGAAGGTACTGTCGAAGGAGCCGTTGTGAGTTGATGCAGTGCATCCTCTAAATGGTACACACTGCTGCCAGTGTCATTGATTGATGATGTGAATGCGTAAGGTGGTTTTTGGGGTGCCAATCAAGAGGGCTGTTTTTTCCTGGATGGTGTCGGGCTTCTTGGCTGTTGTTGGAGCTGAACTCATTCAAGCAAGTAGAAAATATTCCATTGCACTCCTGACTTGTGCCTTATAGATGATGGACAGGCTTTGGAGAGTCGGGAGGTGAGTTATTCACTGCAGGATTCCTCGCCTTTTGACCTGCTGTGGTAGCCACAGTATTTATATGGCTGGTCCAGTTCAGTTTCTGGTCAATGGTAAACCCCCCCCCCCCCCCCCACAGGATGTTGATGGTGGGGAATTTGGCGATGGACATGTCGTTGAATGTCAAGGGGCAATGGTTAGAATCGCTCTTGTTGGAAAGGCTCCAGGCAAAGTTACTTGCCACTTAGAAAGCCCAAACCTGAATGTTGTCCAGGTTTTGCTGCATGTGGACACAGGCAAATGGTGTTGAGCATTTTGCAATCATCGGTGAACATCCCCACTTCTGACATGATGGAGGGAAGGTCATTGAAACAGCTGAAGATGGTTGGGTCTCGTACATTACCCTGAAGGACACCTGCAGTGAAGTCCTGCAGCTGAGATGAGTGATCTCCAACAACCACAACTATCTTCTTTTGATTTAGGAATGGCTCCAATCAGCAGAGAGTCTCCCCTGATTCCCATTGACTCTAGCTTTGCTAGGCTCCCTTGATGCCATACTCTGTCAAATGCTGCTTTGATATCAACAACAGTCACTCTCGTTTCACCTCAAGGTCAACTATTTTTGTTGTAACGAGGTCAGGCGATCTGGCCATGACAGAAGACAAAATTGGGATTGCAATAAGATGCAAACAAATCCCAGGAATGCCAAGGAACAGTTAATAAGGTGTTTCTGCAAAGTATCATTGTGATAAACTGCACAAAGTGGAGAGGCAAAATTACGTGGAATTGAGGCAGGATATGGTTCCAGAGTGTCCTGTGATGAATGTGGTAGTTGCGCACTTGTAGTACAGTACTGTGCTGTATTGTGATTGATAGTGCTCGCAGTGGAACAGATTGGGTATGTCTAGATTCAAAAGCTAATAGCATTAGCTTTTGATTTGGTGACGGTACATTATGGTCATTTGAGTCATAATTCCATGTAAAATAGGTGGAGAAAGCCCCTTTATCAGTACAGGTACTGATTTTATTCTCTAGTGTAAACTAGGCTGCTGAGTAAGCCTGTGAAAAAGGCACAAATGAAGAATGATGAGGCAGTCAGTGGGTCTACAACAGGATATTATTGTATCTGCATATCAACACCGTGGAGAACACCATGACTAGTAACTGAACCTGACTAACCATATAAATGTGCCCAGAAGAGCAGGTCACAGACTAAGAATTCTACAGTGAGTCATTCCCCTCCTGACTCCCCAAAGCCTGTCTACCACCTACAAGGTTCCAGTCAGGACTGTGAGGGAATACTCTCCACTTGCCTGGGTCAGTGCAGCTGCAACAGCACTCCAAGCTGGACACAAACCAAGGCCAAGTGGCATGCTCGATTGGTACCCCATCCACCAGTTTGAACATTCACTCCCTCCACCACTAAAGCACTGGCAGCAGTGTGCCTTATACAAGATGCTCTGCTGCAACACTATCTGGGTCAAAATCCGAAAACAGGTGCTGGTTTTAGGACCACTGCTCATGATTGAGACTTGCACATGATTTCAGAGTTTGCAGATGATAGAAAACTCAATGTGGTTAACCATGAAAAGGCGAGTAGCACACTTCAGAAAAAATTGGCAGACTGCTGCAATGGGCAGATAGTGGCAGTTCAACACCAGTGTGGAAAAAATGCATTTGGGTAGAAAGAATGAAGTACGGCATTATAAATAAATGATACAAATTTTTTTTTATTTTTTATAAATTTAGATTACCCAATTATTTTTTCCAATTAAGGGGCAATTTGGCGTGGCTAATCCACCTACTCTGCACATTTTTTGGGTTGTGGGGGTGAAACCCACGCAGACACGGGGAGAATGTGCAAACTCCACACGGACAGTGACCCAGAGCCGGGATCGAACCTGGGACCTCAGCGCCGTGAGGCGGTTGTGCTAACCACTAGGCCACCGTGCTGCCATAAATGATACAAATTTAATGGGAGCAGGAACAGAGGCACCGTGGGTGATGAACACAAATCTTTGAAGAAAGGTTTTGAAGCCTTTTAAAACCAAGGGTCCCATATGCTTTTATCAGTATTGGCATAGAGTACAAAAGCAAGGATGTTGTGCTAAATCTATCATATTCTGCTGGAGAATTATGTTCAATTGTGGAACTTCAGGAATGGATTTTCAGGAAAATACAAAAGTGATTTACAAGAATGGTACCAGAAATGTGGGCTGACTGGAGAGGCTGGGATTCTCCTTTAATGCAGAAAAGGCTACGGTTTTAGTTTGCTGATGGTGTCTGCTGGTCTCCCTTTGACTTGGCTCGGTTGCCATCTTGGGTGGATCTTTTTGTTCTATTTTAGTTGTGTCCCTTGTTTCATACCTCTCTTGGGAATAGCTGACTCTGGTTTGAAGGGTGGTGGGAATCTCCATTCCATCGGAAGACCCTATAATATGGTCAAGAGCATTTGCTCATCTTAATAGCCTAACTCTGATTTGTCCTTTTGAGGTATACCTACTTCCGTATCAAAGATCAGACCAGGTTACGCAAGAGATGGGTTGGCCAAGTTTTTCATTCCAGTTTTAATAGCAGGGCCAGGGGTATGGTAATTTTAATTAATAAGAGTCCAGTTTTCCTGTAACATTATGGCTGACCCCAGCGATTGATTATGTTATTGTCTGTGGTTCCTTGTCGAACACTCCAGTAGTTCTGGTCAAATTATGGCCCTGACTCGGGTGGCACAAATTTCATTAAGTCTCTGTTAGCTTCCCTCCTCAACCTCTACTCGACAGCTTATTTTAGAGGGCAACCTGAACTGTGTTTTAGACCCTAAATTACATTGATCTAAACCTAACTCTCTTGTCCTATTAGGGATGGCCAAAGCATAGTCTTTGGGGGGGAGGAGGTGGGGGGGGAGTAGATCCCAGGTGCTTTTTCCACCTGAATGGCAGGGATTTTTCCTCTTTTCTCCTCATGTCCACCATCATATTCCCGCATTGATTTATTTTTCTTCAGTTGGATAGTGCTCTGCACCCTTTGGTAATGACGGCTGAGTACTCGGCAATTATAATTTCTGGCCAAGCCCCACATTTTGTGGATCTGTTGCTGGATTCCAGCCCCACCCAACGCCCACGCTGGAGACTGGATAGTATGCTGGCCAATTTTTAAAAGAAAATTGCGAGCACCTGTCTACCTCTCTTGGTGACTACAGTAAATTAAAGGTCCGTCTCGATCCTCTCCCTCCACATCGTGAGAGGCTCTTAAGGCCATCCTTAGGGGGAAATCATCTCTTATGATAGAGCAAAACATTTCACCCAAGAAGGCCACTGAGCCAAGTCAAATGATTCGACAAAGGGAGACCAGCAGACACAGTCAGCAAACTAAAACTAACCCCAACCACCCCAAATTACGGTCGAGTATAACCACACCAAAAGCAAATGGAACAGTGCAAACAATAATTTACCCTGAAGCCCACAATTACCAAACACAAATTCTAAGCTCATGTTGTTATGGAATGAAGGATGAAGACCTTGGAGCAGCAGAAGCTGGCGGACTCCATTTTAGAGGTGGATGACCAGTATTCGCTAGATCCTACTCCATTTGCAAGCAGAAAAAGGCTGCAGACAGTTTGAACTACAGGCCACTAATAAGGCTGTATGACAGTTGCAACGCTCTAAGGGTACTTCTTGTGAGTATGGGGGAGAGGCCAGTCGTTTGCTGGCTCACCAATTTAAATGCCAAGCGGCCTCCTGTGAGATACCCCAGATATGCAATTCATTTCCGCCCCTCTCCAGGTCAGTGCTTTTTTATGCCCTAATAGACTTATACAGGTCTTATTACAACGACCTGTATAAGTCGGAGCCTCCTTGGAAAAGTTGGTCATGTCTGATTTTCTGGACAATCTGCCCCATCCCAGCTGTTGAGGCGGGTAAGAGCTATGAGGTTGGACTCTCCATTATGCCCCAACGGGTTTTTGAAAGGTACTGGGTTGATGCAGGCTGGCAAGGCCCCTGGCCCAGACAGCTTTCCAATCAAGTTTTATAAGAGGTTCTCGGAACAGCTTATATCTTTGTCATTAGATATGTTTAATGAATCTCTATCCAGAGGTTCGTTGCCTCTGATATTTACTCGGGCCTCTATTCCTTGCTCCTTAAGAAGGATAAGCACCTGACTGAGTATGGTTCACACTGACCCAGCTCTGTTTTAAACGGTAATGTTAAGCTCCTCGCTAAGGTCCTGCTGCTCGGGTTGGAGCCTTGCCTTCCCAATATAATTTCAGATGATCAAAGGGGCTTTGTAAAAGGCCGGTAATGATCTGCCAATATATAGAATAGAACAGTACAGCACAGAACATGCCCTTCGGCCCTCGATGTTGTGCCGAGCAATGATTACCCTACTCAAACCCACGTATCCACCCTATACCCGTAACCCATCAACCCCCCCCTTAACCTTACTTTTTAGGACACTACGGGCAATTTAGCATGGCCAATCCACCTAACCCGCACATCTTTGGACTGTGGGAGGAAACCGGAGCACCCAGAGGAAACCCACGCACACACGGGGAGGACGTGCAGACTCCACACAGACAGTGACCCAGCCGGGAATCGAACCTGGGACCCTGGAGCTGTGAAGCATTTATGCTAACCACCATGCTACCGTGCTGCCCAAATGAATAACTGCCATTATGTCATGCTTTAAATGTTATTCTTTCCTCCCCTGCACCCGGACCTGAGGTGACAGTTTCTCTTGATGCATTGAGAAAGCGATTGGCAGCATGAAGTGGGAATATTTATTTGAGATTTTCAGAGATTTGGTTTCGACCATAAATTTGCCTCTTGAATCTGTTAGTTATATACTGCCTCCATGGCCAGCGTTCACACAAGCACGTTTTACTCTGACTACTTCCCCCTTGAATAGGGACATCAGGCAGGGTTGCTTACTTACTCCACTCTTATTCACCCTAACAGTAGAATCGTTCTCTATAGCCTTGAGGGCCTCTAGTCAACGGAGGGGTATTAGTGATGGAGATGGAACATCTGGCATTTCTATGCAGATGATCTACTTTTATATGTTACAGACCCAGTTCCCTCCATCGACAACACAGTGAAGGAACATAATACGGGGCTCCTTTTCTGACTATAAATTAAACCTAGGCAAGAGTGAATGTTTCTGGCCAACCCCCTGGAAGGCATTTTGGACTCCTTTGCCCATCTTCACTGGCCTCTACCTTTAATAATCACCTTTTCTTACTCTCTGGACTAGAGCCAACATTTAAATCATAGAAAATGAAGGAAATTGGACATTTTTGTGACCTGTTGTGGAGGGGAGGTTTGCCAATTTTCGAGAGTTGGCGGACAAATTTCAGCCACCCAACTGTAGACTTTTTCGTTGTTTTCAAATGCGCTATTTCTCTTGTGGCTTTTCCTTCCTTTCCTCTGTCTCCACTTTCCTCTTTGCTGAAAAGTATGTTATCCTTGGCCTGGCAAGGGGTCTATCTCCGACGTACATGGCAATATTCTTTCATCTGATCCCTCCTCACTAAGCGAAGGGTGAAATGGGTGAGTGAGCTGGGCCCTGAATTCTTTAGTAAGTGTTGGAGGGAAGCCCTTTACAGGAGCCAACTTCATGTCCTCATGTGCCCGGTTGAGCCTAATTCAGTTCAAGGTGCTGCATAGGATGCACTTGACAATGGTGAGGATGAGTGGGTTTTCTCCAAAAATTGAGAACTGATGTGTTTGTCGTTCGCTTGCCCTGGCTGACCATATGCATATATTTTGGTCCTGCCCCAAACCCACCAGCTTCTGGGTTTCCTTTTTTAACACGTCGAAGATGCTCTTGAGTTGGTCCCATGTCCGTTGGTAGCCATATTTGGAGTTTCGGATTCACCAGCAGTCCACCCTGGAGTAGAGGCAGACATTGTTGCCTTTGCTTCACTTATAGCCTGGAGGTGGATATTATTAGGTTGTACGTCTCCTATTCTGCTCAGTGCCTCTGGCTGGTTGGGGGACTTGATTTTCTCCAAATTCACCATCAGGGGTTCTGTGGAGAGGTTCTGCCTGAGATGGCAGCAATCATTTATTTCCTTTTTTGTAGATCTAGACACCCCATCAGCTGTTAGGGTTTTTTTAGGTATAATGTTTAAATTAAATAGTTTACATTTTTTTTTGGTGGTTGTTTGTAACTTTTGCAGTTTTGTGTTTTAGTTTGTTATTTTGTAAAACTTGGAAAGAAAACGTTTTTATAAACATGAAAAATTGGATTATGATCCAATACTCCTTTACTCCCCCTTAGTTTAACAATTACACACAGGTTTTAAGATTAACATGGATTACAAGTACATCTTAATCGACAAATGTCTCATTAACACACATCCCTTTTAAGTACACAAGATGACTATGGGAAAATGCACTCTGAACCCCAAGTGAACGTTTGAGGATGTCTCTTCAGAATTCCCCCCCCCCCCCCCTCCCCAATACTGTTATGTGAGAGTAACACACTTTTTACAAACCTCTTTCATGAGTATGCTTTCCCTTAGCTTTTTACATTCCAAAATCCATATCAGGTTTTCCAAATGACACTTAAACAAAGCTTCTGCTCCACTTTTAATAGTGAATCTCGTCCAGGATTTTGCACCACCCCCTTTTAGGTTTCCTTTGTCTTAACTGATTTTATATAAACTCCAAGATCCAGCACCGATTATATATTTATTTCCATAAATACATCTTATTTCAACTCCTGTTCCACAGGCTGTAGTGAGATCTTACAAACCTGAAAATCAAAATCATTTTGGAATCTTTCTGGCATCTTCGCTTTCCTCTCAGCTCGGTATGTCTTTACTGAACAGTTCTCTATTCTAATTCATTTTAACCAACTTCTTGGAAACTTCTCTTAATTTCTTTACTTTTCTTAACGAGTTGTTCTTCAGGTCTCTGCACTTGTTTCTTAACTATTACTCCATGTTATGACTTTTCTTCTAGCAAGGCTGAGAGAGATGTTCCCTCTCCAGCCTTCTCAACCAACTGCTTCTCAGCAGAGCTGGGCGAGTTGCCTTCTCTCTCACTGCCTATCTCCAACTGCAATCAAATTAGCTAAACTAACACTTCTCTACCTTACAAAGCCCCAGTTGCTAAGCAACCACTGCTGATTTATTTATTCTACACGTCACCCTCTCTAAGTACAATAGAAATGCAGTTGGAATTTAACCAACCCCCACACATACAAACACCTTTGTCCAGCTGAATTTAACGATAGGTTTAACTATACCCTTCCAGGCACAGAAATAGTAAATTAAATCGACTTAAAACTATACCTTATTTCTAATGTTTACAGTACAAATCTAAATGCCTTAAAACAACCTTTGCTTTCCTAAAACTTGGATCTCCAAAAGGTGCTTGATAAGGTATCGCACAAATGGCTACTTAATAACATTAAGAGCCCATGCCATGGTGTTGGGGGTAGTATATTAGCATCATAAGAGAGAGAATTTGATAACTAATAGAAGACACAGTTAAGGGGCGTTTTTAGCTATTGCCAAGTTGATGCAAAAATGTGAGAAGGCATGTGGTGATGATGCCACAAAGTCACAGAGGGATGTAGACAGGTTAGGTGAATGGACAAAAACTTGTCAGATGGAATATAATGTTGGAAAATGTAAGTTTGCATTTTGGTAGGAAGAATAAAGGAGTGACTATTATTTAAATAAAGCAATACTGCAGAAAGCTGCAGCTCGGAAGAATTTAGCATACAATTTCAGCAGGTAATGGAGAGACAAGTGGAATGTTGACCTTTATTTCAAAGGGAAAATGGAGTATAAAAATGGGGAAGTCTTGCTAAAACTATACACACCACTAGTTGATCACGCCTGGAATACTGTGAATTGTCCCCTTATCTAAGGAAATATATACAGGCTTGGCAGCAGTCCAGAGAAGGTTCACGAGGTTGATCCTGGGTATGGAGGGAGTTTCTTTATGAGGAGCAGTTCAGTAGATTGAGTCTTTAGTCATTGGAGTTTAGACAAATGAGAGACAACCTTATTGAGACATAAAGGATTATCAGGAAGCTTGACAGGGTAGATGCTGAAAGGCTGTTTCCCCTTGTGGGAGAGTCTAGGACCAGAGGACATAATGTCAAAGTAAGGGGTTATGTATTTAAGACTGAGATGAGGAATTTCTTCTGAGGGTAGTGAATCTGTGGAATTCTTTACTGCAAAGGGTTACAGGGGCTGGGTCATTAATTATGTACCATACCAGCCTCCCCGGACAGGCTCCGGAATGTGGCGACTAGGGGCTTTTCACAGTAACTTCATTGAAGCCTACTCGTGACAATAAGCGATTTTCATTTTTCATTTCATGTTCAACGCTGAGATAGACAGATTTTTAATCAGTAAGGAAATCAAGGGTGATGTGGATAAAGTGGGAAAGTGGACTTGAGGATTATCAGATCAGTCATGATCTCATTGAATGGTGGTGCTGACTTGATGGGCCGAATGGCCTGTTTCTGCTTTTGCATCTAGCCGTCTAAAAGAAACTGCAAAATATGAAGCTGTTGAGTGTGCACTAGCTAGTAATTTAATTAAACCCGACCAAAGTCCCACCATCACAGTTGACCATGGCTATTGAGAAGAGCAAGCCGTTAGCTAAGCAGCTAATTTTTGAATGTTTCACCACCATTAGCACTTCAGTTGTTTTAATGTGTAACAGATGTGTGTACGGAAACCTGTTGTGAGGGTAATATCCTGTCTCTCAAGAACCATTGCCAGAACATCTCTGGTACTAAACTTTGACCATACTTGAGCAGATGAGAAAGCCTTGTTCTTTTAAGTTAACTCTGGACAAAACCTACTATATAGCGGAACAAAGGCCCAAATACTGTTTCAATTCTCATCGCTGCTCGTGTAACTGAATATGCTATAGTCCCTTGTTTTAGGAAAATCATTAAATCAAAAATTGCTGGGAACAAAATTGGAAACATCTGCTAAGAAGGCCAATGCCAAAGTCTGGATGATATCTGATTAGAGAAGATGGATCCAAAAACGTCATCAAAAAAGACCATCCTTGCTCAAAATAGTGACCGTATTAAAACGGCAAATTTTTCAGCTTAGTATGGCTAACCATGAAAATTCCCTAGTCAACTTAACATTTCAAAAACCAATTTGGGGGAATGCAGGTGAATAAACAATTAAGGACAATGAATAATTCAAATTTTCAAAACTTCGAATTTATTTTGTATGTCATTAATGCTCAGCGCTGTTTCTTTCTTATGCAGAAAATATCTTCACCACATCCCATGGCTAATGTTGTGAGCGATGAATCTGTAACCAAAACAAACCTGGGCTTTATACATGCCTTTGTTGCTTCCATATCGGTTATTATAGTCTCTGAACTGGGTGACAAGACATTCTTCATCGCAGCTATTATGGCCATGCGCTACAATCGCCTCATCGTGCTCATGGGAGCTATGCTGGCTTTGGGATTGATGACCTGCTTGTCTGGTTGGTGATTTAAAATTTATAAAAATGTATATTGCTTGTATTTCTTTGCCAGAAATGTACAAATTAAAGATTAAGCCAACAAGTGCGATGATGGTTACTGTTCTGTAATTCGGCTTGCTCACAAATTTAAACTAATTTGGAAACACGATTATTGTTTGGGAGTTGGGGGAATGAGGGAGCAAGTGTCTAGGTTGCTGCAATTGTCTATTCTGCCTGTCTTGCACTCTAGTTCTTGGTCCCTTCTACTTTTATATTCCTATTCTTTTGTATTTCCTGTGCTTCTCTAACACTTGTCTATATCTCTGTCCAATCTAAGCTTTGCCTTTGTCTGTGCAATGCTTTAGTCCCACTCTGTTCCTCATTTTCTCTCTCTGTCCTTCCTGTGTATATCAAGCATAAGCATGCATGTTCCTTTGCTCTTTTCGTCTATGATTTCTTCTTCTTTGTGTGCCCCATTACTCTTGCATATATGTCTCACTCTCCAGTTTCTTTCTTGAACATGGCAAATTCAACATTCTAAGAACAAAGCAAAATACTGCGGAAGTGACCCTCTGATTTCAAAGTTATGACTTCTCTTCTCTGTGCCGGCCTGAAACTCTAAAATAATTTGCCAACCTCAGAAATATTCTATGAAAAGAACCTCAGCTTCTCTGACCTGATCTGAGGAAAAAACATCTCTGATCCATGATTTTCTCTTATTAGTCTCTTCTGTTACCTTCTGCCTTCTTTACTGGGTGCAATATTTCAATTGTGGCCTACTAAATAATTTGCACACGTTAGTGACACTCTTTATTTTATACTTTTTTTTCATGTGTAAAATCTATAACCTCCTGTTTTTATTAATTATTTAGATATCTCCTTTTCCCCTCAATTTATTGCCTAATAAACTTTTTTTCTCAATTTTTAATCTATGCTGTTTATAATCCATCTGAAGTCACTGTAGTGCTCTCTATATTTATGATAGAATCATAGAATTCCTGTATTGGATTGGATTTGTCTATTGTCACGTGTACCGAGGTACAGTGAAAAGTATTTTTCTGCAAGCAGCTCAACAGACCATTCAGTACATGGAAGGAAAGGGAATTAAACAAAATTCAAGAAAATACATGAGAATACATAATAGGACAACACAAGATATACAATGTAACTACATAAGCATTGGCACGGTTGAAGCATACAGGGTGTAGTGTTAATGAGGTCAGTCAATAAGAGGGTCATTTAGGAGTCTGGTGACAGTGGGGAAGAAGCTGTTTTTGAGTCTGTTCGTGCGTGTTCTCAGACTTTCTATCTCCTGCCCGATGAAAGAAGTTGGAAAAGTGAGTAAGCCGGGTGGGAGGGATCCTTGATTATGCTGCCTGCTTTCCCCCGGCAGCGGGAGGTGTAGATGCAGTCCATGGATGGGAGGCAGGTTCGTGTGATGGACTGGGCGGTATTCACGACTCTCTGAAGTTCCTTGCGGTCCTGGGCCGAGCAGTTGCCATACCAGGCTGTGATGCAGCCCGATAGGATGCTTTCTATAGTGCATCTGTAAAAGTTGGTAAGGGTTAATGTGGACATGCTGAATTTCCTTAGTTTCCTGTAGTGCAGAAGAAGGCCATTCAGCCCATCATGTCTGCACTCTGAAGGAGCACCCTACTTGGGTTCAGTTCCCCCCCCACCTTATCCCCATAACCCCACCTACTCTGTGCATCTTTGGACTATGGGAGTAAACCAGAGCTCCCAGAGGCAACCCACACAGACACGAGGAGAACGTACAAATTGTACGCAATCGCCCAAGGCCAGAATTGAACCCGGGTCCTTGGTATAACTGCAAAATCATGGTAAAGTTCTATCTGAGCTCTGATCTAAATATTCCCTCACTCTAGCCCCGGCTCTAATTTAGTATCATCCAATGATAATGGTTTGTTTTGGACTGTGTATGTGCTTGTTCCAGCACCAACTCGTGGGGATCACCTCTGTTACATCTCAACATTAGTCACTCTTGTTTTCTGTCCTTTTGTGCAGCTGGCTGCCATATTTTCATTAATACCTTGTTCCTAAGGCCATTAACAAGGCTGTTGTATGGTACTTCCTGAAAATCCCCATGCATAACTTCTACCTCTCAGCAAATTCTTTTTAGTTACTTAAAAATTCTTAAATTCATCAGACCTGATGGCTTCCTTACGGGAAGGCGAGTTTATAGTTATCTGTATTTTCCCGTTCTGCTTTCTTGAACAAATGTTAATTGGAAATGCTTAAGCCGCTGGCAATTTCCCTACCCAAGGATATTCCTGTGCCTTTTTGAAGATTTCTAGACTGCTTGTGATGTGGACCTGATAACTTTTAATTTTAAGTTCCACCTTTCAGTACTAATCTGCAATGAAAAT
Source organism: Scyliorhinus canicula (assembly GCF_902713615.1). Classification (NCBI taxonomy): domain Eukaryota; kingdom Metazoa; phylum Chordata; class Chondrichthyes; order Carcharhiniformes; family Scyliorhinidae; genus Scyliorhinus; species Scyliorhinus canicula. The sequence continues at coordinate 119,132,824 of NC_052148.1, read as the reverse complement.
AGAAATACTCAGCAGTTCTGGCAGCATCTGTAAAGAAATAAACAATTAACATTTCAGGACTCTGACTGTTCATCAGAACTAGCGGAGAAAAGTAATGGTTTTTGAGCACATGAAAGAGGACAATCTCCCAATGCTGGCAGGGAAAAGGGGACAATCTCTCCATGCTGGCAGAGGAAGAAGTATTTGGTAGTGGCATCAGGAGGTGATAGAAAATGCGGAGGATCATCCATTGAACATAAAAGATGGTGAGATGGGAGATCAGGATGGGGAGCACTATCATGCTTCTGGGAGGGAGGGGGAGAAGTGAGAGTTGAACTCTGTGAAATAAAACTGGCATGGTCAAAGACCCTGTCCTTCGCAGTAGGAAGGGAGACTTTCATTAAGGAATAAGTAAGACATCAGAAGCACTAGTATGGGAGGTTGCATTGTCCAATGGATAAGATGGTGAAACTGGGAGAACAAACTATTCGTCCTCACAGGAAGTGGGATGTGAGGAAGTTTAATCAAGGAAGCAGCAAGAGTTTTTAGGCTTATAGTGAATACAGGCTGATGGCCTAACCCCAAAAATTGAGGAAGAGAAGTTGAAGAAGGAAGGAGCTGGATATGGGTCATGTGAAGGCAAATGTAAGGTGGCAATTGGAAGCAAAGTTGATTCCATTTTCCAGTTCTGGTTGAGCGCAGGGAATGGTACTGATACAAAAAGGGGAATGTTCCACATGACATGGATAGAACCTCTGCAGATACCCATAGCAACATCTTTTATTTGAGGATTTGAAGGAAAAGTCAGAGCACGTTCAAACATTCAAAGTAGGGTAGTGATGGATGGGGACTGGATGCCGCTCCATTCAAGGAAGAAGTTTAGAGTTCTCAGATAGTCTTGATGGAAGATCAAGGTTACAGGGTGGCAATGGTGAAACCTGTCTTTAGCTATGTTCCATACTCTTGTGTACTCTTATTCCTTCTATCACGTCTGTCCTCTGAACATAAAAGGAAAATGTTCTTCATATCTATTATTTCTTCATTGTACATGGAATCTCCCCTTTGGCCCTAATTAGTTCTACCCTTTTTGTTAACTGTTTTACGTGAACAGATATTTTGTTAATTCCCACTTTATATTGTGTATTCTTGACAATGTTTATATATGCCTCAAATTTGCCATGTGGTGCTTCAACTCATTGAAGCAAGTTCAACTTTTTTTGTACCCCAATAATCTCCTGTTTGAAAATTATGCATTGTTTACCAGCTTTTGTATCTTCCAATATCTATGGACTAGCTCGTTTCCCTTTCCAATCTAGGGCCTTATCTTTTGAGAGTTATTTTCAATTGTTTTTGGGGTATCAGACCAGCCAGATCTCTTCATGGGGAGGGGGGTGGTCGCCCTTGCCTTTGCCTCCCTGATCGCCCACCGTAGAATCCTGCTCGGCTGACGGTCAGCATCACTGCCTAAAGCTGCAGACTGATTGTCCAACCTATCGGAATTCTCCAAATGGAGAAAATCAAATTCGGCATTCATGGATCGAAAGAGGTCTTCCACAAAACATGGGAGTCATTCACCCGACTGTTCCGAGACCTGTTTGTGGCCAACACATAAATAGCCAGTAGCCAGGGTGAAATAGCCAGGACAAGATAGTAAGAGGATAGCGAAGGAGGACCCGTGTAGCAAAACCCAGCAAGAAAGAATAGATGGCAGCAGTGAAGAGGGGGGGGGGGAACAAAATCAGGGAGCCAGAGGTGGAATGGATAAGAAAACAAAAACAGAAGGGGGAGAGTACGGGAAGACAACACAACAGCCACTGCAACCACAGCACGGTGAGAGAACGTAAGAAAAACAGGAAGGTGAAACGTGCAATGGCCCAGTTAGATGATCGGTAAAAAGGAAGCAATTGAAGAGAGGGGAGGAAAGACCCCTCCCATCCGGGTATATTTCCTCGAGCCCATGTGTTTTGCTTTGCAAGGTATATACCTCTATCCATAACTTGCTCAACACTGTATTTTAAAACAATTCTATTTTTAAAAATGGGAGGGCATTGGGCGGAGGGGAGAGGCGAGGTGGAGGGGGGGGGAAAGAGTAGGGAGGATTGAACGGTGAGCGAGCCAGACGGCGACAGACTGTAAATAGACAAACCTAAGAAGACTTTTTGTACTATACAATAAATTAAAACGAATGGCAAAATATATAATTTTGAAAATGCCAATAAAAATATTTTTTTTAAAAGGAAATAGTCCTAGACGAATTGTTTTAAGCCCCTCCCCTGTTGCTGCATTCATTACTTTTCCGCAGCCAATCTTTGGGTTAATTAAGTCACTCTTAGCCTTGTTATTTCTGCATATTCCTTCAATATGTCTGTATATTAAATTTTCTATCTCCTTTCCGTTATTTAGTCCAAATCAACAGCCCTCCCTTTATTATTCAATTTCTTTCTACTGTTTCACAATTCCCTCTACCTGTGAAGGCTAGAGCTGCAACGGCATTTTTTTTGGGAAAAGGTCTTTGCACAGGCAAAATCAGCCCAACAACGTTCTCTTGTGTGTTAGCCATGGCTCAATAGGTGGGACGGCTGCCTCTCGAGTCACAAGGTCCAAATTTAAGCCCCACTTGGGGTTTAAGCACAAAACTCAAGGCTGACATCTGTGCAGTACTGAGGGAGTGCTGCACTGTTGCAAGTGCTGCCTGCTTGGGTGGATGTAAAAGTTCTCATGGCACTATTTACTAAGAAGAACAAGAGAGTTGTCCTGGCCAATAATATTATCCCTCCATCACTATCACACAAAAATAATTTACTTGTGTTGCGGCGTATTTGTTAGGATATTGCAATAGTGATTACACTTCAAAGGTACTTCATTGACTGTGAAGCTCAGAGCCTCGGTGGTTATGAAAATGCATGTTTTCTACATAAGTGCAAATCTTTCTTCTGTACCACTTGTGTTGCTTGAAAGCAAATTGCGGCATACTTAATGTCAACTGACTGTTGGACTCCGCTCTTCCTGACCTGATATGAGAGTTGTGTGGTAAACAGCTCTGCTCAAAAATAAGATCAGCAGATTCTGGGCACTAAGGCAGTCGATAGATCTTCATATAGGGTGGGAATGTCAACTTGGGAAAATTGGCCATGAACCAGTGGAGGGACAGTATAGCATCCTCCTGCTTTTGTTATTTGCAGGATTTCAGCCAGACCTTTGGTTGTTACATCTGAATTGATACATTTGTGCATTATGGGGACAGGATGAGCATCAGATCCAGTTCAGCAGAAAACAAGTTTTTTTTTTGCAAAGTGATCGCTAACAGGAAATATGAGATAGAGATAGAAACGGGGAGGTATATTTTTGAAATAGCCCTGAAGAGTTATTTATTTTAAAGGTTTGTATAATCTGTTCTGTTTGTGAATGTGAAGCAAATGAACTTCGCGCTCTTAAGTTGCGGGGAGGGAGAAGATAAGGACTGAGTTAAAACATCACTGGTTTGCAATAGGGTTGCAGTCTTATATTTCATTCTTTATTGCAGTTCTTTTTGGCTATGCTACAACAATAATCCCCCGGAAGTATACATATTATGTGTCAACTGCTCTGTTTGCAATATTTGGCTTCCGGATGCTTTGGGAAGGCTTGAAGATGAGTCCGGATGAAGGTCAGGAAGAGCTGGAAGAAGTGCAAGCAGAAATCAAAAAGAAAGATGAAGCTGTATGTATGATGACCTCTCTTTCTCATACACACACACACACACACACACACACACACACACACTCACTCCAGTGTAATACGCAAATTATAGTCCTGTTTCAATCCGATTTGGGTCTCAACGGGTATCTCGGCTAAGATTTTACAAAGTAAAATGCTGTGAATGCTGGAAATTGAAGTAAAATTAAAATGCTGGAAATACTCTTCTGTGCAGAGAATAGTTCTAACAAAAGATCATTGATCTCCAGTATTAACTCTGCCTCACTCTCCACAAATGAATGCTGCCGGATCTGCTGAAAAATTTACCCTCTAATTGTATTTTATTTGCTGTTGTTTAAGTTCACAGATCCCTTAATTTTTTTATGCTGCTGCTGCTCACGTAACCTCGAGGGACCACGTTGTGGAAAGTCTGGGGTTGCTGCTTGACGGCACAGTTTACAGAGTAAACTGCTGCTGCTTTTCAACATTTTATGCTTATGTTTGGAAGATTTTATTTGGGGTTGGGTGAAGGTGTAAGGGAAAGAAGTCTATTTGGTATTTTTTTGCATGGTTGCATGTTTGAGCTTAAATGGGATCGTTTAAGGTTCAAAGAACCAAGCACTGTTGTTCTTGAACAGTTTATTCCAAATCCTTAAATTTATTTGAAAACGCCCCTGATTACAGCTTCATTCAAAGACTCTCTAAATTTTAGTGTAATGCTAGCAATGAAAAGTCGGTTGAGTACAAAAGAATAAGTCTTGCTTCAATATGTAGGGCATTTATGAGAACATCTGGAGCACTGTGTGCAGATTTGGTCTCCATATCCAAGGAAGGAAGAATTGGAAGAGTTAGGATTCATGAGATTGGCTCCTGGGATACAAATTTGTTTTAAAACTCTTCCATTCCCATATCCTCTACATCTTCACACAAGTTCCCCTCTTCTAGGTCCCACTTTTTCCTCAACTATCCTTTTGCTCTTTGTATACTGGTAAAACACCTTGGGGTTGTCTTAATCTTGCTTGCCAATATTTTTCATGCTCTCTCTTTGATTTCCTTATTTCTTTTTTTACTTGATCCCTGTACTTTCTATACTCCCACCTAGGCCATCTGCAGTGTTAATTTTTTTTGTGACCTTAGGCTTTCATTTTACCTTCCCCTGTGTTTTTCCAGATAACCATGGGGATTAGATTTGGCAGTACCATTCTTATTTTTGTAGGGGACATGTCTGCTTTGTACCTTAAGGATCTCACTTCTTAATGCTTCCCACTGGTTTACCATTGATTTATCCTTTAACAGTCTTGCCCAGTCCACCTCGGCCAAATCACTTCTCAGTTTTGTAAAATTTGCCTTCTCCCCTCGGTTTAAAACTTTCTCTCCCTATTTATCTCTGTCCTTTTCTATAATAACAATAAATCTAACTGAATTGTGGTCACTATCCCCTATGCCCACTGTCACTTCACCCACTGGCCCATCTTCATTTCCCAAGACTAAATCTAGAATTGTGTCTCTTCTCATTGGGCTTGTCATGTATTTTTTTTTTTAAAAGATAATTCTGGGCACAGTACATTAATTTTTCAAACGTCCATGCCCCTTGTATTGTTTGAAACCCAGTTAATATTAGGATAGTTAAAGTCTCCGACTATTGTAAACCGGGCTGGTTTAGCATAGGACTAAATCGCTGGCTTTGAAAGCAGACCAAGGCAGGCCAGCAGCACGGTTCAATTCCCGTACCAGCCTCAACTGAACGAAGAAACCAGCCTATCTACCCCCTTGAAAATCGCCTTGGGCAAAAAGATTGGCAGGCAAAATGTTCATCTTAATTGCTTGCACCCAACCTGCCAACAATAGGGAAGACTTTCCCACCTCAACAAATCACCCTCTCCACCAAACCATAAAAATTCAATTTCTGAAGACCGGCCCAGTCCCAGGCCATCTGCACCCCCATATACCTGAAATGAGGAGCTGCAACACGGAATGGGAACCCCCCAGCCCCACCTCTGGAGCGGATACCACAAAATACTCACTTTTCCCCAAATTCAACTTGTACCCCAAAAACGCCCCAAATCTTTCAAGCAAACTCATTCTGTACCCCACTGAGGAGTCCGGTTAGAAATGTATATCAACCAATCATCCACGTAAAAGGACACCCTATGCTCCACACCCCTCTCACTATCCCCTTCCACAACTCTGAACTCCTCAGCCCAATGGCCAAGGGCTCTATCGCCAATGCAAACAAAAGGGGAGATATGGGGCATCCCTGCCTCGTTCCCCGATGTAACGAAAAATACCCTGAGTTCATGTAATTCATACATACACATGCCATTGGTTCCTTATACAGTAACTTCATCTATTCCCGTACCAGTCTCCCCGAACAGGCACCGGAATGTGGTGACTAGGGGCTTTTCACAGTAACTTTATTTGACGCCTACCTGTGGCAATAAGCAATTTTCATTTTCATTGCCCTCTTATTCCTACCGGCAGAAATTTGTCTACATATAACTTCAATCTCCCTCTCACTATTTGGAGGTCTGTAGTATACACCTAGTAGTATGACTGCCCCTTTCTTATTCCTAAGGTCAACCCATAAAGCCTCATTTGTTAACCGGTTTAATGTATCATCCCTTCTCACAACAGTAATTGATTCTTTAGCCCTTTTTGCCACCCACTCTATGCTGCCTGAAAACTCTATATCCAGGGATATTGAGCTGCCAATTTTGCTCCTCCTTTAGACAGGTTTCTATTATAGCAAGGACTTCCTGCTGCCATGTGTCTATCTGTGCCCTTAGTTCATCTGCCTTGTTTGTAATATTCTTTGCATTGGATTGTAAACAGTTCAATCCCGTCAATTTAATTTGCTGGATACTTTTTAACCCTAGTTTCTTTTGTCTTTCCGACTTGCTGGTTACATCACTAACGTTCTGCCTCCTGTTTCCTGATCTGAATCTGACCCATCTAAGCCCACCCTTGGGTTTCCACCCCACTGCCATACTAGTTTAAAACCTCCCCAACTGCATTAGCAAAAGCTGCTCCAAGGATATTGGTTCCCGTTCTGCCCGGGTGCAACCCATCGAGCTTGCAAAGATCCCTCCTTCCCCAGAATTGGTCCTAATGCCTCGAGAATCTAACTCCCTTCCTAGTACACCATTTCTCTACCTGGTCTAAGCTCTTATTCCTGCTCTCACTAGCAGGTGACACAGGGAGTAATCCTGAGAATATCACATTTGTGGTCTTGCATTTTAATTTACCTCCTAAATGTAACTTGCAGATTCTCGTGCCTTTGTTTACCTAATTGACCATGATCTCTGGCTGTTCACCCTCCCTCTCCAAAATGTCCTGCAGCCTCTTGTAATATCCCTGGCACCAGGGAAGCATACTGGACTCATGTCTGCAGCCACAGTAGCACCTGTCTGTACCTCTTACTATTGGGTCTTCTATCACTATAGCTCGTTTTTCTCCCCTTCTGTACAGCAGAGCCACCTATGGTCCCATGAACTTGGCTGTTGTTGCTTTTCCCTGAGAGGCCCCCCTCCAAAAGTGTCCAAAGCGGGTATATCTGTTTGAGAGGGAATGACCACAGGGGCCTCCTGCACTTCCTTCCTGAGCCTTTTACTTTGTCGGATGGTTACCCATTCCCTTTTTGCCTGTGCAATCCTCACCTGCAGTTTGACCACCTCGCTAAACCTGCTATCCACAACGTTCTCAGCATCGCGGGTGCTCCACAGTGAGTCCATCCGCAGCTCCAGCTCTGAAATGCAGTTAGCCAGTAGCCGCAGCTGAGCACACTGCACACGTAGTCGTCAGGGACACTGGAAGCCTCCCTTATTTCCAACATTACGCACGAGGAGCACACCACGGGTCTGGGTCTTCTGCCATTATTTCTCTCTAGATTAAGCTAGATACTCTAATGAAGAGAATTTAATTAAGCTAGGGACCTTTCTTTATTTCAAAACACTTCTATTATAAGAAGAAGTCCCTATGCCTGCAGGTCTCACTTGTCAGTCAGCTATTTCAATTTGGACAGTCACATTGTGGCGTTGCCTCCGAAAGCTGTTGTTGGTGACCCCAATGGTCCCCGCTGCAAGGCTGTCTCCTCCCCGAGCTCCCTTAGTCACCAAACTCCACATAAGCACTCTTCTGCAGCCCAAAGTAGCACTCCAGTGCAAACAAAGGAAAGGGATGATGCGGATATAATAATCAGGAGAAGCAGTGTGAAATACTAAATAAAATAATCTTAATGAGAGAGGAAGTGTTAGAGGTGTTGGAAACCTTGAAAAGTCAAAAAGTGGATTTCCTCTGGGTGCTCCAGTTTCCTCCCACAAGTCCCAAAAGACATGCTTGTTAGGTGAATTGGACATTCCGAATTCTCCCTCTGTGTACCCGAATAGGTGCCGGAATGTGGCAACTAGGGGATTTTCACAGTAACTTCATTGCAGTGTAATTTCATTGCAGTAACTTCATTGCATTGCCTACTTGTGACACTATTAAAGATTATATTTATCATTGAGTCGCTGGGGCCGAATGGGTTGTTTCCTAGCATATTGAAGGTGGTCAGGGAGGAAATAGCAGATGCTCTGAGGATGGATCTTCACTAGACACAGGGAGGTGCCGGAGGATTAGAGGAATGCAAATGTGGTTCTGTTTAAGAAGGGTATGAAGGAAATGGCAAACAATTGTAGGCCGGTTAGTCTTCAGTGGTGGGAAAATTGTTAGAATCAATTCTGAGAGATTGAATGAACTGCCACTTAGAAAGGCATGGCTTTAAGGGACGGTCATGCCTTACAAATTTGATTGAATGGGGTGGCACAGTGGTGCAATGGTTAGCACTGCTGCCTCACGGTGTCGAGGACCTGTGTGTGTGTGGGTGTGTGGGGGTGTGGGGGTGTGTGTGGGTGGGTGGGTGGGTGAAGAATTGGGTACTCTATAAAAAATAAAAATAAAAAATAAAAATTTTTAAAGAAAAAAAGACAAATTTGATTGAATTATTTGAGGAAGTGACCAAGAGGATCAACGGGGTTATGCAATGGATGTTGTCTACATGGATTTTAGTCAGGGATTTGTCAAGGTCCCACATTGTAGACTAGTGAAAAAAGTAAACGCCCATGGGATACAGGGTAATGTGGCAAATTGAACCCAAAGTTGGCTTAGTCACAGGAAACAAAGGATGCCTTGCTGTGCAAATGGAAAGCTGTTTAAAGTGGTGTTCAGGACTTAATGTTTGGATCCCTGCTGTTTAGTTTATATATTAACAATTTGAATGTGAGGGGCAAATTTGCAGATGACGCAAACATTGGCCATGTAGTGGATAGCTACAAACTCAAATTATATGGATGGATTGGTGGAGTGGGCAGGAAAGTGACAGATGGAGTTCAACTCCGACAAGTGTGAGGTAATGCATTTAGGGAGGTCAAACAGTAAAAGGGAATACACAATAAGTGGAATGTACTGAAGAGGCAGATAAAGTGGGAGATCTTAGCGTGCAGGTGCACAGGTTCTTAAAGGTAGCAGTACAGGTAGATAAGGTTGTAAAGAAGGTATATAGAATGCTCTTCATTGGCAGAATATAGAATACACAAGTAGGGATATAATGATAGAAATGTATAAGACACTGGTGAGGACACAACTAGAGTATTGTGTGCAGTTCTGGTCACCACGTTGCAGGAAGGATATAATTGCTCTGGAGAGAGTACAGAGAAGATTTACTAGAATATTGTCAGGACTGGAGAATTGTAGCTACGAGGAGAGATTGGAGAAGTTGGGATTTTTCTTGGAACAGAGAAGGCTGCGGGGTAACATGATTGAGGTATACAAAAGTGTGAGGGGTAGAGATAGAGTAGACAGGAGGAACCTGTTTCCCTTGGCAGAGAGTTCAAAAAACAGGGGTCATAGATTAAAGCTAAGTGGTAGAAGGATTAGAGGGGACATGAGGAAAATATTTTTTACGCAGAGGGTGGTGGGTGTCTGGAATTTTCTGCCCGCGCTGGTGGTGGAGGCAGAGATAACTGCACCTTTAGTGCTGTAAGCTGCAGGGCTATGGGCTGTGTGCATGAAGATGGGATGAGAAAGGACACCTGGGTGTCTTTGTGCCGACAAGATTGGCTGAATGGGCCCTTCTCTACTGTATTATTTCTACAATAACCTGGAAGGTGAATTCGATGTATTCGGCCAATTTCTTCGCACAATATGTTCTAGTGCCAACCAGGGAGCAGGCTTTTCTAGACCTGGTAATGCGCATAGTAAAGGATCCTCAAGGTGACAGCGTAGAATTTCATGCTCAGTTTAAAGGCGAGATTGGAGAAGTGTAGAACTGATACTATTATTTTAATCCTAAATAAAGATATTACAAACATTTGAAGCCAGAGTTGGTTAAAAAGTAGACGTAGAGATGCAATGGCAGAAGAGAAATTTAATTTATTATTTCATGGGATGTGGATGTTTCTGGCAAGGCCAATATCTGTTAGCCATCCCTAATTTTCCTTGAATTGATTAGCTTGCTAGGCCATTTCAGAGCGCAGTTGAGCCAACCATATTGTTGTGGGTCAGGAGTCTGAAAGGCCAGACCAGGTTGACAGATTTCTTCCCTACAGGACTTTAAAAATTCAGATGGCTTTTATGACAATAGACAGTTTCATGGTCGCTATTACTGAGACTGGCATTGAATTCCAAATTTAAGCCTTGTTGAAATTTGAACCTGTGCCCGTGTCCCCAGAGCATAATCGGGGGCCTGGGGTTACTTGTGCAGTGACTTTGCCACTGCACCACGATCTCTCAGCAAAGATTTATCTCCTTGAGAAAGAAAGATTATCTAAGAATGGGAAGGAGGAATCATCCATGACTAAATAAGGACATTGAGCATAATACCAAGCTGAAAAGTATGACCAAAAAAAAACGATTGAGGGAAAAATCAGTACAAGAGTTAGCTAGAATTATAAAAACAGTAAGTGTTCTACAAGTATTTAGAAAGGAAAAGAGTAATTAAAGCAAGTGTGTATCCTCTGGGGAAAAAACCAGGAGATGGTGGAAGTGGTGAAACAAGTATTTTGTGTCTGATCTGTTTTCACTTTAGCAAACATGGGAAACTTTCCGGAAATACTTGAAAATCGAGAGAGGCAATTAAAACTGTCAGCATCACCAGGGAAAAGATATTGGCGAAACTATTAGAACTGGCTGACTGACGAGTCCCTAGGTGGCCTGTTCTAGGTTCTGAAAGAGGTGGCTGCAGAGCTAATGGATACATTGGTTATGATTTTCCAAAAGCTCTTGGATTATTGCTTAAAAATACATTTTGTTGAAACTTTTCATCTTGCTTTAACAACTGTCTATGCCAGCAATTTAAAAAAAAAAATTTAGAATACCCAATTATTTTTTTCCAATTGAGGGGCAATTTAGCGTGGTCAATCCACCTACCTGCACATCTTTGGGCTGTGGGGGTGAATGACACTGGGAGAATGTGCAAACTCCACACGGACAGTGACCCAGAGCCGGGATCGAACCTGGGACATTGGTCGGCATAGGCAGCAGTGCTAACCACTGCACCATCATGCCGATCTATCTATGTTCAGCAATGTTCAAATTCTGTTCTACCAAATGATTTTCTTAGATTCTGTAAGGATTCCAATGGATTGGAAAATAGCAAATGTAACTACTCTTAAAGAAAGGAGGGAGACACAAGCATGAAACTATATGTTGGTTAGTCTAACAGCTATATCTATCAGGGGGGAATTGCTGGAATCCGTTATTAAGAAGGTTATAACAGGATACTTGGAAAATCATAATGGGAACAGGTGGAACTAACCTAGTTTTGATTAATTTATTTGAAGAAGTAAGAAGCAATGTGGATAAATGGAGAATCTGTAGTGTGGTGTACTTGGATTTCCAAAAGGAATTTGATATCAAAGGTGACGGAACACAGCTCGTGTTGTGGGGAAATATATTAGCATGGAAATGGGCTGGTCAGGTAATGGGGAGGAGGGATGAATGAATCATTTTTGGGTTGGCATGTTGTAACTGGTGGAGTGCCGTAGGGATCAGTGTATGGGCCTCAAATATTTACAATCTGCATCAATGACTTGGATGAAGGGACCAAATGTTATGGTAGTTAAATGTGCAGATGACACAAGATAGGTGGAAACCTAAGTTGTCAAGAGGAGATGGAAGTCTGCAAAGGGATATAGACAAATTAAGTGTGTGAGCAACAATTTTGGACTACAATGTGGGAGAATGTGAATTTGTTCACTTTAGCAGGAAGAATAGAAAAGCAGCGTACTTTTTAATTGGGAAGAGACTGCAGAACTGAGGTTCAGAGGGATCTGGTGTCCTGGTACTTGAATCACAAAGTTAGTATGTGAATAAACTAAGTAATTAGGCAGGCTAATGGAATATAAAAGTGGGGAGGGGGGGGTGGGTTACTGCAGCTGTACTGGGTATTGGTGAGACAACATCTCTGTACAACTTTTTAATTCATTTACGGAATGTGGGCATCACTGACTAGGCCTGCATTTATTGCCCTTGAACTGAATGGCTTGCTGTGCCATTTTTAAGAGTCAACCACATTGCTGTGGGTCTGGAGTCACATGTAGGCCAGACCAAGTAAGTTTGACAAATTTCCTTCCCTGAAGGACATTAATGAACCAGATAGGTTTTTACGACAATCAACAGTTTCATGGTCATCATTAGACTTTTAATTTCAGATTTTTATCAAATTCAAATTTCACCATCTTCCACATTGGGATTGAAACCTTTGTCTTGAGAGCATTACACTGGGTTACTGGATTACTAGACTAGTGACAATCCCGCTTTGCCACTGCCTCCCCTGTGGAGTTAAGGTAGAAGATCAGCTGTGGACATGTTGAGTGGCAGAGTCGGCATGAGGGGGCAAATTATCTATTGTTCCTATTTCTTGTCAGCACTCAACAGTACTTCTCCAAAGCTGAAAGCTCAAATTTCTCCAGGTGTTTTAAGCATTAATAGATTTGATGTCATTGTTCATGTTTCATGGACTTAATTGCCAAGGGTTTGGAGCCACAGATTGGCTCTCCTGCCATTTTACAGAAAGGACTTCCTATTTTCACTCATTTGAAAATGTAGATATTCCTTATTGGAGCACTTTTAACGGGTTGTGGGTGCCACAACCGAGGAATAGAATGAGATTCTTACTCTTGTCGTTTGCAATCATACTAAATGTCCCCACCCTGTGATGACAATTGTGTTTTGTTTGATTGAAACACCAATGCATGAGAAGTCCACAGTGTGAAGTGGTCTGATTGTAGAGACTGCAACTGAAAGTCATTTGAAGTAGATTAAAACATCTGAACATGATTATAATATTTAGAGTACAAAGAGATCAGATGAAGGTTCTGATAGGAATGATTGGGAGTATTGATTTTAAAAATTGTAAATTCTATTTATTTAAAACAAAATGCCACCGCTCTTCATAAAAGAATGTTATACGGCAAAAGTCTGACACCAAATAATATAGTGTCTGTTTAGCCATTAAGGGTCAACCTCATTGCTTTGTAGGCCTGGAGTCGCATGTAGCCCAGACCAGGTGAGGATGGTAGATATTCTTCCCTAAAGAATAGGGAAGAAGAGTGAAAGCTCTTCCCTACAGAGCTAAAGGACATTCGTGAATGAGATGGGTTTTTACAACAATCGTGGTCATCATTAGACTTTTAATTCCAAAGTTTTTTCATTTAATTCAAATTTCACCATCTGCCATGATGGGATTCGAACTTGGGGTCCCCAGAGTACACTGGGTCTCTGGACTACTAGTCCTGTGACAATACCATGCCGCCACCACCTCCCCCTATATTAGGACATATGACCAAAATCCTTAGTCAAACATGTAGGTTATGAGGAGTGTCAAGGAAGGGAGGGTGAGAGGTTTAGGGAGTGAACGGACTTTGGTAGTTGAGTGCATGATCAGAATAGCCGGGCATTCAGTCATGCAGAAGGAAGAATTTTTTTGATTCGAAAGTGAAATGCTGAAATTAATTTTCCCTAATGTCCAGCAACCTGATTTTATAGTCGCTAAAGCAGTCTTGCAAGATGATGGTTTGCACCGTGATGGTGCAAGTATCCTCTGGCGTAGTCCAGGAACCACATTCTTGAATTGAAGTCTCTGGGACATTCCTGCAGAGGATGACGGCGAAGAAGGTGCATGATTCACAGGCCTCTTGTTTTCTCTCTTTTGTTTCATGGGAAGTGGTCATTGCATCACTAACATGGTGCCAGCATTTATTGCCCATCCCTAAGTGCCCTTGAGTGGGCTGTTAAGAGTGAACCACATTGCTGTGGGTCTGGCGTCAGATGTAGGCCAGACCAGGTAAGGATGGTAAATTTCCTTCCCGAAAGTGAACCCCAGATGGGTTTTACAACAATGTTTTCATAGTCATCATTAAGGTTTTAATTTCAGATATTTTCTTCCCAGAAGGAGATTAGTGAACCAGATGGATTTTTGCAACAATCGATAATGGTTTCATGGTCATCATTAGACTTTTAAATCCAGATATTTTATTAAGTTTAACTTCCATCACCTGTTGTGGTGGGGTTCGAACCCAGATCATTATCCTGGTTCTCTGGATTATTAGTCTAGCGACAATACCACTATGATACCGCCTCCCCTGGTCTTCTTGACCAGCTGAGCTTTGGTATCTGTTCACCTCCAGAGCTCTTTAAAGCACTCAGCCTCCAACGATAATGGTTGCCAGTGACTGTTCCTTAGTTGTCAATGTTAATGTCTGCCATCTTCATCCTTTGCTTGCACGGCGTTACAGTGCTCCTAAAATCAAGCCGAAGTTTGAATATCCTCGGGGCTGCTCCTGCTCTGCTAATGTAATTTTGCAGAAAATGTGGTGGAAATCAAACCCACCATCCACACTGCCGACAAAATTAGTGTTGGGTTCTAAGAAAACTCCCAGCCTGTGAAGCAAACTATTCTCATCAATTGCTTTTAATGCCCATTGAATTAATATGTAATTGGCTTGTTAAATCTCGAGGGATTACTGGACAGTGGAGCACAGAAATGCAGGGTACTAGCTTCTTTATGGTTCCAAATGGTATCATATTGGGTTGATTTCAGAATGGACTTTTGAAACATTGTGTTATGGTGTTTCTCTCAATGAGGTGCTACAAATAAACCAAACTAAAACGTGGAAGAATTTGTGTTTGATACCAATGATCTGTTTTATCCTGTTCAATTCCATCACTAACATGGTGGGTAAAATAGCAAATAAAATGTATATCTACATGTTGTATTCATCAAAAGCAGCTCAAAATACATTGTATCCTTTTAGTTGATACTTCCTAGTTTCAGATTTGGTTAATTAGATTCAGGTTGAAACCCTAAAATTACTATATCCATATTTTCTTGTTATTAAAAAAATGTTTCTCTCTCTATATTTAAGCTTCAGCGATCAAAAACTGTAAATGGCCCACAGGATATTGAGTCGGGATCGTCAACACATCTGTCACAAAAGAGGCGTCTGCCCTGTATATCTCCAATTTTCATTCAGGCTTTCACCCTCACCTTTTTAGCAGAATGGGGTGATCGATCACAACTAACTACCATTGTATTAGCGGCTAGGGAGGTGAGTTCTTCGAGTTTTAACTTTTGCTTGGAAAATTGATTAATCTGGATTTTGGTGTATTTTCATTTCAGAGGAGGGGAAATGAGTTGGCTTAATTTTGCCTTTCACGATGAGGGCTGACATGATTGTAGACTTGTGTCACTTTTTTGACCCAGTTAAACACCATTCAGCCTGCCTTGAAAGAAAAGTCTAAAAATTTGACTTGTTGACTTTTATTCATTCAGTGGATGTTTCTGGCAGGAGCAGCTTTTATTAACCTTATGAACGTCCTGGTGAACCACTGTCTTGAACTGTTGCAGTCTTCCTGGTGGCGTTACTCTCCGTGTTAGGGAGCTGCAAGATAAAGGAAACAGCACTTGTATTTTCAAATCCGTGCAGTGTTTCTGTTCATTGATTTTGGGAAGTGTGTTAGGGTGCTGCAGTGCATCTAATAGATGGTACAAACAACTTTTTTAATGATTTACTCGATTTCACATGCACTGCAATTTAATAATGCAAACAAAATGACTTAATTGAATCTTTTCATAAATTTATACTTGGAAGTATCCCTCATATCTTGCCAAAACAATATACCCTATTTTGACATGGACCTGATCTTTCTTTGCATATAAGTTGTTAAAACTTTTCTACCAGTTTCTCCCTTTTCCCCCACCTATTTTAATTTGAACATTGCATGCTGGGTATGATATTAATGTGTGTTGATCTGATTGTTCCCACTAGTCCCTTAGCTTGTTATGAATGATATTGAATGTGAGTGTCTAGGTTGAAGAGAGTATATCAGCTGAATTTAGCACTGTTCTTGACCTGTGTACTTCCAACAGAAGTTACTGGATAACAATTAGTAATAACAACCCAGGTTAGGGTTTCTCTTGGCCCAGGAACACTGGTACCATTGCAGCACTCCCTTTGCAGTTGCCAGCTGAACAGTCAAATTATTTTGCAACTTTTTTTGTGTGTGCAAGTTGATTAATGGCTTCCAATAGAAATGTTTAGTATGTGTACATAACAAGAATTCGGTGAAATTATGTATTGTCATTCTAATAGGTGTGAATTGGAAGAGCGATGGCCTGCAGGGTGACTGCCCAAATGCAGGAAGGTGGAATTGGACTGGATGGCTTTGTCGAATGGCCTCCATCAGTATTGTAAATTTTACAGGATTCTGTGATACTATTGTGCACTTTTTCCTGCAGGATCCTTTTGGTGTTGCTGTAGGTGGAACATTAGGGCACTGCCTTTGTACTGGATTGGCAGTTATTGGAGGAAGGATGGTTGCTCAAAAAATCTCTGTTAGAACTGGTAAGAATTGAGACGAGCTTTATTTCTGTGAAAAAAAATTACAGATTAAATGTAATTAGATGCTATTATACATTGAAACAGAATGAAACATTGCTCATATTTTTTAATGGATGATGCAATGTAAATCAAAGTGCAGACAAAATGGAAAGTGCTGGAAATGCCCTGCAAGTCAACCAACACCCGTGGAGAGAGAGAGAAAGTTAACTTTTCAGGTCTGTGACTTTCACCAGAGCTGATAAGTTAGAAATTTAAAATATATATACATTTTTATTAAGGTTTTCCATTTTTACAAATTTTTCAACAGAACCCATATTCCAGTAGATGATACACAAAACCAACATAACGAAAACCCCAACCATACCCACCCATCAGCCAAGGTAAAAACGCCAACAAACAAAACTGACCCCCCCCCCCCCTCCCCCAAGCAGCAGATGGTGATTAATTCTTAAAGTAGGTAATGAATGGCTGCCATCTCCAAATCTGTCATTCACCCCCTGGCAATGCACTTTCTCCATAAAGGAATTCCATTAAGTCCCCAACCATACCGAGGCGTTGGGCAGAGAAGAGGACCTCCACCCTAGCAGAACGTTCCTCCGGGCAATCAGCGAGGCGAAGGCAAGGGCATCTGCCTTCACTCCCATCTGCAGCCCTGGCAAGTCCGACACCCCAAAACGCGACACCAAAGGACTCGGGTCCAGCTCGACATTCAGAATCGTGGGCATGGTGTTGAAGAAGGAGATCCGAAAGCTTACATGTATGTGTGATTGGCCGGTTCCCTGGAATACCGCTTGCACCTGTCCTGTACCTTTAAAACCCTCATCCTAGTTTTGGTCAGGTGCGCCCTGTGTACCACCTTAAACTGGATCAGACCAAGCTGCACACATGAAAACATGGAGTTCACCTGGCCAAGGCTTTCATAACACATCTCATCTATTATAAGCCCCATTTCCCTTTCCCACTTCACCTTCTGACAAATCTGAGTCCTCAGACAAAATTCACCCATAAATACCAGATGTGCTACCCTCTTCCAACTCCGCCAGCGAAAGTATCCTTTCCAACAGAGACGTCCGCGGTGCCTCAGGAAATGTTGGGAAGGCCACCCGCACAAAATTCCTTTCCTGGAGGTAACTAAATGAATTTCTTTCACCCCCTAGCTCAAACTTCATCGTCGGTTCCTCCAAGCTGGTAAACTGTCCCTCAATAAACAGTTCCTGGAATCTCTCCAGCCCCTTCCCACACTCAACATTGCAATCTCGATGGCTCATACAAATGATTGGCACAGATAGGGGCCAGCTTTGACACTGCTCTAAGCTTAAAATGCTGCCTAAATTATCTCCATATCTGCGTAGATAAAACCCCCGGGTTCGAGGAGTACTTAACTGGAGTAAACGGAAGCAAAGCCATCACCAACGCACCCAGGCTAGACCGCCTGTACGACCTCTCCTCTATCCTATGGGCGGCACGGTAGCACAATGGTTAGCATTGTTGCTTTAATAATCTTTATTATTGTCACAAGTAGGTTTATATTAACACTGCAATGAAGTTACTGTGAAAATCCCCTAGTCACCACACTGCAGCGCCTGTTCGGGTACACAGAGGGAGAATTCAGAATGTCCAATTCACCTCAATTCCTGCTTGGGTCACTGTCTGTGTGGAGTCTGCACGTTCCCCCCTACGTGGGTTTCTTCCAAGTGCTCCGGTTTCCCCCCTCAAGTCCTGAAAGGCATGCGTGTTCGGTGAATTGGACATAATAATAATAATAATCTTTATTGTCACAAGTTGGCTTACATTAACACTGCAATGAGGTTGCTGTGAAAAGCCCCTAGTTGCCACATTCCAGCGCCTGTTCAGGTACACAGGGAGAATTCAGAATGTCCAAATTACCTCTCAGCACGCCTTTTGGAACTTGTGGGAGGAAACCAGAGCACCTGGAGTGACCCCCACAGACACTGGGAGAACGTGAAGACTCCACACAGACAAGTGACCCAGGCTGGGAATCGAACCTGAGACCCCGGAGCTGTGAAGCAACAGTGCTACCCACTGCTACCGTGCTGCCCCATTCTGAATTCCCATAGTCACCATCAGAAAACTACTCTCCTCCCTCCCGCCCCTCCCCGAACCAAACCCCACCCAAACATCCATATTGATCATATTCCAGGGAACCATAATCCCTTCTAACCAACCCCCATTCCCCAACCAGACAAAAACACTCGACTCATGGAACCAGTAAAACAGTTCCAACAGACCTCATCCCGTTTGCTAGCTAAACACGATAATTCTAGTGAGGTAGTCCTTCCCCAGGGCCGAAAGTGCCCCTACCCATCCTGGCTACTGAAGTAGAGTACAAGAAAAGTAGTCAGATTCATGCCGTCCACACCGCCCAGCACCCTGGCGACCCTGAGGTTTTGTCTCCTCGACTGGTTCTCCGGGTCATCTACCTCCGCACTCAGATTCTTGTTCTTTTCCGTTACCACTGCGATCCCAGCCTCCAGGGAGGCAATTTCATCACTGTGCCTCAACGAAGCCACTTTCACCCCGTTTAACACCTCGCCATGCACCTTTACAGCCTCCAAAGTCCTTTCCAACCTCTCACTAATAGGACCCATTGACGCCTTAATTGACTTGCGTAGAGTTTCGAACATCATTCAGCATTGCCCCTCAGATGATTCTCAAACCGTTTTTCGAACCATTTTTTGGCCAGTACCTCAGTTGGCATAACTGTTGTGATTGTGGCGGCCGTGACTGCCTGACCTGCCATTGCTGAGGCTCGTGCAAAGCTTCCGAGTCAGTTAAAGAATTTCCAGCCACAGACTTCTTAGTTGTGTTCTTTTGTGACATATTTCTCCTCTCGGACCCCTATGAAAAGATTTTCTGCCAAAAAACAAAGTACCCTCCAGAAGTTACCTAATGCACAACCTCCTTCTACATGCCGCCACTGAAAGTCGAGAAAAGTTAGAAATGTTATTGATTTTTGAGCAAGTGCAAAGGGCAGGGTGGGATGAGGAAAAAAGGGAACCTGCACGATAGAGCGATAGATCAGTGTACAACAGCACCTGCATTGAGCTTCTTTCATAGGTTACAAGAAAACTGATTTATGAGTTTAGTAGATTGTATAATGGAAAGGAAATCTAGATTTTTGAATGTTAGAAAATTAACGTTTGGTTTACTTATTCTCTTTTTGTTTTTAGTGACCATCATTGGTGGAATAGTCTTCCTGGCATTTGCACTCTCCGCCTTGTTCATCAGCCCAGACAGCGGGTTTTAACAAGAATGATGATCCACATCATCCATTTCCAACTCTTAATTTCTATATTTATAAATGTACAGTGTAACTTCATACTGCAGAGGACTTGATGTAGACCCATGCCTCCTGTACAGTTTACATGTATTTTGGGTTCTGAGGGCAAGTAGTGAGGTTATCAACTAAAACAACCTTGCTGTATGGTACATTTTCTGTATGAATATTTCAATAAGTAGGTACCACATTCAAATGCTGTAAGCATAAACATTGGCGATTGGAGGTAGCTTTCAACTATGGAGCTGGAGGTAGAGCTCCAGCATTAAATGGGAAGCTAAATTTTAACAATGAAGTAAATCTTACGGTACTCGAACATTAAAGAAAATGTTTCTCAGCTGTTCAGTTTAGAGCACTCCTGTATTGCATTCTGCCCATTCTTCTTGTAAAAGATTATTTGAAAATGTTCCCTGCGGAACCCCCCACCCACAAATAAAATTGGGCCTCCATTGTATTAATTGAAGGATCTTTATCATCAAGTAATGCAAATTTGTTAATATTAGAATATATTTTGGGAATCTTGTACAATTGGTAATGCCTCACCAAATAAGCAGATAATATTGAGTCAGGTTTAAAAGAGCAACTCTTTAGCAGCATTAGCCCATCATTATCTAGGTAGTGTTTTATAATTCTAATAACTAGGTTTGTGAAGTGGCCATTATGTGATCAACTTTTAACTTTTATGTTAATTGTGCAAGTTAGTGCTCTTCTATTGACAGCTGCAGTTTTGTAACTGCTCTGGTGCTCTCCATTTTTCTGGTTATTTTTGATTAGATCGGTGTATGTCAGTTACAAAGTGAGGAATTGATCAGGAATACAAGTTGTGATTGTTTCTGCTGGTATTAGAATTACAAATTAATGTCTGTTAAAGTTCACTGTAGCAGTTGCAGCAAATGCTGTGTTTATTGCTGGTCTTGCTGCAACTTTTAATATTTATTATAGCTATTTAAATTCATATTTGTAGGACTTTGGAATGGAGTCTTGTTTTTCCAGTTATGTCTGTAAAGCAGAGTAGACTCCGAGGTGGAATAGGAGAAATGTATGGTTTGATGCGCATCCACTTCCTAAAATTGTTCTGAGATTAATTATTCAAATTCTGCTAATTACTAAAAATTTGCCATCTCCTAATCTGCCTTGAAAATGGGAATATACAATGAATGAATAGAAGTGGCATCAGGATTTACCGCATAGTGATTACCTGATTTTAATCAAAATGTTATAACACTGCATATAACATAATCTTTTTAAGAATACACTATCCTTTATTTTCAAGATGTAAGTACTAAATTAGGGCAGCACGGTAGCATTGTGGATAGCACAATCGCTTCACCGCTCCAGGGTCCCAGGTTCGATTCCGGCTTGGGTCACTGTCTGTGCGGAGTCTGCACATCCTCCCCATGTGTGCGTGGATTTCCTCCGGGTGCTCCGGTTTCTTCCCACAGTCCAAAGATGTGCAGGTTAGGTGGATTGGCCATGATAAATTGCCCTTGGTGTCCAAAATTGCCCTTGGTGTTGGGTGGGGTTACTGAGTTATGGGGATAGGGTGGAGGTGTTGACCTTGGGTAGGGGGTAGGGTGCTCTTTCCAAGAGCCGGTGCAGACTCGATGGGCCGAATGGCCTCCTTCTGCACTGTAAATTCTATGTAAATTATGTGAATGCTAGTGTCAACCATGCAACAGTGCATACTTTTATCATGCATATACTGGACCAACAGAAGTCCAGTTTATACCTCTCACTATTTTAAGTTAGTTTGTTTTGCTTTGATGTGTTTCACAAATGTAAATATTGTGCACTGTTGCATTTAATGCAGTATGCTCTATCCTGGAAAGACACTTTTGTGATTGTGACTGAAAACTAGGATTACTTACCTGTTGGATCTAGCATCACAAGATATTCACTTGCCTGTGGCAATATTTTGCTGGTAACAGACAGTTTTATACAGAGGAATTAATTATTTCTATAGTATAAAAATATTCAGTTTTGCATATTGAAATCGCCTTAATACACAGGAATTGGAAATGTAGAAGACCATTTGATTTCTTGAATGCATCCAATAATCTTTACGACTAAAGAATTATTTGTAAAAGTGCTGCTTTTTTGCACTGTTGGCCAACAGGGAAAAATGCAGGAATCCTAATTTGGCTGCTCATGCTGTGGTTCAATGAGGGAATCGATTCATTGGTGATTGAGAAAGGAGAATCTTAACACCAGCATATATAAATTTCAGTTTCAAAGCAAGCACATAAGAGGAGTGGTGCTGCAATGTTGTAGCTGCACCATTCTCAGAGTTGGGTTCTGTGCTGAGCACATAACTTTACCCCTTGTATGGTCATTGTGAACAACTTTTATCTACAGTACCTTTTTTAAAAAACTTCTCGACTGCAGAATTTCTGATGAATTATGGAATTTGCATTTCCTGTTCTGTTATGCAGCTAATGCAGTGTGCAGCAAAAATAGTACTTTTGGCAAGCAGTTTTACATTCAGTTCTCGGCACACACAGGACTCCTTATCAAGTTTATCTTTATCCATATAGAGTATTTCTTTGTCCTTTTGCAATAAAAGAAAATTGTGGCTTTTGTGTTAAGAAATTAGAATTCTTAAGTTTTGTGGTCTTCCATCCTCATGTTCGGCCACTTAGCTGAGTGACATCGGACTCTTCCTAAAAATTACTTGATGAAGATTTTGTATAAAAATTGATCTAATCATGTATCTTATTGATTTATGTTCCAAGTGGTGGTGTAGCATACCTATAACTGCAGGTGCAGTGCTGTCTCACTATTGTACTCAAAGTCTTAACTCTTGAACTCCCAAACATTCATCTCAATTAGCTGATACACAGGAGTCAAAGTAAATGCTTAATTTGTACTGTTGAAGTGGACCGAAATATCTTTGTGAATATTGGTTTGCAAGACTGTGCAGAACATTTTCATGTTAGAATACAGAATTATAAGAAACTGAGACTTCATTGTACAGATTAGATTTTTACATATTGCTATGACCAGTGGATGTACTTTTATTTAGTATAAAAGGCAATATCTTCAGATCTGACATTTTATTTCCAAAAGTTGTTGGAATACTGCTTAAGTTGTTATTCACAATTTAAAGAAATTAGTGTAAAACTATCTTTAGTTCATAATATTTTTCGCAATGATTTCCAGGTTCTGTTCTTCCCCCTCAGTCTTTCTTCCAGAATTTGTATTTTGGAGATTCAGGGTTATTTGGTGTACTGTAATAATGTATTTGCAATTTGGGTGCAGATTTAACTCCCATCTTTTGAGCACCATCTGATTAAATCTGGCAAGCAAAAGTATGGAAAAATGAGTTTGCATGTTGTTCATTTCATAAAGTTTGTTTTATATATTTAACTTGGTTTTCACTAAGCTTTATGGAATTTTTCTTATTTTTTTTTCTATTAAAGGCATGGACTGTGGTGCTGATGAAATTCCTTTTAGGTTAACTCCATGTAAATGATCAACATTTGACACTGCAGCAAAATCTTAGTTTTAAATCTCCAATACACAAGAGAATAACCAAAATTGTGTAAATAATGAATTGTAACAAAGGTTTTCGGCATTTAATTTTGGGCTCATATTAAAATGTTTGCATTAAGAGTAGCTTAATAGTTAAAATGCTCTTTAAATATCAACATCTTATTTCATGTCAACTTGCAACTTTTTGAGAGTTTGGCAACAATCTTTGTAAAAAAAAAAAGAAATTTTAATTTTAAAATGTCTTTTTGCAACAGAATTTCCCAAAGTACCGTACAGCCAGTGAAACTATTTAGAAGGTTGGTTACTGTTATAATGTAGAAAAACAATGCAGTCAATTGCACGTAACAATATGGAAATAGTCAGATAATTTGATTTGGTGATATTGGTTGACGGGTAAATTTTGACCAGAAAAAGGGGAATGCCTCCTCCTGTTCGAAGTGTTATGAGATCTTTGATGATAAAAGGAATTCCCACCTTTCCTGAATTAATAGATGGTAACAGTGATCACATACTGCTGCCTTCATACTGCACTGAATTGTTCAGTCTCTAGAGTGGAACTTAAGCTCACAATCTTCTGACTCGGGTGAGAGGATGCCATCGGAACTGGAGACAAATGAAGACTTGACTTGCTACCAATGTTTGTGATGTATTTCCTTAATAGGGTACTTGAGAGTAATGACAAAGTTAGGCAATCACGTCCTAGTTAGTTAGATGCCCATCTGCCTATAAATAAAAATATGGAGTATTTTATGAATAAGCTTTTTCAAATTTTCACCGGATATGGGCTTTGTTGGCTATGCCAGCACTCGCTGTCCATTCCTAATTGCCATTGAGAAGGTGGTGTGAGCTGTTGTCTTGAACCTCTGCCGTACATGTGGTGCACCTAAAGTGTGGACTCATTGATTTTCCTAGAATCAGTCATAACTGCAAAGGAGGCCATTTCTGAGTAATCGGTTCCTGCGTCCTCAGTTATTTTCTGAGACTGGCAAACATCTCCAGCATGTTCGCCACACAATTAGTGGCCTAGGCACCCTCATTGCCCTCTAGCCTCCCCACGACCCGGAGATTTTGCCTCCTGCAGCGGTTCTCCATCTTCTCGGAGCCTTTTTTTACTGCTTGTCACCATCCGCATCCGGCGAGGTCAATTGATTCCCATGGCCCTCACCCCCTCTTCCAGGCCCTGCCTCTGCTCCGTGTGCTCAATCACCATCCTAAGCGGTTCCACAACCATAGCCAAGTCCTCGGCCTCCTTCCTTTGTGCTGGAACTTGTTGAGGAATTCCAGCAACTGCACCATTGAACACTGGGTCGTCAGCACCGCCCCACTACTCTCCGCCATCTTCTTTGCCACAGCAGTATTACTCTCTCGCTTCAGCTGCTGCCTCTTGTTGCACGCTTCATCCGGTGAGCCATAAATCAGTCCCACCAGAGTAGTATTACATTCCCTCAGTCCTCATGCACATTCTGCCATCAAACACCACACATTTAATAATAATCTTATTGACACAAGTATGAGGTTATTGTTAAAAGCCCCTAGTTGCCACGTTCCGGAATCTGTTCGGGTAATGTTGCTCGTTCTGGGTGAGTGTGCTTAACACTCAATTTGGCTCTGTTTTGTTACTTAGCTTTGGAGTCGCCAGGTATCGTTAAGATACCGCCACAAGTTTCAAGGTCAAGTTCAAAGCAATAAAACCATACACCAATTAGTAAGTTTAAACAAGACACGTTTATTATATTACAGTAATCTACTAATCATGCATATAAACTAGAAGACTAGGCTAATCCTACCACTAATAGGCCAAATACTTATCTGGATAAGGGGACTGCCGGATCAGGGAACAACGGCCTCTAGCTTGTCCTGGGTCCGCAGGCTTCCAGTAGTTATGGACTACAGGGAGTCAGGAGTGTCTACTCTCATAGCGTGCGTTGTGACTTACTTGTTGGCGGCTGCTGTCCAGACCTCCTCACAGTTCTTCTGCTGCAACGGTGTTCTGCTGGGAGGGCTGGCAGGTCAAGGAGAGGCTGGCAGAGAGAGCTGGGGTTGCGGTCTCTGTCTTGTACTCCTCTCAGGGTCTTGCGCCCACCTGGGCGGACCTTCTATACTCTCGCAATCGACTGGGTCTCTTCCCAATCAATTGATTTGAATTCCCCAATAACGGGGCAGTTCCTCGATCACTGGGGCGGTTCTTGGGACTTATTGTTTTGGGCTTCTTTGGCGCCGAAAAGTCTGGCCTTCCATTCAATGTATCGATCTGTGTTTAACTTGTTTCCATTGTATCTGGGGATCGCCCGGTATCGCCTCATTAGTATGCTAACTTTACTTTTCATAGTGCTGTCTGGTTTCTGCAGCAGTCAAAACTGGTTTCTGCAGTAGTCTGAATATACAAGCGCTTTGCAAGCTGCTTGCTTT
The DNA here is from genome assembly GCF_902713615.1 of Scyliorhinus canicula. Taxonomy (NCBI): domain Eukaryota; kingdom Metazoa; phylum Chordata; class Chondrichthyes; order Carcharhiniformes; family Scyliorhinidae; genus Scyliorhinus; species Scyliorhinus canicula. The sequence continues at coordinate 119,107,093 of NC_052148.1, read as the reverse complement.
ACAACATGTCCAATTTCCCTGCATTCCTTGCAATCTTCCATTTTGTGTTGGGCAGTGGTCACCCCAGGTGGCTACAGTAAGCAGGTACGGGAATTGAACCTGTGCTGCTGGCCTTGTTCTGCATCACAAACCAGCTGTCTAGCCCATTGAGCTAAACCAGTCCTTTATATTTGGGTGGGGAAGGGCTAAATAAAATCCACCTTGAGCGGGAACCTCAAATGTGCGACCACTTACTCCATGCATGCCACTGCAAGTTGACGAACAATAGTTTATTCACTAGCTGAGCAGCAATTACATGCTTGTACTCTGGCTACACTCTGGGGAGAGCACCCCTGCTCCTTTCACGTGACCTTTTAGTAACCAAGTCAGATGGTTACACGGTCTACAGGAACTATGGTTCTTTTAAGTGTTTTAAGTTATCTGATCTAGCTAGTGTCTAATTTGATTCCTTTTTGTTTTAGAAATGACCGCAGGTTATTGTGGCTGTGCTTTAGGATGATCCGATAAACTGTCAGTCCAGTGCTGGGGGAGCTGCTGATGAGTGAAAGTATTCTGCTGTGGAGGGAAAGTGGCTGATAGAATAAACTGTCTGGATTGATTACTGTGGAGCAACTAGGCGCCCAAGTTTAAAAACAAATATAATTTCATAGTTAAAACATTTTTATATACTAGGAAAATGTGCATTTACAATAACAACCTGCTGAAACAGAAAAAGATGAGTTGACAATTAACATCATTATGTAAAAATTGACTCATTTCACAGCCCTACTGTCATTCATCAATTGCATCCTCGACAGAGCAACCATGCTTCAAGGAGAAGCATCTGCTCTACAGCAAGGAGGAGTACTTTTAATGTACAGAAATCCCCATAACCAAATTAGGTGAGATTTAAATATCCATTAGGCAAAACTTCATAGATCATTTAAACGTAATTTTACTTCTCTTCCTGGGCTCACAAAGTTCCTCAATATATATCAAATACAAGGCTTCAGCCATATATCTTGCTGGTAATGATGTTATCCATCAGATGTCCACAATACCAGACAGTAAGTGATATATCCTATGGAGATGTTTATTAACTGGTCCTATGGTTTATTTTTACTGAACCACTGAGTTGCTGCTTCTACATCTGAAATAATTTTATACGATAGGAACTTCTATAAGTAAATTGACTTATCTCAATGAGATGAGGGAAGAATTATTCAGCATTGAAGATATTCATGATGCCCCAAATGATGATATTTAAACTTGTATATCAAGAAACAATACCTCTTTAAAGTGTTGGAATATCAGTAAAAATGGAGAACACATTAGATTTGAGTCAGTAAATTGGTAATCCTTGAATGGTATTTTCTAAGTGAGTAACTTTTAGAATATGTTTGGATAAAAACTTATGTAACCATAATTTCTGATGACTATTGTCTGGAAAACCTTTTTGTACCCTTGTTTCAAACTGAGAGTTGAATTACATATGTTTATTTAGGACATAGAAAGCCTACTCTACTAATGATCATAAAGTCTTCATCCCTGTAGGGAAAAACTCAGCAGGTTCGGGAGATGCAGTTAATATTTCAAGTCAAATATGATTTCTTCAGAACTCCAATTGGAGTTATATTCAACTTAAAGCATTAAATCAATTGCTCGCTCCAAGAAGCTGCCAGACCTGCAGAGCTTTTCCAGCATCTGCAGTATTTTTCTTTTATTGTTGAACCTGTAGGTATTGCAGTGACTGTTGGGCAGATGTCTGGGACTGTGGTGGTGCTGTGGCTGTTTGTTCCTGCTGCTGCTCTTGCTGGCCTTGTGTCAATGGCCAAGTCTGCGATTGTTGCTGCTGAGTGAAGGTGGGCTAGGTGGTCACTAATTGACCCATGAACATAGTTGTTGGAACCATAACTGCTCTGCATCCCATCGGCTGTTACCAACTTTCCCACAAGTTGTTGGCCTTGAGCGAATCTTGTGAGAGAGAGAAAAAGACGGTATTAAATATGCATCATATGTTTTCAAGGCTTAAATAGAAGACAAACATGGCAATTATGTATTTTTCTTCTCCCCTCCTTTGTTACATTGCGGCTGGATTATGGTTTCAGATACCATTTGCTATTCAAAATTTTGTCCAAGTTGCCGTATTCATTTGTGACACTGAATGACAGTTGACTATGGAACTGCAGTGCGCATCACGACTAAACCCATGTATACAGTTCTGGCAGGGTGCCACTACCAGAAGTGAAGACTGGGAACACAGGTGATTTTTTTCCCCATCCATAACTCAAGAGGTACTGAGAATAAGAATCTTGGCCTTCATCACAATTGAGTTGGGTTAAATTTGTGTAGACGTAGACAGAGGATTAAGCCTAGGTCCTTCCTGGATAAACCTGTTGGGCTGTCAGAATGGGGCAATATAATTTTGCAAATAATTTATTCTATAAACCAGTCACAGTGCTTTCAAATTATTTTCTCATTTTTACTATCAAATATAAAATAAAACATTTATTTATATATATATTTTTATATAAGAATAAAAATCAAAATGTTTTGTGACCATGACGATGGGAATATTGAAGACTCCAAACAATTAAATGTAAATGAGATGGCATTTTAAACATGTATACCTTTTCTTAAACTCTTTCCAGTACCTCTCAAAAGAATGTACGAGCTATTTAAAAAAAATAAATACTATTGATGATTTGGGTAAAATTTCTAGTTTAATTTTAAGCTGGTCAGCTGTTTTCTAGAACAATCCACACATTTAGAATGGTTGAGGGGTGAAGGTTAATTATATGCGCAAAGACTTCATATAACATCTTTGCATTTACCGCAGTGGTCTATCCTGAGTGAATGTGGCAACTGCACAGCTTTGGTTGGAATCTTGGGATAAAGTAGAAGAAAATTGCCCAACATTTGCTGTTTTGGGCTGGGAAATCATCACAAGTGTTAGAGAGAGAGGCTGTGAGGGCATCCTGACAGGAAATTGAGGTCTGTTGTCTGGTTAGTTTGCAACGGCTGCTGAACCTGCTGTATTAAGAAGTAAAATATCATTGAATTCTCGATGAATAAACATTATAAGTGAAATGTTAGGTTAAGTTAGTTCCCGTACCAGCCTCCCCAGACAGGCGCAGGAATGTGGCGACTAGGGGCTTTAAAATGGGGCTGGTTTAGCTCACTGGGCTAAATCGCTGGCTTTTAAAGCAGGCCAGCAACACGGTTCGATTCCTGTACCAGCCTCTCCGGACAGGCACCGGAATGTGGCGACTAGGGGCTTTTCACAGTAACTTCATTGAAGCCTACTCGTGACAATAAGCGATTTTCATTTTTCATTTTTTCAGTACTCATCTAAAAATCAAGCTGAGATTTATTAGGTCATCCAACTGCTATTCAATAAACAAAATCAATAAGATCATCTTGCAATTCTATAGTTCCTTTAATTAAAAAAAGTCTCACGGTGTTTCTATTTATCAAAGTGGACTTAGTGGTGGTAGTAGAAGAATTATTTAATTCATAACTGAAAATACAGGTTTTGAAAAGGAATTTAAAATTGGGAAGAGAAATAAAAAGACAAAAAGGCAGTTCTGGGGTCAAAGCCTAGAGAACTGACAGATCTGATACTGAATGAGAAGCATCGAGAAGGGATAAGAAAAGGCATTTCTGAGGCCAGAATCAAACATCTTAGGTAGGGTTGTCAAATCTGGTTGTCTAGATTTTTTTAAAAATTCATTTTTGGGATGTTGGCTTCGCTGGTTAGACCAGCATTTATTGCCCATCTTTAGTCGCCCTTCAGGAGATGGTGGTGAATTGTCGTTTTGAACTGCTGCAGTCCTTCATGTGTAGGTACACCCATTGTGCTGTTAGGGAAGGAGTTCCAGGATGCTGCCCCAGTGACATTGAAGGAGTGGCGATATATTTCCAAGTCAGGATGGTGAGTGATTTGGAGAGGAACCTCCAGGTGGTGGGGTTCCCAGGTATTTGCTGCTCTTGTCCTAGATGGTAGTGGTCATGGGTTTTGAAGGTGTTGTCGAAGGAACCTTGGTGAATTACTGCAGTGCATCTTGAAGGTGGCACACATGGATGCCACTGTTCATCGGTGGTGGAGGGTTTGAATGTGGAAGGGGGAGCAATCAAGTGGGCTGCTTTGTCTGGCAGTTTCATTACATGGCCTCTCATCTTAAACCAGCCGACCCTTGCATCCCACTGTAGTCCAACCTCCACACACTGCCTTCCCACGGCCAAATGAAAACAAAGACTCTGGGTAAGATATTGTTTTAACGGGTTTGTGATCTCAATGCACTAATTTGGAGTCTCGACCCCTGCATTTCAACTGTGTCGCTCTTGTGATATAATTTTAAATGCAAATGCCCTCACTGGGCTGGAGGGGAGCTTGGTGATCAATTAGTGGTGCCAAGCACCATGAGGAGATGGACCTAACTACCTGGCAGGTTGGAGCCATGGCAGGACCTGTCAATGCCTTGTTGCACAGAGCAGGCAGTTCCTTAGAAGATTGCATCTAGAACATGGAGGAAAGTGGCCATGCACACAAAGTGAAGGGACAGTACTTGACCTGACACATGTTGGCCCATCAAACCTCAGCTCTCCAGAGAGATTAAAATCTCTGATGTCCCCGCAGCAAACCCAAATGCTGTGCACCAACACTCACCAGATTGTTTAGGTTTGCTGATTTGGCCATTGAAAATTCTGTCCTGGCCCATTAACAAGAGTTAAATAGGCTATTAATTGGAAGCGACTTGGTTTTCCACTCCCTCCCCAAACACCTCCCTCTGCCAGCCCTTTGATAATTTCTAACTATGTTGCAGAGGTCGGGATTCTGAAATGGCTGTGATTTTGAAACTAAACCTGCACTGGATCCCAACACAGCTGGCAGTTGGAAATCCATTCTTTTGTTACCAGATTGGATGCATCTTGAATGCTCATGGAATAGCCTTTCTCCCCATTCCCATCTCCGATATTTTATAACTAATAAATGTAAGTATTCAGTAGGTTTTGTTTTTAAAATATTTAATGCTCCCAAACGTTTTCTCCTGTGTTGTTCATAGCAATGTCCTGGATATTAATCTTCAATCCCTGGAGAAGCAGGAGTAGGCCATTGGCTCCTCGAGCATGCTCCACTGCTGAACAAGATCATGGCTGATCTGATTGTGGCCATCACTCTGCTTTCCTGTCTGCTCCACAGAACCTTCAACTCCCTTGTTAATCAAAAATCTGACTAACTCAGCCTTGAATGTATTCAATAACATTAGCCTGCACAATTTGCTGGGTAGGCAAATTCCAAAGGCTAGTGACCTTCTTAGAACATACATTTCTCCTCATCTCCATCTTAAGTGAACCTTCTCTGAACTACCTCCAGTACAAGTATGTCCCTCCAAGAGTGAGATGACCAAAGCTGTTCACAGTACTCCAGGTGTGGTCTCATCAATGCCCTAGCAAGAATTCCCTACTTTTATGGTCCAGTGGCGCAGTGGTTAGCGCAGCTGCCTACAGCGCAGAGGACCCGGTTTCGATCCCAGCCCTGGGTCAGTGTCTCTGTGGAGTTTGCACATTTTCCCCATGTCTACATGGGTCTCACTCCCACAACCCAAAGGTGTGCAGGATAGGTGAATTGGCCATGCTAAATTGTCCCTGAATTGTAAAAAAAAAATTGGATACTCTAAACTTATAAAAAAATGTTTCTACTTTATGGTCCAAATTCTTTTAAATTTATTTTAAGTTAAATGTGCTATTGCCCATGCCCTCCATTTCAGAAGGTATTTTAGAATGACATGTAGGCCAAACCAGGTTAGGATTTCATGACAGTGGTTTTGTGGTCATCATTAGACTTTTAATTCCAGGTTTGAACCCAGCTCCCCAGGTCGTGCCCTGGGTCTCTAAATTACTAGTTCAGTGACAATACCACAACACCACTGTCTCCCCCCCCCAGTTACCTTTTATGTGGTACCTTAACAAATAACTTTTGAATACTGACTCCAGTTTATACACCTTATTTGTAAATTACATTATTTCCCTTACGCAAAGCTCTGTTAACTTTGCCTGATAGTATTATGAATTTCAAAATGGCTGCCTACTACCTCTTCAATAATGGATTTCACAATTATGGATGTTAGGCTAACTGGCCTGTAGTTTGTTGCTTATGCCTCCTTTCTTTCTTGAACAGAAATGCTTTACAACCACATCTCTGCAATAGCGATCACAGCACAAGAGTGCTATCAATTCACTTATCTTGTTACAAGTGCTGCAAGCATTCTGATAAAAAGCTTTTAGTCGTATTTTAAAAATGTTTGCATATTATTTTTGCATATTATGTCTTTATTTGCTGATGCACTCTTGTTTGTATGCCCTCTCCTTTAACTGTTACACTCTGGTTATCAGTACTCATATCATTACCCTGCAGTACTACATTGTCCTTTCTCTTTAACTTTCTAAATCTTCTCTCACACGAACCCTTCCCCCCACTATTCTGTTTAAACACCTCTTTACAGCCCTGGTTATATGATTTGCCAGTATTCTGGTGCCAGCACGGTTCAGGTGAAGGCTGTCCAACAGTCCAGCTCCCTCCTTCCCCAGAACTGGTGCCAGTGTTCCATGAACCAAAACCCATGTCTCCCACACTAATCTTTGAGTCATGCATTCAATTTTTTTGATCTTATTTATCCATGTTGTCGCTCAGGTAGTACCCAGAGGTTATTACCCTTGTGGTTCTGCTTTTTAAGCAATCAAGAACAATTGTGGAGGGCTGACGATGCTAATTATAGATCAAGAGGTATAAGGAAAACATATGGAGCCAGGAGGGACAGCATTGGAGAGTGGACTATAACCTTGTCAGGTAGGCTTTTAAAGGTAAAGACAGGTGGAGAAGCTGTGTGATTTAAACTGGAATCTCCAAAAAATAGTGATGAGGTAGCTAAATGCTCCAACATCAATAATTGGATAAAAAAGAGTGATACATGGAACACCAGAGTTAGAATGAGCTGGGGTGGGGTTGGGTGGGCTGGGGAGAGTCATAGGGCTGTGGGAGTTTGCAGAGCTATGAAGAGCTAAGGTCACAAGGGTAAACAAAGTAATTTGGAGCACTGGAGGTCAGGGAACTGAAGGACAGGGCACAAGTTGAAGTCAGTGAGAATAGATTAATGCTGAACTGGATTTCACATGGCAAAAGTTTGAGTGGAGTGGATGAGATGAAGTTTGTGTGTGGTGAAGCTTGGGAGGCCAGTGAGAAAGCCGTAGCAATAGAACATACAGTGCAGAAGGAGGCCATTCGGCCCATCAAGTCTGGACCGACCCACTTAAGCCCTCACTTCCACCCTATCCCCGTAACCCAATAACACCTAACCTTTCTGGTCACTAAGGGCAATTTATCATGGCCAATCCACCTAAACTGCACGTCTTTGGACCGTGGGAGGAAACCGGAGCACCCGGAGGAAACCCACGCAGACATGGGGAGAACGTGCAAACACCGCACAGACAGTGACCCAGCAGGGAATCGAACCTGGGACCCTGGCGCTGTGAAGCCACAGTTTCTGTGAAGCCACTTATGCTACCGTGCTGCCCAAAACAATAAAAACTTGAAAAAGGGTTTCAAGTGGTCATGCACTGATAATGGGTAAAATACGGCAGATAGAAGTCTTTGTGGGTTAAGGGCATGAAGCAGATTGCATATCTAGCTCAGGTAGAACAAGCAGATTAGTTTTTGTCAGCAACTGAATAAGATGGTATTAGATTTTTGAATGTGCAAGCAATGAAACGTTTGGCTCTTCTATGAATTGTGATCAGATTGGCAGAGGGATAAAGCTGGAGTCATTCGCATACATATGGAAGTTGATAATACACCTGTAGACAACATGAAATTGTTTACATGCAACAATAGGCAAATGAAAAAAGAGAAGACAGATAAAGCTTTTGACAGTCCAGAAACCTTCATCATTGACTTTCACTCCATTGTAAGGTCAGATGTGGGGAACCATCCAGCACTTTAAATATCCACTCCCTCCACCACCCGCTGCACAGTGGCAGCAATGTATACCAGTGTATGCAAGATACACTGCAGCAACTCACTAAAGTTCCTTCAATAGCACCTTCAAAACCCTCAACCTCGACCACCTCAGGCAAAGGCAACAGCTGCATAGGAACACTATCACCTGCAAATTCGCCTCCAAGCCAGACATAATCCTGACTTGGAACAATATCACCGTTCCTTCACTGTCACTGGATCAAAATCTTGGAGCTCTATTCCGAACAGTACTGTGAGTGTTCACGATGTGGAGTGCAGTGGTTCAGAAGGTGTCTTACCACCACTTTCTCAAGGGCAATTAGGGCTGGGCAATAAATGCTGGTCTAGCCAGTCCCACCTACATCCTGAAAATTAAGCTTGGTGAAAATCATACAATCAAAAATTTGAATATTTGGTCTTATTACAATTGTGAGGTTTACAAAATTAAGGGGCGGGATTCTCCCTTCTGACGGCAGTGTTGATGCCGTCATAAAAACTGGAGAGTTTAACGACAGCGTCATCGAACCACTAAGTGTAGCCATTCTCTGCCCAACAGGAGGCCAGCACAGCACTGGAGTGACCCACGCCGCTCCAGCTGCCGATACCGGCGTCAAATGGTGCCATGGGTTTGCGCATGCACGCTGCGACCGGCGCGAATGCGCACTTGCATGGTAGCTTCCTTCTCCGCGCCGGCCCCGACGCAACATGGCGTAAAGCTACAGGTGCCGGCGCGGCATAAAAGAGGCTCCCACCAGGAGAGGCCAGCCCACCGATTAGTAGTCCCCCATCACGGGCCAGACCACGGTGGAGGCTTCCCCTGGGGTCGGACACCCCCCCCCCCCCCCCCCAACCCCCCTCCCAACCAGGCCTCACCCGACGGGATGGACGCCGAGGTCCCGCCGGGTAAGACCAGATGTGAATGGCGTCGGCGGGACTCGGGCTTTTTTAGCGGCCACTCGGCCCACCCCGGGCAGAGAATCGTAGAGCGGCCCCCGACCTCGCTGGCGCCAAAGGCGCCGATTCTCCAGTCAGCGAACTGGCGTGGGTTGAGAGAATCCTACTCAAGATGTTTTGGTAATCTAGGGTGAATGATGGGGTTTATGTGACCTGTTCTGAAGTCTGCCTGATTCTTAAAGACCAAAAGAAAAGCTTGGATTATTTCACTGGGAAAAAGATGCGAGGTATTTACACTTGGAGACAATGGCAGCAGTTCGCAATTAGTTGATTCGAAGTCTCCTCAAGTTCCAGAAAGGTGTTGAAGGTTTCAGCTTGTAAATAGTTATGCTGTAAACTATTAATTCACTTCTAAGGGGAAGGAGAATTGGAGTCAAGAATAGCTAATCAGCATTTTTACCTGGCAGCAAGGTCAATGTTTCACGTTTCCAGGGGGAAGAAGGCAGAGGAAATCATTTTTGAGAACAGGTTACAGGCTTCCCTGAATATCATAGACAGACAGCATTTCTGTGTGATCAGCAAAGACTCCCAGTGACGGGGAAGAGAGAAAGGACGGGGAAGAGAGAAAGGAAGGGGAAGTGAGAAAGGGGGTGGAAGAGAGGAAGGAAGGGGAAGAGAGGAAGGGGATGGAAGAGGGAAAGGGGGTGGAAGTGATAGAGGGGGGAAAGAAAGAAAGGGGGTGGAAGATGGAAGAGTGAAAGGGGTGGAAGTGACAGAGGGGGAAAGAGAGAAAGGGGGTGGAAGAGAGCAAGGGTGTGGGCGAGATAGAGGGGAAAAGAGAGAAAGGGATGGGGGAAAAGAGAGAAAGGGATGGGGGAAAAGAGAGAAAGGGATGGGGGAAAAGAGAGAAAGGGATGGGGGAAAAGAGAGAAAGGGATGGGGGAAAGAGAGAAAGGGATGGGGGAAAGAGAGAAAGGGATGGGGGAAAGAGAGACAGGGGGAAAGAGAGAAAGGGGGCTAGCTACGACATCACACATGGCAACAACGGAAACAATGGCACCGCAACAGCCGCCTTGGAGGGCCCCCAAACAAAGGGAAACCCCAAAGTACAGGGGCAATCCACATGGCGTACACAACGATGCCAACCATCTTGGTTGGCCTTGGACAAAAGAAAACCCTGGAGTGCAGCCAGGTGGTGGGTATGGCGACAACCAACGCCAAATCGGGAAAAAGATCAAATATGGTGAAGGAATTGAATACCTTCATGGAATAGATGGGGGCAATGGACCAATGGAGGTTCACACACCCAGGGGAGAAGGAGTTCTTCTTCTTCTCCCAGGTACTCAGGGTATATACCTGGATCGACTTCTTCATAGGGTTGGGAAAGCGGAGCTTCCAGGGATAGTGGGAGCGGAGTACTCCACAATCATAATCTCCGACCACGCTCCACACTATGTGGATGTGAGCCCCCCTCATGGAGCCTGGACACAGCCCTCCTGGCCAATAAGGCATTCTGTGAATGGATATCACAGGCCATAGACGGGTACGTTACCAACAACCAAAATGGGGAGGTCTCACCCTCCACATTCTGGGATGGACTGAAGGCTATGAAAGGGGGGAAATTATTGCGTATAAGGAGTGCAAAGATAGGAAGGTGAGAGCGGCTAGGCAACAGCTGGTCGACTCCATACTGGGGGTGATCGGTGGTACTCCTCAACCCCGACCGTAGACCTACTGGCGGAGAGGAAAAAGCTACAGATGGACTTTGACCTGTACTCCACTGGGAAAGCAGTGCACCAGCTCCACCAGACACGGGGGACCTTTTACGATCACGGAAACAAAGCCAGCTGCCTGTTGGCTCTCTAACTGAGAAAGCAGGCAGCCATGAGGGAAATAGCTCAGGTTAAAGACAGAAGTGGCAGGCTAGTTCAACAAAGCCTTCGCAACTTTGTAACAAGGGCTGTACACCTCCAAGACCCCGGAGGGGGTTTCGAAGATGAAGCAGGATTCACTGCCTGGGTGAAACTACTGTACAGTGCTTCCCATGGCGAACGTATGGACAAAAACATCAGCTCTAGATGCGTCCAGCTGCATACTGGACAAGGCAGGGATGCCCGCTATACCCGCTGCTGTTTGCTCTAGCAATCAAGCCACTGGCGATCACCCTCAGAGCAGTGAAGGGATGGAGAGGTATCCAAAGGGGAGACCGAGAGCATAGAGTTTCACTCTACGCAGATGACCTGCTCCTCTACATCTCAAACCCATGGACCAGCAGGGAAGGGATAATGAACCTCCTGAAGGTGTTCGGAGCATTCTCAGGTGACAAACCTAACCTGGGCAACAGCAAGATCTTCCCTGTGAACCCGCAGTGGGGTGGGACAGAACTGCCGTTTAGCAAGCCTAGACGAAATTCTGCTACCTGAGGATCTAAATAGCCCAAGACTGGATACGGATCCCCAAATGGAACCTGACAAATCTGGTGGAGGAAGTCAAAAAGGACTGACAGAGGTGGGGCACACTCCCACTGTCCCTCACAGGGAGAATAAAGACGATCAAACTGAACATACTGCCAAGGTTCCTCTTCCTGTTCAGATCCCTCCCGATCTACATCTCCAAGACCCTTTCCTTTTTTTAAATGTAAATTTAGAGTACCCAATTATTTTTTTCCAATTAAGGGCCAATTTAGCATGGCCAAACCACATACTCCAAAAGGATGACCTACAAAGGGGAAGAAAGGTGGGAGGCCTGGCCCTTCCGAACCTGTGGTTCTACCACTGGCCGGCCACTGCAGAATGAGTACGGGGATGAGTTAAGGAATGAACCGGGAGCAGAATGGTTGAAGGTGGAATACAGTTCCTGAACAGGGATGTCCATCCGAGCCCTAGCTATAGCTGCTCCTGCCCCACTGGCTAAATACTCGAGGAGCCCAATCGTCGTAGCTATGCTCCGGAAGTGGTAGCAACCAAGGCAACACTTCGGCCTTGGCTCCCATCTGCAACAACCACAGGTTTACTCCCGCAATAATGGGCGCCACCTTCAAAAGGTGGAGACAGGATGAGGAGACTCTGACAGTTAGGGACATATACACGGACGATTGAGTAGCCACCCTGAAGGAACTCACGGAGAGGCTCCACTAACCAAGAGGAAATTACCTGAGATACATTCAGGTCAAAAACCTCCTCATCAAGGAAACGACAATGTACTCCCAGATACCAGGACATCTGAAGAAGTTTAGAAGAAGAACTGCTGGATGTGGGAGAGCTAGGGACGGGAAACTGTGCGAGACAAGGAATAAATGGGAGGAGGAACTAGGCATGGAGATAGGAAGAGGACTTTGGATTACAGCACTGCACAGGGTGAACTTCAACTCCACGTACCAGGGCTGAGCCTAACACAGCTAAAGGTGGTGCACAAAGCACACCTAACCAGAACTCGAATGAGTGGGTTCTTTCTGGAGGTAGAGGAGAAATGTGAACAATGCCAGGTTGGCCCAGCCAACCACACCCACATGTTTTCGGCATGTCCCAGATTTGTTGGATACTGGATGATCTTCTTTGAGGACATATCCAGGGTTGTGGGAGTGAGGGTGGAGTCATGCCCAAAAGTGGCAGTCTTTGGGTATCAGATCAGCCAGCCTCCCTGAATGCCTGCTGGAGAATTCTGCTCAGCTGGCGATCAGCAGCACCACCCAGGGCTGCAGACTGGCTGCCCGACCTGGCGCAATTTCCCAGGCTGGAGAAAATAAAATTTGCCATCCGTGGGTTGGAAGAAGGCTTCCACAAGACATGGAAGCCATTCACCAACTTGTTTCAAGACGTGTTCATAGCTATCAACAAATCGAGTAAGTGGGGGGGGGGAAGAGACACGGGTAAGCCAGACCTAATTGAGGTATACAAGATGCTAAAAGGTATGGATAAACTAGATGTGGAGCTGATGCTTCCTCTTGTGGGGCATTCTAAAACAAGAGGTCAAAATCTTAGAATAAGAGGTAGCAACTTTAAAATAGTTTTGAGGAGAAACTATTTCTCCCAAAGGGTTGTGAATCTGTGGAATTTGCTACCCCAAAGTGTGGTGGATGGAGGGACAGTGACTAGATTTAAGAGGAGTTAGACAGATTTTTAATTGGTAATGGGTTGAAGGGTTATGGAGAACAGGCAGGATAGTGGAGTTGAGGCCAGGATAGAAATTTACAGGATACTGCGAGGCCTGGATAAAGTGGACGTGGAAGAGTAAACATGAAGAGGATGTTTCCGCTGAGGTTCCTGGAATAGAAAAGCAAGTGTCAAATTGGATTTTTAAAATTCTTACGGAACAAAAACGTATTGTGGTAAATGGTTATTTTTCAGACTGGAGGATGATAGACACTGATATTCCCATCGAGTCCATGCCAGCTTTCTGTGAAGCATTCCAATCAGTCCCATTCCTCACTACTATGCCATACACCTGAAATGAAAAAGAAATGAATTGAAAATCGCTTATTGTCACGAGTAGGCTTCAATGAAGTTACTGTGAAAAGCCCCTAGTCGACACATTCCTGTCCGGGGAGGCTGGTACGGGAATTGAACCCGTGCTGCTGGCAATGTTCTGCTTTAAAAGCCAGCGATTTAGCCCAATGTGCTAAACCAGCCCCTACAAGTTTATTTCCTCCAAGTACCTCCCCAATTTCTTTGTGAAATCATTAATCGCCTCTACTTCCACCACCCTTGATGGCAGTGAGTTCTAGGTCATTACCAGTCACTGCGTAAAAATACTTGCCTGCATCTCTTGTCCAAAAACCTATGGGCGCGATTTAACAGGACAGAAACATGGAGCTGTTTTCAGCACATTTAGCGAAGTGTTTTTCGGTGACAACGCCGCTATTTAATGGCACCGTGCCGTTTTCTCTAGCCTGAGAACGCCCTGTCGCGGCTGCACTTACATACTTTCCTGCACTGATGAGCTCAGCTTGCTAGTGCAGGAAGAGTATTCGCGGATATGTGTGTCATTTTTAATACCACTCCAATCTTTCGACCCCCATCAGCCACCCTACCGCAGCCTCCGAACCCCCCCCCCCCCCCCCCGCAACTGCATTCAACTTCTCTCTTAAAGGGTCCTGAGCTCCCCTTCACCCACCCCTTGAGGGCAAGGCACCCCCAGGCCCGATCTTTGACAAGTGCAATCTGGCACCCAGACATATTGGCACTGCCAGGCTGGCAATGCCAAGGTTCCTTTGTGTCAGCAGGAGTGCGAGGGTATCACCCTGCCCAGAGTCCGACCATCCAGGGGTCTCTATTGTCCTGGGAGACCACCTTCGAGGTACTGTTACGCCTGGTCTATGTTTGTGGAAACCAGTGCTAAACAGAGAAATGGCGAGGTCTCCCAGGCGCGGCCGTTATTTTCCGGGCCTGGGGAGAATTTGGCACAGATATATTTAAACGAGCCTAATTGCTCACTTAAGAATGTTAATCTGGAACTCGCCCAGGGAGGATGAGATCCAGATCGCGACTTCTCGTGAGATTCCGTTAAATCTCGCGAGACATTTTGAGCGTTGCGAATCTCATGAGGCCTCTCACAAGATTAAATGGGGGGTGTGGTTGTTTATTGTTTACTGAATTGTTTTGTTGTTCTTCTGATTCTTTTCGTATATGTGAAAGTGCCTTGAATAAAAATAGATTTTTTAAAAAAAGTAATTATCAAAGAAATTAAGAGGTATTAGTCTGTTTAGTATGTCAGGAGAAATGTGGGCATTAGTGCTAGCAGACAGAGCACCTGGATAGAAGACTACAAGAAAGTCAGCGATACAGCAGATTTCCAGCTGTCTTGCCCTTTGAAGAAGTTCTTCTCTCTGGTAGTCATAGTAATCATAGGATTTACAGTGCAGAAGGAGGCCATTCGGCCCATCGAGTCTGCACTGGCTCTTTGAAAGAGCACCCTACCCAAGCCCACACCTCCACCCTATCCCCATAACCCTGTAACCCCACCCAACTTTAAGGGCAATTTTGGACACTAAGGGCAATTTAGCATCGCCAATCCGCCTAACTTGCACATCTTTGGACTGTGGGAGGAAACCGGAGCACCCGGAGGAAACCCACGCACACACGGGGAGAAGTATTTCTGTTTATCTTCTCTACCTTGTTCACCTTCATTGCTTTCTATTTCCCTTCATGTATTTGATTAGGTACCTATATTTCCACCTTTCCTCAGTTCTGAAGAAGACACATCAACCTGAACATCAACTCTGATTCTCTCTGGGTATGGAAAGGGATAGAGCGTGGAGGTTTGGGGGGGGGGGGGGGGGGGGGGGGGGGGGAGAGGAGAGGTAGAGCATAGAGTGTCCTCAATGCCGATGATTTGTTGTTGTACGTGTCAGAACCAAATATTTCAATAGGGGGAATATTGGAGTTGCTTCAGATGTTTTTCTTGGGGAACAAATTAAATCTAAACAAGAGTGCGTATTTTGTGGTGTCTCAGCCGGGTGCATGGGCAGGGGGCGGGGGGGGGCTGCCATTCCGTAGGGCAGGGCCTCACTTTAAATACCTGGGGGTGCAGGTTGCTCGGGATTGGGGGGGGGGGGGATCCGCAGGTACAACATTTCTAGTTTGGTGGGGAGAGTGAAAGCTGATCTGGCACGGTGGGATGGTCTCCCTCTGTCACTGGCAGGTTGGGTACAGGTGGTAAAAATTAACGTGTTGGCGTAATTTCTGTTTATTTTCCAGTGCCTGCCGATTTTCCTGCCAAAGGCATTTTTTAGAGAAATTGAAGGAGTGATTACTTTGTTCATATGGGGAGGGATGGTGGCCAGTGTTAGAAAGGTTCTGCTACAGAGGGGAAGGCAGACAGGGGGTTTGGGTCTTCCAAACCTGATGTATTATTACTGGGTGGCGAATGTGGAGAAGGTGCGGGGCTGGGTCAGAGGGGTTGATTCCCAGAGGGTCAGAATGGAGGAGAGTTTGCATTTTGCCAGGAAGGAGATACAGGGCTTCGCGATGGAGCCAGCCTCCACATTGCTGGAGGAGGTGCTGACGACAGGGGGACTGGAGAAGGGGGTAGTGTTGGCGGTTTATGGGGCTATTTTGGAAGAGGAGGAGGAAGAGTTGGGAGAAGGTATGGAGGAGGGGTTCTGGTGTGAGGTGCTCAGGAGAGTGAATGCCTTCATCTTGTGTGCGAGGTTGGGGCTGATACAGCTGAAGATGGTATATGGAGCACACCTCACAAGGGCGAGGATAAGCCGGTTCTTTGAGGGGGTAAGAGATGTGTGTGAACGTTGTGGCGGGGCCCCGCAAATCACATTCATATATTTTGGTCCTGTCCAAAGCTGGAGAATTACTGGAAGGAGGTTTTTAGAGTAATCTCTAAAGTGGTGCACGTGAAACTGAACCCGGGCCTTCGGAAGGTCATATTTTTTGTTGGTGGATAGGATGACAAGAACACACCTTTCCCAGGATTCCTAGGGCTTCTTTTTCACACAGAACTAAAATTGTGAAGGTAAGGATCCATTTCCTGTAGCTGTCCAATTTGTTTTCATGGATTGTCTTCTGCAAAGTGAAAGAAGTAAAATTCCAATTGTCAAATGACATGCAATAATATCAAAGTATGAGCATGCAACGCAATAGGATGTGGTAGTGTGTTCATGTAACATTCAGCTGTGTTTGAATTCCTTCAGTCCAGCTTCCACTCTTCGCTGAAATGATCTTTGACCAAAGTCATATGTGACCTTTACCAGTGTGTTGTTGCTCCTTCTCCCAATGCTCTGATCTTTTGCCTTGCTCCAACTTTCCCAAGTTGTTCTCTATGGTCATCCTTCTCCAATGACTCTGTCATTCAGCTCCATGGAACTGCCCTTGTATGATTCCATCCCTAACTAAATGCAGCCGGTGCATCCCCAGCAATAGCTTCTTTCCCCATAATCCCTCTAAGGTGCTGAAGACTCTGACCTCACTGTCTCCTGTTCCTTATCTATATGCTGCTTCTTTGTGACATGATCTGCAGACAGAGGATGAGCTCTCACACATGCGCTACTGATATCCAGCGCCATCATTTGCAATTGGAGCAACTGCATTGTTCATCAAGCTTTAATTGGTCAAGTGTAAAAATTGCAATCTCCATCATTCTAACTTCTGCTCATTCATAACTGTTGGAAATCATTAAAAACAATTGTTCTTGCGCTGTGGGAAACATGGCAAGGCAGTATTTTGCCCACCTCAACGCCAACACCTTCTGAGGACACCAAGACCTGAATTTTAGATGTGTAAACTACAATCCGCCTCTATTTCCCCCCATGAATGAAAATGTTGGATGCCAGGTTTGGGGATGGTAATTTTGGAATCGAGTCTCCACCATTTGGCTATGCTGGAGAGCCTCCCTATCTGTATGAAAATTCAGGCCTAAATATCAAGATCGTAGCGCGACATGGATGTCAACCGTGTCTCAATGGTAGCACTCTTGCCTCTTGAGTCAGAAGGTTGTGGGTAATAATAATAATTTAAATTATTCAAGTGTCTTTCCAGAGACATGAACACATAATCTTATCTGAAAGTTCCAACACAATACTGAGGGAATGCTGTACTGTTGCGATGTTAAACAAAGATGTATTAAGTCAGAGTATCAGAGATATGAATCAAAGGCTTGTAAACAGAGGTGAGTTAAAGATCAGCCTTTATGAATATGGAACAAGCTTGAAGGAGTTATATAGTCAACTCTCCTCTATGGTGAACAGATTCCAAGTCTTGATCAGTTCAGCTGAGTTAGAAAGTTAGGAAAAATTTACATTCAGATGCTCTATCAGACTTAATAAAATGAACACTTGAACAATGGAACTAGATGGTGTTATGGCAAAATTGAAATGAAAGACAAAATACTTTTATATAGCATCATATTTAATCAATCCTGTTCAGCTAGTAAGATTTGTTGTCAATATCAGGTTTGTTTTCGTCATTTTTATTAGAATAATGAACGGAACAATCTCGTACTGATGATGCCATCACATCCTCCAGCTTTTTCTTGGGATTTTCTTCTAAATGTGTCTTTATTGCACCTGAATTTGCGAGCTTCCATTCCAACTCTGAAACGAGAAGAACATTAGTAGTGCTTTGCATTAACTCTCACATTAGCCATTTATTATAATGTTCTCTTTGCGATTGGAAAGCAAAACCGCAATTTGACAATTTAGAGTGCGTTTTTCATTTTAGTTTGTTGATAGTGTAAAACATAGTTACATCATAAAGAATAGCGCCAGCAACTGGAATCAGCAGAATGTATGAACAAAAATTGTAAATAGCTGTCTCAAAGGCCATTGTGCAATTCCAAGTCACAGTTTTCCTCACTTTGGAACGAAAAGTGCAATATAGTTTTGCTGATGGACATGTGGAGGAGAATGTTACATCTAGCATGAGGTGGGAACAAGGCTGTGGCAAAGGGGATGGAGGGAGGAGGGAGGGGGGCAATAATACTATGGGGAGCCATGGTGGATTGACTCACCAACTATATCCCGCCTCTGTGAAATTTCAGCAACAGTGGGAATGGGTTTGGACAGTTCTCCTGCCACAAACAAGCGGGAAGCAAATTTAATCAAAGGCCCAATTAAGCGCAATTTTACCAGGCCACCAGCTGAATGGCAGACTTGGGGTGTGGTTTATTCAATAAACAAAGGGGATGTGAGCACTGAAGGCAGCACCTACACCCCAGTGGTTTTCTCAAAGGGCTTACCCTCCATCAACAGCAGTTTGAAATTTTCTTTGATTTACCTGCTGTCGGCTACAAGGTCCCAGCAGCGGACACCATTTCTAGCGGTGCTGCTGTGGTCCAGCTGACAGCTCCCAGCCAGGGTAACAAATGTCTTGAGCAGCACGGCGACACTGGGACGCCGCCCATTAAGTTGAGGGGAAAGTTCTGCTGGCTGGCCGTGCATGTTACTGACATGTGCTTCGAGCTCATATCGAAACCTCGACAGATTTGGAAAAATCCTGACTGTAATCCCCACCACAGTGATGTGAGTGACACTTATCTCCAAGGGGTATTATTGCATAGTTTTTATTTCATCTTGACAGGTGCGGTGCAACAGCCGGTACAACAGTTATACATAAACCTGACCTTTTCGTAAAACTATACGCCAGCTCATGTTTTGTCCCATTCTGTTTTATTCTGACTAAGAATAACAATTTCAAACGTCTTCAATCAAAATTAAAGTTTTGGTAAAAAATTTGGGGCACTTGTTAAAAAAGAACTAAACTCTTGAATATATTGGGCAAAAAGGGTTTAATGGAGGCAAAAGGTGTTTGCCTGCCAGCTGGAGAGCCAGCATGAGCCCACTGCATCAAACCTTGCTGAGGCACTTGGCAGGCCAGCAGTGGCCTTTCCTCAGGTTAATGTTCCACCAGTATCTCTATTGAATAGCAGCACCAATTGAGAGGCAGTAGCCTCTGCCCTTAGACCACCTCCTTGAGGCCAAGGATCGAGTTGAGACCAAGGCACAGATCTTTGCCGGCAGGAGGGTCTTTTCAGGGAGGGGGAGGGTCTTGGGTGGTCAGCAGTAAGGGCAGGGGTTGACCCTTATTGACCCCTCTCCTTCCCTCAATCTGGCCCTGTGCATTTGCACAAGGGAAGTTCCCCATCCCCGCCAGGGTAGTTTCCCCTCCTTCCCCTCCCCTCCCCAGGGGCTATCAAGCAAACACACACTTCTTGTCCACACACTTCTTGTCTAGCTCCCCATATGGAAAGTCCCTCTGCTTCATTAATACCAGTGGGATGAGGCCCTTAAGTGGGCATTAATTCTCCACTTGAGAGCCTCAATTGTTGACAGGGTTGGAAGGCTGCCCACAGGGTCCTCAGTTACCACTCTCCTGCCTGATTGAATGCTCTCCCCCACACCAAACTCACCCAGGAGAGCAATGGCATTAAATTCCACCCACTGCAATTATTAATCTCCCCAGATAATAAATGATGTAATTTACTTTTATTTATTCTTAGAATATCGCTGGCACTAGCAATATAGCGTTGATTGTCCATCCCAGTTACGCTGAAGGGATCAAGGAAGCAACCCCATTATGGAACTCAAGTCATCTGTGAGTCAGACTTTGTGGGGGCAACAGGCTTCCTTTAGTTAAAGGACATGTGGGAACCAGTTGGAATTTTACGACAATCTGGCAGCTTTTATGCAAATTTTTAGCAACATCCACCATGAAGACATGAAGAGTTGTCAAGAAAGGTCCATTCAAAGGCCATTACTATAATACTAAACAGTGGGTCATGGCTGAGCACTGCTATTCCCGTATAATGAGAGATATGTAAGAAACTACTCTGGCATGGCCGGAATTCAGCATGGGCAGCACTCCCACCCCACGCCAGTTGAGGCCCTCAAGTGGAGAGTTAATGCCCACTTAAGGGCACAAGTGATATCTCCAGTAAACTGTTCTGATATGCTTGACATGAAAATGCTGTAAACAAGGCTATTTTCATTTGGTCACCATAATGGTATTCCCTGGGCTAATTGTTTCTTGTGGCTACAAATAGGGGCTTGCATAACACAAGAGAGCCTCCAAAAATTACCTTCATTCAGAAATTTCTACTCAAAGAATCGTTAATGGCCACTCAGCTGACTCCACAAGGAGTCAGCGCTTTTAAAGAAGGGGAGTATGTGAGAAAATATATACTGTTTATCATATTTAATCAATGATACTAATGCACACATATTGCAGCTATTACTAGTACTTTGAATATTTTACCTTCTAATTTCAGATCAGGAGTTCCACACTCTAATCCAATGAACCTGGCCTTCATTTGGCCCTCAAAATACACAAAGATTGTTGGCAAATATTTGTCTGGATAGTTAGGAATGCAAATGTTTGCAATTGCCTTCATGAATTTTGTTTCCGGATACTTTTTAGCTAGTTGGCTCAACTGATGATTGATCAACATGCACATTGGTATGCTGTAGTAGTAAGAAAACGAAACAAATTTTCTAATTCAGTTTGTCTTAACTTTTGAAAATTTACGTAAACAAAGCTAAACAATGGGAGTAAATCTCCAGGGGAGCTCTACAGCTCGTCTCTCATAACGTCAGTGGAAGAACTGGGAAAATTATAGAATTGGTAAAGAC
Source organism: Scyliorhinus canicula (assembly GCF_902713615.1). Lineage (NCBI taxonomy): Eukaryota > Metazoa > Chordata > Chondrichthyes > Carcharhiniformes > Scyliorhinidae > Scyliorhinus > Scyliorhinus canicula. The sequence continues at coordinate 119,086,133 of NC_052148.1, read as the reverse complement.
AATGGAGAGAAACCCTATGGAAATTCACTCCCTCAAATTTTTGCAATTCTTATGGTAAAACAAAAGTGCTTAAAATTAATTAGAATTTTCCATAAAATATTGCCAGCATGTACCAAGTAACGAATATTACCACAATAACAAAAGAGTAGTTTAAAGAAGTTATATTTAAAATTACATACCTTTGCTTCCTCTAAAAATTTAGAAAATATTTGGTTCCATTATGTCTTTAGCACACATCTACTTATCCTCCCCAAGCTACATGTGCCAGAGCATGTCTGTGCACAATCTGTGCCAACACATGTGGCAGAGGCTTCAATAACCTTGGACTTCCCCTTGCAGTGCGGATCATATAGGCCTATCTCGCTCCTTAACGTAGACGCTAAGTTGCTGGCGAAGATCCTGGCTACCAGGATAGAGGATTGTGTGCCAGAGGTAATTCATGAAGATCAGACAGGATTTGTCAAGGGGCGGCAGCTCAACACGAATGTGCGGAGACTGCTCAATGTCATCATGATGCCGGCAGTGGAGGGGGAGGCGGAGATAGTGGTGGCGCTGGACGCAGAGAAAGCGTTTGATAGAGTTGAGTGGGGGTACCTGTGGGAGGTGCTGGAGAGGTTTGGATTTGGGGAGGGATTCATCAAATGGGCGAGGCTGCTTTACGCGGCGCCGATGGCGAGTGTAGTCACAAATGGAAGGAGATCGGAGTATTTTAGGCTTTATTGTGGGACCAGGCAGGGGTGTCCCCTGTCCCCCCTGCTCTTTGCACTGGCGATTGAACCGCTGGCCATGGCGTTGAGGGAGTCAGGGAAGTGGAGGGGTCTGGTGCGGGGTGGGGAGGAGCACCGGGTATCGCTGTATGCGGACGACCTGCTGTTATATGTGGCGGACCCAGAGGGGGGAATGCCGGGGGTGATGGAGCTGTTAGCGGAATTTGGGGGCTTCTCGGGCTATAAGCTAAACTTAGGAAAGAGCGAGGTATTTGTAGTGCACCCGGGAGATCAGGAGGAGGGAATTGGGACACCCCTTCAGGAGGGCAGTGAAGAGTTTCAGGTACCTGGGGGTGCAGGTGGCCAGGAGTTGGGGGGCTCTTCATAAGCTTAACTTCACCAGACTAGTGGAACAGATGGAGGAGGAATTTAAAAGGTGGGACATGGTGCCGCTATCGCTGGCGGGCAGAGTGCAATCCGTCAAAATGACGGTTCTCCCGAGGTTCTTGTTCCTCTTCCAGTGCTTGCCCATCTTTATCCCTAGGGCCTTTTTTAAAAGGGTGACCAGCAGTATCATGGGATTTGTTTGGGCGCATGGCACCCCGAGGGTGAAGAGGGTCTTCTTGGAGCGGAGTAGAGATGGGGGGGGGCTGGCGTTGCCCAACCTCTCGGGGTACTACTGGGCGGCCAACGTGTCGATGGTGCGTAAGTGGGTGATGGAGGGGGAGGGGGCAGCATGGAAACGGATGGAGAGAGCGTCCTGTGGGGATACAAGCCTGGGGGCCCTGGTAACGGCGCCGTGGCCGCTCCCTCCCACGAGGTATACCACAAGTCCGGTGGTGGCGGCTACCCTCAAGATTTGGGGGCAGTGGAGGCGACATAGGGGAGAGGTGGGGGGCTCGATGGAGGCTCCGTTAAGGGGGAACCATAGGTTCGTCCCGGGGAACATGGATGGGGGATTTCGGGGATGGTATAGAGCGGGCATTAGACAGCTGAGGGAGCTGTTTATCGACGGAAGGTTTGCGAGCCTGGGGGAGTTGGAGGAGAAATTTGGGCTCCCGCCGGGAAACATGTTTAGATATCTGCAGGTAAAGGCATTTGCTAGACGGCAGGTGGAGGGATTCCCTGCGCTCCCCGCGAGGGGGGTGTGTGACAGGGTGCTCTCGGGGGTCTGGGTCGGGGAGGGGAAGATCTCCAATATCTACAAGGTTATGCAGGAGGTGGAAGAGGCGTCAGTAGAGGAGCTGAAAACGAAGTGGGAGGGGGAACTGGGGGAACAGATCGAAGACGGGACATGGGCTGATGCCCTGGAGAGGGTAAATTCTTCCTCCTCGTGTGCGCGGCTTAGCCTCATTCAATTCAAGGTGCTGCATAGGGCCCACATGACTGGGACGAGGATGAGTGGGTTCTTTGGGGGTGAAGATAGGTGTGTCAGGTGCTCAGGGAGGCCAGCGAACCATGCCCATATGTTCTGGGCATGCCCGGCATTGGAGGAGTTCTGGAAGGGGGTGGCGAGGACGGTGTCAAGGGTGGTGGGATCCAGGGTCAAGCCAGGATGGGGACTCGCGATCTTTGGGGTTGGGGTAGAGCCGGGAGTGCAGGAGGCGAAAGAGGCCGGTGTGCTGGCCTTTGCGTCCCTAGTGGCCCGGCGAAGGATTTTGCTACAGTGGAAGGACGCGAGGCCCCCAAACGTGGAGACCTGGATCAATGACATGGCGGGCTTCATTAAGCTTGAGAAGGTTAAATTCGCCCTGAGAGGATCGGTGCAAGGATTCTTTAAACGGTGGCAACCTTTCCTCGACTTTCTGGCTCAACGATAGGGTACTGGGACAGTTGCAGCAGCAACCCGGGGGGGTGGGGGGGGGGGGGGACGTTGATTATGTTTGCTTATTGTATTTAAATTTGATTTATTTAATTTTAATTTATGGTTAAGTTCTCTTGTTGGGGGGGGGGAGGGTGGGGGGAGTGTAATACATGTGATGTTACGGTATGGGGGGAATTGTGGGTGTTATGGGGCTGTTAGTTGCATATTACTGCTTGTTGCTATACTTGTTGTTATATTTTTATATTTTCTGTAAAAAATTCCAATAAAAATTATTAAAAAAAAAAAAAAAATAACCTTGGACGTACACTCTGAAACCTCCTTCCTAAACCACTCCATTCCTCCATCTCACCCCCATTTTCAAATACTACTTCAAAGCCTACCTCGCCATTCTCTTGGCCACATCCCTAATGATTTTGCTATTTGCTTTCTGATTCTCTTTGTGATATTCAGTGACAAATGTGCTCCCTTGGAACATTTATTATCTTATAGGCAATATTTAAGTAAGCACAAGCTGTTTTTATCCATATTTATCTGCTGTAGTCCAAAGATGTTGGGCAGAGTTCTCCAAAACATTTCTAAGTGTGGTCTCCGACGTGAGACGAGGTGCGATTCCCACCGGGTGGATTGGCGTAATCCAGATAACAATCCACCCACACTTGGAAATTGTTTTGGAGCCGGGAAATTAGTGCCGTAGGACCTGAAGAAGATGTTAAGGCCAGATCCTCAGAGAATGGGGCGTCCCTTAAAATGGGCCCCTTGATCTCAGAATAACACTGCAGCCCCTCCCTCAATCGCTGGCAAGGCCTACCCCTCAATAGCTGGTATGTCCCCTCCCACCACCACCCCCTGGGCTCCTACCCAAGTGAGAGACATCCTTGAGAAGCCTCTTCACCAGAGGCTCACCATTCAGGCCTCTCCCACTTCAGGCTCTTCCCTCAGCCACCCAAGGCCTTGCCCTTGGTAGTGACACCCTGGCAGTGGCAACCTGGCATTGCCAGGGTGCCATGGGCAGAACTCAGACAGAGCATTTGGCCTTTCTAGGAAGCACTTCAGAACAATAAACAGCCTATTATAAAAACTCGGTTAGAAACAATACCTGCACTTTCTAGGAAACCCTTCAGAGTTAAAATGGACCATGAAGAGCTATAAAAACAAACAAACTGACCATCCTTTGAAATAGCCTGGACCTGTCAACCGAAAGGCTTGTAAAAGACCATGAACTTTACTGTAAACAATGCAGTTCAAGGCTTTTAGGATGCTCAGCAAGCCTAGAGGCTTGGAAAAGTTCAAAGGGAATGAAATTGAACATGAAGAAAATCACATCAGAGGGAAGATGTTTACCTTCACCTGACAGATTATTGATGTTACCATGCTGGGAGAGACAGCAAAGGTTTGAAGCTACAGAGGAAAGACTTTTAACATCACCTGATAGATCATTAAAATTGACATGCTGAAAGATAATTTAAAGGTCTTCAAGGCTACAGAGAAAAAATTAAACACACGACCCCCATCCCGAGAAAGACCCCCGATCTGAGTCCCTGCAGCCCTGCCCACAACCCCCCCAAACCTCGCATTGGCACCCTGGAGGTAAGTGTAGAGAGGGTACTCGCCCTGTTGCTCCCCTTCAGTCTCCCTGGTGCCTGGTCCCCACTTTTAGGGAGCAGTAGTGATTTGCATCTGCTGAATTCCAGTTGGAGAGGGGGGTGAGGGCTGCGCGGGAGTGGTGGTGAATACCGGGAGGCCACTGCCTTCAACTTTAATCAAGCTGATGAGATTAAAATGGATGCAAATGAATTGTGATCAGGTTCTCGCCCTTTCTGGGCAAGGTGCGATTCACCCCAGCTGGAGTGGGCCGGAAGAATGTGAAACTGATTTACACCCGACAATGCTCTACGTATTATTTGAAGAGCAGGAATGAGCAGGGCTGTGAGGAATAGATGGGGGAGTGACACTGTGCTAGCTCCTTCAGAGAGCTAGCACAGACAAAAGGGCTGAATAGCTTCCATCTACACTGTAACTGTTCTGTGGTTACGTTTGTCTTTCAAATTTAAGTTAGTCAGTGTTGTCCTCAGGTTGGTGACCAGCGTTCAGGTGCTTGGCACCTGAGAATAGCCTAACCACAAGATGGCGCTCTAAGCAGAAAGGTTCAATATAGTGGTCAAGCTTGCAGATTGAAATAAATCCAATAACATGAAAAAATAATATGCATAGGGGACTGTTTAAAAAAGAAAAGAGAGCTCAATTAAAAGAAATACAGAACATAGAATGTTATTTCAGGTTATATGGGCTTAATTAAGCATATGACAATAATCCAATGTTAACCATATTTAATATTAAGATCACTGTAAAACCATTATTGAAATAATTGAAATGAAAAACAGGATGGTTCTACTATGAGCAGATAATCAGTTCTGTCACATTACTCCCCAGATAGCAAAGTTGAAATTGCTACCAATAAATTTGAACTTCAGTTTTTATTCGATTGGGTCTAGGGTTTTTATCAGTATTTTGTGAATTATATTCAACATTTCTATCTATTTACAATTAGGTTTTAGGCAAATAAACCAAATTCCTTTTTAATTACAGAGGATTCAGATAATTTTACTGGTATTGTGAGATTTATTTTCATGATTCCATTTATTTTTCTGTAAAAATTGTAAATTAAAACCTTGTTTATAATCTCAAACATAATGGCCCAGAATTTGCTCCTGCGAGATATTGTACCTTATGTTATTACTTTGACTTGTTCCTGCAAACTTCAGGTCAAAACATATTTTTCCACAAATTTGCTGGAAGTGTGAGCTGATAACTGTGTCATGAGGGTAACAGAGCATCTGGGATATCAAGAGAAAATGCTGAAAATACTTAGCAGAATTCAATATTAAACCTGTGTTTCCATAGCTGCTGTTTGACCTGCTCAGTATTTCCTGCATTTTCTGTTTTTATTTCAGATTATCAGGATTTTTCTTTTCTATTAGAGCATTGGGACCTTGGTGAACAGTGGGGGAAATAATATTTAACAGTGAGATTGAAGGATTGAGAAATAAAAAGAGAAGGATTAAGAAAGGTTGAATAAGAGGGATTTCAAATCAGGTGTAGAAAATCTAAAGAGGAGGAAAGAAAGATTAGACTGAGAGAAAGAACAGAGATAGAAACGAAAAGTAAGAAAAGTTTTAAATTCAAAATTTCTGAAATCTTCATCAACCATTTACACCTGAAGGAATGATGCCTCACATTCCGTTGACTTTCTGGACAAGAGAGTTGATTGACAGTGATTGATCATTACCACATTGTTAGAAGGGCACTTAACTTTCTGTGGCAAGTTTATTGGATAATTAGTACACAAATGTGGCAACTTTATTTTTTAAAAATAAATTTAGAGTATCCAATTCATTTTTCCAATTAAGGGGGAATTTAGAATGGCCAATCCACCTAACATGCACATCTTTGGGTTGTGGGGGCGAAACCCACGCAAACACAGGGAGAATGTGCAAACTCCACACGGACAGTGAACCAGAGCCGGGATCGAACCTGGGACCTCGGGCCATGAGGCAGCAGTGCTACTCACTGCACCACCGTGCTGCCTTAAATGTGGCAACTTTATGAAAAGCATGGGAAAGTTAAGGATGAGATGCTGGTTTACAAAACTAACATTGAAACAGTGTAAATCGATTAGTAACCTAGAGGATTCCTTCCTTGCCATAAATTGTTGGCTAACTTGAAGATTAAAAATGGCATGTTCACAGGTCATTACTTTTTCATCAAAATCTGAACCTTTTAAACTCTGATGGTCTGTGAGCAGTCAGGCCACAAGATTACACAGCACCAAAAATATGGCATTGTTTTCACTATGAACCAAAATTTCACTCGGGAGTGCAGAGTCAGGAACAGTCCCAATTCCACAAACTTGACATAGGAGAAAGTGCCCTGGATCTTTGGATTTTCGTTCTCGGTGTGAATGGATTTTGGATCTGCCTACCCCAGAAACAGCGCAGAGGCAGCCACAGGGTCTTCCAGGAGCTGTGGTGGGCTGCTTAAAGGCTCTTCATTGTGCTCTGGGACATCATCCCAGCTACAGAAAAAACAGTAAAACAAAAAACAGCCCTCACCCTCACAAATGGCTCATGGCTACCAATATCTTCCATGCCAACCTATGCCCTCTATCCACTCCATGGATCCTCAAATATTCCATGCCAACATATGCCCTTCTACCCATCCTCAAGACTCTTTCTAGCATTTATGCCAGCTTAATGAAAACCTCGCCAACCCATGACCATCCATTCACCCCATGGCCCTTATAACCATTATGTCGATGTTGCCAATTCATTTCAACCCGTGACCCCAAACCACCGCTCTTTCCCCTTACTTCCTCGATGCCAACTCATCCATTACCCATGAAATAAATAAACTGCTAAGTGCCAGATTTCACTGTTTTAAAATATACAGTAACTTTTCATAAATATCCATTCAATGCATTTTAAATTCCTTCAAACCCTTAATCACTTGTAAAATACACATTTCATCCAAGTACTTAATGTCTTTTGAAAACAAACATTTGTATTCATAGCCTCACATCAAATACTTGGAACTGTTAAGTTCAACTGCAGATGGGCGGCACGTGGCACATTTCTGCCTGCGGCGCTGAGGATCTGGGTTCGAATCCTGGCCCTGGGTCACTGTCCATGTGGAGTTTGCACATTCTCCCCGTGTTTGCGTGGGTTTCACCCCCACAACCCAAAGATGTGCAGGGTAAATGGATTGGCCACGCTAAATTGCCCCTTAATTGGAAAACAATAATAATTGGGTACTCTAAAAAAATTTTAAAAAGTTAAACTGCAGATTTACAAGCCACCCTTTGTGTAACAATAGGTTGTCAAATCAGTCATGCAGCACTAATCCTATATTGATGACCCTCAGAATGATGTCAACTGACAGCTAGTGAAATTGCAAGTGCAACCAGAAGGCTTGGGATTTTGGAGTTTGACAGTTCCACTCATCTTATTCACTTTTATCACACATTCATGTCTATTTGGAACAAACCAATCTTTCCCAAAGAGGTATCTTGTCTGTCTAAAGGGTCCTTAATTCTCCAAAAGGGTACTGTATCATTCCAAATAACTTCAATAACTTTAGACTTTTCCTTAAATGTCTAAAGCCTGTCAGTCATGTTTTGGAAATCCTGGTTAAGAAAGTAGCATCTGTTTGAAGGCTTCTGCACTTTTACATGTGCAGCTGTCTCTCTAAACCACATGCGAGCTACAGCCTGCCTCGATTCACCCCCCACCCCATGAAGAAAAATTGTAGATGTGGAATTTGAGGCTGGGACTTCTAGAATCAGTGTTTCAGCTCCATTTTGGCTAAGGCATGGATTTCTTTTAGTTTTAAAATTGAAGGCAGAGGTTAAAAATTGGCTTCCAGTATATTTCTTGTGATTTAAAAATCGATTAGATGGTCGAGGATTCTTGTTTTAAAGGTTTCCTGCGGAGAAGATATGTCTTTTAAAAAATGGCTCCATTACCACAAAGGGAGCCCACCGTAACCTGGTCAGCCCAGGGGGAAAAAATTGACGCTTATCGCAGAGCCATCTTTGAAGGAAAAAATATAAAGAGGTACTCTCCTGTTACGAAAAATGGCCTTGGATAGTAAATTAAAAATACCAGACCAATTTAGGAAAGACGAGGGCCAAACCAGACCCAGAATTCGGCATCTTGGAGAAGAGAATTTTTAGATGACAGGAGTATGTCAGGATTAAGTCAGAAATCAGAAAAGTACACACCAATACACTTTTCTACTTGTTTGATGTATTTGCAGAATAAGTAATCCTAATGCAAGACACCGATGAATCCTTAATCTGCTTTGGGGAAACATTACAAGCTTTTAACAAATATTTTAATCTTCAAGTTGTGGAGCATACAGAGCTTAAAAAGAGTGACAGAAATCCTTCAGTAAATCTACAAAAGGGTAGAAGGCATACTTAAGCAAACAACATGGGGGTTCCAAAGAGGTAACAAAATTTAAACAAAAGCCAAAATATATGAACCCAGCAAAAGGAAAATGAAAGAAGGTTCGAAAATGTTTGTATCAAAATGAATTGGAAGATTTGAAATACAAAATTAAAGCTGAGTACCTTTGAAAAGGCTTGATAAATTAAAGTGTTCATTGAACCAAATTGTTTGAGATGGGGCAGCATGGTAGCACAGTGGGTAGCCAGGGTCCCAGGTTCAATTCTCGGCTTGGGCCACTATCTGGGAGTTGTCTGCATGTTCTCTCCGTGTCTGCATGGGTTTCCCCCAGTTTTCTCCCACCAGTTCCGAAAGACGTGCTGTTAGGTGAATTGGACATTCTGAATTCTCCCTCTGTTTACCCAAACAGGTGCTGAAGTGGGGTGACTAGGGGATTTTCACAGTAACTTCATTGCAGTGTTAATGTAAGCCTACTTGTGACAATAATAAAGATTATTACCATATGAACAAACACATTTCTGAGGCATCGCAAAGGTACCAGGAGGAAATAACAACTCTAAATTTCATTATTGGGAAAATGAAGCAGGAGTTGAGAAAACTCCACTCGGAATACAGTCAGGCACAACAGCAGCCAGAAAATGCACTTAAGGATGTTGCAGCTTTGAAAGACTCTTTGAAGAATCAATATGTAGCCCTAGAAAAAGATGAGGAGTTAAAACGAAGTTTAATACTAATTCAGAAAAAGCTGCATTGGAACTAACAGTAGTAACAAAACAATGCTCTGAAGTGCAGCATGAGGTGGCAAGTGATCAACAAGAAAATACACAGTTGAAAGAATCACCCTTCAAGATCAAATGCAAATGGAGTAGCTTGAAGATATGGAGATTGTCTTGAACAGCAGAATGAAAGGACCAGCAGAAGAAACTTGAGGAGATGTTAAGTTACCAAATATCTCAAGACAAAGCAATTTAGTTTCACAAAGAAAAGGAAATCACATTATGTGAGCCCGGGAGTGTTTGCGTTTTCGCGAGTTCCGGCTCTGCTCATCTTTTAATTCCTCATTTCAACTTAGTGCACATTTCAGACTTGCTTTTCCTTGGGCTACATGGCTTGCGCTATATCCCTAGAAGTTCTTGATAATTTTTTTTTCACAAGAAATAACCAAGATAAAATGTAAAATACTTCATGGTAGTGGGAGTGGGTTGGGGTGGGGCCCAGTTTATAGTGGTGCAGTTGCTGCTGAGTGGACTCACCTTGGCAGTGCCGTGCGCAGCAGGATGATGGCTACCATCAAAGATGCTGTCTTGTCTGAGCATTTTGGCTCTGCAGTGCAGGTCATTAGCGCTCACTCCGAGGGACAGCAGGATACCTTTAGAAGAGCTGTGAAGGTACATGACAGGTTTTTTGCAAGTCCCCACAGTGCCCTAGGTCGCCCATGTCTAACAGTTCATCAACTAGTGAATGTCCTGGTCTCTGGGGGTATGTCGTTGTTTCCCTGTGGAGGACGTTTTGGAGCTGTATTTGCCTCAGTTAATTTCCTTTTGGTAGTTAGAACCTCTCCCTGAGTTCCTCCAGCGTCGCTATTCTGTCATCTGCGTGCATGTCTCTACCAGCCAGTGTCCCCTCGTCCTGTCTCCAACCTTTGAAGGGGCAGCCATTGTTTCAGGCGTAAACCTCCAGTTGTTACAGATGGGAGCCATGGTGGACATTTCGGTTAAGCCAAAGTGCTATATCATCTGATACTACATTCAGAGTGTGGCTACCACCACAGGGCTTCTTGAGTACATGGTAGGAGGGGATGAGTGTGTGATTGTGACTAGGGCTCGGAGAGATGTCCCTGTGCAGGAGAACTCTCCTCCATCCTCACCCATTCTGCTCCTGGTTCCTTCACTCATCCCCTCACTCTTTCTGCTGTGGGTACCCAGTGGTGGTAAGTTTGGGAGACCAGACTTCCCATGCTTCCTCTCCTTTGTAGGACCCTTTTTTGAGTCCTCGGGCCCTCCCCAACCCCCAACACAAATGCCATGATTAGTTTGTCGAGTGTGTTGAAGAAGGCCTTGGGGATGTAGATCAGGAGGAATCTGAACAGGAAGGGGAACCTGGGCAGTACATTTTGCTCATCTGCACCGGCTCCGCCAATGAGAGTGGGAGTGTCCCCACCTCTACAGGTCCTTTTGACTTCCTCCACCGGATTTGTCAGGTTCCATTTGTGGATTCATGACCAGTCATGGGCTATTTGGAACCCCAGGTAGCGGAATTTGGTTTGGGCTTGTTTAAACGGTAATCCCTCCAGATCTGTCCCTCTGCCTTGACGGTTCACTGGGAAGATTTCACTTTTGCTCAGCTTACGTTTGTAGCCCAAGAAGGCTCCGAGTTCCTTCAGGAACTTCATTTTCACTCCCATGCTTTCTTGGGGGTTTGAGACGTAGAGGAGCAGGTAATCTGGATGGACTGAAATTCTATGATCTCTGTTCCCCCCTCTAGATACCTCTCCAGCCCTTTGTCATTCTGAGGGTGGTTGCTAGTAGCTCGATTGCCAGAGGGAAGAGCAGCAGGGATAGTGAGCACCCTGCCTCATGCCTCTGTGCAGCTAGAAATATTTTGAGCTTGTGGTGTTAGTCTGTACGCTCGACATGGGGGTGTTGTACAGTAGTTTTACCAGGAGCTGAATGCTGGCCCAAGCCCAAACTGTTCCAGTACTTTATGAGGTATGTCCACTCTACTCTGTCGAAGGCATTTTTGCGTCCAGGGAGATGATCACTTCTGATGTTCTCTCTTTGGAAGAGGTCATTATCACATTCAGCAGGCGCCTGATGTTCGATGTTAGCTGCCTGCCCTTGACAAAGCCAGGATGGTCCTCTGTGGCCATCTCTGGCACACAAATCTCCAGCCACTTCGCCAGGGTTTTGCCAGGATTTTTGCATCTAACTCGAGTAGCAGGATGAGCCTGTAGGACCCGTACTCAGTCGAATCTTTGTCTTTTTTAGGTGTCAATAATGTTGAGGCTTGTGCTAGTGTTGGCGGCAGGGAGCCCCTTACCAGCGAGTCTGCGAATTATATGGAATCATTTTGTTTCTGCCCTGGGGTTTAGTTGTGTTATATGGTATGTATGTACTTCCCATTGGATCTGAGGTCTCCGTGTATTATATTTTGTTTTTGCAAGGGTGGATATGAAACATCCATCCTTGGCTCCTGCATGGGTGCAGATGCGTCTGTTTATCAGAAAAAGGAGACTATGATAGGTTGCTAGTGCCATTGGTGCTTCAGGAATTCAGGATGATGTGCGTTTGTGTGCGCCCTATCATGATGCAGGGAGTTTATCCTGAATATTTGTGATGATTGCGGGCTTGTGTGGCGTATAAGGGTGTGGACCATCTGCCATTTTGTCATGTTTTCATGCTCCTAGCTTGTTTCTCCCTCTGGCTCTGGTGGGGCGATATGGGAATCTAATTTTATTTAATGCTTGTATTGAACAAGTTGCGATGTCGCTCTCCTGTTCCATTTTGTACTCATATAGGTCAAGCCATTCTTGTTTTCTCTCTCCTTACTGATGGAGATGCATTATTTTGTAACTTCATTGCTTTATTGTCTGAAGTGTAAAATCTCAATAAATATAATAATAACCTTACTTTAAACAGACATGGAAAATCTGGTGAAAGACCTTCACATGTTGCAAAGGTCCTTCAGGTTAAAGCTTGTTTCTTTGGAAAATCGCAAAGTGAAGCTAAATAAATTTAGCTCTAAAGGAACTGAAGAACCAGGAGGCAGAGAAGACTCAACAATGTTCTATAATCCAAGAGGTATAAGGGAGAGGCTACAAAGCTGAGGAAAATGGTTAGAAAAAACATTACATTTCCAAAGACAGGTGTGAAGAGATGAATATTATGAACCTAGAATGGCAAGAGCAAGCAGAATGTTTCACAAAAGAGCTTGAAGGATCTCAGAAACAATTGTCCACAGGGATCAGTGCTGGTGCACAGGGATCAGAGAAATAATTGCTAATTCGTCAGAACAGTTGATTGAAAGCAGAATTAACAAACAAAATTTCTTGAGCTTCGGACAATCTGAACAACATAGAGGTTGAGATACATGATATGGAAGAGCAAATCCAGATATCAAATGCAGATATTCTACGAAACAGATTGACGACTGAAGAGTGATTTGCAATAGTCTAAGGAGCAGTCAGTGACCATGAAAGAAAGATTCCAAGCAGAATTGAATGCTGAGCTAAGGTTGTTAAGCTTGTATGAGGGTTTCATGGATAACTCTGAAACAAAGACAATTGATCTCACCATAGTAGGTGCTGAAAACAAATTGGGAAACAAGAGAGTAAACAAATATTTGGCTATGATTGCCAAACAAGTGGAAATGAAGGGTCCATTTTTGAAACATCAACTTCCAACAAGAACATGGTGGATCCCATGGAAAAAGAAAATCTGAGTTTAGTCTAGGAATGAATGGAGTGAACACTCCCTTCAGAAGGAACAGGATACACCCAGGGGGCTGAATAATCAGGCGGAATGGACAGCTCGCACCACCGGAAACAAAAGTTCGTATGGTGTTGGTATGCTCCATGCCAGCCTGCCCCACACCTGGAAAGTGCTGTGGATGGGCTAAATAAGGGTCAAGTGGGACTTATGCCCCTCACTGGAAAAAAGTTCCTGACCTCTGGAGCTGCCAGCCAACCAGATTGACCAGCAGCTCCATCAGTCACAACAGCACCAAATGTATGTCAGTATCCCTGCCAGGACTGCAGGGAAAGGAAGGAAATCCATGGATTTCCGGAGCAGGTAAATCCGGGATCTTGGACAGGGAGGGTTTGGCAGGCCAGGGAAGGGAAGAGGTGCATTTTAAGGCTGCAGACAGGTAGGGAGGAGAGGGGATTAGATCTCAGGGGAGTGACCCCCTAATTGGCAAAGGGCAGCTCCTGAGGATCGAATTTTGTTAAAATATTAGGCTGTCCACACCAAATGGTTTATGACATAGGTGGTGCATTATTCGCTTGATAACAAGCCTATTTGACCCTTTATTATGTTTAAATATGGTGGGCACCTGACCAGCAGTTGTATTATGGAGGTGACCTCGGCAGGGATTGGGAAGGTTGTGGGGTGGGCACTGATAGATTATTGATTTATTGATTCATTGATTTATTCATGTTTTTAGGTTCTAATTGAATGCATAGCTAAAGAGTAAAATTATTCCAAATGCCATGACTGTGAAAAGTCAGTCATTGTTTCGGATAATTAATTAACTGTTGAACTCTAGTGTCTTGTCTATAGAAACGTAGACATTGTTTTGACAAATATTTCATATAATGAATAGACTATTGTATTTTAGTGCATTTAGCAACAAGAATGCATTAACTAATTAGTTACAGCAAGGTCTATGGCCAGCAGTGGCGTGAGAAACCTATTCTCATGATGCATATGTAGACACTGAATTAATCCTGATGGACACCAATCAATTTTAATTAATGGCTAATGTTTGATTAATAAATCATCTTCTAAGTAACAGAAATCTATTTGAACAAATCAGGAGGTCTCAGCTGACAATTAGAAACCAAAGAGAGTAAATGAGGGATTAGACCATTGATAAGGATTCCCTTAAAGTAAGAACTCGTGGCCGAGGTCGGCCTCCTGAGTTCCTGCCTTCCTGAATTCTTGAATCAACCTATTTGTTTATTTTAAAAGCGATTTCTTTTTTTTCTTTCTTTTTTTTATAAATTTAGATTACCCAATTATTTTTTACAATTAAGGGGCAATTTAGTGTGGCCAATCCACCTAACCTGCACATTTTTGGGTTGTGGGGGCGAAACCCATGCAGACACGGGGAGAATGTGCAAACTCCACACGGACAGTGACCCAGAGCCGGGATCGAACCCGGGACCTCAGCGCCGTGAGGCAGCTGTGCTAAGCATTAGGCCACCGTGCTGCCCAAAAGTGATTTCTTTATGCTTTTACTTTTAATGATTTCCTTTGTCATGTATTTGACCAACCCATGTATTGTTTGATATTTTGTTTCTAAGTTTTGATTTAGTTTGTATGCAAGTGTAATAAAGTTGGATTTTCGACACCTCCAATCAAGCAGACAATCGAGTCTTATCAGAAGGTAAAACATGAGTTTCTACAGGCACCCAACATATTTGCCGTATCCCCTTGCCCAAATCACGACCGGCAGCTGCACATAAAATAGAGCCTGTGGTGTCCAAACAAAATAGGTGGGTTGTCGATAAAGAGTAATGCAACTTAAGGAGCGCAAAAAGTGAATCAAATGTTAATAGCTAAGTTCCGGACACACAGGGTACAACAACTCAATACCAAATCCAAAGCAACAGAGACAACAATTCCTCTAAAAATTTCCGAATGATATCTGGAAAAATTGACAAGCCTCCAGACCATCTGAATTTAGAAAGTCATGGATTTGAGACGGTGTTGGATGGGGTGTGGGTGGATGGGGAGGGGGGTGTGCAGTTGGAGGGGTAGCATGGAAGTAAAAAAGTAAAAAAGTATTATATGGTAAATATATTTGTGTAAGGACTTGGAGAAAGATGTAGTATAAGGGTGTTTGACAGGGCACGGGGTTAATGTGCAACTGGGGAAACATAATGTTGTAGAGAGTCACATGATAATGGACTGTGCTGTCGAGTCTGGAAGAAGCCAGCATGGAGGCAGCACAGATGCATGGCTGAACCTTGGAGATATACATGGTTATGAGTTACCAATAAACAGTTTATGTTCAACCATACAAGCCTCCAGACCTCTTAGTGAAACACCAAATAACCCTTACCACACAGAACATTCTGTCCAGTCTCAGGTTTTATACATTGGCCTGACTTCTGGAAACTTCCAGATTGTTAGCAAATATTACTTTACATTCACCACCAAAACAATTATTTTTGTCCCCTCAGTAATATTCCACAATTTAGCACTTTACAATAATACTGGTTAATTTACCTTAGTGAACACGAATATTCTTCTAACATGTGACAGTAATGTATAATATTTGATGCAGTATGTTATGGTCTGAAGAATTAATTATATTACTGTTGCACGTTGAAAGATTGAAGTTAATAACATAACAACAAAAATGCTTACATCTGTTAAACTGATTAACTACATACCCAGGTCTATAAAGGTGAAGTATGACCCATATTTCGTCTCCTGCATAAGTAATTTGCTTTACGTACTCATCTCCTTGGAGTTCAGTCAACTCACCAAATTTACTTTTCCTTTGTAGGGCCTGCCACTCTGCCAGACGCTTTCGCCTAAAACACAAACATGAGCCATTTTCAGTGTGGCACTGCTCTGCTTAAAATGTTTCTTTCAAAGAAGCCTCTGAATCCACATCTGTATACCTATCAATTCAAAACATAGGATCATATAATTTACAGTGCAGAAGGAGGCCATTCAGCCCATCGAGTCTGCACCAACCCACTGAAGGAGCACCCCTCTTAAGCCCATGCCTCCACCCTATCCCCGTAACCCAGTAATCCCACCTAACCTTTTCGACACCGATGGGCAATTTAGCATGGCCAATCCACCTAATCTGCACATCTTTGGACTGTGGGAAGAAATGGAATCCAGAGAAAACCCATGCAGACACGGGGAGAACGTGCAAACTCCACACAGCCAGGCACCTGAGGCCGGAATTGAACCTGGGTGTCTGGAGCTGTGAGGCAGTAGTGCTAACCACCATGCCACCTTGTCGCCCCATTATTCTTTAGAATCATACATTTTTTTGGCCCTCTGCGATTCTGCAGTGCTATCTCCAAATCAAAACCATTTGCTGTAATTCCAATTTCTCTTCTCTTTCACCAGATCTTCATATCTTTAATTTTTAAGGGTCTGAATATTTGGGGTTCCACTGTGCTGAGATAAGTGTAATGAAGTGTTCATTGCAAGGGTCCTTCCTGCTGATTCCCTAATTTCCTATTTCTTTTACTTTATGGTTATCATTTTGATCTATGGCTATTTAATGGACATATACCTTTAAGTCAAGAAGAGGAAGTGAGGAACTCAAAAGTTGCACAATGGTTAACTGTGCCATGGAGGTTTAGCTTCTGAACAGAAAAACTCAAGTCTTTTTGGCCCCAGAGAGATCGGAGGGATTTAATTTGATTGGTTGGCTGGTGACCAATAATCTGGCCAAAGGATGTATTCTGCCCAGCAACAGGTGCTGGGTGATTGGGTCCTACATGAGTGGGATGGTTTCCAGAGAACCAAGGAAGGGACAGTCGGATCCTGGATGCTAAGAGGGGCAGCTGTGAGTGTCTATATATCTGCCTATTGCTGATTTATGACACTGCAGAAATTTTATTGAGACCTGGACGAATCAAGAGTGAAAACCATTACAGACTGAAAGCAAAAACCTCAAACTGAAAGCCTAGACTGAAGAAAAATGTACCGGAAGCCAACCATCTGAAACAAAGACCCTTATCGTTTAACTTTCATCATTATTTTTACACCCCTCTTTCCCCTCTGTGTTTGTTTGTCTGTCTTTTGTTTGTGTGTGCATGTGTAGAAGGTGGAGGCAAGTTAAAGAGGGGGGAGGGGGTGTTTAGGAATTAGATAATAGATAACTAGTTGTATTTGCTACATATTTAATTGTAGCTGTTGTTGTTAATAAAATCAATTGTTTTTAAATTTACAAACCTGGTGACTGCAGTTATTCGGCAGCTAAAGACAAATAGATCTGGGATTGACACTCAGGAGGCTGAGAAGCTGCAGCTGCATATACACACTGCACCTCCACACACACCATCCCAGCCAACAAGATGGCAGCAAGACGAATATTTGAGATGCTGCCGGATGCCATGGAGGAGAGGTAGATGACCCTATACTCCGGAGTGGGAAGGAGGTTGCCAGGCACCGCCGTTTGCCGGGCCTGGACGCAGGTGGCAGAGGCCATCAGCACCATGGGCAACACCAGCAGGACTGGCCAGCAGTGCTGAAAGAAATTGCACAACCATCTCAGGGCGGACAGGGTGAGTAGCCAGCACTGTGCCCTTAGCACCAATCCCTGCCCGCACAGCCATAATCCCACCCCCTCCGCCCGGAAGGTGGCCGAACCCACACCCTGCACCACCCTGCACCACATGCCGGTGCCCATGGCGGCTGCTAGGGCTGGGTGCCCTGGCCACCAAAGCCACCAGCTGCCTACCTCCTGGGCTGCATGCATCGGAGTGTCCAACACTGTGTGTTTTCTGTTTCCACACCCCCCCCCCCCCCCCCCCCCCATGGGAGAGGACACTCGCCAGAGCAGATGTCGGCATAGGGTGAGGAAGTGAGACCACGCTGAGTTGCGGTTCCCCATGGCACGTGTGTCACTCCCACTACCATTCAACCATCACACATACATCTACACCGCCCTCACACCCCCTCTCCACCACCACCACTGCCCCTACACTCTCCCTCCACCCCCCTCATTACCACCACTCCCCCACCGCGGCTTGTGATGCAATCATGTAGCACAGACCCAAAGGGAGGTGGTCCATGCCCAGAGGGAGATGGTGCAGTCACTGGCTGATATATCACAGACCCAGTCAGAGACAGTGTCCTCCCCTGACTCGAGCTCCTGGATGTCTTGGGATATGAGTCGGGTACTGTCTCCAACACCGTCCACCATCCCAGAGACACTCACCTCGGTTGGGCACTTTAGTGAAGAGGCTCCTTGGACACTATCTGGTGCACACCACACACATGCTCTGAAACTCAGGTGGAGGTAAGAACTCCCAAGGGGGCGGACGGCCTGAGGGTGGGCCGACCCCAGGGACTAGCCGCCGTTCAAATGGGTTTCAGGCTTCTAGAACAGACGGTTCCATCAATTGTGGAGATGCAGTCGCAGAGCCAAGGACTACACGAGGGGTTGTCCGCGAGCATCCAGTACCTACGGCCGCAGTTGGAGGAGTCCAACCACATCAAGGAGCACAAGGTGGTGCCGACCATGCGTGTCACCCAGGCCAACACCTCACAGGTGGCGTCCGCAGTGGAGGCATTGAGGGCGAAGGTATCGGCACAGATCAGCATGTCCAAGGCCTGGGGAAATCTGTGCAGGCAGTGGCCAAGGCCCAGGACAGCTGCCCTATCACAGGCAGCCATGTACCAGAGCCACCTGGACATTGCAGCGACACTCCAGAGTGACACTGCCCATAGCTGAAAACATTGGCAGCATTGCCCAGGCGCTGGCCAACCTGTTACAGACCCAAAGGGAGGTGGCCCTGTCCCAGAGGGAGATGGCACAATCACTGGCTGATGTGGCACAGACCCAGTTATAGATGGTCCACTCCCTGTGCTCCATAGCCGCAAGCATGTAGACCCTGGTCGAGACCAGAGTGGGCCTCCAGGACTGGCAGCGCCAGGTGACAGGGGAACCTCAGGGATTAGCTCCACTTGCACTCCCATTCCATGGAGTAGCCCGGAGGCCATCACGCACCCCAAGGGAGCAAGAGGTAATGGGCTTGTGCGGGTGATTTGTGCAGGGAATGTATGATAATAATAATGATATTCTTTATTGTCACAAGTAGGCCTACATTAACACTGCAATGAAGTTGAGGTCATATGGTGGCGCAGTGGTTAGCACTGCTGCCTATGGCGCTGCAGACCCAGGTTCGATCCCGGCCCTGGTTTATTGTCCGTGTGGAATTTGCACATTCTCCCCGTGTCTGCGTGCGCTTCACCCCCACAACCCAAAGATATGCAGGGTAGGTAGACTGGACACACTAAATTGCCCCTTAATTATAGAACATATAGAACATAGAAAAATACAGCACAGAACAGGCCCTTCAGGTTCTGCTGAACCTTTGTCCTAGATTAATCATAGTTTATCATAGAATTTACAGTGCAGAATTGGGTACTCTAAATTTATTTTTTAAAAACACTGCAATGAAGTTACTGTGAAAAACCCCTAGTTGCCACATTCCGGGTACACGGAGGGAGAATTCAGAATGTCCAAATTACCTAACAGCACATCTTTCGGGACTTTTGGGAGGAAACCGGAGCACCCGGAGGGAAACTACGCAGACACAGGGAGAACGTGCAGACTCCCCACAGACAGTGACCAAGCTGGGAATCGAACCTGGGCCCCTGTGAAGCAACAGTGCTACCCACTGTTCTACCATGTGCTGGAACACGGCAGCATCTCGGACTCCAACCCCCCCTCCCCCCCTCTCCTGCCCTGGTGCATCACATGGGCACCAGGCAGACCAGGGCGGCACCGCGCCACCTGGATCCCCAGCATCAGCCGGGCCCATCCAGGCCTGATCGCCCCAGAAGACAGGTGCCAAGGGGAATTCAGGTCACAGGGCGGGAATCACAGCGGGCCACCCCACTCCTGATTCACCACTTTGGGATCCACCAAACATAGCGTTAGAGTCCGTATGGCCAGAAAAGTAGACACCAGGTAAGTTGCATGGGTGCAGGGCACAGTATAGTGTTAGAGGCTAGGGCACAAACATGTATATATCTGTTCACATTAAACTACTGTGCACAACTTTACAACCTGCTTTGGTGTTCTGTGGGAAGGGTGTGGGGGATGGGCTGGTCTGAGCCAGCTGCAGAAGGGGTGCAGGGGCTGGGGGCAGAGGATGGGTGGACGTTGTGGGTGCGATTGGCTCGGGGATGCACCTGAGCCAGCGCTCACCGCTCCAGTGTCCCACTCTCATCCCCCTCCTCCTCCTCCCGCCTCCACTACCCCATGGTTTCGATGGGACCATGTGATGGAATGGCCAGCTCATCTGCAGGGATCATCCAAGTGGACGGTGGAAAGTGCCACCGTTTCAGGAGTCAGACGTTGTCCAACAATGCGGAGCACGAGAGCTCATTGCAAAGCAGTTGTCATCATCTTTCAATTTAATAGACCAGACACGCTGTTACGGCCAACCCAGGGTCCCCATCCTGTAGTGAGGCAGGTAGGAAGCACAGAGGGCTTTGCAAGCAGGGCGGGGGGGGGGGGGGGGGGGGGGGGGGGGGGGGGGGGGGGGGGGGGGGGGGGGGTGGAGGGTCGGTCGGCGAGGGTGGGATGTGATGTCTTTGCCCCTGGCCAGTCCCCACCTAGTCGGTGAACCTGGAGGCTGTGAGAGCGTCCCGTGCACACCGGCCCAGGCGCACACATTGTGCAGCCTCCCGTGCCTGCCTGGATCCCATGCTCTCCCATTCTCGCCCTCCCATGCATCCTCCTCGTCGGACGAGGACTGGCGTACATCCTCCTCCTCCAGCACGTTGCTCCTCTGCTGCGCGATGTTGAGGAGGACACAGCAGGCCACCATGATGTGGAAGACCCTCCCAGCGTTATCCTGGAGGGACCCTCCAGAGCGGTCCAGGCACGTCCATGGGCGTCGTTGTAGTGGAACTCTGTGTCAATCTGTGGCCTTTGGATAGGCATCATCAGTCACGACTGCAGTGGATGACCCCTGGTCTGAGTGGGTGGGTGGGGCCTCGAAGAGACCAGGAACCGTCAAGTGCGCCAGGATGAAGGCATCGTGTACACTGCCTGCGTACTGGGCGCAAACGTATATGATGTGCATCTGATGGTCACACGCCAGCTGCATGTCCATCGCGTGGAACTACTTTCGGTTTGTGAAGGGATGTCTGTCATCTGCTGCTCCTGGGGCGACATGCACCCTGTTGATCACCCCCTGGACCTGGGGCATTTGCTGATGGCGGTGAATCCCTGTGCCCCCGGGGCATCCTGGTGAGCTTGGTCATGTATTGTGCTGACTGAGCATATAAGGCCTGCATGACAGCGCTGATGCACCTGTGCACTGAGATCTGTGAGAGGCCAGAGAGGTCCCCACTCGGCACCAGGAAGGACCCCATGGCAAAGAAGTTCAGGGTGTACGTCACCTTAACGGCCACCGAGAGAGGGTGTCCTCCTTCATTCACCCACAGTGCCAGGTGCACCATAATCAGGCAGATGTGTCGCCAGTGCCTTTGACAGCAGGTGCTCGAATGACAGGCGTACCTCTTCTTTCTCTCTCTCATCAGCCACGGCACCTTTTTCTCGATTTTTAAAAGCACAAGTGAGCCTCGCCGTCAGGAATTCTCCACAGTGGAGGCGAAGGATCATGGAGGCTCTGGAGAATACCGGGACAGGCCCGCTAATAATGTGCAAACGTTTGCTGTACGTGCAAAGTGGAATGCATTGACGCCATTGTCGAGGCAACGGAGAATTGTGATTTGGCGTGAACCCGGCACCCGCCACGATTTTGGCCCAATCACGTTTCATGATTCCAGCGCCCCAAGACTTTGGATATTTTCAAAGAATTGTTTGTTAATTTCAATTGTGTGGCGGCTCCGTGTCAAGTGGGGCTGGAATTGACCGCACACTAGTCCAGGGTGTCATAGCATCATCCATGCAAGCTTAATACCACAACCTCTGATCCAAATGCGTGTGATGGAGTTATTTCTTTGCAGGGGGCAATCTTCAAGTGCTTGCAAGAGCTTTTCAGCAGTGCCCAGCATAAAGTGTTCTTGTAAGGTGGAGTAATGCATAAGCTGTTTCATCATAGACTCTTGAGCTTATTTATTGGCCAAAGAAAATGTACATGAAGATTTTTAGCTCTTAAAGGTAGTTTTCAGTCCCAACAGAGGCAATCAATCTCCTTTGAACTCAAGTTGCTTAGGGTTCCTTCTAAGGCTTTACTGTGCAGAATTTGGGCAGCACAAGAATTCCCCTCAATCCACTCCACGTGATATTGCAGATTGAGGGGAAGAATTGTCTTTTCTTCCCCTGCTGGAAAATGGTTTCTAGTAAGAAATGGGGTGGAGAGGTTGGGAACGAATATTTGTAGCTGCCCACTCCCTTATACAATGCTGTCCCTGTTTGAGACAGGCAGAGAGAGACCCATTCCTTACAAGGACCCATGGAATCACAGATCCCAGACCAGGACTCAACAGGATCATATCCTTATGCTTACTGTCGTATTTCCTCAGCATTCCCCATATACTTACGCAGCAGAGCAAATTAACCAATGTTACATCAATTATTATTGTATATTCAGTTTACTTAGAAACATAGAAAATAGTCATTTTCTCTTCAGTCAGTTTTTATGTTTCCTGCAAATTTACTCTCATACTCCTCTTTAATCAATCCCTTAGTCCTCTTTTACTGAATTTTAAACTGCTCCCAATCCTCAGGTCTATTGTTTTTCTGGCCAATTTGCATGTCTCGTCCTTGGATCTAATACTATGTCTAATTTCCCTGCTATGCCATGGTTTGGCCACCTTTCCTGTTTTAATTTTATGTCAGACAGGAATAAAAATTGTTGCAGTTCACACATGCTCTCTTTGAATATTTGCCATTGCCTATTTATCATCATCCCTTAAGTATCGTTTCCCAATCCATAATAGCCAACTCGCACCTCATACCATCTTAGTTTCCTTTATAAAGATTCAGGACCCTAGTCTCAGAATCAACTACATCGCTTGGTGAAGAATTCTATCATATTATGGTCGCTCATCCCCAAGGGTCCTCACACAACTAGATTGCTAATTATTCCTTTTTCATTACACAATATCCTGTCTGGGATAGCCTGATCTCTAATTGTTTCTCAACGTATTGGTCCAGAAAACCATCCTGTACACACTCCAGGAATTCCTCCTCTACGGTATTGCTATTAATTTGATTTTCCCAATTTATAAGCAGATTAAATCCCGCCCTCACCGGCTCCCGAATTCTCCGGTGCCGGGGATTTGGCAGGGGCGGGAATCATGCCGCGCCGGTCAGCGGCCGCTGGCACTAGCCCCCCCCCCCCAGCGATTCTCCGGCCCGCAATGGGCTGAGCGGCCACCCATTTTAGGCCGGTCCCGCCGGTGTAAATTAGAACAAGTACTTACCGGTGAGACCCTGCTGCGCGGGCGGCCTCCAGAGTCCGAGGGGGGGGGGGCGGCACGGGGGGATCTGGCCCCAGGTGGTGCTCCCACAGTGGCCTGGCCTGCGATCGGGGCCCACTGATCCGAGGGTGGGCCTGTGCCGTGGGGGCACTCTATTCCTCCGCGTCGGCTGCTGGACCTCCGCGATCGCCGATGCGGAGATGAACCCCCCTGCGCATGTGATGGGATGATGCCAGCACTCGCTGGCGCTCCTGCGCATGCGCCAACTCGCATTGGCCAGCGGAGGCCCTTCGGCGCCGGTTGGTGCGGCGCCAAGCCCCTTCCGCGCTGTCCGGCGCAGCGCAAACCACTCCGGTGCTGGCCTAGCCCCTGAAGGTGCTGAGGATTCTGCACCTTCGGGGCGGCCCGACGCCGGAGCGGTTCACGACACTCCTTCACGCCGGAATTGACCGCCCCGCTGATTCCCGCAGAATCCCGCCCAAGATCTTTCCACACTATTGCGTTAATTTCCTCTTTAACCAGCAATATATATATTAATCCTTTAATTCCTTGAAAAATAATTCCCATTATATCATTTTCATATGTATGTAGATAAATGTCAATGCACATCAACTACTATACCTCTAAAGTTAAAACTGCATAAAACTAGGTCCCCACTCTTTGGGGAAGGTGATCAATACTCATTAAGCCATTGGAAACTGATCCTTTCTTTCTGAATTAACAGCTGTATTTTACCTGGCAGGATCATAATATTTATTAATGTAGCTGAAGAGATCTTTGCACTAACCTGTACATTTCAATAGCACGTTCATCCTCCTCATCAAACTCATCTTCTGCTTCCTTTAGACCTGCAAGGTCCTTCCATTCATAGGGTTTAACTGTGAGAAGCAAAAGTTTGAATATAGTTTTTTTGACATAGGACATCATCAGTACATTGGCTATTTTGAGTCTGTGGCTGGAAATTTGCTCAAAGCTTGTCTGGTTCTGTCACTGTAACTTTTTGGGAAATATGGCAACAACTTATGAATGTGAATGTGTTACAAAAGAGCCTAAGAACTTAAGAAATAGAAGCAGAAATGGACCAAACGGCCCCTCAGGCCTGCTATCTAAACAACATGATCATGACTTCGACCTCAACTCTACTATCCTTCCCACTTCCCATGTCCCTTGTGATGTGTTGGGTACTCTGGATCTGTGGAGACTGCGTTTACCTTAGCAGTAACGTATACAGGCTACAAACACTTGTAATAGTACAACACTATTTTATTAAGCTAGGAACTGTTGAACATACTTGCACTGTGGGTCGACACTATGTTAGATTAATTTTCTTTGTTCTTTAAAATAGGAGACAGGTTTAGATAAAGGATCTGGATCGGCGCAGGCTGGGAGGGTCTGTTCCTGTGCTGTAATTTTCTTTGTTCTTTGTTCTTAATCTGAAGACCTATGCCTATCCTGACCAGTCTAAACTGTTACACATGGTGAAGATCTGTGCTACAAGCTGCGAGCTCTGTCCTTCTCAGAGGCTGCATCCCGAATGAGCGGGAAAACTAGTGCCCTCTGGCTTTATAGTGAGCGTGCTCTAACTGGTGATTGGCTGCTGTGTTGTGTGTGTTGATTGGTCTTGCAGTGTGTCAGTCAGTGTGTGTCTGCACCATTATATACTGATGTGTATATTATGACACCTTGATACCCTGAAAGATCAAAAATCAATCTGTCTTAAAGACACTCAACAATGGAGCATGCATACCCTTGGTTAGATAATTGCAAAGGTTTATTATCCTTTACGTTAAGATGTTTTTCCTTATCTCAGTCCTAAATGATTGAGCGTTCATCCTGAGATTGTGTCCCCGTGTTCTCAATTCCCCAGTGATGGGAAACAACCTTTTAGCATCTCCCCTATCAAGCTCTTCAAAATCTTGTACATTTCAATAAGATCACCTTTCCTTTGGTCTGAACTCCAGAGAATACAGGCCACATTTACTCAGCTTCTCATCATAGGACAATCCTCTCATCCAGAACCGATCTCGTGATCCTTCACTGTGCTGCCTCGAATGCAGGTCATGGGTGCGATTCTTCGCTGCCCAGGCCGGGTGGGAGAATCACGGGAGGGCCGCTCTGGCACCCCCCGCGATTCTCCCATCCCCCCAAAATGGCGTGTTGCGTTTTGCGACACGCCGCTCGGAGAATCGCGGGTCGCCGTTTTTCACAGCGACCCGCGATTCTCCGGCCCGAATGGGCCGAGTGGCCTGCCGTTCCCGACCTGTTCACGCCGGCGGCAACCACACCTGGTCGCTGCCGGTGTAAACATAGCGCGGAAGGTGAGTTTGGGGCATGTGGGGGGCGGAGAGGGGATTGAGCACCACGGCCGTGCTCGGGAGGGGACTGGCCCGCGATCGGTGCCCACCGATCGTCGGGCCGGCGTCTCCAAGAGATGCACTCTTTCCCCTCCTCCGCCCCACAAGATCAAGCCGCCACGTCTTGCGAGGCGGCGGAGGGGAAGACGGCAACCGTACATGCGCGGCTGACGTCATTAGGCGCCGCTGGCCGCGTCATTCTCGGCCCGGCGGCCGGGTTCCCGCAACGCCACTCCTAGCCCCCCGGGGGGGAGAATAGGGGGTGAGGAGCGGCCTCCGACGCTGTCGTGAAACACTCCGGGTTCCACGACGGCGTCGGCCGTTGCAGAGAATTCCGCCCCATGACTTTCTTTAAATATGGAGACCAAATGGGCACAGTGCTCCAGATATAGTCTCATGAAAGCTCTATACAATTGCAACAAGACTTCTTTACTCCTGTACTTCAATGCCCTTGTAATAAATGCCAACATGTCATTTGCCTTCCTAATTGCTTGCTGTACCTGCAGACTAACTTTCTGTGCTCCTTGCACATAACAAGTTTCTCTGAACGTCAGCATTTAAAAACTTCACACTTTTTGAAACACATTCTGCTTTTCTATGCTTACTAACACAGTAAGAAGTCTTAAAACACCAGGTTAAAGTCCAACAGGTTTGTTTCAAATCACTAGCTTGTGGAGCGGTAGTGAATAACATTATACTTTCCCACATCATGCTCTACCTGCCTCCTTGTTGCCTATTTACTTATCCTGTCTATATTTATTTGCACTCTTTTTGTCTCATCCTCACACAAGCTTACATTCGTACTTAGCTTTGCATCGTCAGAATACTCAGATACATTATTCTTAGTTGCTTCCTCTTAGTCATTAATATAGATTACAAATGGTTCTCCACTAGTTAAGACATGCCAACTTGAAAATGTCCCATTTATCTCTATTTCCTGTCTGTTAACCAAACCTCTATTCATGTCAATATATCATCCCCAAGTCCATGAGCGCTTGTCTTGCATAGTAACCTTTTGTGTGGCACTTTATCGAATGTTTTTGGAAATCCAAGTTTACTGCACCTACTAGTTCCTTTCTATTCACCCTATTAGTCACATCCTCAAAAACTCTAACTGTGTCAAACCCAATTTCCCTTTCATAAACCATGTTGGCTTTGTCTGCTCATGCTATGGTTTTCTAATTGCACTGCTGAGACTTTCTTAATAAAATTCCAGCATTTTCTTGATAACTGGCGGGAGACTAATTGGCTCAGTTTTCTCTCTCTCTCCTTTCTTGAATAGCAATGTTAAATATGCTAACTTCCAATCCTCTGGGAGCACTCTAGAATCTTGGGAATTTTGGAAAATCGTAACTAGTGCATCCACTATCCCTGCCGCTACCTATTCCAGAAACCCAGGTCTTCTTCGGTTCTTAGGTCCCTTAAGTTTCTCTGATAACTTTCCTCTGCTGATATTAATCACCTTAAGTTCCTCACTTTTATTAGCCTTTTGTTAATTTCTGGTATGTGAGTTGTGTCTTCTACTGTGAGGAGAGACATAAAATCTTAGTTCAGTGTCAGCCATTTCCGCATTCCCCATTATAATTTTGCTGTCTCAACCTCAAAGGACCAACGTGTACTTTACAGGAAGTTATGGTGGCAGAGTGGGAGCATCTCCAATCATGTTTCCAGCTGAGAACCTCATCCTCCAGAAGCACCATCGAACATTTGAGCGTATGTTCTCCCAATCTCCTGATCATCAAAATTAAAAATGCATGGTTTGAAAATTATGAGTGGCAGGCAAACAAACGTCTGACATATGGATCCGATAGGCAAGGGTCCTCAACACCAGTGTGGACTGGTAACATTGCTGCTAAATTCTTAAGATTTATTAAATGATACATTTTTGTTTCGACTGCTGCAATGAAACTATGGGTGTGATTTAATGGGACAAAATCAAAGTGTCGATCTGGGTGCATTTGGTGGGGTATTTCTAGACAGCCATGTTGGCGAGATCGCCCTTCAACACTTGGTGCCAAAAATGAGCCAAGAGATTCTTGCCATTACCGGCTCCCTCACCATCTGATTTGCCAGACCTGCCCATCAGCTTCTCGCCGTATACAAGAGGGAGCTGCTTTTAAGCACAGACCTGATTGTCGCTTAGGAGATACTGACCTGGCCAGGCTTCTCAACACTGTTCCCTGTTCCCCCGAGTAGGCCGGAGGGCCAGTAGCAGGGTCAGCAATGTTGTCTGGGAGGCAATGGTAGCAGCTCTCAATTCGGGCAGCATGACAAAGGGCACTGGTGTCAAATGTCGGAAGAAAACCAACAACCTCCACCGAGCTGAAAGGGTAAGTTACCACCTCTCTCTTAGCAATAGTTCTCCCTCCCCCAGTCAATTTCCAAACCACTCCCCTCCAAATCACTGGTTGACACCTTGCACCTTCCCCACATCAGATCTTCATGCTTGTTCCTCGGAAACCCCTGCTACCCACCAGCACAACCCTTTCATGTCCAGGTGGAGTGAGTACACATGCCACCTACTCGACCTCCCTTACTCATCAAGCGTGGGGCTCACAATATCCTCTCTTTGTCCCTGGAGGAGAAGAAAGACCATAATAAGTGGGAAAGGGACAAGACGGGAGGCGGGATACCAGAGATCCGTGTTTTCTATAAGGAACGGGCCCTGGAAATCACGGGGTTGTCCGAGGAGAGAGCAGTCATTGACAGTTAGGTGGCCTACAACACAGATGTGAGGATCTACTTTCCCTTCACCCAGATGACCTGCCTCAAGTGAGTTTTGCATATCAGACAGAATGTTCCTTCTCTCTCACTGACCACATGTTCATTGTCTCGCAGGATCTCCATTTGATGAAGCTGGGTCATCCGGAGTTGTTCTCCCTCCCCGTGACCCAAGTGACTATCTCAGATGAGAGCTCCAAGGAAACCACCATCAAGGCGTCACAGCTATCACCCCCACCCAGTGCAGAGACACACACCTCGGTGGGCAACATTAGTGGACAGGCTTCTGGGGCACAATCTGATGAGCGCCAAACAGTTGCTGATGTACATCAGGTGGAGACAAGAACATCCAAGGGAGGCAGCAGCCGGAGGTTAGCTGGATCCCAGTTGTAAATTGAGTCCCAGCCGGATGGTGAGCCTTTGGACAAGGTTCTCCCACAGCTGATACAGATGATAGGCCAGAGCCGTGACGTTCAGGAGGGGGTGTCAGCAACATTCTAGCAACTGGAAAGCCAACTGGAGGAGCCCCAAAGGCTTCTGATGCAGGAGATGATGCAGGAAATGTGTGTGATCCAGGCTGCCACTGCTAGGGTGGCAACCGCAGTGGAAAACCTGGAACATGACATCCGCATCTTGAGTGGTGGTGTCCAAGGCATGGCTCAGTCTGTGATGACCATGGTTCAGGGTCACGACATCATATCCCAGTCAATGACAGACATGTCCCAGAAGCAGATGGACATTGCAAGGCACACAAAAACATGGGGCGGGATTCTCCAACCCCCCGCCGGACCGGAGAATCGCCGGGGGGCGGCGTGAATCCTGCCCCGCCGCCCTGATACCGGCTGCCGGATTTTCCGGCACCGGTTTTTTTGGCGGGGGGGGGGGGGTGAATTGCGCTGTGCTGGTCAGGGGCCATTGGCAGCGGCCCCCCCCCCCCCCAGCGATACTCCACCCCGCGATGGGCCGGGCGGCCGCCCGTTTTTGACCTATCCCACCGACGTAGATTACACCAGGTCCATACCGGCGGGACTTGGCTCTGCAGGCGGCCTGCGGAGTCCTCGGGTGGGCGCAGGGGGACCTGGCCCCGGGGGAGTTCCCCACGGTGGCCTGGCCCGTGTTCGGGGCCCACCGATCCACGGGCGGGCCTGTGCCGTGAGGGCACTCTTTCCCTCCGCACCGGCCGCTGTAACGGTCTGCCATGGCCGGCGCGGAGAAGAACCCCCCTGCGCATGCGCTGGGATGGCAGAGGATTCCACACCTTCCGGATGGCCCAATGCCAGAGTGGTTCACGCCACTCCTCGGCGCTGGTACGGCCCACCCCGCCGGTTAGGGAAGAATCCCTACCATGATTTCTTGCTGTCAAGCCAGGTAATTACCAGGAGGCCATTACAATCGACATCAATCTCGCCATCTTTGGGTGAGATCTAGAACTCGCCATGGGGAGCTGGCCGGGTGAATTACAAACTGGCGCGTGCCTGATGTGAATCTTGATTTGGCCTCTTCCACTATTCACCTGGTATACCCCAATCCACGCCGAACACAATGCGGTGGTTAAATCGCTGTTGCTACTACAGCACCACAAACAAAAAAACACCACATCTTATTACAAGTCAAGTTTCTTTTTATTAAATCATGTTGGACTGAATGGAGCTGGAGTATGATGTCAGCATTGGACAGGAACTTTCTACAGTCAAGCCTGTCAGGTGAATAATGTGCCACAAGAAGATGAATGACCTAATTGCTTCTGCCAGAGTAAGTGGTCCTGGTCTCATCTCTGCACTCCATCCTTCCCTCACCCCCTGTAATGTCATCTTGATCCCCTGCTGCCACCTCGCAGGGACCCAGCACCTGACCTCCCACAAGCTTCTTCACACCCTCTTGACACTCTTCATAAAAATCCCTCCCTGCTTATGCTCAGTGCCTACACATGCCAAGTATCACCGACATCTGATCTGCCAGGCAGTGAGCTCACATTATTCCTACTTGTGTTTCAAAAGAAGAAGCTTGCTCACGGCCGGAGCGAGAGAAGATAGGCGGTAGGATGCCTGAGCTGAGGATCCTAACTCCTTTTGAGGAAAGAGACATGGAGCTCACAGGGGAAGTGCAGGAGTGGGCCTGTGCTGAGAGTGAGGTGGGTCTGTGAGCAGTCACTGAACCTTCATCCAGATGACCAAACTCAAGTGAGTTATGTGTATTCCAAACACTTGACCTGACCATGTACTAATACTATCTTCCTTGCTTTGCAAGATCATCACCCCAAAAAGCCTGGCCCAGTCACCAGCTGTGTCCCACTGCCCATCCTCGACATGACCTTGCAGGAGATGATGAAGGAGGACACCAATGAAGCTTCAGATCTATCACCCACATCATCCACCATCGCAGAGGTACACACCTAGGTGGGCGACCTTAGCAGGTAGGCTTCTGGGTCACTATCCAGTGAGCATCACATCCCATCTATTGCACATCAAGTTGAGGCAGGAAGTGGAACAGGGCGTGGAAGGCCACAGGCCACCTTCATCTCTAATATGCATCCTGGAAACACACCCACATGCAGTGGGAGAGTGTGCAAGGATAAGGAATTGTCGGGCACAGCGTGCGCACGGGTGATGTTAGGCACAGGTAGTTGGGTCATTGTAATTTTTTGTTGCTCACCACATTCACATTGGAGGTCCCAGGGATTGGATAATCAGAGATCTGCTGGATCCCAGGACTCAGCTGTGCCCCAGCCAGGTGCCTTGCCTCTGGACATGTTCATCCCTCAAATACTTGAGATGCAAAGATAGAGTCAGGATTACCAGGAGGGGGTGTCAGCAACATTCCTGTGACAGCAAGATTAAATGGAGAAGTCCCACAGCCTTCTGTCGCACGAGATGGTGTCGGCAATGCGAGGCACCCAGGTCAACACTGCAATGATGCCATCCGCAGTGGTAAGCATGGGATAGGAGGTCAGATCCATGGCAGAGGAGCACCATAGCTCAGTCCATGAGGACCATGGCTAAGGGCTTCAACTGTATGGTTCATTCAATGGCGGGCTTCCAGGGCTGGAAGCACCAGGTGGCATTGAGACTTCTGGAGCTCACGCCAGCTGCCCTTCCGTTCCATGGAGCAACCCATGGGCCCACAGGCAGCCGGAGAGAGGAGGATCTGCTGGAGCACAACATGGGGCCTTCCAACCAGGAGACCCTGGGAGTGACCAGCCAACCTGAATCCCAGTTATCTGAGACCGATGCAACACAGCCACAGCGGGCAGAACGGGGTGACGTGAGAACACCAGTGCCACCTGAAAGTAGGCTGGGTACCTCTAGGTCTTGGCCCTTCAGAGGAGAGCCATGAAGGGCATCCCAGGCAACAGGGCGTGGACGGCCACAGGCCACCTTCATCTCTAATATGCATCCTGGAAACACACCCACATGCAGTGGGAGAGTACGCAAGGATAAGGAATTGTCGGGCACAGCGTGCGCATGGGTGACGTTAGGCACAGGTAGTTGGGTCATTGTAATTTTTTGTTGCTCACCACATTCGCACCTCAGAATGTTTCACCCTCCTTCCAGTGGTATGGTGCTTCACCCCCATCTGGACACAGCTGTTCTCACTGGCCCTCAATGTCTGCCAGACAGTTAGGCTCTCTATGTGTAAATGTTTCATTCACAGTGATAGGACTCAGGCATGATTTAGTGAACCCTAGACACTCGCCCCTTATCCCCTCTAGAGCAAAGTATTGTAGGGCAGAAACTCTCTCAGACATGACCCGGGGAGTCAGTGTGCTGGCAACAGACAGGAGCCAGACATAAAGAGTAGCTGAGGAGCATCATAAACCATTCCTCTCTGCGAGTTGTCATCACCCTCTTGCATTGACCCGGCAGCAGGCACTCAAGAACTTCCCTGCCTGGGCACCCTGATAATAGGTATCTGAGTCACCGTCATCACCTGGTCATAGTGGGATTACGATTTTCGGGGGGGGGGGGGGGGGGGGGGGGGGTAATGGAATCATACTGTTGTCCTTCTCCATGAAGAAGGAGGCGGTGAGGGTGTCTCTAGCCCTCCTGCCCATATGCAACCTTGCTCCCACCTGGCCTCCATCCTCTGGATCCTCAGCGGGCTCTTCCTCGATGCCCTGCCTCATGTCTCCTCATCTGGGGACACATGCCGCACCTCGAGGTAGTCCTCAGGAAGCTCATCACCTCGCTACAGAGCCAGTTTGTGGAAGGCACAGAAGGTCACAACAATGCAGGAGACCCCCCCTGTGGCTGTGTTGTAGAACCCAACCGGACCTGTCGAGGTAGTGGAACAGCATCTTTCACAGACTGATGCACTGCTCAATGGCAGATCACGTTGCACTGTCTGCCTCATTGTACCTGGCCTCCCCTTCAGTCTGTGGCCTCCGCATTAGCGTCGTCAGCCACAACCTAAGGGTTATCCCTTGTCTCCAATGAGCCATCCTTGCAGCCTGGGATGTCTCTTAAAGGTTCCAGGGATCTGCAACTGGCCAAGGATATAGCTGTTATGCATGCTCCCTGGAAAATGGGCACACAAATGCATGAAGCGCGTCTGGTGGTCACACACCACCTGGACATTGAGGGAGCGGAATCCCTTACAGCTTATGAAGGGGACTCCCTGTTGGCACGGAGAATGACATGGTTGCAGTCGATCAGCCCCTGCTCCTGTGGCAGACCAGCTATGTGCCCAAAGCCCTTGTCTTGCCGGGCTAAGTCCAGGTGAGAATATATGCAGTCCAGAGCCCTAGAATACAGTGGATCCATCACCTCACGGATGCACTTATGGGTGGATGCCTGTGATATTTCATAAAGGTCTCCCATGGAGCCCTGGAAGGATCCCGTGGTTTAGACGATTAGGGCTGCCATGACCTTTCTGACCACAGGGAACTGGTGTCCTCCGCTGCCACGTGGTGCCAAGTCCAATCGATGTAGCACAGATGTCGCACAGTCCCCCCCGTCAGGCGGCGTCTTCGATGGCACATTATGTCCAATGAAGGATACGCAAATCCTGTAGACCCTTGTTTTCCTTCAGCACTTTGGTGCCTTCTGGAAGGGTGGTGTGGCCTCCGGCCCCTGAGTCTGTCCTGCAGCCCCCTGGTCTCACTCTGCAGGGCCTTCCCTCTGTGCCACTGCACGTTGCTGCAGTCTGTGCTCCTCCAGCGCAGTTATTAGTAGAACGGCCAGCTCCACTGGCTCCATAATGATATCGATCGGTGTCCTGTGTGGGATGAGAGAGAGAGAGTCAGGTTGGTTCCCTAGCTGCTGACCATCATTCCTCCATGACCCATTGACCTTCCGGACCTGCAAGCAGCCAGTCCCAGACCTTAGCCAATGGTGACCGCGCTCTCTCAGCTCAGGTGCCCTCCCATCTCCAGGACAGGACTGACCCTGGCCAATACCCTCACCCATTTAGACTTGTCTTTATCCTCCCGTCTGGTTCTCCTCTCCCTTAGGCTGACTAACACTGGGGGTTCTGACAAGACAGTGATACACTCGCACATTTCCAAAGGCCAGGGTCAACTGGATGGTGATGTCTGACTTGTGGGTTAATGGATCCTGACTGGCAGATGTCAGGACCCTGGCAGAGAAGTGAACCCAGGGCTCTCTTTAATTTTGTGGAATAATCCTGATGTATTTACCCAGTTAGGGACTGATTCACTTCGATGATTAGTGTGTGATCCAAAGTAATGGCAACAGCACAGGTTCGATTCCTGTTCCGGTTGAGGTAGACTTTGGAAAACAGTTCAGGATGAAGCAACAGGGGACAGAGACCAAGAATCGGCCTTCAGGCAGAGCACTCAGAACATTAAAGGTTAGCACTGCTACCTCACAGCTCCAGGGTCCCTGGTTCAATTCCGGCTTCGGTCTGGATTTTGCACTTTCTCTCCATGTCTGCGTGGGTTTCCTCCGGGTGCTCCGGTTTCCTCCCACAGCCCAAAGATGTGCAGTTAGGTGGATTGGCCATGATAAATTGGCCCTTGGTGTCCAAAAGGTTAGATGGGGTTACTCGGTTACTGGGATAGGGCGGACGCATAGGGTGCTCTTTCCAAGGGTTGGTGCAGACACGATGGGCTGAATGGCCTTCGTCTGCACTGTAGATTCTATGAGCTATGACAGATTTACCCAGTGTGCCGTCATTCCCTTTTCTAATAGTTTTCTGTAAAAAGTTACAGTAGAAATTGCTTAGCAGTCCATTTTGTTTAAGGAAAATGGTCAATGCAACATCTGTTTTTATCATGTATTTCAGTACAAATACACACTATAAGCTTTCCCTCATCTCAATTATTAAAACATTTTGTTATTCATGCTGTCATTTAAACAAAATTAAACCTTTACTTTTAGCTTCTTCCTGTAAACGCAGGACCATTTCTTCAACTTCATCCTTTGGTGTTTCTTTTGGAGGAATAATGCCAAAACTCCGCAAGGCATCATTCCATTCCGTATCTTCATTGGGATCCTATGGGGGAAAAAAAGAATTATAGTGTTCTTGTTTTTGTTTTACAACTGATAGTTATAATATTTGTTGAAACAAGAGTTTACATTTTTGTACAAAGTGCGTACAGAAGAATCATTTTTGATAACAGATATCAGTCACCATGTGATTTGCCAAGTCTGCTGCTTGAAAAACACTGGGTGGGATTCTCCGTCCCCAGGATACCAGAATGCTTTCCCCATTGGGACGGAGAATCAGGCATCAGGTCAAAATTGGGATTGGAGCGAGACACTGACCCGGATGCCATGCTTTGACCCGCCGCTGGCAGTGTGAAGAATTTCCATGCCGCATACCAATGGGTCATAATGACCCATTTTGCATCTATCTAATGGACCCAGTGCCCTATACGCAGTGCACCCATGAGGTCCACCACGCCAGGGCCACAATTGTCGAGACCATAAGTAAAACTCGCCCACGTGATTCCCAGCCACAGGGACCAGAGAATCATGGGTGCCAGATCCACTAGATAGATGTAATAGGGAGATCCACTACAGGGACCCCTGTGATAGGGAGATTTACCCACAGGAACCCATGTAATAGGGAGACCCACCCCCTGCCCACCCCAGGACCCCCTGACTAAAGGGACACCCCCAGGGATGCCCTGACTAAAGGAACCCTCCCCCACACAGAACCCCTCCCCACCCCCAACCCCCAGGAAAGAGATCCCTGTCTGGAACCTAGACAGCAGTCCAGACAGGGACTGTGGAAGACATTATAGCTGTAATACTTACCTTGCAGCTCCACCTGTCCAGTCCTCAAAGTAAAGCAGCAGTGCCCGCATCTGGTTCCCACAGATTCACTATCTGCAATCCATTCATGGATTTGGAGTTGTGGTTTGTGATTGACAGCCAGGAAAAAAACACCTGCACTTTGATCCATTCATCTCCCTTCTTGCTTCAGTGGCCTAAGTTGTGAAACACCAATGTTTGTAAACATTGCCCACATCAAAGAAAGGTAAGTGCATTTCAAGCACTAAGTGCATTCCAATCACCCAAGTGTATGATTTTATTGCACCTACATCTCTTTGATGTGGGCAATGTTTACAAACATTGGGCTTCCACCACTTAGGTCACTGAGGGGTATAAATGGATCAAAGCTGCAGATGCTTCTTACGAGCTGTCAATCACAAACCACTACTTGAAATTCATGAATGGATTGCAGATAGTGAGAATCAGACGCAGGCATTGCTGTTCTCCTTCAAGGAATGGACATGTGCGCTGCAAGGGAAGTATTACAGCTATAATGCCTCTGTCTGCACTGCTCTCTAGATTACAGATAGGGGTCTCTTTTCTGAGGGTGGGTTTGCGGATGGAGGGGTGTTCCCTTAGTCAAGGGTCCCTGGGAGTTCCCTTTATTCAGGGGGTGTCCCTATCACAGGGACCCTGTGGGGGTTTCTTCCTATTACAGGGACCCTGTGGGGGTTTCTCCCTATTTCAGGGACCTGTGGGAGGGTCTCCTTATCACAGGGTCCTGTGGGGTTCTCCCGATCACCGGGGTCCCTATCACATGGTCACTGGGGGGGGGGGGGCAGGTCACCTCCGCACTTGGGCTGGAGCCCTCCAGCTATCCCAGATGTGGGGAGCTGCCGTGCTAGGGGTGGGGGAGGGGGGGTGTGGGAGAGTCACGGCCGAATTGCAGTGCAGTGGGGGGGGGGGGGGGTCCAGCCGCCAGACTCCACTGTTGGGCCTCCCACTCTAGATGGCGGCCCGATATCAGAATTATGCCAGGAGTCCCTTATATTCCATGTCATGCCTAAATTTGCATAGTGTGGAAAAACTGAATTGCATCCTGCTTTACGACCACATGGGGATCGTGAAACTAGTGCAATTCAGCTCCAGTCGGAGAATCTCCCAAATGGAGACTCCAGACCACTGTTTTGTTGATTGAATGGTCACATTTAGACAGTGTGGGTTGCATAGCAGTAATGCATCATACTGACATACCATTAATCCATACCATATTCTGAATCTCATCCATGTTCCTATGAGGAGATGCTGAGTGTAAGACTGATAAAAATTTTGAAAGAAAGTTGTCAATAAGCAGAATGCTATGGAGTTGCCCAGTGATCACAGTGCGCTCCAATTGTACAAATGCATATAATCCAGATCAATGTTGCTGCATATTCAACAGCAATCCCTTCAGAGCATTCCCTTTTACAGAAAACGTGGACGTTTTCCTTTGTCCATTTAAGAACTCCCCTCGAAGGAGGAAAAATGGAGTCCATTGGTAATGGATTAATCGGAGAAAAAGGTGCTTTTTAATTGATGGCTGACGAAGTGGAGGTGTTTTTCCTGATGCAGGTGTGACAGGAATTGTCTTGTTTAGAACTCCTAGGGTAGGATTTCCCACTTATCACAGAATCACAGAACAGTTACAGTGCAGAAGAGAGTAATCCTTGTTATCCCCATCTGATCCTGACCCCTTTCCTCACTTCATGAACCTGGTAGAAAAGCCGTAGTGATTTCCATGTGCAGGATTTGGGTTGATGAAGAGATTGGGCCCTGATTTTGTTATCAGATCCTGATCTGCATTTTTAAAGAAGACTCCCACAGGTTTTGAGTAGATGCTGCCTCAGCGATTAAAAATCAGAATGCCCAGAAAGACAGTGTGATCTCAGGTACGACCCACAAGAAAGTGTAACTGCCCACCTGCCCAATTTTGGCATTAAAATAATCTTTTTCATTTGGGAAACACAACACCACTGAACCTTTGCAACAATACGGCTTCTAACACCATCCACAAAGCATTTCTCATTTAAGTGCCAATCCAATGAGACAATCTGACTTCTGATGATCCAAAATCATTTCAATTAGAATGCATGCAAAAAGGGGTCTACATTCAAACCCAGGATGGAGGAAAGGATAATATTCTATTGCAATGCACCTGACTTCGATTTTCTGAAAGTTCAATTAGTTTTGTTACCTGCATGGTGCTTTTCCTTTCTTCTTCCTGAAATATTCATCCACAGTAGAGGATTATTCAAGAACCAGGGGGGAAACTTTAGAAAATCTGTCAAAAGAAGTTTAGCTAGATGCAGAAACACTCTTTAAACAAAATACAATTCATTTCAAAAATCAAGAAAGCAATGGAAAACAAGAGTACTTGGAGTTTAGAGGAGCCACTGAAACCTTTTCATTAGAAGTTAAAGGTATCAAGTAACTGTCTAATAATTGTAAATAAATAAGACACATCACAATGGTACATTCCAAACTTGGGTCTCTGCAATTGCAGCAATCTTGGTTTGAATTTATACTTCTGCAGCGATGTCACAATATATTGTGGTGATTGTTACAACTATTGTTACAAAACAATCCCTTTGGTGAATAATTATCTCACAGAAATCACCAAGCTAACAGCCAATGCCATCTTTTAAAACCATAGACTCTTACAACACAGAAGAAAAGCATTCTTCTTTGTGTGTCTGTGCCTCTTTGAAGGAATTAACCAATTAGTCTTACTCCCATGTTCTTTCTCCATAGACATGCACTCCCAGTCCGAGCTTAACTGTTTTCAAGTATATATCTAAATCTCTTATGAAAGTTTCCATCGCCTCCACAGTTTCTTGTTGCCATGTGTGGTTGACAATAAGTGAGAAATTTAAGAAGAGAACTTTCACTTCAAAAGGATTTTTCCTCCTTCCAAAACAGAAGCAATTGTATTGGTGACAGTGTCCTAGAATATATGATGGCTGGTTAATTTATCCAGCGAATGACTAATTGATAAAGGTATACCTCACCAAAAAGCGCTGAGGGAAATATCTAGTTGAGTCAAATATTCATTGGTTTCCCGTCCTGCTAGATTTGAGGCACCATGTAAGCTCGGACTGGGAGTTTATCTTTAACTGTAGTACAAGCAACATGGTTTTATTTCCAGCAATTTAATTTCAATTTTATTTCTAAATGATAAAAATGAAACTGCCTTGGCCGACCCTCACGCACACTGAAGCATGAACAGTGCTGCAGGGCAAATAAACAGTGGATAAAGGCAGCTGAAAGGTGATGGATCACTTACTTGAGTGCCTGGACAAGCTGGCTCACTAAACACCAGTGCGCGGATAGTACATTGTTCACATATCTTTTTAATTCAATTTATGTGACTGAATAATTTGAATGTTTTCTGCGTATTTCTTCTAAATTTCCACAAAAGATGAATACTGCCCTTGGTACAAATGTAATTAAATAAGATGTTACAGTCTTCTATACTACCTACTACCCTGGGGAACCCCTGCAATGATGTCCTGGGGCTGAGATGACTGACCTCCAACATCCTTTGTGCTTGATATAACTCCAGCCGGTGGAGAGTTTCCCCCGGAATCCAGTTTTACTCGGGCTCCTTGATGCCACAAAGTCAAATGTGGCCTTGATGTCAAGGGCAATCACTCTCACCTCACCTCTAGAGTTTAGCTCTTTCGTCCATGTTTGAACCAAGGCTGTAATGGGTCAGGACATGAGCAGCCCTAGTGGAACCAATACTGAACATCAGTGAGCAGGTTATTGCTAAGTAAGTGCCACTTGATTGCATTATTGATGACTCCTTCTATTACTTTACTGAAGATCAAGAGTAAACTGATTGGGCATGTTGTGTTATGCTTCTTCATGTAGCATAAGCTGCGTCCTTGATGTATACTCTGACAAAGGAAGATTCAGATTTGGAGATAGGTTTAACACATTTATTGAACAGTTAAAATTCTCCGACTTGAGTTCGACTCTCCTGCTGATCTTGCTATTGTAACTCAATCTAACTAACCAGTCTGCTCTAAGCCATGCAGTGGGTGTGATGCTTCCTGATCTGGCCCGTCTCTCTGAGTGTCGCCTATGGAAAGAGAAAGAGCATGTGTGCCCTGTCCTTTTATATGGGTTGCCCCCTTGTGGTAGTGTCACCTCTGGGTTTGTCTTGACTGCCCTTTGGTCGGGTCCTATCTTATTGACCTATCGGTTGAATGTCTGCGTGTCATGATGTCTCTGGTGCTCCCTCTAGTGTTTACTTAGTCTTAGTTTATTTGCATTAACCCCTTGTGTATTTACAGTGATGCATATCACCATATCCCCCCTTTTTTCATGTTACATATTTTCTGTACAGTGCTAAATAAAATTGAGCAAAATAGGTAGATAAGTGATGACATGTACAAATCATGATGACAGTGATGATTATACAGTATCAAATAATATGTATGAGTTTAAAGTTTATGAATTGGTACGCTCGAGTGGCTTTCTTGTGTTGTTGTTGAAGTGGTGATGTTGATGGTGGCATTTCCTTGTGAACGCCGTCAGTGTTCCTGTGCTTAAAGAACCAAGAAGCGATCAAATCACTTTGTTGTCTGATTTGCACTCTTTGTTTTTTCTATGCTTGTGGTAGCGATGCAGTATGTAATATGCCTTGAAAGCTGGTTTGCTTGTTCGTAGTGGAGCAAACTCATCTGCCTTGAAAGCTGGTTTGCTGGTTTGCAGTGGAGCAAACTTGGATTGTTGAGATTTGCTATCATGTCATGGTATGGCTGTACTCTTGCCAGTGTTAGGAGCTGAGCTGTTACATTGTCCTGCATTTGCAGAATTGTACCATGTCATACCAGTCGTTGTTCCAGTGTTGTCTTTGTCGTGCTGTTGATGTTGGTGCCTTTGGTACGCTTCTTGTTGTTGTCTTTGTTTGTAGTTTTTGTAGGTTTTGTTGTTGTGTTTGTTGCGCTCAATGACCACACCGAGTGGAGAATTCGAGTCCTTCACAAAGTTACTTGTGTCAGTGTCCTTTGTGGCATCTGCCGTTTCATTGAGCGTGCCATCTCTGATTCCTCGGTGCTCCCCATCTGGAGTCATGTCCGGTTCACAGGAATCATCTTTGGCTTGTCGATGCTCCCTGTCTGGAGCCCTTTCTGGTTCACCTGAAACAGCTGTGGTTTCTTGACACTCCCCGTCTGGAGTCATTTCCGGCTCACCTGAATCATCGGAGGTGTCACTTGAATCAGCTGAGGTGTCACTTGAATCAGCTGAGGTGTCTTGATGCTCCCTGTCTGGAGTCAAAACGTTCAGGAATGCATTTTCTTGTGGAGAGGCTCGAGTGGATGAGGTTTGAATTAACGTAGTGTCACTGGAGTCACTAGTAACCTCACTTTGATTGTCGAGTGCCTCTGTACATACTAGCGGAGAACAGTCAGTCTCGCTGAGATGTCGCACATCTTGTATGGGAATTGTGAAGCCTTTGTCACTTCTCGCACATACAGTGGGTAGACCTTCAGTGTATTCTTGCTGGTTAAATGAGCTGGGTAGACTGTCAGAGTCTTCTTCTGGTGGCTCAAATAATCTGGGTGGACTGTCATAGTCGCTTTGTTGTTCACGTGAGCGTGGTAGACTGTCATAGTCTTCTTGCTGTTCACTTGAGTGTGGCAGACTTGCATCATCTGCTGCTGGTTGCTCAGATGAGGTTGCTAGACCTTCATGGTCT
Organism: Scyliorhinus canicula; assembly: GCF_902713615.1. Classification (NCBI taxonomy): domain Eukaryota; kingdom Metazoa; phylum Chordata; class Chondrichthyes; order Carcharhiniformes; family Scyliorhinidae; genus Scyliorhinus; species Scyliorhinus canicula. The sequence continues at coordinate 119,044,811 of NC_052148.1, read as the reverse complement.
AGTTCGTGCAAGGACTGCGCTCTGGAGTCTTGCGTTGCTTCCATCGTGGAGTTTGTCAACAAGCTCACTGTGGAGGCTTGTATCGCTCTCTCTGTGAAGTCTGGCAACCTTCCTTGTGTGGAGGCATGCAGTGGTCTCGCTGTGGAGTCGTTCTGCATTCTCTGTGTGGAGACGTGCAGTGGTCTCGCTGTGGAGTCGTTCTGCATTCTCTGTGTGGAGACGTGCAGTGGTCTCGCTGTGAAGTCGTTCTGCATTCTCTGTGTGGAGACGTGCAGTGGTCTCGCTGTGGAACCGGAATCTCAAACATCTTGCCTGGGTGCTGTCGCTGGTAGTCATGGATTTTGAGTTGAACTATGTAGATTTAACAGGCACTAACTGGTACCATGTTGTGTTATGCTTCTTCATGCAGCATAAGCTGCTTCCTTGATGTACACTCTGTCAAAGGAAGGTTCAGACTTGTAGATAGGTTTAACACATTTATTGAACAGTTAACAATTCTCCTACTTGAGTTCGACTCTCCTGCTAATCTTGCTATAGTAACTCAGTCTAACTGACCAGTCTGCTCTAATCCATGCAGTGGGTGCGATGCTTCCTGATCTGGCCTGTCTCTCTGAGTGTCGCCTATGGAAAGAGAAAGAGCATGTGTGCCCTGTCCTTTTATATGGGTAGCCCCTTTGTGGTAGTGTCACCTCTGGGTTTGTCTTGACTGCCCTTTGGTCGGTTCCTATCTTACTGACCTATTGGTTGAATGTCTGTGTGTCATGATGTCTCTGGTGCTCCCTCTAGTGCTTACTGAGTCTTAGTTTATTTGCATTAACCCCTTGTGTATTTACAGTGATGCATATCACCTCAGGGCAGTCATTGATTGGTTTGTATTTGTCCTGCTTGTTGTGTACAGGACATATTTGGGCAATTTTTCACATTGTTGGATGGATGCCAGTGTTGTTGTACTGGAACAGCTTGACTAGGGGAGTGGCAATTTCTGAAGCTCAATTCTTCAATACTATTGCCAGAATATTATCAGGCCCCATAACCTTTCCAGTATCCAGTGCCTTCATCCATTTCATGATATTCAGTGGAGTGAATCAAATGGGCTGAAATCTGGCATCTGTGATCCTGGTGAGGGAGGGGGAGGGGGGGGGGGGGTGTGGTGGGGGGGGGGGGGGGGGAAAGGGGGTGTGTTACTTTAATTTCCTACCTGTCCTCAAAGGCGAACCATGGCTTTGCAGCGGGGAGCATTGGGCAGAAGAGACATTACAGTTCAAAAGGTGACGTGGGACCAACAGGTGCAGCTGAATGGTGAGTAAGTCCTGGTGGATGTTTTTCAAACTATATTAAATAGTAAATTATTGTTTTAGAAAGGGGAGCAACTAAGTTAATATTTTTAATATAAAAGTCTTCTAAAGTTTGAAATTTAAAGTGTTTTGTCATGGCAGGAGAGCTCAGAGTTGTGGTCTCCTCCTGCTCTATGTGGGTAGACGGGAATATTTCCAGTCCCCAGGACCAGCATGTGTGCAGGAAGTGTGTCCAGCTGCAACTTCTGGAAGCTCGGGTTTCAGAGCCGGAACGGCACGTCTGGGGATAATGGAGTATCAGCAAGTTTGAGAGCTTTGTGGATAGCACGTTTAAAGAGGTGGTCACACTGCAGCTGAAGGGACTTGAGGAAGCAAGGGAATGGGTGACCTCCAGGCAGTCCAAGAGAAACAGGCAGGTAATTCAGGAGTCCCCTGGGGTCCCACTCGCAAATCAGTATTTCACTTTTGAGGCTGATGAGGCTGGTTCCTCCAGCGAGTGCAGACAGACTCAAGCTTCTGGCACCACAAGCAGCCTGTCTGTACAGGGGAGGGGGAAGAGAGGAAGAGCAATAGTAATAGGGGATTTTATAGTCAGGAGAACAGATAGACGCTACTGTGGCTATCAACATGATTCTAGGATGGTGTTGCATCCCTGGTGTCAGGGCCCGGGATGTCATTGAATGGCTGCAGGGCATCCTGAAGGGAGGGTGATAAGGTAGAGGTCATGGTGCATGTTGGTACCAGTGACACAGGTAGAAAGAGGGATGAGGTCTTGCACCAAGATTTCAGGGAGCTAGGTGGTTAACTAAAAAGCAGGACCTCTCGGGTTGTAATCTCTGAATTACTCCAAGTGCCACAAGTGCGAGTATAGAAATAAGAGAATAGCAGAGATGAATGCGTGGCTTAAAAGTTGGTGCAGGAGGGAGGGTTTTAGATTCCTAGATCACTGGAACCGTTTCTGGGAAAGGTGGGACCTGTACAAGTGGGACGGTCTACATGTGAGTCAGTGCGGGACTATATGGTAGCACGGTAGCATGGTGGTTAGCATAAATGCTTCACAGCTCCAGGGTCCCAGGTTCAGTTCCCGGTTGGGTCACTGTCTGTGCGGAGTCTGCACGTCCTCCCCGTGTGTGCGTGGGTTTCCTCCGGGTGCTCCGGTTTCCTCCCACAGTCCAAAGATGTGTGGGTTAGGTGGATTGGCCATGATAAATTGCCCGTAGTGTCAGGAACTTCTGGAAGCTCGGGTTTCAGAGCCGGAACGGCACGTCTGGGGATAATGGAGTATCAGCAAGTTTGAGAGCTTTGTGGATAGCACGTTTAAAGAGGTGGTCACACTGCAGCTGAAGGGACTTGAGGAAGCAAGGGAATGGGTGACCTCCAGGCAGTCCAAGAGAAACAGGCAGGTAATTCAGGAGTCCCCTGGGGTCCCACTCGCAAATCAGTATTTCACTTTTGAGGCTGATGAGGCTGGTTCCTCCAGCGAGTCCACCTTTCCCAGAAACGGTTCCAGTGATCTAGGAATCTAAAACCCTCCCTCCTGCACCAACTTTTAAGCCACGCATTCATCTCTGCTATTCTCTTATTTCTATACTTAAAAAAGTAAGGTTGGGTTACGGGTATAGGGTGGATATGTGGGGTTGAGTAGGGTGATCATTGCTCGGCACAACATCGAGGGCCGAAGGGCCTGTTCTGTGCTGTACTGTTCTATGTTCTATGTTCTATATCCTTGCCGGTGGATTTACTAGTGCTGTTGGGAGGAGTTTAAATTAATTCAGCAGGGGGAGGGGACACAGACTATTAGCAGAATATGGACACAGCATAATACAGCTATCAAGTCAGAGGGAATACAGCTGTATTAAGTTTTCAAGGCAGTAAGGCCTCTACTTTAATGCCAGGAGTACCATAGGTAAAATGGATTAGTTAAGGGCGAGGATGAACACCTGGATCTATGCACATTTGGAAGTGAATGGTCTTATTAGCGACAGGCAGCGTGGTTTTGTACGAGGGAGGTCATGTCTCACTAATTTAATTGAACTTTTTGAGGAGGTGACAAAAATGATTGACGAGGGAAGGACTGTGGATGTTGTCTACATAGACTTTGGTAAAGCATTTGATAAGGTCCCTCATGGGCTGGGATAAAAGATTAAATCACATGGTGAACTAGCTAGATGGATTCAGAACTGGCTTGGCCATAGAAGACAGAGGATAGCAGTAGAAGGGTGTTTTTCTGAATGGAGATCTGTAACTAGTGGTGTTCCGCAGGGATCAGTACTGGGACCTCTGCTCTTTGTAATACATGTAAATGACTTGAGAGAAAATCTAGTGGGTCCGATTAGCAAGTTTGCAGATGATACTAAGATTACAGGAGTTGCAGATAGTGATGAAGGTTGTCAGAGAATACAGCAGGATATAGGTAGGCTGCAAATTGGCAGAGAAATGGCAGATGGAATTTAACCCGGACAAATGCGAGGTGATGCATTTTTGTAGATCCAATTCAGGGGGGAGCTAGAAAATAAATGGCAGATCCATCAGGAGCATGGACACACAGAGAGATCTGGGTGTGCAGGCCCACAGATCCTTAAAAGTAGCAGCACAGGTGGAAATGGTGGTTAAGAAAGAATATGGCGTGCTTGCCTTCGTATGACGGGGTATCGAGAATAAAAGCTCAAAAATTATGTTAAAGTTATATAGAACCTTGGTTAGGCTACATTTGGAACACTGTGTCCAATTCTGGTCACCACACTACCAGAAGGACGTGGAGGCTTTGGAGAGAGTACAGAAAAGGTTTACCAGGATGTTCCCTGGTATGGAGAGTGTTAGCTATGAGGAGAGATTGAATAAACTGGGATTGTTCTCCCTAGAGAGACGGAGGCTGAGGGGCGACCTGCTAGAAGTTTATAATTATTAGGGGTATAGATAAGGTGAACAGTTGGAGGCTTTTTCCCAGGGCGGAAATGACAATTACAAGGGGGCACACGTTCTAGGTGAAGAGGGTTAGGTTCAGTGGAGATGTGCGGGGGGGGTGGGGTTTTAGGCCGAGGGTGGTGGTGGCCTGGAATGCACTGCCAAGTGAGGTGGTTGAGGCAGATACGTTGCTGATCTTTAAGACTTATCTATATAGACACATGAAGAGACCGGGTATAGAAGGATACAGGTGGTTGGTCTAGATAGGACATATGATCGGCGCAGGCTTGGAGGGCCGAAGGGCCTGTTCCTGTGCTGTATTACTCTTTGTTTGTTGCTTTGTTTGGAATTATGTTATAGTAGCCATCATGGAGACATGGTTGAGGGAGGGGGAGGATTGGCAGCTTAAGATCCCTGGACATAGAATCTTAAGGCAAGACAGAGAAGGGGGTAAAAAGGAGGTGGCATTGCATTATTAAGCAGCCAGTAACTGCAGTAAGGAGAAAGGATATCTTGGAGGGGCATGAAATGACACTTTGTAGGTAGAGCTTTGGAATAAAATATGGCCAGCCGCATTGCTCGGTGTGTATTATCGACCCTCAGATCGTCAGCAGGAAATGGAGGAGCAAATACGTGCACAATTCGCAGCGGTGCATAAAAATAATAACAATTGGGTGATTTCAATTTTCCTAACATTAATTGGGATAATCTTGGGGTTAAGGGCCCAGGTGGAGTGGTGTTCTTAAAATGTATACAGAAGAAGTTTCTAGGTCAATATGTAGATGGACCAACAAGTGATGGCGGAGTGCTGGAGGTGTGGGGGAGCAGTTTAGTGATAGCGAACCACAACATGGTACAATTTAAACTTGTTATGGGCAAAGAAATAGACAAGTTGCAAAAATAATGATAATAATCTTCATTGTCACAAGTAGGCTTACATTAACACTGCAATGATGTCACTGTGAAAATCCCCTTGTCGCCACATTCCGGCGCCTGTTCGGGTACACAGAGGGAGAATTCAGAATGTCCAAATTACCTAACAGCACATCTTTCGGGACTCGTGGGAGGAAACCGGAGCACCCGGAGGAAACTCACGTAGACACAGGGAGAACATGCAGACTCCGCACAGACAGTGAACCAAGCCGGGACTCAAACCTGGGACCCTGGAGCTGTGAAGCAATAGTGCTGCCCACTGTGCCACTGTGCCGCCCAGGCTTTGGATTGGGGCAGAGCAGATTTTAGTAAAATTAGACAAGATCTTGCCAAGGTAGACTGGGAAGAATTACTTATGGGGAAATCTACAGAAGAGCAGTGGGGAGTTCAAAGAGGCAATGGGGAGGGAACATAAAACATAGAACGCTACAGCGCAGTACAGGCCCTTCGGCCCTCGATGTTGCACCGACATGGAAAAATCTAAAGGCCATCTAACCTACACTATGCCCTTATCATCCATATGCTTATCCAGTAAACTTTTAAATGCCCTCAATGTTGGCAAGTTCACTACTGTTGCAGGTAGGGCATTCCACGGCCTCACCACTCTTTGCGTAAAAAACCCACCTCTGACCTCTGTCCTATATCTATTACCCCTCAATTTAAGGCTATGTCCCCTCGTGGAACAGGCCCAACATATTCCCTCTGGGGTGATTGGAAGGTGTAAAAATCCCAGAGAACTATGGATGACCAGAGGTATTCGGGATACAGTAAGGAGAAAAAGAGGCTTTTAATGAGTTCAAGGGGAGCAAATCAGTGGAGGCATTAGTGGTTGGGAGGGTTGATGGGTGGAGAGTTGGACTGGCAGGTTGAGGGGGGGAGAGGTAGACTGGCAGATAAGGGTTGGGGGTGGGGGAGAGGTGAACTGGCAGGGTGAGTGGCAGTCTGAGGCCTTGGCCAGAGGCCACCATGGTAGCTGAGTAGGCTAGTTAACATGAGTGAAGTGGGGGGGGTTGTCAGGAGGAATGTGCAGTGGAGGAGGGGATTGGATTGATTCTTTGTTTGGTTGTGGGAGGGGGAGGGGAGGAGGGGAAGTTTGCTGACATAGGTGTCGTTGACGTGGCGTTGTTGGGAAGGGAGAGATCGTGGTGGACGTCCAGGGGCGGGCCTGGAGGGGTGCGTGACGAGGGCCGTAGGCTGGCTTAAAAAGGTGTAAGGGTGATCGTCAAGGGAGCCCCCTGACCAGGCTGGTCACACGGAACGTGTGAGGGTTCAATGGGCCGGTTTAACGGTTGCTTGTTTTCACGCACTTGAGGAGCTTGGGAGGCGGACATTGTGTTTTTACAGGAGACGCACTTGAAGTTGGGGGGTCAGATGAGGCTGAGGAAGTGTTGGGTATGGCAGGTGTTCCACTAAGAGTTAGACATGAAAACAAGCGGGTGGCGGTGTTGGTTACTAAGAGAGTGGCTTTTGAGGTAGGGAACACTGTGGCCGATGCGGGAGGTAGATATGTGATGGTCAGTGAGAAGTTGGAGGGAATGCCAGTGGTCCTATGCTCCGAATTGGGAGGAAGTGGACTTTATGAGGCGGGTGTAAGGCAGGATCCAGACCTGGACAGGCAAAGGTTGGTAACGGGAGACGGTTTCAATACAGTCTTAGATCCAAATTTGGACCAGCCGAGGGTGTCGGCAGTGGCTAAGGAGTTGAGGGGTTCATGAAGTGCATGGGTGGGGATGGGCAGGGGATGCAGACCTGTGGACGTTTAGGAGACTGAGAGCGAAGGAGTTCTTGTATGCTTCACATGTGACTGGGTGTGTACCTGGATTGACTTTCTGTTATGGACAAGGCGCTGCTGGTGGTGGTGGCCAACTCGGAGTACTCGGTGATTGTGGTTTCCGACCACGCGGTGCATTAGGTGGAATTACAGGTGGCGCAGGGAGGGACCCAACTGCCGCAGTGGATGTTAGATGTGGGCTTGTTGGCGGATGAGGAGGTGTGAGGGTGAGGGCTGCCATTCGGGGCTATGTCGAGGTGAACCATACAGGGGAGGTCATGGCCATTACGCTATGGAAGGCACTTAAGGTGGTAGTTTAGGGTGAATTTATTTCGATATGGGTGGAACAAGAGGAGAGGGTGGATCAGAGGTAGTCGGTGGAGGGGTTGCTGACGGAGAGGCAGAAGCTCCAGATGGTGTTTGGGTTAATGTCCACTGGGAAGGTGGTACAGCAGTTGCAGTGGGCCAGAGGAGCAGTGTACGCGTATGGTGAAAAGGCCAGTAAGATATTGGCCCATCAGTTGAGGAAGCAGTCAGCGGCGAGGGAGATTGGTAGGGTGAGGATGAGAGAGGTAATGTAGTGACGGACCCTGAGGGGGTGAATGAGTTTTTTGAGGTCTTCTATAGGAGGCTGTACAAGTCGGAACCTCCACCCGGGGAGGAGGGGATAACATTGTTCCTGGATGGATTGGAGTTCCCTAAGGTGGAGGGGGAAAGGGTTCTGGGATTGGAGGCCCCAATCAGGTTGAGGGAAGTGATGGACGGCATAGGTGCAATGCAGATAGGAAAGGTTCCAGGGCCGGATGGGTTCCCAGTAAAGTTTTATCAGAAGTTTGGTGTGGCACTGTGGTCACTGTTAGTGAGGACGTACAATGAGTTTAGGGATAAGGAGAAGCTCCCCCCCCACATTGTCACAGGATCCCATCTCCCTGATCTTGAAGAAAGATAAGGAGCGAAGCAGTGGGTCACTGCCCGATATTGCTGCTTAATGTCAATGCAAAGTTGTTGGCAAAGATACTGCCATCACAAATAGAGGACTGTGCCGTAGTGGGGGGGGGGGGGGGGGGGGGGGGGGGATAGGGGAGGACCAGATGGGATTTGTGAAGAGTAGGCAGTTGTCGGTGAATGTACATAGGCTACTTAATGTAATTAAGATGCCTTCAGAGGAGCAGGAGATAGAAGTTGTAGTGGCAATGGATGCAGAGAAGGCCTTTGATTGGGCGGAGTGAGCCTATTTGTTGGAGGTGTTGGGCCGGTTTGGGTTTGGTCAGGGGTTTGTGGATTGGGTTTGGCTATTGTACAAGGCGCCGATGGTGAGCGTTTGGACGACCAGGACGGGTTCGGCGTACTTTAGGTTACATCAAAGGGTGCCCACCTTTGCTTTTCACCTTGGTGAAGAGCCGTTGGCAATGGCACTTAGGGCGTTGAGGGGCTGAAAGGGATTGAGAGGGGGTAGCCGAGCATAGAGTTTCAATATACGCGGACAATTTGTTATAAATTTCAGACTTGGTGGACAACATTGCAAGGATTATGGAGATCTTGAGGGAAATTGGCTAGTTCCCGGGTTACAAATTGAACATGGGGAAGAGCGAGGTGTTCCCGATTAATGCTAGAGAGAAGAAGAGTTGCCTTTCTGGGTGGTGGGGGCAAGTTTCCGGTACCTAGGAATCAAGGTGGCGCCGAGCTAGGCTCAGCTACACAAATTGAACTTGGCACGAATGGTGGAGGGAATGAAGGTGGATTTCATGAGGTGGGATCTGTTGCTGCTGTCACTGGCTGGGCCCGTGCAGATTGTGAAAATGGTGTTGCCCAGGTTCTTGTTTGTGTTCCAGAATCTCCCGATCTTTGTTCCCGAGTCATTTTTCAGAAAGGTTAACAGGATAATTTGTGTGGGCGGGGAAGAATCCATGGATGAGATGGATGTTCCTGGCGAAGGGGCAGAGGGGGGTGGGGGGGAGGGGGGGGGGGGGGGGGGGGGGTTTTGCTGGCCTTGCCGAATTTGCTAAATTATTACTGGGCGGCGAAAATTGCAATGATGAGGAAATCGGCGGTGAAGGAGGGATCGGTGTGGGGACGGATTGAGGCAGCATCGTGTAGGGGGACACGTTTGAGGCCACTGATGTTGGCACCTGTTCCATTCTCACTGGTCAGGCACTCCATGAGCCCAATGGTGATTTTGGCGTTAGGGGTTTGGAACCAGTGCAGGTTGCATTTCGGCTGGAGGGCATGTTGTGTGAATGTTGATATGTGACAACCATATGTTTGTGCTGGCGGGGCTGGATGTGAGGTCCCGGGGTGGTGGCTGGAGGGGGTATAGTACTTTAGGGATTTGTTCATATGGGGCAAGTTCGCAGAACTGGATGAGTTGGAGGAAATGTAGGAGTTGCCAAAAGGGACACTTTAGGTACCTGTAGGCGAGAGATTTTGTGGGGAGAGAGATGCTGTCCTTGCCGGGGTTACTGTCTCTGGTGCTACAGGTTGTTGCAGGAGGATGATATTGGGGAGGGGAGTATGTCGATATCTATAGTGAATTGGGGGTGAGGGAGGGCGCTCTAGTGAAGGAGATAAGCGCAAGTGGGAGGATGAGATGGAGGGGTTGTGGGGGCTGGGTCGTGGAAAGAGACCCTGCGGAGGGTGAACCTGCGGAGTCTCATCCAGTTGAAGGTGGTGCACAGGGCTCACATGATGGTTGCAAGGGTGAGCTGGCTCTTTGCTGGGATGGATACGTGTGGGCGGCGTGCCGGGGGGACTGCGAATCATGTCCACGTGTTTTGGGCATGTTCAAGACTGAGGGGGCTAAGCCAGGGGTTTGCGGATGATGTGTCTAAGATTCTGGGTGTGGTGGTGGCTCTGAGTCCAGAGGTGGCACTATTCGATGTGAAGGAGGATCTGGGAGCCCAGGTGGGGAGAGAGGCCGATAGATTGCCCTTCACCACCCTGATAGCCGGAGATGTATTTTGTTGTGTTGGCGGGACTCAGAGCTGCCCTAGGCAGGGATAAGGGTGACTGACCTGGCAGAATTCCCCTGGGGTATACACGGAGGTAGATTGAGGAGTCAAAAGGGGAGGGATGGGGTGGGGGGAGGGATAAGGGGTAAAGTAAGGAAGGTGGGGTGTTGATAACACAGATTGCCCTCTGTTACCCTTGAAATGGCCCTTGTTTCTTCCCTTCCAACGCTGCAGAGCAAAGATATCATGATCCCCGTACCACAGCTCATACCGTGGATGAGTGCAGTGCAGACATTCTGAAAGTACTCTTCTGCTGTCTCCATACATTTGGGGACTGTAATAGATTCTCTGCTGGTGTGATTCTCTGTTATGCCGGTGCCCGGGGGTTTCCCAATGGCGTGGGGCTGCCCCAAAATGGGAAACCCCATTGACCGACCGGCGTAACGGAGAATCCCGCCCAACATCTCTAGAACTCTAGTTATAACCCGTTGCATCCTAAATAACTATGTTCTTCCAATAAAGTTTACAGATAAGGCAACAGTTTGCAATCATCTTCACAGAATCAGAATCTCAGAAAATATTGTGCAGAAGTGGCCCTTCAGCCCATCAAGTCTGCACCAACACACGGTAAAATCCTGAGGGGGTGGTTGGGGTTTGTGGTTTTTGTTCATATTGAAGTTCTGGTCTTCTGATATTTTTGCAAGAAGATATACAATACCAGGTTAAAGTCCAACAGGTTTGTTCGGAGTCACTAGCTTTTGGAGCACAGCTCCTTCATCAGGTGAATGACTCATCAGGTGAGAGCTGAGCTCCGAAAGCTACTGACTCCAAACGCGACTGTTGGACTTTAACCTGGTGTTGTACTGTGCCCACCCCAGTCCAATGCCGGCATCTCCACATCATGGATATTTTTGTGAATATATGTAAAAAAAACTTGAATGAAAATATTTCTTAAAAAAAGAGGGGATATGCGAAATGCCTGGCTGGTAAAAGTATATAAATGGGAAGAGGGGCTCATTAGGTAGCAAGGGCTATCTGTGGGTGGAGCCATAGGACATTGATAGAGTGTTGAACGAATACTCCACAACTGTCTTCACCCACGAGAATGAGGAGGTAGTGTGATGTTGTACGAAATAAATAATGGCATGATAGGAAAACTGGTCAAATTACTGGGTACAATGAAATTAAAACTGACTTTGCATGACCTCAAGCACAAATACAATCAGAGAAGGTCAAGTTGCCCCGAAGTGCCTGGGCTCTGTAAACTCTGATAAGACTAACTCGTCATAACCCAAAGCAGTCTAAATACGACAAGATAGAGTCAGGACAAGTCTCTGCCGATTCTTAAACATGCGATCAAAAGACAAGATAATGATATGAGACCCAGCGTCCTGAAGGGTCAGCAAGATGACGCCTGTTTTATGATATTGTTTATGTTTGTACTTCTGATCGAATTCCTGACCAAGCTGTAGTTACGTAATCTTGATTCTGATAATGTATAAATACTGAGCTGATTCTCTGTAAAAGCGCGGAACTGGAGAAGGAAATAGTAGTCTTGGTGACTGCTCCCTGACTTCAAGTTTCAGCCATTTCTGCATGCAGTTGTAATTCATAAATAAAGCCTTGTTTTGTTTTCTTAACGAGCGTTGTTGAATCTTTCTATCACAGTCCAGAAGCGGGAAAAATATTGACTTCGACAGTAGGTATGGAACACAGGCACACCAGACTGTGAGGTTCTTCAGCAAATCAACATAGGGAGTGACAAGGTGTTGGAGCTGTTGGCAGGCTTCAAAGTGGAAAAATCTCCAGGTCCAGATAAATTGTGTCCCAGGCTGCTGTGCGAGACTAAGAGGTCACAGGGGAGGTGCCAGAGGCCTTGAGAACAGCTAATTTGGTTCCACTATTTACAAGGGTTGTAGAGGTAAGCAAGGGAACTACAGATCAGTGAGTCTCACGTCACTGGTAGGGAAACTACTGGAGAAAACTCTGAAAGAGACACTCTGGGCGGGATTCTCCGATAACTGACAGCGTAATCACAATCAGCGATCGTCCGGAGAATCCATTTTTACGCCGAAGTCGGGGCGGTGCTATTTTTCCGATGCTCCGCCCCCTCAAGACTACACCGGAAGCCGATGGGTCGACCTCAGGACATCACCTGAGGCCCTCCTCCGATGCTTCACCCCTGATAGGCCGATTTCCGACGGCGTCGGTCGCGTGTCCTCTCAATTTTCGTAAACCTGGCGTGCCGGCTGTGGATTGTGTCCAGCACACCGCCACAGTCGTGGGGGGGGGGGATGGGGGGGGGCCTGGTCCACTGGCCAGGGGGTTTCAGCAGGGGCTCGGGGGGCTGGTGGGGGGTGGTTCTGTGGTGGCGATGTAGGTTTCGGGAGGGGGGTTTGGCAGGTCGGTTTTGCGCGTGTTCGGCACCATGTTGTATGCCACAGCCACTGTGTGCATGCCATTCTGCGTCCGTATTGGGATTTGCGTGGCCCCCCCACCAGATGGAATATCGGTGCATGGGCGGCGCTAATGTTTTGGTCGTAAGACCAGACACATCCTCCGGATGTAGCTGCAGAATCTGAGAATCTAATCCTCCATCCCCACTTGTGTGGTGGTGTAGTTGATGTAGTTTTCAGCAAAGCCTTTGACCAGGCCCCACATGGGAAACCTGTAAAGAAGGCAAATGCATACTGATACAGGTTAATTTGATAAGGTGGATTCAAAATTGGCTTTGTTGTAGGAGACAGATTGGAATCGTAGATGGCTGCTTTAGTGACTGGAAGCCAGTGTCCAGTGGCGTATCCTGTGCTGCGTCCCCTATTATTTGTAAGTCATATAAATGACATTGATGACTATGTGGGGGGGCAGGAACACACGTTTGCGGATGGCACAAAGATTGGCCGGGTGGTTAACAGAAAGGTTGAGTGGTTATAAGTTCATAAGATATAGGAGCAGAATTAGGCCATTTGGCCTATTGATTCTGCTCTGCCATTCGATTATCACTGATCTCATCCTGGCTTAACTTCACCATCTATAGGAAGATATAGACGGGATGGTCAAATGGGCAGATAAATGGCAGATGGAATTTAACCCTGAAAAGTGTGAGGCGATACAGTTTGGAAGAAGAAATTTGACAAGGAAGTATTCAATGAACGGTATGACACTGGGAAGTTCCGAGGAACAAAGAGACCGTGCCGTGTTTGTCCATAGATCTCTGAAGGTAGGAGGGCAGGTTAATAGGGTGGTCAAAAAGGCATAAGTGGTACTTGCCTTTAGCAATGGAGGCATAGGTTACAAAAGCAGGGAGGCCATGTTGGAGTTGTGAACTTTGGTGAGGCCACAGCTGGAGTACTGTGTGCAATTCTGGTCGCCATGTTATAGGAAGGATGTGATTGGACTGGACTGGAGGGGGTGCAGAGGAGATTCACCAGAATGTTGCCAGGGATGGAACAAGTTATGAAGAGAGGATGGATAGGCTTGGGTTGTTTTTCATGGAGCAGAGAAAACGGAGGGGTGGCCTAAATCAAGATGTCCAGGATTATGGGGGAGAATGGACAGGGTAAATAGGGAACAACTGTTTCCCTCAGTTGAAGGGACAGTTACATTGGGCACAGGTTCAAGGTGAGGGGAGGAGGTTGAGGGGGAATGTGAGGACAAACGTTTTTACCCAGAGGGTGGTGACGGTCTGGAATGCAATGCCTGGGAGCGTGGTAGAGGCGGGATGCCTCGCATCCTTTAAAAAGTACCTGGATGAGCAGTTGGCATGTCTTAACATCCAAGGCTATGAGTAAGTGCTGGCAAGTGGGATTAGGTAGGTAAGTCAGGATTTTTCCGTGTGTTGGTGCAGACTTGATGGGCTGAAGGGCCACTTCTGCACAATATTTTCTGAGATTCTGATTCTGTGAAGATGATTGCAAACTGTTGCCTTATCTGTAAACTTTATTGGAAGTACATACTTATTTAGGATGCAACGGGTCATAACTAGAGTTCTAGAGATGTTGGGCGGAATTCTCCGTTACGCCGGTCGGTCAATGGGGTTTCTCATTTTGGGGCAGCCCCACGCCATCGGGAAACGCCCGAGCACCGGCATAATGGAGAATCACACCGGCAGAGAATCTATTACAGTTCCCAAATGTATGGAGACAGCAGAAGAGTACTTTCAGAATGCCTGCACTGCACTCATCCACGATATGAGCTGTGGTACGGGGATCATGATATCTTTGCTCTGCAGCGTTGGAAGGGAAGAAACAGGGGCCATTTCAAGGGTAACAGAGGGTAATCTGTGTTATTAAGTAGTCAACCAAATGCTTCCCTTCCACCCTCTAACAGAACAGGAATAGTGTAGTTCCTCTGACTGAACACAATACCAGCTTGTTGAAAATTTGGCATTGGTATGTAAAATTGCATGCTGTTCATTGCATACTTTCTTTATATCAAAGAATTGGAGATATTTGTGATTTTAAAAATCTTGACAGTTCAAATGTCAAGCTGAACTACCACATGTTTATTATCATTAGGACCATACACCTCAGGAAAGGCTAAGCTATGATTAAAGTTTAAAGGTCTCTAATATATTGGCAAGGTTATAGGTTAGCCTGCCTCGTTGAACTGTGCTTCAGTAACTTGGCTTTAAGTTGAATAATGTCACAGACGTCTGCAGTTCCAGCCTAAAAAGGACATTGTGGAATGGAAATTGTTGACTTAGGTGACTTTCACCTGTAAGGAGAATGCAGTACATATTTGAATGTATGTTTATAATACTATTGCTGCAAGGCAAGGAGTTCCTACAACAACTCCTTATCTGACCATAGTCTTGTTAAGCAGCCGTCTTCTGGTATAGACTTAATGGAGTGTTGTGGTATATAGAAGCTAATGGAAAGTTATCTCTTCGTTCATCTACTTCTACTTTGGTGCAGCCTTATCTTGTCTGCCTTTCTCATTTCATCTTCATCCCACTGCTGTTCTTTTGCCGTCATGGCCATCATTGTGAAATTGTATTAAGTAAAAATGATGTTAGCGCCATAAAATTGACCTTGGATAGCTAACCAATCCATTCATTTCCACAGTCACTGCACTTCCTAAGTACTTCATTAACTGCAAAGTGTTTTGAGATATACTGAAGTCATGAAAGTCACTATTTAATTGCAAGTCATTTTTAATGTTCTTCTGGGAAGGGAACCTTGGTGTCTGACATGTACATTCCTCAACCTTCTATTCTCCTTTTATAAACACTCCTTAAGTCCAAAACCTCTCCATATGACACAAGTGCCTAAATGTTGTCAGTTTAGATGTTACACTTTCCAATATCTTCCATATGTGCTGAGAGATGTATTCAAAATAAGATATTCTTGGGGATTATATTGGTATTCTGTGCAGGTTGAGAAAGCAATGTGTGTGTCCAAGGTTAATTAAACGGGGAAAGTTACTAGATACACGTTGTCTGTGAGAGCTAAAAGATGAAAGATTAAAGGTGTTAGGTTGATGCATTCAAAATGATTGTTATGGTGAGTTTAAGTAACCAGTAAATAGGTTGGATCTAAAATTTGCATTGGGAGATAAGTGGGAAACTTGGTTTTTCAGCTGTTGAATTTCAAAAGGGTGTTAAGAGGTAATAAGGAACATTACATCTTATAAAGGTTTCAAAGGTAAAAAAGGGAAAGTATGTTAAATTTTATTGATCCAAAAGTAGAGGCAAAGTAACAAAATGAAAGATTTTTATATTTGGAGAAGTTGAGTTCGAAGAGTGAGGACAATGGAACCCAAGATGACATCAATATGGTTGACCCTTAACTGCTGCCTCAAGGGCAATTCGGGATGGGCAACAAATGCTGGTCTGGCCTGCGACACATCCCATGAACGAGTGGAAAAAAATATTTCATCAGCCAGTCATTGAAAGTTTTATTCCTCCAGAGACAGCTGCTTGGTGGATTGTTGATCTATCTTTCCCTTCACACTTGAATGCATCTCCATTACCCTGTTTTGATGCTAAACACAATGTTTACAAACACTTTTGCTTGGATTGATAACCCCTCACCACATCAAAGGCAGCTGGTGCTTTTACTTCCTCATTTTCACAGCAAAAGCAAAGAATTTGAAGCCCATAGAAATGTACTTGGCTTTCGAGGACGCCCCTGACACTTGTAACAGCTTTTGCTTTAAACATTTTTGTCCGAGGCAGCAGATGTTAGGGAGGGTTAAGTGAAAATGCAATGATTTGTCACTCTACTGCCTGGGCTGCTCTTCAGCTTTCAGGCAGGGGTAACTGATAGGGGGATCTTTGATAGGGGTCTGATAGCGGTTGTCTCTTTTGGGGGTCTAATTGGGGACTCTCTGTCAGGGGTCTGAATGAGGGCCTCCAAGACCCTATTGATCCATTGGACCTTCACCTGGGACCGCCCAAAAGGGCGCAAAAGATAGGAGGATAAGAAGAACTGCGCAGGCCATCTCTCGCTCTCTTTCGATTGATCGCCGACTGCAGCACAGCTACCAACATCAGCCAAGTTAAAGGGCCCACGACATCCATCGAAGGACGACAACCGAACATGGACCACCTACAAGGACTCCAGCCCTGCCAGCAGTCAGAAACCAGATAAGGCCACATGTACTCTACATCTGCCGGTCACCTGGAAGTTAAGGTCGTTTAAGCGTGTTAGTCATAGTCCTAGTATGCATGAACGTGTGATTATTTAAATAAATAATCTTGTGTCTAGTAAATTAACTCTGATTGAACTAAAATACCTGTGTGATTATTTGTCCACCATACGGGTTAAAACACACACTGTGGTTATAAAAGAGCAACAGTGTTGCTTGACAAATCACTATCTGAATGTCAACTCTCACACTTCCTCGTGGACCATGACCACAAAATGAAAGATCAAACGGCCATTTTGCAGGCTGTCACTGACCTCAACTCTACTTGACATCTTCCCTGTATGGTTTCCAAACTCCATTTCGACCACCTTTCAAAGATTCACAAATAGAGCTTCCCTGTCAGACCCATTGTTTCACCCAATTATTCACTCTTGTACAGGCTCTTCCGACCAACAGCTGCCATTTTAATTGTTTTCAGTTTCCTGGTGACTAAGGACGTCCAATCCCTCTACACCTTCAAATCCCATCAGGAAACCCTGAGGGCTTTTCCGTTCTTAATTCAAGAGACTCAACCAACCTCTGTTTACCGCCACCTAGCTCAAATTGTTCTCACTTTGAACAGCTTCTCCTTCCACTTCACTCACTTCTTCCAAATGAAAGGTTTTGCTTTGGGAACTTTGTTTTTAAAAAAAATGTTCCTGTCATATTCATGTCGCCTCCCTCATCTCTTTTTCCAGTACATAGATGACGGTATCAGTGCCATTTCCTCTTGTGCTCTAAACTGAAAGATTCAATCAACTTTGCCTCTAATTTCTGCTTTTCTCTCACCTTCACATGGTCCCTCTCTGACTCTTCCCTTCCTTGACTTCTCATCTACATTTTTGAGGAAAGGCTATCTAAAAGCCCAGTGACTCCCGCAGCCACCTTGATTACAATTTCTCCCATGCTGTTTCCACGAAGAACTCTATTCCACTCTCCGAGTTTCTCTTCCTCAATCAAGTTTTGATGATGCTGTATTCTCTATCAATGCTTCTGATATGGCTTTTTTTATCCTCAGCTGAGGATTTCCTTCTACTATGGCTGACAGATATACTTTTCCGTGTCTGTCTCATTTTCTGTACAGCTGTTCTTCGCTCAAAACCTTTCTCCTAAAACCAGAATGGTATTCCCCTGTCCTCACCTTGAACCCCACCAGCCTTCACATTCACTGGATCACCCTGCCATTTCTGGCAAGATATCTCGCCAAACTCATCTCACCTTGTTCGCTTCTTCCAGCATTCCTAAGTGACCATGCTCTTAGCAACACCTTGGTTCACTTCTGTGCCTAACGCTTCCTCCCAACCTTCCCCTGCAGGAGATGCTCTTTCATCTTCCGACTCCCCATCATCCAGGACCCAAAATCTTCCTTTCAGATGAAACATTTGTACTTCTTTCAGTCTGATATATTATATTTACCAATCACAATGCGGTTTCCTCTCTATTAAGTAGACCAAACGTACATTGGGTGATCGTTTTACTGAACACTTCTGTTCTGACTGCACTTGCAGTGACTTTTGGTTTCTTTACGATCCCATTGCCATCCTTTTTTAACATTTAGTCTCGCCTTCTACCCGCTCTCAGAATTTCTTCAATGAGAGGGATTTTGTGCCACTTCAATAGAATACATGTGGACAGGTTGCTCCATTAAAAGGGACAGCTCAGGCGTTTAGTTCAATGTGCCGTGTATGAGCACCTAGCACAAAATTCTGCGGCAATATTTTTCTTGGTCAGTGTAATAGCCCACGCGGGACCTACGGGTTGGGAATGACTATCCTCCCCGTGGTCCTTGCGGAGTACA
This sequence comes from Scyliorhinus canicula, assembly GCF_902713615.1. Classification (NCBI taxonomy): domain Eukaryota; kingdom Metazoa; phylum Chordata; class Chondrichthyes; order Carcharhiniformes; family Scyliorhinidae; genus Scyliorhinus; species Scyliorhinus canicula. The sequence goes on along the minus strand of NC_052148.1, from coordinate 119,026,532 downwards.
GGTTCCCCTGCTAGGGCAGGGAGATCTCTATTAACCTTGGTATAAAAAGTCAGCTAGTAAGGTACTGACCAGAACAGGAACTCGGTAGCGATTTACCGGGCGCTCCCGGGACTAAGTGCCCGTGCCATCGTGAACGCCATCGCGTCTCACGATGGCGCGAACAGGTCCCGGGCACGATCTATTCTGGCCCCCACAGGGGGTCAGCACGGCACTGGAGTGGTTCACGCCACTCCAGCGTCCCTACACGGCTCCAAATGGGCGCCGCCCTAACCAGCGCATGCGCAGTTGGGGCAGCTCATTCCTACATTTGTGCAGTTGGGCCGCGGCATCCTGTGCATGCGCAGGAAACTTCTTACGTGTGCCGGCCCCTCACCAGCATGCCGCCGGTGTTCTGGGGCCAACCGCAGAAGGAGGTAGGCCCGGGGCGGGGGTAGAGGCCGGCCCGCCAATCAGTGGGCCCTGATCACGGGCCAGACCCCATCGGAGGCCCCCCTCCCAGTGAAGGAGCCCTCCTTCTCCCCCCCCCCCCACAGCCCCCCCCCCCCCCCCAGCGTTCCCGCACAGTTCCCGCCAGCAGCGACCAGGGGTGGACGGTGCCGGCGGGAACCTGTCGTGTCTGAGCGGCCGCTCGGCCCATCCAGGCCGGAGAATGGCAGCTCGCCATTTGCGGTGATTCTCCAAGCGGTTTCGGGGGGGGGTGGGAGAATCGCATGCGGGGGTCGGGGCGGCGTCGTGCGATTCACACGGTGTCCCAGCGATTCTCCCACCCTGCGTGGAGGGGGGGGGGAGGGAGAATACCACCCTACATTTCTTTATTTTACTCCCCGTGGACTCCCCGTGTCCTTATTAAAGTCAGCATATGCATCTTGTTCTAACTTATTAATTATTGGTTATTTTCCTCCTCCACGATTTAGCTATTTACATTGAAATGTTATTTGGTATACAGCTAATGATTGAGGTTGGATACCCAAGGGGGCAGCAATGTTGGTGAATTGGGCTGCACCAATATAGGAGGTTGTTTTATTGCCTGTTTTCAAATGCTGGATTAATCCCATTGGCCGGTACTTGAGCAGTTAAGGGGCTGGTAAAGTACTGGATGCGCACAGAATGAGGATTATTTGAAGATCAAAACCTAAATTTCTAGGCTTCTGCATGTAAAACCAGCAAAACCCTATTGAATAAGCCCTTCCAATAAATTGATGATGAAACTAGCATTTGCCTTTGCCGGATTTTATAATCAGTAAGAACTGGTGAGATTAATATCATTAGAACTCCGATAGATAGGAGGTGGAGATTAGAACTGGAGCCTTGTACTTGTACATTTACAAACTTTTATTTACAGAGAAGCACAATACATCTCCAGTCCAACACAGTTTCAGCCTGCTAATACATATAAGCACAGGTCAGGCCCCAATTAATGCTAACTATGTGAATACAAAGAAACACCCAATTAATATACAATTAACAAGGGGTGCAATTTCAACAATGGGAATACCTTCCAATCCATTTGGAAACATCAGAAATTGGCAGCAACCGAGAACCTACATCGACATTGCTTCTTCACCCTAAAATACAGGGAAATAAATATCTGTATGCAGGTGGGGAGAGGAGAGGGGAAGATTCCCATTTGTCCACTGTAACTTAGATTACACCAATTGTTCTTACAGGTTATTGAGGAATAGCATATCTAGGGAATGAGGTTGATGATGGAGGTGAGAAAAGAGAACTGAAATCTTCTGCAGAGGACCTGGGAACTCATTGCAGGACTGGCATCCACTACCACTGTAGCAGAAGAGCCACAGATGGGCAATGGGAGAATCACCCCCATACGTCCTTCATTGCATACAATGGTATGTTTATGGCAGAATAGAATTAAAACCCTGTGGAAATTTGTCAGTACTTGTAAAACATGAGTCAATCAAAAGAGGGAATACCTTAAAACAAAAGCAAACAGAATCTTTACCAAGAATTTTAATATAACTTATACATGTGACACCATCATAAACAGAGACGGGAAGAAGGAATTTAGTAACGTGCATTGTATTACATCATAGTTTGACTTTAAAGTGGTATTCACCGTTTGCTAAATTACACTGAAACATTGCACACGTTTGCCTTAATTTTAGTGGCGTAATTCATTTGGAAAACAACAATTTCCAACAAAGCTTAAGTTAGCATGCACATTGTAGATGTTGAAAAGACATAACTAAACAATTAAACAGGCCAAGTGTAGGAAGACGTAGACGTAACTACTATACATTGCGGTCCATACACCATTTTCATCATGTGTGTCAATCATTCCTATAGATCTTCATCATCCTGCAAAATTAATTTATTGTAATAGTTACACAGAAAATATTCTCTTTAACCGGTTAGGTTTCAACTACTTAAACTATATAGATTCACTTCAACACAGCAATGAATGTAAAACGACATTCGCTGGTACAACACACTCCTTTACATGTGTGTCTGTCAACATCATGGAAGATAAAAAATTCAACAAACATCAGGGCTGCCCATTCTCCGCAATCCAGAGAATACAAAATTCCTCCCTTGCTACATTGCCAACTACTGAAATCTCCGACATTGACACACTGATCATGGGGAGGGCTGGGGGGAACTTTAACTGTTTACAGGACCCATTGACAGACCGATCAAACCGGGGAACGGGGAAAAAGACAGGCATGGCTAGGGAACTGGGAGCATTCATGGAGCAGATGGGGGCGGTGGACCCATGGTAATTCCTACACTCGGTGAGAAGGAATTCTCGTTCTTTCCACTGGTGCACAAGATATACACCTGCATCGACTTCTTTGCAGTGTGGAAATTGGTGCTTCCAGACAAAGTAAGGGCGGAATACTCCACGATAGTTATCTCCGACCGTGCTCCACACATGGATGTGAGGTTGGAGACTGGCCGTGCCCAACGACCCGCATGAAGGTTGGACACATTTCTCTTGGCCGACAAGGTCTTCTCGCAGAAAACATCACAGGCCATAGGCGAGTACATCACTAACAACCAGAATGGGGAAGTCTCATCTTCCATGTTCTGGGAGGCACTGAAGGCGGTGATTAGGGGATAGATTATAGCCTGCAAGGCACTTGGGGGTAGGGAAGTGATGGCAACCAGGCAGCAACTGATTGACTCTGTCCTGGAGGTCGACAGAAGGTACTCCTAACCCTAACCCGACTGTAGAGCTCCTGCGGAGAGGAAAAAGCTACAAATGGACTTTAACCTGCTATCCACTAGGAAGGCAGTGCACCAACTCCACCAGACACGGGAGACCTTCTATGAGCTAGGAGAGAAGGCTAGCCACCTGTTGGCTCCCCAGCTGAGAAAGCAGGCAGGCAGCCATAAGGGAGATTGCTATCTGAGGCGGACTGGTAGCTGAACCAAAAAAGGCCAACCAAGCATTTGAGGCCTTCTACTGGGGACAGTACACCTCTGAGCCCCAACGACGGGATTCGGTGATGAAATGGTTCCTTGATGGACTGGACATACAAGCCGTGGGGAACGATAGACGGAATGAGTGGGGAACAATAGGACTGGGAGAGGTCATAGAGAGCATTAACTCCATACAGGTGGGGAAGGTGCTGGGACCCCATCTCTATATAAAATTTGCACTAGTACTGACCCCGCATCTACGAGAGATGATCGCAGACTCGTTAGCAAAGGGCACCCTGTCTCCTATGCCAACACAGGCCACCATATCACTGATACCTAAGAAAAATCATATAGGCCCATTTCGCTGCTGCTTAACGTAGGTGGAAAAATACTTGCGAAAGTCCTGGCCAACAGACTGGAGAATTGCGTACCAGAGATGGTCGCAGAGAACCACACTGGCTTTGTCAAGGGTAGACAGCTAACTGCAAACATTAGACGGCTGCTGAATGTGATACCGACCCCATCTGGGGAGTGAACACCAGAATGATCGCCTCCCTGGATGCAGAAAAGGCCTTCGACAGAGTTGAATGAAAGTACCTCATCGAAGTGCTGGAGCGGTTTGGGTCAGGGACGGGGTTCACCTCATGGGTGAAACTCCTGTACAGGCCTTCAAGGCGAATGTTCGGACCAACACCACAAGCTCTGAATACTTCCAGTTGCACAGGGGCACCAGGCAGGGATGCCCACTATCCCTGCTCCTGTTCACCCTGGCAATTGAACCCCTGCCGATTGCTCTGCGAGACGCAAAAGGCTGGAAGGGCATCCGAAGAGGACAAAGTACACATCCAGTCCAGTGGTGGCAGCGAAGTTAAAAACCTGGAACCAGATGAGACGACACTTTGGCTTAACTGAGGTGTCCACCGTGGCGCCCATCAGCCATGATCGTGATGAATGGCGGAGCAGGCTTGATGGGCGAAAAGGCCTCCTTCTGCTCCTATCTTCTATGTATCTATGTATCTGTGGTAACCACAAATTTCCACCAACCATGCTTGACGCCACTTTTAAGAATAAGAAGTGGAGACAGGAAGGGGGACATGAACGATTAGAGGCCTTTACTTGAGTGACAGACTCGCAACCCAGGATGAGCTGACAGAGAGATTGGAGCTAACGAATGAACAGGAGCACCGACATTTACAAATCAAAAACTTTCTCCGCAAGGAGACGACGAGGTACCCTAGGGCCCGAGAGACACAATGCTGGAGGAACTGCTGGAAGTAGATAGTATGGAGAAGGGAAACTGTGGGGACATTTACAGACGACTGTTAGAAATGGAGAGAACACCACTAGGTGGAGCAAGACAGAAATGGGAGGACGAACGAGGGACAGAAGTAGGGTGGGGACTCTGGAGTGAAGCATTGAGCAGGGCCAACCCCACCTCCTCCTGCCTCATGCAGTTCAAAGTGGTGCACAGAGCGCACCTAACCAGAACCCGAATGAACAGGTTCTTTCCGGAGGGGGAGGACAAGTGTGAATGGTGTCAGGGAGGTGCAGCCAACCACGCCCACATGTTCTGGGCCTGCCCCAGGCTTGTCGGGTTCTGGACAGCCTTCTTCGAGGCGATGTCCAAAGTTAGGGGTTAGGGGTTGGATTATGAGGAGAGGTTGAGTAGACTGGGACTGTACTCGTTGGAATTTAGAAGGATGAGGGGGGATCTTATAGAAACATTTAAAATTATGAAGGGAATAGATAGGATAGATGCGGGCAGGTTGTTTCCACTGGCGGGTGACAGCAGAACTAGGGGGCATAGCCTCAAAATAAGGGGAAGTAGATTTAGAACTGAGTTTAGGAGGAACTTCTTCACCCAAAGGGTTGTGAATCTATGGAATTCCTTGCCCAGTGAAGCAGTTGAGGCTCCTTCATTACATGTTTTTAAGGTAAAGATAGATAGTTTTTTGAAGAATAAAGGGATTAAGGGTTATGGTGTTCGGGCCGGAAAGTGGAGCTGAGTCCACAAAAGATCAGCCATGATCTAATTGAATGGCGGAGCAGGCTCGAGGGGCCAGATGGCCTACTCCTGCTCCTAGTTCTTATGTTCTTATGTTATGAGGGTAAGAGTGGAGCCTTTCCTGAGAGTGACAATCTTTGGGGTATCAAACCAGACAGAACTACTACATATGGGGAAGAGGGCCAATACCCGTGCTTTTGCTTCCCTAATCACCTGACACAGTATCCTGCTTGGCTGGCAATCAGCTGTACCACCCACAGCTGCAAACTGGTTGACAGACTTGTCAGATTTTCTCCACCTGAAGATGATCAAATACACTATCCGAATGTCAGGTGAAGACTTCCACAGAAGCGTGGGGGCTATTCATCAGCCTGTTCCCAGACCTGTTCGAGGCCAATAGCAGATAGGGAGGGGGCAGGAGGGACAATGAGGGCAGACAGGACTACACGGAGCAGATAAGAACGAAGTGTGGGGGCAGCAAGGATGGAACCCAGGGAAATATCAGGAGGGGTCACGGGAAAAGACCATGGAGGAGGCCAGAGGGCCCCCACCCACCCCCAACAAAGTCATAGGGGCAACAAAAACAAATACAAAATGAAAGAGAGTCTACAACATCTGTGACGTAAGGGCCCAAGATGGAGCCCGAACAACAAAAATGGTGGGGGTGGGGGGGGGGGGGGGTGGGGTGGCGAAGAGAGAGAGGAGAAGGGAAGGGAAGGGGGGGGAAGAAGGGAAGTGGGGGGGGGGGAAAGAAGGGTGGGGGGGAGGGTTGGGGGGCTAACGCCGATGAAAGGGGAACATGTAAATGTAAGTTGTATACAAACTATCTTGCTCATCTATTGTATAGTGTACAGATGTAAAAATTCAATAAAAATATTTTTAAAAAAAGAATGGTTGCCAAACAGCAACGGACGTGTACCCGATTGCAGTCACATATGCAGTTCCAATATATACTAACCACATTCCTGAACTGTATGCTGACCACATCACGGGTGTATTTCATATAGGCTTCCTGTAGACCCTAATGTGCCCTCAGTCGCATGGCAACTTAGACAAATACCGTGTCATGTCAGACAGAAGGAACTTAAGTGCTCACTTGACACTGTTGGGAAACCTGGAGCCCATCCCTTGGGCCTCACCCATGCAAGTCCTCAACAACCCCAAGAACGAACCAGATCAGAATCTGCATTGATATGCGGTAGACAAACAAAGTAATATAATGAAAAACACACTTGACACAACATCTGATGATAGTATAGGGAAAGTAAACCATGCTAAACATTTCCAGTTTGCTGTGACACATTGTGAGGAATTGTTAGGAGGATGCAAGGTGGTTTCAAAGTGATTTAGACGAGTTGAATGAGTGGGCAATCACACAGCAGATGCACTATAAAGCGGCTAAATGTGAAGTTATACACTTTGGTATGAAAAACAGAAAGGGGAGTATTATCTAAACGGTGATATATTGGAAAATGTGGATGTACAAAGGATCTGGGTGTCCTTGTTCACCAGTCAATGAAATTGGAGAGGCAGGTGCAACATGCAATTAGGAAGGCAAATGGTATGTTGGTCTTCATTGTCAGAGAATTTGTCTGCATCAATGGTGCCAAGGTGGAGATGGTTGACAGCTTCAAATTCCTAGATGTGCACATCACCCAACAATCTGTCCTGGTCCACCCATGTCGGCGCTACAACCAAGAAAGCACAACAGCACCTATATTTCCTCAGGAAACTAAGGAAATTCGGCATGTCCACATTGATTCTTACCAATTTTCACAGATGCACCACAGAAAGCATCCTATCTGGCTGCATCACAGCCTGGTATGGCAACTGCTCGGCCCAAGACCGTAAGAAACTAGAGAGAATTGTGAACCCCGCCCAGTTTATCACCCAAACCCGCCTCCCACCCATTGATTCTGTCTACACCTCCTGCTGCCTGGGGAAAGCGGGCAGCATAATTAAAGACCCCTCCCACCCGGGTTATTTTCTTTCCAATTTCTTCCATCGGGCAGGAGATACAAACTTCTGAGACCACGAACTAACAGATTCAAAAAAACAGCTTCTTCTGGACCAGGGCAGATTACTGGTGATGCGCACACTTAGGAATTTGACCATCTCCTCGGCACCATTGATGCAGACAAATTCCCTTACGATGAAGACCAACATAATATTTGCACTTGCCTCTCCACTTTCATTGACTCCTGAATGACCCTCTTATGGATTGAACTGATCTCTTCATCCATCTTCTCTACTTAGTGGTACTACACTCCTTATGCTCATCCTATGTATATGTACGTCATATGTTTTTCATGTATGGAACAATCTGTCTGGACTGTACGTAGAAACATACCTTTCACTGTACAAGCAACGATAAATCAAATCCAATATAAATCCAAAGGGGTGCAGCTCTAACAACACTCAAGAAGTTCAACATCATCCAGGACAAAGCAGGACATTAGACTGACACCCCACCCACCACCTTCAACATTTAACTCCCTCCACCACTGATGCACAATTGCAGTAGTGTGTACCTATAAGCTGCACAGCAACAACTCACCATGGCTCCTTCAACAGTTCCTTCCAAAACCCATGACTTCTACCACCTAGAAGGAAAAGGGCAGCAGACCTTGGTGAGCACCACCATTTGCAATTTCTGATTCAAGTCACTCACCATCCTGACTTGGAACTACATTGCCATTCCTTCGCTGTCGGTGGGTCAAAATCCTGGATCTTCCTCCCTAACAGCACTGTGAGTGTAGCTTCATCACATGGACATCAGCAGTTCAAGAAGGCAACTCACCACCATCCGCTCAAGGGTAAACAGGGGGTGGGCAATGAAAATGCCAGCAAGCCTATGTCCCACAAAAATGTTTTTTTTAATCTATTGATCCAAGGTAAAGAAGATGCCTCTCATTTAACAAGAAGAGGTGGGCTGTTGTGTATTTAAGAGCACCGTACTTGTTTGAAGAGGTAGGTGCAATGTGCCACCAACAGGAGTCAGAAAATAGATCAACCATGTTTTAGCAACATAAGGCAGTCCCTCGAGTGTTTCTTACCAAGAGCTACACAGGAATGAGGTCCTGTTGGGAGAAGGTGCAACCCAGAGTAGATAAATATAAAATAATTGTTATAGAAGCAATGAATGAAAGAGAATTGTGTATTACTGGGAATTGTGACAATTGCGTATACCATACTGGGCAGCACAGTAGCACAAGTGTTTAGCACTGTGGCTTCACAGCGCCAGGATCCCAGGTTCAATTCCCCGCTGGGTCACTGTGCAAAGTCTGCACGTTCTTCCCGTGTCTGCGTGGGTTTCCTCTGAGTGCTCCGGTTTCCTCCCACAGTCCAAAGACGTGCAGGTTAGGTGGATTGGCCATGATAAATTGCCCTTAGTGACAAAATAAGGTTAGGAGGGATTATTGGGTTACGGGGATAGGGTGGAAGTAAGGGCTTAAGTGGGTCGGTGCAGACTTAATGGGCCGAATGGCCTCCTTCTGCACTGTATGTTCTATTACATTAAATAACGATGCACTATGCTGTCAAGAATTAATTCTAGCATTAGTTGGTGGTTAACTCCATGTTCTGCAATGCAAAATGACAATAAAAGAAAGAGAATACCGAAATCACTACAACAAAACTGTGGGCGCGATTCTCCGCAAATGCGGCGAGTCGTAAAGGCTGCCATGAAATTGGCCGTGTTTCATGGCAGCCTCCACGCCCCCTCCCGGGACCCGATTCTCCCCCCCCCCGGGCGGGGCTAGTATCGGGGCCGGGGGAATCACGGCGACGCGGAGTTAGCGAACGTCACTAACTCCACCCGCCAAGAGTCACAGCGGCTGACGCGCACAATGACGTCAGCCGCGCATGCGCGGGTTGGACGGCTCCAACCCATGCATGCGCAGATGACGTCATCACGCAGACGCGTCAAACCCACGCATGCGTGGGCCATCATGCCCCTCAGCCGCCCCGCGGACTGATCCTGCGGGGCGGCGGAAGAACAAATAGTGCACGGGTATCGGACCCGCTGCCCGCAATCGGTGCCCACTGATCACAGGCCCATGCCACCCTTGGCACGGCCGCCAATCGGTGCCATGGTTGTCCAGGACGGACACTTTGCGGTCGTTTTCACGAACGCTGAAAGCAGGTGTGATCGCGGCCGTGAAAACGGCTGTAAACTCCGTGGTATTCGGCCCATCGGTCTGCGGAGAATCGCTGTTCACCGTAAAAAACGGCGAGCAGCGATTTGTGTCGGGGGGGCGGCCGGAGGGGGGGAGGAGAATAGCGGGAGGCCGTGAAAATTGTCGGGAAGGTCCTCCCGCTATTCTCTGACCCGTCGTGGGCAGCGGAGAATCGCGCCCTGTGTTTGTGATAGTGAAACTTGATCATTTTATGATGATCATTTCAATACCTGAAATTAGCTTGACTGACTTGAACGAAAATACCTGTTAGTGAAAATACCTGTTAGCGGAAACTAGATGATCTTCTTCCATTTCGTGGCTAGAAAAAGTATATAAAATAAATAATGAAGTATCTGCAACAAATTGTGCTTGTGAAATCATAACATCAGTGCCCCTGAGATTCCTAGTCAAACTGCTGGCTGAAGACAGAGATAGATCTGGCTACAATGGCCTGCACATTAAAGAACCCACTAATACTCACTGTCGGGCTCAAATCTTAGTGTGTTTGCCATCAATGAAAATAAATTTAACACCAGAAATATTTTTTAAAATATTATAAAGATATCACTTGATCATATCAGTTTATTTATTTACTCAAATTGTTCTTTTACATTGAAAGCTCAGACAAGTAAATACATTTCTGTAAAAAAGTTTTTAAAATGTTGACACATACCCTAAACATAAAATAACCTCGACTTTGAATTCCACCTGGTCCTTGAAATTCTTCCTGAAGCAAGAACAAAAAAAAATCTTATTAATTCATAACGTGAACAAAATGATTATTCTCTCTCGGTTCTGCTACATTGTGGATAACAGTTAAAATGGCATTGTCTTTATCTTACAATTTCCCTATTCTTTTATTCTGAAAAACCTTTGACTGTAATACACGACAGCAATGACGATGATTCGGACTTTTCCATTGATAGCTACACTCCATGAAGTAGACTCCATGTCCTCTGTGATCCAGAGTTTACCTTTAGTACCGAGTCATAGAAATATTTAGGAACAATTGTAAAATCAAAAAATTAAATTCCTATGGTAAATAAATGTTTAATATCTATGTGCAACAATTTTGTTGCAGCCTGTCCTAAACAAATCCACTTCAACTATCGAAAAAGTGCTTTTCAAATGAAAACCTTATAGTATTATTGTGGCATTATGGTTAAATGAGTCAGCACTTTATTCAGCTTTGACAATTTCAATAGTTATGCATCCAGGGGTCAAGCAATAATTTTAAAAATGTATTGCTCTGTATTTATCCATTACCAATCCATTATTCTGCAGTCTCTCAAACTGTACACAAAGAAGACAGAACCTTTCTGCATTTCCCATGGATTTGAAGGAATTGATCAATTGGACCAACTTTAATTCCTTTCTCTGTAAAATAAGTTATTAAAAATTATTTAGCTGTCACATCTTACTAAGTTACAAAGTCTCACCCATTTGTTGCAATAAAAAGGCAGAAGATAAAAAGAACAAGCTTCTACTTATCTAGTGCCTTTTACGTCTTCAGGACATCCCAAAATGCCTCGTTGATCAAAAGCAATATTAATATCACAGAATCATTTAGCTCACAGATGTGTAGGAATGTGTAGAATCTTTATTCTAACAAATTATTTTTTACAATTTGAACAGTTGTACCTGTTCACAATAAAGGGAAGACCACCCAATTCAGTGTTCTTGGGCAGGTGTGATGCTCACAGGGAATCTTGGTCAGGAAATCACAAGCACATGTAACCACTTGTTCTTCATCTATCTTAATTGATGGGCAAAAAAACCGTACACAAGGCCTGAGAATTCTCAATCAATTTCCGGCTGAGAGAGTCCTATTGGACTTAGCACTCCACGTCAGAAAGGATTTGTATTAGCAAATCATTTAATTCGCCTAAATGTGTATGTAGCAACTGGAGTTCAGTTGTAACCCTGGAATCATCCTTGATAAGAGATAAAGAAGAAAGGTTGAAGAATGGTCATGATCCTAAAGTTAGAAACTTCTGAACAATTTTTGAACATAAACACTGAAAATTAATTATTGGACCCTTTACCATGATGAACAATGTAGGCCACATTTTAGTTTGTCTGAATTGCTCAAATTAGAAATCGCCTGATAATGATTTCATGGTTTGTTGACAACCTGTTCACAGTTCCACCTGTACATGGGCCCAAATGGTCATGTCCCCTTGCAGAAATAAACAAAGATTAATTGTCGCAAGACAATGCTGGCACGATTACTAAAGAGTTACGTACATCACCTCTGCCTTTCTTCATTCTTCTCTCATGAAGCTCAGGGACAAGCTGCAGCAAAGGATGCAGGACAGAGGACTGAGAGCACATGAACAAGGACATATGAGGAACAATGATCAACTGAGCATGTGACACAACAGTATATTTTCAAAGAAAACAATGTAGACATGATGTGGGACTAAGCAGAATAGACATGCTGAAATGATTCTTGCTGGAAAGTCACATAACTTGCATAAAAATCATTTTAAGTTCCTGTAGGTTATAAATCTGTTATTGACACATAACATTTATAATAAGAATGAATTATTTTTATTTATTTAATACATCCTTCAAATGACCTTTCAAAAAATTAAAAAGACAAGACGTGTAATCTATTTAAAGTTTCCTCCAAGCACCTTGGTGCACTCTTCAGTCACCCTAACACTACCCACCCCTTCTCACAGCACCAACCTGTGCAAAGGAGCTGCAACACCTACTGTTTTACTTTGTCCCTTCTCACAGCACACAGCCCCAAACACTTCTTCCAGATAAAACAGCAATTTACTTGTTCCTTTAGTTTAGTGTACTGAATTTGCTACTCATAATGCAGTCTCCGCGACATCGGGGAGACGAAACACAGATTGGCCGATCACTGCGGAACGTAACTTTTTAGTCTGCAAGTATGAACCTCAAGCTCACTGAACTTGAAAGTGGTCTTAAAGAAATCTATTTAGCCACTGACAAGACTATTACTCTGCCCTGTGGCTTTCACACGCTAATTAATGATAAGATATATGATGACAGGAATGCCACTGAATGTCAAGATGAGGGCAATAAGCTCTTTGTTGATCATTGCCTGGCAGTGGGACATGAATGTTACTTGCCAATTTTCTGCCTAATAAGCGATAAGTTGGCACAGTGGTTAAGCACTGCTGGCTCACAGTGCCAAGGACCCAGGTTCGATTCCAGCCTTGGGTGACTGTTTGTGTGGAGTTTGCACATGCTCCCCGTGTCTACGTGGGTTTCCTCGAGGTGCTTCGTTTCCTTCCACAGTCCAAATATGTGTAGGTTAGGTGGGGTTATGGGGATAGGATGGGGGAAGTGGGCCTTGGTAGGGTGATCTTTTGGAGGTTCGGTGCAGACCGGTTGGGCTGAATGGCCTTCTTCTGCACTGTCGGGATTCTATTGATTCTATTCTATGAATAAGCCTTAATGTTATTTAGCAATGCTGCATGAGGACACAGATTAATTTCCTGACAAGTTGAAAATAGAATTGAACACTATGCAATCAACAGACACCCCTACTATGACCTTATGTTGAAACAAAAGTAATTGATGAAACAGCGGAAGATGGCTCGGCCTATAGGACACTACCCTGAGGAACTGCTGCAGTGATGCCTGGGGCTGAGATAATTGACCTCCAATAACCACAACCGTCTTCATTTGTGCCAGGTATGACTCAAACCATGGAGAAATGTCCTCAATTTTCACTGAATTCAATTTTACTGAATGTTGTCAGAGCCCATAGCCTTTGACATGTCCAGGGCGCTTAGCCATTTTATAAACACTGGGCCTCATGAAGAAGTTAAGATGGATCCACTTGGCACTTTTGGCTGAAAATGGCTGCAAACACTTCAGGCTACATTCCACCAACTGAACCATTAGCCTCAGTTGCCACTTAAATAAGAAATAATAATCTTTATTGTCATAAGTAGGCTTACATTAACACAGCAATGAACTGTGAACTTACAGACCACCCCACGCCCTTTCCAGACTAGCTTCTCAAGGTCATCCACTAAGGCCATCTGCATTCTCCTCTACTGAAAGTCAGCAACCTTCAACCAGCAATCCTTCAGCCACTTGGATAGCACTGTATCAGAGCAGTGCGACAGACAAAAGCACAAGGAAGACAGGTACCAGGGGAATACACATGGCATTCTTGACTTTTGTATCCAATATGGCAACATTTAATTTATGAATTCAGTTTGCAATGCTTGTTTTGTGGTGGTTTAATTTTTTTTCATTGTGGTCAAGCAGATGTTGTGATGGTTCATGACCATCAGCCAGTCCTCAATTTACAAGCATCTGCTTATAACATTAACTTGGTGACGCTTGGTGAATAGAGATTTGGAATTGCAGTTACTAGTATTACACTCTGATATGTTCTTCGCTGACACTGCAAGCAGGGGTGTACAGGCGCTTCCTTTGTTTCTCTTCTCCCCCCCTCCATTTCTTCCAATGCTCCCTAATGCTCCTACTTCTCCACTGCTTTCTGTTTACCTGGTACCAAGGACTACAACTTCATCTTGGTGAATCTGCTCTGCTCCATACATCAGGGGCTGGATTCTCCGCAGCCCCGCGCTGAAATCTCATTCGGCGCAGGGGCGGAGAATCCAATTTCACGCCGAAATCGGGCCCGGCACTGGTCCGGCGATTCTCCGGGACTTGAGAAACGGCGTGATCACAGAGTACGCTGCGCGGTTGGGGGCTCCTTGACAGACCGCTTCCGACCAGCCGAGTTCCTGACGGCATAGAACTAACCTGCTATTGCCGGTCGGGATGCTGGCATGGCGGCTGCGGACTCAGTCTGCGGCTGCCCTGATGGGGGCGGGGGGGGCGGACACCGGGCCGGGCCCGGGAGGGGGGGGGGGGGGGGGGGGACCGAATAGGCGCCAGGGTTAATATCTGTGCGGTCAGATCCTCGGGCGTGCAGCCGATCGGGAGGATCTACGTTTTCAATCTGATTCCGCGATCCGAGTCTGCCATGGCGCTTTGCACAGCCGCCGGTGCGCATGTGCGGACTCAAAACCGGAGGTGCGGGGGCTCGTATCCACAGCTAATGCTGCGTGTTCACTTCACGTGCGAGTCTCTGGCATGAGTGAATGACATGTAACTATCTCTCACCGAATGGAGAGCCTCAGTGACCTTCCTTATGAACAGTTGGCAGCAAATAGTGTGATGTTGCAAATATCTCCAGCCACATAAATGTTCATCGTTGCAATCACTTTCACAGCCACTCAGTGTAGTCCTTGGCCTACTCTGATGTTGCAGTTGTGGGTGCAGTAGGCAACAGATTTCAGTGCTGATGACTGTGCTAAATTGCAGATGTCTGACATGTTGTTCCTCACCGAGGTTCAGGTAAGAGTATTTCTCCCTGGACTCCTTGGGGAGATAAGGCTTCCAGCTGAGAGTCGTGCTCTCCCTCTTCTCACAACATCTCACCTCTGTTTATTCTCCAAGTCATGCTTTATTCTCAGGGGAATACCTAGCAGTACACCCATATCTGAGAGAAACTGGGTTTGTGCAGAAACCTTGAAGTCTGCAAAACATCTCATCGCGTTACCACACCAATCCCTGTAGCCGTTTGCAAGCTGAAATATGGAAAGCACCAAACGCATGTCGAGTTGTAACATAGGCCATAAGCAATCAGCCAGAAACTAACCTATAAGTAGTTGATGATCCCTATAAATAAAGTTGCCCGTCTTTCTTGCTGCTGAATGTGTGTTAAGAGAGGGCACTGGCTTAAGCTTGATACTCTGAGGTAACACCATTGATATCAGATCAGCATTGCAAACCATTAATCATCATGTTCTGCCTGCTTTGTATACTTGTGGTGAACATTAATTGAACCCGTCCTCACACCGACACCAAGATGGAGTCCAGCATGATTCATCCCACAAACTGGTGAGTGTGCCTGCAGTGCCATTTTGAGCTTGAAGGGCACATGCAACACCCAACCTTGTCTCTTTAATGTTATAAGAACTAACTGCTGTAATGCTGGGGTCATCTAGAAATTGGCAGATGCTTGTAAATTCCTGGCTCCAAGACAGAAGATGCAAAGCTTTCTCTTCTATATTTCTGACAATTTCAACGTGCAAAAATGTGCTTAAATCTTTTGGAGATATGTAGACAGAGAGAGAGAGAGAGAGAGAGAGAGAGATAAAGGTAGATCAATTGATAGAAGGAATATTGTTAGTTTCAGTCACTTGTGTATAATCAGCACTATGGAACATTAATATAGTATAATTAGTTTCTGATGTTTTAATTATAAGTGTTGCCACATTCAATATTCAATATGTGATGAAGTAATTAAAAGTTGGCATCTTCTGAGGTTGCAGAATGCTGAGTTAATGTTATGTTCTTCTGAAATTACGGTGAAGCATTTAGGAAACAATATCAAATCTCCTGTCACTGATCTAACAAACAAAGCTATAATTATATGTTGATCATAACTTCCACAATGAATAGAGAAATAACAAACGTTTAGCCTCAGTAGTCTGGCTTAATATTCACTCATTTGGAAGTTAATGTCTGGAGTGGAATAAAAGTTGGGTTTTAACACAATCGAATCAGACAAATTAAAAATATTCTCCATGTCACTTACCATAAAATCAGAGTTGCCCGAGTCATGGGTCTTAGAATAATGAAATAAGAACTGTACAAAAACGGAGAAATATTTTACCATAAAATACATTAAGATTCCTCATATATTCTCATTGTGTTTCATAATCTGCAATATAAATTGCTTACCCTTTTGGTTTGGCCCTTGTCTTCTGAATCCTGCAAATAGATTGTCCGGTATTAATGTTGGGCCTCTTTATATATAGTGTACAGAGCAAAACAGTACAGACCTAGAGATATGGGGCAAAATTGGATAAGGCCCGGAAACAGATGTGGGGATCAAATTGCACAATATACCCACGCATGTCATACCAATGCAAGCAGCAGGTGAACACGTTGGTTCCTGTCCATTTTCATCTTTGTAGTGTTTGGACAGCACTAACACACAGTTGAGCATTTCAACATCTAAGCAGGAGGCTTAAAATCATGAAGGGATAGCACAAGTTAAAGCTACTCTGTGCTACCTAAATCAAACATCCATCTCTTAAATGGGAGATGCATTTAGAACAAGCGCTGGAATTCAACACAAGTGACTTTAAGCTGAAAAAGACACAGATGGCCCAGATGACAGAGAGGAGACTTCAAGATTCTCTGACTTATCACTGGAAACTTTGATGCAGGAGGTCAATAGACAAGAGTGGTCCTTTATCCACAGATAGCCAGTAGGCCCGACAGACAGACTTGGAGAAGCCAATGGGAGATGATAGCTGTGTAGGTCAATGTCAACAGTGTTGCCCTGTGGTTGTCCTGAAAGAAGTTTAAAGGCCTTCACAGAAGTGGTCACGGTCAGCGAATGCATCTTTAAATGCCATATCCTCCTAACTGTACCATAACCTCAAACACTACCCCTATCACTCACCTACCAACATTCTCCATCAATTATGCTTTGTACTTAACATTAATAGCATCGCCTCACCTACATTTCATATCTTGCACCCAGTTATCCAATCATGACAGCCACACTACCCGGACGCATTGAACCACACTCAGAGGCACCCTGACCTTTCGCTTGCAGTTCGGGGTAAGATACAACTGAATGCAGCTGAAACTAACCAGAGGTTCACCGGCACAATTGCTTATCCTCATCCCAATGGAGAATATTTTTAAAAAAATAATTTACAGCATTGCTGGTTAGGCCAGCATTTATTGCCCATCCCTAGCTGCCCGTCAGAAGAAGGTAGTGAATTGTTTTCTTGACCGTTGCAGTCCTTGAGGTGTAGGTACAACAACTGTACTGTTATGGAGGGAGTTCCAGGATGTTGCCCCAGCGACAGTGAAGGAGCAGCAATATATTTCCAAGTCAGAGTGGTGCATGACTTGGAGGGGAACCTCCAGGTGGTGGGGTTCCCAGGTATGTGCTCCTCTTGTCCTTCTAGATGGTAGTGGTGTGGGTTTGGAAGGTGTTGTCTAAGGAACCTTGGCAAGTTCCTGCAGTGCATCTTATAGATGGTACACATGGCTGCCACTGTTCATCGGTGGTGGAGGGTTTGAATGTTTGTGGAAGGAGGAGCAATCAAGCGGGCTGCTTTCTCCTGAATGGTGTTGAGCTTCTTGAGTGTTGTTGGAGCTGCACTCATCCAGGCAAGTGGAGAGTATTCCATCACACACCTGACTTGCGCCTTATAGATGGTGAACAAGATTTTTTTTGGGGGGGGGCTCCTTGATGCTATACTTGGTCAGATGCTGCCTTGATGTCAAGGGCATCATTCTCACCTCACCTCTGGCACTGAGCGTCCATGAGCAGGTTATTGCTGACTAAGTGCTGCTTGATAGCACTGTTGATGACTCCTTCCATCACTTTGCTGATGATGGAGGGTAGACTGATAGGGCAGAATTGGCTGGGTTGGATTTGTCCTGTTTCTTGTGTACAGGACACATCGGGGCAATTTTCCACATTGCCAGGTAGATGCCAGTGTTAGAGCTGTACTGGAACAGCTTGGTTAGGGGTTTGACAAGCTCTGGAGCACATGTCTTCAGTACTATTGCCAGAATATTGTCAGGGCCCATCGCCTTTACAGTATCCAGTGCCTTCAGCCATTTCTTGATATCACGTGTAGTGAATCATATTGGCTGAAGACTGACATCTGTAGCTTCACCAGGTTGACACCTCATTTTTGTTTTGGTATGCCTGATGTTGCTCCTGGCAAGCTCTCCTGCACTCTTCATACTCTGGCTTGGTGATAATGGTCGAGTAATGGGGGATATGCCGGGCAATGAGGTTGCAGATTGTGGCACAATGGTTAGCACTGCTGCCTCACAGCTCCAGTGACCCGGGTTTAATTCCAGCCTCGTGTGCCTGTCTTTGTGGAATTTGCACTTTCTCCCCGTGTCTGCGTGGGTTTCCACCGGGTGCTCCGGTTTCCTCCCACACTCCAAAGATGTGCAGGTTAGGTGGATTGGCCATGCTAAATTGCCCCTTAAGTGTCCAAAAGGTTGAGTGGAGTTGCTGGGTTACGGGGTTAGTTTGAGGACTTGATAGGCCGAATGACCTCCTTCTGCACGGTAAATTCTATGATTCGAAATACAATTCTGCTGCTGCTGATGGCCCACAGCACCTCATTGATGCCCAGTCCCAGTCTTGAGTTGCTAGATCTGTTTTAAGTCTATCCAATTTAGCAAGGTGGTAGTGCCACACAACACGATGGAGGGTATCCTCAATGTGAAGACGGGACCTTGTGTCCACAAGGATTGTGTGGTGGTGACTTCTACAAATACTATCATTAACAGATGCATCTGCAGCAGGCAGATTGGTGAGGATGAGGTCAAGCATGTTTTTCCCTCTTGTTGGTTTCTTCGCCACCTGCTGCAGTCTCAGTCTAACAACTATTTCCTTCAAGACCCAGCCAGCCCGGTCAGTGATAGTACTACCGAGCCACACTTGGTGATGGACAGTGAAAACCCCACCCAGAGCACCTTTGCCAACCCTTAGTACTTCCTCCAAGTGGTGTTCAACATGGAGGAGTGCTGATTCATCAGCTGATGGTGGCCGGTATGTGGTAATCACCAAGAGGTTTCCTTGCCCATGTTTGACCTGAAGCTATGAGACTTCATGAATCCAGAGTCAAATGTTCAGGACTCCCAGGGCAACTCCTTCTTGACTGTATAACACTGTGCCGCCACCTCTGCTGCTCAGTCCTCAGTGCATTGCTCAACTGCTATGCCTTAGGCCATGGCCAATGATGGGGGTGGAAACAATCAAAAATGTCAGTAAAATAAAAACAAAGTACTATGGATGCCGAAGATCAGAAATAAAAACAGAAAGTGAAGGAAGAACTCAGCCTGGTTGGCAACATCTGTGGAGAGAGAAAGAAAGTTAATGTTTCGAGTCTGATATGATTCTTCTTCAGAACTCATTGCCACCCAACTCCTTTCAAATACCCAAGAATTGCCATGTCCAGGAGCGAGGAGTGAAGAGGAAGAGACTTTGATAATAAAACACCATCACCCAATCTCACACCTGCATCCAGCAGCCCAAACCTTGCCCCAACAACGTTAAGCCCCGAACACAATGATGTTGAGTGCCACCCCAAATGACACCAATACCCTCCTGACCCTGCCCACCCTCTGTTCACACAATGCAAGGCACAGAAACCCCAAATCTTGCCCTCGCAGCCCAGTCCGGCTGCTGTCCAGCTCAGTCCTATCACTCCCAGCCCTGCTACCTGGCTAACCTGTGGTTCTGGCCAAGTTGCCCCACTCCCGTTGGTTGCTGCTCCCCATTTACCCGAGACATGATGCTGGCGCTTGCCTGGCCTTCTTCGCAACTCCCAACTGCTGCTCTGCTCATCTCTTGGCACTCTCTTGGGTGGCTAGGCCTCAAGCCTCGATGCCCGCGTGTGATCCTGCCTGGTTGCCTTGCTGCTGCTGACTGTCTGGCCTGGTAGCCTCTGTTCTTTTTGGTTGGTTGCCTCATCAGCCCTGGCCTGGAGGTCGAGAGTCGCCCCGCTGCTCCCTTCACTGAATACTTCGCAGCAGAGGCGGAGTTCATCTTTTGAGGATACACACAGCCACATCTCAGTATGCCTGATGCACAATCAATGGACACGAAACATAGATGAGATCCAAACGATAGGCTGTAATGCACAAGATGTGTGCCCGGCAGCAGACGTACAAACGAAAGGCCGACTGCCGGGAGCACGGGTTCTTATATCCCGCCTTGTAGGCGGAGCTACCTACCTCTCAGCCAATCGGCTGAGAGGCACATGACTTCCTCAGCCAATTGGCTGAGAGGCACGACTTACCCGGGCCAATGGCCAGCGAGTACTCTGCACCAATAGCAGCTCACTTCCAAGCTACCCTAATACCCCTACTCATACTACCACATTCACCCCTTGTTGAAAAAGAAGCGGGGGGAAGGGAAAACGCGGACATGAGGGCGGGGGTGTCCCGTGAGTACGTGAGACTGGTAGTATGACTAGAGATGTTTGGGTCGTACGGTTGCATCAATGGCTGCCCACTGACCCGCAACTTATGTGCAAAAATAAAACAGCAACTATGTACAGTGTATAAAATTGGGGGGGGGGGGGGGGGGGGGGGGGGGAATGGGGTGAACAGTTAAGGAACAAAAAAAACACAAGAGTCCATCCGCAGGCAGATGTCCACCAGTAGGTCACATCGATTCAATCAGTCAAATGGGCGCCTTCGATGTCCTGCTTCACCTGCGCAGCGGTGCCGGTGACGTTGGAGCGGTGGTCATCCGTGACTCCGGGATCGATGATCCTGTTCCAGTGTCTGTACCCCTGGTCGGAGCTAGCGAGGGCCAGGCCGGGGGAGGGGCGTCCTGTCCGCTGGGCCGTGGGGGTGTCGGTGGGGCCGGAGGGGGGGGGGTTGCTGGGAGCAGTTGGGGTTGGGGGGGGGGGGGGGGGGTGCTGGTGCTGGGGGGTGTGGCCGAGATCCGGCGGGTGCCAGGTCCCGAAGGGAGACCGTGTCCTGTCGGCCGTCGGGATACTCCACGTACGCGTATTGTGGATTTATGTGGAGTAGCTGGACTCTTTCGACCAACGGGTCCAACTTCTGCACCCGCACGTGCTTCCGGAGCAGAATGGGCCCAGGGGTAGCCAGCCAGGTCGGGAGTGGGGTCCCTGAGGAAGACTTCCTGGGAAAAACAAGAAGACGTTCGTTTCGGCTGTGCTCAAGTAACTATTGAAACAAGCCAGCCAGTGTTTAAATGCTGCTGTTGCATTTGCTGCGTGCGGGCTGAGTCGAAGGCACTCCGGCTTGATACGAAGCTCCATCCTTTAAAATCTTGTGCATTAAATTGATGCACAATCAATGGACACGAAACGTAGATGAGATCCAAACGATAGGCTTTAATGCACAAGATGTGTGCCCGGCAGCAGACGTACAGAAGAAAGGCCGACTGCCGGGAAGCACGGTTTCTTATATCCCACCTTGTAGGCGGAGCTACCTACCTCTCAGCCAATCGGCTGAGAGGCACATGACTTCCTCAGCCAATTGGCTGAGAGGCACATGACTTACCCGGGCCAATGGGCAGCGGGTCCTCTGCACCAATAGCACCTCACTTCCAAGGTACCGTAATACCCCTAGTCATACTACCACAATGCCCCCGTCCCGCATTGGCCGGGCCCCGCGCTGCAGCTGTGTGTGTTTCATTGTGAATCCGCATCAGGCAGTGGAAGCTCAAACTGAAGTCACAAACTCAGATTTTTACCATGCAAGTTCAGAGTGCTCAGGAACTGATTGTTTTCCTGTTGATGACTGCTGTACACTACCTTCTATCTCAGTGTTTTTCAAACCTTTTTTTCCCAGGACCCACTTTTACCAACCGGCAGACCTTCGGGACCCATGCCGACCGATGTTCGCTGGACATGCCGGCTGACATTAGCGACCCATGCCGGCCGACCTTCGCGACATACCATTATTGCTTACCTTTAATGTGGCAGGTGAGCCTGCTCGGTCCTCACGCTATCTCTTGCTTCGTCATTCAATGTTACATTTCAGCTAAGGACTTCAGCGTTCGATTTAAGTTCTTGCTGCATACTTTGAAAAAAATCAAGCGGTTTGGCCCCTTAGATGCCATGATTAGTCTTCAAATGCCTTTGAAGATTTGAGGGTTTGAAACTTCAATGGTCAGTACTTCCCTGCAGATAACACACATGGGCTCTACATCTCGATTTGCACTGGCACAATTAGCACTATACCTCAATAAATCAACTTTATACTGCCTTGTTCCTGATTTCAGTTTCTTCTTAATTGTTTGTTCACCAGAGGCCCTGGAGCTCGGGATACAGCTGACACCAGCACTGCTTTGTCCTACTGTGGACTCTCCTGTGAAGCTCTCTCCAGCAGATTTAGTTGTGAGATCCTGTTCTGTTTGTGTCACTGGCCCTCTCTAGCTTATTACAAAATGACCCATCTTCAATTCTTCACACTGTCCTGTGGCTTGCTTACTGGCAGCTACAAAATGGAGTAATCTCACCTCTATGATTTTGCACCCAAAGCATTGACGTGCCAGGCGCAAGACCTTCTCTCTGCCGCTGCTTCTGGCGGAAAGACTCATCATTCATATTTAAAGACCAGTCACAGCCGGTATTCTCTTCTTTACTTTGAAACTTTATTTCCAATATCTAACTTTTGCTAATTTATGACTTTTAAATTAACTTCAGATGAACATTTGCAGCCTTACATTTACACACAAACTTTGGGAGGAATTCTCTCCTCCTCCCCCCCCTCCCCCCCAACGCAGGGTGGGAGAATAGCCGGGGCACCGGGCGAGTCCCGCCATGCCGCCCCGGCACCCGCACGTGATTCTCCCACCCTGCCCCAAACCGGCACGGCGAGATTCACGGCTGGCCGCTGGGAGAATCGCCGCTCGCCGTTTGTAATGGGCGAGCGGCGATTCTCCGGAGCAGCCTACCCAACACGACGGGTTTCCGCCGGCGCCGTCCACACCTGGTCGCTGCCGGCGGGAACAGCGCGGGAATGCTGGGGGGGAAACCTGTGGGGGGGGGGAGGGGGGATCCAGCACCGGGGGGGGCCTCAAAAGGGGTCTGGCCTGTGATCCGTGCCCACTGATCGGCGGGCCGGCCTCTCTGAAGGAGGAGCTCCTTTCCTCCGCCGCCCCACAAGATCCATCCGACATTTCTTGCGGGGCGGCCGCGGGGAGGACGGCAACCTGCGCATGCGTGGTGATGCACGATCAATTGCACGAAAGACTCAGATTGGTACAACTGTGGCTTTATTACAGTCAGATCCGTGGCCTCCTGCTGTAGCTGGCAAAATGGCTGATCAGGAGGAGGTCACGCATATTCATATGGCTCCTTGTGGGCGGAGCCAGCTGGCAAGGGCTACCGGCGAACCTGTACTGCAGGTCCTACCTTACATCCCCTAATACAGGTGCACACAGTGGATCACCACATTCAACCCCTGTTAAAAATGAGTACGGCGAGGGTGGCGTGGAACTATATACAGATTTACAAATAATTTACAGAGGGGAGGGAAAAAAGTATATGTCCATCTTGTAGTCTGGTGCCCGTCAGAGGTTAAGCCTGTCCGGTGGTTTGACGGTTCGCTGGGAGCGACGTAGCAGTTGTGGCGATGTCGGTACTGGCGGTGTCGGCGTCGACGACGTCGGTGCTGGTGGTATTGGTGCTGGTCAGCAGTTGGATGACTCTGGGAGTGTGCCGAAATCTTCCTCATCCTCTAGCTTGGGCAGGGGAAGGAGGGATGGACCTGGTGGCTAATGCTGGGAGCGCCGGTGGAGGGGAGGGTGGTGCGTAAGTGGGGATGCATGTGGGAGTGGAACCTGAGGGAGCCAGGTCCCTGAGTGAGACCTGGCGGCCGTCGGGAAACTCCACATAGGCACACTGGGGGTTGGCGTGGAGCAGATGTACCCTGTCAACCAAGGGGTCCGTCTTGTGAAGTCGGACATGCCAAGTAGAAGACCCGGTCCTGGAGTTGCGAGCCAAGTCGGGAGCGACACCCCGGATGTGGACTTCCTAGGGAACGTAAAAACACGTTCATGGGGTGTGTTATTTGTGGCGGTGCACAGTAGAGACCAGATGGAGTGCAGTGCATCCGGGAGGACCTGCTGCCAGCGAGCGGCTGGGGGGTTCCTTGACCGTAGGGCCAGCTGGACGGCCCTCCAAACCGTCCCGTTCTCCCTCTCTACCTGCCCGTTACCCCGGGGGTTGTAGCTGGTCGTCCTGCTGGAGGCGATACCCCTGCTGAGCAGGAACTGACGTAGCTCATCGCTCATGAATGAGGATCCCCTGTCGCTGTGGATGTAGTCGGGGAAACCGAACAGAGCGAAGATGGAGTTGAGGGTCTTGATGACGGTGGCAGACATCATATCCGGGCATGGGATGGCAAAGGGGAACCTGGAAAATTCATCGACCACACTGAGGATATATGTGTTGCGGTCGGTGGAGGGGAGGGGCCCTTTGAAATCCACGCTGAAGAGTTCCAAGGGGCGGGACGCTTTCACCAACGGTCCGGCCGGTAGAAGTGCGGCTTGCACTCCGCACAGACCTGGCAGTCTCTGGTGACTGTCCGTACTTCCTCGACGGAGTAGGGCAGATTGCGGGCTTTGACGAGGTGGTACAATCGAGTGACCCCCGGGTGACAAAGGCTGTCGTGCAAGGCATGGAGCTGGTTCACTTGTGCGCTGGCACATGCACCTCGGGAGAGGGCGTCTGGGGGCTCGTTGAGCTTGCCGGGGCGATACAAGATCTCGTAATTGTAGGTGAAGAGCTCGATCCTCCACCGCAAGATTTTATCATTTTTGATCTTGCCCCGCTGCATGTTGCTGAACGTGAAGGCTACCGACCATTGGTCAGTGAGGAGAGTGAACCTCCTGCTGGCCAGGTAATGCCTCCAGTGCCGCACCGCTTCAACGATTGCCTGGGCTTCCTTTTCAACAGACGACTGTCGAATTTCAGAGGCATGAAGAGTGCGGGAAAAGAATGCCACAGGTCTACCTGCCTGGTTTAGAGTGGCGGCAAGGGCGACATCTGAAGCATCGCTCTCTACTTGAAAGGGCAGTGTCTCATCTACTGCATGCATCCCGGCCTTGGCTATGTCTGCTCTAATACGGGCGAAGGCATGTTGTGCCTCGGCCGTGAGGGGAAATTGAGTGGACTGTATAAGTGGGCGGGCCTTGTCCGCGTAGTTTGGGACCCACTGGGCGTAGTAGGAGAAGAACCCAAGGCAGCGTTTGAGGGCCTTGGGGCAGTGGGGGAGGGGGAGCTCCATGAGGAAGCACATGCGGTTGGGATCGGGCCCCAGGTGTCCGTTTTGGACTACGTAGCCGAGGATGGCTAAGCGGTTGGTGCTGAACACGCACTTCTCCTTATTGTAGGTGAGGTTGAGGAGAGTGGCGGTGTGGAGAAATTTGGCAAGGTTGGCGCCGTGATCCTGCTGATTATGGCCGCAGATGGTGACGTTGTCCAGGTACGGAAACGTGGCCTGCAGACCGTACCGGTCAACCATTCGGTCCATTTCTCTTTGGACGCCGAAGGGAACCCTAAGAAATTGATAGAGGCGACCGTCCGCCTCGAAGGCAGTGTATGGACGCTCCAATTTACGAATGGGGAGCTGGTGGTAGGCGGATTTAAGGTCAATCGTTGAGAAGACCCAGTACTGTGCAATCTGATTGACCATATCAGATATGCGAGGGAGAGGGTACGCATCGAGCTGCGTGTACCGATTGATGGTCTGGCTGTAGTCCACGACCATTCTGTGTTTCTCCCCAGTTTTAACCACTACTACTTGGGCTCTCCAGGGACTGTTGCTGGCCTCGATGATACCCTCCCGAAGCAGCCGCTGGACTTTGGACCTGATAAAGGCCTTGTCCTGGGCGCTGTACCGTCTGCTCCTGGTGGCGACGGGCTTGCAATCCGCAGTTAGATTGGCAAAAAGGGAGGGGGGGGGTCAACCTTGAGGGTCGTGAGGCCACAAACGGTGAGTGGGGGTAGGGGCCCGCCAAATGTGCGGGTGAGGTTCTGGAGATTACACTGAAAATCCAAACCCAGCAATAGTGCAGCGCAGAGGTTAGGGAGGACGTAGAGGCAGAAACTGCTGAATTCTATGCCTTGGACAGTGAGATTGACCACACAGTAACCTTGGATCGAGACAGAGTGGGATCCGGAGGCCAGGAAGATCCGTTGGTTGACGGGGTGGACCGCAAGGGAGCAGCGCCTTACCGTGTCAGGGTGGATGAAGCTTTCGGTGCTCCCGGAGACGAATAGGCAAGAGGTTGATTTCCACTGTCGTCGAAGCGGTGGCCAGGTTGTGAGGACGGGACTGGTCCAGTGTCATAGAGGCGAGCTGCGGGTGGTCGTCTGAGGATTCAGATGGGGAGCGTCGGCGACCCGGATCCAGCGTTCCAGTCCCGTGGGGGAGACAAAATGGCGGCGATTGCAGCGTCCAGAGGACCTGTTGAGTAGAAGATGGCGGTGCCCATGCAGCGCGCGTTGTAGGGGCGGGGCAAGATGGTGGCGTCCATGGAGTGCACGTTCCGGGGGCGGGGCAAGAGGGCGGTGCCCACTGGTCGCACGTGGCCTCGGGAGCAGGAGATGGCGCCGCCCATTGTGTGATCGGCTGGGGGAAGGGGGCGATTGCGGGAGCGATAGCGGCGACTGCGCGGGCCTGGCACACCGCCACAAAGTGGCCCTTCTTACTGCAGGATTTGCAAGTGGTGGCGCTGGCTGGGCAACGCTGGCGGGTGTGCTTCAACTATTTTCTGATAGGTAAAAAAGGCTATTTTAATGTAAATATTAAAGCCCAGTTTTAATACCCATTTTAAATGAGGATTTCAGTACTCATAACCTCAGACCATGACAAAACACATAACCTCAACAGAAGCACAAAGCCTGACACATGCATAAACTAATTGTAGATTAAAACAATATCTCTGCTGACAAAATGAACAAGCTATTGTTCTAATAAACAGATTTTCAAAGCAATAAGTAAGAAGTTGACAATGCCCCCGGTTGAGCATTTGAACTAACACTACCACGTCTGAAGACTTCCAGCTGCACAGAGGCACAAGGCATAGAGGCCCACTGTCCAGACTCTTGTTCGCCCTGGCAATCGAATCCCTGGCGATTGCCCTGCGAGGTCCGAAAGACTGGAAGGGCATCCAAAGAGGAGGCAGAGAGCAGAGTGTCACTCTATGCGGATGATCTGCTCCTCTATATCTCGGACCCACAGAAGGTCCTGAAAATAAACAGGAAGCTCTTGAAGAGATCGGAGCCTTCTCAGGCTGCAAACTCAACCTGGGCAAGAGCGAGGCATTCCCGGTGAACCCGAGCGGGGGACGAACAGAGCTGGAGGTTGGTTGGTTTGTTTGTTTGTTTATTGTCACATGTACTGAGGTACAGTGAAAAGTATTTTGCTGCGAGCAGCTCAAACAGATCATTTTGTACATGAAGATAAAATAAAATAAAAAGAAAACACAAGGTTCACAATGTAAATACAGAGATACCAGCAGCGGGTGAAGGATACAGGGGTGTAGTGTTAATGAGGTCAGTCTGTAAGAGGGTCGTTTAGGAGTCTGATAACAGCGGGCAAAAAGCTGTTTTTGAATCTGTTTGTGTGTGTTCTCAGACTTCTGTATCTCCTGCCCAATGGAAGAAGGGTGGGAGGGGTCTTTGATTATGCTGCCCGCTTTCCCCCGGCAACAGGAGGTGTAGATGGAGTCAATGGATGGGAGGTAGGTTGGGCTGAGCAGTTGCCATACCAGACTGTCATGCAGCCAGATCGGATGATTTCTATGGTGCATCTGTAAAAGTTGGTAAGTTGGACATGCCGAATTTCCTTAGTTTCCTGAGGAAGTGTTGTGCTTTCCTGGTGGTAGCGTGACATGGGTCGACCAGGACAGACTTTTGGTGATGTGCATTCCTAGGAGTTTGAAGCTGTCAACCATCTCCACCTTGGCTCCGTTGATGCAGACAGGGGTCTACCATTCAAACTAGCCCAAAGCAAATTCCACTATTAGGGTACCCAGATAGCCCATGATTGGTCACGGATCCACAAGTGGAATCTGACCAGTCTGGCAGAGGAAGGTAAAAAGGACCTACTGAGTTGGGATGCACTCCCTTTTTCCCTGGCAGGAAGGGTACAGACGATCAAAATGAACGTGCTGCCGAGATTCCTCTTCCTGTTCCGATCCATACCGTTCTTCATCCCCAAGGCCTTTTTCCAAGGGATAGACAAAATGATCATGGCGTTTGTGTGGGGGGAAAGAACACAAAGATCCCCAAGCCGACACTGCAAAGGGGGAAATATATGGGCGGCCTGGCCCTACCAAACCTGCAATATACAACTGGACAGCCACTGTCATGTACATCCAGCAGAGGGCAGCAGAGCGGAGCTACTGATTGGCTGTTCCGGGGAGATTTGCATACGTGCAGTGCGGTCAGCGTAATTTAAAGGTGGTTTGTGAAGGGGCTGTTGTCAAGTGACAGTTAAACCCGAAACACTTCCTCAGTGTTTCCCTCCCTACCCTCTCCTCTAACCAAAAAAAAAACAACCGTGGTTGTCGGGAAGGTAAGTTTATCTCTTTAAAAACTTACCTTGAAGGGTGACATCACAGCAAAGCAGTGACCTGATTGGCTGGTAAGGAAAGTGCTCCAATTAGCAGTAGCTGGGAGAAATTTAACACTTTGTGTGCTGGTGAGTATTGTGGGGTGGCATTCTCCCCTACCCGGCGTGACGGAGGGTGCCGGCGTAGGGGAGTAGCGCCAACCACTCAAGGGTTTCCTGAGGAAGTGTTGTGCTTTCCTGGTGGTAGCGTGACATGGGCCCATCTTTGGGGGCCAGCCCCGCGCCGGAGCGGTTTGCACCAGAAGACTGGCGCAAAAAACCGGCGCCCCCGGCAGCGGGGCTGGCCAAAAGGCTTTCACCGGTCGGCACATGCGCCGGCAGTGACGTCAGCGGCAGCTGGCCGCTGACGTCACTGCCGGCGCATGCGCGATGTGGGGTTCTCTTCCGCTTCCGCCATGGCGAAGGCCGTGGTGGCTGCGGAAGAAAATAGTGCACCCAGGGCACTGGCCCGGAGTCTGAGCGGGGGGCCCCGATCGCGGGCCAGGCCACCGTGGGGGCACCCCCCGGGGTTCGATCGCCCCCCGCCCCCCCCAGGACCCGGGGGCCCGCTCGCGCCGCTGATCCCACCGTTCCAGAGGTGGTTCAAACCTCGGCGGCGGGAGAGGCCTCCCAGCGCGGGAGTTCGGCCCATCCGGGCCGGAGAATCACCGCAGGGGCCTCTCCGATTGGAGTGGCGAGATTCCGCTACCGCCACTTCCCGGGTGGCGGAGAATCTCTGCCACGGCGGGGGCGGGATTTTAGGCGGCCCCAGGCGATTCTCCGACCCGTGTTATGCTCCTCATGCTCAAAGTGGGAGTTCAGGGACGCGGCCGATGCCACTGACTCCTTCATGTGTCGGAAGTATGCAACAGCAGCTGCAGCTCCTGTTAGACCGCATGACGGCTCTGGAGCTGCGGATGGACTCACTTTGGAGCATCCGCGATGCTGAGAAGGTCGTGATAGCACGTTCAGTGAGTTGGTCACACCGCAGATTAGGATTGGTGAGGGAGACAGGGAATGGGTGACCAAAAGGCAGAGAAAGAGCAGGAAGGCAGTGCAGGTGTCCCCTGCAGTCATCTCCCTCCAAAACAGGTATACCGTTTTGGATACTGTTGGGGGAGATGACTCACGAGGGGAAGGCAGTAGTAGCCAGGCTCATGGCATGTGGCTGGCTCTGCTGCACAGAAGGGCGGGAAAAAGACTGGCAGGGCTATAGTCATAGGGGATTCAATCGTAAGGGGAGTAGACAGGCGTTACTGTGGTCGAAAACGAGACTCCCGAATGGTTTGTTGCCTCTCGGGTGCACGGGTCAGGGATGTCTCAGATCGGCTGCATGACATACTGAAGGGCGAGGGTGAACAGCCAGTTGTTGTGGTGCATATAGGCACCAACGATATAGGTAAAAAACGGGATGAGGTCCTACAATCAGAATTTAGGGAGTTAGGAGATAAGTTAAAAAGTAGGACCTCAAAGGTAGTAATCTCAGGATTGCTACCAGTGCCACGAAACAGTCAGAGTAGAAATTTAAGAATAGTCAGAATAAATACATGGCTTGAGAGATGGTGCAGGAGGGAGGGGTTCAGATTTTTGGGACATTGGAACCGTTTCTGGGGGTGGTGGGACCATTACAAATCGGATGGTCTACACCTGGACAGGACTGGAACCAATGTCCTCGGGGGTGCTTTTGCTAACACTGTTGGGGAGGTTTTAAACTAATGTGGCAGGGGGATGGGAACCAGATTAGGAAGTTAGAGGTCAGTAAAGAAGCAGCAACTAAAGCCAGTAAGGTACTGGATAATAAACTCAATGTGACTAAGGGGAAGAATAGACAGGGAAGAGATGATGATCGTAAAGGGACAGGTGGTCTGAGATGCATTTGTTGTAATGCGAGAAGTGTAACCGGTAAGGCAGATGAACTTAGGGCTTGGATTAGTACCTGGGAATATGATGTTATTGGTATTACTGAGACTTGGTTGAGGGCTGGGCAAGACTGGCAACTAAATATCCCAGGGTATAGATGCTTCAGGAGGGATAGTGAGGGAGGTAAAAGGATTGGAGGAGTTGCATTACTGGTCAGAGATGATATCGCAGCTGTGATTAAGGAGGGCACGATGGAGGATTCGAGCACTGAGGCAATATGGATAGAGCTAAGAAATAGGAAGGGTGCAGTAACATTGTTGGGACTTTACTATAGGCCTCCCAAAAGCGAGCATGAAGTAGAAGTACAAATATGTAGACAGATTATAGAACAATGTAGGAGCAATAGGGTGGTTGTGATGGGAGATTTTAACTTCCCCAACATTGAATGGGGCTCATGTAGTGTTGGAGGCGTAGATGGAGCAGAATTTGTAAGGAGCATCCAGGAGAGTTTTTTAGAGCAGTATGTAAATAGTCCAACTCGGGAAGGGGCCATACTGGACCTGGTATTGCGGAATGATCCCGGCCAGGTGGTTGACGTTTCAGTCGGTGATTACTTTTGGAATAGCGATCACAATTCCGTAAGTTTTAGAATATTCATGGACAAAGACGAGAGTGGTTCTAAAGGAGGAGTGCTAAATTGGGGAAAGGCCAACTATAACAAAATTCGGCAGGAGCTCGGGAATGTGGATTGGGAGCAGCTGTTTAAGGGTAAATCCACACTTGAAATGTGGGAGTCTTTTAAGGAAAGGTTGATTAGTGTGCAGGACAGACATATTCCTGTGAAAATGAGAGATAGAAATAGAAAGATTAGGGAACCATGGATGACGGGTGGAATTGTGAGGCTAGCTAAGATGAAAAAGGAAGCATACGTAAGATCGAGGCGACACAAAATTGATGAAGCTTTGGAGGAATATCTGGAAAGTAGGACAAATCTCAAACGCGCAATAAAGAGGGCTAAAAGGGGTCATGAAATATCTTTGGCTAACAGGGTTAAGGAAAATCCCTAACGCCTTTTATTCGTATATAAGGAGCAAGAGGGTAAGTAGAGAAAGGATTGGCCCACTCAAAGACAAAAGAGGGAATTTATGTGTGGAGTCAGAGGAAATGAGTGAGCTTCTTAATGAGTACTTTGCATCGGTATTCACCAAGGAGAGGGACATGATGGATGTTGAGGCTAGGGATGAATGTTTAAATACTCTAGGTCATGTCGTCATAAGGAATGGGGAGGTTTTGGGTATTCTAAAAGGCATTAAGGTGGACAAGTCCCCAGGTCCGGATGGGATCTATCCCAGGTTACTGAGGGAAGCGAGGGACGAAGTAGCTGGGGCCTTAACAGATATCTTTGCAGCATCCTTGAGCACGGGTGAGGTCCCGGAGGACTGGAGAATTGCTAATGTTGTCCCTTTGTTTAAGAAGGGTAGCAAGGATAATCCAGGGAATTATAGACCTGTGAGCTTGATGTCAGTGGTAGGCAAACTGTTGGAGAAGATACTGAGGGATAAGATCTATTCACATTTGGAAGAAAATAGACTTATCAGTAATAGGCAGCATGGTTTTGTGCAGGGAAGGTCATGTCTTACAAACCTAATAGAATTCTTTGAGGAAGTGACAAAGTTAGTTGATGAGGGAAGGGCTGTAGATGTCATATACATGGACTTCAGTAAAGCATTTGATAAAGTTTCCCATGGCAGGTTGATGGAAAAAGTGAAGTCGTATGGGGTTCAGGGTGTACTAGCTAGATGGATAAAGAACTGCCTAGGCAACAGGAGACAGAGAGTAGTG
The DNA here is from genome assembly GCF_902713615.1 of Scyliorhinus canicula. Taxonomy (NCBI): domain Eukaryota; kingdom Metazoa; phylum Chordata; class Chondrichthyes; order Carcharhiniformes; family Scyliorhinidae; genus Scyliorhinus; species Scyliorhinus canicula. Next base: position 118,994,093 of record NC_052148.1, on the reverse strand, counting down.
GTGGAAGGGAGTGTCTCAAAATGGAGACTAGTGGTGTTCCACAGGGATCCGTGCTCGGACCTCTGTTGTTTGTGATATACATAAATGATCTGGACGAAGGTATAAGTGGTCTGATGAGCAAGTTTGCAGATGATACTAAGATTGGTGGAGTTGCAGATAGCGAGGCGGACTGTCAGAGAATACAGCAAAATATAGATATATTGGAGAGTTGGGCAGAGAAATGGCAGATGGAGTTCAGTCCAGGCAAATGCGAGGTGATGCATTTTGGAAGATCTAACTCAAGAGCAGACTATATGGTCAATGGAAGAGTCCTGGGGAAAATTGATGTACAGAGAGATCTGGGAGTTCAGGTCCATTGTACCCTGAAGGTGGCAACGCAGGTCGATAGAGTGGTCAAGAAGGCATACAGCATGCTTGCCTTCATCAGACGGGGTATTGAGTACAAGAGTCGGCAGGTCATGTTACAGTTGTATCGGACTTTGGTTAGGCCACATTTGGAATACTGCGTGCAGTTCTGGTCGCCACATTACCAGAAGGATGTGGATGCGTTAGAGAGGGTGCAGAGGAGGTTCACCAGGATGTTGCCTGGTATGGAGGGTGCTAGCTATGAAGAAAGGTTGAGTAGATTAGGATTGTTTTCAGTGGAAAGACGGAGGTTGAGGGGAGACCTGATTGAGGTCTACAAAATTATGAGAGGTATGGACAGGGTGGATAGCAACAAGCTTTTTCCAAGAGTGGGGGTGTCAATTATGAGGGGTCACGATTTCAAGGTGAGAGGGGGAAAGTTTAAGGGAGATGTGCGTGGAAAGTTTTTTACGCAGAGGGTGGTGGGTGCCTGGAATGCTTTGCCAGCGGAGGTGGTAGAGGCGGGTACGATAGCATCATTTAAGATGCATCTGGACAGATATATGAATGGGTGGGGAACAGAGAGAAGTAGACCTTGGAAAATAGGTAACAGGTTTAGATAAAGGATCTGGATCGGCGCAGGCTGGGAGGGCCGAAGGGCCTGTTCCTGTGCTGTAATTTTCTTTGTTCTTTGTTGTTCTTGCCAAGAGGGTGAAGTGATGGTTATGATCCTAACATGGAATGGGTAAGGAATGGGGAGTCCTCCTGCAAAGGAATGGCCCTCCGGGCCCTCGCCATGGCAGCGCTCCGAGGATATGGAACCAAATGAGGCACCATTTTGGTTTAAACAGGTTGCCGTTCATGGCTCCCATCTGTGGCAACCACAAATTCCTGCAAGCCATGCTCAACGCCACCTTTAAAAAAGGGAGAGAGGATCGGGGGGTGCTAGTGGTCAGGGACTTTTACATCGGGGACAGAATCGCAACCCTGGATGAGCTAACGGAAGATCTGGAGCTACCAACAGAACAGGAACTCCGGCCCCTTCAAATCAAACACTTCCTCCGCAAGGGCCCTGAGAGACACTTGGACGGGAGGAGCTAATAAACACGGACAGTAAGGAGAGGGGGAACTGTGGGGCCATCGACCAATTACTTCTGGAAAAGACAAGGACAACACTGGATGGGGCGAGGCAAAATGGGAGGACGAACTCGGGATGGAGGTGGGTTGGAGACTCTAGAGCGAAGCACTGAGCAGGACCAACTCCACCTCCTTCTGTGTAAGGCTCAGCCTCATGCAGTTTAAAGTGGTGCACAGAGCGCACTTAACCAGAACCCGAATGAACAGGTTCTTCCCAGAGGTGGAGTATAAATGTAAACGGTGCCAGGAAGGCCCTGCCAACCATACCCACATGTTCTGGGCCCGCCCCAGACTTGTCGGGTTCTGGACAGTCGTCTCCATGGTGATCTCCAAGATTGTGGCGGTGAGGGTGGTGTGTGAGGGTGGATCGGTGCCCGAGAGTGGCAGTCTTCGGGGTATCGGACCAGCCAGAACTACACAGGTGGAAGGGAGTTGATGCCCTGTCTTTTATTTCCCTAATCGCACGCCAGATAATCCTGCTCGGATGACGATCAGCAGCACCACCCACAGCTGCAGACTGGCTGGCCGACCTGTCGGAATTTCTGCACCTGGAGATGATCAAATACACCATCCGAGGGTCGGACGATGGCTTCCACGTAGCCTGGGGGCCATTCATCAGCCTGCTCCAAGACCTGTTCAAGGTAACAGTGACTCAGATGAAAGGGGGGGGGGGGCTGAGGAGAGCAGACAAGAGCACACATAATGGAGAGGAGCAGAGGGGGAGGAGAGGCGAGGTGGGAAACCAGGGAAGTCATAGAGAGAGACATGGGGAAAATAGGAGGAGGAGAGGGGGGTAGGAAGCCCCCCTCCCCCCACCGAACCCACCAAGACAACAACAGGAATGGCAGAAGAGAGGAGCGGAGCACAATAATATAACACCCAGGGCGAAAGGTGGTGCCAGGAAAGAGTCAGACTACCAACAGGAGAGGTGGGGATGTGGGGGGGGGGGGGGGGGGGGGGGGGGGCAAACATGACAGTCAAGAACGTGGTAAGGGAATGTAGTGTTGCCAATCCTCCAGGATAATAATAATCTTCATTGTCACAGGTAGGTTTACATTAGCACTGCAATGAAGTTACTGTGAAAATCCCCTAGTCGCCACATTCCGGCACCTGTTCGGGTACGCAGAGGGAGAATTCAGAATGTCCAATTCACTTAATAAGCATGTCTTTCGGGACATATGGGAGGAAACCGGAGAACCCGGAGGAAACCCACGCAGACACGGGGTAGAACATGCAGACTCTGCACAGACAGCGACCCAAGCCAGGAATCGATCCCGGGTCTGTGGCACTGTGAAGGAGAGGGGGAACTGTGGGGACATCTGCCAATTACTTCTGGAAAAGGCAAGGACAACACTGGATGGGGCGAGGCAAAACGGGAGGACGAACTACTGTGTGCAACCTTGGAGAAATATCATCGAGATATTGAAAAAGATAGCTTTTTTTGTCATTTTCTGTGAACTTTTCTCTTTACCGGAATAAAAATATTGAAAATGGGGGATAAAGGTTGTTCAGCTGACTTTCAATCCAATTGGGAAATTAGTCTTTCTGCTTTCCAATCAGCATAGGAAGGCAATGCCTCATAAGGAGGACACATTAGCTAACTCATGGCAGGAACGTGGTGGCACCGGGTTCGATTCCGATCCGGGTCACTGTCTGTGTGGAGTTTTCATATTCTTCTGTGTCTGCATGGGTCTCACCCCCACAACCCAAAAAGATGTGCAAGGTAGGTGGTTTGTGGGCGGAGGATCAGGCTGTGACACTGGCTGAAAGCGGGGGACACCAGAAGGACCCACCCCATTCCCAGCAGGTCCTGCAAGACCCATGATTAGACCGCAGGCTGTGGGGACTGAGGGTGGTGGTGGTGTGGGAGTGAGGGCGAGGGTGGTTGGGGGCTGACACATGTGTCACGGGTAACCGCAACTATGGGGTCTCACTTCCTCGTCCGCGGCCGACCTCCACCTCGACAACTTCCCTTTCTTCTTGCCCCCCGACCACATCCAGGGCTCGCTGCTCAGCTACAGTGAGGGACCACAGGTCCGGTGGTCCCCTCCAGTTTTCTCCCGCTCCTGCTGGTTATCGGCGGCCTTCTCCTGGGAGGGTGGGGGGAGGTAGTTAAACGGTTGTGTGGGATGGGGGGTTGATGCCAAGGACATAGTGCTGCTGACTCACTTTGGCCACCCTGAGCAGGTTGTGCTGTTTCTTCCTGCACTGCAGGCCGGTCCGAACAGTGTTAATCGTGGCGCTGACCGCCTCTGCCAGCTGCGCTCAGGCACGGTGAATGGCAACGGCTGGAAGCCTCCTTCCCGGGCAGGAGTGCAAGATGGCCTGCCTCTTCTCCACCGCATCCAGGAGGGTCTTGAGCTCAGCGTCCGTGAAGCATGGTGCCTCTCAGCTCGCTACCATCTTGTTGGCTGGGATGGTGTGTGTGGGGAGTGAAGTGTGTATATGGGGCGGCAGTTTGTCAGCCTCCTGAGTGTCAATCCCGAACCGGCGCCATTTCTCATTGGAATCGATGGTGTTCCACGTTGCACCGGGGCTAGCCCCTTAATGGTCGCTGAATCGGTCCAGGTGCGGTGCCAGTTTTGCTGTCGTGGAAGTCCGTGAACCCTGCTCCGGCATCAACACTTATTCTCAGGAACAGAGAACCCAACCTTTAACAACCATCTGAGCAGGCAGGAACTTTGTTTTAATGTACTGATCTAAGAGACTCCATAAATGGATTGATATAAATAAATCTATCTAGTAGCCCTACGTTATCACCAGAAAGTGTTTCAGAGATTTTCCAATTGGTCTTCATACTTTTGGCTATCTTTCTCCAGGCTCAGAATTTGATTGTGTCCAATAGTGCAATGGCCGAAGGTAACTGGAGTCAATTTCCATCCACAGTCCTCCAATCCTATGTTATTGTAGTTTGGTTCTTGAAATGGACCTGACTGCCCATCAGCACTAACAGGAGGCCAACAGGTGAGCTGAGAAAACTGTCAGAAAACTGCAAGAAGCCAATATCTGCTACTTAACATCAAAATTTAACTTGCATCAGGGAATTCACAATCCTATCCAATATGCTGACTTATGCATAGTATGAATTTTAGAAGCGCTGAAAGTTGTTGCATATTTGATATATTTCTCCATGTTAATGCTCAGCGTGTGCAAACAATATAGCAGGAGGTATGCCTGTTCCTGAGATTATAAGAAGGCTTACAACACCAGGTTAAAGTCCAACAGGTTTGTTTTGAATCACTAACTTTCATTCAAGTACCTGCAAATACTCGCATTCAAAGTATCGTCTTGCATCTTTGACTTTGTCTATATATGTGATGTGGAACCCACCTCACCTGATGAAGGAGCTGTTCCCCCGAAAGCTAGTGATAGGGATCGGGCAAGCCAGGATGTCAGAGCCCTGGACTCTCCCGATTCCCACAGGTAAAGGGTGTAATTGACTGCTCTCGTGTGGCTACAAAAGCTCCTTGGCAACAGCCACAACAATATACAAACTGAAAAGGTTACCCTTTGCTCAATGTACAGTTACTCTGCTACCATCTGAAACTTATCATGCAGGTTTGCACCAGATACCCAGGAAATGTCTATGACTCATACATTTTGAGTAGAATGCAGATCCTGACACATTCAAGGAACCACACAGAATCCAGGGCTGGCTCCTCAGTGACACAGAGTACCTGCAAAGGATATGGCTAATGGCACCTGTGCAGCAGCTTCAGACACCTGCAGGGAGAAGGTACAATGAGGCTCATACTACTCCCATAGGCATCCTAAGGATGTAATTCTGAAGCCTGGACAGGGATCTCAGGGACCGTCATAGCATGCTGCACATAGCACAACTTGGCTCTGCAAAGAGGGGAGGACTTGCAAGGTGATGAAATGGAGGGGCTGCATGTACATTCCGATGAGAAAGACTTTGAATGGGATGAGAATGATGAGCTTTAGGAAGTCGAGGCTGCAGGGTAAGAGGCTGTACCATAGGCCTGATGAGTCAGGTGCATGATCTCCTCCTTACCACCAGGAAGATGGTGAATTGTGAGTACCCTCTTGGACAAGACTGCCCTCATGGGCAGTATTAACATCAGCTTTGCTATTCCTCTTTTTTACCCATGCACTTCAATATGAGAGTGAATGGTTACACATCAGGCTCGTGTTGTCCTGACCTTTAGAAGGATTATGAACCCTCAGCCGCATGTGTCCTTGCTGAGAGGAGGGGCTAACTGGAAGAGGGCATCCCAGCATCATACATGCCTCTTCATGTGTCTCTCCAGCATCCCAGTTCCAACCACACCCTACAAGAGGTGGGAGCTGTTGTATGATCTTCAGTGGGCTCACAGCTGATAAGGCTCCTCAAGGAGATCCATCTCAAGCAACAGAACATACTCTGTACAACATAGATGGTGAATCAGGTAGTTCACATTTTGGACAAGGCAGCCGATAAAATGCATAAACAGCATTGGAATGTTAAGATATCTCAGTCAAGGGTAGCACGGTGGTGCAGTGGTTAGCATTGCTGCCTCACAGCACCGAGATTCCAGGTTCGATCCCGGCTCTGGGTTACTGTCTGTGTGGAGTTTGCACATTCTCCCCGTGTTTGCGTGGGTTTCGCCCTCACAACCCAAAGATGTGTAGGGTAAGTGGATTGGCCATGCTAAATTGTCCCTTAATTGGAAAAAATGAATTGGGTAATCTAAAATGTTTTTAAAAAGAAAAAAAAGATATCTCAGTCATCTGTGCAGCAGTCTTCCAAATTGCAATGACATCCAGCCAATCTCAGATAGAGGTCTTAGGCTGCATTTATCCAGGCCATAGCATGACGATGTAAAACACTTGTCTGCCAGATATTAAAATGCCTCCTGTTTAAAACAGACATTGTGCCCTCATGGCCAGCCCTGGAGAATAGAGAAGTGTAGAGAGGAAGGGAAGTACAGTGCTTGGGCCTGGGCAACTGAAGACACAGCCCCTAATAGTGGAGCAGTAATATTCGGGAATGCACAAGAGGTGGGCATATATCTTGGAAGTTTAGGCAGGGGTGAGCACATGGAGGAATTTGAAAACAAGGGTGAGATTCTTAAATCCAGAAGTTGCTTGACTAGGAGCCAATGTAGATCAACAAGAACAGGGGTGATAGAGGATCGGGAATTGCTGTGAGTTAAGACACAGACAGCAGTGATTAGGATGGCCTCATGTTTACAGAGGATAGTGTTGTAATATGTCTTTAAGAGATAGTAACATGCCATCATCAGAAGGGAAATATGTCATGTCTCAGTTTCACTTTGGCCTGTGATCAGGACACAGCACACATAGCTCTGCTGCTGGTGACTTCAGGTTTTCTATCTATGTATGTTTGTTATGTACCTAGTCTAAATAAATGAACTGACAACATGTTTACACAATCCCTTATGAGTGATTGTGTCATAAACACAACATGGTATTCAGCCATGGTAAATCAGCCTGGTAGCAAGATTAGGTAAATGTATGATATGGTGAACTGCCTTAGATCATGCTACATGGCATGAGATGATGCTCAATATTTTGGTCAGCTTCAGAGTGTTCAAAATGTAGTGATGAATACAAAAATCGGCTGGCTATAATTGACAGCTCCAGATCACAACAAAAACAGTTAAGTGTTTTCTACTAAGAAAAAGATGAAGTGAAAATACTTAACATCTAAATGTTTATCAATATTGTGGTTAGGTTCAAAGCAGGCTACTTGAAATCCATTCAAGCCTGTAGGGAAATTAAAATAAACAATTTAGACATCTGGCGGTTTGTAAGCTGTCAATTACAGCCTACTAAAAGCTATTTCTCTTTGAAGTGAATAGCAGTCTTGCAGATCAAAGGATCCAAGGGGGGCTTAACGCTTTGTTATGTGCTTTTGACTTTCTATTAAATAACAGCTGCTGTTTTCTAGACATCTGTCTGAGGCAGCAGGTGTAAGGAGCAGGTGAGTAAAAAACAGTGATTTTGTTTCACTGTTTCTGCCTGAACTGCTCTTTAGCTTCCAGGCAGGGGTGACTAATGGGCAGGGAGTCTCTGATGTGGGGGATTATCTGATATGGGGGTTCCCTGCGGGCCGCAGCATCACGCTGGTGTCGATATTTTAATGCCCAAACATTAATAGGACCGCTGGCGAAGGGCATAAACATCGATGCCGCAGCCAGCAGGGACTGGAGCATCGTCGGGCACCGTCCCGCTTTTTCACCAATGTGGGAGCTCCACAACCGGCGGGCGGGCGGTGGGGAATCCCCCCATCGACTACAATAGAAGACCAGTTCAGTACCATGTTGAACTTATGCATTCATTGACTCGAGTTCATTATATTTCCATAACAGCCTACAGAAACCAGAGGCCATTTTGTCAACAGATGTAAAGAAAAGGGTAATAAGTAAGGTGATTTTTCATATGTAGAGCTAGGAGACATAATTGTTGCATTTGTGATCGCATCCACTCCAATGCAAGACTTCCAGAAAGATTTGCTCAAAACATATAGCATTGAAGAGCTACTCAAGGACAGACGCAAGTATGAAGCAATTCTCGCAGATAGACGAAGCTTAATCATCCGAAGTACAACCCCAACTTTTGACACACTTACTAGAACACCAAAACCTAGCAAGACATAATGAAAGTGTGACTTTCTGCATGCACCATGGAAATGCCTAGCTTTCCAATGATTCTGCAAGGTATGTAGCAGAAAGGACCATTGGCACTGGCAGTGAACTAGGGAAAAGGCTGATGCAGCCACAAAGAGCTATGCACTGTTCCAAACAGATTGTACACAATGGGTATCTTCAAGCAATAAGAACAACCACCCGGTATCTATCAGAAACATATGGATGAGGTGATCAACAAACCAGAAATTGACAATGATGTGCACAATGAGACTGAAAGCAGTGAGCATGTTTTACACCAGCAATCTTGTGGAAAACATAGATGCCATCATACCACCTGAAGGGTTGACAAGATTAAAATTATCTGCCCTAAGAAAGTTGGTAACTACTTATTATTGGCGAAGATTCACGCAGGAGTAAGTGCCAACATCCTACCTCTGCAGATTCTAAAAAGCCTTTATCCACAGGCATGGAAGGCCATGGCAAATCCTACTACTAATCAACCTTCAACATACAACAGTTCACTAATGCCACATGAAGCATCCACAGTCCTGGAGTACAAAGACACATGTGTGTAACAGAAGTTCTACATTAGGCTCAGCAACTGAAGGCACGCCGTGACCTTTCACTAGTTAGAATCCATGGAATCAGTCAGACATCATATGGCAGATCAGAAACTATTCCTATCACCTCAATTCACAGCATAGCATTGAAATATCCAAATGTTTTGACAAGATTATAGTCCCAAGGGAGCTGCAACATTATGCTTGCAGGGGAAAGCAAGTCTGTCAATTTATCTGGTACATTTTGCACAACACAAATGCCAGCAGCTACAAGAAATGGTGAAACATTCTAGTCTACAGGAACTGCAGAAAAACATAATAGGAGGATGGCTTGTTTCAACTCAGCAAGTCCACGAATACATGAGACCATTTTGGCCTTACCAGGATGAGCTAGGCACCTCCCTAGGAGTCATTTTTAAAGACAGGTATATTGTTATCTCTATGACCTGCTACTCGTCCACACCTTTATCATTCACACAGGGGCATAGATCAGTTAAGAAGACTCACAAGAGATTCAGTCTACTGGCTGAACAATGATGTTGAAGTCATCATCAAGAAGGGCGAGGCATGTGAAGAACTTATGTCAAGTCAGCAAAAAGAACCACTGATTCCACATGAGGTTCCTACCTATCCTTAGGCCAAAATCACATCTGACCTCTTTCATGACATTGATTTCATCGTCATCATCAACTACTTTATTAAGTACCCCAATATTTGACAATTGCATACTATATGGATCACAACTGTCTCACACACTCTTAAGGACTCTTTTCAGTTTATTTGGTATGCTTAGAGAGATCATTGCAGTTAATAGCCCACAATCTATTGGTAAGTCATTTTAGGATATGTGTGAGAAGTGGAAAATCGATCACACTACATCTCATTACCCTAGATCTACTGGCCTCGCTGAATAAATGCCTCACATGGTGAATCCGTAACAATCAAATGTAAATAGACTAAGCAAGATCTGGACATTGCAATGTTACATCTGACAATGGCCTAAAGTGCAACTATTCCTTACCATCAGAGTTCATGTTAGGCAGGCCAGTGCAAACCAATTTTTTGACTTTTACCCATTCTACTCTTCAGAATCTAGAAAGCAACTTTTAAAAATTCAAGAGAAGATGACCAATGTGCATGATTCATGTGAGTACAGAATTTCCTAGTTTAGAGTTGGGACAGCAAGTTTGCATTCAGGATCCAACAGAAGGTATTTCGTAACCAACCAAAGTGACAAGGGTTTGTTCAAAACCAAGGTCCTATGAAGTCATTACACTTCAACAGTGAGGCAGAACCAAAGACAAATGAGATCTATTTCAGCTGCTCAACCACGGTACAGTCCTATTGCATCCAAGATAAGATTCCCAAATGCAACCAGGAACAATATCCAAAAATGACAATCCCATAGACACTGTACATTTGTACATCCCCCAGATAAGGTTACCATTACAAGATCTGGATATACCAGCATGTTACCTCTGCGCTTTAGAGACTCACAAAATCTTTACTTTTATATATTTATGTAATGGTGACTGAACACAAATATGTACTGTAAATAGTTCTACTTCTTTGGCAGGGGGGGGGGAAAGTATCTTTAAAAAGGGAGATGTTGTAATATACCTTCATCATGCCATCGCTAGAAAGGAAGTCATGTGATCAAGTCCTTTGACCTTCGAGCAGAACACCGCAAACACAGACCTTCTGCTGATGTTGCCTAGCTTTCTGTCCATGTATATATCTTCCCATATGTCTAGTTTAAATAAATTAACACACAATGTATTTACCCAATTCCTTACGATTAATGCATTAATACCGTTATTAAAACACAATCGGTAGAATGTGAGACACCACCCAGAAATGTATTGGACGAGTCAAGTCGAGAAGTAATGAAATCATGGATGATGGTTGGGCTGAGATGGGGTGAAGTCGAGCAATGTTAGAGAGTTGGAAATAGACAGTCTTTGTGATGGCATGCATAGGAGGTTGGAAACTTATTTCAGGATCAAATATGACACCAGGGTTGATCTCAGACTGATGTTAGGGTTGAGACGTAGCTAGGGAATTAATTTTAAGCGGGGACCAAAAACAATGCTTCAATCATCCCAATATTTAAATGGAGAAAATTTCTGCTCATCCAATGCTGGATTTTGGATAAGCAATTTTATAATTTAGCAACAATGGAGAGCCAAGAGGTGGTGAGGCAGAGCTGGGTATCATCCGCATACATATGAAAACTAGCCTTTGAATGATGTCTGCGAAGGGCAGCATGTATATGAGAAATAGGAGGGGGCTCAGATTAACACATTTTTGGTCTCAGGGAAATCAAGAGATACGACGAGTGGGCAGGAAAGTGGAGTTAAAGTCAAAGATCAGTCACGATCGTGCTGAATGGTCAAGCAGGCTTAACTGACCATACAGTTAACTCTTCTATTTCTTATGTTATTATGAGAAATTGGTTAATTATTTTATGTACTCGAGCATGACTGTCTCTGAGATTTCTATTTATGCATGTATCAGGTGTTACATAGAATATACAGTGCAGAAGAAGACCATTCGGCCCATCGAGTCCGCACCGACCCACTTAAGCCCTCACTTCCACCCTATCCTTGTGACCCAATAACCCCTCCTAACCTTTTTGGTCACTAAAGGCAATTTATCATGGCCAATCCACCTAATCTGCACGTCTTTGGACTGTGGGAGGAAACCGGAGCACCCGGAGGAAACTCACACAGACACGGTGAGAACGTGCAGACTCCGCACAGGCAGTGACCCAGCGGGGAATCAAATCTGGGACCCTGGCACTGTGAAACCACAGTGCTATCCATTTGTGCTACTGTGCTGCCCACAGCAGCAGTGGTAAGTTACAGTAGCTTATTTATTGTGAAGCTAAGGTTATCACTAATAGGTAGGCCAATGCCCTAAATGAACGTTAGTCACAATATGACCAATTACTCATTCCCGAGAGAATGAGACAGCACTGTCATCATGAAAGGAAGAACATGCAGCATGCAGCTCATATCAGAAGCTCTTAGCAACATAGATAGTGGAGGTGGTGGCACATCGCTAGTAATCCAGATGCCTAGGCTACAGCTCTGGAGACATGAGCAGGAGAGAAGCCAGAGATTTAAAAGCGGGAGAGGAGCCGGAGATTTAAAAGCGGGAGAGGAGCCGGGGATTTAAAAGCGGGAGAGGAGCCGGAGATTGAAAAGCACGGGAGAGGAGCCACCTCCTCTAACCTAAGGGGTTGAGTGAATATCAGGTAAGCTCTTTCTTTCTTTTTCTTGTTTTATCTGCAAGCCATCTAGAGGGGATGGCAGGGAAGACAGTGCAATGTTCCTCCTGCAGAATGTTTGAGGTGAGGGACACTGTCAGTGTCCCTGCTGATTTCACCTGTGGGAAGTGCACCCATCTCCAGCTCCTCAAAAACCGTGTTAGGGAACTGGAGCTGGAGTTGGATGAACTTCGGATCATTCGAGAGGCAGAGGTGGTCATAGATAGAAGCTTCAGGGATGTAGTTACTCCGAAGAATGAAGATAGATGGGTAATGGTGAGAGGGGCTGGGAGGAAGCAGTCAGTACAGGGATCCCCTTGTGGTCGTTCCCCTTAGTTATAAGTATACCATTTTGGATACTGATGGGGGGAACGACTTACCAGGGGTAAGCCATGGGGTACAGGTCTCTGGCACAGAGTATGTCCCTGTTGCTCAGAAGGGAAGGGGGAGAGGAGTAGGGCATTAGTCATTGGGGCTCCATAGTTAGGGGAACAGGTAGGAGATAACGTGGGAATGAGAGAGACTCGCGGTTGGTGTGTTGCCTCTCAGGTGCCAAGGTCTGTCCTGTCTCGGATCATGTTTTCGGGATCCTTAAGGGGGAGGGGGAGCAGCTCCAAGTCATGGTCCACATAGGCACCAACGACATAGGTAGGAAAAGGGATGGGGATGTAAGGCAGGAATTCAGGGAACTAGGGTGGAATCTTAGAGCCAGAACAAACAGAGTTATTATCTCTGGGTTGTTAACCCGTGCCATGTGCTAGCGAGACAAGGAATAGGGAGAGAGAGCAGTTGAACATGTGGCTCCAGGGATGGTGCAGGAGGGAGGGTTTCAGATACCTGGATAATTGGGGCTCATTCTGGGGTAGGTGGGACCTCTACAAACGGGATGGTCTACACCTGGACCAGAGGGGTACTAATATCCTGGGGGGGAAATTTGCTAATGCTCTTCGGGAGGGCTTAAACTAATTCAGCAGGGGGTTGGGATCCTGAATTGTAGCTCCAGTGTGCAGTAGGTTAAGAGTAGTGAGGTCATGAGTAAGGTTTCAATGTCGCAGGAATGTGGTTTGAAATGTGTCGACTTCAACGCCAGGAGCATCCGGAATAAGGTGGGTGAACTTGCAGCATGGGTTGGTACCTGGGACTTCGATGCTGTGGCCATTTCGGAGACATGGATAGAGCAGGGACAGGAATGGTTGTTGCTGGTTCCGGGGTTTAGAGTTTCAGCAAGCTCAGGGAAGGTGGTAAAAGAGGGGGAGGTGTTGCATTGTTAGTCATGGACAGTACTGCGGTGGCAGAAAGGACTTTGATGAGGACTCATCTACTGAGGTAGTATAGGCTGAGGTTAGAAACAGGAAAGGAGAGGTCACCCTGTTGGGAGTTTTCTGTAGGCCTCCGAAAAGTTCCAGCGATGTAGAAAGGATTGCAAAGATGATTCTGGATAGGAGCAAAAGTAACAGTGTAGTTGTTATGGGGGACTTTAACTTTCCAAATATTGACTGGAAACGCTATAGTTCGAGTACTTTAGATGGGTCAGTTTTTGTCCAATGTTTGCAGGAGGGTTTCCTGACACAGTATGTAGATAGGCCAACAAGAGGTGAGGCCACATTAGATTTGGTACTGGGTAATGAACCAGGCCAGGTGTTAGAGTTGGAGGTAGGTGAGCACTTTGGTGATAGTGACCACAATTCAGTTACGTTTACTTTAGCGATGGAAAGGGATAGGTATATACCGCAGGCAAAGAGTTATAGCTGGGGGAACGGCAATTATGACACAATTAGGCAAGACTTAGGATGCATAGGATGGGGAAGGAAACTTCAGGGGATGGGCACAATTGAAATGTGGAGCTTGTTCAAGGAGCAGCTACTGCGTGTCAGGCAGTGAGGAAGTGGTCGATCAAGGGAACCGTGGTTTACTAAAGTAGTTGAATCACTTGTCAAGAGGAAGAAGGAAGCTCATGTAAAGATGAGACGTGAAGGTTCAGTTAGGGCGCTTGAGAGTTACAAGTTAGCCAGGAAGGACCTCAAGAGAGAGCTAAGAAGGGAATCTTCTTAGAGGGAACATGAGAAGTCCTTGGCAGGTAGGATCAAGGAAAACCCTAAAGCTTTCTATAGGTATGCCAGGAATAAAAGAATGACTAGGGTAAGAGTAGGGCCAGTCAAGGGCAGTAGTGGGAAGTTGTGCGTGGAGTCCGTGGAGATAGGAGGTGCTAAATGAGTATTTTTCATCCATATTCACACAGGAAAAAGACAATGTTGTCGTGGAGAATACTGACATACAGGCTACTAGACTAGACGCGATTGAGGTTCATGAGGAGGAGGTGTTAGCAATTCTGGAAAGTGTGAAAATAGATAAGTCCCCTGGGCCAGATGGGATTTATCCTAGGATTCTCTGGGAAGCTAGGGAGGAGATTGCTGAGACTTTGGCTTTGATCTTAATGTCTTCATTGTCTACAGGAATAGAGCCAGAAGACTGGAGGATAGCAAATGTTGCCCCCTTGTTCAAGAAGGGGAGTAGAGACAACCCCGGTAACTATAGACCAGTGACCCTTACTTCTGTTGTGGGAAAAGACTTGGAAAGGATTATAAGAGATACGACTTCTAATCATCTAGAAAGGAATAATTTGATTAGGGATAGTCAACACAGTTTTGTGAAAGGTAGGTCGTGCCTCACAAACCTTATTGAGTTCTTTGAGAAGGTGACCAAACAGGTGGACGAGGGTAAAGCAGTTGATATGGTGGATATGGATTTCAGTAAAGCATTTGATAAGGTTCCCCACGATAGGCTATTGCAGAAAATACAGAGGCATGGGATTGAGAGTGATTTAGCGGTTTGTATCAGAAATTGGCTAGCTGTAAGAAGACAGAGGGTTGATGGGAAATGTTCAGCCTGGAGTTCAGTTACCAGTGGTGTACCACAAGGATCTGTTTTGGGCCACTGCTGTTTGTTATTTTTATAAATGACCTGGAGGAGGGTGTAGAAGGATGGATGAGTAAATTTGCGGATGACACTAAAGTCGGTGGAGTTGTGGACAGTGCGGAAGGATGTTGCAGGTTACAGAGGGACATAGATAAGCTGCAGAGCTGGACTGAGAAGTGGCAAATGGAGTTTAATGCAGAAAAGTGTGAGGTGATTCATTTTGGAAGGAGTAACAGGATTACAGAGTACTGGGCTAATCGTAAGATTCTTGGTAGTGTGGAGATCTCGGTGTCCATGTACATAGATCCCTGAAAGTTGCCACCCAGGTGGATAGGGTTGTTAAGAAGGTGTACGGTGTGTTAGCTTTTATTGGTAGAGGGATTGAGTTTCGGAGCCATGAGGTCATGTTGCAGCTGTACAAAACTTTGGTATGGCTGCATTTGGAGCATTGCGTGCAGTTCTGGTCACCGCATTATAGGAAGAATGTGGAAGCATTGGAAAGGGTGCAGAGGAGATTTTTCAAGATGTTGCCTGGTATGGAGGGAAGATCTTATGAAGAAAGGCTCAGGGACTTGAGGCTGTTTTCATTAGAGAGAAGAAGGTTAAGAGGTGACTTAATAGAGGCATACAAAATGATCAGAGGATTAGATAGGGTGGACAGAGAGAGCCATTTTACTCAGATGGTGATGGCTAGCATGAAAGGACATAGCCTTAAATTGAGGGAGATAGATATGGGACAGATGTCAGAGATAGGTTCTTTACTCAGAGAGTAGTAGGGATGTGGAATGCCCTGCCTGCAACAGTAGTGGACTCGCCAACATTAAGGGCATTTAAATGGTCATTGGATAAACATATGGATGATAAGGGAATAGTGTAGATGGATTTTAAAGTGGTTTCACAGGTCGGTGCAACATTGAGGGCCGAAGGACCTGTACTGCGCTGTAATGTTCTATTATTCTATTATGAGTTGCGAATCTCACTGCGGTAGCTGGTAGAATTTAAATTCAATTAATAAATATTGAATAAAAAGCTAGTGTCAGTAATGGTGACCGTAAAACTATCAATAAATGTTGTACAAACATCTCATTTACTAATGTACTTTAGGGAAGGAAATCTACCATTTTTACATGGTCTGGCCTACACGTGACTCCGGAACCACAGTAATGCGGTTGACTCTTTACTGCTCTCCGAGGTGTCCTAGCAAAACACTCAGTACAAGGGCTATTAGGGATGGGCAACAAATGCTGGTCTTGTCAACAATGCCCACTTCCCACGAACGAGCGCATTTTAAAAAAATGAAATGAAATGAAAAAATGAAAATCACTTATTGTCACGAGTAGGCTTCAAATTAAGTTACTGTGAAAAGCCCCTAGTCGCCACATTCCGGCGCCTGTTCGGGGAGGCTGTTACGGGAATCGAACCGTGCTGCTGGCTTGCCTTGGTCTGCTTTCAAAGCCAGCGATTTAGCCCAGTGAGCTAAACAGCCCCTTTTAAACTTAAATTAAGTACACTGTTGTGCTCAGGTGACATTTGGAAACATAATAATTCAGCCAGCATGATAAATGAGTCATAGAAGTTTCTCATTACTAATCTATTAGTGGAAGGAACAAAACAAAGAAAATTGCCTCATACTGGTTCTTGTGTTTATGAATGGCCTAATTAATTGTTATTTACTCAGTTTTGACAGGCACGAAATCGAATACTACCTTTGACTTGTAACTGCAACTCCTTCTACAAATCTTGTACAACTTATCCTTTTCTGGGCTGTACCTGGACCACTTGATCCCCTCAAAGAAAATTCTGTATAAATACTTGTTATTACCTTGCCCTCAAAATATTAAGAGACAAAATTCCAGAAGCTTTATCCATCCTTCTATTTACTATCTAAAGTGAGCTTTGGTAGTTCCTAAAACATGCACCATCGCAAAGCACAATATTAAAATAAATCTGCCATAAAAACAAATTGAAGTTTGAAAAATTAATACATAATCTTATTCCATCATGTCAGATGTGTAAAGATATTTATTGATTGTGTTCTACTAAAGATTTTGCAGTCATGAAGTAAAGGGAAACTTAAGAAAAATTTAAAACTAGCCACAATGCATTGGAGGAAATATTTATTTTATGGATTCCTAATTCATGTCCAAATGGGCATTGGGTGTCCAAACGTTGCATTGTGGTCTGTCATACACAATATGGACTATAGGCGTCATATTGGCTTCGGCAACCTTGAGTCAGGAGACCAGCTTTTCTGAACCAATTCTCATAACTGCAGAAGTCTCTTCCCTTTTTCTTGTCCAGAAATATGTGGAAAAGATTTGCAAGGGCAAATCTTAAAATATGGTGCCATTCAAGCAAACATCATCTATTATCATTCATTTGAATGCTTACGGTCTTGAAATCCTCCCCACTTCAGGTGACACTCACTAAGCGGCTATATAAATCACATGAAAATTCAAAAAGAATCAAGAATGACTGTGGGGAGTGGTGGCAGCATGCAAACTTATGTGCTGCTTCCTTACTTTAATGGTTGTAACAACACTGGGCATGCTGCTGAGTGGCTGCACACCTGAGCTGTTGATGCAAAATCCTGAGAGGCTAGCATTAGTCAAAGCTAGCCTCCACTAAGTTCATAATTTCATAAGATATAGGAGCAGAATTAGGCCATTTGGCCCATCGGGTCTGCTCCACCATTTGATCATGGCTGATCTCATCCTAGCCTTAACTCTGTCGTCCTGCCCATTCTCCATAACCCTTCAACCCATTACCAATTAAAATCTGTCTGACTCCTCCTTAAGTTTACTCACTGTCCCAGCATCCACCATACACTCGGGTAGTGAATTCCACAGATTCACAACACATTGGGAGAAGTAGTTTCTCCTCAACTCTTGTTTTAAATTTGCTACCTAAGATTATGACCTCTAGCTCTAGAATGCCTCACAAGAGGAAACATCCACTCCATGTCTACTTTATCCATGCCTTGTGTCATCTTGTATACCTCAATTTGATCTCCCCTCATCCTTCAAAACTCTAGAGAGTATAGTCCTTAACTGTTCAATCTCTCTTCACATAACAAGCCCTCATCTCTGGAACTAACCTAGTGAACCTCCTCTGATCTGCCTCCAATTACTACTTTAATTAAGCCTTCCCCTCCCTGCATGCCATCGTGGAACTGTCGAACCATTTGAATGAATCTTTCTTGGAACCCAAATTTGCTCATAATCTTCCAGAGCACCTCACAGCTAACAGTGTTGAAGGCTTTGGTTAGGTCTACAAAGGTGGTGTATAGGTCAGCATTTTGTTCTTGGCATTTCTCCTGCAGTTGACAAACAGCAAACACCATCCCTACCTTTTCTGAAACTATACTGGCTCTCCGGAAGTAGGCCCTGCTCATGACGTAATATGAGCCAGTTTAGAACAATACTGGCAAAAATATTTCCAGCAATAGACAGGAGAGATATTCCTCTGTGATTGTCACAGGACTGGTGGTTGCCATTGCCCCAGATTGTGGAGCCTTCTAGGATAGTGAGTAAATTTAAGGAAGAGTAGACAGATTTTTAATTGGTAATGAGTTGAAGGGCTATGGAGAATGGGCAGGACAGTGGAGTTATGACCAGGACGAGATCAGCCATGATCAAATGGCGGAGCAGACCTGATGTGCCAAATGGCCTAATTCTGCTCCTATACCTTTTGAACTTATGTGAACAACAAAGGAGTTTTTTAAATCCTGTGGAAGGACCCCTTGCTCCCACGTGATCTGGAAGAGCTGGGTGAACTTCCAAGCAGCTGTGATCCACTGTATTTATAGATCTCCACTGGAATTCGATTGGATCCGGGGGCTTTGTCACTTGATAATTGCTCGACTGCTTTCTCTGTTCCCAGCAGTGCGGGTGGGGTGCCAAGAGCAGGGTTGGTCTGAGAGCAGCCTTTTTATGGGTTCGTCATTGATTTAGGATGGTCTGTTGAGGACGTTATTGAAATACTCAGCCCATCTCTCCAGAATTCTGAGGTTTCTCTGAGTAGCATCAGCATTGTTATGTCATCAGCATAGGCTTGTAGTTCATCTGTCTTTTGACTCAGCCACTTGTCCTGCATCTCACCTAGTCTCGTTGAACAATGTTGCGGATGTTATCGTACAGAGTTTTTGGCTCTGGACATGTCATTTAGATACGCTCTGTGTAACTTGTATTTTTCTTCAAGAAGATGTTCAATTTCAGTGTCATTTTCATCAAAGCAATCCTGGTCTTTGCGCTTGGTGGGACCAAGTAAGCTGTCGTGTGCGCAGTATCTCAAAGGGAATTCCAGATTTCCTCAATATTTTTTGAGAGGTCTGAAGGTCATTTAGCCTCTTTTCTAGAACAGTGAGCTGCTTTTGGATGTAGTCGATCTTCAGTCTTGATATGTTCAGCCGCTTCTTCACTTGAGGTCTTTGCTTTGGCTGAACTTTCAGACACATTTTGGAGATGTCACGCCTGTGGTCAGCCCAGCAATCAGCGGCACACGTGGCCTTAGTCACCCTTACATCCTGTATGCCATTATTCCTGACAATTCCATGGTTGATGAGATGCCAGTGCCCAGAGCGAGGGTGCTTCCAGGACATCTTATTTCGGTTTGGGAGCTGGAAATCTGGGTTTGTGAGAAAAGGCTCATGCTGAGGACAGACTTGCGGGAGTGGAAGACCATTACTGTTGCCTTTTCCCAACTTCGTTTTTATTGATTTAACCTCCCCAAGCTTGGTGATCTGTGCCGACTCTGGCGTTACATCAACAAGTATGATCAGCTTATCTGACTTTGATGTCATGAACTGGAGGTCTTCATAGAAGACTGTGTCTGCGTGGGTTTCCTCCGGGTGCTCCAGTTTCTTCCCGCAAGTCCCGAAAGACGCGCTTGTTAGGTGAAATGGACATTATGCATTCTCCCTCTGTGTACCCGAACAGGCGCCGGAATGTGGTGACTAGGGGCTTTTCACAGTAACTTTCTTGCGGTGTTAATGAAAGCCTACTTGTGACAATAATAAAGATTATTATAAGATGACTTGACAAATTAATTTGGTTTAAGTGAGGGAGAGTTTTTCACCATCAGCCTCACTCCCTACTCCCACGTCCACTTGTCTCCAATGGCAGGACATATCCAGACAGTTGGAGGTAGAACAAGCGCAGTGGATTACCAGGACATCTTCACTGTCTTGTCCTGCTCTAGCTGCTCCACAACATGTTGCTGATTTTGCCTTCCAGCCCGCTGGATGTATTAGTGGTTTCCTCCACGCTGTCTGCTAGGAATAGATGTCACATGGTCAGGCAGACAAGCCCTGTCTCACCATGCCTTAGGCCCATCGACTACCCTCACCTGGTGTAGCCCGCCTGTTGCGATGGTTTTCCAGGTGTAGCCATTGTTGCATGCAAACAGCTACTTGGAGTCACAGGCGTCCAATGCAGGCGATCTGCTCTGAGATCCCCTGACAAAGGCATGAGACCCAACAGAGACACCCATACATCCCTTGCACACACTCACTGGCTCAATCACAAAGTTTTATTTGATATAACTCAGCAAGTACCTATTGAGGCAGAGTAGTTGGATTGGAATAGATTGCTCAGGCACAGATACTTTTTAATTATTCAGTAATCCATGTCATAGGGCAGTGGATGTGGAACTTACCACCTAAAGGGTGGTAAAGGCAGAAATCCTCAAATCATTGAAATCAAGAGCTGTGGGAAAGTGGGTTGAGGTGGGATCACTCCGTTTTGACTACCATTGACACAATGGGCGGAATCAAATGCTGTCCAGGAGGGAGACTCAGAGGTAAAGGTGGGCCATATAATTGGGTGGGACTGGGGTTTCTTTCACCTGCCTGATAAAGGACAGCCTGCAGTTAAGGGCCGTATCCCACCTTGGCTGACATTCTACTAGCAGTGGGTGGGGCCACCAGAAAAACACTGGTAGCATGTCTGCGGTCGAAAGGGAGGTCCCTCCTACTTGGTTAACCTGTATTCCATGGAGGAACCCACTGATAGCAATGGTTGCACATGCATGGAGACCACTCCCCCCCCCCCCCCCCCCCCCCCACTGCCCCTCATTCGGACCTAACTGGCTGGCCTCGACGATCATGCCTCACCCAGCTTTTTTACAGGGCTTCACCGTACCAGCAGTGGTCACCGTTCCCACAGGCAGTGCCAGTACTAAGGAACTGCCAGTCTAGATTTACCAATAGAACTTTGAGACAGAATACCTGCCCTGAAGATGCTATGGATCCTGTCGCCAACAAGCTAAGTATCTGATTGGCGTTTAATCAGGATGAAGGGGCCTGGAATGACCCTGGCATGGTTTCCACCGGCTCTCCTGCCCACTGCTGTGACCATTAAATTCTGCCAAATGGTCTCTTCCTGTAAATTTCCGTGACTCTGTGACTGTCATTTACTTGTCTCTCCATAAACCTCTGCCTATCACTATCTCTTTCTCTCTCTCTCTCGTCAATTTTAAGAAAAATACTATGGGGATCACTGTACTTTTCACTGAAGTTCACCAGGCTCCAATTAATGGAGCATATAGAACTGGGGCTGACTGTGCATCCAAGCATGGTGGGCATTTTAGTGTTCACAAGGTTTATTAAGCCCTTATGTTTAATTATAATCCAGCCTGATTCCCGTAATGGAGTTGGAGACCATAAGGAACAGATCATTACTCATTGCTTACTATAAACAGGTACTGCAGAGGCCGCCCTGTGGAAAACCTGTAATTCAAAAAAGTGCAACATTACGTGTCTCTGATCTTCTACTAGTTTACACACTGCTCAATATTCGGGACTCAAAAAATCCATTTTCCTGCAGAGCAATGGGTCTTTCTTCTCAATATCCATCCCATAAAGGGCGAGATAATGAATCAAACATCCATCTAAGTTGTCAATTTTCATTTCCTGAAATATCTACTGTTTTATATTCCACCCTTGAGAACTTGTCAATATGCCAGAGCAATGTACCAGGAGCAATATTTTAATATTGTAATGAGATGATATTGCATTTTAATGCAAGGCCAGCTTATTTGATTACAGCTGTATACCACACCCTCGCAGCAGTGATCTTATTATTGCCCCCACCTCTGTTTTATTTTGTTTTAAAAGGGAATCAATGAGTTTGTCCTTTAAATCAGAAAGCAACATTCTAAAACAAATGGGTCTGCAAATATTGGCGGTGCAATTTGAGAGAGAAGCGTAATTATGTCAATCCATATTTCTAGCTTGTAACTTTTTTACATTTAAATCACCCGTAGAGCTAATGGCAAACTTAGTGAGCTAAAATTCCAAACATTTCCTGCTTCACTGATGTAAATAAACAATTACCTGAGGCTGCTGCAGAATCATCAGGGCCATATAACACAGCTCTTCAAGTGTACTGGATGGCTGGAAAAGCAAAACATAAATTTCCTCAGAAACTGCTCCTTAGAATCCCTACGATTCATAGGGAGGCCATTTGACCCATTGAGTCTGCACAGACACTCCAAAAGAGCACTCTATCTTTGCCCACTCCCCACAACCCGCACATTGATCATGGCTAATCCACTCAAACTGCACTTCTTTGGATTGTGAGAGAAACTGGAGCTCCCGGAAGATAACCACGCACAAACAGTGAGAATGTGCAAAATCCACAGTCACCCAAGGTCGGAATTGAACCCAGGTCCCTACTGCTGTGAAACAGCAGTGCTAACCACTGTGCTACCATGCCACCCTATAACTCTTTACAAGTATGCGGACAGTATAATTAGACTGACATATAGGTTCTCACCTGTGGCTGAGGAACTGCAGAAAGAAAGGAAGAACACAGGCCGTCTATCTAAAAACAAACAATTCAGAAATTAGCATCAGAAGGTGAAGAATCTTTCTCTTGGAAGCTTGACTGAATTCAGATCAACAATTAGAAGACATGAACTGTGAATTTCGAAAAGAGAAATGGAGTGAAGTCACTCTGATCTATGCAAAGTTAACATTTATTGAAGCAATTACTTTATACAGTATCACAACAAATATTCTTAAATATTTATATCTGATACATGAATTTCTAAAAGTGAAATGGAGTGAAGTCACTCTGACCTACGCAAAGTCAGACAGCAAATATTTTTAATCATTTATTTCTGATACGGCATGGACTAAATTAGTCTCAACATTAAATTAACGAAAAATATTCTGGTAATAAAAATAAGAGATCCAAGGCAATAAAAATAAATATTTGGGGTGGCACGGTGGCATATTGGTTAGCACTGCTGCCTCACGGCACTAAGGACCTGGGTTCGATCCCGGCTCTGGGTCACTGTCCATGTGGAGTTTGCACATTCTTTCCATGTCTGCAAGGGTCTCACCCCTACAACCCAAAGATGTGTAGGGTAGGTTTATTGGCCACGCTAAATTGCCCCTTAATTGGAAAACAAAAATATTTGGGTATTCTAAATGTATCATTTTAAAAATTAAAAAAATACATTGAAATAAACAAACTAATTTAAATAGATTGTATTATTAATCAGACAAATGTGTAGACGAGCTCAGGTCGTGGTTGTGACTCTCACATTTTAATAATAAGTGGCATATTATGTGTACATACATTGCATTTTTTTTATTTCTTTCCTTCTTTAAAAATATTTTTTTATTCTCCTCCTTTTTCACATTTTCTCCCAAATTTACACCCACCAACAATAAACAATAATCAGTAACGAATATAATGTCAATCCCCATATCAACAACAACAATTACATCCTCCCACCAACCCCCAAACATCAGCCCGCATGTTAACATGAACAAATCACAAAAAGTAATTAGGAATCACCCATACACACCTTAACACATACATCCCCCCCCCCCCACCCAACAACTCTTCCAACCCACCCCCCTAATATTCGATGTTATCCAATTCTTGAAAGTGCATAATAAATAATGCCCATGAATTGTAGAACCCCTCCATCCGTCTCCTCAGTTCAAACTTAACCTTCTCAAGAGTTAAGAATTCCAACAGGTCCCCCCACCACGCCAGGGCACAGGGTGGAGAGGCTGCTCTCCAACCTATCAGGATCCGCCTTTGGGCGATCAACGAGGCGAAGGCTACAACATCTGCCTCCGCGCTCGTTTCCAACCCCGGCTGGTTCGACACCCCGAATATGGCCTCCCAAGAGCCCAGGTCCAGTTTCACGTGCACCAACTTGGAAATTACCCTAAAAACCTCCTTCCAGTACTCCTCTAGCTTTGGACAGGACCAAAACACATGAACGTGATTTATGGGGGCCCCCCCGCAACATTCACACACATCGTCTACCCCCTCAAAGAGCCAGTTCATCCTTGCCCTCGTGAGGTATGCTCTATATATCATCTTCAGCTGTATCAGCCCCAACCTCACGCACGAGGTGGAGGCATTCACTCTCTGGAGTACCTCACACCAGAACCCCTCCTCCATACCCTCTCCAAACTCTTCCTCACACTTTGCTTTAATCCCTTCCAGTGGTGCCTTCTCCTCTTCCAAAATAGCTGCGTAAACCGCTGACACTACCCCCTTCTCCAGTCCCCCTGTCTTCAGCACCTCCTGCAGCACTGTGAAGGCCGGCTCCACCGGGAAGCTCTGTATCTCCTTCCTGGCAAAATCTCAAACCTGCATGTATGTAAACATTTCCCCCTGCTCCAGCCCATACTTCGCTTCCAGCTCCATCAATCCTGCAAACAGGACCCCATATTATGGACTTTGATATGTGGTATAAGAGATTGGAACTGTTTAACCTTGAAATCCCGAAGCCCTCTAACTGAAATTCAAGTTAATAATAATAATAATAATAATAATAACCTTTTATTATCACAAGTATGAAGTTACTGTGAAAAGCCCCTAATCGCCACATTCCGGCCCCTGTTCAGGTAAGCTGGTACAGGAATTGAACCCATGCTGCTGGCCTTGTTCTGCATCACAAACCAGCTGTGTAGCCCACTGAACTAAACCAGCCTTGGTTGGATTGTGAATTATTATTGCGAATTACTGGATTGTGAATTGATATTGCATATTAGAAAAGACTGCCTATTAGATCAAGTGGCTGCTGCTATAAAATAAAATTTGGGAAAGCAGTAATTCCCAGCGGTTTTCCTATTAAAAGCATGAATTTCTGTAGTGGTGAAGAAAAGGAGAGCACTGTGGTTGCCCAATTTCAAGATTGCCAAAATGTCAAACCCAGGCACGGACATGGGGCTACTGTTAGATGGTCTGAAGATAGGTCCACTTTTAACCCGATTGTAAATAGAGACAAAAACATGGGCCTGGTTGCCAACTGTAGGCATTTGAACCCAAGATATTATGGGAAATAATTATTTATGTTATTGGTGAAATTCCAACATCATGATTTAATGAATTGTCCCACTGCGAATGAATGAAATAACCCATGAAACATATAATTCTGACACTGAGAATGATGAAGATGACTGCCATGAAGGAATTATGAATCTGGTGATGCAGATGGCGACATAGTGGTTAGCACTGCTACCTCATAGCACCAGGGATTCAATTCCAACCTTGGGTGACTGTCTGTGTGGGGTTTGTACTTTCTCCCCGTGTCTGCATGGGATTCCTCCGGGTGCTCCGGAGTACTCCCATAGTCTAAAGACGTGCAGGTTTGGTGGATTGGCCATGCTAAATTGCCTCTTAGAGTCCAACAGTTAGGTGGGTTATGGAGATTGGTGAGGGTGGGGGCTCTTTCGGAGGTTTGGTGCAGACTCGATGGGCCAACTGCTTCTGCGCTGTGGGGATTCAATGACGCATCGTGTGCACCGCATACTCCTATATAGTGGGGCAGAACCAGAGGGACAAAATATGATAGATCACAAGTTAGATATTGAAAAATATTTAAATCAAATTGTGATAAACAGGAAGGGGCTATATGGTCCAGAGGTCAGTTATCCAAAATTGGCTCCCGTATTTCATATTATCTAAAAGGATGGGATAACTGGAGGAATGCAACGATTGCGGGACGGGCTGGAAAGTCTACTGGGAAATATAAGAACTGAAATGAAAAAATGAAAATCGCTTATTGTCACGAGTAGGCTTCAAATGAAGTTACTGTGAAAAGCCCCTAGTCGCCACATTCCGGCGCCTGTCCGGGGAGGCTGGCACGGGAACTGGCTGAATGTCCAGGATAATGCACTAACAGTGAAGGCCATGGACTGAAGAAGGGAATACAAGAATGGAAAATAAGGAAGTGTAGCCCAAACTAATGGGTCGGATGATGAATCCCGGGTGAGAACACTTTCAGGTGCGGTGGATAGGGCCTCAGATCGGGTGTACATGGGATCTAACAGTAGGAGGCCGTTAAGACTTCAACAGCCAAGAAGAGGTCACAGCTTGACTCGACAAAATAGTAGAGTGGTGGATGTTGAACTATTACAACAAAGGAGCAGAGCAGGAGTCCTCATGACCGAGAGGGTTTGTCATGGCTAACAAGCTATACGGGAGGCTAAAAATGAGTTGGATAGAAGGGGGGGGGGAGGAGAACTGGGCACACAGACAAGGCTGGATACAAGCTTTGATGTTCTTCAACCGAGTACTATAATGAAACAACCCAAGATCCAGGACATCTTGTGGGTGAACAAAACATTTAAAACAAGTTGGAGGAGTGTGTGCTGAAGTTTACGTTTTTGGGTGACCCTAAGAATATAAAATTGATTGTGTTCAGTGATGGCTTTCACATAAACCTTGTACATGAGGTTTCAAGTACAGCGGGTTTTATAATATTTCTGTGCACGAAAATGGGAAATGTCCATTGGCTTGGAAGCCAAAAAAAATAAGACGAGCAGTAAAGAGCACCCAGACTGCGGACTCTCACAGCTGTCATGGCATTCTTTTTATAAGAATCATAAGGGAAAATGATGCGGGAATGACAAATAATATGTTCCAATTCAAAAAAGAGCCGGTGCAGACTCGATGGGCCGAATGGCCTCCTTCTGCACTGTAAATTCTATGAACTCTATGAACTCTATAAATATAGCATTATACTGACAATTGATCCCTTTGGGATATCATACACACCACAACGAATGTAAGTGAAAAAAGGTTATGAATTCATATTGTCAATCCAAAACAAATGGTGAGGGAAAAGGAAATCTCTAAGTTCCAATGAGTTGATAGTAGCCATGAATCGTCAGATTGTTTCACCAAAAGAAATGCCTGTAGTGTAAAATTAATGGGGGTATTAGAAGAGGGATGACTCAGGATTTAGTAAGGGCACGGGGAGTCCACACCGAGTA
Organism: Scyliorhinus canicula; assembly: GCF_902713615.1. Taxonomy (NCBI): domain Eukaryota; kingdom Metazoa; phylum Chordata; class Chondrichthyes; order Carcharhiniformes; family Scyliorhinidae; genus Scyliorhinus; species Scyliorhinus canicula. The sequence continues at coordinate 118,967,000 of NC_052148.1, read as the reverse complement.
AGATTAAAGGATTTTGGTTTATTTACAATTGTTATCCAAATCCCAGTAGATCCCGACCGGGTCTCTCCACGGTCAGTGTCTTACCGGCTGACCTTTTATAGATCGCTGAATTGAGTTCTCCTGTTACTCAGCAGGGGGAGCTCATACTCCGCGAAAACCACAGAGAAGATAATCATTCCCACCCCGTAAGTCCAGTGAGGGATATGACACAAGATGTCAGTTTTTAAATGTGTAACTTATTTCTCCATCTTCAGTTTTGTTTCTCTGAACTTGTTATATTTTTTCCTTTTTTTTAGAAAAAGAAGGGAATCTGTTAAAGTTGGAATTGTGCTGCAATAGATGGCATACTTTAAATTAGTAATTGAGAGCAGCTGTCCCCAATTGGGTTAGAACTTTATTATACGAGTAGAAAACTATTTCCTGTTGGAGGTGAGGAAAATAATGAGTCTGTACCTTAAGACAGGTTTATTTCTAAGACTACAGAGTAAATGCACAAACTATTCCAATTCTCCCCTGACATCATGTGACTACTTTTAATAATAATAATCTTTCTTATCACAAGTAGGCTTACACTAACACTGCAATGAAGTTACTGGGTCACTGTCTGTGCGGAGCCTGCACGTTCTCCCCATGTCTGCGTGGATTTCCTCCGGGTGCTCTGTTTTCCTCCCACAAGTCCCGAAAGACGTGCTGTTAGGTAATTTGGACATTCAGAATTCTCCCTTTGTATACCCGAACAGGCACCGGAATGTGGCAACTTGGGGATTTTCGCAGTAACTTCAGTGCAGTATTAATGTAAGCCTACTTGTGACAATAAAGATTATTATTAAAAGTAGTCACATGGTGTCAGGGGAACATTGGAATAGTTTGTGCATTTACTCTGTAGTCTTAGAAATAAACCTGTCTTAAGGTACAGGCTAGCATCGGGGGGGGGGGGGGGGGGGGGAATCGGGAGAGAATAGGGAACCGTGTGATATAAGGAATCTCCAGTGAGATTGCTTTTTCCAATTTGCCCCGCCCCTTTCCGGTGACATAACCGGGTTCAATGTCCACAAAGGACCAGAAACTTATTTTAATGGGTTTTAATAAATTCAAATATTGTCAGCCAGCCCCATCACCACGTGATTTCCCCCCTCCTCATTGAATATTCAAAGCTAGCCAACGTGCTGGTACTGCCACGGTGCCAACCTGTGACAGTGAACGGGCCCTTGTGGGTGCCCCATGACAGGGGGGGCTCCATTTATGTGTGGTGGGGGAAGAGCGGACAGTGAGGGGGGGGGGCATGCAAACATGGGGGGAGCAGGCACAGTGGGGAGGGGGCGATACTTCCATGGTGGTGGTGGGTGGTGGAAGTGTTCAATGTTCGTGCAGGGAAGTGGGGAGCTTGTTGATTGTCTAGGTTGGAGGGGGGTGGGGAGGATGTTAAACAGTGCTGATCTGGGCACCGATCTCTATTGAGTGGGGTGCCGGCTATGTCAGGCTGCCAGAGTGACGCTGTAAAGTCCACCCATTTATTCTTTTCTCTCAGAGAGGGTCAAGATGTGGAAAGAAAACTGGTGTGTGCAACTTGAGTGCTACACACCAGTTTTCAGTCTGAGTCTGACACTTCGAACAAATATGGTAAGATTCACCATTGCAGTTTTCACTTCCTGCAGTGTGACTCATAACGTGTTTTTTTCCTTCCTTGATTTATCCTTTTTAATAACAAAAAAGGCCTGGTTTTAGTCGGTTTATTTTACTCAAATACAATTTGGCTACAGTTACCTCACTCCATAGACGTAACTCCTGTTCTACTGGAAACCTATGTGGTGATGCAGGAACACCTGTGAAATAAATTAGACATTAGACATTGTCTACCAACGTATCGGAAATTTATCCTACCTTGAGCTAGAAAATAGCTTGCAAATGCTAACACAACAAAAATCTATAACTTGTTTACAACTAGTTTTCCACGCTTATTTTTGAAGGATAGAGGGATAATTTTGACTTTGTGTGATAGTGTAAAACAGGCAACAGCAAATCTCATCAATAGAAATAAAAGTCAGGAGAGATGCAGAAGGGTTGCTGATTCGCTATCACCCTATTTACATGGTCACACAAAATCAAAATTACCCCAGTACTTATTCTGCATCTTGCTATTGTTTCTCGATAATTTCAAAAACAACATCTTGCATTTCAAGAATTTTGAAAGTAGTAAAACATGGCAAAACACTTTGTAGGTACATAAACAAATAGAAATTGATAGAGTAAAAAAAAAGACATTAGGGCACTTGACAAAGAGCTTGAATGAAGAGTTGAGAGGTAGAGAGACAAATATGGTTTCGGGAAATTTCATTTTTCTGTTCATGCAATTTATTCTCTGGAGAACTCTATCAAATTAAAACAAACATTTTGTATGTCATGACTGAAATTGTTACCCACAGGACTTAAACTCTGGATAAGTGGCCATTTATAAAATAGATCACAATTTAATTTTCCGTCTGCTTATCGTGATGACTACATTTACCAACATTTTAATTTGTTCTGTTTCGTGAACAGAGAATGAACTGTTTGAAATTTTGAATTCAAAGTTCTGTATTTATAAAGCATTGTGATTCATTTTTCAATGAAGATACTCTGATTTTTCTATTAGAGATTGATAATTTACATCTATTCTTGGTTACCAAATGAGGCTTGATTACCAATAGTGCGATATTAGTTTCAAGAAATAGGTGAGTTCGACAAATCTGAACCATCAGAATGCTTTTTGCATTTAAACAGAGATAACTTTGGGTTTGCTTTTCTGGAAATAATCCTCTGGAAATATTGAGAGTATTGGATATTGTGACCACATCTCTCAGTGTGAGAACTTTTGACTTTTATTACCAGAATATTATAGTGTGCTTGTAGCGAAAAATAGTCTGGCCACAAATTAATTTATGTCATACTGGAAACACTGAGTTCAAAATTGTCACTAATGCATGTTTGCTTCCGAGTCTTTTGACTCAGTATGTTCTCCATACTATAGCCACCCTTTATAAGGTATTGCCTCTCCTCTAACCTAAGGTATTTTGTTGCTACATGGTGCCCCACCTCACCACCTGACGCGAAGTGACAGGTTCAATTCAGAATTTCTTCATATTGAAATCTAGTGTTAGGGGTACCTGATTTTCTTTTCCTGGTTATCTGCCAACAATTTGTCACAAAATATGAATTACAAAAATAGCCTTATTTTGTCATTTAAAATCAAAACCAAGAATCAGATTTTAGTTAGGATAAATATATGAAATATAGTTCATTCTCAAAACATTTAGTAACGAGGTTTCACACAGATGAAAAAAAAATCTTTCACTGAAACTAAGTGAAAAATTGTTCCTCTCCAAAGCATCTGGTATATCTAACAAATTAATTTAATAAAGCATATTGTACTAAGCAATCATAACCAAGATTTTTTTAATGATATTTGATATTGTAAAAATATATCAGTCATTTTTCAAACAAGATAAAATGAAAAGACCTCTTTGCTGTGCACTAAATGATTATATAATGAATTTATATTGATTTATTGTTTATTAACGAATAGTACCAAATATGTATTATTGGCTTCCTAGTAATCATTAAGAACCATTTTAGGTCTTGAGATATTGTAGTAATTAATTAAGCTTGCCTTTCGCCTTCAATTTCAATTGGTGCAGCAAAATAACCACCAAGAATGTCCTCAGTACTGCTCCACTACACTGTTGTATTGTCATAGAATGTGTAGTACAATTGGGGTTTTCAATGCAGTTCTGACAAAGTTAAATTGGCTGAATGCATGTAGTTCAGAGAAAATTTCCACATTATTTTACTTCTTTCAAATATGTGTTTCATGCTTTAGTTAAGAAACGTTACTTTAAAAAAGTACCCCATTCATTGTTTTAAATGGTAACTATTTCTCTCAGCCCTTTAATGTTTTTGCAACTGTTTAGTGCATGTGACATTATCTACGCTATTGTTTCCTAAAGAGAAAAAAATGAAATGATAATCGCTTATTGTCACAAGTAGGCTTCAAATGAAGTTACTGTGAAAAGCCCCTTGTCGCCACATTCCGGTGCCTGTTCAGGAGATGATCCACTAAATAGTTCTTAATTATAATATATCTTTAAAAGCTCATTTGTTACACTATTACTGAATATTTGGACATATATTAAATCAAAACGTTTCCTGTGCAATTGACTTTATGCTTCAAATTGAATTTTGTCTGATATTCAATTCAATTTAATTAAAGAATAAATTAATTTGAAACATACTCACTTTACTAGCACAACAATAAAAGCACAGGTGTAAAAATAACAGCTTATCTCTATTTGCTGTGTGCCATTTAAAACAGAAGAAAATATTTATTTCCATTTTATTTGAAAAGATTTATACGATCATCTCAGATCTCTAATAATATCAATGATCAAATAGAACTGCAAAATATAATTAATATTTATGTACAATAGTTGGGTGGCACAGTGGTTAGCACTGCTGCCTCACAGTGCCAAGGAACACGGGTTCAATTCCAACCTCGAGTGACTGTATGTGTGGGGTTTGCACATTCTCCCTGTGTCAGCGTGGGTTTCCTCCGGGTGCTCTGGTTTCCTTCTACAGTCCAAAGATGTGAAGTTTAGGTGGATTGGCCATTCTAAATTGTCACTTAGCGCCCAAAGATTAGATGAGATAATAGGGCATGTGACTGGGCCTAGGTAGGGTGCATTTTCACAGGGTCAGTATAGACTCGATGGGCCGAACTGCAGGGGTTCTATGAAACTGCAATTCCCTTTTTCCACTTTAATTGGTTATTTATTTATATTTTTACTTCAGCCTCGACAATGTTTACATAAAATCAGCAATATATTAAAACATTTTGTATACTTCTAAAAGCACTTTATCTCAATAATGCCAATATTTAAATGTTACTGTACGATGCAGAAGTATAGTCAATTTGCTTCTGTACATCACAACTCACACCAGTATTTAAATAATATACCAGTGGACTCATTAGACTCTAAGCATGGGAGCAGAGGGGAATAACTGTTAATATCGTAATAAACACATTTTTGTTTCCTAATTTTAAACAAAGCTCAGTTAATTTTTAAAAAACTTACTTATTGTCTCAACCCACATACTCCTCAGGAGATACAGCCTTAAGAATGGCTATTTACAATTCCCCCCCACCTTTTCTTGTTCATAATAAAACAGGACTTTAATCTATGGAAGATTTGAATCAATGGATTTGGATAAAGTGAATACTTTTTTCTTCTGTGAAGCAAATATGGAAGCTGCAATGTCGCTATCCTCAGATTACAATTGGTCACACTGAGCTTTTGCTCCAATAACCAACCTCATTCATTTCCCAAGAGCTAATTTCATTCAGACTCTATGGAAGGTGAAAGCCCATCTTACCATGGCATTTTTCACAGGTAAGTAATTGGGATACCATAAAGAAATGCCACTGCTCCCCCAGTATACTTTGAAGTCTAAGAACTGTAAGTGAAGTTGCAATGTTCTCTTTACATATCTGTTTCTGTAAGCTCCGGACAGGCTGGGGTGAAAGACGACCACATGATGAGTAAGATAATTTAGTATTTGAGCTCTAATATATACCAAACGAATACTAATTTCTACTGCTTGAACAGCTAAGTATCAGAACACGGATTTTCTTTTTTGTTTAGCTGTTGTACTAGCTGTACTTTTTCACTTGGAAAACGCTCCATTTAACAGCTAAGACACTGCAGCCTAACAGATGCCTTGCCCACCCAGAGACGTGGAAAGTCTCTCAATCGGGATGATAAAAAGGTTTTCCCTTGATTTCCAGTATTAGCTCTTTCATCCAAATCTTGAAAACTAGCTCAATTTTTAACTGACGCAATGCACTTCTCCCTTTTTTCCCCCCTATAAATTGTCTACTCTGCAGAGACCTCAGAGAGTACAGTCAGCGTGAACAATATCACACCATTTATGTCCAAAAGTGATATTCACATCAACAAATCAAAAGTTTCCGACAAAACTTACCATGGGAAGGAGACAGCGGAGAATAAGGATAATAGCCATGCTTCAAATGATTCACCGAAAGGTGAGGAAAAACGATAAAATAAAAAGAAACCACACAGAAAATGACGGGAAGATTTAAAAAAAAAACACGGTGAAATTAAATGTAGTGAAACTCGAGTTTAAAATGAGTTGAAGAAACATTTGAATGAGGGGAGGGGGAGAGAAAGGCAATGCTGACACAAATGTAACCAAAAGCAACAAAGGAAGGCGGGGAGATTGAAAGCAACATTCGTACCTTGTGAGAAGCAACACCGGGACAGCAGTAATAGTGTGAGTGCGAGGATGCAGTGAGAGTGCTTCATGGCGATGGTGTTCGGAGCTCTTTCTCCTCCTCGATACTGACACAGGTTGGAGCTCAGCATGGTTGGTCCACACGGTCTCAGCTCGGATACTTGTGGATGTTCACTGCTGTGTGTCTGCACTCTTAAACCACCCCTTCGATCCCGCACGTCAGCATCGACAGGATCAAACGTCATGTATCCTGCCCTCGGGACAGGGTGAAACAGACCATGTGCTGTCAGCTCCCACTCAAAACAACATCTTCAGTCAGCCCACCTTTCATGATTTCCAATCCAAAGCAAAAACTATAGCCCTTTGCCCCAAGCGTTCAATCGACAGGGGTACACTAGATGAGTTAATCCTGGAGGTAGGGGAGGTTTCATCTCATTCAAAATCCATCCAACTTGCACAGAATTAAAATCTGACTTGCAATTCTGCTCAAGTTACTAAAATGTGTAGTCCGGATGGCCAGGTTCCTGCTCATTCCTTCACACCTCGCGGTCTTGCGCTTTCCTTTTCACTTGCTGGAAAGAACCTCCCATTTTCAATTTCAAAGAGGAATATGACTTGGAAAAGAATACACGAGGTGGTTTCTCGTTGCCTTCCTTATGTGCCCTTAAAGTAAGCACAAGTCCTCTTTCATAAGGATCACCGCACCTTCCTTCAAGGTCCCGGTTCTTCTGCCATCAGCACCAAATATTTCCTGGTTCTGCGTTGACCGTGGCTCCTATAAGACCATAAGAGGTAGGAACAGAAGTAGGCCACTCAGCCAACGCATTTACTCCACCATTCAATGAGATTATGGCTGATCTGACATAATCCTCAACTGCACTCTCCTGCCTTATGCCCAAAACCCTTGATTCCCTCACTGTTTAAATATCTGTCCATCTCAGCCTTGAACATACTTAACGACCTAGACTCCACAGCTCTCTGCAGCAAACAATTCCACGGATTCTTGCTTGCCATTTTAACACAAGACCCTGCTCCCATGCCCACATGTCTGTCCTAGGCCTGCTGCAATGTTCCAGTGAAGCTCAACGCAACCTGGAGGAACAACATCTCATCATCCAGTTAGGCACGCTACAGCCTTCCGGTCTCAACATCGAATTCAACAACTTCAGATGATTAGCTCTACCCCACCTCAATCCATTTGTTTTCAAACCATTTCATTTTAAAACTGCCATTTACCATTTATTTATTGTCTTTCTTTATATATATTTAACCCCCCCCCCCCCACCTTTTATCCACCTTTCCTTAACCTTTCTCCCCTCAGCTTCTCCCTTCCCCTCCCCCCACATCCAAATCTGTCACAGTTTACCCTCCGGTGTTAGTTTCTCTGCTGTTTGGCCTTTCACACCTTTTGTTCTCTCTGAGGACTGCCATTAGAACTCTTTCCCCATAGTTCCTGTGGTTATGAGCACCGCGTTTCCCTGGGTTTCTGTGGCTATGACTCATCTTGCATTCTCACTCCATAATATAAATATCTCCCACTTTCTCTGTCTTTTAGCTTTGACAAAGGGCCATCTGGACTCAAAACGTTAGCTCTTTTCTCACCCTACAGATGCTGCCAGACCTGCTGAGATTTTCCAGCATTTTCTCTTTGGTTTCAGATTCTAGCATCCGCAATAATTTGCTTTTAATTCCACAGATTCACTACCCTCGGAAAGAAAAAATTTGTCCTCATCTCCATCTTAAATGGGTGACCCTTTACTCTGAGATTATGCCATCTGGTCCTAGGCTCTCCCATAAGGGGAAACATAAGGGGAAAGGGGAAGTGAGGGGAAGTGAGGGCTTAAGTGGATCGGTGCAGATTCGATGGGCCAAATTACCTCCTGCACTGAAAATGAAATGAATGAAAATCGCTTATTGTCACGAGTAGACTTCAAATGAAGTTACTGTGAAAAGCCCCTAGTTGCCACATTCCGGCGCCTGTTCGGGGAGGCTGGTACGGGAATCGAATCGTGCTGCTGGCCTGCTTGGTCTGTTTTCAAAGCCAGAGATTTAGCCCAGTGCTAAACAGCCACTGTATGTTCTATGCATCTACCGTATGTATGTAACCTCTCAGCATCTACGCTGTCAAGCCCCTGACAATCCTATATGCCTCAAGAAGGTCACCTCATTCTTCTAAACTCCAATGAGTACAGGCCCAATCTACTCAACCTCTCCTCCTAAGAAAGTCCCTAAGCGAGATTGCACATTGGCAAGACCATGCAAATGCTGCGCCAATGGATGAACGGACATCGCGCGACAATCGCCAGGCAGGAATGTTCCCTTCCAGTCGAGGAATACTTCAGTAGTCAATGGCATTGAGCCTCTGATCTCCGGGTAAGCGTTCTCCAAGGCAGCCTTCAGGACGCGCGACAATGCAAAATCGCTGAGCAGAAACTTATCGCCAAGTTCCGCACACATGAGTACGGCCTCAACCAGGACCTTGGATTCATGTGCCATTACATTCATCCCCCACTATCTGGCCTGGGCTTGCGAAATCCAACCAACTGTCCTGGCTTGAGACAATTCACACCTCTTTATCCTGGGGTTACCCCTCTCTCTGGATCTGTAAACACTTAATTACCTGTAAATGTTCGCATTCAAAGTATTGTCTTGCACCTTTGACTTTGTCTATATATATGTTTCTGGAACATACCTCTTCATTCACCTGAGGAATGAGCAGTGCTCCGAAAGCTAGTGATTTGAAACAAACCTGTTGGACATTAACCTGGTGTTGTAAGACGTCTTACTAAGAAAATCCCACCATACCCGGGATCAACCTTGTGTACCTTCTCTGAACTGCCTCCAATGCCAGTGTATCTTTCCTTAGATAAGGGGACAAAAGCTGTTCACAGTATACCAGGTGTGGTCTAACTCCGTGTTTCTCAAACTTTTTCTTGGGACCCACTTTTGGCAACCAGCCAAAATTTGTGACCCACACTGGTCGACTTTCACGACCCTCACCTGCCGACCTTCGCGACCTACATAATAATAATATTTTATTATCACAAGTAGGCATACATTAACGCTGCAATGAAGTTACTGTGAAAATCCCCGAGTCGCCACACTCTGACGCCTGTTCGGTTACACAGAAGGAGAATTCAGAATGTCCAAATTACCTAACAACACATCTTTTGGGACTTGTGAGAGGAAACTGGAGCACCTGGAGGAAACCCACGCAGACACAGGGATAACGTGCAGAGGCCGATCTTCACGGCCCACACCAGCCGACCTTCACAACCCACAATGCTACTCAAAATGGTGAATACAATGCCCTCAATTGCTACCTTTATTGCCATTCAAACACCAAGAAAAAAAAACACTTTAGCTTTCAATCCATTATAACTACCAATGGCACAGAGGAATATTTTCTCTACAGAGATGTTAATTGAGAGAGAGAGATTGCTTGATACTGTTTTAAAGACATGATCTGACTCATGTCAGACCCATGCAGAAACTTTGGCTGTATATCTTCAGAAGCTCTTTCTCAGCTCATGTCAGCTCCCCCTTGTTCTCAAACAAATATACACTGCTTTAAAGACTGTTAATCTCTTTACTGAAAACAACTTCATCCAGAACTGCACTGACCTGCGTTTCCCTCAAAATGCCTGATATCATAGCTCCACCCAATAATGACCTCTGCATACCAAGCTGAAAACTAATTAACTCCACAGGGATTCCCCTTAATCAAAACAAAATTGCATTAGCCCAAACATTTTACAATAGTTTAATTGCACCCCTGTTGCCCAACCTTTCAAACTAGGATTTCTTGTAAAACATGATTGCAGCAATCATACACACTCTAACCCAGGCTTTAAATTCTTAATGCACCAAATACCTGTAATACAATACACCTGAAATCCAACATTCACCACATAGCATCAGAACTACATATAGACACTTTCTGTACCAGATGTCATTTTGGTAAGGGCATTACTCAGGTGTTATGAACGTGCAAATCAGTCAGTGTGTAAAGCTAATTTGACACCAGCAGTGCCATTTGTTCCAGCTAACAGCCTCTCTCAAACATGCGCAGTTGGGCATGTTGAATGTTTTCGGAAGGACACAGTAGCAGCACTATTTACAGGGAACATGAACAATTTTCCGTTAGTTTTTGATTAATTTCTACTGATTGCTCGTGAGTTTGTACAGTGCTGTGGTTGTTCTGCTGCTGTTCAGAGTTACTGAAGTTTACAGTACGTGGTGTTGCATGTGGTGAAGGCTTTGGTGCTGACCTCAGGGGTTCTGCTGACACTTCTTGCTCCTAATCATGGGTGCAGTAGGACGGGATTTGTCCAGTCCCATGGAGCTGGGTTCAATGGCATGAACTGGAGAAATCTTGCAGATTAGGACACTGGGTCTGTGGATGATCTTGCCTGAGACAGGTGAACAACTGAAGTGGTGACACCCTGTTGTTAGCAATTAGAAATTAATTAGCAATTAGTAGTCTAAGGCGTGGAAGAGAAAGGAGTCTGCTGGGATCCTCCTGGCAAGGGGCAGCTTCCTACTGTGCTGAGCCCCGTAGTTCATTGGAGGCAGTCTCCCAGTGTAAATGGTTAATAACTATTATGCTGATTGGAGAGTGTAACATCGGTGATGTCAGATCACACGTAACTGGAACCTAAAGGAAGAAGGTTCTAATGGAGTCCTGCTAAAGTCTATCTCTGTAAATAGCCATTAAATGTTCACTAGTTTGCAGCAGGATAGTTTCCAACACCATTCTACCAGAGCTTGGCTGTGATAATAAAACATGGTGACAGGGGTCTGCGAACCATTTACTCAAGATCCCAGTTGACACTAACAAAGGCACGGAAAGTGCAAACCATTGACCCAGCAAGCACACTTGAGAAACAGCTGCAGCAACAACTGGAGCAACTATTCCCTGCCAGAGTCTGCACAGAGTTATTGAGAAAGCCTTGCCCCCTTGCCGAGCCCCATGGCCTCAGCGATCAAGCTGCATAATGGAGAAACTGGCGTCGCTGATTCAGTTGATACTGGACTGCCTCTGGACTCACTCAGAAACCAGATAAGGATAAGATCAGTGTTCTTCTTTATGCAATCGGCAGCCATGCTGATGACATTTAAAGAAGACGGGGACTGATGAATAAATGGCCTAAACACAAAGAATTCATCAAGGCCTTTGATTCCTTCTTTAGCCAAGGGGCAATATTATAATAGACCAGGCAAAATTCAACCGGTGCAGCCAGGAACGTAAATGGATTCTTTTATTCAACAAGCTGGGTCGCTTAGCAGATAACCGTGAATTTGGGACATTGAGAGAGGAGCTCATGATAGACCATGTATGGTGGGGGTGGTCGATGAAAGTCGATTGTTGGTCTCCTTACAGTCCAGAGAAGATCTCACTTTGTCAAAATCAGTAGTTCGCCAGGCAGGCTGAAGTTTGCAAGCAAAACGGGCTTTTCACCAAGAGTGAAAAGGAGCCTTCCTGAGGGCAGACAACTGATTTTGTCCACTTCTTGATGCTATCAATGCGTCTTCCAGAAAGTAGAGCCAGTGTGAAGATGGTGCAGTTGATGCCATTGTTCCAGATTCACATTGTGGCAGGAAAAACCTCATTAGTGCAAAGCCATCAAAACCACAAATGCCGAGTGCCAACCGTGCCTCAAGAGAAGGCTTTTTAAAATAATACGCCACTCCAGCAGGAAACTTCCATCTTCAGGTCAAAATCTAAAGGCAGCCCAACCACATAAAGCAGTATGGAAGGCCACAAAAGCAATTTTAAGTTGAACATGGGTGTAGGAATGCCAAATAAGTCTGATATAGTACCTTGGCTGAAGCCTGACTTTTTCCAAACATTTACCACTCAACTGAATGATCAAAGGGACAGTGCACTCACGGTGCCATAATTCACTATAAGGGAAGAAAAATTACAGAAGTCCTCTGTTATCCCATATCAGGAGTTCTCATTACTGAGCTGGAGAATCTGCTTAGATTTGCACCTTCTCTAGAATAAGCTGAAAGAGCTGAACAATCAGGATAAACCGGATAAATCCAAAATGGAATTTCCAAAGTTTTTTGTGGGTCTGGGAAGCTCCACAGAGCTCATCGCATTACATTAAAGCCAGATACCAAGCCTATGTATTTATTTACCCCACAAATGGTCCCCCCATCCTGTCTTGGAAAAGGTGAGACAAGAGCTTGACTCCATGCTACCCCAGGGAGTGGATATCTTGGTGCTCCGGAATGAAACATGTACCCAAGCCTAACGGCCCACTTTGCATTTGTGTGGACCTCGTGCATTTGACAAGGCAATGAAGAGAGAAGTCCAACCCATTGTATCAGTCGACAAGAGCTTGGCGAAAGTTGTGAGAAGCTCAGTTTTCACAGAACCTGATGCCAATAACATTCTGGCAGCTTCCGTTAGACAAGGAGTCAAAATTGTTAACAACATTTATCATGCCTTTCGGCCGGAACTGTTTTAACCAACCATTCGGAATTGTCCCAATGCCCATACCTTTCAAGGTACCATGGCTGCCATTTTGAAAGAGCTGGTTGAGGACGTTTTGCCATATGGATGATATTCCCATTCATGGATCCACCACTGAGGAGCACAATGCCAGGGTGTGAATGGCATTACAACATTTTCAGGCTATGGGTTTCACATTTAACCTAAATTTGAGTTCACTCAACCTATCATTAACTTCTCAGCCATATTGTTCACACATCAGGGACTGGATTCTCCGCAGCCCGGTGCCCAAATCGCGTTTGGTGCGGGGGCGGAGAATCAAAGTTCCCGTGCAAATCGGGCCCAGCACCGCTCCGGCGATTCTCTGGGGCCCGGAGAATCGCGCGTCGGCGAATTACACCGCACAGCCAGAAGCCCTCCCAGTGATATTCCGCTCCCGACCGGCCAAGTTCCCGATGCTGTGGAACTAATGTGGTATGGCCGATCGGGACTCTCGGGCACCAGGGGCTGGTCCATGGCAGTCCTGGTGGGGGGGGGGGGGGGGGGGGGGGGGGGCGGGGGGATCGAGCACGGAGGGGAGCCTTATGGGTGGCGAGGGCAGCAATCGGGCCAGTCCGATGCAGCGGCATGCGGCTGATTGGGGCGGCCTTGTTTGTTGGTTGTGGTCCGCTGTCCGTGTCCGCCATGGCGCTCGGTGAGGCCATTGCCGTGCGCATGCGCGGGACCAGAAGTGTGGGGGCCCGTATCTGCAGCCAAAGTTGAGTGAAGCTCCCCAGGTCCCTGCTAGCCCCCTGCAGGTAAGCCTTTTATTTTTTGCAGGAAACTGGGGAGTGAAATGCCAGCGTTTCTATGCTGGCGTGGGGACATATGCCCATTTTTTGAAAATCCAGCCCCTGATGTCCAATTAGCCTTCGAGAAACCCACAGCCATTAAGAAATTCCCCTCGCTCCTTAACATTACCGAATCTCAATGTTTTCTGGGCATGTTTAATCAGTTGGGTAGGTTCTTCACAAATGTTGCACACATCAACAAACTGTTACAACAACTCCAGAAGAAGGACCAGGCTTGGTACTGTATGACCACCAGCAGGAGGTATTCAACACAATCAAGGACATGGTCATGTCTATGGAAACATCGGCTGTCTATGACCCAGACCTATCTACCATAGTTGCAGCTGATGCATCACTCATTGGCCAAGGGGATGTTTGTTCTAAGTTCAGCGAGATGGCTCATATCTCCAGGGCACTGACAGAAGCAGAGTAGCAGTATTCTGTCATTGAAAACGAGGCTCTTGTCATCACATGGGTTTGAGAAAAATTTTTGGATTATGTGATGGGACTCAAATTTACAATCCAGACTGATGATAAGCCAATAGCCCCTCTGCTTAACACCAAGGAATCTGGGACGGTGCCACCCCTCATTCAAAGGTTTGATTATGGCTCATGAGGTTTGACACCAATACAGTATGTGCCAGGGTAAGCACCAGATGGTAACTAATGCATTGTCCTGCATTCTTATGAGTGCCATGCTGTCACATGAATGTCATTGAACAGATCATTGGGTCACTTAAGCAATTCTTTCACTGCCTGCACCACACTGGAGGAGTCCTGCAGTACTCTTCAGAGCACGTGTCAGGATTCACCATGGTCTGCAAACCTGGTCATCTTGAAGGCAGAGTCTTTACCACAAGCAGCTAAGGAGAAGGAGGAAGAGCAGGGTGAGAAGAGGAGGCGGAAAGGGAGAATGCGATCAACACATCACCTTTCCAGCCAGGCTGCTTGTGACTGATTCATCTGACCACCATGCCAGTGAATTCAACTATAGACTGGACCTAGCTCGCCAAGGGCAGGGGAAGGTTATCCCACCTCTGCAGATCAGACTTAAACTTACTGACCAGACTGGCATAGTTCAATTTATAGAGCCAAACCCAATCCCAGATCACCCAGACACGCACATACCTGAAGCTTGATCTAGCAAGTAGAAAGGGAAGCACCCCCGTGTTGGCTCCCAGGGGATCCACCAGAAAATACTCACTCTTTCCCAGATTCAACTTGCATCCCAAAAAAAAGCCTGGCAAACCTCTCATAAAACTTCACCAGCAACCCATCTGGCCCTGGAGCCTTACCAGTTTGCATCTGCCCTAAGCTGCCAAGACTTCTCTCGGACCTAGCGGTGCCTCCAACTCTTCTGCTTCTCCTCCCCCATCACAGGAGATTCTAAACCCTCCAAAAATGCTGAAATATCCCCCCACTGGTGTCTCTGTAAAGAATCTTATAAAAGCTGCAAATGCACAGTTAACTCTATCCGGGTGGATACCAGCCTGCCGCTTGAGACCCTGATCTAAATAATCTCCCAAGAGGCCGCCTACCACCTTTGCTGGTGAGATAGAAGATGGCTGGCCTTCTCCCCATATTCAGAAATAACCCCACTCGAACCCCGCAACTGGTGCACTGCCTTACCCATAGACAACAGATCAAACTGCGTCTGCTGTTTCTTCCTAGTCACCAGCATCTCCGGGGTAGGTACATTCGAATACCTGCAGTCCACCTCCAGAATATCGTCAACTAGCTTCTGGCGCTCTTCTCTTACCTCCCTATCCATGTGCGCCTTGTACAATATAATCTCCCCTCTGATAACCGCTTTCATGTCCTCCCACAACATGGAGGGAAAGACGGACCCGTTCCCATTGAACACTACATCTATAGCCCATAAAACCCCCTGTCCGCCAGTAGCCCCACATCCTACGTCCACGCCGGACATTGAGCAGGACCCCACCTCTAAAACCAAATCCACCAAGTGTGGAGCAGGGTCTGAAATGACCATTGCGGAATATTTAACTTTCCTTACCCCAGGAAGAAGAGATGTCTATCCTGGAGTAAACTTTGTGAACTGAGGAAAAGAATGAGAATTTTTTACTCCTCGAATGCATGAACCACCAGGGATCTGCTCTCTCTCCCCCCCCCCCCCCCCCCCCCCCCCCCCCCCCCCCCAGCCCCTTCGCATCCATAAATATTTACAGCACCTTCACTACTCCCCAAGGAGCCAACGACTTCAGCCTAGAGCGGTCTAACATCGGTTCCAGCACACAGCTTAAATCTCCTCCCAGGATCAGCTGGTGTGTGGGCAGCACGGTAGCATGGTGGTTAGCATAAATGCGTCACAGCTCCAGGGTCCCAGGTTCGATTCCCGGCTGAGTCACTGTCTGTGTGGAGTCTGCACGTCCTCCCCGTGTGTGCGTGGGTTTCCTCCGGGTGCTCCGGTTTCCTCCCACAGTCCAAAGATGTGCGGGGTTAGGTGGATTGGCCATGCTAAATTGCCCGTAGTGTCCTAAAAAAAAAAGTAAAGTTAAGGGGGGGGGGGGTGGTTGTTGGGTTACGGGTATAGGGTGGATACGTGGGTTTGAGTAGGGTGATCATTGCTCGGCACAACATCGAGGGCCGAAGGGCCTGTTCTGTGCTGTACTGTTCTATGTTTATGTTCTATGTTCTAAATCCTGGATGGAGGCCACATCGCCCAATAGGAAGTATATACATTTACCAATACTACCAACTTAATTGCCAATGACCCAGTGACAATCATATAACTGCCACCCAGATCTGCCACAACATTAAAAACCAAAAAGCAAACCCACTTGTTAACTAAGAGTGCAACCCCCGAGGCCTACTGTCGAAGCCCGAATTTGATTTGATTTGATTTATTGTTACATGTACTGAAGTACAATGAAAAGTATTTTTCTGCAGCCGAGGAACGAGAATAATTAACAGCAAACATTGACAAATGGTACATCGACAAAACAGTGATTGGTTACTGTGGTGAATGTATTACTGTTACCATTCACCATTGTAATTACATTATATTGTATTGTATTATGTTGATGCCCTTGTGGGCTCCACCTGTGGCTCCACCCCCTCGGGGGAGGTATATAGAGCTGCAGCCTGTAGGCGGCACTCAGTACAGAGCAGTCGCAGGCAGGCACAGACCTAGCTGATTAAAACCACTGTTCACTTCAACTCTTTGTCTCATGTGAATTGATGGTCGCATCAATTTAATCAGCTAAGATATCATTATGGAAGCCGCCCTCAAACCTAATTGACTGGAACTCGACCCACAGGCAGCTGAAGCCAAAGGGATCTTTATGCACTGGCTCCGCTGCTTTGAGGCCTACCTCGCCACCTCCTCCTCGCCTACCGTCACCGAGGAGCAGAAACTGAGCCTCCTCCACGCCCAGGTGGGCCACCGAATCTCCGTTTTTAATTGAGGAAACGACCACGTACGCAGACGCAGTCGCGATACTGAAAAAATACGACGTGAAACCGCTGAACGAAGTTTTCGCACGGCATCTCCTCATCGCTCATCGGCAACGCCCCAGGGAATCGCTGGAGGAGTACCTACTCGACCTGAGGGTACTCACTCGAAACTGCAATTACAAGGACGTCACGGCCTCGCAGCATATGCAACTCGCCATCCGGGACACCTATGTGGCCGGTCCAACTATGTCAGACAGCGCCTGCTCAATGTCAACGCCGCCCGACACATGCGACCGACGGGGGCTGCCATTTTGGGACCATCCTGCTGCCTCCGACCATGCCGGCTACCCGCAGCTGACGGCCAGTCACGGCCCAAGCACCTCAGGAACCCTGATGATGACCATCCGGGTAAATGGCCACGAAACGCCCTGTCTGTTTGACTGTGGGAGCACTGAGAGCTTCATACATCCAGACATAGCAAGGCGCTGTTCCCTCCAGATTTCCCCCGCATCCCAAACAATCTTCCTTGCCTCCGGATCACATTCAGTGCAGATCGGGGGGTACTGTGTCGCGAACCTCGCGATACAGGGCGCCGAGTACGCCAATTTTAAACTATATGTCCTCCCCGACCTCTGCGCTCCTCTCCTGTTAGGACTGCAACCTCAGGAGCCTGACCCTGAAGTTCGGCGGGCCCCTAACCTCTCTCACCGTATGTAGCCTCGCGACCCTTAAGGTCACCCCTGCCTCGCTCTTCGCGAACCTCACCGCTGACTGTAAACCTGTCACCACCAGGAGCAGGCGGTACAGTATTCAGGACAGGACCTTTATCAAGTCAATAGTCCTGCAGCTCTTGAGGGAGGGAATCATCGAGGCCAATAATATCCCCTGGAGAGCCCAAGTGGTGGTCGTCAGGACCGGGGAAAAGAACTGGACGGTTGTAGACTACAGCTAAACCATAAATCGATACACGCAACTCGATGTGTACCCCCTTCCCCGGATAGCGGACATGGTGAATCAGATTGCACACTACCGGGTTTTCTCCACGGTAGATCTGAAGTCCGCATACCACCAGTTCCCAATCCGCCCGGAAGACCACCACTACACTGCCTTTGAGGCAGACGGCCGCCTCTTCCACTTCCTCTGGGTTCCCTTCGGCGTCACTAACGGGGTCTTGGTCTTCCTAAGAACGATGGACCAAATGGTGGACCAGTACAGGCTGCGGGCCTCGTTTCCGTACTTGGACAATGTCACCATCTGCGGCCATGATCAGCAAGACCACGACACTAACCTTCAAAAGTTCCTCCAAACCACCTAAGCCCTCAATCTCACCTATAACAAGGAGAAATGTGTTTTCCGCACAACCCGCGTAGCCATCCTTGGCTATGTCGTGGAAAACGGAGTCCTAGGGCCCGACCCTGACCGCATGCGCCCCCTCCTGC
This sequence comes from Scyliorhinus canicula, assembly GCF_902713615.1. Taxonomy (NCBI): domain Eukaryota; kingdom Metazoa; phylum Chordata; class Chondrichthyes; order Carcharhiniformes; family Scyliorhinidae; genus Scyliorhinus; species Scyliorhinus canicula. Next base: position 118,948,566 of record NC_052148.1, on the reverse strand, counting down.
AGCTCCCCCTTCCCCACTGCCCCAAGGCCCTGAAAAGATGCCTCGTGTTCTTTTCATACTATGCCCTATGCCCAGTGGGTCCCCAACTATGCGGACAAAGCCCGCCCACTTGTCAAAGCCACCATCTTCCCCTTGACGACTGAGGCCCGCCTGGCCTTCAGCCGCATCAAGGCAGACATTACCAAAGCCGCAATGCACGTGGTGGACGAGTCCATCCCCTTCCAGGTGGAGAGCGATGCATCAGATGTCGCCCTGACCGCTACCCTTAACCAGGCAGGCAGGCCCATGGCCTTCTATTCCCGTACCCTCAATGCCTCCGAGATTTGAAACTCCTCAGTGGAAAAAGAAGCTCAAGCCATTGTGGAATCTGTGCGGCATTGGAGGCACTACCTGGCTGGTAGGAGGTTCACCCTCGTCACCGACCAACCGTCAGTAGCCTTTATGTTCAACAACACACAGTGGGGCAAAATCAAGAATGATAAAATCTTGAGGTGGAAGATCGAACTCTCCACCTATAATTACGATATTGTGTATCATCTGGGGAAGCTCAACGAGCCCCCAGATGCCTTGTCCCGCGGCACATGCGCCAGCGCGCAAAGTGACTGACTCCAGGCCATCCACAATGATCTCTGTCACCTGGGGGTCACCCGGCTTCTCCACTTCATCAAGGCCCGCAACCTGCCCTACTCCACCGAGGAAGTCAGGGCCATGACCAGGGACTGCCAAATCTGCGCAGACTATAAGCCGCACTTCTATCAGCCAGACAAGGCCCACCTGGTGAAGGCGTCCTGTCCCTTTGAACGCCTCAGCGTCGATTTCAAAGGGCCCCTCCCCTCCACTGACCGCAATGTCTATTTTCTTAACGTCGTTGACGAGTACTCCCGTTTCCCCTTTGCAATCCCCTGCCCCGACATGACCACGGCCACCGTCATTAAGGCCCTACATAGCATCTTCACCCTGTTCGGTTTTCCCACTTACGTCCACAGTGACCGGGGCTCCTCGTTTATGAGCAACGAATTGCGTCAGTACCTGCTCGGTAAGGGCATTGCCTCGAGCAGGACAACCAGTTACAACCCCCGGGGAAACGGACAGGTGGAGAGGGAGAATGCGACGGTATGGAAGGCCGTCCTTCTGGCCTTACGATCTAGAAGTGTCCTGGTTTCCCGCTGGCAGGAGGTCCTCCCCGACGCGCTCCACTCCATTAGGTCGCTCCTCTGCACAGCCACCTACGAGACCCCTCATGACCGCCTTTTTGTCTTCGCCAGGAAATCCACCTCCGGGGTCTCGCTTCTGTCCTGGCTGAAAACACCAGGGCCTGTCCTCCTCCGAAAGCACGCGAGGAGCCATAAATCCGACCCCCTGGTCGAGAGGGTCCAGCTCCTTCACGCCAACCCTCAGTATGCCTCCGACGGCCGACAAGATACAGTCTCCCTCCGGGATCTGGCACCCGCCGGTTTCCCTGCGACCATCACCTACACCAAACACCGCCCCGCATGGCCTACACCCCCCCTCCCCCCATCGCCGACCTACAGTGATGAAGCTCCAGACGCTCCCGGAGTCAACGAGCTCAACACCCGTGCCCGCTGCGAGGCCGGAGCTCAGACGATCACAGTGAACGATCAAGGCACCATACAGACTCGATCTGTGAGCCCACTTCAGCCCCGCTGGACTTTAATTGTTAACAGGGGGTGAATGTGGTGAATGTATTACTGCTACCATTCACCATTGTATTACATTACATTGTATTGTTTTACGTTGATGCCCTTGTGTGCTCTGCCAATGGCTCCGCCCCTTGGGGGAGGTATATAGAACTGCAGCCTGTTTGCGGCACTCAGTACAGAGCAGTCACAGGCAGGCACAGATCTAGCTGATTAAACCCACTGTTCACTTCAACTCTTCGTCTCGTGTGAATTGATGGTCGCATCAGTTACAGTGCGGAACAAGGGGCGAAACAAAGCAAATACATGAGCAAGCAGCATAGAGCGTTGTAAATAGTGTTCTTACAGGGAACAGATCAGTCCGAGGGGGAGTCGTTGAGGAGTCTTGTAGCTGTGGGGAAGAAGCTGTTCCTATGTCTGGATGTGCAAGCCTTCAGACTTGAATGAAATACCTGGCTCACCCACCCCCACCGGAGTCTGGTCTGGTCTCTCGCCAAGTGGGTCTTGTGGTGATCCACCACTGTATATATATGTGTGTGCCTGTATTAGAGGATGTACAACAGTACCTGCTATTACAGGTTTGCCGGTAAGCCCCTGCCGGCTGGCTCCGCCCACAGGGAGCAGTATAAATATTCATAAGCTCTCCTGAGCTGCCATTCTACAGCTGCAGTCGAGGGAATAACATCTCACGGTAATAAAGCCTCTCTTGTACCGATTCGAGTCTTTGTGTGCAACTGTTAGCGCATCAATTTATTACCGTGCGATTTCCCACATCATGGACATCAGAATTAAACCCGACCGCCTGCAGCTGGATCCGCAATCACCGAACGCCAGGAAAGACTTTAACCACTGGCTGGCTGTCTTCGAGGCCTATATCACCTCAGCGGACCCTACATCATCGGAAGCTCAGAAAGTTCAACTACTCTACTCAAGGTTGAGCTCCAGTGTGTTCCCGCTGATACAGGACGCGCTGAAGTACGCACGTTCTATGGAACTGCTCAAAGAAAATTACATCCAGTCGACGGAGACATGTACTCTCCACTCACGTCCAGCAACCGGGTGAGTCGATTGAGGACTTCTGGCGGGCCCTTATCCCTCTAGTATGGGACTGCGAGTGCCAGGCCGTCACGGCCACAGAACATTCCAACCTCTTCATGCGAGATGCCTTTGTGACGGGTATAGCATCGGACCCCATCTGGCAACGACTGCTGGAAGGGGCCGCGCTCGATTTAGCAGCTACAAAGACTTTAGCGCTCTCTATGACGGTCGCATCCCATAACGTGCAATCCTAACCCGCCGGCCGTGCGGCCCACCTATCCTACCCCTCGTGGACCCCGCAACTGACCCCCCCCCCCCCCGACTGGAGCCTTTCCCGCGCAGTGTGCCTGCGCTGCTCGCCGCACCGCGCATCCTGGGGGTCCCCGCTGCTACTTCTGCGGCCAGCAGAAGCACCTCCGCCAGCGCTGCCCAGCCCGCGCTGCAACCTGCAAATCCTGTGGCTAGAAAGGCCACTTTTCAGCAGTGTGTCAGGCCCGCGCAGTTGCCGCTATCGCACCCGACCTCTCCCCAGCCAATTGCGCAATGGACCCCGCCGTCCGCTGCTCCCGGGGCCACATGCAACCAGTGGGTGCCGCCATTTTCTTCCCCCAGGACCACGTGCGATCAGTGGGTGCCGCCATCCTTCGCCGCCCCCGCAATGTGCACACCATGGGCGCCACCATCTTCCTTCCCCGACTCCACGTGCAATCAGTGGGTGCTGCCATCTTGCCCCGCCCCCACCACATGCGCTCCATGGTCGCCGCCATCTTTCCCCACCCCCACAACGTGCGCTGCATGGGCGCCGCCATCTTCTTCCCCGCAGGTACTTCGGATGCTGCCATTTTGTCCTCCCCTCAGGACTGGACCATGGGACCTGAGTCGCTGCCACTACTCATCGAACTCTTCGGACTCTTTGGACGTTCGCCCGCTACTCGCCTCCATGACGCTCGACCAATCCCGTCCTCGCAACCTGGCTACCGCTTCAACGACGGTGCTCATCAACGGCCACGCGACCTACTGCCTACTTGACTCCGGGAGCACCGGGAGCACCGGTAGCTTCATTCATCCGGACACGGTAAGGCGCTGCTCCCTCGCGGTCCATCCCGCCAACCAGCGGTTCTCCCTGGCCTCCGGATCCCACTCTGTCCCTATTCGGGGCTTCTGTCTGGTCAAACTCACCGTACAAGGCGTGGAATTCAGCCGTTTCCGCCTGTACGTTCTCCCCAACCTCTGTGCGACACTTTTACTGGGACTGGACTTCCAATGTAACCTCCAGAGCCTCACGCTCATATTCGGCGGACCCCTACCCCCACTCACGACCCTCAAGGTTGACCCTCCCTCCCTCTTTGCCAATCTGACTGCAGATTGCAAGCCCGTCGCCACCAGGAGCAGACGGTACAGCACCCAGGACAAGACCTTCATCAGGTCAGAAGTCCAGCGGCTGCTTCGGGAGGGTATTATCGAGGCCAGCAACAGTCCCTGGCGAGCCCAAGTGGTAGTGGTTAAAACTGGGGTGAAACACAGGATGGTCGTGGACTACAGCCAGACCATCAACCGGTACACGCAGCTCGACGCGTACCCCCTCCCTCGCATTTCTGATATGGTCAATCAGATTGCACAGTCCCGGGTCTTCTCAACAATTGACCTGAAATCTGCCTACCGCCAGCTCCCCATCTGTAAATCTGACCGTCCCTACACTGCCTTCGAGGCGGACGGTGGACTGAATCAATTTCTTAGGGTTCCCTTCGGCGTCACTAACGGGGTCTCGGTATTTCAACGAGAAATTAAATGAAAATCGCTTATTGTCACGAGTAGGCTTCAATGAAGTTACTGTGAAAAGCCCCTAGTCGCCACATTCCGGCGCCTGTCCAGGGAGGCTGGTACGGGAATCGAACCGTGCTGCTGGCCTGCTTGGTCTGCTTTAAAAGCCAGCGATTTAGCCTGGTGAGCTAAACCAGGTTGACCGATACGGACTGCAGGCCACGCTTCCGTACTTAGATAATGTGACCATCTGCGGCCACGACCAGCAGGACCATGACGCCAACCTTGCCAAATTTCTCCACACCGCATCTCTCCTCAACCTCCCTTATAACAAGGAGAAGAGCGTATTCAGCACAGACCGCTTAGCCCCCTCATGGAGCTTCCCCTCCCCCACTGCCCCAAGGCTCTCAAACGATGCCTGGTGTTCTTTTCTGACTACGCCCAGTGGGTCCCATAATACGCGGACAAGGCCCGCCCAAGTCCACGCAATTTCCACTCACGGCCGAGGCACAACAGGCCTTCGCCCGTATTCGCTCAGACATAGCCAAGGCCAGGATGCACGGAGTAGACGAGACACTGCCCTTACAAGTAGAGAGCGACGCTTCAGATGTCGCCTTTGCCGCCACTCTAAACCAGGCAGGCAGACCCGTGGCATTCTTTTCCCGCACCCTCCATGCCTCCGAAATTCGACATTCCTCAGTTGAAAAGGAGGCCCAGGCAATCGTTGAAGCGGTGCGGCACTGGAGGCATTACCTGGCCGGCAGGAGGTTCACCCTCCTCACTGACCAACGATCGGTAGCCTTCATGTTTAACAACACGCAGCGGGGCAAGATCAAAAACGACAAAATCTTGCGGTGGAGAATCGAGCTCTCCACTTATAACTACGAGATCTTGTATCACCCCGGCAAGCTCAACGAGCTGCCAGACGCCCTCTCCCGAGGTACATGTGCCAGCGCACAAGTGAACCAGCTCCGTGCCTTGCATGAGAGCCTTTGCCATCCGGGGGTCATTCGGTTGTACCACCTAATCAAAGCCCGCAATCTGCCCTACTCCGTCGAGGAAGTACGGACAGTCGCCTGGTGAAAGCATCCCGCCCCTTTGAACGCCTCAGCGTGGATTTCAAAGGGCCCCTCCCCTCCACCGACCGCAACACCTACATCAATAGTGTGGTCGATGAATTATCTAGGTTCCCCTTCGCCATCCCATGCCCGGATATGACATCTGCCACCGTCAGCAAGGCCCTCGATTCCATATTCGCTCTGTTCGGTTTCCCCGACTACATCCACAATGACAGCACGGTAGCATTGTGGATAGCGCAATCGCTTCACAGCTCCAGGGTCCCAGGTTCGATTCGGCTTGTGTCACTGTCTGTGCGGAATCTGCACATCCTCCCCGTGTGTGCGTGGGTTTCCTCCGGGTGCTCCGGTTTCCTCCCACAGTCCAAAGATGTGCAGGTTAGGTGCATTGGCCATGATAGTGCACTTAGTGTCCAAAATTGCCCTTAGTGTTGGGTGGGGTGACTGGGTTATGGGGATAGGGTGGAGGTGTTAACCTTGGGTAGGGTGCTCTTTCCAGGAGCCGGTGCAGACTCGATGGGCTGAATGGCCTCCTTCTGCACTGTAAATTCTATGATTCTATGATTCTATGACAGGGGATCCTCATTCATGAACGATGAGCTGCGTCAGTTCCTGCTCAGCAGGGGTATTGCCTCCAGCAGGACAACCAGCTACAACCCCCGGGGAAACGGGCAGGTAGAGAGGGAGAACGGGACGGTTTGGAGGGCCGTCCAGCTGGCCTTACGGTCCAGGAACCTCCCAGCCGCTCGCTGGCAGCAGGTCCTCCCTGACGCGCTCCATTCCATTCGGTCACTACTGTGCACCGCAACTAACCACACACCCATGAACGTGTTTTTACCTTCCCTAGGAAGTCTACATCCGGGGTGTTGCTCACGACGTGGCTCGCAGCTCCAGGGCCGGTCCTACTTCGTAGGCATGTCAGACTCCACAAGGCAGACACTCTGGTGGACAGGGTACGCCTGCTCCACGCAAGCCCCCAGTATGTCTACGTGGAGTTCCCTGACGGCCACCAGGATACAGTCTCGCTCAGGGACCTGGCTCCCTCGGGTGCCGATCCCACGCCCACACACCTCCCCACCCACGCGCCACCATCCTTTTCCCCGGCGCCCCCAACATCAGCCCCACCAGGTCCATCCCTCGTTCCCCTGCCCACACTAGAGGACATCTAAGATTTTGGCACGTTCCCGGAGTCATCCAGCCACTGGCCAGCACCAACACTGCCACCACCGATGCCGTCGATGCCGACACCGCCTGTGCAGACGTCGGCACCACTGCTGCGTCGCTCTCAATGAACCGTCAGACCGCCGGTCAGACTCAACCTATGACAGGCACCGGGTTGCAAGATGGACACTTGATTTTTTTCCCCTCCCCCTCACTGCTTATGTATAATAGTTTCACGTCACCCCAGCCGGACTCATTCTTAACAGGGGGTGAATGTGGTGATCCACCACTGTATATATATGTGTGTGCTTGTATTAGGGAATGTACAACAGTACCTGCTATTACAGGTTTGCTGGTAAGCCCCTGCCGGCTAGCTCCGCCCACAAGGAGCAGTATAAATATTCATGAGCTCTCCTGAGCTGCCATTCTACAGCTGCAGTCGAGGGAATAACATCTCACGGTAATAAAGCCTCTCTTGTACCGATTCGTGTCTTTGTGTGCAATTGTTAGCGCAGCAGGTCTCCACATGGGCCCCTCAATCCTTCAGGTGAGAGAAAACTCTCGACCTCTTCTCCAGGTCCCTCAATCCCCGTACATTCCATGTGGCCAACCTGATCGGGGTCTTACACTCCACCCCCCAAACCCCGAGTCAGACATTTCCACCATGATGGGCTGTCCTGTACTTAGAGCAAATACCTAGGCCCAAGGCCCACCCAAGATGGCCACCAACTCCACCTAAACGGTGAGACAAAGAAAAATCCCTAGTCACTGTCAGAGAACTAACCCTCCCCCCATTCCCCTCCCCACAACCACTCCTTCCCCCCCCCCATGAACCTGCTGTCACCTCCCAGAGAACAATGCTCTCTCCTCACCAACCCCATCCCCTCACCAAACAAACAAACTAGGCTCATTGAAACATGTCTAAACAAATCCAAGAGGCCACAGCACCTCCCCCACCTTACTGGGCACTGGTTTCACGCCAAATCGGAATTCTCCCGTGCCTTGACAGCGGCATCAATGCGTTCCAGAATGCATGTGCAGTAAACGGTGTTGGCATATCCTTAGTAGGCCAGACCCAGTATTCCCTGGGGCCTACACAATTCTCTGCCTTCACTGGAGCGAATTCCTGACGGTGAGGTTCACTTGTGCTTTTAAAAACGTTGAAACAGGCGCCATGGCTGTGTTTGCTGAGAATTGTGTTGCTGTCCCGGGGCGTGGGGTGGCCAGGAGGTGGGTTGTGGCGTCAGGATGGACGGGCACTGAACACCATTGCCGTGGCTCGCAAGGCAGCCATGCAGCTGTGCACGCCGCTGACTGCCCACTGTAAACTTAGGGCCACAGATTGTATGGGTCTCCCCGCAGGGCACCCCCGTAGGTGCCTTCTGACACAGCTGACCCATCAGCGGGATGGGCACGCTCCAGCGCATCTCATTGGCTGTGATGTGTGTGTGTGGGGAATGAAGTGTGTATATGCGGCTGCAGCTTGTCGGCCTCCAGAGAGTCAATCACGATCCTGGCGAATCACGCACCGTTTTTCATTGAAATTGATTGTGGTTCCATGTGGTGTCGGTGCTAGCCCCTCCACAGTCGCAAATCGGTCCAGGTGTGGCACCAGATTGATTTCGTGGAACTCCATGAATCCTGCCCCAGCTTCAACTCTTAGTCTCAGAACGGAGAATCCAGCCGCATGTATACATTACTATGACCTTCACCATGGGTGGCATAGTAGCACAGTGGGTAGCACAGTTGTTTCACAGCGGCAGGGACCCGGGTTCGATTCCCGACTTGGGTCACTGTCTGTTCGGAGTCTGCATGTTCTCCCTGTGTCTGCGTGGGTTTCCTCCGAGTGCTCCGGTTTCCTCCCACAAGTCCCGAAAGACGTGCTTGTTGGACATTCTGAATTCTCCCTCAGTGAACCCAAACAAGCGCCGGAATGTGGCGACTAGGGGCTTTTCACAGTAACTTCATTGCAGTGTTAATGTAAGCCTACTTGTGACACCGATAAAGATTATTAATCACTACCCCCTACCCAGATTGGCCCCCCATCCCCTACCATACAACATATGCAAACCCCAAATAACTGTAGATATATAGGGCGCAATTTAACGGAAAAGTTTCTACGTGTGCTAGAGAGCGGGAGCTGCCACGAACATCCTGACGGTTGACCCGGAAAGGCCGTCGCCATTATAAACCGTTAATTGGTCCACTTAATGAGGCCCCATAAGCTTCAAATGACGGTCCCGTTGGCAGATTCCGCAGGACTGCGCCCGCCTGCTCCTCGCCAACAAGGGGGAGCAGCACTTAAACCCACAGAGCAAACTCCCCACAACTCACAGCCGCGCCACCGAGGAGACCAGCCCCACAATTTGGAGATGCTGACCAGGCCAGAATGTTGGGCGCAGTCGAGTTCAGATGAATGTTCAAGGAGTGGAACTCTTTCTTGTTAATGTAGGGCACTCCCTGATGCCCTGGTGCACGCAAGGCAACATGCATGTCATCTATTACCCCCTGGACCTGGGACATCTCCTGGATGGCAGAGAATCCTGCTGTCCGGGTATCTTGTTGGCCTTGGTCCAAGCCAAATTTGATATAGTTCGCTGCCCAGGCAAACAGGTCATCCGTTACTTCACGGATGCACTTGTGGGCTGTAGCTTGTGAAATTCCATTGTCCCTGCTTGAGCCCTGGAATGATCCTGAGAAGTAAAAGTTCAGGGCTGCGGTGGACCTTGACGGCCATCAGGAGCAGGTATTCTTCTCCTCCACGTGGTGCCAAGTCCACAAGGACATAGCACAGGTGCAGCACTGTCTACTTGGTGAGGCAGAGCCTCCTGCAGCACATGCTGTCCGTCATCTGTTCAAAACACCAGCGGCGCCTGTACACCTTGGGCGATCGGAGCCCTCCCCCTCTGGATCCCTCCCTGGTCTGATGGGCGACCGGGTCCTCAGGGTGTGCACATGGGCTGCCACCTTGAGCGTCTGTCAACGCTGCTGCCGCTGCCTTATGCGGCGTCTGGCCACCTGGCCTGCCAGCAGCACTACGAGGGCAGTTCCTGTGGGGTCCAGGATATCACCCATCTTGTGTAATATCTGAAAAGAATTGGAGAGGGTGAGAGACCGATAACTAGCGATGGTTTCCACCCTCGGACTCTCCAGTCCCCCATTCACCCCTCCCCCCCCCCCCCCCCATAACCCCTGCCATCCCTCAGTGTGCCAACTAACCCATCCTACCCAAGAAACCTCTGCTCTAGTGGGAGCCCCTGGGCACCGGACCCCAGACCCTGTACCCCAGACACCCGCTAGTAGCATTACCTGGACCGGGCGCTGGTTCCCTCACTGGTGCACCCACCCACCCTCTTGCCATAGGAATGTCCCCAGTGCTGATGCCCAGCTGCTGGCTATTTGGATGTTGCTGCTGCGCCTGTGGTGTTGAGGCCTCCAATGTTCAGGCGAAGTGCCCAGGTCTCACGTTCTGATCGGGATGCTAGACAATAAATCCCACCTGCGACATGGCACGCCTGCCCATGGGAATCCACTTGGATATATTTTAGTTTAATAAAAGTTCACATATCACAATAACCATAAAAATACAAGGAAACAGCACCGTGCTATATACACAGGCACCCATGCATAACAAAACAGCAGTGGAAACGCAAAACCATAACAGTGTAATTGTACAAATAAAACAAACACAAATTAAACAGTAACTAAACAACTGTACAAAGAAGATACCAGCATCCAAATCAACCCCTCGCTCCCTCCCCCTCCTGCAGCTCCCAGCAATAGACCAGCCGGAAAGTCACACTGACGCAGAGCATGGTGGAGGGGAGAGAGAGAGCAGCCACTCCTGCCACAAACAAAAGTGGCTGCAGCTGACAAACACACAGCCTCCAAATATGAAACAGGCAACAGCATAGTGAGGTTAACAGCCTCTGAGACAACTCGTGCTCTCTCCCCTACCTGCAGTTCCCAACCGCAGGACATGGCGGAAGAGTGAGTGAACACCCCTTTTCATATTCTAGACCGGAGACAAAAGGAGCTGCGGCTAACAAACACATGACCTCCCGACATTAAACATTAAACATCCAGCAATATAAGTTATCAGGATCTGAGCCAACCTGCCATTTCTCCCCTTCCTGCATCTCCCAGCCCAAGGCATGGCCATAAAACGAGTGAACACTGCTTTATGGTTTCAAAACCGTCGACAAAAGGGGCTGCGGCTAACAACTACACAGCCACCAGTCATCAAACAATAAATAGTCAATAGTGTAACTAAGCGACCAGCATCTGAGCCAACTTGCCCTCTCTTCCCTTCCCCCAGCTGCAAGGGAGGAATGAATGACCACCCCTTTCCGGATTCAAGACCGCCGGCGAAAGGGGCTGCGGCTAATGAACACACAACCTCCAGACATCAAACAGCAAACAACCGACAAAACAAAACCTCCCGCTCTTCCCCCTCCTGCAGTCAAAATGTGAGGCGGCAGAGAGAGAGCACCTTCCCCCCTTCCCAAGCACTGGCAGCAGGTCATCTTACTCTCTCGCTTTCCTTGCTCCAGGCCTCAGAAGCAAAAGGAACTAGAGCAAACAAGCCCCAGGCATTGGACAAGAAACAGCAACAATAAAGTAGCAAACATCAACTTCCAAACATGAAACATCAACACGCAATAGTACAAAAAGGCACCAGCAATCTACACGACCTTCAAACCTGAATCAGAAAACAGTCACAAGCACAATAAAGCTGCTAATATCTTTCAACAGTGTGTCATTGTGTTAGTCACTACTAGCTTTATTATATGTTTTACGGTAAGACACATAATGTAGAGGTACATGGGTAAATCCTTGCCTGCTGGCTCCGCCCAGTAGGTGGTGTATAAATGTGTGCGCTCACCAGTGCTGCAGCCATTCTGGTAGCAGCTACAGGAGGCACAACATCTTTGCTCAATAAAGCCTCGATTATTCCACTACTCGCATTTTTGTGGTAATTGATAGTGCATCTGTCTTCACAACTTCCAAGGTGTCCAGTTGAAGTGAGCCGCCACTCTCCTCCTCTCATAGTCACATGTTCCACCCAATCCTTGGTCCAGGCCACAGAAGCAAAAGAGGCAGGAACAATATACGGCTTCCAGACATAAAACATTGAACAGTCAGCAGTTCAAAATAAAAGCACCAGCATTGGTAGCATTGTGGATAGCACAATCGCTTCACAGCTCCAGGGTCCCAGGTTCGATTCCGGCTTGGGTCACTGTCTGTGCAGAGTCTGCACATCCTCCCCGTGTGTACGTGGGTTTACTCCGGGTGCTCCGGTTTCCTCCCACAGTCCAAAGATGTGCAGGTTAGGTGGATTGGCCATGATAAATTGCCCTTAGTGTCCAAAATTGCCCTTGGTGTTGGGTGGGGTTACTGGGTTGTGGGGATAGGGTGGAGGTGATAACCTTGGGTAGGGTGCTCTTTCCAGGAGCCGGTGCAGACTCGATGGGCCGAATGGCCTCCTTCTGCACTGTAAATTCTATGTAAATCTATGTAAATAGCAAAGCAGTTCTCCAAACCTCCAGTTGAATCAGGCCGCCACCCTTCCTTCCAAAGCACCGGCAGCAGGGCAGCTGACTTCCTCCCTCTCCTTGCTACAGAGAAAGAGGCAGTAACAGCAACGCATGGCTTCCAGACATGAAACATTGAATAGACAGCAGGACAGATAAAAAAACAGCAAGCTGCAAAACAGATTGCATACCTTCAGCAAGTCATTCAGGTAAACAATTGCCACTCTTTCCCCTCCCTTGCTCACTCCAGGCAACAGAAGTAAAGAGGCAACAGCAAGCAGACTAACTGCATCCAAGTGGCAGCAACAGTAGCCAGGCATCTCACTCTCTCCCCTCCGCCTCTAAGAAAGCAGGCAGGGAGGAAGGCAGTTGTTAAATCCAGCCCCAGGCTGAACCCCAGGCCAGGGCCTTACCTGCAGAATGTGTTCTCTCTCTCCCACTCTGTGGTGAACGTATTATGGTAACCATTCACCACTGTACTACATTGTACTATGCTGTTGCCCATGTGGGCTCCACTTATGGACCATTGTACTGTACTACACCGATTGTATCATGTTGGTGCCCTTGTGGGCACCGACCCTGGCTCCGCCCCCTTGAGGGGAGGTATAAAGAGCAGCTGCCCTGTAGGCGGCTCTCAGTGTAGAGCAGTCGCAGGCAGGCACTGTTCTAGTTGATTAAAGCCACTGTTCACTTCAACTCTCTGTCTCATGTGAATTGATGGTCGCATCACACTCTTTCCCTCTCTCCTCCCTGTAGTCATCTCTCAGCAATGCAATTGAGGCCAAGGAGACAGAAATAACTACCCTTCCCCTTCTCTTGTTCAAAACAGGCAGCAGCAAATCTCTCCTTTCTTCCTTGTCTTTTCCAGAAGGAACAGTAAGGGAAGACCAAGCCTTCAGGCAGTTTTACAGTACAAAATGCAGGAGCTCACAGAACACACATCCTATGTAGCCACTTGCAGGCTATGAAATGCTCACATTACTATGATTGCCAATTCCCTATTAGCAATAGCCTTAAGCCACATGGCCAGAGGCTTCCATGGTCAGTGGGAGTTTTGGGTGGGCAGTGGGACAGACATCCAGGCGCTGGAGTTGCCCCTATTATGGGTACACATGACCCAGGGGGTGGTGTGGCGGACCCGCTGGTGCTGAGATACCCTTGCCCCTCCCCGCCGATGGCGGTCCACCACCTCCCCCCACCGACTGAGGCTTCCTGCCGGGGGATCCCCCCGTGAGCACTAAGGCAGTAACCCAGTGACCCCGGACCCACTGCCCTGGATCGAAGATGGCTACTCACCTCTTCGCATCCCCGCAGCAGCCATTCCGCTAGCTTCATGTTCTTAATAAGGTGTAATCAGTGCCCGCATTACCACTTGCTGGGCTGTCAGTTAGATCAGTGCCCGCATTACCACTTGCTGGGCTGTCAGTTAGATCAGTGCCCGCATTACCACTTGCTGGGCTGTCAGTTAGATCAGTGCCCGCATTACCACTTGCTGGGCTGTCAGTTAGATCAGTGCCCGCATTACCACTTGCTGGGCTGTCAGTTAGATCACGGGAGGCTGTTAGATAAGGGGTCGTTCCCTATAATCGTATGGAGATTGGCTTTAGTTGGTCATTGTTAGTTTCTCGCCACGCCACGGCGGGATTCAGTTCTCACCAACAGGGACTGGCCGGTTAGATCCCAGCGCAGTTCCAGATTTTGACCTACCCACGATCTAAATGCTACGCCGCACTCTCTCAAGCGCAATGTGGCTGTTAAATCGCGCCGATACGGTACACAAAAAATCCCAAACAAACTAAACAATCCAAGCCCCCACAGAACCACTTTAACTGAGTCTAAGTCCATGTTGTTTAACAAAGGTTTCCACCTCCTCCGATGTATCGAAATAATGGTCTTTCGAGCTAAACGTAACCTGCAGCTTCACTGGGTACACCACCCCAAACCTCACTCTGTTTTTGTATAACGTTGCCTTTGCCTTCTTAAAGGCCGTCCGCTTCTTTGCCAGCTGCGTTCCAACATCTTGATATAAGAACATAAGAACATAAGATCTAGGAGCAGGAGTAGGCCACCTTCAACCTCCGCCATTCAATGTGATTATGGCTGATCTTTTGTGGACTCAGCTCCACTTTCCCACCCAAACACCATAACCCTTTATTCCTTTATTCTTCAAAAAATTATCTATCTTTACCTTGAAAACATTTAATGAAGGAGCCCCAACTGTTTCACTGGGCAGGGAATTCCATAGATTCACAACCCTTTGGGTGAAGAAGTTCCTCCTAAACTCAGTCTTAAATCTACTTCCCCTTATTTTGAGGTTATGCCCCCTAGTTCTGCTTTCACCCACCAGTGGAAACAACCTGCCCGCATCTATCCTATCTATTCCCTTCATAATTTTATATGTTTCTAGAAGATCCCCCCTCATCCTTCTAAATTCCAACGAGTACAGTCCCAGTCTACTCAACGTCTCCTCGTAATCTGGATTTATGTATCTGGATGGTGCTCATTTTCCATCTCTAGTCTCGATTCTATTGGCCCATTTCAGGACCCGTTCCTTCTCCTGGATACTGTGGAATCTTGCAAGTACCACCTGTGGTAGCCCGTTCGACCGGAACTTCTGCCGGAGTGTTCGTTGGGCCCTCTCCAACTCTGGAAGGGACATCTCCCCATACCTCACCCACCAGCTTCCCGAACATCCGAGAAAAATATTCAGTGGGATTTGAGCCCTCCATCGCCTCCGGCAAAGCTACAATACTGAGGTTTTGTCTCCTTGATCTGTTCTCTCGGCCATCCACTTTTGCCCTCAGGATTTATTTTCTCTCCCCCACCAACAAGATCCCAGCCTCCCATGAGGCGATTTGATCACCGTGCCATGATAAAGTTGCCTCCACTCCCCTCAACACCTCTTCGTGTTCCTTCACAGCCCCTGGGGTTTTCTCCACCTTCTCTCGAATCAGACTCCCCAAGCGCCTGCTCAATCGGCTTTTTGAGGGTTTCCATCATCACCTACCCTTGTTTCTCAAAGTGCTTTCCAAACTGCTTCTCACTCTCTGAGGCCATAAGCCCCATCAGTACATCCATCGTGATACGAGTGGTCACCCCCAACGGAGTTATATCTGCCATCTTCTCTCTCCCAATGAGCCATGAGGACTCCCAAAATCCATTGAAGGACTTCCACTTGCAACCTTTTTCCACCAGTCTTTTGTGAGATTTTCAACATCATTTTATCACTCGGCTCACTAAACCTTTCGATGGGTTGAGTTTGGGCAGCAAAATTCCTCAGGAACCGGGCTAAAAAGACTAAAAAAAACAAGCGCCCTGGCAGGAACTACCTAGTACCTGACCTTCCCCTACATGCAGCCACCAGAAGTCCTATTTCCAAATTCCAACCCCCCTCACCGGCAGATTAACGTGAAACACATCACGGGAGCCCAGGAACCTCATTTTCATACAACAGCGTGACATTAGCCAGCCCTCACTGCGAGATCTCCCCCCTCACTGAATATTCATTGGGTGCTGGCGTGAGGTCACAACAGCACCATTTACAACAACTTTCTGTAAACATGAACCTGGTGACCTCACTTCCGAGGGGTATTACTGAGGTGAACGCTGAGGCAGCCAACACCCTCCAGGATGTTGAAAAAGCTCAGGGGGCACCAGAGAGGACGCAGTGGACTCAGGGCCAGGTGTGGATTTCAGTACCTGCAAGCTAACTTTCTGAGTTCCTTGTATATATTTTACAAGGGCGTTGGGCCGCCCCAAAGGTGCGGAATCCTCTGCATTTTCAGGGGCGAGGCCGGCGCCGGAGTGGTTTGCGCCGCGCTGGCTGTTGCGGAAGGGGCTTGGCGCCACGCCAACTGGCGCCAAAGGGCCTCCGTCAGCCGGTGCGAGTTGGCGCATGCGCGGGAGTGCCAGCGTGTGCTGACGTCATCTCAGCGCATGCGCAGGGGGTTTCATCTCCGCGCCGGCCATCACGGACCATTGTACCAGCCGGCACAAAGGAATAGAGTGCCCCCACGGCACAGGCCCGCCCGCGGATCGCTGGGCTCCGATTGCGGGCTTTGCAGAAACGATTTAACCCAGGGGGAACATCACTGGTCTAAATGCAATAGAGAATGTTGTTTGCTGGGTACAGCTGCAGGATGATTTTCATGTTGAATGAACAGAATTAGGGTTAGGGTTAGGTTAGTGTTAGGGCTAGAGATGTGTTCCCCAGCAGCTCGTAACAGAAATTGGCTGCAGCCGGGTATGAACACTTCTTTATACCGTCCACTGGGCGGAGCCAGCAGACAGGGATTTACCCACATATCTCTAATACAGTAGTACCTCCAATACATATAATACGGTCTACCACATTGACCCCCTGTTGAAAAGGTAAGTCCGGCGGGAGTGGTGGCAAAGCCTTTAACAGTAACGGTAACAACCACAGTAACAATTACAATGAAGAAATCAATGGATCGGTGCCTTGATGGTCCTCTGCGACCGTTGCAGTCTCGGTGGTGATACAGGCGCCAACTCGGGCATTTTCGACTCTGGGAACATGCAGTCCTCTGCTTTGTTACCTCTGGGTGGAACCAGTGGGAGGACGGATCCTCCTGGGGCAGGGGCTGCGGTGAGGTGCGCTGTTGGGAAGTGGGTGGAGCAGAGAAGAATGGTTCGTGTGGAGGGGTTGGTGAGTGGGC
Organism: Scyliorhinus canicula; assembly: GCF_902713615.1. Taxonomy (NCBI): domain Eukaryota; kingdom Metazoa; phylum Chordata; class Chondrichthyes; order Carcharhiniformes; family Scyliorhinidae; genus Scyliorhinus; species Scyliorhinus canicula. The sequence goes on along the minus strand of NC_052148.1, from coordinate 118,931,659 downwards.
CGTGGGTGGGGATCTAGCGGGTGCCCACAAACGTAGCATCTGTGGCCCCCGGGTTTGACCGGCTGCCGCGCGGCATCGGCTTGCAGTGAATTAGAGGATGAGGTCGGGTCAGAAGCAGGTGGGGTCCACGCTGTCCATGGGGGTGCCGTACTGCCGGGGGTATGCGCCTGGGCGTTACGGGAGGCCAACTCTAAAGAGTTTGCGAGTCTCCTAGCCTCCTTAAGATCTAGTGTATCTCCTTCTCACAGCCGCTGGCGGATCTGTGTGGACAGCATGCCTGTGACGAAGGCGTCCCGAATTAAGAGATCAGTGTGTTCGTTAGCCGAAACTTGCCGACAGTCGCAGTTCCTACCAAAGGCTAGCAGGGCGCGGTAGAAGCCGTCCAGGGATTCCCCGGAATTTGGCGTCTGGTGGCCAGAAGATGTCTAGCATATACTTGGTTCACCAGGCGAATATAATGCCCTTCAGCAGTGCCATAGCTTCAGCGTAGTTAGGCGCGTCCCTGATGAGTGGAAAAATTTCAGGACTCACCCTCAAGTAGAGGATCTGTAACTTTTGGTCCTCCGTGGGTGGGTCTGTGGACATCTTGATGTCGCTCTGGAGACAAGGCAGCCAGTGATCAAAGGTGGCCGAAGCGTTTGCCGCGTGGGGGCTCAGTTGCAGACGGTCCGGATTTATGCGGAGCTCCATCTTTCAATATCTTGTCTAATAAATTGACGCACGATCAATTATTGCAAAAGCGAGATTAGAGAATAATCGAAGACTTTATTAGACAAGTTGTGTTCCCCAGCAGCTCGTAACAGAAAATGGCTGCAGCCGGGGATGAACACCTCTTTATACTGTCCACTGGGCGGAGCCAGCAGACAGGGATTTACCCACATATCTGTAATACAATAGTACCTCCAACACAGGTACCGTAATACATATAATACGTTCTACCACACAGGTCTTTACCGGGATCAAGGACCCCTCATCAACCAAGTGCTGAAGGTCAGTCTGAGGCTGGAAGCTCTATTGAATGACAGGGCTATGGTGGCTACTGCTGCACGAAAATCACCTGACGGCTAGGTCTCTGGGCCTCAGGATGGTAGTGAGTAGGAGGGGAAATGCAGGAGAGAGTAGGGAGAGAGGTCAGCAGCACTAGCCCCCTCTTCACAATGCTAAGTCTCATGATCCTGGGTTTGTAAGGTGCTTTAGAAGGAGCCTTCATGAGTTGCTGAGGAGTCGCAAATTATGCTGAACATTATACAATCATCAATGGAAATCCCCACTTCTGACCTTATGGTGGAAGGAAGGTCACTGATGAAGTAACTGAAGATGGTGGGGCCTGGGGCACCACCCTGATGAACCCCTGAAGTGATGTCCTGGGACTCAGATGATTGACCAACAACCACAACCATCTTTCTTTGTGCCAAGTGTGACTTCAACCAGTGGAGAGTTTCACCCTGATTGCCATTGACTTCAATTTTCCCCCTGATTGCCGTGTTATAGTTGCACGGGAACTGTTTGGCTTGGGGCGCGACTAGTTCTGGAGCACAAGACTTCAGTGCTTTTGCCGGAATATTGTCAGAGGCCATAGTCTTTGCAGTATCCAGTGCTGTCAGCCATTTCCTGATATCATGTGGGGTGAATCAGATTGGCTGAAGCCAGGCATCTGCTTGGGATGCTGGAGAACCTTACAAGGAGGCCGAGGCGGATCATTCACTTGCCACTTTTGGCTGAAACTGGTTGTAAATGCTTCAGTTTTACATTTTACACTGATGTGCTGATATCTCACATCATTGAGGATGGAGGTATTTCTGGAGCCTTTATTCAAGTTAGTTGTTTCATTGTGCACCACTATTCCCGATTGGGTGTGACAGGACTGCAGAGTTCAACAACGCTGGTTGTGGGATCACTTCATGCTGTCTGTCACTTGCTACTTGCACTGTTTGACATGCAAGTAGTTTTGTGTTGTAGCTTCACCAGGTTGACACTTCATTTTTAGCTATGCCTGGCATTGCTCCTGGTATGTCCTCCTGCACTCTTCATTGAATCAGGGTTGGTCCCCTGGCTTGCTGGTATTTGGAGAGTGGGGGATATGTCAGATCATGTGGTTACATATTGTGGATGAGTACAATGGGGCAGCAGGGTAGCATGGTGGTTAGCATAAATGCTTCACAGCTCCAGGGTCCCAGGTTCGATTCCCGGCTGGGTCACTCTCTGTGTGGAGTCTGCACATCCTCCCCCTGTGTGCATGGGTTTCCTCCGGGTGCTCCGGTTTCCTCCCACAGTCCAAAGATGTGCGGGTTAGGTGGATTGGCCATGCTAAATTGCCCGTAGTGTCCTAATTGAAGTAAGGTTAAGGGGGGGATTGTTGGGTTACGGGTATAGGGTGGATACGTGGGTTTGAGTAGGATGATCATGGCTCGGCACAACATTGAGGGCCGAAGGGCCTGTTCTGTGCTGTACTGTTCTATGTTCTAATTCTACTGCTGCGAATGAACCACAACACCTCATAGTTTCCCAGTTTTGAGTTTCCAGATCTGTTTGAAGTCTATGCCTATTGGCATGGTGGTAGTGTCACACAACATTGAGGGTATGCTCAATGTAAAGATAGTACTGAGTCTCCACAAGGACTGTGTATTGGTCACTCCTACCAACACTGTCATGGACCCAATGCATCTGCGACAGGCAGGTTTGTGAAGACAAGATCAAGTAGTTTTCTACTTCTTCTTGGTTCTCTCGCCACCTGCCACAGATGCAACCTAGCAGCTTTATTGCCATAGAGTTTTACAGCACAACAAGAGGCTCTTCGGTCCATTGTGTGTGTGCCAGCCATCAAGCACCTATCGACTCTAATCCCATTTTCCAGCACTTGGTCCGTAGTCTTGTGCGCTGTGATGGTTCAAGTGCTCATCTAAATTCTTCTTAAATGTTGTGAGGATTCCCAACTCCACCATCCTTTAAGGCAATAAATTCAAGATTCCTACCACTCTCTGGGTAAAAATGTTTTTCCTCAAATCCCTCTATTTCTCCTGCTCCTACTGTAAATCGTTGCCACCTGGTTATTGACCCCTCTACTAAAGGGAAATGTTTCTTCCTGTCTACTCTATTTATGTCCTTTAGGACTTGACCAGGTCAGTCAGCCATGGTTTCTCCTGAGCCAATCTTGGTGGTTGACAGTAATGTCCCCACCCAGAGTACATTCTGCACCATTGCCACCCTCAGTGCTTCCTCTAAATGGTGTTCAAATTGGAGGAGTACATATTCATCAGCTGAGGAGCAGGAGGGGACGGGCATCAGGTGGTGCCCCACAGGAACTGTCTTGTCCATGTTTGAGACAGATGCCATAAGAGTTTATGGGGTCTTGAGTCAACTTCCTGGGCAAGTCCCCACTGACTGTATTCTACTGAGCCACTGTCGGTGAGATAGTGTCAAAGTCCAGCTCTGTTGGATTGAAGGTAGACACGCCCCTTTTTTATGGCACTAAGTGCCATAAGCGTGGTACGCTTAAAGGTCCAATTGAAACTGACATGGTGGACTCACAACACGAAGCGGCCCCGACAATATAGCCTCCCCCCGATATCGCGCACACTCACGGATCGGTGGCCCGTTCGCTAACCTGGCCGTCCCTGCGGTCCCCCCCCAGTGAAGGATCCACCCCGCCTCCCACCAGGGCGGCCGTGGACTGAGTCCGCAGCCACAGTCGACCATTCCCGAGAAGGCAAAACGTGGTTCGAACCACGCTGTCGAGAACTCAGCCAGTTTTCTTTGGTGAATCGCGGGGGGCGGGGGGCGGGGGGGGGGGGGGGGGGGGGGTCCTCTGTCAATGGCCCCTTACCCGCGCCACGTAGCCCGCACGCGCGATTCGTGGCAGTTTTCGGCATCAACGCCCATTCTTCGCCCCCACACCGATTGCGAATTTGGCACGGAGGCTCGGAGAATCCCGTCCCGTGTCCTCAGCTCTCTTTTTACAGTTTTTTCTTCCCATGTGCCCTTCATGGAGTTTGCGTAGAACCACCGATCTTATAGGTTTCAGAATTACTATTCTCTTTTTTTTGTAGCAAAAATCTATCACGCAACACTCAACTCTGCTGTTGTGTTGTAGAAACTTGAGCGGGATTCTCTGGGCCATCCTCCATGGAGATACTTTCTCACTTTTTGCAGGAGAATGTCCTTGGCAATTTCTTCTTTAATTATTTTGACATGTTGTCAGAGACTGGCAGAGACTCAGTTACCAGGTTTACATGGACTCTGTACGTCCATCCAGCTGAGGTGGTTCCTCAATGCCGGTTGCTCTGGATTGCGTGTCAGCCACAATAAGATGTTTTCCCAGTGTATACACCAATTCAAAGTCATACCGTTGCAACTTCATGATCCGGGGGCCAGATTTCCATCCCAGGGTTCTTGATCCCAGAGAAGGCCCACTACCGGCATATTAAATGCCCAACTGGCACATGATACTGTGGGCATTACACAAAGCAGGCAAAGCTGGGCTCTCACCGGCTCCCAGCTAGCGAGTGTGAGCCCTGTTCTCTGAATTAAATTCCACCCAATGTTTTACATTAAAATCTCATGAATCAAATTACAAAGTTAAGTAAAGACAGACAAACTAGCTTCAGTTCACATAACTGTACATTGATTTTGATTTATCAAGATAAGCCCATAGTAAGATTAACAATCTATTTTACTAAATGAGTTGAACTCACAATGCAAAAGCAGTAATTCACTATTGAACAGTGAGTAGGTTAATGAGGTGAACAGTAAATGTCACACTAACATTGTTCAGGGATAAGTTAATCGTTGCTTTTTGATAATCCCTTGTTCACCTCTCTATGTTGAAAAAGGGCATGACATTTTAAGCCCTCAGTCTCATGTTTGAGATGTCTGTGGTACAATGATATGCTGTTGAAGCATCAATATACTCCTGACAGGCACAGTTATTTGAAAAACAGCCCTTAAAAATATTTAATGTGTACAGAATATGAATCTGGCTTCAAATGTTCTTTTCACAAATGTAATAAACATCTTTTCAAAATGGAAAAACAATATTTTTGACAGTAATACATGTGACTATGTCCTCCCTCTAAATTACGGTCATATTGTTCAACATTGTCCATCACCTGACAATGGAAATATCATTAAATTGAACTTCAGCTCAAAAATGTTCACTTTCATGGTGAAGTTAGCCAATTATACAAATTCGGCTGGATTTGGAGACCACCCAAATTTGATACAATTTTAAATAGGGTTTTAAAGGAGGACACAGGGTGTGGGAGAGTTATGGAGCAGCGGATTTCAGAGTTTAGATCTTGATGGTTGTAGCTACATCCATCAATGGTGGAAGAAGAGTTTGGGGATGCACAAGAGGTCTGAATTGGAGGAACACATAATTCCCAAATGTTCAGCTGATCAGGTGGGGAGCTACAGACTTGAAGTTTCAGGTCAACAAGCTTTGGTCAGAACTGACACCCATGCAGATTGCGGCAGTCATTTTGAGATTAAGTCACTCAAAAGCAAGTTTTAAGTGGGCAGAATGGGTAATGCAAATACCCCCATCCCACATTGTGCTTGCAAGTCACTTCTGCCTCTTACTGATATCACCTGACTCCAATTTGCATGAGCTAACCAGGATCCCATCTGTTTTTGCTAGGTGCTTGAGTTGCCATTTCAAGGAAAAATGAGATAAATTCAGATATTGGTGGAATTGTGGCAGTGAGTGATGCACCATTTTAATTGTGATTCTGCTCCATTTGCACTTGGCAGGTGAAATGTATACTGGCTCCATAGATGCAACAAAAATAATTCTTTGTTATTTGACAGCTCAGTGTCAGGGCAATGTTTAACGACAAAAATGCAATTTGCACCTTGGAATTATGTGTGCATTGGGAGTACTGAATTACATTTACCCAATGCAATGATTTTTAATGTTATCTTTATCCATATTTTATATTAGCTTGAGGCCAGAATACTTCTGTTTAATTTCAATGCACCTTAGTATTTTAAGTATATTCTGATGTGAATGACTGAAGAGCATACACTTTCCTTTAATGTATAACTGAGATTTGCAGAAATGTGGTTTTGTAGTAACCTTTCATCAGGGTGCCTGAAGCTTGTGTGGCATTCAAGTACCTTAATAGGTTTTACTACCGGTGTGAGGCATTGGCTTCTAACCCTAACAAGTTACTCTATGGTTTGGGCATCAGGATTATGAGAAATAAAGAGACAACATTCAAAGCTCAAATTACACACTAATCTGTAACTTCCGTGCTCCCCAGCGTTGGATTGAGGGGTACGCCAAAGTAGCTCTGGGGAATCTTCCTCACAACTTCACAGATAACAGTTTGAACAGCAAATGCCCAGAAAAACAATCTTCTTCTAGACAATTGCCCTGTGCTGTGAATCATCCGAAAATGAGATTTAAATCACAATTTTTGGATAACCTGACAGAATTACACTAATAGTTACTCAGAGAAAGCTGGAAGGATTAAAACCACGTCTAACTTCTGGGTAACTATTGCGAAGACCCAGACTGACAACTCCATGGGAGTCCCCCCACAATCCTAGCCCCAAGGAACTCCCCCACATCCCCCTTGGAACACCCTGACTCTCTGATACCCCAGGGGACACCACGCAGCACCCCCCCTTCAGGGAGGAGAATGGAGTGGGGACATTGCCCCATTATTGGAGAATCCCACCCCTGGTCTATTGGCCGGGTATCCTCCGAGATATCGACACAATGGTACGAAACTGCGCACGGTGCAGGAGAGTGAATGTCTGTGGGAAGCAAACAAAAAACACACAGTGCAAACTGCTTCGGTTCCAAATGTTGGAGAATCTTCTCATCCAGAAGCGGAGAGGCAACCACTCTGTCAAAAAAGGAGGCAAATGCCAGGGAAGTGAGATGGAAATTTTCGGAGATGGGAGGAGAAAGGAATTAGGACACTAAAAGATTTATTTCTTGGGGGTCATTTTGCGGGATTGAAGGAGCTGGGAGTGTAGTATGGGCTGGAGCAGGGGGAAAGGTTTAGATACATGCAGCTTTGAGACTTTGCCAGAAAGGAGATGCAGAGCTTCCAGTAAAGCCGGCTTCCACACTGCTGGAGGAGGTGCTGACAACAGGGGGACTGGAGAAGGGGGTAGCATCGGCAGTTTACGGAGCTATTTTGGAGGAGGAGAAGGCGCCGCTAGAAGGGATCAAGGCAAAATGGAAGGAAGAGTTGGGAGAGGGTATGGAGGAGGGGTTCTGGTGTGAGGTGCTCCAGAGGGTGAACGCCTCTACCTCGTGCGAGATTGGGGCTGATACAGCTGAAGGTGGTGTGTGGAGCACATCTTACAAGGGCGAGGAAGAGCCGGCTCTTTGAGGGAGTAGAAGGTGTGTGTGAGCGTTGCGGGGGACGCCCCACAAACTACGTTCATATGTTTTGGTCCTGTCCAAAGCTGGACGATTAATGGAAGGAGGTGTTTAGGGTAATCTCTAAAGTGGACCCGGGCCCTCGGGAGGCCATATTCGGGGTGTCGGACCAGTCGGGGTTGGAAACGAGCGCGGAGGCAGATGTTGTAGCCTTCGCCTCGTCGATCACCCGAAGGCAGATCCTGATGGGATGGAGAGCAACCTCTCCACCCTGTGCCCTGGCGTGGCGGGTGGGTCTGCTGGAATTCTTAATGCTTGAAAAGGTCAAATTTGAACTGCGGGGAAGGATGGAGGGGTACTACAATTCATGTGCGTTATTCATTATGCACTTTAGAGAATTGGATCACATTGAACATTAGGGGGGTTGGGGGCTGGGAGGGTTGGGGGAGGGGGACTGTATGTGTTAATGGTGACTATGGATGATTTCTGATTCCCTTTTGTCAGTTGTTTATGTTAGCATGCGGGCCAATGTCTGGGGTTTGTTGGGAGGATGTGGTCGTTGTTGTAGGGGCTGGTTTAGCACAGTGGGCTAAACAGCTGGATTCCAATGCAGAAGAAGACCAGCAGCGTGGGTTCAATTCCTGTACCGGCCTCCCCAAACAGGCGCCGGAATGTGGCGACTGGGGACTTTTCACAGTAACTTAATTGAAGCCTACTTGTGACAATAAGCGATTATTTTTATTATATGGGGATTGACATTACATTTGTTACTGATTATTGTTAATTGTTGGGTGTAAATTTGGGAGAAAATGTGAAAAAGGAGGAGAATAAAAAATATTTAATAAAAAAAGGAGGCAAAGGAGAGATTTCAGGCTAAATCCACAAAGAGGTCTACAAAAAGTCTCAAACCATTGTGATGCAACCACCAGAAGAAGCATGCAACAGTCCTAAACCAGCTTAAGAACATACAATGCAACATACTGAACAAGTACAACAAGAGGATGGTACATCGATAAACGAAGAACCACAAACACAAGCAAGAAACACTAAAGAAGATGAAGTAACTTTGCAAGTTCAGCAGCCACTTAGAAGATCAACACGGCTAAGGTACAAACCCAAAAGACTGAACTTGTAACAGACTGTAAATACTCTAAAGGTGTAAATAGTTATGCATATCATGGTAAATTGTAAAAATAATCTAATGCATGTAAATAATTTCATTTTCCAAAGGAAAGGGGATGTGATGATATGCATAAAGCAATCCTGTAGATAATATTATCCATGACCTCTGACCACCAGGTAGCAGTATAAACCCACCACGTGATCCTGTGTCTGGGGAGTTGGGAGTAAGTCGTGTTGGAGGATAGACATAGTTTGCAGTAGCTTTATAACAATTAGTTAATATTAGTAGTTCATTATTTTATTCATCCTAGATATCTTTATCTCACGGTTGGTTCATAATAAACTATTTAAACAAGATGTTCTGTAGTTCATCATTTTTATCAGCCAGTCTACAGAACATGACACTGAATACATTCAGCTTTTTCTGTTTTAATTTGTGATAAGAAGATATTGCTATTCCCAACCTATTACTACTTGCATTTGAAATCACCAATTTGGGTTTGGAGCACTCGTGCCTCTGACAGCTTCTTAATGTCCTCAATTGCTTGTTGCTGGGCATAATCCCAAATCCTTTCTGTGAGCATTAGGTACTGACAAATTCCATAGAAATACGCCAAAGTATGATCCTTTCATAAAATCTAGTGTAGTTCATCAAAGTTCTTCGAGGTGGGAAGCTCCATAGAATATCTTTTGAACATATGGGGCACGATTCTGCGGCGTCGTTGCGCTCTCGCTCAAGAGAGGCCGGTCAATAGCGGGAGTGGCAGAATATGAGAACCGCACCAGGCGTCAAACAGTTTGTGATGCAACCAGCCCGCTCCCATAGGCAACACCGGGATCTCGCTGGAGTGTGGAGAGAAACCAGTTATCACCACTTAAGCCCCATTTCCAGACAATTAACGGGAGCCACCCCACATCCAACGGCCTCCCGTCATTCAGCAGCCTCCCCAGCAAGTGCTCACGCTAGTGCCGATTAGTACTCCTTTTTAAATACGTGAACCTGGCGGAAGGGCTTCTGTGAGGAGCCGAGGAGGTGAGTAGCCATCTTTGCTCACAGGCAAAGAGCCCGGCGATCTGGACTTGCTGCCACCGAGCTCAGTGGGGGTTGGGAGACCCTCGGCTAGGGATGGGGGACCCTCCACAGGGGTGGGCTGCCATGAGAGGGTGGAGGAAGTGGTGCTCTGGAAGACAACTGCTCATGGGACCACCATGTCAACCCCTGAATCGTGTGCACCCATTCCAGGGGCCACCCTTGTCCCTGCCCGTCTGCCCGAACGACCACCCATAACCTCCGCCGATTGCTGAGATCTCTGGCTGTGCAGCTGAAGGCTATTGCTGATAGGAAATTGGCAATCATGGTTAAGTGAACACAACCCAAGTGGATCCCTGTGGGTGGAAAGGCCATGTAGCATGTGGGAGTCATTGTCTAGCATTCCAATCAGATCGTGATGCCTGGATACTGTGCCTGAACACTGCGGGAGATTACACCACACATGCAGCAGCCAACATCCGAATACCCAGGGGATGGGACACAGCTTGGGGACATGGCCAGAAGGTGGGTGAGTGCCACAGGGAGGGGACCCGGTCCAGGAGATGTTATGTGCGGGTGTCCAGGGTACAGAGTCTGGGGTCCGATGCGGGGGGCCCGCTGCGGCCGGGTGTGCGGGGGTATGGCGTTCCAAGTTGGGTGTTTGGAGGGTCCCAGGTAGGAGCCATTGTTGTTTGTCAGTCTAACGCCCTCTCCCAATTCCTTACAGATATTGAACACTATGGCAGGGATATTTGACGCAGAATTTTCCCCAGTGGTGCTGCTGTTGGCCAGGTGGTCACATGCCCCAGATGGCGGCAGCAGCAGCAACGTCTGGGAAGGGGGGTTGGAGGGAGGATTGGGGGTCGCATAGAGATTTGAGTGAGGATGCTCCCGTGGGGGCAGGTAGGTCTCGGGTCTCGGTGGGTGGGGTGCGTTGGTGTCTGCTCACTCGTGCTACCAGTGTAGGTCATTGACCTTCTTCCTGCACTGGAGGCCATTCCCCCTGGTCACACTCACAGCTGCCGCCACCTCAACCCAGCTGGCACTGGCTGCCCTATGGCTAACTCTCTGGGATAATCGGGGGAACAGAACATCCCTCCTGGCCTCCACAGCACCTAGCAGCCTCCCGAGGTCAACATCCCTGAATCTTGGGGCTGGTCTCCTCGGCGCCATTGTTGCGAGCTGACTGGGGTTGGCTGAGCAAGTGCAGCTTGACCTTGTTAGCGGGGGGCTAGCAAGCACAGCGCCGATGAATGGGCTGGCGAGCCTTCATTTGCAGCGAGAAGCCCGTGAGGCCTCATTAAGTAGACCAATCAATGTTGAATGGCGTTGCCAGTCTCACTGGGCCGACTGCCGGGAAGCTCGCAGCAATTCCTGCTTGCTACAATGAAATGTTTCCGGAGAATCGCGAATTTGTATTAACCTTTCTAACATGAAATATGTAAGATTTTGGTACATTTTTTATTTAATATTATTGGGTGGGATTGAACAAAAACATTTCAGAGTCCGGTCTCGGGCCCGCTATTCAAAGGCACTTTGCTGTTTTATTGTGGCCTCAGCGAGGAACGTCCCATCGAGGCTACACTTTAGTCATTTCCTGCAAAGGACTAGCTCAGTTCACCAGCGCAGGAAGATTATTCATGGATGGGGTGTCATTTTTAAAGGCAGCCCTGATCTTTCGGCCTCTTCACCGTGGCCTCCCGGTCCCCTACTTCACCCAACTTAGCTGTTCTGGGATCTTCAAGCGCCCCCTCACCCACCACTTATGGGTAAGGCATCCTGGGCCTGGCTCCTGGCATGGGCAACCTGGCACCTTGGCACTGCCAGAGTGCCCAGGTGGCATTGCACAGTGCCTGGGTAGCACTTCCAACGTGCACCAATTCCAGTGAGAGTGTCAGAGAACACCCTGCCCTGTCCCCAACCAGCCTGGGATTTCTAATGGCCTGGGACATCAAACAGCCCCCCCCCCCCCCCCCACCCCCTCACTCCCGCCTCAGGTGCCGTTACGCCTGGTTCACCTTTATGTGTGCCAGTACTGAACGGCAGACGGTTGAGGCCTCGCTGGGGAGGCTTTTAGTTCCCGGACACCGGGAGAATCCAGCGCAAGCATATTTAAATGAACTTGATGACTCACTTACATTTGTCCAGTGTGGGCGAGATCCAGATCGCGATGTCTTGTGAGTTTCGGTTGAATTTTGTGAGACATCTCGGGCTGGATTCTCCGATTTTGAGGCTATGTTCGGAGGAAGTGTCTGGTTTTATGACAAAAACGTTGGTGCCGACCCCGCACCGATGCTCCGACAGGTGAGGGGCTAGCAGCCCGCCACGTAAAACGCACGGCCAACCCGATATAAACACCTGGAGAATTGCCGGGTCCATGGGCGTGCATGCCTGATAGTGCCGCCTCTGGACACACACTCGCCATCCCTGGGCCACCTTCCACCAGTTCCCCAGCCCTCGCCGAAGCCCCCTGGATAGCACCACGGCTCCCCCCCTCCCCGACAGTTCGCCGCTGCCACGCCAGGTTCACGAAAACTGAGAGCACACGTCCGCTGCGCCATCATGAACCCGGCCCATCGGGGGCGGACCATCAGGGGAGAGCCTTTAGGTAACGGCCTGAGGCCATCCCAAGGCGCGTGGCGTTCTCCTCGATGATGCCGTTTTGAAGGCGATGGAGCATCCGAAAACAGGCGCCGTTCTCAGTTCAGTTGTAAACAGGAATTCTGTGCCCAATCAGCAATTACGATATCAGAGTCATTCAACGGAGAATCACCCCCCTCAAGTGTCGCATATCTTGTGAGAGGCCTTTCACGAGATTCAATGGCCCCATCATGCCATCAAATCGGGTCCACTGAGCCAGTAATTCGTGCCCAAAATTTTACAGTATGATCAACAGGATGATTGACTCAGTGACAAATGAAGGACAGAATTCTCCCCAAAAATTCTCTCAGTGTGAAAAGAGGTGCAATCCTTGCTGGCTGGTTCGGCGCGATTCAGATCACAATCCACACACACACTTAGAAATATTTGTGGACGGGGGCAAATTTTGCACCAGCACTGACAGGAATGGGGCCTAAACATCCGCAAGCCCAGATTCACAAAGGCTGGGACACTGTTTTTAAAGGGCGCCTCGAACTCAAAGTGACAATAAAGGCCCCAACCACAACATTGCCCCCTCCCCCCCCCCCCAATTCATTCTGGACGACTGCATTCCCTTCTCCCCGCATTATTCAGTTCAAAGATTTTCCATATTTTCTGGGACTGAAATGAGGCAAAGAACCTTAGAAAATTTGTCATCAGTGTAATTGATGCCCTGTATCCAGTGCTTAGATTAATTTCAATAGATTTCCAATAGATGGGGCGGCACGGCAGCACAGTGGTTAGTATTGTTGCTTCACAGCTCCAGGGTCCCAGGTTCAATTCCTGGCTGGGTCACTGTCTATGCAGAGTCTGCATGTTCTCCCCGTGTGTGCGTGGGTTTCCTCCAGGTGCTCCAGTTCCCTCCCACAGTCCAAGATGTGCAGGTTAGGTGCATTGGCCATGCTAAATTGCCCTTAGTGTCCAAAAAGGATTAGGTGGAGTTACTGGGTTACAGGAATAGGGTGGATGTGTGGGCTTAAATAGGGGGCTCTTTCCAAGGGTCATTGCAGACTCGATGGTCCGAATGGCCTCCTTCTGTACTTATGATTGTACGATTTTATGATTTTATTTCTTGTTGAGAACTTGGCTACGTACAACTGTATTAACTTGAAACAAGAAAAGGTTTTTGCTGTCACTACTCCACTCATCAAATATTTGAACTGGAGAGCTCAATTAGGCAAATGCTAAATGATGTTTTTTTGATCAACACTGACATTTCCATGTATATAATTGTACCTTTGGGTCAATGTCTGCACAGACCATTGAAAGTGCAAATAACAAAACTGAGATAGGTGTGAAGAAGTTTGAGCTAAACAAGCATGGTTATTGAGTTAATGTCAAATGGTGATTGATAGTACGTTTCATTCAAATCTTAATCCATGAACTAAATAAATCTATTTTAATTTTCAGTATAGATACTTGACAAAGGGCGTTGACAGGGAGGGGGGAGCAGGGTGAACTTTGCATTACCAAATCCTTCTTAAAGGACAGGCATCAACACAAGATATCAGGGCACCATCCAAGATCTGACCACTGGCACCACTTGATACAATAATCTTGAAAATACTCTTTGTCCAGTGCTCTTCACACCCACACCTTCCACAGAGCAAACTGAGATACTGAACACTCACTTGTTAGGAGCAGAGTGAAGATGCAACCACAGTAAATACACAAGTTCAAACACAACGGCATTCTGCGCATCAACATTCAGGGCTAGATTTTCCGATTTGTGATGCTGGAAGTGAGAATTGCCCCCGGCGCCAATTCAGAAGCCATGCTCTGATTCGAAGTTTACGCCTCATGCCAGCAGATCCATGCAAAACTGTATTTCGAATGCATTTTAATATCATTAGCGGATTGGACACTTCATGCTCTGACCCTCCACGATGCTCCGCCCCTCTGAGGCAGACGTCACGTGGTCCCGAATTGGTGCAAGTATTTACAAGCTTTCCTGAGTGCCATGGCTGTTCAGGGGGAGGAAGAGAGTGATGCACGATCAATTACACAAAGACGAGAGTTGGATGCAATCGAGGCTTTATTACACTAAGCTGTGTGGCCTCCTACAGCAGCTGGCAAAATGGCTGCTGTACAGGGAGCACACATATTTATACTCCGCCTACTGGGCGGAGCCAGCAGGCAGGGGAAAACCCCCGTACCTGTAGTACAGGGCCTTGTAGTAAGGGGCAGCACGGTAGCATTGTGGATAGCACAAATGCTTCACAGCTCCAGGGTCCCAGGTTCGATTTTGGCTTGGGTCGCTGTCTGTGCGGAGTCTGCACATCCTCCCCGTGTGTGCGTGGGTTTCCTCCGGTTTCCTCCCACAGTCCAAAGATGTGCAGGTTAGGTGGATTGGCCATGGTAAATTGCCCTTAGTGTCCAAAATTGCCCTTAGTGTTGGGTGGGGTTACTGGGTTATGGGAATATGGTGGAGGTGTTGACCTTGGGTAGGGTGCTCTTTCCAAGAGCCGGTGCAGACTTGATGGGCCGAATGGCCTCCTTCTGCACTGTAAATTCTATGAAATTACCATAAAGCACCTACATTGACATCCTCTATATACCTGCCTGCCTGGTTGAGGGTGGCGGCCAGAGCGCCGTCTGATGCATCGCTCTCGATTTGGAATGGTCGACCACGTGCATCTCGGCTTTGGCGATGTCGGCCTTGATACGGTTGAAGGCCTGGTGAGCCTCAGCCATCAGGGGAAAAACAGTGGATTGAATGAGTGGGCGGGCCTTGTCCGCGTAGTTTGGGACCCACTGGCCAGAATAAGAAAAGAATCCCAGGCATTGTTTGAGGGCCTTGGAGTGGTGGGGAAGGGGGATTTCCATGAGGGGGCGCATGCGGTCGGGATCGGGCCCCAGAACTCCGTTCTGGACCACATAGCCGAGGATGGCTAAGCGGTTCATGCTGAACACGCACTTCTCCTTGTTGTGGAAGTCCAGACCGAGTAGCAGGGCAGCGCAGAGGTTGGGAAGGACATAGAGGTGGAAGCCGCTAAACTCCATGCCTTGGACAGTGAGAGTGGTGATGCAATACCCCTGGATCGCCACGGAGTGGGACCCGGAGGCCAGGGAGATTCTCTGGTTAGCGGGGTGTACCGTGAGGGAGCAGCGCCTTACCATATCTGGGTGAATGAAGCTCTCGGTGCTCCCGCAGTCCAGCATGCAGGAGATCTTGTGCCCATCGACTTCACTTTGGTTGAAGCAGTTGCAAGGATGTGTGGACGTGACTGGTCAATCGTAACCGAGGCGAGATGAGGCTGGTCATCGGTGGTTGCAGGCGACGAGCGGCCCGGTGAGGGGCCCGGGGGGCATGGGACCTGGGTCCGGTAAGATGGCGGCGCCCACTGGCCGCACGTGCCGTGGGGAAAACAAGATGGTGGCGCCCGTTGGTCCTGGGGAGAAAAAGATGGTGGCGCCCACGGGCCGCACGCGTCGCGAGTCGAGCAAGATGGCGACGCCCACGGGCCGCACGTGGTCCGAGGAGGGGAAGATGGCGTTGCCCACGGGCTGCATGTGGTCCAGGGAGGGGAAGATGGTGGCGCCCACGGGCCGCACGTGGGAGGTGCCGGAACAATAGCGGCGACTGAACGGGCCTGGCACACCGCAGTGAAGTGTCCCTTCTTGTCACAGGCCTTGCAGAGTGCAGACCGGGCAGCGCTGTTGGGGGTGTTTGGACTGCCCACAGAAGTAACATTTAGGTCCCCCGGGGTTGGTTGGCTGCCACACGGCACAGGCGTGGGGTTGGCCAAGGGCGGTCGCTGATGGGGTCTATGATGGGGCAGCCGTCTGCGGAGTCCACGATGCACAGGCACGCAGTCGGGGGCGTAGCCTGGATGTTGCGTGAAGTGACCGTATGTGAGTGCACTGGCTTTTTGGTTTCCGCGAGGTTGAGCGTGGCCCCTTCTAAGAGGTGCTGGCAGATGTAATCAGACCCTATGCCCATAATAAATGCGTCTCTCATGAGCAAGTTCGAGTGTTCCGTGGCCGAAACGGCCTGACAGTCACAGTCTCTAACTAGGGGAACCAGGGCACGCCAGAAATCTTCCACTGACTCACCAGGAAGTTGACGACGTGTGGAGAGGAGGTGCCTGGCATAGAGTGTGTTAGGCTGCTGAGCGTAGTTTTCCTTCAGTAGCGCCATGGCTTCTGCCTAGGTCAGTGCGTCCTGGATAAGTGGAAAGACGTTGGAGCTCAGCCGCGTGTAAAGGATCTGGAGCTTCTGTGCTTCTGGGATTGGGTCTGGCGCAGACCCGATGTACGCTTCGAAACAGGCTAGCCAATGTTCAAAGTCCTATTTTGCGTTGTCTGCTTGTGGATGCAGCAGCAGGCGATCCGGCTTGATGTGGAGGTCCATCTTCTGAAAACTTTGTGTGATAAATTGATGCCCTATCAATTACACAAAGACGAGAGTTGGATGCAATCGAGGCTTTATTACATTAAGATGTGTGGCCTCCTACAGAGGCTGGCGAAATGGCTGCTGTACAGGGAGTACACATATTTATACTCTGCCTACTGGGCGGAGCCAGCAGGCAGGGAGCTACCCCCCTACCTGTAGTATAGGGCCTTACCAAAAATTGACATCCTCAATATACAATATATACAGCAGTGGTGACTACCACAGAGGGTAAGAAAAACTCTCCAAAACTGATTGGCTTGCTGGGGGTGGCTCCCTGGGCTGGGGAGAGTAGTGGGAAACGACTTGATGCCAAGTCTGTGGACTTCAGCTGTCCCCCTCATGATTTTGGGGGCCTGCCTCAGGCCACCATTCCTGCACCCCTTTGGTACGACCTACAGGCCCTTGATTGCTAACTCTAATGACTGCTCACTGTGTCCTGTAAATGTTCTGAGTGTCTCTGGTCATTTGCACCCCCAGGCCATTCCCCTGCTTCCCCTGCAGTGAGGCTGCACTTCTAATGAGTGCACTGAGGAGTGGCTGCACCTGGTGTGTCACTGATTGAGCTCCTCTGGAAACACACATTGCCCAGCTGGCTCATCAATGGGATGGGCGTGGCTAAGCTCAATCAGTGACACACCAGGTGCTGCCACTCATCAGTGCACTGGTGCAGACCCACTGCAGGGGAAGCAGGAAAATAGCAGAGCTCACCTCAAACAAAGGACACATGCACCGTGGCCTTAGACACCCTCCCTGGCACACTGCCCCTCTCAAGGCCGAGGCCTCACCAGTGACACTATCAGCCATCCCATTCCGCATGACTGCCAGCTCTCTCCAAGCCCTGCCTACCCACTGCGCCCCTGCTTCCATCTAGCACAGGGCTAAATCGCTGGCTTTGAAAGCAGATGAAGGCAGGCCAGCAGCACGGTTCAATTCCCGTACCAGCCTCCCCGAACAGGCGCCGGAATGTGGCGACTCGGGGCTTTTCACAATAACTTCATTTGAAGCTTACTTGTCGCAATAAGCAATTTTAATTTCATTTCATTTCCTGTCTTGTGTGTTATACCCAGGACCCACATCACACTGCAGCTACACTCCCAGCAGACACATACTTCCCTTCCGTCTGTAGAAACTGTCCACACACAAGCCTCTAAGCATGGAGGAGATTGGTGGCACACGGTGACCTTCGCCACAGCACAACCAGGTGCCACCCTGCTAGCGTGATAACAGATGCCCATCCAATGAGTAAACCCACAGTAGATCCCACTAAGGTAAACAGGAAAGGGGCCACAGAGCCTATCATTGACATGGGTTGTGGCAGCCACTGGCACCCCAGTTGACAAGGATGGCTGGTCAGTATAGAGGCTCCCCACATCACAGGCTAGTTGCCAATCATTGATGAGGACAGGGGTGCAGAGAAGGTGACAACATATCAAGGGGGCCGGGTAAGGGGTGGGGATGGGTTGGAGTTGGGGGTGGGGGGGGCTTGTTGAGAATAGCGCAGCAACACAACTCAGGGTGACTATGTAACCTCGTGGCTTTGGATGGGAAACAAAATACTCATCTTGCTAATTTTCCTTCTCTTTGAACCCCCCCCCCCCCCCCCCCCCCCCCCCCGGCAGAGAATGAATTTCGGAGTACAGCCAGCAATGCTCACTATCTACCTGGCCGCGGTTGCCATTGCAGATGCACAGAGGCTGGAGGAGCAGCGCCAGCTCAGGTAGGACCCTAAACAAGAGGAGCCTGCCCCAGAAGAACATGGGCCAGCCAGTGAAATTCAAGTGCCGGTTGTCCAACAGGCCAAGGAGGAGGTGCGAAGGAGGCACCTTATCAGACAACATGGATACCGTCGGCGACTGTCCTTCGAGGAGTTACCAGACCTCCTGGCGCCACCATAGACTTTGGCTAACCAGCAAGACCATGTCAGGTGATGGCAGGGTTTTGGAGTACGACACCCACACCCTGTGGACGACAAAGTGATGGCCGCCCTAAACTTTTATGCCTTTGGGTTCTTTCCAGAGCCGAGCAGACACCCATGTGGAATTTTGCAAACGTCCACACACAGGTGTATCCACGATGAGACCAATACCCTCTACGTCGGGCATTGGACTATATAACCTTCAATCTGGACCAGGCCCACCAGGATGATCAGCCAGCAGGTGGAGGGTGCAAGTGATAGCAGTGAGGAGAAGACAGTGTCTTCCCCGGACTGGTCCTTCAGGGTGTGCTGGGGATGTGGCTGGGGGGCAGCGACCCCGGATGATTTTTCTATATTTTGTTGTTACTTCTCTGGGACTCTGCCAGCGTGGGTCTGACCTCCCCATCGCCAGTTGTGTTTGTGGTATTTTTAAAGGATAGGTTTGCAGACCACAAACATACAAACAGGCAAGAGCTTTATTGGAAAGGTGTTTACTCTCCAGGCTGTTAGAATAGGCTGCTCATTTGCCTGTGTAAACGGCAATGACATCATCAATGTTACGTAATCTGAAAGTGACCTTGGCTCAACTAGGAACAAACGTGAATACACATCACCACCCAGCGCCTCAAGCCTACTCTGCCATTCAATAAGATCATGGCTGATCCACATTCCTGCCTACCCCCACAATAATCTTTCACCTTCTTACTTATCAAGAATCTATCGAACTCTGCCTTAAAAATATTCAAGGATTCTGCTTCCACTGCCTTTTGAGGAAGAAAGTTCCAAAGACTTATGACCCTGTGAGAGAAAAACATTCTCCTCATCTCTGTCTTAAATGAGCGACCGGTTGTTTTTACGCTGAGACCCCTGGTTCTAGTTTCTTCCACAAGAAGAAACATTCCTTCCACATCCAATCTGTCAAGACCCCTCAGGACCTCTCTCCAATACCATTGTCCTAGTTTACATTCAGGTAATTAAAGTCTCCCTTTATAACTGCCCTGGAGGTCTTGTGGTGTAGTGATAGTGTCTGCTTCTCAACCAGAAGTTCTATGTTTGAGTCTCACCCAAGACTTGAGGGGCAAGGAAGGTATGTTCATAATGCGGCCAAACAGGTTGAGTGTCAAGTCTCAATGGCTGGTGATAAGAGCGGGAGAGACTCCTGGTCAACCACGCTTGATGTGGAATGGCGGCCCTCAAGCTGTAAGCCACAGACTGGTGACCTTTTCCAGAAGTAACTAGCTATGGAAACAGATGAAAGTCTGCTTTAGTGCACCACAGGGTCAGTGAAGAGAACTGAAATGGAAACTATAACTACTCCACAATTTGCAACTCCCTGTAACTTTCCTGCAGATTTGCTCCTCTGCATCCTTCCCACTAATTAGTGGCCTAAAGACTACACCATGCAATGTAATTCCACCCCCCCCCCCCCTTCTTGTTCCTTAGCTCCAGGGTGGCTGTGAGGCTGCGACCCCGGATGATTTTTCTGTATTTCGTTTTGACTTCTCCAGGAGTCAGCCAGCATGGGTCTGACCGCCTTGATTCTGTTCTTGAACCCTCTGGGCCATCCTCTTTCTCCTGCACTTCAATGCTCTTATTTTCCTATCCTTTTGAAAAACCTTGTACCAGGATTATTGAACACTCAGTTACAATCCCAGATCAGTAGATTGTAACTTGTATTTTTGTTTAGAAATGTGGATGAACAGAGTCAGAGGACAGCCGATGAACATTTGAACAAAAAGAATAAAACATCCATTGAACAAGAACAAATTAACTATAATGCACTACTCCCATATCCAGCTATATCTTCACAGATATGTACAGATTTGTAAGGATAATACAAGTTACAAAATCTGTCTTATTCTCTAATGTTTCCAGTAAGTAAACCATTGGGTAAAATGTAGTCACACACAGCACATTCTGAAACCAAGTGACGGTGTCACCCGAAACAACTTCTGTGGATTTCTCTTCAAACCCTGCCAGATGCTGGTCCCACTGTGAACCAGCTGACCTCACTGGAACTCTGACTTCTACACAAGGATTTCTACTCACTACTCTCAAAGAACACGCTTGGAATCTTCCCCACACAACACTTTCTCTCAGGTGCATTCACCAAGAATCCAGGATTTCAACCTCTCCTTTCGCTTATTCTCTGCCCTGGATCAAGCTGCCATACAATCTCATACTTGGATAAAGCTATATCATATTTCAATACCCACAAATACAAATATAGATTATTTAAAACTACCTCTGTTTTTTAACACCTCCCTTGAGCCAAGTCTCTGTTATCACCACAACATCATATTTCTATGCAGCAACCTGCGCCTGTAACTCCCTGATCCTATTTAGCATACTCTGTGCATTCACATGCATGCACAGTGTGGTGAATGTGATTCACACGGGATTATAATCTGTATATATATGTGTCTATATTGTAAGTGCAGTTGCACTACCTGACCACCAGGGGAGTAGCTCTGGGAATACTCGAGAGTTGTATTGGGCTTCTCCCATGGTGCCGCCCAGGACTCCTCCCCCGGGAGCTGCTGTATAAAGATCAGTGCCTCAGGGTCAGCCGGCCAGATCACCGAAAGTTCAACGGCTAACAGGCTGGCTCTGTGGTAAGTATATTAAAACTGCTATTCTAATCCTACAAGCACGTGTCCGTAGAATTGTTGGTTCCAACAATTTAATATACTTAGGAAACAGTCGAAGAAAATCATGGAAGCAGCCCTCAAGCCCGGACGCCTAGAACTCGACCCAGAGGATGCAGAGGCTAAGGAAATTTTTTCCCACTGGCTGATATGTTTTAAAGCCTACCTGGCAGAAGCCAGCACCCCCGGAACAACGGAAGAACAAAAACTCAGCCTACTGCATGCGAGGGTAAGCCACAGAATCTCCACACAACTAAATCCGGCCGGTTCTTACACCGCAGCGCTGGCAATATTGGACAAAATGTACGTTAGGCCCATTAACGAGGTTTATGCATGCCACGTGTTTACGACGCGCCGTCAGCGGCCTACAGAAACGCTTGCTGAGTTTATACGGGAACTGAACAATCTTTCCAATGACTGTAATTGTCAGGCCATTACCGCGGCTGAACATAGGGAGCTTGCTGTGCGGGACGTTTTCGTGGCGGGCCTTAGATCTAACTATGTGCGCCAAAGACTGCTAGAAAAGGGGGCCCAGGACTTAGACACTACTGTGGAGGCTGCTACCACTATGGAAGTTTCCTTCCGCAGCCTCACCTCGTTTCCCGCGGACCCCGCGACCTCATCGTGGGCCCCCGAACAACAACCCCCCCAAGCCTGTGCCGCACGGCCCCCCAGCTACCGCGCTGCCAAAGCCAGTTACTCTGCTGCCCCAGCCAACTACTCAGCTGCTCCAGCCAGTTACTCTGCTGCCCCAGCCAGCTACTCAGCTGCCCCAGCCAGCTACTAAGCTGCTCCAGCCAGCTACTCAGCTGCCCCAGCCTGCCATTTCTGTGGCCAAAGCCAGCACCCGCGGCAGCACTGCCCAGCCCGATCCGTGACCTGCAGCAGCTGCGGGAAGAAAGGCCACTATGCCAGAGTGTGCCTCGCGAAAAGGGCCCCAATTTTTAATTCCCCAGCAGAGAGAACAAATCGCTCCCAACACCAGCGGGCCCGCGGGGCCCGAAACGCTGCGGCCTACGCCCCGACTCCGCCCCCTCCAGCCACGTGCGATCCATGGGGGCCGCCACCTTGGCAAACCCCCACCATGCGGCCGGCCACGTGAGACTCATGGGGGCCGCCATCTTCCTCGCCGCTCACCACGTGCGATCCACGGGCCCCATCTGCATCGGCATGCTCAGTAAGCTCATCTGAAGAATACAACTTCCCCGGGCACTCACCACGCGGCCCGCAACTCAACGCGGTCACCCTAGATCAATCCCGCCCCAAGCAGCTACGAAGTTCGATGGCGGAGGTCCAGATCAACGGATACAGCACGCCATGCCTCTTTGACTCCGGGAGCACCAAGAGCTTTATACATCCAGAGCTGGTAAGACGCTGTTCGCTTTTTATTTTTCCGGTGAGCCAAACTATCGCCCTCGCTTCGGGCTCCCACTCAGTCCAAATCCAAGGATGCACCGTCGCTACGCTCACAATTCGAGGCGCTAGTTATTCTAAATTTAAACTTTATGTCCTGCCCAACCTCTGCGCACCACTCTTAGTAGGCTTGGATTTCCAGTGCAACCTCAAGAGCCTCACCCTCAGTTTCGGCGGGCCCCTGCCCCCACTCACTATCTGCAGCCGAGCCACGCTGCGCATCTCCCCCCCTCCTCTCTTCGCCAATCTCACTCCAGATTGCAAACCAGTAGCTACTCGCAGCAGGCGGTACAGCCTACAAGATAGGGTCTTTATCCGATCGGAGGTCCGACGGCTGCTCAGTGAGGGGATCATAGAGGCCAGTAATAGTCCCTGGAGAGCTCAGGTGGTGGTCGTCAAGACCGGGGGAAAATTTTGCATGGTTGTCGACTATAGCCAGACCATAAATCGCTTTACGCTCCTAGACGTGTATCCCCTCCCCAGAATTGCAGACATGGTTAATCAGATCACCCAATATCAGCTATTTTCCACGGTGGATCTGAATTCTGCATACCACCAGCTCCCAATCTGCCCGGAGGACCGCCACTACACGGCATTCGAGGCCGATGGTCGCCTCTTCCATTTCCTCCGGGTCCCTTTCGGCATCACTAACGGGGATTCGGTGTTCTAACGAGCAATGGACCGAATGGTAGACCAGTACGGGCTGCGGGCCACGTTTCCGTATCTGGACAATGTTACCATCTGTGGCTATGACCAGCAGGACCACGACGCCAACCTCCACCGTTTTGTCCCAACAGCACAGAAATTAAATCTCACTTATAACAAGGAGGAATGCGATTTCCGCACAAACAGACTGGCCATCCTCGGCTACGTCGTGGAGAATGGAGTCCTGGGCCCAGACCCGGACCGCATGCACCCCCTCTTAGAACTCCCCCTCCCTCATTGCCCCAAGGCCCTCAAACGGTGCTTGGGGTTCTTTTCATACTACGCCCAGTGGGTCCCTCAATATGCGGACAAAGCCCGCCCACTCTTTAAGGCCACCCGATTTCCCCTGTCTGCTGAGGCGCGCCAGGCCTTCAGCTGCATCAAGGAGGGCATCGCCAAAGCAGCCATGCGGGCCGTGGATGAATCCACTCCCTTTCAGGTTGAGAGCGACGCCTCAGAGGTAGCTCTAGCAGCCACTTTAAATCAGGCAGGGAGGCCCGTTGCATTTTTCTCCCGTACCCTATCCGCTTCAGAACTCCGACACTCCTCAGTCGAGGAGGAAGCACAAGCCATCGTGGAGGCTGTTCATCACTGGAGGCACTACCTCGCAGGTAGGATGTTCACCCTCATCACCGACCAACGATCGGTTGCCTTTATGTTTGACAACTCGCAAAGGGGCAAAATAAAAAATGATAAAATCCTTCGGTGGAGGATCGAACTCGCCACCTATAGTTACGATATTAAATATCGACCGGGGAAGCTCAACGAGCCCTCGGATGCACTATCCCGCGGGACATGCGCCAGCGCACAGATCAGCCGTCTGAAAGCCATCCACGTTGACCTCTGCCATCCAGGGGTCACCCGGCTCGCCCACTACATCAGGGCCCGAAACCTGCCTTTCTCCAACGAGGAGGTAAAAGCGGTCACCAGGGACTGTCCAATCTGTGCGGAGTGCAGACCGCACTTCTATAGACCAGACAGGGCCCACCTGGTCAAGGCTTCTAGGCCCTTTGAACGCCTCGCGATCAATTTCAAAGGGCCACTCCCCTCCACTAACAAGAACATTTATTTCCTCAACATCATCGACGAGTTCTCCTGATTCCCTTTTGCCATTCCATGCCCTGATATGACCTCCCACACAGTCATTAGGGCCCTGCATAGTGTCTTCACCCTGTTCGGTTTCCCCAGTTACGTGCACAGCGACCGGGGTGCGTCCTTTATGAGTGACGAGCTGCGTCAGTACCTGCTCGACAAGGGCATCGCCTCGAGCAGGACTACCAGCTATAACCCCAGGGGGAACGGGCAGGTGGAGAGGGAGAACGCGATGGTCTGGAAGACCGTCCTGCTGACCCTCTGGTCTAGAAAACTCCAAGTCTCCCAATGGCAAGAAGTCCTCCCAGACGCGCTCCACGCAATCAGATCCCTCCTCTGTACAGCTACAAATCAAACCCCTCACGAGCGACTCTTCATTTTTTCTAGGGGCACTACCACGGGAGTCTCACTTCCGGCGTGGCTGAGGACACCAGGCCCGGTCCTCCTGAGGAAGCACGTCAGGGGGCACAAAACTGACCACCTTGTTGAAAAGGTGCGCCTCCTCCATTCCAACCCTCAGTACGCATTCGTGGAGTTCCCGGACGGTCGCCAGGACACAGTATCCCTTCGGGACCTGGCACCCGCTGGATCCAGCCCCCCCCCCTACCCCCACTGAGGAACCCCTTACCCGTTCCCTATGCTGCCGCCCCCTCGCGCCCCCGATTCCGCAAGCTCACCCCACCAGTTCCACGCGCCAGAACCAGCCTGCGCCCAGCGCCCCCAGTCTCCGGTCGAGCCAGAGGTGTATAAAGTTCGGACGAGACCCGCCCTGGAGTCTGTCATCGTTCCCCAGCTCTCAACACCCACCCAGCCACCGCAAGAGGCTGCAACCCCGGTGCTCCGCAGATCGAAAAGAACAATTCGTCTACCGGACAGACTAACTCTGTGAGCCACCACCCCCGCTGGACTCGATTTTTTTCACAGGGGGTGAATGTGGTGAATGTGATTCACACGGGATTATAATCTGTATATATATGTGTCTATATTGTAAGTGCAGTTGCACTACCTGACCACCAGGGGGAATAGCTCTGGGAATACTCGAGAGTTGTACTGGGCTTCTCCCTTGGCTCCGCCCAGGACTCCTCCCCCAGGAGCTGCTGTATAAAGATCAGTGCCACAGGGTCAGCCGGCTAGTTCACCGAAAGTTCAACGGCTAACAGGCTGGCTCTGTTGTAAGTATATTAAAACCGCTATTCTAATTCTACAAGCATGTGTCCGTAGAATTGTTGGTTCCAACACACAGTAATGGTGATTTAGACTTCATTACAATCTCCCTTATTCCAACTCCAAATTATTATTCATTATGGTAGTGCTACTATCTGTCCCTCCTAGTATTTTGTGCACCTAGGTCATCCTCTCTAATATACTTTCCTGGTTCCCACATGGCTGCCACGTTAGCTTAAAACCCTCCGAACAGCACTAGCAAAATGCTCTGCAGGAAACTAAGTCCTGACTCTGTTCAGGTGCAACTCATTGGCTTGTACAGGTGCCATCTTCCTCAGAGCCAGTAGCAGTATCCCAGAAATCTAAAGCACTCCCTCCCGCACCATCGTTCCAGCCACAGATTCATCTGCCTTATCCTTTTATTTCTGTACTCACCTGCAACTGGCACTGGATATAACCAGAGATTACTACATTTGAAATCCTGCATGTTAAATTTCTACCGAGCTCCTAAATTCTTATTGCAGGACCCTATCTCCCATCCTGCCCAAGTAATTGCTACCAATGTGGACCACAACCTCTGACTGTTCTCCCTCCCCAGAAGAATATCCTGCAGCTGCTCTGTGACATCCTTCACTCTTACACCATGGAGGCAACATGTCATCCTGGAATTACATCTAAGGCCACAGAAATGTTTATCTGTTCTCTTAATTAATTAATCCCTTGTCACTATTGCTCTTCCTTTCTTCTTTCTCCCATCTTGTACAGCTGAGCTGCTCGTGACCCAGGTTCAATTCCGGCCTTGGGTGACTGTCTGTGTGGAGTTTGCACTTTCTCCCCCTGTCTGCCTGGGTTTCCTCCGAGTGCTCCGGTTTCCTCCCACAGTCCAAAGATTTGCAGGTTAGGTGGATTGGCCATGCAAAATTGCCTTTGCCAAAGATGTGTAGGTTAGGTTAAGGGGTTATTGAGATAGGGAGGGGAAACTGGCTTGGGTTGAGTTCTCTTTCAGAGGGTTGCGGTAGACTCGATGGACCGAATGGCCTCCTTCTGCACTCTATGGATTCTATGGATTTTACCTGTTGCCATTGTCAACCTCAGTGACTACATTGGAAATGATAAACTGTTTTCTTTTGCTGGACTCAATAGAGTTCAAGGTCTTGCAGATGAGTGTGTTGACTAAGGCATCCTGATCCATTCCAAGAATGACTCCCTACAGCTTCAAACAACATGACTAGGCTGTATGTTCTTTACTGTTTTGATTGCAGCACCACAGAATTCCATATTTAAAGTTACTAAAGTAAAGGTACCAGAGCTCATAAGGCTGATGTATTATAATTGATTTCCAGAAAATAGCTGCAAGCTACTGAAATTGGACAAATCTGACATCAGTAAGAAAAATAATGACCGATTTGATGATTACCCTTCCCACATAACAAACTGGTAGCTCTCAGAATTGTTTGACGCACTCCCAATTAAATGGCAATAGGCATGTGAACAATAAACAGTGCACATTGCCTCACTATGTATGTTGTATACTATTTAATTGGAATCTAGTCATCAACCTTATATCAGGTCTATAATGGATGTATAAGGATAAATCCGAATCCTGTTCAATTCAGATTAAACCAGGCTCAGAAAACAGTTTGAAGCTGATTTCCAACATGCTGTTTGGCAAAAAGCAATCAGTAAAATAATGCAAAAACAATGACATGAAAGGATATGTGCCTTCAAGTTGTAAGCGGGTGCTGAATGGTTTGCTTCTTCATCACTTAACCTTAGTACTCAAGTTTATATTCTGTTTGTAGAGAAAGCAACACAGTCATGGAATTAATATCAACTCTACTTAAAATGGACATAACTCTGAGCTACTATTTATTCATCCAGGCATGTGCCTGATCTAAACTGAAATAGAAGTGAGATTCTGTGATATTTCTGAGTTAAAAGATAACTCTCAATAAATATATCTGTGCAGGCTGCATGATTTATGTCTTTTATCAGGGCCTGCAATTGCATTGAATTTTGAAAAAGTCAAATCATGGAGGATGAAATACATTTCTGTTTCAACACTGCTGGGAAATATTTGTTCGCTTTACCGAGCGATTGCCACTCATCGTATTTTTGGTTCATTTACTACCTGCACAGAAAAATATACTTCAGAAAAATATCAGACTGCCAAGTCAGATTGATTTTGATTGAGAGGAATATAATGGTGACTCGGTGTATTGATTTAAAGAGGAGGGGGGTGGAGAGCATAGACTTACTTTGAGCTGAGTTATGCTGCTGTTGTACCTTTTTAGGAACAAAACATAGTCCTGCCCATGGTCTGCGGGAGAAGTGGTCCCACTGAAGTAAAACTCATGTAAAGTGGGCATGAACAACTTCCGGTGGTGGCCATGGAGGAGTAGGTCACACATTTGATAGCTCCCGCCTGTGATGGACTTTTGGACATTTTTCCACCATTTTTTTCCGGATTTTATGGGATAAATCGGTGAAGAGTGAGACAGTGAGGAGAAATCCCTCTCCGGTGTATGGAGAATTGGACCAGAAGTGGCCGTGTGAGAAGACAAAGTACTATAAGGAAGACACGAGCAGAGCCGGCAACGTGGGAAAGCATGACGGAGAGCGAGGGTCGCAGGAGACGGCACAGTGGTCAATGGGGCAGCTGGTGGAGTGTTTTGAAGATTGCTTCGCCAAGCTGAAAAAGGACACGCTGGACCTGATTAAGGCTTCGATTGATCAAGTTGTGCAGAATCAAGAGACTCACAGAAGAGCGATCCAGGAGGTGGAGAAAAAGGTGCCCGAGCACGAGGAATACATAACCGTGCTGGAGACCAAGGTGGAGATGATGAACGACCGCCAGAAAAGGATGTAGGAGAAGCTGGAGGATTGGCGAACAGGTCCAGGAGACAGAAGTTTAGAATTGTCGGCCTCCCTGAAGGCAGTTAGGGATCGGATGCGAGGACTTATGTGACAGACATGTTGGAGAAGTTGATGGGGGCTGAGGCGTTCCCTCGGCCCCTGGAAGTAGATAGAGTGCACAGAGCCCTCACGAAGAAGCCCCGAGCGAACGAGCCGCCGAGGGCCATGGTTTCACCGTTTCCTGGACAAGGAACACGTTCTGCGGTGGGCCAAGAAGGAATGGTGCAGCAAGTGTGAGAATTGTGAGCTGCGCATTTATCAGGACCTTGGCCTGGATCTGGCCAAGAGGCGCGCTGGGTTTAATCGGGCAAAAGCGACCCTCTTTAAGAAGGGGGTGAAGTTTGGGATGCTGCACCCAGGCCATCTGTGGATCACACATGAGGAACGGGACTTCTACTTTGAAACACCAGACAAAGTATGGACTTTTATTAAAGAAAAGAGGCTGGAGGAGAATTAAAAGACACTGAAGCCATGGAGAATACTGTGGCGGCGATTTGTTTTGCTGGGTTGTATAAGTAGTGTTATGTGTAATAAGGGGCTGTTTGGATGGCTGAAGGTAACTTTGTCTTACAGGGAGCTGGTTAGAGGGAGGATGGCCTTGGGGTTGGTTCTGTTTTTTGGGTGTTTTATTTTCTAAAGAGACTGTTTCATCACTGTTTTTTTTCTGATGTTTGTTTACTGGGGAATATGATGCTTTTAATATGTTTGTCCAAGTGGGGGGAGAAGGGAGAGAACAATGGAGAGACAGGCTGCTTGGTGCCAGGGGCGGGTGCTATCAAATCAGCATGGGTCAGCTGACTCTCGGAAGCGCAGTGGGGGATGAGCAGGTGTTAAGCTGGAGCTTGACTTGGAGGGTTAGGTTTCTAGTGTTGGGGAGGGAGGGGGGAGCTGCTTTGCTGACAGGGGAGGAACTGTTACTAGGGGACAAATGGGAGGTCGGGAATGGCGAATGCCCGAGGGCAGGCTCGAGGAGGCAGAGGGCACAAGCTAGAGGGTGGCCTAAAAAGGGTGAGGGCTAGTGGTGGGGGGTGGGGAGGGGGGGAGGGGGGGCTAGAAGCCCTCCGACCAGGCTGCTTACATGGAACATCAGAGGGCCGAATGGGCCGGTCAAGAGGGCTTGCGTGTTTGCACATTTGAGGGGCTGAAGGCGGACGTGGCCATGCTACAAGAGACACACGTAAAGGTTACAGACCAGATGAGATTGAGAAAGGGGTGGGTTAGCCAAGTATTCCACTCAGGGCTGGACTCAAAGACCAGGGGAGTAGTGATCTTGATCAACAAATGAGTGGCATTCGAGGCAGGGAGAATCGTGTCAGACAGGGGGGGTAGGTACATAATGGTGAGTGGGAAGTTGGAGGGAGTGCGGGTGGTACTCATGAATGTATATGCTCCGAATTGGGACGATGTGGAATTTATGAGGTGGGTTTTAGGTAAGACCCCAGACTTGGAGTCACATAACCTGATCATGGAAGGGGACCAACACAGTCATTGATCCGGAATTGGACAGGTCAAAATCCAGGACAGGGAGGCCGGCCGCGGCAAAGGAATTGAAGGGGTTTATGGAACAGATGGGGGGAGTAGACCCATGGAGGTTTGCACGGCCAAGGGCGAAGGAGTTTTCCTTTTTCTCACATGTCAACAAGGTATACTCTCGCATTGACTTTTTTGTTCTGAGTAGGGCGCTAATACCGGAGGTGGTGGATACTGAGTACTCGGCAATTGTAGTGTCGGATCATGCCCCACATTGGGTGGATCTACGGGTTAGTTTGGAGAGAGGGCAATGCCCGCTATGGAGACTGGATATGGGGTTACTAGCGGACAAAGCGATCTGTGGGCGGGTAACAAGTCCATCCAGAACTACGAGGAAACAAATGACACGGGGGAGGTCTCCACAGCGATGGTTTGGGAAGCTCTGAATGCAGTGGTCAGAGGGAATTAATTTTGATACAGGCCCACAGAGAAAAGGCGGAATGGGCTGAGAGGGATAAATTAGTGGAGGAGATACTCCAGGTGGACAGGCGATACTCGGAGGCCCCGGACGCGGGGCTACTGAGGGAGCGGCGGAGGTTACAGGCGGAGTTTGGGCTGTTGACCACAGGGAAAGCAGTGGAACAGTTGAGGAAGGCAATGAGATTTATGAGTATGGGGAAAAGGCAAGCAGAATGTTGGCGCACCAGCTCAGGAAAAGGGAGGCGGCCAGGGAGATAGGTAAAATAAAGTGTAGAGGCGGGACTCAGCGGGGATGAACGAGGTGTTTCAGGACTTCTATAGTAAATTGTATGAGTCGGAACCCACGGCTGGGGTGGAGGGGATGAGGCAGTTTTTGGATCAGTTGTGGTTTCCGAGGGTGGAGGAGGACCTGGTCGAGGTGCTGGGAGCCCCAATTGAGATTGAGGAAATAATCAAGGGGCTGGTGGGCATGCAGTTGGGCAAGGCCCCGGAGCCTGACGGCTACCCGGTGGAATTCTATAAGACGTTTTCAGAGATATTGAACCCACTGCTGGTGAGGACATTTAATGAAGGAAAAGAGAAGGGAGTCCTCCCCCAACAATGTTGCAGGCCTCGATTTCATTGATTCTGAAACGGGAGAAGGATCCGGAGCAATACAGGCCGATTTCTCTACTGAATGTAGACCGGGTCTCGCTTTACGCAGATGACCCGCTCTTGTATATTTCAGACCCGTTGGAGGGGATGGGGGAAGTAATGCGAATCCTGGAGGAATTTGGCAATTGTTTGGGGTATAAATTGAACATGGGGAAATGCGAGATGTTCGCGATCCAGGCAAGAGAACAGGAGAAGAGACTGGGAGAGCTACCGCTTAGAATAGTAGGGAAGAGCTTTTGGTATCTGGGAATCCAGGTGACCTGGGAATGGGAGGCACTGCACAAGTTAAATCTATCCTGGCTGGTCGAACAAATGGAAGGGGACTTTAAGAGATGGGACATGCTCCCGCTATCACTGGTGGGGAGGGTACAGACCGTGAAAATGATGGTCCTCCCCAGATTTCTGTTTGTCTTTCAGTGCCTCCCCATCTTCATCCCAAAGGCCTTTTTCAAACGGGCAAATAAGGTTATTTCGGGCTTTGTGTGGGCGGGTAAAACCCCGCGAGTGAAGAAAGTGTTGCTGGCGCGCAGTCGGTGGGAGGGTGGGTTGGCGCTGCCGAACTTCTGCAATTACTGCTGGGTGGCTAATATACCCATGATTAGGAAGTGGGTAGTGGGGGAGGGGTCGGCATGGGAGCGGATGGAGTCGGCGTTATGCAAAAACACCAATTTGGGAGCACTGATAACGGCACCTCTTCCGTTTTCGCCGGCCCGATACTCCACGGGCGGAATTCTCCCAAAGGCCTGACGCCGTCGTGAAACCCAGAGAGGTTCACGATGGCGTCGGAGGCCTCTCCTGGCCCCTTATTCTCCCCCGCCGGGGGGCTAGGAGGGCCGTGCCGGGAAACTCGGCCGCGGGGCCTTGTCGCTGGCGTCAAGGCCCGGCGCCCCGAGAATGACGCGGCTGACACGCCTAATGACGTTAGCCGCGCATGCGTGGGTTAGCCGGCGCCAACCCGCGCATGCGGGCTGACGTCACGACGGATGACGGCAAACCCGCGCATGCGCGGTTGCCGTCTTCCCCTGCGCAGCCCCGCAAGACATGGCGGCTTGATCTTGCGGGGCGGCGGAGGGGATTGAGTGCGTCCCATTGAGACGCCGGCACTGATCGGTGGCACTGATCGCGGGCCTGTCCCCCCCCCCCCCCCCCCCCCGAGCACGGTCCTGGTGCTCAGTCCCCTCTAGGCCCCCCACAAGCCCCAAACGGGCATCTCACGCCGTGTTCACGACGGCAGCAACCAGGTGTGGTTGCCACCGTCGTGAAACGGTCGCGAATGGCAGGCCGCTTGGCCCATCCGGGTCGGAGAATCGCGGGCCGCCTTAAAAAACGGGTGCCCACGATTCTCCGAGCGGTGTGTCGCAAAACGCGACACGCCATTTTGGGGGAGGGTGGGAGAATCGCGGGAGGTGCGAGAGCAGACCTCCCGCGATTCTCCCAACCGGCGTGGGAGTGGAGAATTCCGCCCCACAAGTCCAGTGGTGGTGGCAGCTCTGAGAATCTGGGGCAATGGAGGAGACATAAGAGAGTGGAGGGAGCTTCGGTGTGGACCTCGATTTATAACAATCATCGGTTTGTACCGGGAAGGCTAGATGGTGGGTTCCAGAGATGCAAAGGCAGGAATTAGGAGGATGGTCAATCTATTTATAGATGGGAGCTTTCCCAGCTTGAAAGCTTTGGAGGATAAATTTGAATTACCATCAGGGAATGGGTTTGGGTATTTGCAGGTGCGAGACTTCCTGAGAAAACAGGTGCCGGCCTTTCCGCTGCTGCCGCCACAGGGGATACAGGATAGAGTACCTGGTTGGGAGAGGGGAAGGTTTCAGATATTTACCAGGAGCTTTCGGAGGTGGAGGATACTCCAGTGGAGGAGCTCAAGGGCAAGTGGGAGGACGGGCTAGGAGGAGAGATAGAGGCGGGTCTATAGGCGGATGCCCTAAGCAGGGTTAATACACCCTCATCATGTGCCAAGCTTAGCCTGATACAATTTAAGGTAGTCCGCCGGGCACACATGACAGCGGCCCGGATGAGCAGGTTTGTTAGGATAAGTGTGCGAGGTGCGCAGGAAGCCCAGCAAATCATCTCCACATGTTTTGGGCATGCCCGAAGCTTAGAGGGTTTTGGCAGGGTTTTGCTAAGGCAATGTCCACAGTGCTAAAAACACGGGTGGTGCCGAGTCCGGAGGTAGCGATCTTTGAAGTGTCGGAAGAATCGGGAGTTCAGGGGGCGAAAGAGGCCGACGTCATGGCCTTTGCCTCCCTGGTTGCCCGGAAATGGATCTTGTTAATGTGGAGGGACTCAAAGCCCCCGAGTGCAGAGACCTGGGTTAGCGACATGGCTGGGTTTCTCAGTCACGAGAAAATAAAGTTCGCCTTAAGAGGGTCAATGTTAGGGTTCGCCTGGAGGTGGCAGCCGCTCATCGACTTTCTCGGGGAAAATTAAAATGTCAGCAGATGCAGTATTCCAAGGGGTGGGGGGAGGGCTGGATTGTTGTTGTATGGTTGGGATGTGTGAAGATTGGGATGGGGGGGGAAATGTTTATTATACCATGTGGATGTCATTGTTAATGTTACTTTTATAAAATTTTCAAATTCCTTAATAAAAATATTTTTTAAAAAGTGGGCATGAACAGCTGAATTACGAGGAAACTCCAGAGCAACCGTTTACAGAAAAATCCTGTGTTCTTTCAAACAGGAGGAGGCACAGGTAAGACAGCACTAATGCTTGGTTCTTTCATCTCACTTTAGTAATTTCACTGAATATGTTTGTAATTTTCTTTTTATTCCTTTCCCAAATAATGACCACCCAATTAAAACTTTACAGGTGCAGGCCTGGGCTAAATGGCTTCCTTTTGTGCCTCAATGATTCTATGACCTCCGAACGAACTCTCAGACTCAAGGATGTAGGTGCCAAACAAAATTCCCTTCTGCACTAGCAGGATGATAATGAGGTAGAAGACAGGAGATGTTTCTCCTTCGTTGCAGTGACAATGAAAAGGATGAAGAGAAAGATGAAACCAAGATGCCTTCCGAGTGTATTTGCTTGGCCCTGCCCCACCTCACAGGCAGATTTCAGGGGAGGGGTCCCACATGCTCAAGAGAAAGTGATGAGGCGACTATAGAGCAGATTCAGCTGCTGTAGGAGAGAGGGCAGGGAAGTGGGGAGGGCTGTCAGCAGGAGGCCCTAACCACCCAAGATATTCACACAGCAGTACTCCTACATTCAATCACCCAAGACTAGTGTGTGAGAGGACTGAGGTTAACAAAGGAGTTGAATGACTTCATATGCTTCATACATGGCAATGCCTGCATCATTCCCAACAGCTGATGTACATACAAATGGGAGCAGAGATTATGGTTTGAAATTGCTGAACCAAATCTTGAATCTGAAAGTTTATAACTATAAAATACTTAATTGAAAGGTGAGAGCTCCAGACTATTTCACTGCATCAAAATTTTCAAAATCTGAGGGTATAAAACACATTTTACTTCTAGATTGTACTCTCATGCATAAAAATATAGCTTGATCGGCAATAAAACCATTAATTTAAATGTCAATTTGCAAAAAACACCAAGTAGTTAGCTTGCTGATGTCCTCAACCTAATGAACCTTGCCAACAATAAAACAACCTGTATTAATATAGCACCTTTTAACACAACAAAATGTCTCAAAGTGCTTCATAGGAATGTTATGAAGTGGGATAGAGAACTGGAAAAGTTTGGGAAGGAATTCCAGAGCTTATGCCCTTTGGAAGCTGAAGGCACGGTCATCATTAGTGGAGTGAGGTTTTAACATGCCAATTTTAGATGACTGCAAATATCTCAGAGGATTGTAGGGCTGCAAGGAGGTAGAGAGAGGGTGAGGCCACAGAGGGATTTGAAAACAAGTATGAGAATTTTAAAATTGCTTAATTGGAAGCCATTTTAGGTCATTGCGCACAGGGCATTCACCATGTAAATAAACCAACAGAAGCATAAGCAACAACAAACTTATCAAATTAATCCACCGAAACAAGTGGTGCTGTAAGGGGCCAGAAGTTCTTGTGCTCAGCAGCACCACTGGGGAGGCCATGATCTCTCCCAGAAGGTCAGGCACAAGAATCCCAGGATCGCAGAGCAGCCTTGGCTATAGTTAAGTAATGTGGGAGAGGTGAGTTTTACAGGGAGAGGTTTTGGGGAGTGGGGTACAGAAGGTCAGCTCTCAGTGCTCCCCACCTTTCTGAGGTGGGCAATATGTGCCCAAGGGATTTCCCATCCCAGAGGTGTCAGGCTGATTTCACATGTCATGCACGCTGCATGATGACAGGCCTGACTGCAGCTGGGTTAATACCAGTGGAGGAGGGAAGAGACCCATAAATACAACAAAGAACAAAGAACAAAGAAAATTACAGCACAGGCCCAGGCCCAAGCACTGTACTTCCCTTCCTCTCTACACTTCTCTATTCTCCAGGGCTGGCCATGAGGGCACAATGTCTGTTTTAAACAGGAGGCATTTTAATATCTGGCAGACAAGTGTTTTACATCGTCATGCTATGGCCTGGATAAATGCAGCCTAAGACCTCTATCTGAGATTGGCTGGATGTCATTGCAATTTGGAAGACTGCTGCACTGATGACTGAGATATCTTTTTTTTTCTTTTAAAAACATTTTAGAGTACCCAATTCATTTTTTCCAATTAAGGGACAATTTAGCATGGCCAATCCACTTACCCTACACATCTTTGGGTTGTGAGGGCAAAACCCACGCAAACACGGGGAGAATGTGCAAACTCCACACAGACAGTAACCCAGAGCCGGGATCGAACCTGGAATCTCGGTGCTGTGAGGCAGCAATACTAACCACTGCACCACTGTGCTGCCCTTGACTGAGATATCTTAAAATGCATAAACAGCATTGGAATGTTATCGGCTGCCTTGTCCAAAATGTGAACTACCTGATTCACCATCTATGTTGTACAGAGTATGTTCTGTTGCTTGAGATGGATCTCCTTGAGGAGCCTTATCAGCTGTGAGCCCACTGAAGATCATACAACAGCTCCCACCTCTTGTAGGGTGTGGTTGGAACTGGGATGCTGGAGAGACACATGAAGAGGCATGTATGATGCTGGGATGCCCTCTTCCAGTTAGCCCCTCCTCTCAGCAAGGACACATGCGGCTGAGGGTTCATAATCCTTCTAAAGGTCAGGACAACACGAGCCTGATGTGTAACCATTCACTCTCATATTGAAGTGCATGGGTAAAAAAGAGGAATAGCAAAGCTGATGTTAATACTGTCTTGTCCAAGAAGGTACTCACAATTCACCATCTTCCTCGTGGCAAGGAGGAGATCATGTACACACCTGACTCATCAGGCCTATGGTACAGCCTCTTACCCTGCAGCCTCGACTTCCTAAAGCTCATCATTCTTATCCCATTCAAAGTCTTTCTCATCGGAATGTACATGCAGCCCCTCCATTTCATCACCTTGCAAGTCCTCCCCTCTTTGCAGAGCCAAGTTGTGCTATGTGCAGCATGCTATGACGGTCCCTGAGATCCCTGTCCAGGCTTCAGAATTACATCCTTAGGATGCCTATGGGAGTAGTATGAGCCTCATTGTACCTTCTCCCTGCAGGTGTCTGAAGCTGCTGCACAGGTGCCATTAGCCATATCCTTTGCAGGTACTCTGTGTCACTGAGGGGCCAGCCCTGGATTCTGTGTGGTTCCTTGAATGTGTCAGGATCTGCATTCTACTCAAAATGTATGAGTCATAGACATTTCCTGGGTATCTGGTGCAAACCTGCATGATAAGTTTCAGATGGTAGCAGAGTAACTGTACATTGAGCAAAGGGTAACCTTTTCAGTTTGTATATTGTTGTGGCTGTTGCCAAGGAGCTTTTGTAGCCACACGAGAGCAGTCAATTACACCCTTTACCTGTGGGAATCGGGAGAGTCCAGGGCTCTGACATCCTGGCTTGCCCGATCCCTATCACTAGCTTTCGGGGGAACAGCTCCTTCATCAGGTGAGGTGGGTTCCACATCACATATATAGACAAAGTCAAAGATGCAAGACGATACTTTGAATGCAAGTATTTGCAGGTACTTGAATGAAAGTTAGTGATTCAAAACAAACCTGTTGGACTTTAACCTGGTGTTGTAAGCCTTCTTATAATCTCAGCAGACCTTAAGGAACAGGAATACCTCCTGCTGTAGTGTTTGCACACGCTGAGCATTAACATGGAGAAATATATCAAATATGCAACAACTTTCAGCGTTTCTAAAATTCATACTATGCATAAGTCAGCATATTGGATAGGATTGTGAATTCCCTGATGCAAGTTAAATTTTGATGTTAAGTAGCAGATATTGGCTTCTTGCAGTTTTCTGACAGTTTTCTCAGCTCACCTGTTGGCCTCCTGTTAGTGCTGATGGGCAGTCAGGTCCATTTCAAGAACCAAACTACAATAACATAGGATTGGAGGACTGTGGATGGAAATGGGCTCCAGTTACCTTCGGCCATTGCACTATTGGACACAATCAAATTCTGAGCCTGGAGAAAGATAGCCAAAAGTATGAAGACCAATTGGAAAATCTCTGAAACACTTTCTGGTGATAACGTAGGGCTACTAGATAGATTTATTTATATCAATCCATTTATGGAGTCTCTTAGATCAGTACATTAAAACAAAGTTCCTGCCTGCTCAGATGGTTGTTAAAGGTTGGGTTCTCTGTTCCTGAGAATAAGTGTTGATGCCGGAGCAGGGTTCACGGACTTCCACGACAGCAAAACTGGCACCGCACCTGGACCGATTCAGCGACCATTAAGGGGTTAGCCCCGGTGCAACGTGGAACACCATCGATTCCAATGAGAAATGGCGCCGGTTCGGGATTGACACTCAGGAGGCTGACAAACTGCCGCCCCATATACACACTTCACTCCCCACACACACCATCCCAGCCAACAAGATGGTAGCGAGCTGAGAGGCACCATGCTTCACGGACGCTGAGCTCAAGACCCTCCTGGATGCGGTGGAGAAGAGGCAGGCCATCTTGCACTCCTGCCCGGGAAGGAGGCTTCCAGCCGTTGCCATTCACCGTGCCTGAGCGCAGCTGGCAAAGGCGGTCAGCGCCACGATTAACACTGTTCGGACCGGCCTGCAGTGCAGGAAGAAACAGCACAACCTGCTCAGGGTGGCCAAAGTGAGTCGGCAGCACTATGTCCTTGGCATCAACCTCCCATCCCACACAACCGTTTAACTACCTCCCCCCGCCCCCCCCAGGAGAAGGCCGCCGATAACCGGCAGGAGCGGGAGGAAACTGGAGGGGACCACCGGACCTGTGGTCCCTCACTGTAGCTGAGCAGCGAGCCCTGGATGTGGTCGGCGGGCAAGAAGAAAGGGAAGTTGTCGAGGTGGAGGTCGGCCGCGGACGAGGAAGTGAGACCCCATAGTTGCGGTTACCCGTGACACATGTGTCAGCCCCCAACCACCCTCGCCCTCACTCCCACACCACCACCACCCTCAGTCCCCACAGCCTGCGGTCTAATCATGGGTCTTGCAGGACCTGCTGGGAATGGGGTGGGTCCTTCTGGTGTCCCCCGCTTTCAGCCAGTGTCACAGCCTGATCCTCCGCCCACAAACCACCTACCTTGCACATCTTTTTGGGTTGTGGGGGTGAGACCCATGCAGACACAGAAGAATATGAAAACTCCACACAGACAGTGACCCGGATCGGAATCGAACCCGGTGCCACCACGTTCCTGCCATGAGTTAGCTAATGTGTCCTCCTTATGAGGCATTGCCTTCCTATGCTGATTGGAAAGCAGAAAGACTAATTTCCCAATTGGATTGAAAGTCAGCTGAACAACCTTTATCCCCCCATTTTCAATATTTTTATTCCGGTAAAGAGAAAAGTTCAAAGAAAATGACAAAAAAAGCTATCTTTTTCAATATCTCGATGATATTTCTCCAAGGTTGCACACAGTAGTTCGTCCTCCCGTTTTGCCTCGCCCCATCCAGTGTTGTCCTTGCCTTTTCCAGAAGTAATTGGCAGATGTCCCCACAGTTCCCCCTCTCCTTCACAGTGCCACAGACCCGGGACCGATTCTTGGCTTGGGTCGCTGTCTGTACAGAGTCTGCATGTTCTACCCCGTGTCTGCGTGGGTTTCCTCCGGGTTCTCCGGTTTCCTCCCATAAGTCCCGAAAGACATGCTTATTAAGTGAATTGGACATTCTGAATTCTCCCTCCGTGTACCCGAACAGGCGCCGGAATGTGGCGACTAGGGGATTTTCACAGTAACTTCATTGCAGTGTTAATATAAGCCTACTTGTGACAATGAAGATTATTATTATCCTGGAGGATTGGCAACACTACATTCCCGTACCACGTTCTTGACTGTCATGTTTGCCCCCCCCCCCCCCCCCCCCCCCCCCCCCCCCACCCCACATCCCCACCTCTCCTGTTGGTAGTCTGACTCTTTCCTGGCACCACCTTTCGCCCTGGGTGTTATATTATTGTGCTCCGCTCCTCTCTTCTGCCATTCCTGTTGTTGTCTTGGTGGGTTAGGTGGGGGGAGGGGGGCTTCCTACCCCCCTCTCCTCCTCCTATTTTTCCCCATGTCTCTCTCTATGACTTCCCTGGTTTCCCACCTCGCCTCCCCTCCCCCTCTGCTCCTCTCCATTATGTGTGCTCTTGTCTGCTCTCCTCAGCCCCCCCCCCCCCCCCCCCCCCCGCTTTCATCTGAGTCACTGTTACCTTCGAACAGGTCTTGGAGAAGGCTGATGAATGGCCCCCAGGCTACGTGGAAGCCATCGTCCGACCCTCGGATGGTGTATTTGATCATCTCCAGGTGCAGAAATTCCGACAGGTCGGCCAGCCAGTCTGCAGCTGTGGGTGGTGCTGCTGATCGTCATCCAAGCAGGATTATCTGGCGTGCGATTAGGGAAATAAAAGACAGGGCATCGACTCCCTTCCACCTGTGTAGTTCTGGCTGGTCCGATACCCCGAAGACTGCCACTCTCGGGCACGGATCCACCCTCACACACCACCCTCACCGCCACAATCTTGGAGATCACCATGGAGATGACTGTCCAGAACCCGACAAGTCTGGGGCGGGCCCAGAACATGTGGGTATGGTTGGCAGGGCCTTCCTGGCACCGTTTACATTTATCCTCCACCTCTGGGAAGAACCTGTTCATTCGGGTTCTGGTTAAGTGCGCTCTGTGCACCACTTTAAACTGCATGAGGCTGAGCCTTACACAGAAGGAGGTGGAGTTGGTCCTGCTCAGTGCTTCGCTCTAGAGTCTCCAACCCACCTCCGTCCCGAGTTCGTCCTCCCATTTTGCCTCGCCCCATCCAGTGTTGTCCTTGTCTTTTCCAGAAGTAATTGGTCGATGGCCCCACAGTTCCCCCTCTCCTTACTGTCCGTGTTTATTAGCTCCTCCCGTCCAAGTGTCTCTCAGGGCCCTTGCGGAGGAAGTGTTTGATTTGAAGGGGCCGGAGTTCCTGTTCTGTTGGTAGCTCCAGATCTTCCGTTAGCTCATCCAGGGTTGCGATTCTGTCCCCGATGTAAAAGTCCCTGACCACTAGCGCCCCCCGATCCTCTCTCCCTTTTTTAAAGGTGGCGTTGAGCATGGCTTGCAGGAATTTGTGGTTGCCACAGATGGGAGCCATGAACGGCAACCTGTTTAAACCAAAATGCTGCCTCATTTGGTTCCATATCCTCGGAGCGCTGCCATGGCGAGGGCCCGGAGGGCCATTTCTTTGCAGGAGGACTCCCCATTCCTCACCCATTCCATGTTAGGATCATAACCATCACTTCACCCTCTTGGCAAGAACAACAAAGAACAAAGAAAATTACAGCACAGGAACAGGCCCTTCGGCCCTCCCAGCCTGCGCCGATCCAGATCCTTTATCTAAACCTGTCTCCTATTTTCCAATGTCTACTTCCCTCTGTTCCCCGCCCGTTCATATATCTGTCTAGTTGCATCTTAAATGAAGCTATCATGCCCGCCTTTACCACCTCCACTGGCAAAGCGTTCCAGCCACCCACCATCCTCTGCGTAAAAAACTTTCCATGCACATCTCCCTTAAACTTTCCCCCTCTTACCTTGAAATCGTGACCCCTTGTAATTGACACCCCCAATCTTGGAAAAACCTTGTTGCTATCCACCCTATCCATACCTCTCATAATTTTGTCGACCTCAATCAGGTCCCCCCTCAACCTCCGTCTTTCCAACAAAAACAATCCTAATCTACTCAGCCTTTCTTCATAGCTAGTGCCCTCCATACCAGACAACATCCTGGTGAACCTCCTCTGCACCCTCTCTAAAGCATCCACATCCTTCTGGTAATGTGGCGACCAGAACTGCACGCAGTATTCCAAATGTGGCCGAACCAAAGTCCTATACAACTGTAACATGACCTGCCGAGTCTTGTACTCAATATCCCTTCCGATGAAGGCAGGCATGCTGTATGCCTTCTTGACCACTCTATCCACCTGCGTTGCCACCTTCAGGGTACAATGGACTTGAACTCCCAGATCCCTCTGTACATCAATTTTCCCCAGGACTCTTCCATTGACCATATAGTCCGCTCTTGAATTTGATCTTCCAAAATGCATCACCTCGCATTTGCCTGGATTGAACTCCATCTGCCATTTCTCTGCCCAACTCTCCAATCTATCTAAATGGTTGTTAATTAGCCACTGAAAGGTCTCAATTGGTAGTGCGGTGACCACAGGCCTTTCCACCCAGAGATTAATTCTGGCGGAGGGAGAAAGATAATGGACGCTGTGGAGGCTTGTGTCACTGGAGTCACTTCTTGTGTGGAGACGAACAGTTGTCTCGCTGTTGAGTCTTTCATCGCTTCCTGTGTAAAGGCTGGGACCCTTTGTGGTGCGTGGACCACACTCTGTGAGGAGTCGGGGACCCTTCGCGGTGCATGGACCACTCTCTGTGTGGCAGCAGGCTGCTCTCTGTGGGCTTGTACCGCTCTCTATCTCTTGGCGTCAGGCCGCAGCATAATCCTGCACTCACGAGTTGGGATGTCATATGTGCTGGGCTGAAGATGCTCAAATCCGAAGAATACATCATCAGGGTCTTGAATGTACAACACGTCTAGTTGTGGTTCGGATTTGGTACTGGAGTAGCCTCCCAAGGTGAAAGCTTCATCTGAGTCATTGTCTTCCAAGACCATATCATCACGTTTTGTGTCGGAGCTAGCATTGGGCTCGCAATGTCCAAATAAG
The DNA here is from genome assembly GCF_902713615.1 of Scyliorhinus canicula. NCBI lineage: Eukaryota > Metazoa > Chordata > Chondrichthyes > Carcharhiniformes > Scyliorhinidae > Scyliorhinus > Scyliorhinus canicula. The sequence continues at coordinate 118,889,459 of NC_052148.1, read as the reverse complement.
AATTCAAGGTCTGAGTCATAGTCTTCAAGGACTGCATCTTCTCTTTGGGCGGTGTTAACTGCTTGTTGCAGGGTTCTGCGGAGGTTACTTTCAGCTACTGGTCGAATGTCAGGCATTGTGCTGTCTTTCCAGGTGAAAGAATCTTGTTTTACAGCTTTAAGAATTTTTTTCCGAGTTTTGGGACATTTCCCCTTTAAGTGGGCGTGGTCCAAGGCCTCTGACATCACGGAGCATGTGATGTCAGTCGTAGGAAGCGTTTGCGCATGCGCATATCGTTGTTCCTGTACTGGGGGCCTTTTTCGCAATTGCGCATGCGCAGCTTCTCGTGCATGTGCCTCCGATCAAAATTGTCGTTCTCTGCTCCAGGATCTCAGCCTCGTGGTAAGTACTGGCGCCTCTCTTACCGTTTTCTGTTAGTTTGATTGTGTTTTCCTCGCAGTATGTACTGAATTTGTCCAGGACTGCCTGGAAGTCGCTCCTGTTTTGCCCTTTGGAGAACTTGAATGTTTTGAAGATTTCTTCTGCTCTGGCACCGGCGATGGTCTTTTCAGCATCGGCCATGTCTTGTAGGTCGGCTGCTACCAGGAAGATCTCAAACCTTTGCTTGAATGCCCGCCAGTTTTCGCGGAGATTGCCGCGGCACTTGAGCCACTGTGGAAACGAGATCTTGATCACTTTGCCTGGGTGTTGTTGCTGGTTGTCACTTTTTGCTGAGTTGTAGCTATATGGATTGAGACAGTTACTCACTGGTACCATGTCTTGTTATGCTCTTGGCGTAGCATAAGCGGCTTCTTTGATGTGCACTCTGACAAAGGAAGGTTCAGACGTGGAGATAACTTCAACACGTTTATTAAACTATTTACAATTCTCCTACTCGGATTCGCCACTACTGTTAATCCTTCTATAGCTATTCAGACTGACAAACCAGTCTGCTACAATCCACGTGGTGGGTGTGATGTTGAATCAACCCTGTGTCTGTACTCACTGAGTGTCTCCACTGGAAAGAGAAAGATCATGTGTGCTGTGTCCTTTATATATGGGTTGACGTAATGCCCCCCTGTGGTAGTGTCACCTTTGTGTGTATTGTGAATGCCCATTGGTCGTGTTCTATCTTAGTGACCTATTGGTTGAGCGTCTGTGTGTCATGTTTCTGGTACTCACTTAAGTGTCTAGCTAGTCTATGTGTACTTACATTAACCCATTGTGTATCTACAGTGATGCATATCACCACATTTATAACAGTTTTAATGTGGAGAGAAGTACTGATGTGACTGAAGGCTCTATCATCACTGGTTTGGTTTTTTTGTTGCACAGAATCCACAATTAACAGATTCTGGAAGAATTTACGGATGAGGAAGAGAATGTTCCCAATGGAGAAAAATGGCTGCAAAAGCCAGAGGGCTCCAAGTTGTTTCATGTCATTATGGAGATCACGATCCAATGGCCAAGCTGTGCCGGAAAAGCAGCTCGCAACAGCACAGTGTGGCTGATAAACGTTGGGAGACCCCGCTCGCGGGATCTACCTGGCTCGCAATGCCTCGCGAGATCCGACGTGATTTTGCAAGACGTTGCGCTGTAAACCCTGCCCATTGTGGGGGGGCTCACTTTTTGGCAAATCTGCATATTAGAGCAAGACAGCTGGCCTCACTCTAATGTGTAGATTCCCGAGACACCTGAGACTTTGGGCTTCCTTCCCTTTGCCTCGGAGACCTCGGGCAAGTGCTCTTCAGCACTGGTCCACAAAAAGGGGGACTAGATGGAAGAGCACTTGTGGGGATCTCCCAGGCTGGTGGAGGTCTCCAGTGGCATGTCCTTTGGGAAGTGTGGTGCCCTGGCAGTGGCAAGTGGATGCCAGCCTGCTACTGCCAAGGTGCCCAGCTGTCATTTGCCAGGTGGCATGGGCACTGCCAAGCTGCTATTTGTTGCACACGATAGGCCCGTGTAGGTGTTGCGGGGGTCTGTGAGGAGGCGGTGACCCGCCTATAGTGCTTCCGGGCTGGGGGATGGTCGGAGATCACTCAGGGGCCTCGGAGATCGGGATGCCATTTATCACATTGGGGAGTTCCGGTGAGAGGAGCACCCTACTGTACAAAACGGGACCATGTGTGGCCTCAGACGCATGTTCCCATTGAGGCCCCTTATACAATGGGAGTCGTGTTGAATAGCCATTTGTTTCTCGAAACTGTGAGCGCCTGGAAACATACGGCTAAATGCATTCGCTATGGGACTTGGTTCCCATTTAGTTGAATCGAGCCCACTGTTTCCAGGTGGTGGACAGGAGGAGAAAGATCTGGAGCAGGATTCTCCTCTACCCGGCGGGGCGGGGAGTCCCGGCGGGATGGAGTGGCGTGAACCACTTCGGTGTCGGGCCGCCCCAAAGGCACGGAAGTCTCCACACCTTTAGGGGCCAAGCCCTAACCTTGAGGGGCTAAGCCCGTGCTGGAGTAGTTGCCGCCCCGCCAGCTGGCGGGAATGGCCTTTGGTGCCACGCCAGCCGGGGCAGAAGGGACTTCGCCAGCCGGCGGAGGTCCGCGCATGCGCCGGAGTGTCAGCGGCTGCTGATGTCATCCCCGTGTATGCGCAGGGGAGGGGGTCACCTCCGCATCCGCCATCGTGAAGACTATGGCGAACGCGGAAGGAAAACTGTGCACCCACGGCACAGGCCTGCCCGCCGATTGTTGGGCCCCGATCGTGGGCCAGGTCACCGTGGGGGCACCCCCCGGAGCCAGATCGCCCCCCCCCCCCCCAGAACCCCGGAGCCCGCCCGCGCAGCCTGGTCCCGCCGGTAAGGTAGGTGGTTTGATTCACGCCGGCGGGACCGGCATGACAGCGGCGGGACTTCGGCCCATCGCAGGCTGGAGAATCGCCGGGGGGTGGGGCACGCCGACGCGATTCCCGCCCCCGCCGAATCTCTGATGCCGGAGACTTCAGGAGATGGCGGGGGCGGGATTCATGCCGGCCCCCGGCGATTCACTGACCCGGTGGGGGGTCGGAGAATCCCGCCCCTGGTTCCCTTTGGGGGACTGGAAGCTCTGCAAACAGCATTTTCAGGGGGTCCCTGCAAGGAGCTTCAATTCAGTAGAAAAAAAAGTTTAATGATCTCAACAAAGCTGTCAATGACTCTGCCAGAATTTGAACCCTGTTACATCAGTTTCTGGGTGTAAAATAGATACACCAAGGTACAATCTCAAGGACCAATGTCCTGTGCTCCAACAAACTAGCTCACAGTTTGTATGTTGGCTTCCATGGCTCTTTACATTTACCACCTACTTTTGATCAAACTGAAAACCACAAATGCATTGTTGCCTTAGGACTCTACCCCCAATTTCTTGCAGGTGGGAAATGCCCACCATCCCGTTAACCATCCCAGGGTATGATTTGACCAGTCTTCCACCTACATATACATTAGTCATCAAATAAATTGCATAACATCAGCCATCTAACTTAATAGTAGTTCTATAATCAGCTGCAGAACTTCAATAGATTGTAAGTTCAACGGCAGCAAATTCTTTTGGTGAGAGAAGTAAAAGTAGGGAAGTAAAATGTCATTTTTAAAGAAAATGGTAACATTTGAATGCAAAATACTGAGTAATTCTTTCTCTAATGCTGCAAGTATAAATGTTGATGGTATCTACTTTAGAAATGGTAGGTATGTCTATTTCCAGTCATCTCCTAACTCCCCTTTATGCACTAATTGAGGATAGAAAACCAAGACCTTACATTGATGAAATCCTATTGATGTTAAAGAGAGCTAAGGTATGCATCACCACCTATACTGGAACTGAACCGCTGGAGTCTAAATTGAAATAAAGGGGGAAAAAATTGAACAAAACAAACAACTTTTAAAAAGATTGGATTTTTTGATGACCTCATTCAGAGATAATGCATCTGTGGGACCATGCAAGCATAAACTATCAAACATAGATTAGAAAAGATAAAAATCACTTTGCAAAAATCATTGTTTCTTGGAGGGTAAGCCACTGACTGGTGATCAGTGAGAGCCTTTCTATCATTGCACACGTCAAAGGGAGATACGCACCCTTACATTTCTCTGGCTCTCATTTTAAAAGCACACATTTACAGTACTTTTTGTCACTGAGAAAGCTGCACAAGGAATCTTCTCTTTATCCTGTACAGAAAGAATTTTGATTAATTTGAAAGCTGTTCCATAAATATTTGGTAAGAAAAACTTCTAAAAGTAAACTGGCAATAAATGGTTAAATGAGCATTTCGTAAACCCTTGGTGCAATGAAGCATGTTCTTGGCCTGTGAGTTTAGTCTTCTACCTGCCTAAAAAGGTAGAATCCCAATTAACAATTGCTCGAAGCATATCCAATGAAATATGTGGCTCACGGGTGGAAGTTTCCGGACCCCCAGCTGCATATTTCCTGGCGGTGTGCCGTTTGCTGGCAGCGGAATTCCCTATTCCCACTGCTTATCAATGGAATTTCCCATTAAAGCCATCCCACACCACTGGGAAACCCACGGCGGGGGTGGTGGGGGGGGGGGGGGGGGGGGGGGGGGGGGTGCGCGCTGCCAGCGGGATAAGAGAATCCCAATGGCCAGAGAATTTCGGCCCAGTAGTCTCAGCCCTTTCCTTTTAATAATCTGTAACAAGTATTTGAACCCTTGATAGCACGTCGCATCCAAGCCCAGATCAGCCTCTGTTATGACAGCGCTGTAATCACCTCCTACCTGCCATGCCACAAAAATTAAAATTAAAAAAATTTAAAATAAGCTGAATATTTTCTTAGAAATAGACAATGCAGAAGCAATAAGCAGAATAGAAAATAAAATGATCACTTTTACGAGCTCCTGTTTATTGTAAATCTGGGCAGAATTCTCCCAACCAGTGGCACGGTGGGTTTGGTGCCGATACGATGCAGTGAATCTGGCGGAAGCCAAAAAGTTGGAAATCCACCAGCATAAAATTACATTGTAATTCTCCAAATGGCGGATTAATGGCGGGTCAGTCTTCCCTCTGGCTTGTGGTGTGAATTCCATGGAAAGGGATGCCCACCAGCATCCCGACGGGCCTTCCAATCTTACATCAAGCCGGCAGCAAATCACATCGGTGTCAAACCTGATTGATAAAGACTGCTGTGCAGAAGGCAGTCCTTAGTTCATTTCAGAATTTGAGGTGAGTGCAACATGCATAGCCAAACTGCCATAACACTGAGCCGGCACTGTTTTTTTTCTCGTTTTTTTTAAACTTAGTGTACCAATTTCTTTTTTCCAAGGGGAATTTAGCATAACTAATCCATCCACCCTACACATCTTTGGATTGTGGGGTGGAAACCCACGCAGACACGGGGAAAATGTGCAAACTCCACACGGGCAGTGACCCAGAGCTGGGATTCGAACCCGGGTCCTTTGCGCCGTAGTCCCAGTTCTAACCACTGCGCAGCCATGCTGCCCTGAGCCAACACTTTTGTGCTGAATGTCACTCTGCTGGTAAGGCCAGTTCCTGCCCTCCAGCTTCATGCAGAGCTAGTCTTTATGGACAGCACTGTGCTGCAGGACTCATGGTCCCTCCACTCCAAATTACTGTCGTTCGACTGGTGGTGGGGTGCAAGGTGAGGGGTATGCTGTTGAAGACAGGGGGGAATTGCGGTAAGAGGACTGTGCAAGGGCGAGGGGGGGGAGAGCAAGTGAGTGTGCATGATGGCAGGTAGGGGCCAAGGAGGTGGTTGAGGATGCCAAATAATGGGAGGAAGAGAGGAGAGGAGCTGAACTCCAACAAGGCTGCATGAACAAAAGGCAAACAGGGAGTTCAAAGGGTTACCACATTGTATCCTGGAAGGGGATATACACAGATTCCAGATGGGGTGGGTGAAGGCCCACGTGAGTCATGGCTCGAGGGAAGGATGGGAAGTCCACCACAACAACAACTAGATCCAGAATGACTACAGCGATGGCTGCTAGGGGACAAAGATGGCTTAAACAGTGGCTTCTGCCTCCATTGCATTGCCCTCAGACTCGTGTCGAGAAGAGATACAACGCTGCTCACAACTTCATACCGTCCCTCATAGAGCATAGAAGATGCCTGGATTGCTCAAGTGGCTCTCTGGAATATGCATTGGAAAAGGTTTCCCACATAATCACAGTTAGCTGTGCCATTCACAATCTGGTTATGCAGAGGGCTGAGCTCTCCCCAGGAGGACCAGAGTATGGAGTGTGAGCAACATGACAGGTGAGATGTGGTGATGTGAAAATGTCTGTCAGAGGATTATGTGTCACCCACTAATGGAATCCCTGCAGAGAGTCGCTGTTTGAGTATATGATGCCATGCTGAGAGATTGATAGTGGAGGGAGCTGAGGGAGGACTAACCCTGGCGGAGCGGATCAGATCATTCATCCGCCTCTCACATTGCGTGGTGCTTCTGGCATGATTGTTAGTTTCACTGACCTCCTGGGCTGGAGCTACGAGATTTGTATGATTCTTGGAGCTCTCCCTTGGGTAGAGGAAATGCCTCTGCACCCAGATTCCAGGAATTAAGACCCTGAAGGCATAATGTTTGAACTCTATGGTGGTGAGCAGCTGGAACGGGCTGCCAGAGGCAGTGGTAGAGACAGGTATGATTTTTTCTTTTAAAAAGCAGTTAGACAGTTACATGGGCAGGGTGGGTATCGAGGGATATGGGCTAAATGTGGGCAAGGGGGACTAGCTTAGTGATAGAAACTGGGCGGCATGGACAAGCTGGACCGAAGGGCCTGTTTCCATGCTGTAAACATCAATAACTCTCTGACTAACTGGGTACAGACTTCTACTTGAGGCTGCTAGCATTTTGCCTTTGAGCTCCAGACATCCTGCACAGTCTTGCGAAGACAGATGGGCTGGAGAGAGTGATATGAGGGAGCCGGACTAGTGTTTACATATGGCACCCAGACCTTCGACCCAACAGGTGATTTGGAGAAATGCTTTCTCGTGCATAAACAATGAGGCTACAAGTGTGGAATTGGGAGTGAGTTCATGTCATTCTGGCCAGTGGGAACAGGGCTGCTGGAACCTGGCATCACCTTGGGGAAAAAAAGGAGAATTTCGCCCTTTGTGTGAGGAATCCTGTTTTCAGTAGCTACTTGGGAAATGCACCCCTCTGTCAACGAGAACCTAATTGGGAAACCAACAGCAGGGATAGAGGATGAAGAGAGAATGAGAAAAAATGAGAGAGTGAGATTTGTGCCGAGTGCAGACCCTCCATGCTATATTACAAAAAAAAATCAAAGAGTTATGTCATTCAACAGTAATGCATTAATTTAAATTTGTAACCAGGTAACTACAAATTTCAATCAGGATATGTATAGCACGGTAGCCTTGTGGATAGCACAATTGCTTCACAGCTCCAGGGTCCCAGGTTCGATTCCGGCTTGGGTCACTGTCTGTGCGGAGTCTGCACATCCTCTCCGTCTGTGTGTGGGTTTCCTCCGGGTACTCCGGATTCCTCCCACAGTCAAAAGACGTGCAGGTTAGGTGGATTGGCCATGATAAATTGTCCTTAGTGTCCAAAATTGCCCTTAGTATTGGGTGGGGTTACTGGGTTATGTGGATAGGGTGGAGGTGTTGACCTTGGGTAGGGTGCTCTTTCCAAGAGCCGGTGCAAACTCGATGGGCCAAATGGCCTCCTTCTGCACTGTAAATTCTATGAATTAAATGGATTTAGCACAATAATTTAAACAAGGGGCACGAATACCTTCAAAAGGAAATTGGGTGACCAGTTGAGGGAAATAAACTTGCCTGGCTACAGGGATAGAGCAGGGAATGTGGCTAACTGGTTTGCTTCGGATAGTCAACATGGACTTGAAGGGACCCAACCTATCCTGCAAATCTTTGTACAATAAGGGGCAATTTGTTTTAGCATGGCCAATCCACTGAACCTGCACATTTTTGGACTGTGGGAGGAAATGAGAGCACCCGGAGGAAACCCACACAGACACAGGGAGAATGTGCAAACTCCACACAGAGTCACCTCAAGGCTGAATTGAAGCCGGGGCCTTGGTGCTGTGAGGCAGTAGTGCTAACCACTGTGTCATCGTGGGTATGTATACTAACATCATCTTAAAAAGTCAACTTCAGTCAGTTATGTTCTTGCAGCGTTTTCTCAGAGACAGCATTGACCTTATTAACAGGGAAGAATGCCACAGAATTATTTAAAATGCTTTCATTATGTCAGTCATTTGTATTGTGAGATATATCTCACATAATAGGAGGGCTGTTAATTAAACTGAACAGTTGAGTTGATGACATTTTTGACTTGCTGAGAAAAGTCAGTTTTGATTATGTTCAAGCTGAGATTTGGATGCATTTATTTCTGTTGTTAAAGAACTGGATTCAGGCAATAACAACAACAATCCGAGGTTGCATACTCCTCTCCCAACTAAAGGAGCAGATACATGGGCTGAAGTTTTGTTCCTGGACCTTGATCTCATTGTTGGGAAAATACCCAGGCCCCTTATGCATCCCATGTCCAAATATGGTACATCAATGCCCATTGATTCGCTATACACTGTTTAGAACCAATGAATCTGTGAGTGATGATATAATGTGTAAAATAAAGCTTAAAAATAAGTAATTCATTCATTACTTTTCACTATATTAAAAAAGTCCTTTTACTACAACACAATGGAAGGCAGCGCCGTGGTCAGCACTGTTCCCTCACAGCACCAGGGACTCGGGGTCGTTTGTGGCCTTGGGTGACTGTCAGTGTGGAGTTTGCACATTATCCTCGTGTCTGCGTGGGTTTTCTCTGGGTGCTCCGGTTTCCTCCCACAGACCAAAGATGTGCAGATTAGGTGGATTTGTCATGCTAAATTGTCCCTTAGTGTCCAGGGATGTGCAGGTTAGTTGGAATGGCAATGATCAATGCAGGGGCTGATGGGTATAGGGCAGGGGAGTGGGTCCAGGTAGAGTGCTCTTTTGGAGGGCTGGTGTTGTCTTGATAGGCCAAATGGCCTCCCACTGCACTGTAATGATTCTATGGATTCTATGGAATAAAGGCATCAATCAGTCATACCCATTAAGGTATCAGTGACAGAAACTACAAGCACCTGAAACCTCGTAACCTTGCATAGTTAAACATGGTGACAGCAGAGATCAGAGAACCAAAGCTGGCAATCTGGCAACGTTTTATCTGGGATTCACCTGTTTCAACAGTGTAATTGATTTCTACGGTCTTAGCCAAGAACGCATAACGAGGCTTGTCAAATAGCCAGGGTCTCCGAAAGGCATTGCTTGATTCTATTATCACAAGAGGGTTAATTGTTATGTACCATATATAATGGGTCAATAGGCATGTAAGTGGCATATCTTGGCACGGGGGTCATGAGGGACCAAAGGTGGGTTGGGTGAAAGGGCATATCCTTACATGGGGATGCATGACGAGAAGCTTTTGAACTTATCTTTCAAAAGGTACCCCCATATATACCATGGTTCATGAAACCTTAGGCCGTGAACCATGACTGTTTTAAAAGTTGGCCTAACTCCATGAAAATGAAGGTGGATTTGGACATGCCTATCCCCATAATGGAGCCGATCAGATTGGGAATGGCGGGTGCGGGCTTGTGATTCAAACCAGCCTACGCCTTTAAAAGATGCTCCTGAAAGTTGAAAACTCTGGGAATCCTGGAATCAGGACTCATCCACCTTTTTAAAATATATATTTTTATTGGATTTTAAACACGTTACACATATCGCAACAAAGCAAAAGAAAAAAACTCATCAATACAGGATACAGTCAATTACACAGAGATACATCACACCCATCGCTACAAAAGAAAATAAAGGAAAAATCACAAGTACCCCATCATTAAAAAGGAATTACATTACATTTATACCCCATAGCGCAATCCAACACCCTGCCAGGCCCAGGACAGAACAGGCAATAGTCATATGACTACAAAATTATAAAGAGAGGACCAGCTGCGGCAGGTTTACGTTATTCTATGACCCAGAGTCTCCAATGGAAAAAGAATAAAAAAGTGAGGATCAAAGCCAACCCACCAGATCCCAGGTCCATAGGCAGTCATGAAGTGCCCAGCAACCAAATGGGAATAAGCCACCTGACCACCAGCCAAATAATACACCCCAAGGGGTCCAACAGGATAACCACGAGGCCAGAAATTTAAGGATAACCTCAGTCCCGGTCAAAAGATGATAGGAAAATGGCAACCAACCCAAACCCCTACCTTATTGAGTAACCTCCTGACAGGTGTCACCACGGAGAAGAGCAAACAACAAGAGGACATTGCTCTAACCCCAGGGAATAAGGAGCAGGATATTCACTGGGCATAGCACTCAACCCATCCCAAAAACATTAGCCACCCGGAAGCCAAGCCTAGTCCCTCTGAGCTCCCTCCACAGGTGCCCTCAAGAGAGAGCACCTCCAATCCACAGATGCAATAGGATTCCGAAGATGGTGCCAGACCTGATCTAGCCCAGTGCCATCCAAATAAAAAACACCTCAGGAGAATATGACCCTAGGATCTTCCACACAACCCCAACACTTACTTCCCACTGAGCCTACACCAACCTAGTCTCAATCAGGGCAAGGTACTACTCCCACCTACTTGCGAATAGAAAAGATAAACACTTTGGCTTTAGCCAGGAGTGGACCCCAGACCAGAGGAAGAAGAACCGTAAAGGTACTCACAAAATGGACGTCCTGGGAGAGAGGGCCAGTTCTCTGCACAGCCCTCTTCCCCTGACATTCTTTGAGAGAAGAAAAGAGAAGGACCCCCAGGGAGGGGACACCCAACCAGGTCACAGAAAACACTGCAATCAAAGGATACACAAGGCTGCCCTCATCTCCAGCCCCCAACCACGGAAACCAACTCCACTACGACCTGTGTCAGAAAGTGTTGAAAACAACCAAAGAGAGAGATCCATACTAGGATAAAAGACAAACTTGACCTGAAGGGAGAGTTCTCCGCAGACTAACAGGAAATCTTCTCAGGCCCAAGAAGGATAACAGTACAGATCCTCCGTAAGAGAATCTGCTGGATCCCAGGACATAAATGGGTCCCGGCCAGATGTTGAGCCTCTGGACAAGATCCCCCCAGAGGTGATGCACATGATAGGTTACAGCTGTGACATTCAGGAAGGGGTGCCAGTAATATTCCAGTGACTGCAAGGCCGATTGGAGGAGTCCCAAAGGCTTCAGGAGCTGGCGCCGGCAATGCGAGGCACCCAGGCTGACACCGATATGGTGGTAACCGTAGTGGAAAACCTAGAGCATGATGTCTTGAGTGGTGGTGTCCAAGGCATGGCTCAGTCTGTGGTGACCATGGATGAGGGCCTCAACGTCATGTCCCAGTCGCTGAGGGACGTGACCCAGAGACAGGTAGGCATTGCCAAGGAACTGCGGAGGATGGCCCAGTCACTGAGGACCATCGTAGAGGGAGCCGACACTTGGTGCATACAATGAGGAGTCTACAGGGCAGGGAGCGGCAGGTGACTTAGGGGCTTCTGGAGCTCACTCCAGTTGCCCCTCCAACCCATGGAATGCCTGGCCCTACAAGCGCCCCCAAGGAGGAGGAAGCACTGGAGCCCAACCCAAAACCTGCCACCAAGGAGACACCAACACATCTCAAGAGCAGCAGGCAGAACAGGGTGGCACGGCAATGCCTCTCACACCGGTAAGTCGGCCGGGGCCACAAGATCATAAGAAATAGAAGCAGAATTACGCCACTTGGACCATCGAGTCTGCTCTGCCATTCAATCATGGCTGACATGATTCTCATCCCCATTCTCCTGCTTTCTCCCTGTAACCCCTGATCCCTTCAGGTAGCACGGTAGCATTGTGGATAGCACAATTACTTCACAGCTCCAGGATCCCAGGTTCGTTCCGGCTTGGGTCACTGTCTGTGCGGAGTCTGCACATCCTCCCCGTGTGTGCGTGGGTTTCCTCCGGGTGCTCTGGTTTCCTCCCACAGTCCAAAGATATGCAGGTTAGGTGGATTGGCCATGATAATTGTCCTTAGTGTCCAAAATTGCCCTTAGTGTTGGGTGGGGTTACTGGGTTATGAGGATAGCGTGGAGGTGTTGACCTTGGGTAGGGTGCTCTTTCCAAGAGCCGGTGCAGACTCGATGGGCCAAATGGCTTCCTTCTGCACTGTAAATTCTATGAAAAAAAATTCATTAATCAAAAACCTACCTGGCCTACACAGACTTCTGCGGCAGAGTTCCACAGATTCCCCACCCTCTGGCTGAAGAAATTCCTCCTCATGAAGGGCAGCACGGTAGCATTGTGGATAGCACGATGGCTTCACAGCTCCAGGGTCTCAGGTTCGATTCCGGCTTGGGTCACTGTCTGTGCGGAGTCTGCACATCTTCCCCGTGTGTGCATGGGTTTCCTTCGTGTGCTCCGGTTTCCTCCCACAGTCCAAAGATGTGCAGGTTAGGTGGATTGGCCATGATAAATTGCCCTTAGTGTCCAAAATTGCCCTTAGTGTTGGGTGGGGTTACTGGGTTATTGGGATAGGGTGGATGTGTTGAACTTGGGTAGGGTGCTCTTTCCAAGAGCCAGTGCAGACTCGATGGGCCGAATGGCCTCCTTCTGCACTGTAAATTCTATGATCTATGATCTCTGTTTTAAAAGATCATCCCTTCAGTCTGACGCTGTGCCCTCGGGTTCTAGATTTTCCTCATAGTGGAAACATCTTCTCCACATCTACTCTACCGAGGCCTCGCAGTATCCTGTAAGTTTCAATAAGATCCCTCTCATCCTTCTAAACTCCAACGAGTACAGACCCAGAGTCCTCAACCGCTCCTCATATGACAAATTCTTCATTCCAGGGATCATTCTAGTGAACCTCCTCTGGACCCTTTCCAATACCAGCAGATCCTTCCTTAGATAGGGAGCCCAAAATTGCTCACAATAATTGCGACCAAAGTCAAAGGATGGTTGTGGAGGGTTGTTTTTCAAACTGGAGGCCTGTGACAATCGGGATGCCTCAGCGTTCGTTGCTGGATCCATTGTTATTTGTTATATATAAATAATTTGGATGAGAATGTTTGTAAGTTTGCAGATGACACCAAGATTGGTGGCATAGTAGACGGTGAAGAAGGTTATATAAGACTGCAACAGGATCTTGACCAATTGGGCCAGTGGGCCGATGAATGGCAGATGGAATTTAATTTGGATAAATGTGAGGTGATGCATTTTGGTAGATCAAATCAGGGCAGGACCTACTCAGTGAATGGTAGGGAGTTGGGGAGAGTTACAGAACAAAGAGATCTAGGGATACAGGTTCATAGCTCCTTGAAAATGGAGTCACAGTTGGACAGGGTGGTGAAGGAGGCATTCAGCATGCTAGGTTTTATTAGTCAGAATATTGAATACAGGAGTTGGGAGGTCTTGTTGAAGTTGTACAAGACATTGGTAAGACCACACATGGAATACTGTGTTCAGTTCTGGTCACCCTATTGTCGGAAGGATATTGTTAAACTGGAAAGAGTGCAGAAGAGATTTACGAGGATGCTACCAGGACTTGATGGTCTGAGTTATAAGGAGAGGCTGAATAGGCTGGGACTTTTTTCCCTGGAGCGTAGGAGGCTTAGGGGTGATCTTATAGAGGTCTATAAAAGAATGAGGTGCACAGATAAGGGAGATAGTCAACGGGCGGAAATCTCCGCTCCCGGGAAAAATCGGGAGGGCTGTCGTGAACTCGGCCGAGTTTCACGACTGCCTCGGAGGCCGCTCCTCGCCCCCTATTCTCCCCTCCTGGCGGGGCTAGGAGTGGCGCTCCTAAATCTCGGCCGCGGGGGTGTCGCGCTAAGAATGACGCGGCAGGCGCACCTAATGACGTCAGCCACGCATGCGCAGGTTGGCCGGCTCCAACCCGCGCATGCGCGGCTGACGTCATGACGCTGACGGCACGAACCCGCGCATGCGCGGTGGCCGTCTTCCCCCTCAGCCGCCCCGCAAGACGTGGCGGCTTGATCTTGCGGGGCAGCGGAGGGGAAATAGTGCGTCCGAGCACAGTCGTGGTGCTCTTTCCTTACTAGGCCACCTACAAGCCCCAAACGGGCTTCTCACTCCCGTTTCACGACGGCAGCGACCAGGTGTGTTTGCCGCCGTCGTGAAACGGCCCGAATGGCAGGCCGCTCGGCCCATCCGGGTCGGAGAATAGCCGTTCGCCGTGAAAAATAGCGAGCGCCGATTCTTCCGTGCCGGGAGGGAGAATCGCGGGGGGCGCCAGGGAGTCGTGAAATTTATCAGGGGGCCCTCCCACGATTCTCCCACCCGACGTGGGGATCGGAGAATCGCGCCTAACATCTTTTCCCAAAGATAGAGGAGACTAGAACCAGAGGGCGTAGGTTTAATGTGAGAGGGGAGAAATACAAGAGAGACCTGAAGGGAAATTTCTTCACACGGAGGGTGGGGAGCATCTGGAACAGGCTGACAGAGGCAGTGGTAGAGGCAGGTATGATTTTGTCTTTTAAAAAACAGTTAGACAGTTACATGGGCAGGGTGGGTATAGAGGGATATGCGGGCAAGAAGGACAAGCTTAGTGATAGAAACTGGGTGGCATGGACAAGCTGGGATGAAGTGCCTGTTTCCATGTTGTAAACATCTATAACTCTGTGTATAACTCTAATACTCCAAATAGGGTCTGACCAGAGTCTTATACAGCCTCAGAGGTACATCCCTGCTCTTGCATTCTAGCCTTCTCAATATGAATGCTAACATTGCATTTGCCTATCTAACTACCGACTGAACCTGCACTTTAACCTGAAGAGAATCTAAGCAGCACACAATAATTACACCACCAGGAGGTTCAATAATCGTTATGCCATTAGAAAATGACAGAACACTGTGGTGAGAAAAATATTAACCAAAAACTGAAACATTTTTCAAAAATAGTTTTAATTGTTTAGTTTATTTACTTTGCATAAAGCGAAGTAAGGTGATGTATACATCACGGAAAATAAAACAAAGTGATTCATGCAGCAAATTGGTCTTAAAATTCAGGAATGCCATTTGTTGTGCAATGGCCTTAATGTCTGCATTAGGTGTGGGTAAAGGATTCTTTAGTCAATAGGTCTGAAGTGTGCACATGCTATCAGCCTACCACCTGAAGGCCTGCAAAAACAGGCACTTTTGTTGTCCAATTTCTAGGCCAATTTAATTACAAAGTCAAAACAACGATTTCAGTTCATTTATCAACTGTTTTAGTAGGTTGCCAGATAGAAATAGTAGTCTTAATTAAAACAAAATCAAAAAGTCGTCTTTCGTGGATTGGTAGAAACAGGCCTTCGCTTTACACGGTCTTCTAGCAGTTGTTTGATAAGTCTAGCCTTATACAAATTCCATTCTTGCAGCCTGGCAAGGTTTTGCCGAATCGTTTGTTCAGTTGGGTAGGTGTTTACTAGCTCCAATGCAACGTGCCTAGAGATGACTGGAGCCTCAGTCAGGAATAGTTTTTTGGGGATGAAAATATACTCGGCTCCATCACTAACCTGCAGACAGAAAACAAAGAAGTCCCATGGTCACAACTAAGACAAGTCAACATATTTGCATATCAGTAATCTGGGGCAGAATTTCATCGTCCCCACCAGTGGGTTTCAGAGACTGGCCTTATAAAATTCCCTGGGTGGTCTTTCTGCCATCCTTCCTCCTGCCCCTGGCCTGTCTGCAATTTTACGTGAACAGGGAAAGGCCAAGGGCAGCCTGCCAACCTCACCCTAGTTAAATGGCTAGTTGTTTGTTACTTAAGGGTCACTTCCTGCCAGGCCTCAGATTTTCAGCCTGGCAGGCGTTCAGGAGCGGGGCGAAGCATGGCTGCTTACCCTGCTCAGGCTTCAGGTAAGAAAGGGAAGCTGTCCATTCAAGGGCCCCCTGTCCACATTGGGCACCCCTGCTTCAAGGTCAGCCCCAGCAGTTGTTCCCTCCCCTGGCCTCTCCATCAAGACCCCCTCCTCTCCAGGCCTCACCTCCCATGAGACTACCCTGTCCACGCAACCCCCCGCCCCCACCTCCTGGATTTATAATCTGGAGACTATTTGGCGTCTCAATCCTGGCCACTACCACCAGCGGTCCTGATGGAACTATAGAGCTGCTGGCTAATATGATTGGCTGACAGTCCTCTGTGGCGGGACATCCACCCATTTGAGGCATGGAAGTCCCATATCCAGACAAAACTCAAAGGACAAGGGTAGCATACGCATGGGATCACCATCACCGACAAGTTCCCCTTCAAACCACACCATCTTGTCTTGGAACTACATCGCCGTTTCTTCACTGTCGCTGGCTTAAATTCCCACCACTCCCTTCCTACTGCACTGTGGTGTACCTACACCACATGGACTGCATTGGATCAAGAAGGTGGTTCATCACCACCTTCTCAAGGGCAATTAGGGATGGGCAATAAGTGCTGGTCTAGCCTGAGAATCCACATCGCGTGAAAGAATTTTAAAAAATTAACACTCATTGGACCATTAAATGGCTACATGTAGCCATGATGGCAGCACGGTAGCCTTGTGGATAGCACAATCGCTTCACAGCTCCAGGGTCCCAGGTTCGATTCCGGCTTGGGTCACTGTCTGTGCGGAGTCTGCACATCCTCCCCGTGTGTGCGTGGGTTTCCTCCGGGTGCTCCGGTTTCCTCCCACAGTCCAAAGATGTGCGGGTTAGGTGGATTGGCCATGATAAATTGCCCTTAGTGTCCAAAATTGCCCTTAGTGTTGGGTGGGGTTACTGGGTAATGGGGATAGGGTGGAGGTGTTGACCTTGGATAGGGGGTAGGGTGCTCTTTCCAAGAGCCTTTACCTGATAATGCATTTATCATTAACACTTCAGGTGATGGGTGGAAAAACCGCTTTCTGAAAAATCCGGTCCCTGGTATAAACTGGTATAGAATCCCTACAGTGCAGAAGGAGGCCATTCGGCCCATTGAGTCTGCACAGACCCTCCGAAGGAGCACCCCAACCAGGCCCTGCCCTATTCCCATAACCCCATCTAACCTTTTTTTTGGATACGAAGGGGCAATTTAGCATGGCTAATTCACCTAACCTGTACACCTTTGGACTGTGGGAGGAAACCGGAGCACCTAGAGGAAACCACACAGGCGGGGAGAAAGTGCAAACTCCACACAGTCGCCCAAGGCTGGAATTGAACCTCAGGTCCCTGGCCCTGTGAGGCAGCAGTGCTAACCACTATGTCACCGTGCCACCCCATAGCAAACTATGGACTAAAAAAATCAATCTCCTCCTTATTTTGTCAGAGTGGAGATATGATTTTAGGATGGAAGGGATGTCACTGTTAACGCGCTGTGCGAGAATCGTGGGTTTGAGCCGGGGGGGGGGGGGGGGGGGGGGGGGGGGGATAGTATATACAAGAGGTGGAGAGAAGTGGGGCTGGCCAAGGTGAGGGATCTATATTTGGAGGAAGGCTTCGCCAGTCTGGAGGAGCTAAGGCTTGTCAAAGCCTTGTCATCTAGACTCGAAACGTTAGCTCTTTTCTCTCCCGACAGATGCTGCCAGACCTGCTGAGATTTTCCAGCATTTTCTGTTTTGGTTTCAGATTCCAGCATCCGCAGTAATTTGCTTTTATTTAGTAAGGCCAATGTCGTGGTCTTCGCCTCTCTGATTGCATGGTGGTAAATTTTACTGGAGTGGCAGTCGGCATCGCCACCAGGGGTAGCAGCATGGTTGGGTGGGTGACCTGTACAACTTCCTACGGTTGGAGGAGATAAAATATTAGTTCAGAGGCTCAGCAGGGAAGTTTGAGAAAAGGTGGGGGATATTTAATAATAATAACCACTTATTGTCAGAAGTAGGCTTCAATGAAGTTACTGTGAAAAGCCCCTCGTCGCCACATTCTGGCGCCTATTCGGAGAGGCTGGTACGGGAATTGAACCCACGTTGCTGGACTTGTTCTGTTTGTGACCGTGTTTGAGGAGCTATTTGTCGCAGCGGCGGGGGGGAGGAGAGGGTGAGAAAGGGGAAAAGTTTGTGCAGAGTGTATAATTGATTGCTGTGAAGAATGTTTCCCGGGTGTTTATGTGTTGTAACCTGTTTTGACACATGTTTGTAATACTACACTTTTTTTAAAAAGAGTCTGGTTCCAACATGGCACCAGGTTTGTGGAGAGCTTAGACATGGCAGACTCCTTCAGGATGAAGGCATTGTAGCTGCTGCAAGGATAGTGGGCATTGTCTGACATGATAGTTTATGAATGGGAGCATGCTGATCGCACATTAATGTATTGGAGGGTTTTGCAGTTCCTATACCTCTCCACATTGATACATGGAGCCTGTAGAAGCACGTGAATGCAGTTGAAGGATTCCTGCAGCAGTGAGAATCCTGCTACCGTGACAAAGCTGCATGTCCA
Source organism: Scyliorhinus canicula (assembly GCF_902713615.1). Taxonomy (NCBI): domain Eukaryota; kingdom Metazoa; phylum Chordata; class Chondrichthyes; order Carcharhiniformes; family Scyliorhinidae; genus Scyliorhinus; species Scyliorhinus canicula. The sequence continues at coordinate 118,871,130 of NC_052148.1, read as the reverse complement.
CTCATCCTGCTTCTCTCTGCTTTAGAGAGAAAATTATTAATTTGTCTCTCCTCACATACAGGGCATCCATCATCAACCATGTTCCAACTCACTACCCTGGATGGAGTGATGGTCAGTGAACTGGAATATATTGAGAATGTTGCCAGCTCCTATCTGGAATAATCTCTCATTGAAGTTTAGAACGATGGTGATCTTGATGTTGCCTAGCAATGCCATCCTCACCTGCAGGGGTGATGCTGCAGGTTCTGCTGAAAGAGGTGGTGCAGTTCTGTGGCCACATCTTCGGTAAATCACAAGTGTCATAGGCAATGGTGAGGTGGAGATGCTCCCTGAAACCTCTCTTGGAGATATCTCCTCCTTCTCCACACTCAGTGCAGAGTTTCCTGCAACTGCTGCCCCATAACTGTTACAGTCTTTGTGCGGATAGGTCAGCAAACTCCTGTTCTCCCTGTAAGGATGCAGAACCTTCCCTGCCAAATCTAACAATTCACCATTATACCTCCAAACAAACTCTCCAGATCACTTCCAAAGCTTTGCACAGTAGCTAAAAAAATCCCTCCATCAGTAAATTGTGTGGCTGGCCCTTTGAATAATATTGGTGTGGCAGTGGGGAGGGAGTGGGGTTCCTCGTGCATCTGAATGCATGCCCAATTGTAATAACACAGGTGCTGCACAGTATAAGTTCCGAACGTTGTGTCAAATCAGTTGGAAAATAATTGATGTATCTTTCCATTTTGAAATAAATTTTTAAAATCCACCTGTACTCTGCTGCTTAGGGTTTTTGAAAATGCTTTCATGGAATATACACGTTGGAACAGTAGAGGGATGCCACGTGTTTTTGGGCAGATGGACTGCCACTTTAAAAAGACTAATGGTGGAAAATGGGCACGAGAGGATTTGCTACCATTACACACCCACCCTGATTGGCATTGGGATTGGGCTGACACGCTACTGCCCATGGACAGTGACTGGGGCCAGGATCAAACCCAGGTCCTCGGTGTTGTGAGGCAGCGGTGCTAACCACTATGCCACCATGTTATCCCCTATTCAAGACAGATATAAGAGGATTTTTATTTTCTCTCAGAGGGTCACTGATCTATGGAATTCCCTTCTCCAGACAGCAGTGGAGGCTGGGTGATTGAATTTATTCAAGGCTGCGTTACATGCATTCTTGACAAACAAGGGAGTCAAGGGTTATTAGGGGGCAAATAGAAAAAAGGCCACAATCAGACCAGCCATGATCTGATCAAATGGAAGGACTAGCTCAAAGGGCCAAATGGCATACTCTGGTTCTTAATCTTGTGTTCCGCTGTTCCTGTCCATGTCAATGTGTTAATCTGAATGTTAATATGCCAGTTCTTATTTATTGCATCCCACAATATTGTTCGATATTTCTAATACAGTTTTGGTGAGCTTATGCACTCAATTTATTTTAATACAGCAAATTCCAGAACTTAGCTGCAATACTTTTGAACTATTTACTTCCAAAACTCTGTTGCAATAATAAAACTGCACTGGCCGAAATTACTCTTCAGACCAGTTTCCAGCAATATTATAAATTAACATTACAGTTAATAATTGTAGCATGTATACTTGCTTCAGGCGCATTCAAAGAGCAAATTGACTAATTTGTACATCACAAATATGGTTTTATCGCAATAATTACTAGATGTTAAAAAATTACAATCATGCCGGTGGCAACTGGAATAAATTTGTGGATTACAAACTGCACCTCGTTGAATGTTTAAGATGCCAGGAGCTTAATTACAACCCAATATCACACAAGAAGTCATTTACAAATGCCATAAGCATCTCAAATGGAGAAATAGAAACAAACATTTTGTTTAAAATTACATAACATTCAAATAATTACCATTGCCATGAATAATCAAGCTTCAAAAACAGGGAAAAAGTAGTAATTAAAGTTGAAAGCCAGTTAAAGTAATTTGTGAAGTAGAGAATTTTGGGAGGCAGAGAGACTCAGAAAGGAGCTGAAGTAAATATTTTAGGTTTCAAATCCATTTTGAATTATTTTCTCTTACTACATCCCAATTAAAGAAGTTAACCAATATAAGATAATAATTATGAGCTTTAATTTGTCAAATCTGGTCTTAATTACTGAAAACCGAATGAACCATTCTGGCATGACTTGAAAAATGTGTTTTTCAAAATGGGATAATCAGTCAATGCCATTGTCAATTATAATATCACGTGGCAAAAGCAGAGTCACTATGAATATTTTCCCCCCCAACATGCACCCATACATTTTAAACCATAATGGTCAGAAACTACTCAGCCTCAGGAAGGAGGTTTAGGTGGCACTTCTGTGTTGGTCTGTGGTCAGGGACAGGTGGGTGTGACTGCAAGTGAGGCAGGTGTTGGCACCCAAAAAGTAACAATGAGGAAGTCTCAGCTCCAGTAATTATTCAACAAATTTAAGGTTCTTGTGGCTTGTAAATAAGACAAACAGAAAGGAAAAGGAAGTGGGTAACATTGATAATAAAGGATGTCATATGGACACTAGTAATAAAGGAACTTGGCTCAGAAAATCAAGATGTAGAATCAGTATGGGTGGATATTAGGGATATTAGGAATATTAGGGCTCAAAAAACACTGGTGGGAGTAGTTTATAGACCCCCAAGAATATTTATACCATTGGACAGTGCATTAAACACAAAATTATTGGAACTTGTAACAAAAGCAACACGATAATTTTGGGGGACTTCAACCTTCATATAGATTGAACCAAATTGACAAAGGTGATGTAGAAGGTGAGTGCTATACAATTAGTTTGTGACAGTTTCTTGGAGTGAATTAGAACATAGAACATAGAACAGTACAGCACAGAACAGGCCCTTCGGCCCTCAATGTTGTGCCGAGCCATGATCACCCTACTCAAACCCACGTATCCACCCTATACCCGTAACCCAACAACCCCCCCCTTAACCTTACTTTTATTAGGACACTACAGGCAATTTAGCATGGCCAATCCACCTAACCCGCACATCTTTGGACTGTGGGAGGAAACCGGAGCACCCGGAGGAAACCCACGCACACAGGGGGAGGACGTGCAGACTCCACACAGACAGTGACCCAGCCGGGAATCGAACCTGGGACCCTGGAGCTGTGAAGCATTTATGCTAACCACCATGCTACCCTGCTGCCCCTGAATTATTGTGGAACCAACTGAGGTTAAAGATATATTTGATCAATTATTGTGCAATGAGTCAAGTTAATTAGAAATTTCATAACAAAAGATCCACTGGGAAATAATGATCATCATACAATTGAATTCCGCTTTCAGTTTGAAAATGACATACTCCATTCATAGCCAAGAATTTTAAACTTAAGAAAAGGCCAATTACACAGGTATGAGGAGAGAGTTGGCTGAGGTTTTTGGGCGAATAGTCTAAAAGTTATGGTGGTAAATAAACAGTGGGAAGCATTTGAAGAAATAATTCAAAATGCTGAAGAAAAATACATTCCACTGAAAAACAAAAAGTTAGCAAGGTAGATCCATTCATGGATTAAAAAGGATGTTAAAGATAATATTGGACTCGAAGAAGAGGCTTATAATGTTGCACAGAAAAGTAGTAAGCCTGAGGATTAGGAGTGGGCAGAGGGTCACCAAAACATTGACAAAAAGAGAAAAAATAGAATATGAGAGTAAAGTAGCCAAGAATATAAACAAAGGGTGGTATTCTCACCCCCCCCCCCCCCCCCGGGCCGGGTGAGAGAATCGACGGAGCGCCACGCGAATCGCGCCACACCGCCCCCGACCCTCACACGCGATTCTCCCACCCACCCAAAACCAGCACCGCGTGAATCATGCCGGGCGGCGATTCTCTGGCCCAGATGGGCCGAGCGGCCGCTCTGACACGACAGGGTCCGCCGGCGCCATCCACCCCGGTCGCTGCCGGCGGGAACTCTTCATGGGTAATATATCTACTCCGTGGATGGTGTGGTGTTGAAATGAGTTATGGACGAAAGGCACTTAGTAAACTCGCTGCTAAACATATCCAAACAATGTGGAGCAGCAATGTTTAAAGTCAATAGATTGATGAATGACACATAGAAAGCAACAGAGTACAAATCAGAGAAGATTGTGACCAAACTGCACAATACCACACCTTGAACACTCTGTGTGGTTATGGGCAGTGAGAAAATGGGAAACGTTCATATGCTGGAGGCGTGCAGAGAAGTGCCACAGCTTTGATCCCTGGTATCAGGGATCTGCGTTCTGAATAAGTACTGGAGAAAATTGGGCTCTTCAGCCTTGAAAACAAAGGTGTCACATGAGGTGATAGGAATTATCAAAAGGTAACTCTGGAGTATCTAAATTAAACAGTGGGAGTAGGGCAAGGAGACATAGATTCAAGCTGGCAAAATGTAACTGTAGAATTGATAATAAGAAGATCCTCTTCACACAAAAAGCAATCAACATGTGGAATGGATTCTGGATTGGCTGTTGGAGATGAAAATCACGGAATATGAAACAATGAGATGTAGCACTGAAGGGAGTGTAATCTTGTTCTATATATTGAGATGTAACTTATGATGGTATGACTTTTGTCCTTTCTTTGATGACGTATCCAAGAAAGGTGATCATACCAGCTATATGATTGTCTAGTGCAGCTGGGGAGGGTTTAAACTAATGTGGAAGGGGGCTGGGAACCGTGCAGGAAGTCAGAGGGAAGTAAAGTGGGGACAGAAACAAAAGGCAGTCAGGGGAAAAGTGAAAGGAAGAGAAACCAAAGTCAAAAATCAAAAGGGGCCACAGTACAGACGGCAGAGACCGTGGATAACTCAGTGAATGGGTCCAGTAAGGCTAAGAAAAATAAAACACACACAAAACATGACCGGACAGATGGTCTGAGAAAGCAGGGCAGAGAGCAAGGAAAGTCTAGATTAAATTGCATTTATTTAATTGCAAGAGGCCTGACGGGCAAGGCAGATTAACACAGGGCATGGGTGGGTACATGGGACTAGGGTACTATAGCTATTACTGAAACATGGCTAAGGGAGGGGCAAGACTGGCAGCTCAAAGTTCCAGGGTAAAGATGCTATAGCAAAGAGAGAACAGGAGGTAAGAGATGAGGGGGAGTTACGGTTTTGATTAGGGAGAATATCACGGCAGTACTGAGAGTGGTTATATCCGAAGGTTTGCCCACTGAGTCTATATAGGTCGAACTGAAAAATAAGAAGGGAGAGATCACTTTGATAGGATTGTACTACAGGCCCCCAAATTAGTCAGTGGGAAATTGGGGAGCAGATTTGTAAGGAGATTACAGATAGCTGCAAGAAAAATAGGATGGTAATAGTTGGGGACTTTAACTTTCCCAACACTGACTGGGACAGCCATAGCATTAGGGGCTTGGATGGAGAGAAATGTGTTGAGTGTATTCAGGAGGAATTTCTCATTCAGTGTATGGGTGGCCGACTAGAGAGGGGGCAAAACTTGACCTCCTCTTCGGAAATAAGGAAGGCAGGTGACAGATGTGTTAGTAAGGGATCACTTTGGGACCAGTGACCATAATTCCATTAGTTTTAAGATAGCTATGGAGAATGATAAGTCTGGCCCAAAAGTTAAAATTCTAAATTTGGGGCAAGGCCAATTTTGATGGTTTTAGACAGGAACTTCCAAAAGTTGATTGGGGGAGTCTGTTGGTAGGCAAAGGGATGGCTGGTAAGTGGAAGGCTTCAAAAGTGTGTTAACCAGGGTTCAGGATAAGGACATTCCTCTTAGAGTGAAGGGCAAGGCTGGTAGAAGTAGGGTACCCTGGATGACTCAGAATATTGAGACCGTGGTCAAAAAGAAGAAGGAGGCAATTGACATGCAGAGTCAGATGGATCCCTTGAAGAGCACAGAGGTTGTCGGAGTAGAGTTAAGAGAGAAATCAGGAGGGCAAAAAGGGGACACGAGATTGCTTTGGCAGATAAGGCAAAGGAGAATCCAAAGAGTTTCTACAAATACACAAAGAGCAAAAGAGTAATGAGGGAGAGAGTAGGGCCTCGTGAGGATCTACAAGGTCATCTATGTGCGGATCCAGAGATGGGGGAGATCCTAAGTTAATGTTTCTCATCAGTATTTACTGTTGAGAAAGGCTTGATGTTAGGGAACATGGGGAAAAAATAATGCTACCTTGAGGAGTGTACATATTACAGAGAAGGAGGTGCTGGAAGTCTTAAAGTGCATCAAGATGGATAAATTCCGGGTACCTGATTAAATGTATCCCAGGATGTTGCGGGAGGTTAGGGAGGAAATTGCGGGTCCCCTAACAAAGATATTTGAATCGTCCTCCGCCACAGGTGAGATGCCTGAAGATTGGAGGGTAGCAAATATTCTGCCTTTGTTTAAGAATGGCCACAGGGAAAAGCCTGGGAATTACAAACCGGTGAGTCTGTGGTGGGTAACTTGTTAGAGGTATTCTGAAAGACAGGGGGCTGGATTCTCCGCAGCCCCGGGGGCAGAGAATACAATTTCCCGCCAAAATCGGGCCCGGTGCCGGTCCGGCAATTCTCCGGGACTTGAGAATCGGTGTGTTCGCGGAGTACTCCGCGCGGCTGGGGGCCCATTGGCAGAGGCCCGCCCAGTGTTCCTCCATTCCCGAGTGGCCGAGTTCCCGATGGCATGGTTCTAACCACCTATCGCCGGTCGGGATGCTCGCATGGCGGCTGCAGACTCAGTCCGCGGCCGCCCTGGCTGGTGGGACAAATCGGCGCAGTTGGATCTTCAGATCCGCAGCTGAACAGAGGGTCTATATTTTTAATCTGCCTCCACGGTCCGAGTCCGCCATGGTGCTTATGCGGCTGCTGGAGGCCGCCATCGTGCGCATGCGCGGACTCAAAACCGGAAGTGCGGGGGCCCGTATCTGCAGCTAAAGCTGCGTGAACTACTCTGGGTCCCTGCTAGCCCCCTGCAGGTCAATGAATGAGCTCAGCTTTTTCACAGGAATCTTCAGAGTGAAATGCCATAGTCCCATTTTGGAAGAATCCAGCCCAGGACCTATAGGCATTTAGAAAGGCAAGGACTGAATAGGGACAGTCAGCATGGCATTGTGAGTGGAAAATCATGTACCATGAATTTGATTGAGTTTTTTGAAGGGGTAAACAATAAGGTAGATGAGGGCAGTGCAGTCAACATTGTCTACATGGACTTTAGCAAGGCCTTTGACAAGGTATCGCATGGTAGGTTGTTGCATTAGGTTAAATCTCACGGATTCCAGGGTGAGGTAGCCAATTCGATACAAAATTGGCTTGATGACAGAAGACAAAGGGTGGTTGTAGAGGGTTGTTTTTCAAACTGGAGACCTGTGACGAGCGGTATGTCTCAGGGATCCGTGCTGGGTCTACTGTTATTTGGTATTTATATTAATGATTTGGATGAGAATTTAGGAGGCATGGTTAATAAGTTTGCAGATAACACCAAGATTGGTGGCATAGTGGACTGGGTAGAAGGTTATCTAGGATTGGGCAGCACGGTAGCATTGTGGATAGCACAATGGCTTCACAGCTCCAGGGTCCCAGGTTCGATTCCGGCTTGGGTCACTGTCTGTGCGGAGTCTGCACATCCTCCCCGTGTGTGCGTGGGTTTCCTCCGGGTGCTCCGGTTTCCTCCCACAGTCCAAAGATGTGTAGGTTAGGTGGATTGGCCATGATAAATTGCCCTTAGTGTCCAAAATTGCCCTTAGTGTTGGGTGGGGTTGCTGGGTTATGGGGATAGGGTGGAGGGTTAATCTTGGGTAGGGTGCTCTTTCCAAGAGCCGGTGCAGACTCGATGGGCTGAATGGCCTCCTTCTGCACTGTAAATTCTATGATCTATGATTGCAATGGGATCTTGATCAATTGGGCCAGTGGGACAATGATTGGCAGATGGAGTTTAATTTGGATAAATGTGAGGTGATGCATTTTGGTAGATCAAAATCGGGGCAGGACCTACTCAGTTAATGGTAGGGAGTTGGGGAGAGTTATGGAACAAAGAGATCTAGGAGTCCAGGTTCATAGCTCCTTGAAAGTGGAGTCACAGTTGGACAGGGTGGTGAAGAAGGCATTCGGCATGCTTGGTTTCAGAACTTGGTTTCATGCTTGGGTTAGAACAGTGAAAAGAGGATTTGGGACCTGTTGCCAAAGTTGAACAAGATATTAGTAAGGCCACATTGGAATACTGTGTACAGTTCTGGTCATCCTATTATAGAAAGGATATTATTAAACTAGAAACACTGCAGAAAAGATTTACTAGGATGCCATTGGGACTCGATGGTTTGAATTATAAGGAGAGGCTGGATAGAGTGGGACTTTTTCCCCAGGAGCGTAGGAGGCTTCGGGGGTGATCTTATAGAGGTCTATAAAATAATGAGGGGCATAGTCAACATCTTTTCCCAGAGGTAGGGGAGTCTAAAACTAGAGGGGATAGGTGTAAGGTAAGAGGGGGGAGATACAAAAGGGTCCAGAGGCGCATTTTTTCAAACAATGAGTGTCTGGAACGAGCTGCCAGAGGCAGTAGTAGTGATAATTTTATCTTCAAAAAGAATTTAGACAGTTATTTGGGAAAGCAAGGTACAGAGGGTTATGGGCCAAATGCGGGCAATTGGCACCAGCTTAGTGGTAAAAACTGGGTGGCATGGACAAGTTGGGCCGAAGGGCCTGTTTTCATGTTGTAAACCACTAAGACTCTATGTAACCATAATTTGAATAAATGACTAGTGAAGATGTCTCTAGTGTCAAATTCAGCTAGTCTTTCCCTATAGGTTTGTGTCATGATAGCATGTAATAGATCAAACTTTAATGTGAAATGCAGTACTGCAAAATAATTTTGAGTTCAAGAGTGCAGGAAAACATCTAACTCTGGTGTATGCTCTGTAATGCCTTCCTCCAGCAAGAACAACAAACAAGATCAAAGAATAGTACAGCACAGGAACAGGCCCTTCAGCCCTCCAAACCTGCGCCGATCACATGTCCTAACTAGACCGGCTGTATGGGTACCCGCATGGTTCCTAGCTACGCTTATCTTTTTATGGGGTATGTGGAACATTCCTTGTTCCAGGCTTACCCGGGTCCCCTCCCACAACTCCTTTACCAGTACATTGATGACTATTTAAGTGCCGCTTCATGCTCTCATCTGGACCTGGAAAAATTCCGCAACTTCGATTCCAGTTTCCACCCCTCCATATCTTTCACCTGGTCCATCTCAGACACTTCCCTTTCCTTCCTTGATCTTTCGGTCTCCATTTCCGGCAATAGACTATCTACTAACATCCACTACAAGCCCACTGACTCCCACAGCTATCTGGACTATAGCTCTTCACACCCTACACCCTGTAAGGACTCCATCACTTTCTCTCAACACCTTCACCTCCGTCGCATTTGTTCCGATGATGCCACTTTCCAAAATGGTGCTTCGAAAATGTGTTCGTTCTTCCTCAACCATGATTTCCCACCTACTGTTGTTGACAGGGCCCTCAACAGTGTGCGGTCTATCTCCCACGCCACTACCCTCGCCCCCTCCCTTCCCTCCCAGAACAAGGATAGAGTCCCCCTCATCCTCACATTTTATCCCACCAACCGCCGTATGCGAAGCATAATCCTCCGCCATTTTCGCCAACTCCAGCGTGATGCCACCACCAAAAACATCTTCCCTTCACTCCCTTTGTCAGCATTCCGCAGAGACCGTTCCCTCCGAGATAATCTAGTCCACTCCTCCACCATACCCAGTACCTCTCCCATCACCCACGGCACATTCCCATGCAATCGCAGAAGGTGTAACACCTGCCCCTTTACCTCTTCCATGCTTAGCATCCCAGGCCCAAAACACTCATTCCAGGTTAATCAGCATTTCACTTGCACCTCTTCCAATCTGGTCTATTGCATGCACTGCTCCCAATGTGGTCTCCTCTATATCGGAGAGACCAAACGCAGACTGAGTGATCGCTTTGCTGAGCACCTTCGGTCTGTGCGCATTCAGGACCCGGACCTTCCCGTTGCTTGCCATTTTAACACAAAACCCTGCTCCCATGCCCACATATCTGTCCTTGGCCTGCTGCAATGTTCCAGTGAAGCTCAATGCAAACAGGAGGAACATCTCATCTTCCGATTAGGCACACTACAGCCTTCCGGTCTCAACATCGAATTCAACAACTTCAGATGATTAGCTCTACCCCACCTAGACCCATTTGTTTTCATCCCATTTAATTTCAACTGTCTCTTACCATTTCTTTCTTTCTTGTCTTTCTTTATATATATTTACCCCCCTCACTTACCCACATTTCCTTACCCCTTCCCCCCTTTGCTTCCCCTTCCCCTCCCCCCACATCTCCATCTGTCACAGTTTAGCCTCGGATGTTTAGTTTCTCTTCTGTTTGGCCTTTCACACCTTTTGTTCTCTCTGGAGACTGCCATTAGCACTCTTTCCCCTTGGTTTCTGTGGCTATAGCACCCCGTTTCCCAGGGTTTCTGTGGCTATGACTAATCTTTCATTCTCACTCCACGGTATAAATATTCCCCACATTCTCCGACTGTTAGCTTTGCCAAAGAGTCATTGGACTCGAAACATTAGCTCTTTTCTCTCCCTACAGATGCTGCCAGGCCCGCTGAGATTTTCCAACATTTTCTCTTTCCTTTCAGATTCCAGCATCCACAGTAATTTGCTTTTATCCTTCTATACCCATGTGGTCATGTGTCTATCTAGATAAGTCTTAAAGATCGCCAACCTATCTGCCTCAACCACCTCACTTGGCAGTGCATTCCAGGCCACCACCACCCTCTGTGTAATCCCCCCCCCCCCCCCCCCCCCCCCGCCGCCGCCCCCGTACATCTCCGCTGAATCTATCCCCCCTCACCTTGAACTTGTGCCCTCTTGTAATTATCATTTCCACCCTCCAACTGTTCCCCTACCTATACCCTTCATAATTTGATAAACTCTGTCAGGTCGCCTTCAGCCTCCGTCTTTCCAGGGAGAGCAATCCCAGTTTATTCAATATTTCCTCATAAGTAATACCCTCCATACCAGGCAACACCCTGGTAAACTTTTTCTGTACTCCTTCCAAAGCCTCCACATCCCTCTGGTAGTGTGGTGACTAGAATTGGACACAGTATTCCAAATGTGGCCAAACCAACATTCTATACACCTGTAACATAATTAGGGAACTTTTATACTCGATGCCCCGTCCAATGAATGCAAGCATGTCATATGCTTTCTTTACCACCATTTGCACCTGTACTGCCACTTTTAAGGATCTGTGGACCTGCATGCTCAGACCTCTTGGTGTGTCTATGCTCCTGATAGTTCTGCCACTAATTTTATAGCTCCCACCGGAATTGGATCTACCAAAATGCATCACCTCCCATTTCTCTGGGTTAAATTCCATCCGCCATTTCTCTGCCCAATTTTGCAGCCTATCTATATCCTGCTGTATTCTCTGCTAATCGTCATCACTATCCATGACTCCAGCAATCTTAGTATCATCCGCAAACTTGTTAATCAGACCAGCTACATTTTCTTCCATGTCATTTATACATATTACAAAGAGCAGAGGTCCCTGTACTGATCCCTGCGGAACACCACTAGTTACAGACCTCCATTCGGATAAACACCCTTCCACTGCTACCCTCTGTCTTCTATGGCCAAGACAGTTCTGAATCCATCTAGCTAGTTCACCTCTGACCCCGTGTGATTTAATTTTTTGCATCAGCCTGCCACGAGGGACCATGTCAAACTGTCCCAATGATCTTTCATTTCCTCTTTGTCAACAGGTCAGTTCCAGCAATGAGAATCACAAAACATGTAACTGCCCTGGTGGTGATATTATTATTGATCATATCTTGACAAAAGTGTTCTTTTTCCCTTTTTAAAGTTGAAACTATGAAGTTATCACTGAGAAAGTGATTGTATAATATTTTGCATTGTGCAACAGCTAACTTACAGCCTCTGGGGAAATTTCACTTTACAGTTAAACACTGATCTCTTTGAAGTGTTAGTCATCTATTACATCTCAGTGGGAAACCAGGTAACAAACTTTAAATTATGTTTTCAATTGATAGTTGAGTCTGTTGTGTTTCTCTGGGAGACACTCTGATCCACTGAATGTAATCTAAGTGAAACCAGCAAAGAATGCTCAAATAGCATCTTAGAAAGTTGATTTTGGGGGGACGATTCTCCAATATGGAGCCCAAGTGTTCGCGCCGTTACATAAAACTGTGAGTCAAGTTTTCCATCGCAACATAAACTACTGTTCTTACCAAGCTTAACTGCAGGTTACAGGTACTGCCTGGGATTTCGGTAAGCCCCTGTGATTAGAAAAGAATCATTCAATTAAATCAAATAATGAGATGAAAATAATGAAAAGTACCATTAAGACAAATGAAATTCTAAATGTTGTTTTCACACTACTTTAACGCAGTTCCAAAATATCACACATGGAAAATAGAAAAAGTTCAAGGAAGTTCCATTCACACAAGTAACTACAGAAATGAAAAAACAATCCGGAATTCTCTTCCCCAAAAGGCCATGGATGCTGGATCTATTGAAATTAGCAAAATGGAGATCAACAGATTTTTAATAAGAACAATTGGCAAGTGATAGAACATAGAACATAGAACAGTACAGCACAGAACAGGCCCTTCGGCCCTCGATGTTGTGCCGAGCAATGATCACCCTACTCAAACCCACGTATCCACCCTATACCCGTAACCCAACAACCCCCCCCTTAACCTTACTTTTTAGGACACTACGGGCAATTTAGCATGGCCAATCCACCTAACCCGCACATCTTTGGACTGTGGGAGGAAACCAGAGCACCCGAAGGAAACCCACGCACACACGGGGAGGACGTGCAGACTCCGCACAGACAGTGATCCAGCCGGGAATCGAACCTGGGACCCTGGAGCTGTGAAGCATTTATGCTAACCACCATGCTACCGTGCTGCCGTGATATGCAGCAAAAGCAGGTAAATGGATTTAAGATACAGAGCAAAAATTACCCAGTAGTAGAACAGACACAGGGAGCTAAATGATCTACTCCTGTTCCTTTGCTCTGTCCTGTGGTGCTGTTGTTACCCAATGGCTCAGTGGCTCAGTTCCGTGGATGAGCAGGTTTTGGGTTAAGTTCCACTGTACAACCTGAGCACATAATGGGGGCTGACAATTACTGAGCAAGTTCTCACTGTTGGTGTAATGTTGCTTCAGAAGAGATATGGGGCTGGATTCTCCGCATCAAAACACTATAAAAGCGGCCGACGCCAGGGCAGAGAATCCAGTTTGACGCCATAATCGGGCCCGGCGCCGGTTTGGCGATTCTCCGGGCACCGAAAATCGGTGTCACCGGGGAGTACACCCGCTGCCGGGGGCCATAGCCAGAGGCCCGCTCAACATCCTCCACCCCCGACCGGCCGAGTTCCCGAAGGCGTAGAACACTAACCTGCTATTGCCGGTCTGGATACCCACGGGGCGGCTGCAGACTCAGTCCGCGGCCGCCCTGGTCGGGGGCAGGATGATCGGAGACCAGGGGGGGTCTTATAGGCGGCCGGGGATTAATGTGCGAGGTTTGAGGGTCGGGCGCTGCCGATCGGGGGGGGTCTCCTTCTTGGTTTACCTCCGCGGTTCGAGTCCACCATGGAGTACGGCGCGGCCACTGGAGGCCGCCGCCGTGCGCATGTGCAGCCTCTGACCCGGAAGTGCGGGGCCCGCATCTGCAGCAAAAGTTGTGAGATTCACTCCGGGTCCCTGCTAGCCCCCTGCACGGCTGTAAATTCGTTACACTTTTTTCCAGGAATTTCAGAAGCAAAACTCCACCGTTTTGACGCCGGCTTGGGGACACTGTCTTAATAATGGAGAATTCAGCCCATGATACCAAGGCCCTATACTCCAGTTCAGGTGGATGTTAAGGAATCCATCCCATTTTTTGAAAAAGTGCAGTGTGTTCTAGATATGTCCTGGTCAACAGTCATCCTCAGGCCAACACCAGTAAAACATATTAAATTGTCACTAATCTCAGTAACATTTGTTAATCCTTGCCATGAGCAAACTAAACAAATGTCTTTTTTTTTAATTAACATAACATTAAGGATTTCACATCTAATGGTCCTTTGGTTCAGAACAACTTTGGAATCTTCTGATGATGCTATATAAGTGTAATTTATTTTCTCTCAGTAACACTATGGTTAATAAAAATTGTGAATTCATTTCTTATCCTTCACCTTCTCAATAGTAAGAGGTATCAAGAATAGTGAAATCCTTGCTAATGTGTTATTTTTTAAAAAATGTTTTTATTGTTTTTTTGGGATACATAACAAAATATAAATACACACAGAACAATAAGAATTTTGCGGTGGCCCGAACATTATTTACATTGCGGTCAGTTTTTGCTATTTAAATGCGTTTATTTCATCGTTTCTTCTTTTCGCTGTTTTTCTTTATTCCCTTGCCACCTTCCTGCCTGTGTTCCCCTCTCTTTTCTCCCTTTTGGCTCCCTCAGTTGTTGTTCCTGCCCCCTCCCCCCACCCTTAACTGTGGTCCCTGGCTCTCTTGCTGGGTTTGGTTGCGCTTTCTCATTTCCCCGGACCCTCCCCCTTCCCTTCTTTGCTTTTGTGTCTTGGCTACTTTCAATTTATCCTTGGCTACCTAGTTGCTGGCCACAAACAGGTTCTGAAACAGCTGGGTGAAAGGCTCCCATGTTTTGAGGAAGCCATCTTCCGGCCCATGGGTGGCGAATTTGATTTTCTTCAAGTGGAGAAATTCCAATAGGTCGCACAGCCTGTCTGCAGCTGCTGATCGGCAGCCAAGCAGAATTCTACGGCAGCCGGTCAGGAAGGCAAAGGCGAGAGCTTTGGCCCTCCTCCCCATGAAGAGATCTGGCTGATTTGATAACCCGAACACCACCACATTCGGGTATGGCTCCACACTCATCCTCACCACTTTGGACAAAACCACGAAGAAGGCTATCCAATACCCGGCAAGTGTGGACTTGTCTTTTGCATGAGTCTCGGCGCTGGCTATCCTGCTAGTGTGGTGGCTCCCCTCCCAGGCGCTACTGTTTTTCCTTTCCTCGCCCACTCTCTGAAATTCCTACCCACTCTATCCCCTGTCTTACCCTGTACTTTGCTGGACACCACTCATCCTTCCCTCTATCGCTACCCTTGTTGTTCAGAATGAGGTCACGTCCTCCGGTGTAAAGTGGTCTCTTTGGTGGTGGCCTGCTGTTGGTTGTACAGGTTGTAGTTGGGGGGGGTTCTTCTCTCCCCTCCCCCCATGTCAGCCCATTGCAGCGTTACTGTTTCTTTCTGTGGGCTCCTCATCGTTTTCCTTGTTGCTGCTTTTCCATCCCACATTCCACGACAAACATATCTTTCCCCGCCGGAACTGTAGAAAAATGTTCTTTCCCCTGGTACGTGACCCAGAGCTTGGCTGGGTACAACATACCAAACTGTATGCAGCTTTTTGCCTTGTTGAGCTCTGCCCGATGCTTGGCCAAGTCAGTTCCAATGTCCTGGTATGTTCTTATCTTATGACCTTCCCAGTTGCAGTTTTTGGACTGCCTGACCCAGTGCAGGGTTCTCTCCCGGTCCTGGTATCAGTGCATTTTCGCTATAACTGCCCTTGGCTGGTCTCCCACTTTGGGCTTTGGTTGGAACACCCAGTGGGCTCTGTCTATTTCTGGTGGGTTGGGGAAGGTCTCACTTCCCACCAGGTTGCCCAACATTTGGGCCATATAGTCAGTCGGGTCCCTACCTTCGATCTCCCTTTGGCAGGCCCATGGTTTGTAAGTTTTGCCACCTCAACCGGTTTTCTTGGTCCTCGACCTTTCCTTTTAGGCTGTCCTGTGTCGTGACCAACCTCACCATCTCTTTTTCCAGGGTGACAATGCGGTCACGCTGGTCCGTAGTGGCCCTTTCCAGGTCTGTGATCGTCACCTCCTGGGCCCCCAATCGCTTTCCAGCTTTGTCCAGGGAGAGCTGCATTTGTGCCAGAGCTTCGGCTACCGCACCCTTCACCGCTTTTCCCTTGTTGTTCTGCTAAGCTCGGGGGATGAATTGTTGAGTTTTTAGGCAATTTTCCACTGAAACGTGGCTATTTTGCAGGTTCACGGGAGGAGAGCCACCTGATGTGCGACTTCTCAGCATATTGCCGTCACCGGAAGTGCTAATGTGTTATTATTATACCGGAGGCTGAAAAACTATTAATCAACTTGTTTTTAATTTAATCTACAGGTCAAATAGTATCAGCAGTGATGTCATCAGGTAATTAAGGACATGGTGATTCTTTTTAAAGAAATTTACAAAATTGCAATGTGCAACATTAAATATATGAAAAGGTTTGACAGTGTCTTTTTCATAAGATCACCTCACATTCTTCTAAACTCCAATGGTATGGCCCATCCTGCTTAACCTTTCTTCATAAGACAATTCCTTTATCCCCCTGAATATAAATGGCACTATCTCCTTTCCAAAGTCTCAAGTACAATGTTGGCAAATCTCGGAGCTCACCCTCTGGCATGTTGTGGCATCCTTGTGTCTTTCACAGGTCAGAATCAGTTGTAGAATGATTTCTTGCACCTGCCCCAGCCACAATGCTCATTCCTTTTATGTAGTGCAAGTCAGCTTTAATTTACGGTGGCCTCTTAAGATTTTGTGCCTCTTGCTTAGGTAACACAGTCAGTCAATGTGTTTAGCGCTGGCTGTACACTTGTGCTTGAAGCTGCTTGCGTTTGAACAAACTGGTGTGAGATAATCTTTCATCATGATCTCCCAGCCCAGTTTGGGACCTGGTCCAATTTTGCGGCCAAGGCAAACCAGCTCCGGCTAACTGCACAGTTCATAAGGTAGTCATGCACACATCTATCAATGTTGTGCTTTCATAATGAAAACAATTTGTTTGAATATATGTCATGAATTATCTGAGACTGTGATACTTCCAGCAATATGTATTTAAATAATTCAATATGGTGCTAGATCTGAATACAAACTCATTGGATGCCCCACTGAAGAAATTAAGGGTGATATCATATGCTCTGCACAGAAACCCAAAACCTAAATCTGAATAAAAGTAAGCTCTATGAAGTATATGCAAAATAATGAAAACCAATGAAGTAGCAATTCTGAAAGAAAAAACAAATGAATTGCTGATTTGAGAATGGGAACATATTCTGTGTGTGGATAACGGAATAAAAACATTTGGCTAAATTCCTTTCTGCCATTGGCAGCAAACACTTTTTCACACAAAGGAGATTAGAAATTCCTCTCAGAAAGCTGATTCCGGTTTGGCCAATTCAAAATTATTAAATTGAGATTGATGGATATTTGTTAGCAAGGGTATTGAGGTTACAGAAGTAAGGTGAGTAAAGGATGTTCGGATCCAGGTAAATCATCGCCTTACTGAGTAGCGGAACAGGTTCGAGGGGCGAAATGGCCTACTCCTGTTAATATTAATGCATCAAAAGCACAACCTATGATGTGACTTTGCAATACCTCAGTGACTCAAACTTAACAATGGTATAAGCAATCTAATAACTTTCTCAGTGAGATAATGAACTGAATTGAAGTACCAGCTTTGGCTGCAATTTAAATGAACAAAGTTCAGCGGCCAAATACTGTAGTCCTTGGCAGTTGATTTAGATATATGCGTTATTATTAGCGCTGCAAGGTTTTTTATGGAGCTCCAAACCAGCAAAAAGGGGACCAGGGAATCAGTTTTAGGGGCTGTCTCATTTTTGTAATTCTCTCTGTTCCTAATTAATTCAACATCATTTTATACACCATTTTTTATATCCAATTAGAAAAAGTACTGTAAGTACTAGAGTAAAGGCAGAATATAGTGCTAAGTAAATTTGAATTGTGCGACAATTTGAAATAAGTTACTTTGAATTAAGAGGAATAATAGATAGAGTTATGCAATCTTATTATAGGCACAATCTCTGTGCTTACAAATGATATCAAAGCAAGATATCGGGGCAGCACAGTAGCACATGTGATTAGCACAGTGGCTTCACTGCGCCAGGGTCCCAGGTTCGATTCCCTGCTGGTCAATGTCTGTGTGGAGTCTGCACATTCTCCCCGTGTCTGCATGCGTTTCCACCGGGTGCTCCGGTTTCCTCCCACAGTCCAAAGATGTGCAGGTTAGGTGGACTGGCCATGATAAATTGCCCGTAGTGACCAAAAAAGGTTAGGAGGGGTTATTGGGTTACGGGGATAGGGTGGAAGTGAGGGCTTAAGTGGGTCGGTGCAGACTCGATGGGCTGAATGGCCTCCTTCTGCACTGTATATTCTATGTTCAATGTAAATATGGGAAATACAGAAAGATATATTTTCCATTTTTGGTAACTGGACTAATATATTACAAATGAAGCTTAATATGGTGGTGGTGTGTTACAGTTCTTTGAGGGAGTCCAAGTTGCTGGAGCAACATGCCATGTTACATGCATGTGATAGTCTGGAAATTTAGATAGTAATGGTGGAGGCTTCAATGTTCCCACCATTACATAGCTGACCAGGAAGCTCTTCTGCTCTTATCGCCTGCCTTTGGAGTTTTTGAAAGGATCAGTAAATTGATATGTTAGGAACGCACCTTGAAGCTCCATATAGGTAGGTGTAAAATAAATCTCTGAATCAGCAGAGTACAGTTCCTACTGCCATTTGGTTACGTTTCATTGCACTGCTTCCAGAATTAAAGCCTGTGCCTAGCAAGTTACCAGAGAACATTCTGCGGCAGGTGTTCTGCCACCACCAAGATGTTTGAGGGGAGTGGAGAGGTAGAGCTGGATGCCAGCAGCATAAGTATGAAATATGACAAGTCAACATCTGAGGCTGAATTTTATGCATCATCTGTGGGAAGGAAAGCAGGCGGGTGCAGCCATAAAATTTGGCACCATGCCATCGGTGGGCTGCCAGCTGACCCATCCTCGCTCCCATGCAATTTTACAAGTAACGGGGTAGCCTCAAGCGGACCACCTGCATATGACACAGTTGAGACCATCAAGTGGGGAAATGATGCCTGCTTAATGGGCGCATCCCATCACTGCTCCACTTTAATAGTTAGCAGGAGAGGCCGGCGCCCAAAGTGCAGCCCGGTGGGTTTGCCTTGCAGGCTGCTGGCCACGGGAGGGGGGGGGGGTTTAACCTCGCCGAGTTTAACCTTCTCCCTCTTGCTCTGTGCAATATGCTCGCCTACCCCCTCCCCAGGACCTCCTGAGATACCTGGCGATCTGAGTCCATTGCTGAATACCTGCCTTCCCAGTGTTCTCAATGCAATACTGGCAATGGTCACTGATCCTTGTGGCACTGTCAGTACTGGAGAAATTCCAGTTACCAATTGTGGTAGTCACCGCTGTTGTATTATATTGTATATACTGCACTGCATACGAGGGTATTACGGTAAGGCCAGGGCCGGCTCAAGGCACCGGCAACTCGGGCAGTCGCCCAGGGCGCCATGTGCTAGGGGGCGCCAGAGACTCGGGTCCCGCGCATGCGCAGTTGGGCAGGTGCCAACCAGCGCATGCGCGGTGGCCGCCCTCCCCAGGGCGGCCCCCCCACCGCTCGGTCCGCTCCCCCCTCGGTCCGCCCCCCCCCCCGCTCGGTCCGCCCCCCCCCACCCCGGTCCCCCCCCCCCCCCCCGCCCCGGTCCCGTCCCCCCCCGCCGCCAAGGTCCCCCCCCCGCCAAGGTCCCCCCCCCCGCCCTGGTCCCCCCCCCCACGCCCCGGTCCCCCCCCCCCCCGCCCCGGTCCCCCCCCCCCGCCCCGGTCCCCCCCCCACCCCCCCTCGGGTCCGCACCCCCCCTCGGGTCCGCACCCCCCCTCGGGTCCGCACCCCCCCTCGGGTCCGCACCCCCCGTGGGTCCGCCCCCCCCCCGCCGGTCCGCGCCCCCCCCCCCCCGCGGGTCTGCCCCCCCCCCTCGGGCCCGCCCCGCCCCCCTTGGCCCCGCCCCGCCCCCTCGGCCCCGCCCACTCCCCCCCTCGGCCCTGCCCCTCCCCCCCCTCGCCCCCCCCTCAGCCCCGCCCCCCCGGCCCCGCCCCCCCCCAAGGGCGCCGAAGTTCAGCTTGCCCGGGGCGCCAGCAACCCTAGGGCCGGCGCTGGGTAAGGCCCCTGTACTACAGGTACGGGGGTAGATCCCTGCCTGCTAGCTCCGTCCAGTAGTGGAGTATAAATGTGTGGGCTCTCCGAACTGCAGCCATTTCGGCAGCAGCTGCAGGAGGCTACACATCTCTGTGTAATAAAGCCTCGATTACTCTCTATTCTCGTCTCGTCTTAATTGATAATGCATCAATTTATCATGCAGAGATTTTAAAACGATGGATCTCCGCATCAAGCCTGATTGCCTGCAGCTGCACCCTCAAGCAAACAATGGCAAGTAAGCCTTTGCACATTGGCTAGCTTGCTTTGAGGCATACACAGGATCTGCGACTGACCCACACTCAGAGGCACAGAAGCTCCAGATCCTCCACACGCGCTTGAGCTCGGACATCTTCCCCCTCATCCGGGACACGCCGACATACGCTGAGGCCATGGCGCTACTGAAGGAGAAATACATGCAGCAGACCAGTAAGATCTATGCCAGGCACCTCCTCGCCACACGGCATCAACTCCCCGGTGAGTCTGTGGAGGATTTCTGGCGTGCCCTCCAAATCCTATTAAGAGACTACGATTGTCAGGCCGTCTCGGCTTCTGAACATTCGGACTTGCTACTTAGAGACGCGTTCGTTACAGGCATAGAGTCCGCCTACATCTGCCAGCAACTCTTAGAAGGGCTACGCTTGTCCTCACGGCGACCAAGAAACTAGCGCTCTCACTCACGGTCGCCTCACGCCACATTCAAGAGTATGCCCTCGACCGCGTGGCCCAACCCTCCTGGACATAGTGGACCCCGCCAGCGAACGCCCTACTGTGCAACCCATCAGCGACCGCCTCCAGCCAACCCCAGGCCTGCGCCGCACGGCAACCAAACAACCCCGGGGGACCCAAGTGCTATTTCTGAGGACAGTCCAAGCACCCCCCACAACGCTGCCTGGCACGGAGTATGCTCTGCAAGGCCTGCGGTAAGAAAGGACATTTTGCTTTTGCGTGCCAGGCCCGCCCGGTCACCGCCGTTGCCCCGGCGACCCCATGTGCGACCCTCGGGCACCGCCATCTTCCTCCCCGCAGACCACGTGCTGCCCGTGGGTGCCGCCATCTTCCTCGCCAACTTGCTCACCTCACATGTGCGGCCCGTGGGCGCCACCATCTTGCCCGCCTCAGGACACGTGCGGCCCGTGTGTGCCGCCATCTTGCCCGCCCCAGGTCACGTGCGGCCCGTGGGCGCCGCCATCTTCCTCGCCTCAGGATCCCTGCTCGTCGAACACCTCATCGGGCCGCTCATCGCCTGCAACCGCCGCCGACCAACCACGCCTGGCCTCCATTACGATCGACCAGACACGACCGCACAACCTCGCGACCTCGTCGACAATGGTGAAGATCGACGGGCACAAGATTTTGTGCCTTCTGGACTCCGGGAGCACTGAGAGCTTCATCCACCCCGATACGGAAAGGCGCTGCTCCCTCACAGTACACCCCACCAACCAGAGAATCTCCCTGGCCTCCTGATCCCACTCCGTGGCGATCCAGGGGTACTGCACTGCCACCCTCACCATCCAGGGAGTAAAGTTCAGCGGCTTCCGCCTCTACGTCCTCCCCAACCTCTGCGTTGCCTTGCTACTTGGCCTGGACTTCCAGTGCAACCTCCAGAGCCTAATGTTCAAATTTGGCGGGCCCCTACCACCCCTTACTGTATGCGCCCTCACAACCCTCAAGGTCGGCCCACCTTCCCTGTTTGTGAACCTCACCCCGGATTGCAAACCCGTCGCCACCAGGAGCAGACGGTACAGTGCCGAGGACAGGACCTTCATCAGGTCTGAGGTCCAGCGGCTGCTACAGGAAGGTATTATCGAGGCCAGCAACAGCTCCTGGAGAGCCCAGTGTAAAAACTGGGGAGAAAAACAGGATAGTCGTTGACTACAGTCAGACCAACAACCGGTACATGCAGCTCGATGCGTACCCCCTCCCTCGCAGATCTGATATGGTCAATCAGATTGCACAGTACCAGGTCTTCTCGACAGTAGACCTGAAATCTGCCTACCGCCAGCTCCCCATTCACAAGGCGGACCGCCCATACACCGCATTTGAAGCGGACGGCCGCCTTTACCACTTCCTTAGGGTTCCCTTCGGCATCACTAACGGCGTCTCGGTCTTCCAACGGGAGATGGACCGAATGGTTGACCAGTACGGACTGCGGGCCACCTTCCCGTACCTGGACAATGTCACCATCTGCAGCAACGACCAGCAGGACCACACGCTGACTTTTCCAAACTTTGCCACACCGCCAAACTCCTCAACCTAACCTACAACAAGGAGAAGTGTATGTTCAGCATGGACCGGTTATCCATCCTCGGCTATGTGGTCCAGAACGGAGTTCGAGGGCCCGTCCATGATCGTATGCAACCCTCATGGAACTCCTCCCCCCCCCCCCACTGCCCCAAGGCCCTCAAACGATGTCTGGGGTTCTTTTCGTACTACGCCCAGTGGGTCCCAAACTATGCCATCAAGGCCCGCCCACTCATTCAATCCACCGTTTTTCCACTAATGGCTGAGGCTCACCAGGCCTTCAACCGTATCAAGGCTGACATCGTCAAGGCCGCGATGCACGCAGTCGACGAGACGCTCGCCTTTCAAGTCGAGAGCGATCATCAGACGTCGCTCTGGTCAACCAGGCAGGCAGCCCCATGGCATTCTTTTCCCGCACCCTCCATGCCTCCGAAATTCG
The DNA here is from genome assembly GCF_902713615.1 of Scyliorhinus canicula. NCBI lineage: Eukaryota > Metazoa > Chordata > Chondrichthyes > Carcharhiniformes > Scyliorhinidae > Scyliorhinus > Scyliorhinus canicula. Next base: position 118,848,353 of record NC_052148.1, on the reverse strand, counting down.
GCACTCCTCCATCGAAAAGGAGGCCCAGGCCATCGTAGAAGCTGTGCGACATTGGAGGCATTTCCTGGCCGGCAGGAGATTCACACTCCTCACTGACCAAAGGTCGGTTGCCTTCATGTTTAGCAACACACAGCGGGGTAAGATCAAAAACGATAAGATCTTGAGGTGGAGGATCGAGCTCTCCACCTACAATTATGAGATTTTGGATTGCCCCGGTAAGCTCAACGAACCCCCCCGTGTCCTATCCCGAGGGACATGTGCCAGCGCACAAGTAGACCGACCCCGCACCCTGCACGACGATCTCTGTCACCCAGGGGTCACCCACTTTTATCACTTCATAAAGGCCCACAATCTGCCCTACTCCATCGAGGAAGTCAGGGCTATCACCAGAGACTGCCATGTCTGCGCGGAGTGTAAAGAAGACCTCCCGCCCCTTGTGCGCCTCAGCGTGGACTTTAAAGGGCCCCTCCCCTCGACCGACCGCAACACGTATTTCCTCAATGTGGTCGACGAGTACTCGAGATTCCCCTTCGCCATCCCATGCCCCGACATGACGTCTGCCACCGTCATCAAAGCCCTTAACACCACCTTCACTCAGTTCGGTTTCCCCGCCTACGTCCACAGCAACCGAGGATCCTCATTCATGAAAATGAAAATTGCTTATTGTCACGAGTAGGTTTCAATGAAGTGACTGTGAAAAGCCCCTAGTCGCCACATTCCGGCGCCTGTCCGGGGAGGCTGGTACGGGAATCGAACCGTGCTGCTGGCCTGCTTGGTCTGCTTTAAAAGCCAGCGATTTAGCCCAGTGAGCTAAAACAGCCCCATGAGCGATGAGCTGCACCAGTACCTGCTCAACAGGGGCATGGCCTCAAGCAGGACGACCAGCTACAACCCCCGGGGAAACGGGCAGGTGGAGCAGGAGAATGGGACGGTCCAGAAGGCCGTCCAGCTGGCCCTACGGTCCAGGAATCTCCCGGCCTCCCGCTGGCAGGAGGTCCTCCCTGACGCCCTTCACTCCATTCGGTCGCTCCTGTGCACTGCGACTAACAAAACCCCCCATGAACGTCTCTTTGCCTTCCCTAGGAAGTCCACCTCCGGGATTTAGCTCCCAACATGGCTGGCAGCTCTAGGCTACACTACGTAGCATACCCCGACGGCCGCCAAGACACAGTCTCCCTTCGGGACCTGGCACCAGCTGGGTCCCCACACACACCCCCCCCTCTCTGCCCCGGTGCCACCCTCCCTCCCCCCAGCGCACCCCACCACAGCCCCCGCTCCAGGACGATCCGTCCTTCTCTTGGTCCCACCCGGGGATGAAGAGGATGTCGACACGCTCCCGGAGTCACCGACGACCGAGCCAACATCTGATGGGCCACCAACACTGCGGCGCTCTCAACGAGAGATCAAGGCGCCCGTTCATCTAAATTTGTAACCTCCTCTGAAATTTTAATGACAACCTGTATGTAAATAGTTTTCCACCACCCCCGCTGGACTCATTTCTAACAGGGGGTGAATGTGGTAGTCACCACTGTTGTATTATATTGTATATACTGCACTGCATATGAGGGTATTATGGTAAGGCCCCTATACTACAGGTACAGGGGTAGATCCCTGCCTGCTGGCAGCAGCTGTGGGAGGCCACACATCTCTGTGTAATAAAGCCTCGATTACTGTCTACTCGTCATAATTGATATTGCATCACCAATTGGCTGGCTTCTCGCAGGAGGGACTGAAGTGTCACCCCATAATAATTAAAGCTACATCAGCCAAATAAATGAAAGTGAGGCGCGCCACTTAAATGAGGCGGTCTTTCCCCCAATATTTACACTGGTACGCATGGATCCTGCACTCAGCAAATCATCCAGTCCACAAAGAACAATTTGTAAATATGGAAAAGTCTGGTGCCAAGGTTGGAACCTTGGGCCACACCACTTGTGTGGGTAGGTAGGAAAAGCTGCACAAAGATAGATAGATAGATGGATAGATGGATAGACAGACAGACCATGGATGCTGAAAAGTCAGCCATTCCACGTCTATCTAATTAAAACTTACGAAAATGCCTCCCTGTTCCATGGTCCCTATTTTCACAAATGTAGATGAAGCATTCTCAGGTGGTCTCGCTATCAGCACAGACTGATCCTTTGGAAGAAGAACAGATCATGATTGTTACACAAAAGAAAGATACCACAAATTCTAGAAATCTGAAATAAAACAGGAAATAATGGAATTACTCAGCAATTCAGGCAGCATCAGTGGAGACGGGAATTGAGTTAATTTTTCAAGGCAATAACTTGTCTGATTTATTTTAGTATACTGTACGGAAAGAAAGCTATTTCTTGGTAATGACATGTAAAATATAATCAAAATACTGAATTAATTTCATTTTGGTTTAATAATTACAAGTTTCGGGGCAGCACGGTGGCACAGTGGTTAGCATTGCTGCCTACGGCGCTGAGGACCCGGGTTCGGATCCCGGCTCTGGGTCACTGTCCGTGTGGAGTTTGCACATTCTCCCCGTGTCTGCGTGGGTTTCACCCCCACAACCCAAAAGATGTGCAAGATAGGTGGATTGGCGACACTAAATTGCCCTTAATTGGAAAAAACTAATTGGGTACTCTAAATTTATTTTTAAAAAATAATAATAATAATTACAAGTTTGTATTTTCTATGCTATAGAAAGAAGAGCAGGAAACCTCCCTCTGCAGCCTCTCTGCCTTTGGCCTACTATAATGTTCCAATGAAGCTTAATGTCAGGTCAAGAAAATGCACCTCATCTTGTGACTGGGGATTTACAGTTTTCCAAATTCAACATTTCCATTTAGATTGTAACCTGTTTTATAATTCCGTTCCTTTGTTTGGTGCTTCTCTTTCTTTTCCCTTTTTGTTGCTTTGGACCGCAGATATTCAGGATTCTGCCATTTGCACCTCCTCGAGATACATATTTTCTTCCTTTACAGATCCCATTACCACTCCCTTTGACCCTGCACCACTAAATGTGTTGCAATTCAAATATTCCTACCCCCTATCTAAGACAGGTTTCCCTTTTATTCTTCTTCCCATCCCTCCTCCTTTTCACTTGTTTAATATCGATGACATTTCTAACATTTCTCAGTTCTGATGAAAGGTTAGAGAAGCCTCTCACGAGATTTAACAGCCTCATCGCGTCCGAGTCGGGCGTGACTAGGCCAGTAGATCGGGCCCAAAATAGACAAACGTAACTATAAAAATGAATGTTGGATAGCAGTTGGCAACCTCAACAAAAGCATTCAGCACCCTAATCTGCTCCCCCCCCCCCCCCCCAATTATCCAAACTACCTGTCTTGACTCCCTCCATGACCCACTTGATAAAACCTTCTCCTACCAGACCCACACGCTGAACATACCAACCCTTCTGAATAACACTTCCCACATTGACTGTGGTGACTGTTTCCACTACCACCAAAAGCCCGAGTTCTACCCACAAGGACCCCACCATCGACAGCACCTTCCCAGAACCTCTCCAAACACTCTAACTCCTGGACATTCTCTTACTTCCTCTGACGTTGCCCCACTCCCTTCCCCAGTCCCTCTGCCCACCCTTCACTTGTAAGCCTGCCGCACCTCTTCAGCCTTCGCTTTCTACCCTAACCTCTCCCTTCCAGACTTTGCCTACCTCCCTTGTCCAGCCTTAGTACAGTATTTTTTAATGTCACTCAATATGAATCAAGTTATGGAGGTCCCCAAAAAGGAGAAAGCAGCAACCGCTGACTTCAAATTTGTGGAAGAGATAAAGCTTGCCACTTATATAGAGTTGTAAAACTGAACATTCTAAATTCTTGCTGGTGAAGAACGTATTTTAGAGGGCGGACTTAATTCCGATGAGATGGCCCTTTAATGAGCATGCAGAGATGCTAATACATGCAAATTGGATTTGACTGTTCATTGGGAAACTTGGTGGGGGGTTAAGAAGAGCGGCAGTGTGGGGAGGGGGTTGAAACAGTGCTGGAGGAGGTGAGAGTGGTGAGTGAGCAGGGGTTATGGGGGAGCTAGTGAGCGGGGGGTAGGAGCTAGTCAGAGGGGTAGGAGTTGTGAGCAGAGCTGAGGTGGGGGAGGAGGTTGAGCAGGGCTGGAAGGGGGAGGGTATTGTGCGAAAAGTCGGTAGTGTAGGAGTTGGGGTGAGTGGAGTACAGGTGTTGGAGGAGGTGGGACAGCAGAGCAGGAGGTGCTGGCTTGCTTTAACATTCCCCAGTGCTGTTCTCTTGTGTAAGTCCTACACCTGCTAGGAGCAGGTCCTGAATAAACATCATAAATAACTGAAGAAGTACTGGGTTGTCAGCAACAGTTTACGCACGGTCGGGTCCTGACGTGACCCCCATCACATGGGCTCCCATTAATCCATTTCTGGTGAACCACAAGTTCTAAGTTCCAGTGTATGTCAGCTCCCCATGACCTGCAGTGCCACTGCAGCTCTCTATAGCAATGAAGATCTCAGTGGAAAACGTCTGCTCGGCCTGAAAACATGATTCTGAGCTTTCTGTCACCTGCCTTTTTAATCTACATCTTACTCTCACTCGGACCTCTCTGTCCTCTGCCTCCTGCAGTGTTCCACAAAGTTCAATGCAAGCTTGAGGAACAGCACCTTAATTTAGGCACTTTACAACCTTCTGAACTCAAGATGGAGTTCAACTATTCCTGATCTGCTCCTATTTTTGTTTCTTCTTTTCTTTGCAAGGTTTGGTTTTAGTCCAAATTTTCTCTTGATTTTGCTTTCAAACAACAGTTGTTCATTGTTCTGCCATTCACCCATCCTTGAAACACTTTTTGTCTTCACTAATGTCCCATTACTACTCCCTTTGCCAACCACACCAACACTCTTTTGTCCGTTAATCTCTCCTATCTTTCACCCTATCACATGCCTTCCCATTGTGTTCTTTTCCCACCCTACCCCTTTCACTTGTCTGAATCCTATTACATTTTTAAATGTTTCCGTTCTGATGGAAGGTACATCAATTGAGTCCCTCTCCACAGTTGCTGCCTGATCTGTTATTTCTAGAATTTTCTGTTTTTATTACAAACCAGAGAGAGTCCTTCTGTGCATAATAAAATTGCAAAGGCACATACTTTGTTCACAGATAAAACTTACAGCCACACTTAGCAAAATAGTCTTTATTAGCTCGATCATTGCATTATGAGCAACATGATACAATATCACGTTAATCTGGATTACTTTTAAGGAATTCTGTAGCTAATAAGGCGTAAAGGAGCTGGTGAGTTTTCACTGAAAATTCGAAATCAACTTTCAACAGATGTTGGTCCACCTCCAATTATTATATTAACAGCGTTTAATTCACTGATTAGAGAAGAACCCATAAACCAAGTACCTATTTTTCTTCAAATATTTATTTGGAAATGAAATATTTAGTGATTTGAGCCAAGTAATTACTGTTGGTTAAATTAGTGTCCTCAAATTACATTCCTCTGTTCCCTCTTTCAACAAAGGCAGTAACTGTTTAAAATGTAACGGTTGCTGGTTCATTTAGAGGAGTACAATGTAATATAATTGCATTAAACATTAATATGCAAATATTATTAACAGTGATTTCTAGATGACTAGCTTTACTGTACTTGTAAACAATCATTGTGAACATCAGGTGGAACAGTGGTTGGCACAGCTGCCTCACAGCGCCACGGATCCAGGTTCAATTCCGGCCTTGGGTGACTGTCTGTGTGGAGTTTGTATGTTCTCCCTGTATTTCCTCCAGGTGCTCAGGCTTCCTCCCATAGTCCAAAGATGAGCACGTTAGGTGGATTGGCCATGATCAATGCATGGAGTTTGGGTGGGGGAGTGGGCTTAGGGCTCTCCACTTTCGGAGGGTCGGTGCGGACTCGATGGGTCGAATGGCCTCCTTCTGCACTGTAGGGACTCTATGGATTTCCTGAAAACAACTCCATGGAGCACAGATTTGCTCAGCTAATTGAGTTTTTAATGTCATTCCCGGGTGTGTGACTTTGTAAATAGTTTAAATAAAGTCAAATTAAATGAACGACGCAACTATGTGGGAGAGTAATGAAGTCATAAACATTTTAATTGTAGCACAATCTGAAGGTGGATCCTTTAATTATTGTTGATGGTAGTAACTCCTGCTCCTGCCCTCTCCAAAAGAGAAAATGTTGATTCACCTGGGCCCCTCAGGCAATGTTGTTCTCTCATAGACTGTGTAGATATTGACATTTGATTATACTGTCAGTTCATAATTTAAAATAAAAGTAATTGCATCAATAATCTGGAATCTTCAGCAACAGTCTTTAAAAAAATGTCAAACTTCCAATTGACTCAGTAAGAATAATTTGTGACTAATCAGCCTGCTGTCCTATTCCACGAACAAAAGGTGAACCGAATTCATTGAAACTCATTCAACATTTATCGCATGAATTAAATATTGTTTTGTTTATCCAAGAGGAAAATCTATAAATTGTTAGCAGTGTGGAAGGTTTGTATGTTCTCCCCATGTCTGCGTGGGTTTCCTCTGGGAGCAACGGTTTCCTCCGATATTCCAACGACGTACATGTTAGATGGGGTTACGGGGATAGGGCGGGGTCGTGGGCCGAGGTGGGGTGCTCTTTCGGAGGGTCAGTGCAGATCCGATGGGCCACATGGCCTCCTTCTGCATTGTGTGGATTCTGTGGATATATTTCCATGGAAGTTAACAATTAAACAGCGAATTTAAATGAAAATAAAAGAACAGACAAGTAACAAGACCAGCTGGCATCTAGAAGAACAATGAGATGCGATTTGACCAGTAACAAAGATTAGCAGGAGTCTAGAGACATTAAGGTGCACATGGCCGTATTAGAAATATTGTTTACCAGATATCAGTGGGGCTGTACAAATTACAACTTCTAAAGGCAAGGAATTTGAGAGAGGCAGTCAGTAGAATCCATAGGGGAATAGCAAAAATACTAAATAATATAAGTGCTAGCACCCTTACTGAAAAGGAGGCTAGTTCTCCATCCAACAATCAGGCAGGCTAGTTCCAGCTGTGATCCAAGCCAAGGAAGCCTATTTCCTCTAACATTTAGAGTCACTGCATATTGTAGATATTCTCCTCTAAAAGACACAGCTTTGTTCTTTCGCTGAACCAGGAAGAGACATTTTCCGGGACTTGGTCACCTAAGTGATATTGTGTAATAATTATTAACCGGATTTGAGCTATAGAGTTACTAAAATTGGACATTGCTTGGGAAAAGGATGTCTCAGTGAGTTCAGGGAACATGGGTATATAACAGGGAATAAGAGGTAACTTCAGATGCAACACGTGTATAGTTATTTATATACTTAAGTGTCATAATGTATATTAGTTCTTTGGTGTGTTTTGTTAAACTTTAATAAATATTCTGTGTTAATTGTCTGCACAACAACTGGACTGGTTCCTCGCTGGCTTGGACATTGTTCCTCACATTATTCCAAACAAATATACCATTAACCAGTGTTTCAAATTATCCTTCGAGGTTTTGAGACACTCTCACATATTAATATGATTTTATTATTCTCACAGTTGGAGTAAAAAATACTAAATGAAACCTGTTCAATCAGTATAGTTAACAAATCACCCCATGTTGAAATGTAGATTGAACTGTGTCAACAGTTTTGTTAATTTTACTCCTTTTTGGTCATTCACGGGGTGCATACGTGAGATTTTGAACTCCCTGGCCAAGCACATCTTTTTATTTTATAGATCAGTGTCCAATTTGGTCAATTTTGTTCAGAGCATGAAGATATATTGTAATTTACATTGACACAACCATTCTGTCTATCATCTATTGTCCTCACTATCAACATTCTGGGGGTTACCATTGCCCAGAAGCTGATCTGGACTGGCCATAAAAATACCATGGCGACAAGAGCAGGGCAGAGACTAGGAATCCTGCAACGAGTAACTCACTTCCTGACTCCCCACAGGCTGTCCACCATCTACAAGGCACAATCAGGAGTGTGATGGAATGCTCTCCGCTTGTCTGGACGAGCATCATCAACACTTGAGAAGGTTAACACCGTCCAGGACAAAGCAGCCCACTTCCACAAACCTTCACTCACTCCGCCATTGATGAACAGTAACAGCCGTGTGTACCATCTACAAGATGCACTGCAACTACTCACCAAGGCTCCATCAGCAGCACCTTCCAAACCCACGACTACTCCTGTCTAGAAGGACAATTGAAGCAGCACATGGGAACACCACCACCTGGAAGTTCCCCTCCAAGTCACTCACCACCCTGACTTGGAAATATATCACTGTTCCTTCACTGTTGCTGGGTCAAAACCCTGGCACTTTCTTCTTCAAAGCATTGTCGATGTATCTACACTGCATGGACTGCAATGGTTCAAGATGGCAGCTCACCACTACCTTCTAAAGGGCAATTAGTAATAAGCAATAAACGCTGGCCTAACCAGCGCCATCCACATCCTCTAAATGAATAACAAAAAGATTTGATTATTTCTATGCTTCATTCTGTTCTACTCTCTTTCATCACCGAATAAAAGATTTTTCTTGGCAAACCTCAAATAATTTTCATTTTATAATAAAAGGAGACAATTTCACCAATGTAAAATAGCATAATTAGGCATTCTCTCTTTTCAAATGTTGTGCTGTATGGTTCCTCAGTCAGGGCTGAATATTGTTTATGAATAGTTAAAGAACTTGCTAGAAAGGACAAGTAATATTTCCTCTACCACCTAATGAACATTGGAATTCTGGTCATAACAGAAATAAAAATTACATTCCAGCTTTGTCAGGAACACAATGGGTGGGATTCTCCCCTATCCGGCAGGATGAGGGGTCATGGCGGGACGGAGTGGCGTGTACCACTCCGGCGTTAGGCCGCCCCAAAGGTGCATAATCCTCCGCACCTACAGGGGCTAGGCCGGCACCAGAGTGGTTTGCGCCCCGCCGGCCAGCATGTAAGGCCTTTGGCGCCGCGCCAGCCGGGTCAAAGGGATTACGCCCGCCGGCACGGGTCCGCGGCTGCTGATGTCATCCCCGCACATGCGCAGGGGGGGTTCACCTTCACGCCATCCATCGCGGAGGACCACATGGCCAGCGAGTAGGAAAAGAGTGCCCCCACGACACAGGCCCGCCCGCAGATTGGTGAGCCCCGATCATGCCCCCCCCCCCGGGGCCAGATCGCCCCCCCGCACCCACCCCACCCCCCCCCCCCCCCCCCCCACCCCAGGACCCCAGAGCTCACCCGCACTGGCAGATCCCGCCGGTAAGGGACCTAGTCCAATTTATGCCGGCGGGACCTGCATAGAACGAGCGGGACTTCGGCACACAGCGGGGCGGAGAATCGCCGGGGGGGCGCCGCAGCGAGCAGCCACCGACAAGCGCGGCGCGATTCCCACCCCCGCCGAATCTCCGGCGCCGGAGAATTTGGTGGCCGGCAGGTGCAGGATTCACCACCCCCCCCCCCCCCCCCCCCCCACCCCCACCCCCACCCCAGCGATTCGGGAAACGCTGTTCTCTCTGGGAAGATCGCATTTTCCCATTTTCCATGCCCGAGGTGCAATGAGAAGGATGAAAACCTCATTTAAATACATTATTAGTGAGCCCTCCAGCCTCGACTTCCCCCTTCACTAAATACTCAGTAGCATTTGGCATAAGGTCAATGAGCTGATGGCACAAATAGTGAGAAATGGGTATGATTTGGTGGGGATGACTGAAACATGGTTGCAGGAGGACCGGGACTGGGAGTTGAATGTCTAAGGATATTCAGTATTCCAAAAGGATAGACAGGATGGAACAGGAGGTGCAGTTGCTTTATTGGATAAAGATGACATCAAAGCTGTATTGAGAAATTATCTTGGGGCTAAGAATAGATCTGGGTGAAAATAAAAAACAAGAGAAAAAACTCCTTGGAAGGAGCAATTTAGAGGCCCCCGAGCAATACTTCCAAAGTAGGGCATAGAAGAAACCAAGGAATAATATGGGCTTGTGAGAAGGGCACAGCAGTAACCATGGGTGATTTTAATATGCATATTGACTGGATTAATCAAATTGGCAAGGGTGGCCTCGAGGGAGGTTTCATAGAATGCATGAGGGATTGTTTCTTAGAGCAAAATGTTATGGAGCCAACCAGGGAGTAAGCTATTTTAGATTTAGTATTATGTAACAAAGAAGGGTTGATAAATAGTATTTTCGTTAAGGATCCTCTTGGAAGGAGTGATCACAGCATGTTAGAATTTCAAATTCAGATTGTGCGAGAGAGGACAGAGTGCCAAACTAGAGTTTTAGAGTTGGGCAGAGATCATTATACAGGCCTGAGGAAAGAGTTGGCCCAAGTAGACTGGGCATAGTTAATTGAGGGTAGAACAGTTGAGGAACAATGGCGGATGTTCAGGGAGGTATTAAATGCCTCTCAATTAAAGTATATTCCTGAGAGGAAGAGAAATTGTAAAAGGGATAAAACATTCCATGGCTAAACAAGGAAGTCTAGGCAAACACTAAGGCATAACATACTGCGAAAGCTAGTGGTAAGCCTGTCCTGTTCGGGTACACTGAGGGAGAATTCAGAATGTCCAATTCACCTCACAGCACTTCTTTCTGGACTTGTGGGAGGAAACCGGAGCATCCGGAGGGAGAATTCAGAATGTCCAATTCACCCCACAGCATGTCTTTCGGAACTTGTGGGAGGAAACCGGAGCATCGGGAGGAAACCCACGCAGACACAGGGAGAGTGTGCAGACTCCGCACAGACAGTGACCCAAGCCGACAATCGAACCTGGGACCCTGGTGCCGTGAAGCAACAATGCTAAAGGAAACTAGCAGAAAACATAAACACTGATACCAAGAGCTTCTATAAGTATATAAACAGGAAGAGAATAGTTAAAGTAAATGTTAGCCCTTTAGAGGACGTTACTGGTGAGATATTAATGGGGAATACAAATGGTGGAGGCGCTGAATCAATATTTTGCCCCTGACTTTATGGTAGAGGATACTAAAAGAATTCCAAGAACTGCAGTTAATGCAGAATAATTTAGTGCACTAAACATCACGAAGGAGAAGGTATTGAATAAACTAATGGGACTAAAGGCAGATAAGTCTCTGGGACCTGATGGCCTGCACCCTAGGGTATTAAAGGCAGCAGATAGTGGATGCATTGGTTATGATATTTCAAAATTCATTGAATTCTGGAAAGGTCCCGGTGAATTGGAAATACGCTAATGTGAAGCCCCTATTCAAAAAGGGAGAGTTGCACAAAAAATAGGAAATTAGAGACCGGATGGCTTAACCTCTGTGGTGGGGAAATTGCCAGAATCAACCATTAAGGAGGAGATGATTGAACATTTGGAAAGACAAAGCTCAATCCACATTGTCAGCATGTTTTTATGAAGGGTAAGTCATGCTTGACAAACTTGGGACGTAACCAGCAAGATGGACAATGGAGAATCTGTGGATATGGTATATCACAACTTCCAGAAGGCATTTGACAAGATGCCGCATAAAATATTGATCCAGAAGGTGAGATTACAGGGGTTTAGGGGTAGAATACTAGATTGGATTGAGGATTGGCTGACTGACAGAAAGCAGAGGGTCGGGTTAAATGGGTCCTTCTCTGGTTGGTGAACTGTAACCAGCAGGGTGCCACGGGGTTCAGTCTCTGGATTTCAACAGTTTACAATCTATATAACCGATCTGCAAGTAGGGATAGAGTGTAACATATCAAAATTTGTGGATGATACTAAAATAGGTGTGAAAGCAGGAAGGGAACAGGAGATACAGATTTTACAGACCTATAGTTAGGCTAGGAGATTGGGCCAAAATTTGGCAGAGGAGTTTAATGTGGATAAGTGTGAGTTTATCCATTTTTGCTGAAAAAATAGTCAGGCAAATTATTATCTAAATGGAAAGCAGAATCAAATGCATCTGGGCAGAGGGATCTGGGTGTCTTTGTTCGTGAATCGCAGAAAGTCTGCCTGCAGGTACTAAATGTAATAAGAAAGGCAAATAGAATGTTGCTGTTTATTGCAAAAGGACTGGAGTATACAATCAGTGAAGTGTAGTTATAATTGTATAGGGTGTTGGTGAGACCATCTGGAGTATTGTGTCCAGTTTTGGTCTCCTTATTTGAGGAAGTATGCGGTGGCAGTTCAGAGGAGGTTCATCAGATTGATTCCGGGGGTGATGGGGTTGACTTATGAGGAGAGGTTAAACAGTTTGGGCTTATACTTGCTGAAATCTAGAAGCATGAAGGGGGATCTGGCCGAGATATATAAAACACTAAAAGGGATTGATAAAATAAACCTAGACCAAATGTTTCCCCTGTGGGACAATCTAGAATAAGAGGTCACATATACAGGTTGAGAGGCGGTAGATTTAAACCTGAGATGAGGAGGCACTACTTCTCGCAGAGGATGGTGAATTTGTGGAACTTGCTGCCCCATAGTGTGGTGGAGTCTGAATCATTAAATGGTTTCAAGTGGGAGATTCCGTGTCGGCATCCGGGGGGGTATCACTCTCAGGCTTTAGCTGTCCTTCATGTCTGTGAGCTCCTAGGTTTAAAGGGGTCCTGTGGCTGGTATGGTGAAGCACTTGACGTATCCTCCTTGACATGCTGCTGCACGCGGTCAGGAGCAGCGCCTGAAGAGGAGGAGACAGGGCCCATTGATCTTCCGGGAGCAGGGCATCAGATGGCAGCGCCTCGGGGGAGACACTGCCAGCCATGAATGTTCCGACATAGAACTTCCTCACTCCAGGTGTCAGAGGTCCAGAGCTGGAGAAGGTTTTGCCCTCCGGGGGACAGTTGACCGCCTGTGCCAGGTGATGCAAGAGTTAGCACCACATGTGCTGGGAAGTCACCAAGTGCCTGTGGCTCTGAAAGTTACTGCTGCTCTGAACTTTTAAGCCTGCAGATCATTTCAGGACTGCACGGGTGGTCTGTGTGGCATTTCCCAGTCAGCAGCACAATTGCATGAGGTAGGTCACAGATGCACGGTTTGCAAGAATGCTAAATTTCAAACAATCACAGCAATTTATGCTACAGTATAAAAGGATACAATTGGTTGGCAAGTCTCCAATGAGGAGTCCCTTGCTTACTGCTGGTTGAATACAGGCAGCAGGCTAAGGCCCTTAAGTGAGCACTAATTGCCCAGTTAAGGGCCTCAATTGGTCTCCAGGTAGGAAGGCTGCTCACAAGTCTCCCTGATCCAGACTTAATTAGAGGGATGGAAGGGAGGCCCGCACCTTCCAGCCTAATCAAATAACATCCCCCTACCTTTAAACTAAACTCTGGGGTGGGGCATTAAACTCTGGGGTATTAGTCCCTGGTCATCATTAGCATGACTGACCTGAATAGTGAAGGATCCGGCTTTGTTGTGGTCTTTACTCAGACTTGGTGTTAGCTTTCCACCTGCAGATTCTCTGACTAATCAGGGAGAGCAGACAGGCTGATGCACTGGCTCTGTCAAATGATGGACCTTGGTACAGGTTGCAATGATTCACTGCACTCAAATGCCTGGAACTGTGGCAGGCAGAGGATTGAAGAGGAAGCCTGGGAAGGCTGTACTCCTGGTCTTCTACTCTTACCGAGAGGTACTGCTGCAGGATCTGAAGGACTGCAGTGAGGTGACCCTGCCTAAGGTCAGGAGGAAGAGGTCAGTCCCTCCAGTATATTAGGTATGGATGCAAGTGGCCAAGGAAGTCAGTAACAGAACTGTGAACCCTCCAACAAGGAGATACTGCACCCAAGGGCCTCCTGGGGATGAGAGAAGGTGTGTGGCATTATAATTTCAGGTGCTAAGTCCTATATTCTGACTTCTCCAGCATTCTTCTGCTCAACGCTCCTCAACTCACCTCACACTCTACCCTTTCATCTCTCTGCAGGCACCTAAGAACCCAATTTGACCAGCCATCACCCATACTCACCCTACCTTTTGTACCCATATCTCACAGTTACCTTTTACAAATGTTGTCCTTTTCTCATCAACACAATTTGTAACATTCATAATTCTTAGAGTCATAGAGTTATAGATGTTTAACAGCATGGAAACAGGCCATTCAGCTCATCTTGTCCATACCACCCAGTTTCTATCACTAAGCTAATTTTCTTTGTAGGAGAAGAAAGCCCACAACCTTGGCAAGAGGCACGCACTTTGTGTGAACTGGTCACCCTTCAGTGACAGTTGGGCTCTCCACAATATGAGAAAACTGTCAGGTAGACCAGGTGCAGGAGTCCTTCCTGTTCCGGCCCACTTTAGGTATCAGAGATATCCTGACAACAATAGCTGCCTCGTGAGAAAGGATCTACCTGCCCTTGACTGCCTGTTAGTCCAGATTCCCACATATTAATTCAAAACACCTCTAAACCTCCTAACATTCAGCCTAAATTACTATGCCCCTTGGCTGTGTTCCCGTCACCCAATGCCTTTCTATCCAGACTATCTAGACACTTCCTAATTTTTTATACATCAAGTAAGTCTTCTTTCAGCCTCCTTTGTTTCAATCATGCCTCATCATTAAAATTCTCTAGTCCCGGCTGCATCCTAGTAAATCTCCTCTGTCCCTCCCTAATGTAATCACGTCTTTTCTGACATGATAATGATGTGGCATGGTGCAGTGATCTAAACTTGATTCAGTACTCAAGCAATGAACCGCCGAGGGTGGAATTCTCTCAATTTTGGCAGCGGATGAAAAAAAGTGTGGAAGCTGTCGGCCCCAACAGCAGCTTCCTCTGCCGTATTGTTAGGGAGCCACTACATCTCGCTGAAGGGGCAGGCTCTGAATGAGCTTGCCCTACCAGCAACTTCGGTTTTAAAAGAGGTTTTAAAAGATCGGGGGTCCTTTTTTAAAGGGCACCCCTATACAAAGAATTAAAAATAGAACTGGGGACTTAACCACTTTCAAAGATATGAAGCTTCTTAATATTTTCCCTCTCACTCTTGTTAATTTTGTCTAATATATCGCACTAGTCCGCCCTGTTTGTAATATCTGTGTTATCCTTCCTTTTTGGGTGAATAGAACCATACCAACACCTTCTGCCTCCATTCTCACCCTTTTGGTCATTAATAGGCCCTATTCTTTCTTTAGTGATCCTCATGCTCTTTATATTTTGATAAATAGTCTTTGGATTTTCCATGTTTTTAGTTACCAACGTTGAAGTTTCAGAGATAAAGCAAATTGTTTATATTTGGCATCAAGTACGAAATATGGCCCAATTATTATAGTCTGACCTTATTTTTTTCTTTTTGTTGCTCAACTTCTTCATAATTACCTGCAGATTGGCACATACAAAAATACATTATGAGGGTCAGATTTTTAAAAAATCCATGCAAGAAATATTGCAACAATAAAATGCATCATCCCTCTTCATCACCCGGAAGAAAAAACTGACGGGTCTTGGTTGATATAGACAGAGGCCTGATTGCACTCGTTGTAAAGGATGGTGGACAGAATCTTGTTAAGGTGTCGGGGTTCTTGCCTGCCAGCTGGAGAACTGGTGAGAGACCCATGCTGCCTGTTTTGGGGAACCCCTTCCTCCCCACAAACCATAAAGCCAATTCGGCAGGTCATTGATGGACATCCCCTTAGAATCAAGACTCCACTGTGAGCTGAGAGCCAATCAAGGGCCAGCAGCTCTTGCGTTAGGTATTGCCGCGGAGGAGGCTATGGCTGCTACTGAAAGAACACCCCCGGAAGTCTCAGGATCATGGAGGATCCAGGTCACAGGTAGCTAATATGGAGGTGGGGAGGGGTTATTAGAAGCAATGTCAGGGTTTGTCTCTTAGTTGGCGTGTCTTTCCCCCCACCCACTCCCGTCCTGATCAGGCACCAAATGCATTGATTGAGGAAATACCCCACACCCATCACAGAAGTGACAAGCAGTCAACACTGTTTTACCTGTCCTTACATGGCACCAGACCTATTTGATCATTTATTTGTTACTTAAGGGCCTCACTTGGTGGATGGGTTCAACAATTGGCTTTCCTGCTAAGCATTTAATTCTGGTGGTAGCAGAAAGTCGAGAGGGTTCATGTGTACCACCACCCATCTTAATGACCTCCCTACCTCCAACTCCACCACCAATGTATATATTTTAAAATATATATATTTTATATATATATTTATATATGTGTGAAATGTACCCTATAAATGTATGTGTTTCCCTTCCACCGGGGAGCAGTTGTGGGGATCAGCTGTCAGAATTCTACATGCACAACCAAAGTGTCCACCATTCACTCCCTACAAAGATTAATGTCCACTGCCAGGGCAAACTCAGCCTTGATGTGCAAAAAACAGGGAGATGAGAATTGGCATGAAGTCCGTAAACAAAACCAGTTAAGCTTTTCAAATGACACATGCTCAACCAGTGCATCAATGCCACTATATGGAATGCGCCCTTTAATTCACTCACAGGGATTCATCTCCCTGAATTAAAAAGACACTGGAATGGATTTTAATTACTGGAAGGCCCATCAGAAGAGTCTGCCAACTAGCCAGCTGATTAAGTTGAGGTTGACATAGTTAAAGGAACAGTTTATTCCTCATGTGGCTCAAGTTTCCTCGAGTCTAATTTCTGATAAACCTCAGTCAACTGTCCAGCACAATGAAACCTTCCAGTTCACAACATATACTCCAGAGGACCTGACAACAGCTGGGCAGCAGGGTAGCATGGTGGTTAGCATAAATGCTTCACAGCTCCAGGGTCCCAGGTTCGATTCTCGGCTGGGTCACTGTCTGTGTGGAGTCTGCACGTCCTCCCCCTGTGTGCGTGGGTTTCCTCCGGGTGCTCCGGTTTCCTCCCACAGTCCAAAGATGTGCGGGTTAGGTGGATTGGCCATGCTAAATTGCCCGTAGTGTCCTAATAAATGTAAGGTTAAAGGTATAGGGTGGATACGTGGGTTTGAGTAGGGTGATCATGATCGGCACAACATTGAGGGCCGAACGGCCTGTTCTGTGCTGTACTGTTCTATGTTCTATGTTCTATGAGAGTCTGGCCCACACCTTGGGGGCGATTCTCTGAACCGCACGCGGACCGCAACCGCGCCACGATGCCCCGACGCCGGCACGCGATTCTCCGAGGTGCGGAGAATTGGTGCCATTTGCGGCGGTGCAGTTGGCGCGGCGCCGGCCGCGGGCCGCTGGAATCGACAGTGCCAGTGATTCTCCGGCCCTTTTGGGCCGAGCGGCCGCGCGGATACGACAGAGTCCCGCCTGCACTGTCGGTGGGAACTCTGCGCAAACGGTCAGGGGGCGGCCTGTGGGGGAGGGGGGCTCTGCCCCGGGAGGGGGGGCCTCCGATGGGGTCTGGCCCACGATCAGGGTCCACGGATCGGCAGGCCGGCCTCTGCCGCCCCGGGCCTACTTTCCTGTGCGGCCGGCCCCTGAATACCGACGCCATGTTGAGTCGGGGCCGGCACTCTAAAGAAGTCCCCCGCGCATGCGTGGGTTAGCGCAGCGTCCATTTGCTGCCGGGAAGGGAGGCTGGAGCGGCGGCGTTCACGACGGCACGAACACCTGGGCTCCATTTGGGAGAATCGCACCCTTGTACTTTGGTTTCCAGGCAGTAGTCTGAGAACACGAACGAACAGATTCAAAAACAGCTTCTTCCCACTGCTACCAGACTCCTAAACGATCCTCTTATGGACTGATCTGATTAATTCTACACTCCTGTACGCTTCACCCGATGCCGGTGTCTATGTATTTACATTGTGTACCTTGTGTTGCCCTATTACGTATTTTCTTTTCAGGTACTAAATGAAATGTTTGAGCTGCTTGCAGTAAAATACTTTTCACTGTTCCTCGCTACACATGACAATAAACAAATCCAAAAAATGTGGTTGATTGTTAGATTACGCCTTACCGAAGGGTTTAATGTCATCTTGCATCTCATTGTAGTCCTCTTCAGGGGTGATAAGTCTCTCGTGGCTAAGTTCAGCAGATCTGGATGAAGGTGACCTATCTGTAGAACCATGGAGGAAATTATTGCACTTATTCCTTTGAGCTAATTGTATATTTTAAAATGAGAAGGACTGCTGTAGTTACCTCAGCGACACATCAGCGTTCATGCAGTTTAACTGCAGCAAGCAAATAAGGACCTTAACTTGACATCATCTGATTTTTACAAACCAATTCTAACAACCAAATTAATAAAAGTATTGTGAACAATGCTCGCACAATCCCTGTGTAATGCAATTATCAAATTAAGAAAATCTATATTCACAGTTATTGATTGTTATGATTCTGTGTGTGTTGTGGATTTACGTGATTGCCAGGTGTATTCTCACAGCAGTTAAGATCTTTTTTCTTGTTTCGTGGATTCGCTCTTGAGATGTGGCCCATATTTTATTGTGCTACATTTCTTCTTTTATACTTTTTTGAGGTAATAGATTTCAAATTCAACTTATAGAAATTTAGAAACTCTGGCCATGTTTCCACTTTTGTTGAAAACTTTTTTACTCCCTCTCAGCAATCCACAGAAATCTTTAACTATACTTCCTTATTCCCAATGTTACACTGTTTTCTTGACTAAAATAGCAAAGCCTTCATAAGGCCACTTCTGCGTAAAATATACAATGAGCACTCACAAAATCTAAAGCATAGTCCGCATGTGTATTAGATCGATGGTTTGTTCACCAGTCAGACCATGGGTTTCATCCCCTTCTTTCCTGAAGAACATCAAGCACCTAAAGCTGTTCCCAATTTTCCCAAACCACTGCATTTCAAGAAATACGACTATCACTCACGGCAGTTATATAGGTATCTCCATAGCAAATTCCTTTCCCATTGTTTTTACCTCCTCACCTGTGCAATCTGGCTCACCCAGTACTATCTCCTTATGTTCACTAACTGCATTCTCTGGGATGTGTGTAGCTGCACTGTTCTTTGTTAACGTTGGTGTGAGGGACACAGAACGCTGCATGTCTTCTGTTGAACTGCTGGCAATGTTGGAAAGTTGCTCGTTCAGGCCTTCAAGATATAAAAAAAAATGAATTGGAATGTTGGTTCCAAAAGAAATCTTCAAATGCAATTTGAATTCACAGCAATGTGAATAATAATGATTTTGTGCGAATAAGCGAGAAGGGGAATAAGACATAAAAGCAGGGGATAGTGTGGGCTTGAAGAAACCCGATGGCTTCACTTCTCCCTGATCCTTCATGCTCTTGCTTCCCTTAATGTCCAGTATGGCAAACATCAGCTTACTCTGCAACCTATACTGTACGATTACGTAACTGTGTGTCTTGCAGTGAAATTATATCACAATCATCTGATTTATAATAGCCTTTGGGAAAGTGAGATTCATGCCTTTCTGAAGTATGGACATGGATGAGATGAAAGATTGTGTGAGGATGTGGCATGTCATGATGATAATGGTGCTTGGGACATTTCTGTAAGGTATGATTTTGTCAGTATGTCTGTCAGGCTGTTGCTTGAATAGTCTGTGAGACAGCTGCCCCAACTTTGACATAAGCCCCCAGATGTTATTAAGGAGGATTTTGCAGGGTCGATGGGGCTGGGTTTGTCGTATCGGTGCCTAGGATGATGCCGGATGATCGGTTTTATTCCTTTTTTGTGTTTTTGTAGCGGTTGAATACAATTGAGTGGCTTGCTGGGCAATTTCAGAGGGTCTGGAGGTCTGGTGTCACGTGCAGGCCAGTCCAGAGCAAGTAAGAATGACAGATTTCTTCCCTAAAGGACATTAATGAACCAGATGGGTTTTTACGACAATCGACAATGGTTTCATGGTCATCATTAGACTTCTAATTCCAGATATTTTATGAGTTTAAATTCCACCATCTGCTGTGGTGGGATTCAAACCCGGGTCTCTAGATCATTACCCTGGGTTCCTGGATTACAAGTTCAGCGGCAATACCACAACGCCACCGCCTCCCTCGTGATCACTTATGTTTTGCTTGACTACTTACGTTTGTATTTAAGCTACTAGATGTTCCACCTTGTCGCATTGGGTGATCACTCAAATGCAAGGCACATGCCTCAGAAAGAGTGGAAATTTTTTCTTGAACTGAACGAATGAAGTGACGTAATGTTAACTCAGCTTGAACTAAATGAGCACTGTGATCGCTGCACGAGGCTCCGCAGCCCTATGGAAAATCTACAATGTAGTTGATAAAACTGACAATGAAGAGCTCACTGTGATCAACAGTGCAATCTGGAAACATTAACATCAGATATTGATTAATGACAGCAGCAGAATTCACACAAATAAAAACACTCTCACTTTCAACAGCGAGGCAACTGTATGTACGTGGCAAAATAGATATCCATCCATTTAGCAGCCAAAGCAAAAAATAAATAAAACAGCAGGAATGGTCTATGTGAGACATAGAAAAATGTGTCAATAGCAAATGATGGCGCACACTGTGGGTATAAGCCAGCACATAATAATCAGTACATAGCATGAAAACAGGAAAAACAGCAGCAAACATTTAATAAAACCACAGTAAAACTGGCAGGCTATTACATGACAGTAATCGTAAGACTACAAAACATCCAAGGGGCATCTTAGCAGCAACAAACAAGTTCATGCTTACTCTATACTTATACCCAGCTTTCCAAGAACTTAACTTTGTCACATATGTAGGCATCATGTCAATGCAGGGAATAAGACTAGAAGTGTTGAGAGGCTGTAATCAGACTTGCTTACAACTTTCTTTGATTTTACAAAGCAATTATCGTAAGACGTAATGAATCTAAATTAGCATTCCATGTTTTTATTAGTTATCCTCAAAATATATGATGAAATATACTGTACACCATGCTTATAAGCACACAAATTAGGAGGAGTAAGCCCTCGAGCCTGGTCCAATATTTAATAATTTCATGGCTGATTTGATCAGAGTGTGACCTCAGCTCCACATTTCAACTACCCCCAATAACCTTTGACTCATGTTTAGTCAAGAATCAGTCTACCTCAAAAATATTAACTGATCCTGGACTGATCGCTCCCTGGGAAAGAGTTTCAAACATTCATGACTTACTGAGAGAGAAAAACATCCTCTCATCTCAGTCTTCAATGGGAGACCCCTTACTAGTAAACTAGTTCTAGATTCTCCCACAACAGATCCACAAGGGATTTCGGCATCCTCTCTGACATGTTCGCTCAGGATATGTTTCATATGTTCATTAAGGTCACTTTTCAATCTTCTATACTCCAATAGATTCAGGCCCAGCCTGTCCAACCTTTCATCATAAGATAACCCTCCATCCCTGGTATCAGCTGCATGAACCTTGTCTGAACAACTTACAAAGCTTTAATATCCCTTCTTAACTAAGAAGAAACTGTACATAGTACTCTAGATGTGACCTCACAATTGCTATGTACAACTGATGCAAAAGATCTCAACTTCTATATTCCAATCCCCTTGCAATAAATTACAACAATCCATTTGCCTCCTGTATACTAATCTCGTGATTCATGTACCAGGCCAACCAAATATATCTGTGTCTCAGGGTTCTACAATCTCTCTCCATTTAAGTAACATGCTGCTTTTCTATTCTCCTTGCCAAAGTGAACATGTTCACATTTCCCCATCTTACATAGCATCTGCCAATTTTTTGCCCACTCACTCTATGCTCCTTTGCAGACTCCTTGGGCTGGATTCTCCAAAAATGGGGTTATGTCCCCAAGCCAGCGTAAAAGCCCTGTGTTTCACCCTTGACTTACGTTAAGAAAGTCCTGAGCAATTCTCCCATCTTGGAGGGGCTGGCAGAGCCCCTGAGTGCTCCTCGCAGCTCTGGCTGTGGATATGGGGCCCTGCACTTCCGGTCGGGAGTCCGCGCATGCGCACGGCGGCGGCCTTCAGCGGCCGCCCCATGCACGATGGCGGACTCAGTCCACGGACCGTCATCCAAAATGTAGCCCCCCACCCAAAGGTCGCACACGCCTGCAGGTCCGTTCGTCCGATCTCTCCCCTGGCCATCCATGAGTCGCCCCCCCCAGTGTTTGAGCCCCCACCCGGGGCTGCCACGGACTGAGTCCGCAGCCACCACCCGAGGTTCCCAACGACCGATACGTGTATTGGAACCATCAGGAATTCGGTCAGTTTTGCGAGAGAATCGCAGAGGAGGGGCTCGGGTCACTGGGCCCCCTAGCCGCGCTGCGTAGATCGTGCACGAGCGATTCCCGAGCAATTCTCCGGGGACTGGAGAATTGCTTCAGCGGCGCCGGTCCCGATTTCCTCGTAAACGGCCATTCTCCGCCCCCACGCCAAAATCGCGTTCAGCACGGGGCTGCAGAGAATCCAGCCCTTGATGACATCTGCACAACCTACTTTCTTCCCTATCTTTGTGCCATCAGTAAGTTTAGCAACCATACCTTCATCCAAGTCATTGATATAAATTGTAATTAGTTGAGGCTCCAGCACTGATCCCTGTGACACTCCATTCATCACAACTTGCCAACCCAAAATTTATGCCTACTCTGTTTCCTGTTCATTAATCAATTCTCTACCCATGCTCATATGTTACCCCTTACACCATGAGCTCTTATTTTGTATACTAACCTTTGATGTGGCACCTTGTCAAATGCCTCATGCAAATTTGAGTATAGCACATTCACGTTGCTTGTTACTTCCTCAGAAGAACTCCAAAAATTAGTAAAATATGATTTCTCTTTCACAAAACCATGTTGACTTTGCCTGATTGAATTGAGAATTTCCCAATGCCCTGCTATTACCTCCTGAATAATAGATGCCAGAAAATCTCCTATGACAGATGTTAAACTAATTTCCTGCTTTCTGTCTCCCTTCTTTCTTGAATAGAAGAGTCACATTTATTATATTTTGATCTGATGGTACCTTTCCAGAATCTAGGGAACATTGGGAAAAAAACAATATATACACCAAGGCTGAAGTCCATCCATCTCTGGGGACCTGTCAGCTTTTAGTTCTAATAATTGTCTCTGTACCCTTTCCCTGGTAGTTGTAATGTTTTGATTTCCTCCCTTCCTTTCACCTCCAAATTCACAATTATTTCCGGGATGTTATTTCTATCCTCCACAGTGAGGACAAATGCAAAATATCTGTTCAATCCCTCCACCACGTCCTTACTTTCCATTATTAATTCCCCTGACTCTCTCTCTACAGGACCAACACTCACCTTACTTACTCTTTTCATTTTAAACACCTTTAGAAACTCTTACTATCTGTTTCTATATTTCTAGCTAGCTTTCTCTTGTAATTTCTCCCTCCTTGTTAATCTCTTTTGCTGATCTTTATATTCCATCCAATCTTTTGACCTGCGACTCAGCTTTGTAGAATTTTCTGTTTTTCTGTCAATTTGATGTGTAGAGGGATTCTCCGCTTACGGAATCCTCCGCTCCGCCGGCAGTGTACCCACGCCCAAGTGTTTCCCAATGGTGTAGGGTGGCCACAATGGGAAACCCCATTGCCTGGCTGCAGGAATAGAGGATCCTGCTGCCAGCAGGGGTGCGCCTCGCCCGGAAAAGGGGCTGGCGGGAAGGAGATTCCACTTATTATCTTTAACTTCTTTAGTTTGCCACAGATAGTGTCTCCTTCCCTTCGACTATTTCTCTCTGGAATGCATCTTTTCTGATTATTATGAAATATCTCTTTAAATGTCTACCACTGCATTCTATACTGATTTATCCCTTAACCTAACTTGCCAGTTCAGTTTAGCCAGCTCTGTCTTCATGCCCTCATAACTGCCCTTATTTAAGTTCAAAACACTAGTCTTAGATTTATCACTTTTCACTCTCTCTCTTGTACCAATGTGAAGTGGGATAACTGAAATTGTTCATATTTGTTGATATTAAAACATACATTAATATCTTCAGAATAGACAAATGGAATCATGACAACTCTTTTAAGCACGTTGGGAAATCTCGCCCATACAGTAAACATGATGGGATATGTAGCTAGTCCGGTGGGAAACTAGCTAAGAATACACGATGTAAAATTCAATGACCTTCGCAGGCGGAGGTAACCGATGTTAGGGCAGTAATAGAATATACAGGGAGGTGCTGATAGACCTGAAACACTAACAAATTCCAGGGTGAAAGTTGAGATAAAAGGAACATCTGCACAGGATTATTTACCAGTTCATTGATTAGAAGATGTGCTGTATATCTTAAAATAATTGAAGGTTGTACCAAACAATGTAGTGCAATATGATAAACTTGTGCTGCAGATATTGGCCAGGATTCTCCAAAATTGCAGCAAAGTGTCGACGCCGGCTTAAACACCGGAGTGTTTCATGCCGGCTTCAACAGGTTTCTTGGCCCAGCGATTCTGCAACCCACATGGGGCCAGCTCGCCGACGGAGTGCTTCACGCAGCTCCGGCTGCTGATACTGGCCCCAGCACTTCAGGCCGCGGGCCGCGCATGCATGCAGCGGCCGACAACGAGTCATGTATGCACGCGGCTGCCGTTTTCGCGGCGGCCCCCACGCAACATGGTGGAGTCCTACCGCGGCCCGGCGCAGAAGAAGTTTGCCTCCCCGCCCTCGGAATGCGCATGCCTGCCGATCGGTTGCCCCGATCACAGGCCTGGCCATCCGTGGTGGCCCCCCCCCCCCGGAGTCTGATCCCACCACGCTCCCACCAGGAAGGGCCTCGCAGCCACGACGCCGAGCTCCTGGCGGGTGAAACCATATGGCACCACGCCAGCGGGACTCGGTGGAACTCGCTGGGAACTCGGCCGTTCGACCGCAGAGAATCGCCACACGGGCAACTCTCACGGCACCCCGACCGGTGCCGTGTCAACCCCACGCACGCAACTGCCGCTGATTCTCTGGTGCCGAGAATCGCGTTCACCGTCGGACCGATCACGGGCTTCTCCACCCCGTGCCGATTGCGATTTTGGCTTGGAAGCCCGGAGAATCCCGCAGATTGTATCAGAGAGAGATCCTGAAAATCAACTAGGATATATCTCTCCCAGCATATGTTTGAATTAAAATCTTTATTTACTTGAAGCTCACAGATTCTGAATGGTTGGCCTATTGTTTTTACCTCAACAAATGCCATCTTTAATTACCCACAGATATGTTCCAAGTTTCTTGTTCTTCCTAAATGTCATGTGCCCTTGAATATTCAGGTCCCAGTCTTTGTCATCATCCAGCCTTGGACTGAATTCCCTGCTGCCCGCCACAGGTAGCGGAGTTCCCAATGTGGCGGAGAATCCAGTGCTGAAAAAAACAAGATGGGGACCCGTTCTGATGTTCTGGTCCCCCGCTGGCAGCAGCATCAATATTATTGACAGGCCGAGCTGCATATTCTCCAAGCCCACATGATTCTCCAGTCCTCTGTACCGGGAGTCATGTGGGCAAGAATTGGTGCCAGTATTTACAAACGTGGCCCTGATGGCGTTCACCTCACAATAGGCCAAGGTGGTAACACTTTTCGGGAGTTGCCCCCAAAGTCCACCCAACCCCACATTGCAAATAGTATTTCTCCACCCCACCAGAACGACCCCTCAGAAAGCACTTAACCATTTTTGATGTGGTCCATGAATAGTCAATCATAGATAGATGTTTGTAAACATTGTGGTTAGTTTCACAGTTGGGTACTTGAAAGTTACTGAAGCATGGAAGGTAGATGAATTAAACAATGCAGACAGCTGGGTGTGTGGTGGAATCTGTCAATCACAGCCTAGTTAAAGCAATTTCACATAGATATGAATGAAAGGCTTGCAGATCATAGATTGTGAGGGGTTTAATTTCCAGCTGACTTATTTTTCTCTTTCCAGGAATCTGCAGGTGCTGCTTCCTCTGCTCTGAGCAGAATGTGTATTGCACAGGTGAGTGTTTAAAACAGTAATTTGTTTTCCACTATCTCTGTTTGGACTGCTCTCTAGCTTTGTAGTGGGTTTCCAGGCAGGGGTCTCTCTTATGTGGGGTCTCTGGTGGGTGTCTCTGTAATTGGGGTGTCTCTGTAATTGTGGGGTCTCTTTTTAATGGGGGGGCCGTCTTAAGCGGATGGTCTCCAGTGGTGGTCTCTGTACTCTGTAGTTGGGGGTCTCCCTCATGGGGGAGTTTGGTGTAGGCGGGGTTGGGTTACCTTGTACTGTCTGGGGGGGTGGGGGGAGGTGGCCCAGAAAGTCGCGGGGGGGGGGGGGGTGGAATTGTGTGGGGGTGGATGATTTCACTGTCGGGCTGCTTGGCATTCTGATAGTGGGATTCAAGAGGGAGTCCTTCGCAATCCCCACCATGCAAAATGTGCGCGCCAAGGGATTGTGCATTGCTTCCAGATTTGCGCACCCAGTGTGACCGCAAATCAGATGCAATCCATCTCCAACCGGAGAACGTTGGGCTGGATTCTCCGTTTTATAGACTAAGTTCTGACACTGGGACTGAATGGCGGGTGTTCCACGATCCGGATGGCTGTGCCAGTCCTGGGCAATTGAGGACATGCTAATGGGCCAGCACTCAGGCCATGTGGAGGTAGTAGATCAACATCCTGGGGGTTGCCATTGATCAAAAGCTGAACTGGACTAGTCACATTAACACTGTGGCCACATTGGCAGGTCAAAGACTAGGAATCCTATGGTGGGTAATTCACCTCCTGACCCTCCAAAGCCTACATCTACAAGGCACAAGTCAGGAGTGTGATGGAATATTCTCCACTTGCCTGGATGAGTGCAGCTCCAAAACACTCAAGAAGCTTGACTCAAGTCCGGTAGTAGTAGTGACATTGAAAATCTGGAGGCAGTTGTGCCAGCACTTTAGGCTGGGGGCGGGGTCAAGGAAATGCCGATTCGGGGAAATCACAGATTTGAGTCAGGGAAGTGGGATAGGAGTTTTCGGAGATGAGAGGAGAAGAGAGCCAATGCATTAAAGGATTTGTTTCTAGGGGGCTGGTTTGCAGGATTGAAGGAGCTGGGGGCAAAATATGGGTTGAGACAGGAGGAAATGTTTTGGTGTATGCAGGTCCGAGATTTCGCTAAGAAGGAGATACAGAGCTTTCTGGTGGCACCGGCCTCCACACGGTTGGAGGAGGTGCTTACGGCAGGGGGAATGGAGAAGGGCTGGTGTCGGCGATTTTTGGGGCGATTCTGGGAGAAGGGACCACACTTCTGGAAGGGATTAAGGCAAAGTGGGAGGAAGTTTGGGAGAGAGCATGGAGGAGGGATTGTGGTGTGAGTGCTCCAGAGGGTAAACGCCTCAACTTGTGTGTGAAGTTGGAGCTGATACAGCTGAAGGTGTATTATCGGGTGCACCTCACAAAGGCAAGGAGGAGCCGACTGTTTGAGGGGGTAGAGGATGTTTGTGAATGTTGCGGGGGGAGGGTGGAGGTGGAGGGCCCACAAACCACGTTCATATGCTTTGGTCCTGTCCAAAGCTGGAGGGGTATTGGAGGGAGATGTGAGGCTCGAGTCAGGTCCTCTGGAGGCCATATTCGGGGTACCGGATTGGCCGGGGTTGGAAGCAGGTGCGGAGGCAGATGTTTTAGCCTTCGCCTTGCTGATTGCCTGAAGGCGGATCCTGTTGAGGTGGAGGTCAGTTTCTCCACCCTATGTCCTGGTGTAGCAGGGGATCTGTTGGAGTTTTAACACTCGAAAGGTGAAGTTTGAGTTGAGGGTAGGATGGAGGGGTTCTACAATTCATGGGCTTTGTTTATTATGCACTTTCAAGAAATGGGGGGATGGGGGGGTTGGACTGTGTAGGTTGTTGGTGACTATGTATGGCTGGATTCCTGAATCCTTTTCTTTGATGTTTGTAGTTAAAATGTTGAGAGTTGTTTGGGGGTTAGTGGGAGGGAGGAATTGTTGGCGAGGGGATTGACATTGTATTTGTTACCATTGATGTTTGATGGCGGGTGTAAATTTGGATGAAAATGTGAAAAAGAAGAATAAAAATATTTATTTATTTATTTTTTAATAATTTTTATTGAGAAATTTTGATTTTATACAACAATAACGCACCTTAGTAAAATACCGAAAATAACAATAATATTAACAATCATATACATTCGCCCCATCCCCATGAACAACCCAGCATTTTAACAACAACGCAAATTAACACACTATAAAGTTGCAGAATAAAAACTACAATAATGCACCCCCCCCCCCCCCCCCCCCCCCCCCCTCCCCCCGGGTTGCTGCTGCTATTGACCCGTTACCTATCTCTGAGCCAGGAAGTCCAGAAAAGGCTGCCACCGTTATAGAACCCTTGTGTTGATCCTCTCAGGGCAAATTTGACCTTTTCCAATTTTATAAATCCCGCCATGTCACTGATCCAGGTCTCCACGCTTGGGGGCCTCGCATCCTTCCACTGTAGCAGAATCCTTCGACGGGCTACTAGGGACGCAAAAGCCAGGACCCCGGCCTCTTTCGCCTCCTGCACTCCCGGCTCCACCCCAACCCCAAAAATCGCGAGTCCCCACCCTAGTTTGACCCTGGATCCAACCACCCTCGACACCGTCCCCGCCACCCCCTTCCAGAATTCTTCCAGTGCTGGGCATGCCCAGAACATATGGGCGTGGTTCGCAGGACTCCCCGAACATCTGGTGCACCTGTCCTCACCCCCAAAGAACCTACTCATCCTAGTCCCGGACATGTGGGCCCGGTGCAGCACCTTAAATTGGATGAGACTAAGCCTCGCACATGAGGAGGAAGAGTTGACTCTCTCCAAGGCCTCCGCCCAAGTCCCGTCCTCTATCTGCTCCCCGAGTTCCTCCTCCCATTTAGCCTTCAGCTCCTCCACTGACGACTCCTCCACCTCCTGCATTACCTTATAGATGTCAGACACCTTCCCCTCTCCTACCCACACCCCCGAAAGCACTCTGTCCATCGTCCCCTGCGAGGGCAGCAAAGGGAATCCCTCTACCTGTCGCCTAGCAAACGCCTTTACCTGCAGGTATCTGAACATGTTCCCCTGGGGAAGGCCAAATTTATCTTCCAGTTCCCCAGGCCCGCAAACCTCCCGCCAATAAACAGGTCCCTCAATTTGCTGATGCCCGCCCTTTGCCATCCCCTGAATCCCCCATCCGTGTTCCCCGGGATGAACCGATGGTTGCCACCCAGTGGAGCCTCCATCGAGCCCCCTGTTTCCCCCCCGATGCCGTCTCCACTGTCCCCAGATTCTTAGGGTCGCCGCCACCACCGGGCTCGTGGTATACCTCTTGGGGGAGAGCGGCAACGGTGCCGTTACCATGGCACCCAGGCTCGTACCTCTACATGACGCCATCTCCATTCTTTTCCACGCCGCCCCTCCCCCCTCCATCACCCATTTACGCACCATTGACACATTGGCTGCCCAATAGTACCCCAGAAGGTTGGGCAGCGCCAGCCCGCCTCTATCCCTTCCTCGCTCCAGGAACACCCTCCTCACTCTCGGAGTCCCATGTGCCCACACAAAGCTCAGAATACTGCCGGTCACTCTCCTAAAGAAGGCCCTGGGGATAAATATGGGCAGGCACTGAAAAAGGAACAAGAACCTCGGAAGCACTGTCATTTTGACGGACTGCACCCTCCCCGCCAACGACAATGGCAGCATGTCCCACCTCCTGAATTCCTCCTCCATCTGATCTACCAGTCTGGTAAAGTTATGCTTGTGGAGAGTCCCCCAGTCCCTGGCCACTTGCACCCCCAGGTACCTAAAACTCTCCCCTGCCCTCCTAAGCGGGAGCCTACCAATTCCTTCCTCCTGGTCTCCAGGGTGCACCACAAACACCTCGCTCTTGCCTAAGTTTAATTTATAACCTGAGAAGGTCCCAAACTTGGCTAGTAACTCCATCACTCCCGGCATCCCTCCCACCGGGTCCGCCACATACAGTAACAGGTCGTCGGCATACAACGACACCCTATGTTCCTCTCCACCTCGCACCAAGCCTCTCCACCTCTCTGAATCTCTCAATGCCATCGCCAGCGGCTCGATTGCCAGTGCAAACAACAAGGGGGACAAGGGGCAACCCTGCCTGGTCCCTCGGTAAAGCCGGAAGTACTCCGACCTCCTCCTATTCGTGGCCACGCACGCCATCGGGGCCTCATATAGCAGCCTTACCCATCTAATGAACCCTTCACCAAATCCAAACCTCCCCAACACCTCCCATAGGTACCCCCACTCCACTCTATCGAAGGCCTTCTCCGCATCCAGCGCCACCACTATCTCTGCCTCCCCCTCAATCGCCGGCATCATAATGACATTCAGCAATCTCCGCACATTCGTGTTCAGCTGCCTTCCCTTCACAAAACCTGTCTGGTCCTCATGCACAACCCCTGGCACACAGTCCCTCTATCCTGGTGGCCAGGATTTTTGCCAGCACCTTAGCATCCACGTTGAGGAGAGATATGGGCCTGTATGAACCACACTGCTGGGGGTCCTTGACCTTCTTTAAAATTAACGAGATCAGTGCCCGTGACATCGTCGGGGGCAAAATCCCCCCTTCCCACGCTTCGTTGAGTGTCCGCACCAGCAAGGGGCCCACTAGGTCCACAAACTTTTTATAAAATTCCACCGGAACCCATCCGGCCCCGGTGCCTTCCCTGACTGCATCTGCCCGATCCCCTTAACTAGCTCCTCCAGCTCAATCGGCGCACCCAGCCCCGCCACCTTCTCCTCCTGCACCTTCGGGAAAGAAAGCCCGTCGAGGAACCTCTTCATTCCCCCCCTCTCCCCCGTTGGCTCCGACCGGTACAGTTCCCCGTAAAAGTCCTTGAAGACCTCATTCACCTCTACCCCCTTCCGCACCACATTCCCACTCTTGTCTCTCACTCCAGCAATCTCCTTAGCCGCATCCCACTTACGGAGCTGATGAGCCAGCATCCTACTCGCCTTTTCACCATGTTCTTACACTGCCCCTTGTGCCTTCCTCCGCTGTGCCTCCGCCTTTCTAGTGGTCAGCAAATCAAATTTAGCCTGCAGGCTGCGCCTCTCCCCCAACAGTCCCTCCTCTGGTGCCTCTGCATACCTCCTGTCCACCTCCAGCATCTTTCCCACCAGTCTATCCCTCTCACTCCTCTCGCTCCTCTCCCTGTGTGCCCGGATGGATATCAGCTCCCCACGAATTACTGCCTTCAGGGCTTCCCAGACCATCCCCACCTGAACCTCCCCCGTATCATTCACCTCTAGGTACCCCTCAATACTTGCCCGGACCCTCCTACACACCTCCTCCTCCGCCAACAACCCCACATCCAACCGCCACAACGGATGTTGGTCTCGCACCTCTCCCATCTCCAACTCTATCCAATGCGGAGCGTGGTCGGAGATTGCAATGGCCGAATACTCGGCCTCCTCCACTCTCGGAATCAGTCCCCTACTCACCACGAAGAAATCTATCCGAGAGTAGACCCTATGTACGTGGGAGAAGAAAGAGTACTCGCGTGCCCTCGGCCTTACAAACCTCCATGGATCCACCCCACCCATCTGGTCCATAACCCTCTCAGTACCTTGGCCGCCGCCGGCCTCCTACCCGTCCTAGAGCTGGACCGATCCAGTGAAGGATCCAACACCGTATTAAAGTCCCCCCCTATGATCAGACCTCCCGCCTCCAGATCCGGGATCCGTCCCAACATACGCCTCATAAAGCCCGCATCGTCCCAATTTGGGGCATACACACTAGCCAGTACCACCTTCTCTCCTTGTAGCCTGCCCCTAACCATCACATACCTACCCCCCTTATCCGCCACTGTAGAAGTGGATTTCATTTGGAACTTCGCTGATAGGGTTAATATAACAGTTCTGAAAAGCTCTGTGAAAGAGATGTCAACAGGTCAAGGGATGGAATAAAGGGAGTGTGTTCTGACCGGCATCTGTGAAAGCAAAGATGTCAGAAGGTTATGGGATGGAATATAGGGAGTGTGGCTTTGGTACTATTTAATGTTCTGACCCGCATCTGTGAAAGCAGAGAGGTCAAAAAGTCAAAGAATGGAATGAATGGGAAACGTTACTTTATTGCAGAGATAACGTAATTAAGCTCGTTTGACCAGTTGGAACAAATAAACATTGAAATGTAAAAGGAAGGGCCTTGGAATGAGATAAGCCAGATGGCCATGGGATACAAAAACCTTTGTATTAATATTGATAGTGACTTGTGCTAATGATTATGTCAAAAATAACCTCCCGACCTCGAAGAATAATTCCATATATGTACATGTTCTGGATCCTTGCCAAATCATAGGTGTATCTAGGAATTTAAGGGGACCACCCCTAAGCTGTAAGATGTATAAAAATACCGTCCTTATTCTGGGATTTTGGCACTTCTCGAAGGTAGTTACCCGACTGCTTAGAGATTTGTCCCGGCCGTAAATAAACGAATATTCGTTACTGACGTGTTCGAGTGTTTTACTTCTGGACTGACGATCAGATACGTGAAAGCGCAATTCACATTTGGTGGCCCGTACGGGGATCTCCAGAGGGGTCTGCGCAACTAACCGGCGTAATTGACTGAGCTCGTTCAAAGTAGAGGACGAATTTGGCCCCCAACGTGAGTAAAAATTTCTTTTCCACCTTGGTATTCGCCTACTACTAGTTTGATCGTTGCTCAGCCTTGCCGTTGGTTTGTCGAGAAGCCTCTGCGAGATCCAGGTCAGTCCAGCGAACCCGTTTTAAAGAGGGTAAGTGAGTGAACCCTGTGGTTATCGTCTCTAGGGGCAGCCTGGGACTGCCGCCGTGATTCCAGGCAGCGTTCGCTGGAGTTACGGGCGGGGTTGCCAGGACTGCTAGAGGCAGCCTGAGGAGCCGCCGTGATTCCAGGCAGCGTTCGCTGGAGTTACGGGCGGGGTTCTCAGGATTGCTAGGGGGCGGTTAACGGGCTGTGGGCTCCGGACGGGACTGCCGCCGTGATTCCAGGCAGCGTTCTCTGGAAGTTACGGGCGGGGTTCTCGGAGCTTATCCCCCGGTACAACCCATACTTTCACCGAAGAATTTTACCTACTTACCCCTTAATGGCATTTGTGTTCGGGGTCCTGCGTTATTAAGGAAGTAAAGTAAGCTAATAACCACTTAAAATCTGGTCTTCTTGAGTTGAATTAGCTGTTTAAACTCGGCTGCTTTCCTTGTCTTTCTCCAGCAGGCTGCGTCTCTCTCTCTCTCTCTCTCTCTCTCTCTCTCTCCTGTTGCTGTTGCAGAGTGCTGCTGCTTCTGCTCCCTGGGTTTATATTCTCTTTCGAAGAGTTATTAAGTTTTAACGACTGTATTGTATATGGGCTTGTTTCACTTTGATAGTTTAAAAGTATCTTTGATGTAAACATCTTACTACAACTAATTATTCATTTCAGGCATATCGTCTCCTCTCAGATTTGATTTAAAAAATGCTTTTGTTTCAATAGTTAACTTTTATTTCTGTGGTTTCAAATCGTTTAATTTTCCAATTGTCCCCAGTTCATAACTTTGCCTTTGATTTTGACTTAAATGATGTTTCTCGTAGCCAGGTCATCTCCAATTTTCTTTTAATTAACTTGATGTTCGTAGAATTTTACCCCTTAAATTGACACTAAATTCGACTGAGCATCTTCCATTCTTTCCAGCTGTTTACTAAGAGAGTTTATTTCAATTAAGGTGTGAAACTTTGCTCTTAGCTGTATGCTAAAATTTAACTTGGTTGTGACTTGAAAGACTTGCCTGTTTTAAACATTCGTCCCTTAATGCAATTGAAACTCTCATCCATGCTTTTTCAGATGCTTTCTGAGATAGTTACATTCCATGAAGGTGTGAGCCATTGTTTCTGCTGAAACCTGCTTGTGCGCAAGAATCTGCATTTTGTAACCCTGCTCTTTGCAGCTGCTATTAACCTTTTGTGGGATCTTTCCCTGTACCCTCTTAAATCAGATATTGCCAGACTTTCATGTTTCAAATGACACATTTTTCTGTATTATCAAGAACCCACCGCAAAGAAATTAATTGCCTTGTGGAGGGAATACTGTCAGTTAATGAAAGATGCATCTATACTGGCTAGCTGGCAGGCAAATGCCTCAAAATTGGGTATTGGCCTCACCAAAGGGGGAATTGTTAAAACAGTAGAGGTCTTAAAAAGGGAATGTAAAGAATATAAGAAACGTAAGAATGCTAATCCTACCCCGGCGCCGGTCAGCAATGCGAAGCAAGGTTGGGAGGAGGGGGACGATGGGGATGAGGAACCTCTGTTCAATTGCGGGGGACGTCAGAAGCCCCCACAGCCTCCACAGCCCCCACAGCCTCCACAGCCCCCACAGCCCCCACAGCCTCCTCCGCCACCGCCCCTGGAATGTGATCAGTATTATGAGTAACTCAGTATGTTCAGAACTACATTGGTCTCAGAATAAACAGATAAAGAATTTGTGCTGGGCAGTTTCGAAACTGCTGCGTTGAAATTGACACTGCATGGCTCCGCAGGGTCCTAGTGCCCGCTGATCACAAACAGTCACTAGCAGAACCGCCTCAAGGAGGCACTCCTCCAGGCCCCTGCCCTTGGTCGACCCTTATATGATCGCCCTTTTCAGCTCTATTGCACAGTCCTTGCCGACTGCGCCACAGCTGTCCTGACCCAACGCCACGGCGACCGCTGTCGCCCGGTTGCATACTACTCCTCTAAACTCGATCCGGTAGCCCTTGGCTATCCTATCTGTACCCAAATTCTTGCAGCTATCTACAACAGCCTGCAATCGGCTGCTAATATTACCCTCCAACAAGATATCACTGTCTATAGTTCCCATTCTGTTACGGCCTTTTTGGGACAGCTACTGACTCAGCATCTCACGATGGCTCGTCAGAACAAATATGAGATTGCTCTCCTTAATAACCCAAAGGTCCAGTTTGCCCACTGCACCACTATCAACCCTGCTAACTTTTTGACGCATCCTCCCACAGACATGCTCGACCCAACTCATGACTGTCTGCAACTGTTGCAGGAAGTCTCCTCGGTTCGAGACGACCTCTCCGATATACCCCTCCCAAGTGCAGATTGTTCCTTTTTCACCGATGGAAGTTCTTCCGTCGGCGAAAGGGGGGATAGACAATCTGGCTATGCAATCATCGATCAAGACGGTGATGGAAAAACAGAGGATTTCTAACCTCCGCTGGTACACCCATCTCACACCAGCAGTTAGTAACCCAGTTATTGCAGGCCCTTATGCTCCCAGACAAGATAGCGGTGATAAAATGCGCAGCGCATACAAAAGGCACAGGACTGGTGGAAACGGGCAACAGGAGAGCGGACGAGAAGGCAAAAGAAATTTCTAAATCTGGCAAACTAATGGTGCCTAGAATGATGAGGCAGACTAAAACCCCCTCGGGAAAGTCCCCCTCTGAAAAACCTATGCCAACCATTGCTGACATAATCCAAATGCAGGAGGACGCTCCTGCAACTGCTGTAAATATGTGGAAAAACTTAGGATGTATATATGATATCGAAAATAAGCTGTGGGTCACCCCGGTAGGACAAACATGTATGACCGATGCATTAGCAGCCTGGGTGACCGAATGTGTACACTTTGCAACTCACTGTGGAGCTCGTGCCACAGGGGACATATTGTTAAAAAGCTGGTGGCACCCACGACTGCAAGAAATGGCCCAACAAATTAGCAGTCGGTGCCTAATCTGTCAACAGCACAACCCCGGTAAGGCCGTCCCCTGTGATCCTGGCACAACCCCCTTACCTGAGGGTCCATTTGAGACCCTACAAATGGATTACATTGAGTTGGAAAGATGTCAATGCTATAAATATGTGTTAGTCATTGTGGACACTTTTAGCAAATGGATCGAGGCCTACCCGACTACGGATAACAAGGCCTCGACAGTAGTTAAGGTGTTAATGCGAGAAATTGTTCCGCGATTTGGAATTCCAGCCCGGCTGAGCTCTGACAATGGTCCCCACTTCATAGGTCAAATCAATAAGGAATTCTGTGCTCTGCTAGGAATAAGGCAACAGTTTCATTGTGCCTACAGACCACAAGCCGCTGGAGTGGTGGAAAGGGCTAATCAGACTCTAAAGACTAAACTCGCTAAACTACAAGCAGACACTGGGGCCACTTGGCTCAAACTCCTGCCTTTAGCACTCTTCCAGCTACGTGCCACCCCCGCAGGAAAAACTCGCCTAAGCCCAGCGGAAATACTATATGGCAGACCCTTTCGAATGCCTTGGGACAGCAGTGTTCCACGGAATGTTCAATTCCATTACATGACTACCGAGATGGCTAATTATAGAACATAGAACATAGAACACTACAGCGCAGTACGGGCCCTTCGGCCCTCGATGTTGTGCCGACCTGTGAAACCATCTGAAGCCTATCTGACCTACACTATTCCATTTTCATCCATATGTCTATCCAGTGACCACTTAAATGCCCTTAAAGTTGGCGAGTCTACTACTGTTGCAGGCAGGGCGTTCCACACCCCTACTACTCTCTGAGTAAAGAAACTGCCTCTGACATCTGTCCTATATCTCTCACCCCTCAATTTAAAGCTATGTCCCCTCGTGTTGGTCATCACCATCCGAGGAAAAAAGACTCTCACTGTCCACCCTATCTAACCCTCTGACTATCTTATATGTCTCTATTAAGTCACCTCTCAGCCTTCTCCTCTCTAACGAAAACAACCTCAATTCCCTGAGCCTTTCCTCGTAAGACCTTCCCTCCATACCAGGCAACATCCTAGTAAATCTCCTCTGAACCCTTTCCAAAGCTTCCACATCCTTCCTATAATGTGGTGACCAGAACTGCACGCAGTACTCCAGGTGTGGCCGCACCAGAGTTATGTACAGCTGCAGCATGACCCTGTGGTTCCGAAACTCAATCCCCCTGCTTATAAAGGCTAGCACACCATATGCCTTCTTAACAGCCCTATTAACCTGGGTGGCAACTTTCAAGGATTTATGTACCTGGATGCCGAGATCTCTCTGTTCATCTACACTACCAAGAATCTTGCCATTAGCCCAGTACTCTGCATTCCTGTTACTCCTTCCAAAGTGAACCACCTCACACTTTTCCGCATTAAACTCCATCTGCCACCTCTCAGCCCAGCTCTGCAGCTTATCTATGTCCCTCTGTATCCTATAACATCCTTCAGCACTATCCACAACTCCACCGACCTTCGTGTCATCTGCAAATTTACTAACCCATCCTTCTACACCCTCTTCCAGGTCATTTATAAAAATGACAAACAGCAGTGGCCCCAAAACAGATCCTTGCGGTACACCACTAGTAACTGAACTCCAGGATGAGCATTTGCCATCAACCACCACCCTCTGTCTTCTTTCAGCTAGCCAATTACTGATCCAAACCGCTAAATCACCTTCAATTCCATACTTCCTTATTTTCTGCAATAGCCTACCGTGGGGAACCTTATCAAACGCCTTACTGAAATCCATATACACCACATCAACAGCTTTACCCTGATCCACCTGTTTGGTCACCTTCTCAAAAAACTCAATAAGGTTTGTGAGACATGACCTACCCTTCACAAAACCGTGTTGAGTATCGCTAATCAACTTGTTCTTTTCAAGATGATTATAAACCCTATCTCTTATAACCTTTTCCAACATTTTACCCACAACCGAAGTAAGGCTCACAGGTCTATAATTACCAGGGTTGTCTCTACTCCCCTTCTTGAACAGGGGACAACATTTGCTATCCTCCAGTCTTCCGGCACTATTCCTGTCGACAAAGACGACATAAATATCAAGGACAAAGGCTCTGCAATCTCCTCCCTGGCTTCCCAGAGAATCCTAGGATAAATCCCATCTGGCCCAGGGGACTTATCTATTTTGACATTTTCTAAAATTGCTAACACCTCCTCCTTTTGAACCTCAATTCCATCTAGCCTGGTCGACTGAACCTGAGTGTTCTCCTCGACAACATTGTCTTTCTCCAGTGTAAACACTGACGAAAAATATCCATTTAATGCTTCCCCTATCTCCTGTGATTCCACACACAACTTTCCACTACTATCCTTGATTGGCCCTAATCTTACTCGAGTCATTCTTTTGTTCCTGATATACCTATAGAAAGCCTTAGGGTTTTCCTTGATCCTATCCGCCAACGACTTTTCGTGTCCTCTCCTCGCTCTTCTTAACTCTCCCTTTAGGTCCTTCCTGGCTAACTTGTAACTCTCAAGTGCCCTAACTGAGCCTTCATGTCTCATCCTAACATAAGCCTTCTTCTTCCTCTTGACAAGTGCTTCAACTTCCTTAGTAAACCACGGCTCCCTTGCTCGACAACTTCCTCCCTGCCTGACAGGTACATACTTATCTAGGACACGCAGTAGCTGTTCCTTGAAAAAGCTCCACATTTCGATTGTACCCATCCCCTGCAGTATCCTTCCCCATCCTATACCTCCTAAATCTTGCCGAATAGCATCATAATTGCCTTTCCCCCAGCTATAATTCTTGCCTTGCGGTATATACCTATCCCTGCCCATTGCTAAAGTAAACATAACCGAGTTGTGATCACTATCACCAAAGTGCTCACCTACATCTAAATCTAACACCTGGCCGGGTTCATTACCCAGTACCAAATCCAATGTGGCCTCGCCCCTTGTTGGTCTGTCTACATACTGTGTCAGAAAACCCTCCTGCACACACTGCACAAAAACTGACCCATCTATAGTACTCGAACTATAGTATTTCCAGTCAATATTTGGAAAGTTAAAGTCCCCCATAACAACTACCCTGTTACTCTCGCTCCTGTCAAGAATCATCTTTGCAATCCTTTCCTCTACATCTCTGGGACTATTCGGAGGTCTATAGACAACTCCCAACAGGGTGACCTCTCCTCTACTGTTCCTAACCTCGGCCCATACTGCCTCAGTAGACGAGTCCTCAAGCGTCCTTTCTACCGCCGTAATACTGTCCTTGATTAACAATGCCACACCCCCCCCTCTTTTACCATCTTCTCTGTTCTTACAGAAACATCTAAATCCTGGAACCTGCAACAACCATTCCTGTCCCTGCTCTACCCATGTCTCCGAAATCGCCACAACATCGAGATCCCAGGTACCAACCCATGCTGCAAGCTCACCCACCTTATTCCGGATGCTCCTGGCGTTGAAGTAGACACACTTCAAACCAGCGTCGTGCTTGCCAGTGCCCTCTTTCGAACTTTTAACCCTATCCCTGACCTCACTACTCTCAACATCCTGTACACTGGGACTACAATTTAGGTTCCCATCCCCCTGCTGAATTAGTTTAAACCCCCCCGAAGAGCACTAGCAAATCTCCCCCCCAGGATATTGGTACCCCTCTGGTTCAGGTGAAGACCATCCTGTTTGTAGAGGTCCCACCTACCCCAGAATGAGCCCCAATTATCCAGGAAACCAAAACCCTCCCTCCTGCACCATCCTGTAGCCACGTGTTCAACTCCTCTCTCTCCTTATTTCTCACTTCGCTAGCACGTGGCACGGGTAACAACCCAGAGATAACAACTCTGTTTGTTCTAGCTCTCAGCTTCCACCCTAGCTCCCTGAATTTCTGTCTCAAATCCCCATC
This sequence comes from Scyliorhinus canicula, assembly GCF_902713615.1. NCBI lineage: Eukaryota > Metazoa > Chordata > Chondrichthyes > Carcharhiniformes > Scyliorhinidae > Scyliorhinus > Scyliorhinus canicula. Next base: position 118,809,011 of record NC_052148.1, on the reverse strand, counting down.
TCTCTTCCTACCTATGTCGTTGGTACCTATGTGGACCACGACTTGGGGCTGCTCCCCCTCCCCCTTAAGGATCCCAAAAACACGATCAGAGACATCACGAACCCTGGCACCTGGGAGGCAACATACCAACCGTGAGTCTCTTTCGTTCCCACAGAACCTCCTGTCTGTTCCTCTAACTATGGAGTCCCCAATGACAAGTGCTCTGTTCCTCTTCTCCCTTCCCGTCTGAGCAACAGGGACAGACTCTGTGCCAGAGACCTGCGCCCTATTGCTTACCCCTGGTAAGTCGTCCCCCGCAACAGTATCCAATTATATATTAACACTAACTAGAATTTTGAAAGGATTACACTCCCGAGTTCGTGCCACCCAGGAAGAAGTCCCCTCCATTACTCATGACGTCTCCATCAACCCTGGGGATTATGTCCTAATTCGAAATTGGACACGTAAAGGTTTGGAACCTCGATGGGAGGGTCCCCTACAGGTTCTACTCACTACCCCCACTGCAGTAAAAGTGGAGGGCCGGAACGCATGGGTACATATGCACCATTGTAAGTTCATTAAGTATCCATGATGTTCTAAACTTTTCCTTTAAGTCCTAGGAACACGAGTACCAGGATGAGGCCCCTCTTCGCCGTCACAATACTCGCCACCCTGCTCTCTCTCGCTGCATCCGAAAGAAGGAGATGCCTGTACGGAAGCCGACACCCACCCATGTGCCGGGAAGGGACCCCACGATGTGGAACAACGACAGATCTCCGATGGATCACCACCGCTATCAAAACCTGCCCGACCACCGTTCCTCCCGACAACCAGAAGCGCCGATTCCTGATTACGTACATGGTTCTAATGTACGATCGCCGCACATGCAGGTGGAACCACCGGTGCATTGATAAGGACAGGGTACAAATTTTACCACCAAGGACTACTCACCCCTACTCGCCTTCCAGAAGGAAGCGGGCAACGCACCATGTAACGGCAAATTCATTTCTGTTTATGTCCTATGTCTATGCTAAGAAAGTGGGTGTCTCCTCTTGCTGGGTATGTACACAGGTCCCGACCCATGCCCATGGAGGCATTCCCTTGATATCTGTTCCTTTCTCGATCGAACAGACGGCTGCATGGGTTATATTCCAGACAGTTCAGAGAATATCACGCGTCTGGTAACCCATATCAGAGATGGAGTACAGCGCTTGCGACTCGCCGGTCAGGCTGACTGGTGGAGCTGGATGTGGTCCAATTCTTGGGCCACTTACCTATTCCATGGGCTCATTATCTTCGTTACCATCTGTTTGTTGCTCTGTATCATAGCTACTGGTGTGAAATGCCTATGCAACCGTTTGGGTGCTACTGTATTACCACAGATGCTTCAGAGATCCGCCCTAGACGAAAAAGAACAACTGGTTCCACCTACCCCTGACCTATATGAGGAAGTGGCATCCTGCCGGAGCCTAGTAGAGGAGGAGTACCTCCGCCTCGCTCTCATTTCCATCTAAAGTATCCTGAGTGTTATGTGATCAAGGAATGATCAAAGGGGGGAATGTAGAAGTGGATTTCATTTGGAACTTCGCTGATAGGGTTAATATAACAGTTCTGAAAAGCTCTGTGAAAGAGATGTCAACAGGTCAAGGGATGAAATAAAGGGAGTGTGTTCTGACCGGCATCTGTGAAAGCAAAGATGTCAGAAGGTTATGGGATGGAATATAGGGAGTGTGGCTTTGGTACTATTTAATGTTCTGACCCGCATCTGTGAAAGCAGAGAGGTCAAAAAGTCAAAGAATGGAATGAATGGGAAACGTTACTTTATTGCAGAGATAACGTAATTAAGCTCGTTTGACCAGTTGGAACAAATAAACATTGAAATGTAAAAGGAAGGGCCTTGGAATGAGATAAGCCAGATGGCCATGGGATACAAAAACCTTTGTATTAATATTGATAGTGACTTGTGCTAATGATTATGTCAAAAATAACCTCCCGACCTCGAAGAATAATTCAATATATGTACATGTTCTGGATCCTTGCCAAATCATAGGTGTATCTAGGAATTTAAGGGGACCACCCCTAAGCTGTAAGATGTATAAAAATACCGTCCTTATTCTGGGATTTTGGCACTTCTCGAAGGTAGTTACCCGACTGCTTAGAGATTTGTCCCGGCCGTAAATAAACGAATATTCGTTACTGACGTGTTCGAGTGTTTTACTTCTGGACTGACGATCAGATACGTGAAAGCGCAATTCACACCACCACATCCGATGCCTCAAACAACACATTTTTCCCCACCAGAATCGCCACTCCCCGGTTCCTCACATCCAACCCCGAGTGGAAAACCTGCCCCACCCATCCCTTCCTCAGGCGGACCTGGTCCACCACCCTCAGGTGGGTCTCCTGAAGCATTGCCACATCCGCCTTTAGCCCCTTCAGGTGAGCCAGTACCCTCGACCGCTTCACCGGCCCATTCAACCCTCTCACATTCCAGGTGACCAACCGGATCAGAGGGCGTCCCGCCCCCCTCCCCCGTCGGCTAGCCATAGCCCGTTGACTGCCCGCCCCAGGCCAGCACCCCCTGCTCGACCCCGTCCCCATAGCGACAACCCCTCACCTCTGTCCCCCCAGCCCCCACCAGCTCCTTCTTGACCCTACCAGCAGCAACCCGGTATTCCCCTTTCCCCCCCTCCCTTCCCCCCCAGGCTAGGAACCCTCCCAGCCGCGAACCGTCCTCCATTGTACTTCCGTGGGTCAGCTAACTTCTGCTGACCCCGGAAACTCCCGCCGATAGCCCGACCCCTCCCGAAGTGGGATCATCCCCCAATCTATCCCCCCTCCTGGCACCACTCCAGCGCGGGGAAGAACCAGTTAAGGCCCCGCCTCCCCCGTCACCATCTCCACCCCCCAGCCCCGCAGCACGGGAAACCAGAGGAAAGCCCGCGCTTTTGCACTGCCCCACCACACCCTTCTGACGCAGCTCCCAAATATCAGCCCCCCTCCATACCCCCACTCCGGCATAGAATACAACATACCCCCCCGACCCTCCCCTCAAGATACACAGCCCAGACAATGTCCCACAGCACAAAAACAAAAACATAGCAGAACAACCCCTCCGTAAATAACCATATCGAAATTGCAAAAGTACTAAAACAAGAAGAAAACAACAGAAGAAAAAGAGAAAGAGAACACAGCAACAGCAGAATCCAGCACTAATATCTTACAGCCGACCTCGCAACCCCCAACCCCTAGTTCAAGTCCAGTTTCTCCGTCCGCACGAAGGCCCACGCCTCCTCCGGGGAATCGAAATAATAATGCCGGTCCGAATAAGTTACCCACAGGCGCACGGGCGGCAACATTCCGAACTTTATCTTTTTTCTATAAAGCACGTCTTTCGTCCGATTAAATCCGGACCGCCGCTTAGCCACCTCCGCACTCCAGTCCTGGTAGATCCGCACTACCCCATTCTCCCAATTGCTGCTCTTCACCTTCTTGGCCCAGCGCAGCACGCACTCCCGATCACTGAACCGGTGGAACCTCACCAGCACCGCACGCGGGGGTTCATCTTCCTTGGGCCTCCTGGCCAGCACCCTGTGCGCTCCCTCCAGCTCCAAGGGCAGATGGAGAGATCCGGCCCCCACTAGCGAATTCAGCATTACAGCCACATAGGCTGTCAGGTCCGATCCCTCCAGCCCCTCCGCAAGGCCCAAGATCCGCAGGTTTTTCCGCCTCATGCGGTGATCCAGCTCCTCAAAGCGTTCCTGCCACTTCTTGTGGAGTGCTTCGTGCCCCTCCACCTTACTCACGAGGACCACGGCCTCCTCCTCTCGTTCAATGGCCTGCGTCTGCAACTTCTTGATGGCAGCACCCTGGGTGGACTGAATCTCTGACAGCCTTCTGTTTGTTTCCTGCAGAGAGCTCAGTACTTCATCCTTGAATTCTTTAAAGCAGCGCAGGAGATCAGTTTGTTGTTTCTGGGCCCAGAGTCTCCATTCCCCTGGAGCTTTGTCGGTGGCCATCTTGGATCCCTTCCCCTGTTTTTTCTGAGGAGCTGCTGCTGTTTTTTCCACCTTTCCACTCCGAGTTCGAGTCATGGACTGCAGGGAAAGTCGTTCAGCACACCTTCCCCCACCGGGAGACGTCGAAAAATTTCCGTTTTGGGCTCTCAAAAGAGCCGAAAAATCTCTTTAAAACGGGAGCTTCCAAATGTGTGGCTTACTGCTGCTGCATAACTGCCACTCCCCATAAAAATATTTATTAAAAAGAAGCTCAACGCAATCCAGATCAAAGCAGCTGCTTGATTGCTCCTCCTGACACAAACATTAAAACCCTCCACCAGCGACGAACAGTGGCAGCCGTTTGTACCATCTACAAGATGCACTGCGGTAACTCACCAAGGTTCCTTAGACAGCACCTTCTAAACCCACGACCATCTAGAAGGACAAGAGCAGCAGGTACCTGGGAATCCCACCATCAGGTTTCCCCTCCAAGTCACGCACCACCATGACTTGGAAATATATCGCTGCTCCTTCACTGTCAATGGAGGAACTTCCTGGAACTCCCTCCCTAATAGCACAGTGTCAAAGACTGCAGCGATTCAAGAACGCAACCCATCACCACCTTCTGAAGGGCAACTCGGGATCGGCAATAAATGCTGGCATAACCAGTGACACCCACATTCCAGAAATGAATTTTTAAAAAGAAAAATTTTCCAATTCAAGCCGGCATGTGATTCGATGCTCCGGGATTGGCACTCAAGAGCCTGATGAGCAGGAGCTGTATATAAGCATCCATGCCCACACACTCATACCAGCCAAGTAGATGCCATCCTGGAGAGCGGCCTTCAGATTCACAGATGCTGAGCTGGAGATATTGCTGGATGCCGTGGAGGAGAGGTGAAGTACCCTGTTCCTAGGGTGTGAAGGCAGCTGCCACCCATCAACGTAAATGGGGCCTGGCAGAGGTGGTAGATGCCGTAAGCGCCGAGCGCCCCATCGCAAGAACCAGGCAGCAATGCTGGAAAAAACTGCACAATCTCCTCAGGATGTCAAGGGTGAGTCACCACCTCCGTGTCACTGGCACCACCTCCACCCCACACATCCCCACCCCACAGCCCCTACCACCACCACCCCCCCCCCCCCCCCCCCCCACCACCCCCACCAGAGGGTGACCAAACCCTCATCGCCCACCATGGCCAGGTTCCCAACACACAGGCCTGCAGCAGTGGATATCCTGTGCTGACTGCGTCCACGTGTCTCACACTGTGAATTATCTGTCCCCCCCAGGAGAAGGTGGCCCACAACCATCGGGAGTGGGAGAAGACCAGAGAGTAACCTGCAGCCCCTCACCATCATGGAGCAGAAGGCATTGAACCGGTCGGCGGGGTGGGAGAGCAGTCACTCACAGAGACAGTGGTCGGCATGGGACAACCAAGTGACCCATATTGCATTGCGACATCCCTATGGCACGTAGGTCACCCCCCATGATCTTACCATGCAGCTTGTATTCTGTCTGGCAGGGTCACCACCAGACAACGCGTAACTGGCCGGTATCCCTTCCCTCCCCCAATTGCAACCCCGCATCTCACCGGGTGACAAGGCGGGACCGTCCAGGGTGGTCCAACACCCCCAACCACAATCCCGCAACATCCCAGAAGACATGTCCGGGGATGACATTGACTTCTCGTCACTGCTGTTACCAGCATCTTCCACTATCCCAGAGACACTCACCTCGGTTGGGCACTTTAGTGAGGAGGCTCCTGGGACACTATCTGGTGCGCACCACACACATGCTCTGGTACATCATGTAGAGGTAGGAACTCCTGAGGGGGTGGATAGCCGCAGCACGGCCCGGCCCCAGGGATTAGCTGACATCCAGAAGGGTCCCAACAATGTTGAAGATGCAGTCACAGCCGAGTACTCCATGAGGGGGTGTCAGCAACCATTCAGCGCCAAGTTGGAGGAGTCCAACCGCCCGCAGGAGCAGGAGGTTGTGTCGACCATGTCTGCTACACAGGTCAACACTGCACGGGTGGCATCCACAGTAGAGGCCTTGGGTGTGAAGGTATCAGCCATGGGTCAGGATGCCCAAGGCCTGGGCCACTCTGTGTGGGCGGTGGCTGAGGCACAGGACAGGGCAGCCATGTCAAAGGCAACCATGTACCAGGGGCACCCATTACTACGGCAGGCCCCATTCACAATGGTCCATGACTGTGGGAGTCAAGAGCATTGGCCAGGCGCTGGTAATCAAGACCATTTTGCATCCTCCCACTGGCGTACGGTTGTGAACCTCGATCCCGCAGTTAGTGGGTGGTCAGAGCATCGCCTTTAGATCAGCATCCACCATGTCCGTCAACAATCCCATTGATGCGATTCTGCGATTCTCCACCGCATCAGGGACCTTGATAGCGGCGGCAGGCGGCGGAGAATCTCTCTCCCCCCCCCCCCCCCCCCCCCCCCCCCCCCCCCCCCCCCCCCCCCCCCAGTCTCTAAATGGTGAATTCTGGCCCTTGTCTCTGTAATGGCTATCAGATCTTACAAATGAATTTCTATTTGTGCTGTTAATTCATCTGTTTTGTTGTGAATGCTACTTGCATTCAGATACAGATATAACCTCTAACCCCATCTGTTGCTGCACTTTGAGGTTTGCATGCTCTGAACCTTCCTGCCATATCCCTTATTCCTGCCTTTCCCTCTAGCCTTCCCAGACTTGACCCCTTGCCCCCATTATTTAGATTAAAGCTGTCAAGCAACCATGCAGGCATTCATGTCCTTATTACCTGGAGATTCCAGTTCCTCAAAGATGCCTTCTTCAAGCACAGAGCATGATGAAGTGGTCATTCTCTGTGGATAGATTAATCATTTTAGAAAACTAAATATATAATCATTTTGTTAATTGTACAGTGGAGCAAAGCAACCTGATATTTCTTTGCACCAGAAGAAATGTGCATATTTTACCTTGTTTTAGAAAAGAAACAAAATTCCACAATCAATATTCTTAATGGACTATTTCTTAATTGGGACATTTGGCCATCCTCATCCTGAAATGTGATCGTACGATTCCAGAGTGAACTTATATTCAAACATCAATACTACCAAATATTTAAATGTTCATTAATAGTTTTTGTGGTATTTCACAAACAGAATAAACCATAAAATAAACCAGTCCTTCCGCTTAATTTTCCTGAGGACACACTGCATCCGCACCTGCCTGCTTAGCTTTGTAGGTCACGGAATAACCACCTGTGCTGGATGTTAACACTTCCCAGGCTCAGAAAGGCCAGTGTCTTCTCAGAGGTCTGTATACTGGGAAAGGTGACGTGTACCCTCCTCCAGACAGGCAACACAAACCCCAGATGGGCGGTTAAAGGCAGTGAACATCCAAAGCCAGAGGCCAGAATCCCTTGACCTTCATCTGAGAAATTGGGCTGGACAAACTCATCATGGCGTTCGTATGGGGGGGTAAAAATGCTAGGATCCCAAAGAAGGTCTTACAAAAAACAAAAACCAGGGGAGGGTTAGCCCTCCCGAATCTACAATTCTACCACTGGGCAGCAACAGCCGAGCGAGTAAGGGGATGGATCCAGGAGCCAGAAGCTGAGTGGGTGCGTGCGGAGGAGGCCTCCTGCATGGGAACCTCCCTCCGGGCCCTCGCCACGGCAGCACTCCCATCCCCACCCAAAAAACACTCCAGCAGCCCAGTGGTGACAGCCACCCTCCATTCCTGGAACCAACTGCGGCAGCAACTTGGCCTGACCAAAATGTCGAACAGGGCTCCCATCTGCAACAACCATAGGTTCACACCAGCACTGACCGACGCCACCTTCAAAAGGTGGAGGCAGGACGGGGGAACATTGACAGTCAGGGACCTATACACGGACGACAGGATCGCAACACTGGACAAACTGACAGAGAAATTTCAGCTAGCTGGGGGGAACGAGCTACGGTACCTGCAGCTCAAAAACTTCCTACGAAAGGAGACAAGGACGTACCCACAACCGCCACGACAGACACTACTGGAAGACCTACTGGACGCAAGTATCCTAGAGAAAGGGAACTGTAGTGACATGTATGACCGACTGGTAGATAGGGACGACACCGTACTGGACGCAACAAGGAGGAAATGGGAGGACGACCTGGGGATGGAGATAGGGTGGGGACTCTGGAGCGAAGCACTGCATAGGGTCAACTCCACCTCCACGTGCGCAAGGCTCAGCCTGACGCAACTAAAAGTGGTACATAGAGCCCACCTAACAAGAACCCGTATGAGTAGGTTCTTCCCGGAGGTGGAAGACAGATGTGAGCGGTGCCAAAGAGGCCCAGCCAACCACGCCCACATGTTCTGGTCTTGCCCCAGACTTGTGGAGTACTGGACAGCCTTCTTCGAGGCTATGTCCAAAGTGGTGGGGGTGAGGGTGGAGCCATGCCCGATAGTGGCGGTCTTCGGGGTTTCAGACCAGCCAGATCTATTCCTGGGGAGGAGGGCGGACGCCCTTGCCTTTGCTTCCCTGATCGCCCGCCGTAGAATCCTGTTTGGCTGGCGGTCAGCAGCACCGCCCAGAGCTGCGGACTGGCTGTCCGACCTCTCGGAATCTCTCCAAATGGAGAAAATCAAATTTGCCATCCGAGGGTCGGACGACGGCTTCCACAGAACGTGGGAGCCATTCATGCAACTGTTCCGGGACCTATTTGTGGCCAATGTACAAGAGGAAGAATAGTCGGGGGAAGGTAGCGGGAGGGGGGGGGGGCTACAGGTTCGTTACGGGGGTTCGATGGCTAGCTAAGGCCCAAAACCAAGCTAAATAAACATGTTGAGGGGGGGGGGGGGGGGCGCAGTTACTACTACGAAGATGCTTACCTGTAAATATGTATGTTAATTTTTGCGTGTTTGTTTTTGTTTGTTTTTTTTTTTTTTTGTTTCTCTCTCCTAACAATTTGTAATTTGTTCAATATAAAATACGAAAACTGAATAAAAACATTTATAAAAAAATCTGAGAAATTGGGGCGTGGCGAGTGTGTTTGCTCCATCTCCAGAGGCAGTTTCACACCTTGTGTTCTCTCTGGGGACTGCAATTAGCACTCTTTTCCCTTGGTTTCTGTGGCTATGACTCATCTTTAATTCCCCCACTCTACCGTATAAATATCTCCCACTTTCTACGTCTTTTAGCTTTGACAAAGGGTCATCTGGAATCAAAACTTTAGCTTTTGTCTCTCCCGACAGATGCTGCCAGACCTGCTAAGATTTTCCAGAATTTTCTCTTTTGGTTTCAGATTCCAGCATCCGCAGTAATTTGCTATTACTCAATGTCAGGTGTTGCTCACTCTCAGAAGACATCTTTCTAATACTTCCCTAATTGGCTTTTAAATCTCCATTTGAAAATCTAGTTAATCTAAAACACTCGTGATTTTTGTCCTCTCTCAAGTCCTGTTGGAAGTGGAGTTGCAATTCTTTTTTTCCAATTAAGAGCCAATTTATCATGGCCATTCAACCTACCCAGCACCTCTTTGGGTTGTGGGGGTGAAACCCACGCAGAAACAAAGATCGAATTCGGGTCCTTGGCGCCGTGAAGCAGCAGTGCTAACCACTGCACCACTGTGCCGCTCTATGCAGTTGCAATCCTGGCAATGAATGCATCCAGAATTCACCTTGGGAGGCCTAGGCTGGCTGATCTGGTTTATTTTGTCGCAGCTGGACTATTATTAGCAAGCACATTCAGAAAGGTTTACTTAATTATTCTCAGGTGGGTGATGTTATGAAGACCACAATTACCACTCTCGTTACAATAAATATTTTGGGGTTCAGCCGACTACAACCTTTATTTGTGGAACAGAATAGCTGTCTGGCCACTTCAGAGGGTGTAAAGAGTCAACCACATAGAAGGACTCGAGTTTAAGTGTCATTTGTTGGCCACACCAGGTAGCTATGGCTGGGTACCTTTCCTAGACAGTTGTGAACTATTTGGATCTTTACAACAATCTTTGATAATTTGTGCTGATTTTTCCTCTGGTATGAGCTCACAAATTTTCAGGTTTATTGAATTCATGCTGTTGTGGGGTTTGAACTCATATCGCTCCTAATTTTCCAACCTTGGAAATTGGCACGTAAATTGCTGTTTCTTGGAGGGACTTATTTGCAAACTGCTGTTCTTATAACAAGAGGAAAATACAAACAGGATGAAACCTCAAAAGTATGTTCAAATTGTTTGAAATACCCCACCTGGGGAACTGCAGGCAGGGTATTTACTTAAAACCAGTTTATTTACAATATTTACATTATGTCCATAGTTACTGAGAAGGCACATCTCCTCTTATGGGTTTTCATCTGCTGTGTGATGCCTAGCACATGACTGACTGATGTCAGCGCTACATTATCATCTTTACCATAGATTAACATAGCAATCCTGTTAACCCTTAATATCCTTTGTCATAATTTATAAATTAAATTTCAATTAGTTGGATCAAACTTAATTTAATTCCCTTTATTGCTGGACCTTGTCACAGGTTGGTTGTATAAACTGTGTCATTTGTTCAGTACTCTGACTGAAGATTACATCAACACTGCAAATGTAACCTAGACTTTTAAGCATCCTGAAATTCCCTTTCTAACAGCACTATGAGTGTATCTACACCACGTGGGCTGCAGCGATTCAAAACGTTGCTCACCACCATCTCAAGATCAATGGTGTGATGATCTTTGCTTTCTGGATGAGGATGGCTTCAAAGTGTAGCATCTCACAAAGAACATCAAGCGATATTTTGAACAAAGCTAATTTATTAACACGACAACTAAGCAGATTTGACTTGCTAAGATATAAATACTACAAATAAACTAAGACTATGATTCTATCTACAGAGCTTCTGAGATCACGACTACTCTCTATCTCTCTTAATCACCTACTCCCAGAATCAAGGGTATCATGTGATCCACGTGTATGCTCTTGATCACCATCTAGTGGTTGGATGCATTCACATTAAATTGTTAACCCTTCATTTACCTTGCAATATACATATTGTCACAAATTGGAGATGGATAATAAATGCTGGCCTTGCCAGCAATGCCCACATCCCATAAACAAATAAAAAAGAGAGACTGGGAGCAGACAGCAAAAGAGCGTGCTTCCAAGAATAGAATGGTAGAAAACAGCAAGACTGCAATCAGAGCAGTAAAACCTGGTCTGAGGGGAGAGTGACAGAAAAACTGAGACCAAGACTGGAGCAAGTGAAAAGCATGGGGTCAAGAACAGAGAAAAGGACATTCAGGGGCAGCACGGTAGCATTGTGGAAAGCACAATTACTTCACAGCTCCAGGGTCCCAGGTTCGATTCCGGCTTGGGTCACTGTCTGTGCGGAGTCTGCACATTCTCCCTGTGTCTGCGTGGGTTTCCTCCGGGTGCTCCGGTTTCCTCCCACAGTCCAAAGATGTGCAGGTTAGGTGGATTGGCCATGCTAAATTGCCCTTAGTGTCCAAAATTGCCCTTAGTGGGTGGGGTTACTGGGTTATGGGGATAGGGTGGAGGTGTTGACCTTGAGTAGGGTGCTCTTTCCAAGAGCCAGTGCAGACTCGATGGGCCAAGTGGTGTCCTTCTGCACTGTAAATTCTATGAAACTAAATTCTATGTTAGACTGTGAGTGGCATTGGTGCAAACATCGTAAAAAGTTCATGAAACAGAAGCTGCTGTTGGAAGGCTTGGCTGGCTGGAAAAGCACAGCAAGTGAAGCACCAAGTGAGACAGGAGCTCCCAGATTTTCAGATGCAGCACTGGAGGCCTTCAAGGTTGCAATGGAAAATGGGAGAAGTGCCAGGAATCCCTCAAAGCAAGCCCTGAGGAAAGAATGGAAGCTGGTGGGCAGGGAGGTCCCAGACTCTGGCTCAAGAAGTCTGGCAGCAATGACGCAAGAGGTTCAATGACCTCACATGGATGGTGAAGGCCAGTGAACGCATCTTCAAATGACAGGCGCGGTTTAATTGGAAAAAGTCGGAGGGGTGGAGGGCACTCGTGAGATCTCTGTCCTGAGGGGGGTTGAGAAACAGGGAGAGTTTCAAAGGCCATGGTGTCCTCTGGTTGGGGGAACTCTGCTGATCGCCTTCTCCCTCTGTAGTGGGGCAGCATTTCTGAAGAGTGCCAACACTGTTGGGCTCTTGATTGAGTTTGGCCATGCCCATCGCCTTGATGATAAAGCTTGAGTATGAGGGTGTCCAGAGGGGCAGCCTAGGTGGGCTCCCAGATGACCAAAGGCCTTCTGAGCATTCAAAGGGTACAGGCAGCACTCAGCAGTATGAGCAGCCAGGAGCCTGTAAGTAGCACCAAAGGGGTGCGTTTAAAATACATACTGCAGCAATAGCGGTCTGAGCTAGGCCACCCTGATCTCGAGGGGGACATCCTGAGTCCACAGACCTCATAACCAAGTCGTTCCACACACTGCCCGCGAGACTTCCACCTGAGAGGGGTGGATCATTGCAGGTGCAGCATGTTGTGTCCAAGCCGCTAATTACATTTAAATGAATGCAGTTGCTGCCTTTGCATGCCCTCGCTGGCGTGGAGTGCAAAACTTGTTTTCGCCGCCAGGGAGGGACCGGAGGATGGCGCCTGAATTAGCACTGGGTGCGAACCTTGATTTTCGCCAGACACCCGATTCTCCGCCCAATCGTGATTCAAAATTCTAGCATCGTGAGGCAAAGAATCCAGCCCATAGTATTTTGTTAAATTTTGGTCTTGCCAATGGAACGGTTTACTTGCCCTGAAGTAGTGCAACAAAGGTTGACTGGACTCATTCTTGGAATGAGGGAATTATCCAAAGGGGAAGGATTGAGTAGGTTTGATCTACATTCCCTTGCATTTAGAATAATAAAAGCCTCATAAAACCTAAGTGGTTCCTTGTTTAGGGTGCCTAAATCACAAGACCACAAACTCAGAATGAGGGGTGGATATTTAGGACTAAGGTGAGGAGAAATCTCTTGCCATTAAGGTTTGTGAATTTTTAAAATTCTCTATCCCAAAGAACGTTGAATCATTGAATATATCCAACACAGGGTTCAATACATTTTTTGGATACTTTGGGTAACATGATTGGGTGGCACAGTAGCACAGTGATTAGCACTGTTGCTTCACAGCTCCAGGGTCCCAGGTCCAATTCCTGGCTTGAGTCACTGTCTGTGTGAAGTCGGCACGTTCTCCCCGTGCCTGCGTGGGTTTCCTTTGGGCGCTCCGGTTTCCTCCCACAAAGTCCAGAAAGACGTGCTTGTTAGGTGAATTAGACATTCTGAATTCTCCCTTTGTGTACCCGAACAGGGTCCGGAGTGTGGTGGCGAGGTAATTTTCACAGTAACTTAATTGTGTTAATGTAAGTCTACTTGGGACACTAATAAAGATTATTATTATTATAGGGGACTCAGCAAGTAAGGGAAGCTGCAGTAAAAGATTAGCTATAGGGCCGGATTTTCCATTCCTGAGACCATGGGCAGGATTGTCCGATTACCGATGCCGAAATCGCATTCGGTGATTGGCCGGAGAATCCCTTTTGACACCAAAATCGGGGGCAGTGCTCATTTTCGGATGCTCCGCCCCATCAAACGGCATCATCGGTGAGTATGCCGCACGCCGGTGGGATGGTCTCAGGACGTCACCTGAAGACCCTCCCCCGACTTCCCGACGGCATGGATCACTTGTGGGCTGAGGTTTCGTCAACCTCGCGTGGCGGCAAGGATTGTGTCCAGCGCCGCCATAGTCCGGTGGGGGGGGGGGGGGGGGCCGCTCCGCTGGCAGGCCGGGTACGCGTGCAGCCAGCGCCATTTTGTACGCCGCGACCACTGCAGGTCGCCGCCGTGCACATGGGCGACCATGGACCCGGCAATTCTCCGTCTGTATCTACAGGGAAAGCCGGGGGTTTTACACAGCACAGCTGCTAGCCCCCCTCCAGACGGAGCATCAGTGCGGGGGGGGCGCCACATTTGTCATCGTAATACTAGACACGTGTTCCGGACATAGCCTTAGAATCGGAGAATCCTGCCCTAAGTGTTGATGCTGGGGCAGAATTAGTGGTGTTCAGGACTTTCGGTGACGGGGTGTGCTGAGTAGTCGCGCATCAGGTGGCTCTCCTCCCCACTGCCTCCCCAATACCGCTCCCCACTTCCTCCCCAACACTGCTCCCCACTCCCTCCCCAACCCCGCTCCCCACTTCCTCCCCAACCCCCCCTACACCGCTCCCCACTTCCTCCCTAACCCCCCCAGCACCGCTCCCCACTTCCTCCCCAACACCGCTCCCCACTGCCTCCCTAACCCCCCCTCTCCCGCAAGGGAGAGTGTGCCTGGCAAAGGGGAGGGGTTGGGGGTAAGCATCAGCAACAGGGAGATAACTAAGGGTAGGAACAAAAGGGGAGAGGAAAGTTGGGGACCTGGTAGGAGGTAAGCGCCGGCTGGAGAACGCAAAACAAGAAGCTGCAACTGATGTAAATAATAAGACAACCAGTGTATATATTTTTTTTTCATTTTTTTCTGTTGTTTTCAATGTATGCTCACGATTACCCATGTTTTGCATAACATAAAAAATCCTTAATACAAATACGAATTAGTGGAGTTCTACAACAGCAAAGCTGGTGCCGCACCTGGACCGATTCAACGACTGTTACTGCTCGCACTGACACCACATGGAACACAACCAATCCCAATGGGAAATGGTACTGGATACACCAGGTTTTGGATTGACACTCAGGAGGCTGACAAGCTGCAGCTGCATATACACACTGCACCTCCCCCCACACACACCGTCCTATCCAACAAGATGGAGGCAAGACGAGCGGCACCAAGGTTTACCAATGCAGAACTGCAGACTCTGCTGGACGCCATGGGGGAGAGGTGGGTGACCCTGTACCCAGGCCCAGGGAGGAGGCTGCTAGACGCTGCCATTCACCGGGCCTGGGCAGAGGTCATCTGCACCGTGGGCAACACCATCAGGACAGGCCAGCAGTGCCGAAAAAAACTGCACAACCTCCTCAGGATGGGCAGTGTGAGTAGGCAGCACTGTGCCCCTAGCACCAAGCCCCGTCCCATACACACGTAACCCCAACCCCTGCCCACCGGGGGATGGCCGAACCCCCATCCTGCACCACATGCCGGCACCCATACCAGCCACCATGGCTGGGTGCCCTTTCCACTGAAGCCAACAGTTACTCGCCCACTAGGCTGCATACATCAGACTGTCTGACACAGTGCGTTTTCTCTTCTCTCCCCTCCCCCCCCCCTCTTATTCCCCCGGGGAGGTAGGAACTCCCGAGGGAGCAAACGGTCAGAGGGCTGGCATCCAGATAGGTTTTGGGCTTCTGGGATGGACGGTGGAGGCCTTTGGGGCAAAGGTTTCAGACATGGGTCAACATGGAGGAGTAGGTCGCACATTTGATAGCTCCCGCCTGTGACGGACTTTTGAACCATTTTCCCCCGTTTTTTACTGGATTTTATGGGATAAATCGGTGAAGAGTGAGACAGTGAGGAGAAATCCCCCTCCGGTGTATGGAGAATTGGACCAGAAGTGGCCGTGTGAGAAGACAAAGTCCTTTAAGGAAGACGCGAGCAGAGCTGCTGTTTGGATGGCGAAAGGTAACTTTGTCTTGCAGGGTGTTGGTTAGAGGGGGGAAGGGCTTTGGGGTTGGTTCTGTTTTTTCAGTGTGTTTTTTTTTCTAAAGAGGCTGTTTCTTCACTGTTCTTTTTCTGATGTTTGTTTACTGGGGAATGTGATGCTTTTAATATGTTTGTCCAAGTGGGGGGAGAAGGGAGAGAACAATGGGAAGACAGATTATTTGGTGCCGGGGCGGGCGCTATCAGTCAACATGTGTCAGCTGACTCTCGGAAGTGCAGTGGGGGTGAGCAGGTGTTAAGCTGGAGCTTGACTTAGGGGGGGTTGGGTTTCTAGTGTTGTTGCTGGGGAGAGTAGAGAGGGGGGGGAGCTGCTTTGCTGACAGGGGAGGAACTGTTAGTAGGGGAAAAATGGGAAGTCGGGAACGGCGAATGTCCGAGGGGGGGGCTCGAGGGGGCAGAGGACGCGAGCTAGAGGCTGGCCTTAAAAGGGTGAGGGCTAGTGGGCAGTGGGGGGGGAGGGCTGGAAGCCCCCCAACCAAACTGATTACATGGAATGTCAGAGGGCTGAAAGGGTCGGTCAAGAGGGCTCACGTGTTTAGCAATTGAGGGGGCTGAAGGTGGTCGTGGCAATGCTACAAGTGACACACCTAAAGGTTACAGACTAGACAAGATTGAGAAAGGGGTGGGTGCCATGTATTCCACTCAGGACTGGACTGGACTCAAAGACCAGGGGGGTAGCGATCTTGATCAACAAATCAGTGGCATTCGAAGTAGGGAGAATCATGTCAGACAAGAGGGGTAGGTACATAATGGTGAGTGAGAAGCTGGAGGGGGTGCGGGAGGTAATCATGAACATATATGCTCCGAATTGGGACGATGTGGAATTTATGAGACGGGTTTTAGTTAAGATCCCAGACTTAGAGTCACATAACCTGATCATGGGAGAGGACTTCAATACACTCATTGATCCGTAATTGGACTGGTCAAAATCCAGGACAGGGAGGAGGCCAGCTGCGGCAAAGGAATTGAAGGGTTTTATAGAACAGATGGGGGAGTAGACCCATGGAGGTTCGTACGGCCGAAGACGAAGGAGCTTTCCTTTTTCTCACATGTCCACAAGGTATACTCTCGCATTGACTTTTTTGATCTGAGTAGGGCGCTAATACCGGAGGTGGTGGATACTGAGTACTCGGCAATTGTAGTGTTGGATCATGCCCCACACTGGGTGGATCTGCGGGTTAGTGTGGAGAGAGGGCAATGCCCGTTGTGGATTATTTGGTGGATGTGGGGTTGCTAGCGGATGAAGCGATCTGTGGGCGGGTTAACAAGTCCATCCAGGAAACAAATGATACAGGGGAGGTCTCCAGAGCGATGGTTTGGGAAGCTCTGAAGGCAGTGGGCAGAGGGGAATTAATCTCAATGCGGGCCCACAGAGAAAAGGCGGAATGGGCTGAGAGGGATAGATTAGTGGAGGAGATACTCCAGGTGGACAGGAGATACTCGGAGGCCCCGGACGCGGGGCTACTGAGGGGGTGGCATAGGTTACAGGCGGGTTTGGGCTGTTGACCACAGGGAAAGCAGTGGAACAGTTGAGGAAGGCAACGGGGGTGATTTATGAGTACGGGGAAAAGGCAAGCAGAATGTTAGCGCACCAGCTCAGGAAAAGGGAGGCAGCCAGGGAGATACGTAAAGTAAAGAATAGAGGCGGGAATACTGTCCTGGGCCCAGCAAGGAAAACAAGGTGTTTCAGGACTTCTATAGTAAATTATATATGAGTCGGAACCCCCGGCTGGGGTGGAGGGGATGAGGCAGTTTTTGGAACAGTTAAGGTTTCCGAGGGTAGATGAGGATCTGGTGGAAGGGCTGGGAGCCCCAATTGAGATTGAGGAAATAATCAAGGAGCTGGAGGACATGCAGTCGGGCAAGGCCCCGGGGCCGGTCGGCTACCCGGTGGAATTCTATAAGAAGTTTTCAGAGATATTGATCCCATTGCTGGTGAGGACATTTAATGAAGCAAGAGAGAAGGGAGTCCTCCCCCCAACAATGTCGCAAGCCTCGATTTCATTGGATTGGATTTGTTTATTGTCACGTGTACCGAGGTACAGTGAAAAGTATTTTTCTGCAAGCAGCTCAACAGAACATTCAGTACATGGGAAGAAAAGGGAATTAAACAAAATTCAAGAAAATACATAAAAGGGCAACACAAGATATACAATGTAAATACATAAGTATTGGCATCGGGTGAAGCATACAGGGTGTAGTGTTAATGAGGTCAGTCAATAAGAGGGTCATTTAGGAGTCTGGTGACAGTGGGGAAGAAGCTGTTTTTGAGTCTATTCGTGCGTGTTCTCAGAAGTTTCTGTATCTCCTGCCCGATGGAAGAAGTTGGAAAAGTGAGTAAGCCGGGTGGGAGGGATCCTTGATTATGCTTCCCGCTTTCTCCCGGCAGCGGGAGGTATAGATGGAGTCCATGGATGGGAGGCAGGTTTGTGTGATGGACTGGGCGGTATTCACGACTCTCTGAAGTTCCTTGTGGTCCTGGGCCGAGCAGTTGCCATACCAGGCTGTGATGCAGCCCGATAGGATGCTTTCTATTGATTGTTCCCGAAACGAGAGAAGGATCCGGAGCAAGGTGGGTCATGCAGGCCAATTTCTCGACTGAATGTGGACGCCAAACTATTGGCTAAGATACTGGCCACAAGGATAGAGGACTGTGTCCCGGGGGTGATGGCGGAAGACCAGACGGGATTTGTAAAGGGCAGGCAACTCAAGACCAATGTTCGAAGGGTTTTGAATGTTATTATGATGCCTCAGAAGAAGGGGAGGTGGAGGTGGTGGTAGCGTTGGATGCAGAGAAGGCTTTTGATCGGGTGGAGTGGAATTACCTGTGGGAGGCGCTGAGAAGGTTTGGGCTTGGTGAGGGCTTTATTGACTGGGTGCAGTTGCTCTATCAGGCACCAGTAGCGAGTGTGCGTACAAACCGGCTGAGGTTGGGATACTTTAAACTACACCGAGGGGTGCCCCCTCTCCCTGTTACTCTTTGCTCTGACCATAGGGCCATTGCCCATCGCGTTAAGAGTCTCTAGGAACTAGAAAGGGCTGGGAGAACTGCCGCTTAGAATGGTCTGAAAGAGCTTTCGGTATCTGGGAATCCAGGTGGCCCGGAAATGGGAGGCACTGAACACGTTAAACCTATCCTGGCTGGTAGAACAAATGGAAAGGGACTTTAAGAGAGATGGGACATGCTCCCGCTATCACTGGCAGGGAGGGTACAGACAGTGAAAATGACGGTCCTCCCCAGATTTCTGTTTGTCTTTCAGTGCCTTCTGATCTTCATCCCCAAGGCCTTTTTCAAACGGGTGAATAAGGTTATTTTAAGATTTGTGTGGGCAGGTAAAACCCCGCGAGTGAAGAAAGTGTTGCTGGAGCACAGTCGGGGGGAGGGTGGGTTGGCGCTGCCGAACTTCTGCAATTACTACTGGGCGGCTAATTTAGCTATGATTTGGAAGTGGGTAGTGGGGAAGGGGTCAGTGTGGGAGTGGATGGCGGCGACGTCATGTAAAAACATCAGTTTGGCAGCATTGGTAACGGCACGTCTAACGTTCTAGCCAGCCCGATACTCCACAAGCTCGGTGGTGGTGGCGGCTCTGAGAATCTGGGGGCAATGAAGGAGATATAAGAGAGAGTGGAGGGAGCATCGGTTTGTACCCCGATTTATATCAATCATCGGTTTGTACTGGGTAGGCTGGATGGTGGGTTCCAGAGTTGGCAAAGGGCAGGAATTAGAAGGATGGGGGATCTATTTATAGATGGGAGCTTTGCCAGCTTGAAAGCCTTGGAGGATAAATTTGAATTGCCACAGGGAATGGGTTTAGGTATTTGCAGGTGCTGGACTTCCTGAGAAAACAGGTGCAGCCTTTCCGCTGCTGCCGCCACGGGGGATACAGGATAGAGTAGTCTCCAGTACCTGGGTGGGAGAGGGGAAGGTTTCAGATATTTACCAGGGGCTTTGGGAGGCGGGGGAGGCGGAGGAAACTCCGGTGGAAGAGTTTAAGAGCAAGTGGAAGGACGAGCTAGGAGGAGAGTTAGAGGTGGGTCTGTGGGTGGATGCCCTAAACAGGGTTAATACCTGATCATCATGTGCCAAGCTTAGCCTGATACAATTTAAGGTAGTCCGCCGGGCACACATGACAGCGGTCCGGATGAGCATTCCAGCAGTCCAAGGATGGACATGTGAGAATGAGAGCAAGATGCGGAGTTAAAACAGCAAACAATAGGAAAATTGGAGTCATGCTTGCGGACTGAGTGAAGCTGTTCCGCAAAGCGATCATACATGATTTGAACAGTTAACCCTGTTTCTCTCCTGATAGATGCTGGCAGTTTGCTGAGATTTTCCAGTGTCCTCTGTTCTGGTTTCAGATTCCAGCATCCGCAGTATTTCGCTTATTTTTTCTTTTTCTCATATTTACAATGTCAGAGTCATAGCGATGACATAGAACGTGATCTTTTATTTCCCCAGGGACATTTCTAATTGGAAATACATCCTACACTGCCTTTTGAGGCATGTTAATCACAATTAATCACATATATTTATTCAGCAGTAATTCACCAGGATGAGTGTTGGAGGTGGGGTGGAGACCAATCCATTCATCCAGAATCTACTTGCTTTTTTATCATCATTTAGTAATATCCAATATTAAATATTTATATAAAATATTTTTTGCAGCTATTAACTGATGGAAAATGGGTGTATTTTGAAAATTATAAAGAACATTGAGTGTTCCAGAATTTAATTGATCCATACAAAAAATAATTAAAGTGCTATATTAGCAGCTGATTCACATCCTGGCTGTAATGTAATCCAGCTATGATCTCAATGCTATATTATGATTTTCTTACATTAATATGAGGCATTAGAAATTAAAGGATTTTCTTCAGATGGGTATACAACTGCAAGCTGTCACAAATTATCTCAGAAGAATTAGTAACAGCTATCTCTGGTGAAATAAAGCTGCATAATGGAAATTGTTTTCAAAATTGAACAGGATAGTTCATCGGTCATAAAAAATAATGGGGCCTGATTCAGTGGCCTCATTGCGCGAGCGAGAGCACAACAAGGCTGGTAAATAGCGGGAGAGGCCAAACAGTTTATGATGCAACTGGCCCGCTCCCATAGGTGAAATCGAGATCCCACCGTAGCATGGCGAGAAACCAATAATCATCACTTAATCACCGATTACTATACAATTAACGGGAGCGACCAACGGCCTCCCATGGTCTCATCACCTCCCCAGCAAGTGGTCACGCGGGCGTCAATTAGTACTCCTTTTAAAAATGTGAACCTGGCAGAAGTGCTTCTGTGGGGAGCCGAGGAGGTGAGTAGCCATCTTTAATCACAGGCAAAGAGGCCGGGAGTACTGGGATTGCCACCCCTGTGCTCGGAGGGGGTGGGCGGTCTAGACTCAGTTCGGGTGGGTCGCTGCTAGGGGTGCAACCATGCAGTCTGCCATGCCAACCACTGGATCATGTATACCTATTCCAGGGGCAGCCCTAGTCTCTGCCTGCCTCCCCACCACCCACCCATAAGTCCCACTGACCGTGGCATGGCTGACGGCTATTGTTAACAGGGAATCATGGTTAAGTGAGCACTTCACTCATCCCAAGTGGATTCCCATGGGTAGGCTTGCCATGTAGTATATGGGAGTCATTACCTAGCATTCCAATCACACCTTGATGCCTGGACACTGTGCCTGAACATTCCTGGAGGCAACACCACACACGCAGCACCAACATTCAAACACCTGGGGATGAGCCTCAGCACAGGTGGCAAGTCCGCAGCCAGAGTATAGGTGAGTGCAATGGGAGGGGTCCTGCGCCCAGTCCAGGTAACGTAATGTGTGGGTATCTGGGGCTCAGGGTCTGGGGGCCAGTGCTTGCCAGGTGGGGGGAAGAAAGCAATGGGGGGACTGGAGGATCCCGGGGTAGAAGACATGGCTGTTTGTCAGATCACGCCTTCTCCCAATTCCTTACAGATATGGAATGGTATGGACGATATTTTGGATCCCGCAGATCTTGCCCGAGTGGTGCAGCTGGCAGGCCAGGCAGCCAGATGCCAGAGAAGGTGGCGGCTGCATCGGCGTCGACAGACACTCGAGGTGGCGTCCCACATGTAGGGCCCAGCCCCACACCATGAGGACCCGGCCACTATTGAAGTCTGGGTAAGATCCAGGTTGATGACCCAAGGTATACAAGCATCGCTGGTCTTTCGAGCAGATGACAGACAGCACATGGAGCAGGAGGCTCCGCCTGAACACGCAGATGGTGTGACACCAATGCGGACTTGGCAATGCATGGAGGAGAAAGACACTCAATCCCGGTGGCCATCAAGATCACCACAGCCCTGAGCTTTTATCCTTCAGAATCATTCCCGGGCTCGAGCAGGGACTTTTGTGGCATTGCTCAAACTACAGCCGGGCAGACTATATAAACTTGAACATGAACCAAGCCCAACATGATGCCCGGGCAGCAGGATTCTCTGCCATCGCCAGGATTCCCCAGGACCAGTGGCTAATAGATGGCACGCATGTTACCTTGTGCGCACCGGGCTGTCTGGGATTGCCCTATGTCAACAGAGATAGGATCCAATCCCTGAACATCCAGCTCATGTGCGACCACCATCTTCAGATCATGCATGTGTGTGCCACTTCCCAGAGAGTGTGCACGTCAGTTAAATCCTGGGGCAGTCAAACATCCCCGGATTGTCTCAACATGGTTCCCTGGTACTTCTAGATGTTGAACTCAAATCTGTGCTTTTCGGTGTTTTCTCTGGTTGAGACGACTCGGACCAAGATTTATACTTCAACACACAGAAGTAACGGTTCATCTACAATACCTAGACAGTAATCAGACAGACGAGATCTGTGGAGTTGTTCAACATATTTCTGCAGCTACTGCTTTACTGAACCACACTGTCACCCCCCCCCCACCTTAAATTCCACTGTCACCATTAAAACCATTACCCCCCCCCCCCCCCTTCCCCCCCTCCCCCGCCTCCCAAGGCTGCTCCCCTGATATGGCCCCCAACTCCAGAAACTCCAATGAACGCAGACTTAAATGGATATGGCAGACAACTGGTTTATCCGTTCACTGCACTATCGAATCCGACTCTCATCTGCTAAACCTGCTCATTGTACCAAGAGCATCCTGGAATGCAACGGTAACCTCTGGTTTCCTATTTCTACTGCAAATTTTTTCTTAAACCTCTTTCTCCTTTCTCATCCATCCTCACCTCCAACAATAAATGTGAGGAGCTTATGGACATTTTGCCATGAAAATCAATACTACCCAATCAGCTGCCTCTGTCACATCATTCACTTTCAAACAAATAAAGATTTCCCCCATCCCCACCCCTAAATTCACAACTTTCTCTAGTTCTCTTCTCTCTCCTCATGCCCTCTCAGAGCTTGTATTGTCCAAGGTGATCAACCTCCAGTTCCCTCAGTCCTATTTGCACTGAACTGCTGACCACTGAATCTTGGTCCCCATGTTAGCCAATCTTGTAAAAAGTTCTCTCTCTTCAGGTTTGTCCCTGTCTTTAAATCTTAAAATCATCCATCACTCGTTCTTTGTTTATTTGTTATTTACTGCACAGAAGGAGGCAATACTAAATTTAAAAAAAAACACTTCCCAATCTATTGCTATTTAAATAATACTCTGACATTCTGTTTTTCCTACCAAAGTGAATAACTTTACACTTACCCACATTATACTGAATCTTCCATGTATTTGCCTTCTCACTCAACTTGTCTAATTTGTCTTGAAGCCTCATTACATCCTCCTCACTATTTACATTTCCACTTAGTTTTGCCTCTGGAAAGAGAATTTCTAAACACTTTGACTTCCACACAATCCCTGGAAATGGCAAAGTAACTTGGTTCATTCTGACATTCCTACGTTGGGAGGATGGTGTTTTGTGTACTCCTTTATATATGTAAGTGTTCAGAAAGGACCAGGATATGACCCTCAACATGATGTAAATTAAATTGCTTTAGGGTCAACGGGACAGAGATCAACTTGCAACGTTCTCCTGTCACAAAGCCACTGCAAAAACTTACCCATGGCGACAGTGATGGAGTGCAGGCCTGTGCGCATCTGTGTTCTGCCGGAGCAGTTTCCCCATGGCATTTGCTACCCTCTCGATGGAGACTTCAATGCACGCAAGATTTTATCAGCCAGCAGGCACACAGACACCTCTGCCTCATGTGCCATTTTGTTGAAGCCCTCTGTTTCACCGATGAGCAGGCATGCACGCGCAGTGCAGCCGCATTTTATTTATATGGTAAAAAGGTCGCTCACAGCCGGCATAGTTAAAAGCTGACTGCTGTTCACTCTGCCTGGTTTCCCCCTGGCGACTAGCACCATCAGACCCACCCGCAGAGATCCAGCGCCATGGTCTCCACCTCGGAACTTGCCTGTATCTACAGCGCTCTCATCCTGCACGACAACGAGGTCACTGTCACCAAACACAAATGACCGGATTAAAACAGCTGATGTGACCATTGAGACTTTCTGGCCTAGTCTGTCTGCCAAGGCATTGGCTAATATTGACGTCAATAGTCTGCAAAGTTGGTGCTGGTAGCAGTGCCCCAGCTGCTGCAGCAATTGTTTCCACCGCTGCCCCTGTTGCTGCTGCTGAAGAGAAAAAGGAAGAGAAGAAACAGGAAGAATCTGAAGAATCTTACAAAGACATGGGCTTTGGTCTCTTTGATTAAATGTGCCGTGCAACAACATTGTTACAATTTATAAAAACTAAATAAAAATTGAATATAAAAGCCAGCTGCTGTGGCTGAAGACCGCAAATTGCGCAATCGGAGACACAAAAGATTTCTTTTTAAATTCTATGTAATCTTCCTGCCTGAGGGAGGCAGAGAGCAGGTCACGGCCCCCGAACGTCACCGTCACATGCTTTGGACACGATTGCGATTCCTCAATTTTGACAGCAGCAAATAAGGTCAGAGAAAATGGTGGGTCACGAAGGTCGGCTGGCGTGGGTCGCGAAGGTCGGCCGGCGTGGGTCGCGAAGGTCGGCCGGCGTGGGTCGCGAAGGTCAGCCGGCGTGGGTCGCGAAGGTTGGCCAGTTGGTAAAAATGGGTCCCTGGAAAAAAAGTTTGAAAACACTGGTCTAGAGACCGCATAGTGTGTCTGTACCACCACCTGGTGGTTGGAGGTTGCACACTTTCAAAATATGATAAAGCCCATAGGCATATCACCACAAAGTGACTGCTTGAGCTGTCTCCAACAGGGAGGACTACATCATCCTTATGTTTCTATGTGACATGCATGGATCCTTAATGCGATTATCTGGTATAGAAGCTGTCATAATAACCACTCCTGTATATAATGAGATGCAGACAGGCAGTGATTGGCACACAGGATGACCAATGAACACAGAACAACCAATCACCAGACAGGACACCACGATTATAAAGCCCACAGCACATTAAGACTCTCTCTCTCTCTCAGGACCCAGCTACTGAGACAGTCAGAGTGCACAAGTTAGTGAGCACTATTACCATGCGGTAGCTAGTAAGTCTGGTCAAGCCAGTAAGAGGTCATCAGTTGGATTAGTAGAGTGTCAACCCACAGCTGAACATGTACAACAGTCCACTAGTTAAATAAAACAGTGTTGGATCATCTCCTGTGTCAGACATTTGTTTCTAGCTTCCCTGCATCCAGTTGCAGTCAACGTCGAACCAACCTGCCTAACACATCAGAGGCCTTATAATTAGATGTAATTTATTGTAATGGGGTTCCCAATGTTGAACGTCAGGATTCCCATTATGTCACTGGTTGGGGAGAGGAGGGGAGCACGATAGGGTGGTGACAATCGCGTTACACGTTTACATCGGCCTGAAACACAATTTGGGCCTCCTGCCGGATTTTCCACTCCAATAACTGATCCTGCTGGAAAATTCCCCCCGCTCCCGCCTTGTGTTCTGTCCCTGCTCCAAATTGCTTTCCCAAGTTATCAACACCATGCTTTGCTCTGACAACTGTCTGATATTAAACCAGGCTGTTCATAATCTTGGTGTTATATTGGACCCTGAGATGAGCTTCCAACTAAATACCTGTGCCATCACCAAGACAATTTTAATAACGTTGTCCGATTTCACACTGCCTCAACTCAAACTCTACTTGAACCCTCATCTGTGTCTCTTTAACTTCTAGACTTGACTGTTTCAATACTCTCCTGGCTGACCTTCCACATTTTACTCTCCATAAACTTGAGGTCATCCTAAACTCTGTTCCCCATGTCTCACCTTGCACCAAACCCGACCATTTACCACCCCTGTGCTCACTGATCTATATTGGCTCTTGATAAACACCTTGATTTTAAAATTGTTTACCCTCAATGTCCTCACCTCTCCCTAAATCTGTACCCTCATTCAGTCCTGCAGCCTCTGAGATATTTGCACTCCTCTCATTTAGGCCTCTCGAGCATCCCCAATTTTAATCCCTCCATGCATCAGTACTGGTCATGCCTTCAGTTCCAAGGCCCTAAACTCTTGGATTTCCTCTCTGACTCATTATCTCTCTTCCCGTATGATGCTTCTTGAAGCCTATCTCTTGGACGAAGCTTCTTGCCATTTGCTGTAATATCCACTTATATGGCTGAGCTTCAAATTTTGCTTTATTATGCTGTGAAGTGCCTTGAGACAATTTATTTCATGAAAGGCACCATACAAATGGAAGTTGCTGTTGTCATGCATTGTAGAAGCCAGCCAATTATCATCCATTGAATTCAGTGTGGTGCAAATCTGGCATGTTCCAGCATCTGTAGGCGATCTGCTCTGCAGGATTATTATT
This sequence comes from Scyliorhinus canicula, assembly GCF_902713615.1. Taxonomy (NCBI): domain Eukaryota; kingdom Metazoa; phylum Chordata; class Chondrichthyes; order Carcharhiniformes; family Scyliorhinidae; genus Scyliorhinus; species Scyliorhinus canicula. The sequence goes on along the minus strand of NC_052148.1, from coordinate 118,782,598 downwards.
GGATTGGATTGGATTGAATTTGTTTATTGTCACGTGTACCGAGGTACAGTGAAAAGTATTTTTCTGCAAGCAGCTCAACAGATCATTCAGTACATGGAAAAAAGGGAATTAAACAATTCAAGAATTCAAGATGCAGGAAACAACAGTTTACCCCATGGTCATTTCCTCTTTGTCAACTGATTGCTATTCTTGTCTTTCTTTAATAAAGTTCTGTAAAATTACATTTTCTTACCGTACATCTAGATTTTCTTGTTTGATGAGTCTTTGTGGCTTCCTGTGCATCCGCCAATGTCAAGCCTGAAGAACTAGAAGCCGCTAGAAGAAAATAAAATATTTGTTATGATTGGAACATGGAATATTAATTTGTCAACAAAGCCCCATGTTAAAGGCAGGAATAGCACCATAACAGGAGGACATTCAGTCCATCACAATGGAACTGTGACAACCTACTGTAATTGCTCTCCCTGCATTCTTTCATATCCTTCTTTTTCCAAAACCTATTCATTTAAATGCTGTTACTCTCTTTGCCTCAATGGTCATTTGAGGTTTTATAATAGCCCTCTGTGTCAACATTTTTCAAATTTCCCCTTTCAATCCAGAATTAAAATTGCATGTCTGTGGTCCTTGTTAATGATTTAACAGTGGAAATGATCTTTTGCTAGTAATCGTCTTAAAATACCTGTTCTGAAAAGAACTATCAGATCCACTTTCTCCTTCTTTGTTGTTATGGAGAAGGTTAAACACTTACATACCTTTCTTCATTACTGTTACCTTTCATTTCTGATATAATTCCAGTGAACTTTCACTGTACTTGGTTCTGTTCTACTTTGTGTAATTGGTACACAGAATACAATATGCAAAATGTAAATAAATACAATCAGCTAACTGTAGCCTATTAAATGTCTGAACAGATCTAACATCAGTTGCTGCCTTGTATATTCAGTATACCTCTGTAAACCCAGGACATGATTTTCACAAAGTCAGAGCCAATTTTTGCTGCACCAAGGGCCAAACCCACAGTTTGGGAGTGACATGTTTATGGATGTGATGTAAATGCTCATGACGGGCAGGTAAGATTTGTTAAAGTGCCATGATCTATTTAAATCCCTAAAGCTTTAAGAATGAAAAATAGACTAGCTATAGCTTTCAGTTGGAGTAAATAGAAGATAACCAGTACTGGAGTGTAATGATTGACAGTAACTTAGGAAAAAACTGTTCCTGCATTTTCAACAGACTTCATTGTTGAAATTTCCTAACGGTTGTTATTATAGTTGAGTCTATTATGAGTGCTGAGCTGTTTATAAAAAGCTCCAAAACCACTTATCTCGCCATTCAGCCTGAGTTTGAAGAGGCTTTTAAAGGATTAGCTATTTTTGATATGGTTAGTGAACAGAGGTTGTTTTTACAACTGATTGACAACTTAATTAAGTGGTCTCTAACCAGTCGATCACAATTGACTGTGATATGTAGACCACAGTGCCCTACATCAGCTTGTACATCTGGGGCGGAATTCTCCGACCCCCGCAGGGTCGGGGAATCGCCCGGGGCCGGCGTAAATTCCGCCCCCGCCGGGGCCTTCGCCGGTCGGCGTGAGTCCGCACCTGCGCTGGAGCGTCAGCGGCCGTTGACGTCACCACCGGCGCATGCGCAGTGGAGGGGGTCTCTTCCAGAGGCCGTGGTGGCGGCGGAAGAAAAAAAGAGTGCCCCCATGGCACAGGCCCGCCCGCCAATCAGTGGGCCCCGATCGCAGGGCATGGCCACCGTGGGGGCACCCCCCGGGGTCCGATCACCCCGGGCCCCCCCCCCCAGGACCCCGGGGCCCGCTCGCGCCGCCTGCTCCCGCCGGCACAGAGGTGGTTTAAACCACGTTGGCGGGAGAGGCCTGACAGCGGCGGGACTTCAGCCCATTGCGGGCCGGAGAATCGCCGCGGGGTGGGCCCGCCGATCGGCGGGGTGTAATTCCCGCCCCCGCCGATTCCCGGGTGGCGGAGAATTCCGGCCACGGCGGGGGCGGAATTTACGCCGGCCCCGGGCGATTCCCCCTGCAGGGGGTCGGAGAATTCCGCCCCAGATGTACAAGCTGATGTAGGGCACTGTGGCCTACATATCACAGTCAATAGAGTGGTTTTTACTAAATGCCAGTCTATAATAACATTCTTAGGGTAACAGGCAAATTCTAAAGCAACTTCACCCAGACTCCGAAAGCAAGGTAAAACAACTACAGTTTCAAATGATGAATTTCAAATTGATTGAATATATTCAAGAGGTGGCTAGACGTAGCTTTGGGACGAATGGGATCAAAAGTTATGGGTCGAAAGCAGGATTAGGCTATTGAGTTGGATGATCAGCCAAAAGGCCTCCTCCTGCTCCTATCTTCTATGTATCTATGTGTATTTGGGATGCAATGCTCACTCACATTCTCATTTAGCTCCCCATCAACCACAACTTAGTTTTGTTGCCACACATCTCTAAAAATCCTGACCCTCAGACCTTTTATATTCTACAAGCAATTCACTATTCTTTAATCACAAAGGTTAAACAGACACATGGTAATGTGTTATTCTGTTAAATGCTGGCAGATTTTCCTTTAATTTGGAAAAGGGTAACCAATTTAAGAGAACAGAACAAGAGATATTGTTTTTCTTTTTATCAATTTCTTTTTTTTTTAAATTTAGAGTACCCAATTCTTTTTTTCCCAATTAAAGGGCAATCAATCTAACCTGCACATCTTTGGGTTGGTGGGGAGTGGGAGGGACTCACACAACCATGGGGAGAATGTGCAAACTCCGCATGGGCAGTCCACCATCTACAAAGCATCTAGCCAGTAAAGCCCACTTCCCATGTGTCATGTGAGAGTACCTTTAAGAAATGGGTGTTTAAGAAATGTACCTTTAAGAAATGGGTATTTATCAGTGACGTCAGAGTGTGGGTGGAGCTGGGGTGTTTGTCAGCTTTACTTTCATTTTAGGCTGTTTGCTGCAGGGTGTTTTAGTTTCATTTTCAGTGTTGGAGCTGAAGCCAGACAGAGCAGGTGTACTGTTGATCTCTCTACCATGAAAAGACTATCTCTTGATCATTTGATGAATTCGGAATTATAAATGTTCTCAGTAGTGAATGTAAACCTAATGTACTTCTGTTAAAAGGTGTTTATTTTGTCTTCTGGATGTTGTTTGGGAAGTTATTAAGGATTACTTAGTGTTGTATTCTTTGGGGATTATATTTGTATTGATGGTTGCTAAGATGTTCACTGTATGTTTTAAAAAGGTTAACTTGAGTTCATAGAATAAACGTTGTTTTGCTTTAAAAAAATACTTTTCCATTTCTGTTGTACCACACCTGTAAAGTGGGCCATGTGCTCCCCATACCACAATCTAGTAAAAGTTGTGGGTCAGGTGAACTCCATGATACACTTTGGGGTTCTCTAAACCCTGGCCCATAACACATGAAAGAATTTTTAAAACTCATACAAAAAGCCTCTTACACTGTGGTGATTTTTCTGAGAGTTTTGTGTTTTCTTCCAACAAGCTTAAGTTCTTCGGGATCATAGTTTGTTTCTTTTGCTGTGAACTCTGGGACAGGCCAATTACACATCGATCCATTCGGAGATTTGTCACTATGTCACATCGGCCCTGATAAAATAGAAACAGTGGGAATGTTAAAGGTTGTATGAGCATCCCAGTGAAAGCTATTTGTCGCAAATTCCTCATGATTTAGAGGTACCAGAGGAGCTGGTCTGGTAATTCAATCATTCTTATTAAAAAACTGGAATTGTTTAAACTTCATGGGCTGGATTCTCCAAAATTGGGGCTATGTCCCACGCCGGCATAAAAACGCTGGCGTTTCACTCCAGACTTTCCTAAAAAGAATATAGAGCAATTCACTTACCTGCAGGGGGCTGACTGGGACCCAGAGTGCTTCCCGCAGCTGTGGCTCCGGATATGGGCTCCCACACTTCCGTTTCCGAGTCCGCACATGCGCACGGGGGAGGCTCGCCGAGCGCCATGGTGGACTCAGACTGGGACCAGGACCAAGAAACAAGGTCCCACCGATCTGCCCCCGCCGCTTCATCTGACCCACTCGATCGCTGCCCCAGCTGCCCATAAGGCCCCCCCGATGCTTGATTCCCCCCGCCACCCACCAGGGCGGCCATTGACTGAGTCCGCAGCCGAGGGAGACACTACTTTGGCGCAGGGCTGCGGAGAATCCAGCCCCATGTGTCCAATTATTTTAGTGCAATGTATAGCACGTTCACATTGAAATCTTGTTTAACACAATCGTATTGACCATTGTTCCAAAACAGCACACAGAGAAAATGATACCCATTTGACACTGTGGCCCAATGTTCGCCATGAAGTAGTGTACAGACTTAAAATCTATATTCCTGCCTGTTAAGATGCTCACGAGGACCAAGGGGGATCATCGCTTGATCTCCCTGTTGGGTTAGTGGAGTACGAGTTTCCATATCAAGTGGGTGAAAGCTCGCTCAATATGGACTCACTGGCAGGAGGTGATCCGACTGTCTAAATGCCATTTGTGAAGGACCATAAGCTTTACATTGGACAGCACTGGGTCTCGCTGAGTCAAATTCTGAATTTGCTTTGATGCTACCGGACGCATATCCAAGAAGTTGAGGGATAACACAATTTCTTGTGCTCCGGAGTGGGGGGGGCGGGGGGATATGGTTTGAGGTAGTTGAAGTGGACTCAGGGCATCTGTGTTTGAGATTTGGGCGCATGGTCTATGTTGGAACATAGAAGTCCAGCTCATCGCTGATGCTGGCTGATGGAACAGGCTTGTCCTGGTGAAATAACCTTAATAATGGCTTGTGATCGGTGATGATCACAAATTAACGCCCATGTTCATACTGGTGGAATTTCGTAACCCGATAAATGATGGCTCGGCCCTCTTCCACAATTTGGGAGATTTTGTCTCTGCATCAGTTATGGTTTGTGATGCAAAAATGATGGGTCGTTGTACGCCTTCTTCCATCCAATGGGAACACTGCCCCAATGACAAAGGGCAAAGTGCCACACATTAGGATTTGCTCTCTCTTTGGGTTAAAATGGACTAGTGAGCCTGAAGATTGGAAAACAAGTTTGATGTTCTCAAAGGCTTATTTTTGTGGCTTGCACCAATACCAACGTTGATACTTCTTTTTTTTTAAATAATTTTTATTGAAATTTTTACAAAATATAAACATCTCAACTCTATTAACCAAACAACCGCGGTAACACCCCAAGAACAATACCCACCCAAATTCAAAAGCAACTACAAACACAAGAAAACAAACAAAAGAACACCCAAACAACAAAAGGGAAAGAGATAACACCCGCCACATTCCACAAACCCATGTACACAGTTCTCCCTCCCACCAATCCAAACCCCCCCTCCCTCTCCCCCCTCCCTCTCCCCCTCCCTCCCTCCCTCTCCCCATCCTCTCTCCCCCCTCCTCCTCCCTCCCCTCCCTCCCCCCTCTCCTCCTCCCTCCCCTCCCTCCCCCCTCTCCCCCTCCCCCCTCCCTCACTCCCTCTCCCCCATCCTCTCTCCCCCCCTCTCCCTCCCTCCCCCCTCCTTCTCCCCCCTCCCTCCCCTCCCTCTCCCCCCTCGCCCCCTCTCGCTCACCCCCTCTCCCTCGCCCCCTCTCCCTCGCCCCCTCTCCCCCCCCCCCCCCCCCCCCCCCCCCCCCGGGTTGCTGCTGCTGCCGGCCTATTTCCCTGCCTTTCCGCCAGGAAGTCCAGGAAAGGCTGCCACCGCCTAAAGAACCCTTGTACTGATCCCCTCAGGGCAAATTTCACCTTCTCCAATTTAATGAACCCCGCCATTTAACTGATCCAGGCTTCCACGCTTGGGGGCCTCGCATCCTTCCATTGGAGCTACTAGGGACGCAAAGGCCAGAACACCGGCCTCTATCGCCCCCTGCACTCCCGGCTCCACTGCAACCCCAAAAATTGCGAGTCCCCAGCCTGGCTTGACCCTGGATCCCACCACCCTCGACACCGTCCTTGCTACCCCCTTCCAAAACTCCCCCAGCGCTGGGCACGCCCAAATCATATGGGCATGGTTCGCTGGGCTCCCCGAGCACCTAGCACACCTGTCCTCGCCCCCGAAAAACCTACTCATCCTCGTCCCAGTCATGTGGGCCCTATGCAGCACCTTGAACTGTATGAGGCTACGCCTCGCACAGGAAGAGGAGGAATTCACTCTCTCCAGGGCATCCGCCCACGTCCCCTCCTCAATCTCCTCACCCAGCTCCTCTTCCCATTTACCCTTCAGCTCCTCCACCGAGGCCTCGTCTACCTCCTGCATTACCCGGTATATGTCCGAAATCCTCCCTCCTCCAACCCACACCCCCGAGAGCAACCGATCCCGCACCCCTCGTGGGGGCAGCAAGGGGAATCCCTCCACCTGCTGCCTGGCAAACACCCTCACCTGCATGTATCTAAACATGTTCCCCGGGGGGAGCCCAAACTTCCCCTCTAACTCCCCCAAGCTCGCGAACCTACCCTCCACAAACAGGTCCCTCAACCTCCTAACCCCTGCCCTGTGCCAGCCCAGAAATCCGCCATCAATGCTCCCTGGGACAAACCGATGGTTCCCCCGTATCGGGGCCTCCATCGAGCCCCCCACTTCTCCCCTATGTCATCTCCATTGCCCCCAAATTTTGACGGTAGCCGCCACCACCGGGCTCGTGGTATACCTCGTTGGAGGGAGCGGCAACGGCGCCGTTACCAGCGCCTCCAGGCTCGTGCCCACACAGGACGCCACCTCCATCCTCTTCCATGTTGCCCCTTCCCCATCCATTACCCACTTACACACCATCGCTGCGTTGGCAGCCTAATAGTACCCACAGAAGTTGGGCAACGCCAGCCCCCCCTATCCCTGCCCCGTTCCAGGAACACCCTTCTCACCCTCGGAGTCCCATGTGCCCACACAAATCCCGTAATACTCCTGTTGACCCTCCTAAAAAAGGCCTTCGGGATAAGGATGGGGAGGCACTGGAACAGGAACAAAAACCTTGGGAGCACCGTCATCTTAACGGACTGCACCCTCCCCGCCAGTGACAGCGGTAATATATCCCACCTCTTAAACTCCTCCTCCATCTGCTCCACCAACCTTGTGAGGTTGAGCTTGTGCAGGGCCCCCCAGCTCCCAGCCACCTGGACCCCTAGGTACCTGAAGCTCTTCCCTGCCTGCTTCAGTGGGAGCCTACCAATCCCCTCCTCTTGATCCCCCGGATGCACCACAAACAACTCACTCTTGCCCAGGTTCAACTTATACCCAGAGAAACCCCCGAATTCACTAAGAATCCTCATCACCTCCGGCATCCCCCCACCGGGTCCGCCACATACAGCAACAGGTCGTCCGCATACAGCGACACTCGATGCTCCTCCCCACCCCGCACCAGGCCCCTCCAGTTCCCTGACTCCCTCAATGCCATGGCCAGGGGCTCAATCGCCAACACTGTCTCGTCCCCCGGTACAGCCGAAAGTACTCCGACCTCCTCCTATTTGTGGCTACACTCGCCATCGGGGCCTCGTAGAGCAGCCTCACCCACCGGATAAACCCCTCCCCAAACCCAAACCTCTCCAACACCTCCCACAAATACTCCCACTCAACCCTATCAAAGGCCTTCTCCGCATCCAATGCCACCACTATCTCCGCCTCCCCTTCCATGGCCGGCATCATAATGACATTGAGGAGCCTTCGCACGTTCGCATTCAACTGCCTTCCCTTCACAAACCCCCTCTGGTCCTCATGAATGACCTCGGGCACGCAATCCTCTATTCTAGTGGCCAGGATCTTTGCCAGCAGCTTAGCGTCGGCGTTTAGAAGCGAAATCGGCCTATATGACCCGCACTGCAGAGGGTCCTTGTCCCGCTTCAGAATCAAGGAAATCAGCGCCCGTGACATAGTTGGGGGTAAAGCCCCCCCCCCCCCCCCCTTGCCTCGTTAAAGGTCCGGACCAACAGGGGGCCCAACAGGTCCAAATACCTTTTATAAAATTCCGCCGGAAACCCGTCCGGCCCCGGCGCCTTCCCCGACTGCATGCTCCCTATCCCTTTGACCACCTCCTCCAGCTCGATCGGCGCCCCCAGTCCCTCCACCTGCTCCTCCTCCACCCAGGGCCGGCTCAAGGTACCGGCAACTCGGGCAGTCGCCCGGGGCGCCATGTGCTAGGGGGCGCCATGAAGGAGTGCGTGACCGGCGTCAGAGACCCGGCGCCGCATAAAAGACTCGGGTCCCGCGCATGCGCAGTTGGGCCGGTGCCAACCAACGCATGTGCGGTGGCCGCCCTCCCTCGGGCCGCCCCGCACAAACATGGCGGATGGATCCAGGCTCGCCGGTGGTCACTCCGGCCCCCCCCCTCGGGCTCACTCCGCCCCCCACCCCTCCGCCCCCCCCCCCTCCGCCCCCCCTCCAGCCCCCACCCCCCCGCCCCCACCCCCCGCCCCCCTCCGGCCCCACCCCCCCCCGGCCCCGGCCCCGCCCCCGCCCCCCCCGCCCCCCCCCCCCCCCCCTCCTCCCCGGAAGGGCGCCGAAGTTCAGCTTGCCCAGGGCGCCAGCAACCCCAGGGCCGGCGCTGCCTCCACCCTCAGGAATCGCAGCTTGTCCAAGAAGCGCCCCATTCCACCCCCCTCCACCGGGGGTTCCGACCGGTACAGTTCCCCATAGAAGTATCTGAAGACCCCATTAACATCTATTCCCCTCCGCACCACCTTCCCAGCCTTATCCGTCACTCCCCCAATCTCCCTGGCCACGTCCCGCTTTCGGAGCTGGTGTGCCAGCATCCTGCTCGCCTTCTCCCCATACTCATACACCTCCCCCTGTGCTTTCCTCCACTGAGCTTCCGCCTTTCTGGTAGTCAATAGGTCGAATCTGGCCTGAAGGCTACGCCTCTCCCCCAACAATCCCTCCTCTGGAGCCTCCGCATATCTCCTATCCACCCGCACTATTTCCCCTATCAGTCTCTCCCTCTCCCTCTGCTCCCCCTTCTCCCTATGGGTTCGGATGGAGATCAATTCCCCCCTCATCACCGCCTTCAATGCCTCCCAGACCGTCCCCACTCGGACCTCCCCGTTGTCATTGGCCTCAAGGTACCTCTCGATACACCCCTGAACCCTCCCGGCCACCTCCTCATCTGCCAGCAGCCCCACCTCCAAGCGCCAGAGCGGACGTTGGTCCCTCTCTTCCCCAAGCCCGAGGTCCACCCAGTGCGGGGCATGATACGAAATGGCAATGGCGGAGTATTCCACATCCTCCACCCTCGAAACCAACCCCCTGCTCAGGACAAAAAAAATCAATCCTCGAGTAGGCCTTAAGTACGTGGGAGAAAAACGAGTACTCCCTGGCCCTTGGCCTCGCAAACCTCCAGGGATCCACCCCCCCATCTGGTCCATAAATCCCCTCAACACCTTAGCCGCTGCCGGCCTCCTACCCGTCCGGGACTTGGATTGATCCAGTGGGGGATCCAGTACTGTGTTGAAGTCCCCCCCCATGATCAGGCCCCTCACCTCCAGGTCCGGAATGCGGCCCAACATACGCCGCATAAACCCCGCATCGTCCCAATTTGGGGCGTAAACATTCACCAACACCACCCGTTCCCCCTGCAGCTTGCCACTCACAATCACATACCTCCCGCCACTGTCAGCCACCACATTTAACGCCTCAAACGACACCTTCTTCCCCACCAGGATCGCCACCCCCCCTATTCTTCTCATCCAGCCCTGAGTGAAATACTTGGCCCACCCATCCCTTCCTCAGCCGAACCTGGTCCACCACTCTCAGGTGTGTCTCTTGGAGCATGGCCACATCCGCCTTCAGCCCCTTCAGGTACGCAAATACCCGGGCCCGTTTGACCGGCCCATTCAGCCCCCTCACATTCCAGGTTATCAGCTGGATCCGAGGGCTCCCTGCCCCCCTCCCCTGCCGATTAGCCATACCCCATCCCTTGCCCACCACCGGCCAGCGTCCCCCGCTCTGCCAGTTTCCCTCAGCGGCAACTCCCCCCCTCCAGCATCCCTTGCGTCCTCCAGCTCCTACCTGACCGTTTTAGCAGCAACCCGGTACACCCCCCCCCCCCCCCCCAAGGCTAGGACCCTTCCTAGCCGTGCCCCTCCCACCATAGCACTCCCGTGAGCCAGCTAACTTCTGCTGACCCCGGCGACTCCCGCCCTACCGCCGACTCCTCCCCACGTGGGACTACCCCTCCTCCATCGTGCCTGTTAATGGGTCCTCACCCCCCACCCCCCCCGCTCTTGCGCGGGAAAAGAAAACAGCCAGCAACGACCCGCGCTTCTCAGCCCCGCCCCCGCCCCCACCATCTCCCAGCGCTGGAAACCCGCAGAAAGCCCACGCTTTCGCCCTGCCCGGCCCTGCCTCTGCCTCCTCCAGGGCAACTCCCATTGTCAGTCCCCCCTACCAGCTCCCCGAACTCCCCGTTTACCCCTCTGCCCGAAACCGTCCACCCAACCCCTGCAGAAAAACCCATATAGAAAAGACAAATCGACATCACCCCACCAACCCTAAGGCCAACCCACATCTTACATTAAACCAAGCAAATACAAATACAGTATTATACAGCATCCCCCATCTTAGACCCTCAGTTTGAGTCCAATTTCTCGGCCTGCACAAAGGCCCATGCCTCCTCCGGGGACTCAAAATAATGGTGCCGATCCTTATAGGTGACCCACAGACGCGCCAGCTGCAACATGCCAAACTTCACACACCGTCTATGGAGCACCGCCTTCGTCCGGTTAAACCCGGCCCTCCGCCTCGCCACCTCCGCACTCCAGTCCTGGAAGATCCGCACCTCTGAGTTCTCCCACTTGCTGCTCCGCTCCTTCTTGGCCCACCGGAGCACACACTCACGATCCACAAACCGATGAAACCGCACCAACACCGCCCGCGGCGGCTCGTTCGGCTTGGGCCTCCTAGCCAGAATTCTGTGGGCCCCCTCTAACTCCAGGGGCCCCTGGAAGGACCCAGCCCCTATCAGCGAGTTTAACATAACCGCCACATAGGCCGCCAGGTCCGACCCTTCCAGCCCCTCCGTGAGGCCCAGGATCCGCAAATTCTTCCTCCTCGACCGGTTGTCCAGCTCCTCGAACCACTCCTGCCATCTTTTATGGAGCGCCTCGTGCATCTCCACCTTCCCCGCCACGGCCATGACCTCATCCTCCCTTTCGGAGGCCTGCTGCTGCAGCTCCCGGATCGCAGCCCCCTGGGCTGTCTGGGTCTCCATCAGCTCCCTGTTGGTTACCTTCAGCGACTCCAGCAGCTCCAACTTAAGTTCCTGGAAGCAGCGCAGCAGAGTCGCCTGCTGCTCCTGAGCCCACTGCCTCAGCTACTCAAGGTCTCCGCCGGTCACCATTTTGTCTTCCTTCCCCCGTTTTTTCAGGGGTGTTTTCTCCGTTTTTCTCCTTACCCCACTCCTGGTCCGGACCATAGGACCGTAGGGGTCAACTCCTGTCGTCTTCCCACGTCGGGATTTGCCGACACAGCTCCGTTGGGGGCCCTGAAAAGAGCCCCAAAGTCCGTTTTCAGCGGAAGCTGCCGAATGTGCGGCTTAGCTCCGCATTGCCGCCACCGGAAGTCACCAACGTTGATACTTCTTTAAAAGCAGATATAATGGTGCCAGTAATGTTGAAATGTTCAAAGTAATGTTGGTTCAAACCAGCCGTAGTAATTAACCATGCCCCAAAAAAGATTTAAATTCTGACACGTCCTTAGGTGCTAATGGTTCCTTGATAGCTTTTACTTTTTCTTCTACAAGATATAGCCCCTTGGCGTTGACTTTAAATTCAAGATAACGGGTGACAGTGGTTGACACTGCTGCAGGTTTATTGGATTAGTCATGCTAAATTGACCCTTAGTGGAGGTTAGGTGGGGTTACAGGTATAGGCTAGGGGAGTGGGCCTAGGTAGAATGCTCTTTCAGGGTCGCTTCAGTCTCGATAGGTCAAATGAACTCCCTCTGCACTATAGGAAATCTATGGTAAGTGACCTTGTGGGTCTGAAAGGTACACTTCTCTCTTGTAAGTCACACTCCTGTCTCTTTGAATCTCCTAAGCACCTCTTCAAGGTTTGCAAAATGTTCTTCCTGGGAAACCCCTGTGGCCAAAACATCATCTAGATATACCATTGCTTTGGGTATATCTTGCAATAAACTGCTGAATGCACACCAAAGGGTAACCAGGTGCATTGAAACAAACCCTTGTGTGTGTGTGTTAATCATTACAAATTTTCTTTGTAATGCGCCGGCAGCGCATCCATGCCCGTGCATTTCCCGACGGCGTGGGGTGGCCCACAATGGGAGATCCCATTGGCTGGCTGTGGGAAATGGAGAACCCCACTGCTGGCGAGAGCGCGCCGAACAGGAAAATGGGGTTGGCGGGACCCCATTCCCACAGCTCCAGTGTCTAGTTCCTATCTAATGGACGGCCATTAACCTGCACAGTTATCTTAATGAGGGCCACTCGGGGTGCCACAGCACAATTCAGTTGCATACAATCCTCCTCTTCTGGTTCATCCAGCTGGAAAGTGCGAGTCCTTGGTTGGCATCTGCCTCAATTGGGGCAACTGGATCTCTGGCTGACCTTCATCTTGCGGTACCTTCAAGCCCTTCGTCCACATGTCCCACAATGTCCTGGCTCTCCCTCAAAAGATTCCTGGGATGTATTCCATCAGGTAAATTCAGTCTTCAACCAACAGGCCTGGCCTCTATGGTGCTCAGTTCCGAGGAGGAGAGCTGACTGGTGGTGATTTAACCTGACGATCACCACACCTCAGGCGAGGGCCTGATTGAATAACCTCAGCCAGTGCAAGAAATGTATGTAATAGGAAAGCATATTTACCTACCCCCGCCCTATTCCTGATATCATAAAATGTATTCCCTATTTGCAGCCAGACATAAGCTGACTGATTATATTTACATGGTGACATTCATCTGGCTCAGGATCATTTCTCTGGAGGGTAGGCTTAAGCCTCAATTTGAGCATCCTCCCTTGAGACAACCCTTTCAGGACCCCCTTCAATGGAAAAGGGCATAGGAATACCATTGTGAGCAATTAGCAGATTTCTCTGCAACCCCAGAATAGCCCATTTGACGATGAGATACTTACCTTCAAGATTGGTTACCTCACCACATCCGAGTTCCCCAGCCAATTGTGTTACCGGCCAATTTCACTGGGCAATGTTTTCCCATGCGAGAAACCTACCTATTAGGAGGAGAGACGTCCGCTACAAAATACAGTTTGGTCTGCTCCATGAGCTGCATACACAGATGAACCTGTATCACAGGAAAACCCCTTTTATCCTGACTCAAGAAGTTAGACTCACAAAATCAGGGATCACAAATTCAGTGCACATGCATCTCTCTAAATGTGCAATGTGGCCCCTGTTAAAAAACATAGAATGCGATCTCGCCAAATCATGTTGAGCATGCTTAGCCGTGTGTTTCCTGGCACTCACAGTGCCGAGGAGGAACAGCCCTATCTAATGGGATTTTGTTGCAATTCGGGGCCTCAGCGGGCACCGCGGGGTGCCAGGTTGGCAGTGCCAAGGTGACACCAGAAATTCCACAGTGCCACCCTGCCCAGAGGCCAAACACCCAGGGGCCTCCGATCTCCTGGGAGACCCCCCCAAGTGTCGTTCTATCTCATCCCTATTTGTGGGGCCAGTAGTGAGATCTCTGAGGCAAAGTGGTTAGATCCAAGGGCCTTGGTAGATCAGTCAAGTGCATGTTAGAGTCTTTAAGACAGAGATAGATATGTTCTTGATTAATAAGGGGATCAGAGGTTATGGGGAGAAGGCGGAAGAATGGGGATGAGAAACATATCAGCCATGATTGAATGGAGGAGCAGACTCGATGGTCCGAATGCCCTAATTCTGCTCCTGTGTCTTATGGTGCCTCGCTGTAATATGCAGGTTTGCCAAATACTGGTCGCGCCCACAATGGGCAGGATTCAGATCGTAATGACGCGAGATCCCATTAGATCTCGCAAGGCGTGCCGATCCCAGCAGAGGGATCACCAGCATCGACTGGATAGGCTGCACCTCCATTAGCCCGAACGGGGGTGTCGCCGATAGACCACGCCCGTAATTAAGTCAAAACTTCTGACAAGAGTCAAACAGGCTCGAAACACTTTCTCTCCCTACAGGCCAGATCTGCTGTATTTGTCCAGTTTACTCTGTTTTGTCTCAGATTACAGTATCTGTAGTATTTTGCTTTTAGAATTAAATCAAAAGTGTTTTTACAGTCAAAGGGTACCATGGGATTGCTATTCATTGTCAATTATACTCATTGTAGTAGAGCATTGATCCAGTCTACAATTATATCATTTCAAACTTTGAGCTTTAATTTAATAGACAAGATGTCATAGGATAAAAAACAACCTACATTAAAAAGGCAAAGCCATATTTTGTTTACTGATAAAACAATACACTTCAAACAATTTTGATTATCTTCAAAACATCATTTTGCCTGATGTGACATCATCGATTATAATAATACATAATGTTAAAAATTGAGAAAAATAGCGTACTTACTGATTTGACAACCACTATAAAAGAAGAGCTGGAACTTTCTGGAACGACTGCTGTTCCTGATCTGTGACAAACAAAACGGACATGTCATTGCACAAGTTCTACAGTAAAGAAAGATTTCCGGACAATTTTCAAATGTTCTACAAGCAAAATTGTTGCTGGTGATTATTGCTTCTCTAATGTCCGCTCTGTGAAAGATAGGGCGGGATTCTCCAACCCAGACAGTGGAATGCATTCCCTAATGGGGCGGAGAATCGGGCGGCAAGGGACAATTGGGGTCGGTGCCCTGGGGAGGGGGGTGGGGTATAAATAAATGCAAATTTGCATCTATTTAGCCAGCCTGGCGCCCTATGCTCCGGCCTCCTGCGATTCTCCGGTCCCCGCGGCTGCAAATCATGTGGACACTGATGATTTGTGGTCTCAGCATTCATGAACCTGATGTGGTGAACTCCGTGGTGGGCCAAGGTCCACCACACCAGGACCATGCTGGTAGAGACCTTCCGAGCCCACCCGAGGGTCACCCAACCCCCCACCCCAAACAATGCACTGCCTGCCTATGCCTTTTCCAGCAGACCCCTTCCCACACCCCAAAGGTACCCTTGTAATAGGGGGTGATGGGGGGGAGGACACATGTTTTCTGCGGCCAAGGGAAGTCCGTGTTCCACGCTTATATCATTTGCCGTAAGGCAATTGTGTTATTTGATTTAGTAATTGCTCAGCTTTTGGTGCTAATTCAGCCCCATGCCCCTGACCTTTGGTCATCTGGTGCAGAGGGAGGAAGGATCTCCTCGTAAGCCTTCTCCTGCGGCCCCAGGGCAGTGGCAACTAGAATGAAGGCCACCAGTCCTGATTGGATTACAAAGCCTATTGGCTGCAGGGGGTTCAAGTCAGACGTGTTAGATGATACGTACCCCTATGCCGAACCAGTTTCACCGGTCTGCACTGCAGCCCCTGCATCCCCCCCCCCCCCCCCCCCCCCCCCCCCCCGCTCCATCCCCACACCCTCCCCCAGCAATTCCACTGCTACTCTGGCCCCAGTGTCCGGTGGGGGTGGGGGTGGGGGGGGGGGCTCGGGCCCTTGTGCTCATCCATGCTGCCAGGAGTACCAGTGGCTGGCCCTACTTATTGGATTAGATTTATTGTCACGTGTACCGAGGTACAGTGAAAATTATTGTTCTGCATATTGTCCCAATAGATTGTTCCATGCATGAAAAAAAAGCCATAGGATATACATAAGTATTCAATGTAAATACATAGACACAGGCATCGGGTGATGCATACGGAGTGCAGTACTACTCAGTCGAGAAGATGTGGAAAGAGATCAGATCAGTCCATTGGAGTGTCATTCAGGAAGAAGCTGTTTTTGAACTTGTTAGTGCGTGTTCTCAGGCTTTTGTATCTCCTGCCCGATGGAAGAGAGAATAACCTGGGTGGGAGGAGGTCTTTGATTATGCTGCCCGCTTCCCCCAGGCAGCAGGAGGTGTAGACAGAGTCAATGGATGGGAGGCGGGTTTGTGTGATGGACTGAGCTCTGTAGTTTCTTACATTCTTCAGCCGAGCAGTTATCATACCAGGCTGTGGTGCAGCCAGATACTATAGTGCATCTGTAAAAATTAGTAAGAGTCAATGTGGACATGCTGAATTTGCTTAGTTTCCTGAGGAAGTATAGGCGCTCTTGTGCTTTCTTGATCGTAGCATCGACATGGGTGGACCAAGACAGGTTGCTGGTGATGTACATACCTCGGAATTTGAAGCTGTCAACCATCTCCACCTCTGCACGATTGATACAGACAGGGGTGTGTATGACATTTTGCTTCCTGAAGTCTATGACCAGCTCCTTAGTTTTTCTGACGTTGAGGGAGGGAATGTCATCATTACACTACGCCACTAGTTTCTATATCTCCCTCCTATATTCTGACTCATCATTGTTCGAGATCCGACCCACTATGGTCATGTCATCAGAAAACTTGTCGATGGATTTAGAGCCAGAATGTGCCACACAGGCGTGTGCGTACAGGGAGTAGAGTAGAGTGCTAAGTACGCAGCCTTGCGGGGGCCCTGTATTGAGGACTATCGCAGAGGAGGTGTCGTTGTTTATCTTTATTGACTGTGGTCTATGGGTCAGGAAGTCGAGGATCCAGTTACAGAGGGAGGAGCCAAGTCCTAGGTTTTGGAGTTTTGATATGAGCTTGGCTGGGATTATGGAGTTGAAGGTGGAGCTGTAGTCAATGAATAGGAGTCTGTCGTAGGAGTCCTTGATGTCGAGATGCTCCAGGGATGAGTGTAGGGCCAGGGAAATGGTCCCTACAGTGCACCGGCATGTGAATTGCAGTTCTGGGAGTATGGAGTTGATGTGTCTCATGACCAACATCTCGAAACACTTCATAAAGATAAGGGTCAGGGCCACCGAATGGTAGTTGTTGACGCACATTGCCTGGTTCTTGTTTGGCACTGGTATGATGGTGGTCTTCTTGAAGCCGGTGGAAACCTTGGACCGGAGTAGGGAGAGGTTGAGGATGTCCACGAACACATCTGCCAGTTGGTCACACAGGATCTTGAATGCATGACCAGGTACTCCGTCAGGATCCTACATTTTCCGATGGTTCACTTTCAAGAAGGCTGACCTGACTTTGGAAGCTGTGACGGTAGGTATGGGGCAGTCAACAGCAGTTTGATGGTTTCCTGCTCAAAATGAGCATAGAATGCATTGTGTTCATCAGGGAGGGGTTTGTGAGTTTTGGACTGGGGGCTGGTTACTGATTGGACTGTGTTAACCAGCACTAGTATAACAGATCAGCTGCTGTAGTTGCTGACAGAATGGACTGAGGACCCCGAGATGTGTAACTGGGACCTGTGTAAATACTGCTGTTACACTGAATAAACGGCTTTCTTATGAACTCTTCGGACTCCACCTTTGCTGCTGGAGATTCTACTGTTACTTGTTATGCCAGCGATAAGCTCCCTGCCACCCTCCTGCACGGACTACTGTGAGCATTGCCGTGTGCTGCCCCACTAACAGGTGGCGGAGAAAGTGTGGCGGATCGGGTGGTGGGGTGTGGTCACCCATACGGCCAGTGTCACTCCGCACAACCACGGACCATGGTGGGAAGACAGTGGATTGCGCTGCATGTTGGCTGCCCTGTAGACTGCAGCAATGGCTGTCCATCCCTGACAGCCCGGTCCAGTAGGGGGGGGTCACTCCCCATGCTGCGCCCCTCCCCCAAACAGCCAACCCTGCCAGTGGCAGGTCAGGCAACCCACAGTCGCACCTCTCCATGTCTTACGTCCTCTCTCGTCACCCACGGTACCTGTTTCCCGATTTTTAAAACCACAAGTAAAACTCGCCATTGGTAATTCCCCCCAGTGGAGGCTGAGTGTCGGAGAGGCTCCGGAGAATATCGTGTCATGCCTGCTAATGGTATGCCAACAGCATTTACTATACGTGCGGAGTAGAACGCATTGGCGCCGCTGTCAAGGCACCAGAGCGTGGTATTCTGGCGTGCGCCCAGCTACGGCCACAATTTTGCCGTCACAATCAATTCTCCGCCCATTCGCCTTTCACGATTTCAGTGTCAGCCGACGGAGAATCCCACCCAGTATTTTTATTTTTTTTTAATTTAGAGTACCCAATTATCCATTTTTCCAATTCAGTGTGGCCAATCCACCTAACCTACACATCTTTGGATTGTGAGGGTGAAACCCACGCAGACACGGGGAGAATGTGCAAACTCCACACGGACAGTAACCCAGGACCAGTATCGAACCCGGGTCCTCCGTGCCGTGAGGTAGCAGTGCTAACCACTGTGACACCTTGCCGCCTCCCCCACCCAGTATTTTTGAAATAAAACATGAAAGCTGAAAAATACTCAGTAGGTCTGGCATTATCTGTGGAAAGAAATACGAGTCAACGTTTAAGATCTAAATGACTCTTCTACAGAACATTTTAAAATGCAGTTTTGAAGATCTGTTGTCATGGATCACACACAGCAGTCAACTGCTGTACAGCAACATCCCATAAACAACAATGTCATCATTTCTAGCTCATCTATTTTGATAAGTGATGTTGGTTGAGGAATAAATAGTGTCCAAGACACTCACTGTCTGGATTCACAAATGAAAAGCCAGTTGGCGGAGGTGGCAGAGAGTTGATGTTGCCTGTGGTCCGATCCCAACATCCCAAAAAGAATTGTGATGACATTTAAAAATAAACACCTGTCATTCACGTTTTATTAGCCAGAATTCACTTTGATTGGTTTTCATGCAACTTCCCTTGTACAGATCTCTCAAATTTAATTTCTATTGAATTCATGCAACTTCAAAATTAACTGCATGAAGTAAACAGCAAAGGTGGAGTCCGGAGTCCAAAGAATTCATAAGAAAGACTTTTACTCAGTATAACAGCAAGTATTTACACAGGACCCAGTTACACATCTAACGGTCCTCACTCCTTTCTGTCAGCAACTGCAGCAGCTGATCTGTTATACTAGTGCTGGTTAACTCAGTCCAATCAGTAACCAGCCCCCAGTCCAAAACTCACAAAAACGACCATGGAACAATGGACAGAAGAGGCCAAAATAAAAGAACTTGAGAACAAAGAGGACAAAAAAAACAGTACAAAAATAAACAGAATGGCCAGACGTCGTCGACAAAAACGTGTTGAGCCCAACAAGGTGCCCCAAAAACAGGGAAACAGGACAGACCCTGCCGACTTGCAACCGGCCCAATACCCCCACTAACCACAGCCGCTAACAGCCAAGCCTGGAGTCAATGCTCACCATAGCATCTGGTCCATCAACACAAGGCCTTACTAGCACACTTTCAGCCACAAGGGGACCAGGTTGGGGGGGGGGGGGGGAGTAAATCATCAGAGAACACCAAAACCTGCACCCCACATACCCCAAAAACTTTCACCTCAGCTTTCAAAAAAAAGGGAAAATTAACTGCACCCACCAAACAGTCACCACAGAATTGATATAGTACCAACTTAATCAGGCACACCACACAAAAAGAATATAGGATCCACACACCTCAACAGTGTCTGTAGGCACAAAACGTGCAGCCATGCAGCAACATCAATAGCCATGTAAAATACTGCTGTAGTCCATCGCATAGTCCCAACCAGCATGGAACAATCTTTCAAAATCAACATCTCACTCACAAACCCCAACACCCCAAAAGGGTGGTGGGCAACTCCAACCATTCCCACAGCATTCCAGCATCACAAAAAGGCCACAAATGGAAAAGAGACAAAAACGGTGTGCAGCCATCACCTGAAGTTGCATCGCCTCCGGTACTGCCAGATACAGCAGACCCCAGAACTTTCCCAGCACACACGCTCCACAAGCCGGCATCGATCCTCAGCCCAGCACTCACTTGCCATTTCAATATAGGTTCCAAAAACAAGGCCTTACAACAACAAAAGCCTGTGCCTCAGTCCACACTCATAATAAACATACCAGGGAAGGCAGGCAACGACTACAATTCATCCTGCTCTCCAATGAAGTAAACGGCAAAGGGGAGTCCAAAGAGTTCCAAAGAAAGACATTTATTCAGCATAAAAGGATTGTTTACACAGGACCCAGTTACACATCTCAGGGTTCTCACCTACAGCAGCGGACCTGTTATACAGTAGTCCCCCGTTATACCGCGGGTGTTCGGGTCCAAGACAGCCACCCGCGTTGTATCCGAGCCGCGGATATCCAAGATGGCAGATATCCAAATGAATGAACGAGAGGAAACATCGCTGACTATGCTGAACATTGCTGAATGGAAGGGCGTTTTAAATAAAAAACATCAAAGTTCATTCAAGTCTTAAATCAAGTTTTAAATTTATTAAAATATATACAATAATATATACATACAATAATATACTTAAAATTGTACTTACAAGCATATTTTTAAAAATCATTTTTAAAAGTCTGTGAGTTTCTTCTGGCACATCCCCTTCCTCATCTTGACTTGTGCTTGCCTCTGGAGGTTCTTCAGGTGTAGGATGTATATGGGGTCGAAATCCTGTTGCTCTGTGTATGCTATGAGCCACTTCAGGTGCGTGATGGCATCCGAGTGGCTCTTTGCCACTGTGGGCTGGGGTTCTTCTTCTTCTTCTGCCTCCTCTTGGGTGACCTGGTCGATGATCTCCTCCTCTGTGAATGTTTCTGCGGGTGCCATGTCGTCCTCTGCTGCTGCCCACCTGTTCACCCAATCCTGGAGTGTTAGGTTCTTATCCAGGTGGTCCTCCAGCCTCTCCTCAGCTGCCCTGATCTCTGCTTCGTAAAGCCTACGAAGTCCTCTTCATCCGGGTAATGTTGGGGTCGTGGGAGTGCTGCTCCTAGGGCCTTGTTCCAGCAGTTGGCGATGGTCTTCTCCGTCACAGCTCCCCAGGCCTTCCCTGCCAGATAACAGGCATCCTTGATGGTGATGGCGTTCAGGTAATCTGGGACAGTGAGAGGAGAGTCTATCATTTCCAGGATCAGTTCCTTTTTGTATACAGACTTGAAGGTCTGAATGATGCCAGCATCACATGGCTGGATCTTGCTGGTGGTGTTCTTTGGGAGATAGAGCACTTGGATCTGCCCATCCCTGGTCTTGAGAACATCTCCCTGAGGGTGGGCTGAGCAGTTGTCCAGTAGGTGTGTGGCCTTCTGCGGTAAGTTGCGGGCACTAAGGTGGTCCCTGACACTGGGTACGAAGAACTTGAAGAATCACTCCTCAAATAAGGAAGCTGTCACCCAGGCTTTGCCAGAGTTCCGGTAGGTAATGGGTAGGTTCTCCATGTTGATGTGGTGAAAGCATCTAGGAGACTTGAATTTGCCCACAATCAATGGCTTCAGCTTGTGTGGTCCCGTGGCATTGCTGGCAAACAGGATGGTGAGCCTGTTCTTGGCTTGCTTGTACCCCAGAGTCTTGTGGGCATCATCCTTGACAGCTAGGGTCTTGTCAGGCAGCATCTTCCAGTAGAGCCCTGACTCATCTGCATTGGAGCTCTGGGGTCAGCTCCTCTTGCACCATGTAGTTCTTGAGGATGTCGGGAAAGGCTGCTGCTGCTCCTGAGTCGGCGGATCTCTGTTCACCACTGATGGTAACTGCACCTATCCCATGTTTTTTCTGGAACCGATGGAGCCAACCCTTGCTGGCTACGAAATTGCTGTCCTCTGGGTGGAGCTGGTGATGGAACTTCTCAGCCTGAGTCCGGATGATAGGTCCAGATAGGGGGGTGCCACCAGACTGCTCCTGGACAAACCAGGTGAACACAGCCTTCTCCAAGTTAATGTCACTAGCGTTCTTTGCCTTTTTCCTGGTAAGCCCTTCACTCTGAGAAACTGTCCCAACATATGTTCTTAAATTGGGCTCATCTTTCACCCACCCACGGAGGGTTGACTCTGGTACACCAGTCTCATTGGATAATTTTGCCTTTGTTTCCCCGTTTCGAAGCCGGTCTATCAAATGTATCTTTTGCTTCACTGTGTAAGACTTGCGCTTAAACATTTTGAACGACAGTAACTGAACTCGAAAATACCTGCACTGGAAAAGGTATCCCTTTTATGGCTGGGTAATCGGGCTAATCGGTTGCGGCTACTCATCGCGGCTAATCGTTCTACAGTAATCATCGCGGGTAATCAACGCTGCTAATCGGTCTAATCATCGCGGGTAATCATCGCGGCTAAAAAGGTGCTGTTTCGAAAAGAGTTTAAAATGAGTCAAGTAAATTGGGGTCCATAAGCCCCCCCGCCGTATATCGCGAACCGCGGTATTGCGGAGCGCGGTATAACGGGGGACTACTGTACTAGTGCTGGTTAACACACAGCCCAATCAGTACGAAAGAACAATCACCCCCAGCTGGATGAGTCCCATACAGAGGTAAGACACTCCATACAAATCATACAGGGGTATGACACCCCATAAAAATCAAAGTATTGCATTGGACTGCAGCAGTTCAGGCAGCTCACCAGCACCCTCTCAAGGGCAATTAGGGATGGGCAATAAATGCTGGCTGGCCAGTGAAACCCACATCTTGTGAATGAATAAAAAAATGTGTTGTTCAGTAATCCCTGTTGGAAGCTGTGTTTGCGTGGATGTTAAGGTGAGGCAGGTTCTGGCCTTGCAGAGTTCACTATGGGAGAACAGCATGGCAATACCCACTGTCCAAGGTCACATGTCAGGGATAGCCATGTAGGTGAGATATTGAAGGGTTAACAATGTTTATAGAGACTCACGCCATCAGGCGAAACTACCCGCGGAAAGGAGGGGCAAAAAGAAGTTAAAAATAAAAGAATATTCTGCAGGAAAGCCAAGAACAAACTAATAATCTCGAAAAGAAAAGCAAAGGAAAGCAAAACCAAGAACTTCTATTTAATTACTCATTGATCCATCATGGCGATTAATTGTTTATAAAGTTAGCAATCTATCAACATACATGTTTTCCAATAAATAAGAAAGAAACATTCAAGCTAATTTTCAACTGTTGTTTTTTTTCCTCAACGAAACAGCAAAACATGTTTCCAACCTGTAATATCGTAACAGGGAGCTGTAGGAAAGCAGAGTCAGCTTTTCAGGTGTCCAAGGAGTGAATATCGGAAGTGACCTACCAGAAATAGAAACAGGAACAGAACATAACTGAATACTGATATGTACACTGAGGCAATCTTAGATACTGAGAATATATTTTGCAGGATTATACAGGGCGCGATTCTTTAATAATGAGGCTAGGTCCCCATGGCGGCGTGAAAACTGCCGCTAATGACTCTGGCATCAATGGCCCCCGAAAGTAAGGAATTCTCCCCTTTCTAAGGGGCTAGGTTGCCGCCGGAGTGGTCCCCACAGCTCCAGCTGGTGCAGAACGACCCACGCGAGTCCGCACGTGCGCGGAACGGCCGACGTATATTTCCACGCATGTGTGGGGGTAACCTTCTCCGCTCCGGGTTCCGGGCAATATGGCAGAGCCCTACAGGGGCCCGGCGCTGAGTAAAGTAGGCCCCGATCACGGGCCAGGCCACTGTGGCTCCCCCCCCCCCCCCCCCCCCGGGGATCGGATCCCTCCACCCCCCCACCTCCCAGGACGGCCCCCGCACACTCACCTTCCAGGTCCCGCCGTGTGGGAGGCGAGTTTGGCGGGACTCGGCCAAACGCGTCAGCAACTCAGCCCATCGGAGCCTGGAGAATCGCCGGGGGGGGGGGGCGCTGTCAACGGCCCCGGACCGGCGTGGTGGCGATCCCGCAGGCGCCCGAAAAATGGCGCCGGAGAATGGGGAAGCCGCGTCGGGGCGGCAGGGTGCGAAGGATTCTCCGACCCGGTGCCGGGTTGGAGAATCGCGGCCACAGCTTCTGGTTCTATTGCTGATAACATAATTATCTTTGCCTGCCAGTTTTCCTTGTATTCATGTACATGAGTGACAGAAATTATTCTCATTATAGTAGAACCTACATTTTAAGGGACAAAATCAAAACCCACGCTAAAGTCTAAACATTTGGAGCTATTACATAACTAATGCACCAAATATTGAACCCGAATTGAAAGGAGAAATATCCAGTTAAAAGTTACTTTTAATTATTTAATGACTTGTTCTAAGGTTCTGTTTTGGTTACAGATGTCTCCATCTGTCACAGTTTAGCCTCTGATATGAGTTTATCTGCTGTTTGGCCTTTCACACCTTTTGTTCTCTCTGGGGACTGCCATTAGCACTCTTTCCCCTTGGTTTCTTTGGCTATTAGCTCCCAGTTTCCCAGGGTTTCTGTGGCTCTGACTCATCTTTCATTCTCACTCCACAGTATAAATATTCCCCACATTCTCTGACTGTTAGCTTTGACAAAGAATCAATGGACTTGAAACGTTAGTTCTTTTCTCTCCCTACAGATGCTGCCAGACCTGCTGAGATTTTCCAGCATTTTCTCTTTGGTTTCAGTTCCAGCATCCGTAGTAATTTGCTTTTATTGCCCAAGGGTATATGGTGAAGGTCACTTTTACTCCCTCTGACAGTGGCGACCTCTAGCTGAAGGCTATCGCTAATAGGGAATAAGTATTGTTATTTACATAAGCACTTCACAGCTCCCAAGTGGATTCCTGTAGGTAGATATGCCAAGTCACAGATCAGTGTTACTGCCTCCAATCAGAACATGAGGCCTGGACACTTTGCCTGAACACTAGAGGTGTCAACACCACAGAGGCAGCAGGCAACATTCAAACACCCAAGAGCGGCCCTTAGCACTGGGGACAACCCGCGCCGCCAGAGGGCAAGTGTGTGGAATGGAGAGGGGCTGCACCTGAGCCCGGTCCAGGATCTAGGGTGCCGTGCCCAGGGACTCCTGCTGTGGCTGGGGGGGGTGCATGTGCAGTGCAGGGTCCCCCAGCGCAATCAGCTTGTTGGATGGCACCCTGGGAGAAGGCGAGGAAAGTAAGGGTGGGGGAGGCTTGGGGAACCCACAGGTCCCGGGGTTGAAGCCATAACTGATTGTTGGGCTCTCACTCTCTCTAATTACAGATATCACATTGTGGATGGTATTGAGAAGACAGAGGCAGCAGCATTGACGGAAGATCGAGGTGACAGCCCATGTGCAGGGGCCCACCCCACATCTTGAAGACCTGCTCACCCATCAGGCCAGGAAGGGACCCAGAGGGGGCGCCCAAGATGTACAGGTGTCACTGGTCATTTGAGGAGATATCGGACAGCAGGTGCCACAGGAGGCTCCGCCTCCACAAGGGGACGGTGAGGCACCTGTGCCATGTCCATACCACATGGAGGAGGAGGATACCCGCTCTTGCTAGCCGTCAAGGCCATCATAGCCCTGAACTTGTACGCTTTGTTTTCATTCCTGGGCTCGAGCAGGGACTTGTGTGGCATCTCACAATGTACAGCCCACAAGTGTTTGTCCTGGCAGCTGATTATATAAACTTTGACCTGGACCAAGTCCATCAGGATGA
Source organism: Scyliorhinus canicula (assembly GCF_902713615.1). NCBI lineage: Eukaryota > Metazoa > Chordata > Chondrichthyes > Carcharhiniformes > Scyliorhinidae > Scyliorhinus > Scyliorhinus canicula. The sequence goes on along the minus strand of NC_052148.1, from coordinate 118,757,140 downwards.
CTGGGCAGCGGGATTCTCCGCCATCGCCGGGATGCCCCAGGTCCAGGGCGTAATAAATGGCACACATTTTGTCTTGCACTGGGTCAAGGGAGGGGTTCCACTTCATTAACAGGAAGGAGCTCCACTCCCTGAATTTTCAACTTGTGTGTGAGCACCACCTCCGATCATACACGTGTGTGCACGCTTCCCCGGGGGTGTGCACTACAGCTGCATTCTGGGGCATTCTGCACTGCGAAAATCCCCAGTGTCTTCAAGGAACACCTTAGGGTAGCAGGTTGGTTTTTGGGGGATAAGCTGTACCATCTGAGATCCTGGCTAAAGGCGCTGATATGGAGGCCGGAGTCAGATGTGGAGACCTAGTATAACAAGGTTCATATGGCCACCCGGGCTGTCTTGAGCGATGCATCGGGCTGCTCAAAATTAGGTTCCGATGCCTCGACCGCTCTGGTGGTGCACTCCAGTACACCACTGTGGTGATATGCCTATGGGTTACATCATAGTTGGATGGTGTGAGACCTCCAACCAGCAGATGGCAGTACAGACACACCATGTGGTCTCCAGACCCAGGCCATGTGACCTGGGATCCTGATATTAAGATAGGCACATCCTGCCATTTTGAAAAACAGGAGTGAGTAATAAGACAGACATGTAATTGGTCAATGCTAGGTGTAAGTTCCAGAGGAGCAGCACGACTCCATAATGTGCTCTGCACCAAATTGCCATCCTAACACGAGACACAATAAAAGGATCCTGGTTTGGAGAGTTACTTCATAAAGTACAAGGGACCAAACACAACAATCGGCAAACGGTCGCCCATTTTGTGGTGGTCTGCTGGGCCCTCCACAACCTGGCACAGAAGCGGGCGACTTGCTGAAGGTGGAGGAGGAGGGACATGCGGCCACATCTGAGGAGGAGGACAGGGAGGGGTTGGACCAAGAGGAGCTGGAGAATGAACCGGGAGAGGACCTGTGGGAGCAGCTGGAGGATGGAGAACACCGCACTGCGTGGGTCCGGCATACCCAGAGGACCAGTGAGGCCCTCATCCTCGCCCGCTTCTCATAGTACAGGGCTCCATCCTCTCACCCCTCTCCTCTTGCCACCCATTCCCCCCCAGACACCCCTGCTGAATTTCACAACTGTACCCTAGCGTCTGTATAACCTGGTCCAGAGGCTCGGCATCTAACTGGGACCCAGCTCTGATGTTCGGCACCCCACCGGGGTGATGTTGTGACAACCACCTGCTCGTGGTCGGGGAGGGGGGGAGATCTGGGGGTGGCAGGCGGGAACGGTAGCAGGGGGCTGATGCCAACTCACCTGGTGGAGGTCGTTCAGCTTCTTTTGGCACTGGATGGCGTCCCCATGGTGACACTCCCCAATCTGACGGCTGCTGCCACTGTCTCCCAGATGCCGTTAATTGACCTGTGGCTGACTGTCCAACCCTCTCGTGTGAAAAGGGTGTCCTGTCGCAACTCCACTGTGTCCAACAGTCGGGCCAGGACAACATCACCGAAATTTGGGGTCGGTCTGCGTGGTGGCATGGCTGCGTGCTGTCTGGGGTTTATTCTGTCAGGTCAGTTTAAATGCTGCTCCCTCTGGTTAGTGGGGAGCAGCCTAGCACGGTCCAAGTGAATCAGCTGGCGAGAGCCATTTCTGCCTGAAGCCCATGGGGCACCATTACCGGGCCTAATTGACGTTAGACATCGGTAGCAGTCTCGCCGGATCGGCCACTGGAAAGCACCCAGCAAGTCTCACTTACTACCACACTTACTGCTTCTCCCATTAGATCACGATTGTGGGATTGGTTTTCTGTCCAGTGTGAATCAAATTGGCTGAAGACTGACATAGGTGACGCTGGAGACCTCTGTAGGAGACCGAGATGGATCATTCAGTCACCTCTGGCTGAAGATTGTTGCGAATTGCCTCAGCCTTGCCTTTTGCACATACATGCTGGGCTCCTCCATCATTGAGGATGGGAACATTTGTGGAACCTCCTCCACCAGTGAGTTGTTTAATTGACCACCACCATTCACCCCTGGATATGCCAGAGCTTAAATTTGATATGTTCGTTGTGAGATCACATAGCTCTGTTTACAGCATGCTGCTTTCGTTGTTGAACAAGCAAGTAGTCCTGTGTTGTAACTTCACCAGGTTAACACCTAATTTTTAGCGGCAAGATAGCACAGTGGTAAGCACTGTTGCTTCACAGTGCCAGTGTCCCAGGTTCGATTCCCGGCTTGGGTCACTGCCTGTGCAGAATCTCCACGTTCTCCCCATGTCAGCGTGGGTTTTCTCCAGGTGCTCTGGCTTCCTCCCACAAGTCCTGAAAGATGTCCTTGTTAGGTAATTTGGACATTCTGAGTTCTCCCTCTGTGTACCCGAACAGATGCCAGAATGTGGCAACTAGGGGATTTTCACAGTAACTTCATTGCAGTGTTAATGTAAGCCTACTTGTGACAGTAAAAATTATTATTATATTATGTGTCTGGTGCTGCTGGTGGCATGACCTCTTGCACCAGGGCTGATCCCTTGGCTTGGTTGCAATGGTAGGGTTGGGTTGTGGTTGAATATAGTTCTGCTGCTGCTAATAGCCCATAGCACCTTATGGATGCCTAGTTTTGAGTTGGTAGATCAAATGCTTCTGTCTATTTCCAGGCTTTGTTCTGATACAGCTCATGCAGGGTTTCAGCAGAGTTGCCAGTAATATGAGTGGGCAAAGAAGTGGCACATGGAATGCAATGTGGAAAGGTGTGAGGCAAGGAAGAAAAGAAACATAGACTATTTTCTATATGGGGAAATGAGTCCTAGATCAGGATTCACTTAAGGTTAACGTGCAGGTTCAGTTGGCAGTTAGGAAGGCAAATGCAATGTTAGCATTAATTTCAAGAGGGCTAGAATTCGAGAGCAGGGATGTACTGTTGAGGCTGTATAAGGCTCTGATGAGACCCCATCTGGAATATGGTGAGCAGTGTTGGGTCCCGTATCTAAGGAAGGATGTGCTGGCCTTAGAGAGGGACCAGAGGAGGTTCACAAGAATGATTCCTGGAATGAAGGGCTTGTCATAGAAATATTTTGGATGACATTTAATTTCTGGGGGGAAAAAAACCGGGGGATGCCAGATTTGAAGTCTCTTGTAAGCAAGCAGCAAAAAAAATTATTGATCCTTGTTCAGTGTCTTTGTCACTTCAAATTGATTTCAGCCAGGAGATTCAAAAACAAGAGGTTTGTTCAGGAAGACTCGAGGTCTGTACTCGATGGAGTTTAGAAGGATGAGGGAGGGATCTCATTGAAGCTTACAGAAAAACTGAGGCCTCGATAAAGTGGACGTGGAAAAGATATTTCCACTAGTAGGAGAGACTGGAACCCAAGGGCACAGCCTCAGATTGACGGGATGATCCTTACAAACTGAGATGAAGAGGAATTGTTTCAGCCAGAGAGTGGTGAATCTGTGAAATTCATTCCCGCAGAGGGCAGTGGAGGCCAAATCACTGAGTTTCTCTAAGACAGAGATAGATATGATATTGATTAAGAAGGGGATCAGGGGTTATGGGGAAAAGGCATGACAATGGGGATGAGAAACATTATCTGCCATAATTGAATGGCCGAATGGCCTAATTCTGCTCCGTGGTCTTTTTTAAAAATGTTTTTATTAAGGTATTTGAAAATTTTTATTAAAATAATATTAACAATGACATCCACATGGTATAATAAACATTTCCACCCCCATCCCAATCTTCACACATCCCAACCATACAACAACAATCCAGCCCTCCCTCCCCACGGAATACTGCATCTGCTGACATTTTAATTTTCCCAGAGAAAGTCGATGAGCGGCTGCCACCTCCGGGCGAACCCTAACATTGACCCTCTGAAGGCGAACTTTATTTTTTCAAGACTGAGAAACCCAGCCATGTCACTAACCCAGGTCTCTACACTCGGGGGCTTTGAGTCCCTCCACATTAACAAGATCCGTCTCCAGGCTACCAGGGAGGCAAAAGCCAAAACGTCAGCCTTTCGCCCCCTGAACTCCCGATTCTTCCGACACCCGAAAGATCGCTACCTCCGGACTCAGCACCACCTGTGTTTTTAGCACTGTGGACATTGCCTTAGAAAAACCCTGCCAAAACCCTCTAAGCTTCGGGCATGCCCAAAACATGTGGAGATGATTTGCTGGGATTCCCGCGCACCTCGCACACTTATCCTAACAAACCTGCTCATCCTAGCTGCTGTCATGTGTGCCCGGTGGACTACCTTAAATTGTATCAGGCTAAACCTGGCACATGATGAGGTTGTATTAACCCTGCTTAGGGCATCCGCCTATAGACCCGCCTCTATCTCTCCTCCTAGCTCATCCTCCCACTTGCCCTTAAGCTCCTCCACCGGAGTTTCCTCCGCCTCTGGAAGCTCCTGGTAAATATCTGATACCTTCCCCTCTCCCACCCAGGTACTGGAAACTACTCTAACCTGTATCCCCCGTGGCGGCAGCAGCGGAAAGGCCGGCACCTGTTTTCTCAGGAAGTCTGGCACCTGAAAATACCTAAACCCATTCCCTGCTGGCAATTCAAATTTATCCTCCAAGGCTTTCAAGTTGGGAAAGCTCCCATCTATAAATAGATCCCCCATCCTTCTAATTCCTGCCTTTGCATCTCTGGAACCCACCATCTAGCCTACCCAGTACAAACCGATGATTATTTTAAATCGGGGTCCAGACTGATGTTCCCTCCACTCTCTTATATCTCCTCCATTGCTCCCAGATTCTCAGAGCTGCCACCACCGGACTTGTGGAGTATCGGGCTGGTGAGAACGTTAGAGGTGCCGTTATCAGTGCTCCCAGAAATCATTGCCTACAAAGCGCAAAGACATAGGGAGGAAAGGGTGGCTAGGCAGAAGCTGGTCGACTCCATACTGGAGGTAGACCGTAAATACTCCGAGGCCCCGACCGTAGAGCTCCTGGCGGAGAGAAAAGAATTACAAAGGAACTTTGACCTGCTCTCCACCAGGAAAGCAGTACACCAACTCCGCCAGGCACGCGGGGCCCTGTACGAACACGGAGACAAAGCCAGCCGCCTGTTGGCACACCAGCTGAGAAAGCAGGCAGCCAGCAGAGAAATTGCGCAAATCAGAGATACCAGAGGCACGTGGGAAACAGAACCAGAGAGGATTAACAAAACCTTCAAGGCCTTCTACCAAGAGCTATACACCTCGGAGCCCCCAACGGGGAAGGCTGGGATGAACCAGTTTCTTGATGGACTGGACATACCAGTCGTGGGAGAGGGCAGAAAACGGGATCTGGAAGCACCACTAGCACTGGGAGAGATCATGGACAGCATTAGCTCCATGCAGACGGGGAAGGCGCCGGGACCGGACGGATTCCCGGCGGACTTCTACAAAAAATTCGCGACAGCGCTGGCCCCGCACCTGCGGGAGATGTTCACAGACTCGCTAGCTAGGGGCACACTGCCACCCACGTTAGCACAGGCCTCAATCTCGCTGATACCTAAGAAAGACAAAGACCCAACGGAATGTGGGTCATACAGACCCATATCTCTGCTGAACGCAGACGCCAAAATACTGGCCAAAATCCTAGCCAAAAGGCTAGAAGACTGTGTACCTGAGGTGGTCACAGAGGACCAGACGAGCTTCGTCAAAGGTAGACAGCTTACCGCGAACATCAGGCGCCTGCTGAACGTGATAATGACCCCCTCCGGGGAGAGAACACAAGAGGTGATCGTCTCCCTGGACGCAGAAAAGGCCTTCGACAGAGTCGAATGGAAATACCTCATAGAGGTACTGGAGCGGTTCGGGCTTGGAGCAGGGTTCACCGCTTGGGTAAAGCTCCTATACAACGCTCCCATGGCGAGTGTACGGACCAACAATACCAACTCCCAATACTTCGAGCTGCACAAGGGCACCAGACAAGGATGCCCACTGTCCCCGCTGCTGTTCGCACTAGCAATCGAACCTCTAGCAATCGCGCTCAGGGCAGCAAAAAATTGGAGGGGGATCCGAAGGGGAGGTGGAGAGCACAGAGTCTCACTCTATGCGGATGATCTGCTCCTCTATATCTCGGACCCACAAAGCAGCATGGACGGAATCATAGCGCTCCTGAAAGAGTTTGGAGCCTTCTCGGGCTACAAACTCAACATGAGCAAAAGTGAGATCTTCCCAGTACACCCGCAAGGGGGGGAGGGGCAGCACTAAAGGGGCTGCCGTTCAAACAAGCCCGAAATAAATTCCGCTACCTGGGGATCCAAATAGCCCATGACTGGAAAGGGATCCACAAATGGAACCTCACCAGCCTGACGGAGGAAGTTAAAAAGGACCTGCAAAGATGGAACACACTCCCGCTCTCCCTCGCGGGGAGAGTCCAGACGATCAAAATGAACGTACTGCCCAGGTTCCTTTTCCTGTTTAGATCCATTCCGATCTACATCCCCAAGGCCTTTTTCAAAGCGCTGGACAAACATATCATGGCGTTCGTATGGGGGGGGTAAAAATGCTAGGATCCCAAAGAAGGTCATACAAAAAACAAAATCCAGGGGGGGGCTAGCCCTCCCGAATCTACAATTCTACCACTGGGCGGCAACAGCCGAGCGAGTAAGGGGATGGATCCAGGAGCCAGAAGCCGAGTGGGTGCGTGTGGAGGAGGCCTCCTGCATGGGAACCTCCCTCCGGGCCCTCGCCACGGCAGCACTCCCATCCCCACCCAAAAAACACTCCACCAGCCCAGTGGTGACAGCCACCCTCCAATCCTGGAACCAACTGCGGCAGCAATTTGGCCTGTACAAAATGTCGGACAAGGCTCCCATCTGCAACAACCATAGGTTCAAACCAGCACTGACCGACGCCACCTTCAAAAGGTGGAGGCAGGACGGGGGGACACTGACAGTCAGGGACCTATACACGGACGACAGGATCGCAACACTGGACGAACTGACAGAGAAATTTCAGCTAGCTGGGGGGAACGAGCTACGGTACCTGCAGCTCAAAAACTTCCTACGAAAGGAGACAAGGACGTACCCACAACCGCCACGACAGACACTATTGGAAGACCTACTGGACGCAAGTATCCTAGAGAAAGGGAACTGTAGTGACATGTATGACCGACTGGTAGACAGGGACGACACCGTACTGGACGCAACAAGGAGGAAATGGGAGGACGACCTGGGGATGGAGATAGGGTGGGGACTCTGGAGCGAAGCACTGCATAGGGTCAACTCCACCTCCACGTGCGCAAGGCTCAGCCTGACGCAACTAAAAGTGGTACATAGAGCCCACTTAACGAGAAACCGTATGAGTAGGTTCTTCCCGGAGGTGGAGGACAAATGTGAGCGGTGCCAGAGAGGCCCGGCCAACCACGCCCACATGTTCTGGTCTTGCCCCAGACTTGTGGAGTACTGGACAGCCTTCTTCGAGGCTATGTCCAAAGTGGTGGGGGTGAGGGTGGAGCCATGCCCGATAGTGGCGGTCTTCGGGGTTTCAGACCAGCCAGATCTATTCCTGGGGAGGAGGGCGGACGCCCTTGCCTTTGCCTCCCTGATTGCCCGCCGTAGAATCCTGTTTGGCTGGCGGTCAGCAGCACCACCCAGAGCTGCAGACTGGCTGTCCGACCTCTCGGAATCTCTCCAAATGGAGAAAATCAAATTCGCCATCCGAGGGTCGGACGACGGCTTCCACAGAACGTGGGAGCCATTCATGCAACTGTTCCGGGACCTGTTTGTGGCCAACGTACATGAGGAAGAATAGTCGGGTGGCCAAGAACCAGGGGAAAATGGACGGGAATCGGGGGAAGGTAGCCGGGGGGAGGGGGGGGGGGAGATACGGGGTCGGTATGGGGGTTTGATGGCAAGCCAAGGCCCAAAACCAAACTATAAATAAATGCCTATAAACATGTGCCTCGGCCATATTGGGGAATGTAAAATATGTATGCTGGCTAAAGGGGGCGGCCACAATTATTGTTATGAAGATGCTTACCTGTAAATATTCATGTTAAATTTTTGTGTTTTCCTTTTTTTCCTTTTTTTCCTTTTTTTTTTTCTCTCTCTCTAATAACTTGTAATTTGTCATATATAAAATATGAAAACTCAATAAAAAAACATTTATAAAAAAAAATCAGTGCTCCCAGTGGTGTCTTTGCATGACGCCGCCCCCATCATCTCCCATACTGACCCCTCCCCCACTACCCACTTCCTAATCATGGCTATATTAGCCGCCCAGTAGAAATTGCAGAAGTTCAGCAGCGCCAACCCACCCTCCCCCCGACTGTGCTCCAGCAACACTTTCTTCACTCGCGGGGTTTTACCCACCCACACAAAGAACAAAATCACCTGATTCACCCACTTGTAAAAGGCCTTTGGGATGAAGATGGGGAGGCACTCAAAGACAAACAGAAATCTGGGGAGGACCGACATTTTCACGGTCTGTACCCTCCCCGCCAATGATAGCGAGAGCATGCTCCATCTCTTAAAGTCCCCTTCCATTTGTTCTACCAACCGGGAGAGGTTTAACTTGTGCAGTGCCTACCATTCCCGGGCCACCTGGATTCCCAGATAACGAAAGCTCTTCACTACCATTCTAAGTGGCAGCTCTCCCAGTCTCTTGACCTGTCCTCTTGCCTGGACCTCGAACATCTTGCTCTTCCCCATGTTCAATTTATACCCCAAAAAATAGCCAAATTCCCCAGGATTTGCATTACTTCCCCCATCCCCTCCAACGGGTCTGAAATATACAAGAGCAGGTCATTTGCATAAAGCGAGACCCAGTGCTCCACCCCACTCCCGAACCAGCCCTTTCCAATTCCAAGAGGCTCAACACCATGGGCAATGGCTCTATGGCCAGAGCAAACAGTAACAGGGAGAGGGAGCACCCTTGCCTCCTCCCGACCTCAGCCGGTTCGTATGCACACTCGCTACTGGTGCCTGATAGAGCAACCACACCCAGTCAATAAAGCCCTCATCAAACCCAAATCTTCCCAGCGCCTCCCACACGGAATTCCACTCCACCCAATCAAAAGCCTTCTCCGCATCCATCGCTACCACCACCTCCACCTCCCCTCCTTCTGAGGGCATCATAATAACATTCAAAAGCCTTCGAACCTTGGCCTTGAGTTGCCTGCCCTTTACAAATCCTGTCTTGTCTTCCCCTATCACCTCCGGGACACAATCCTCTATCCTTGTGGCCAGTATCTTAGCCAGCATTCAGTAGAGAAATTGGCCTGTGTGACCCGCATTGCTCCGGATCCTTCTCCCGTTTCAGGATAATGAAATTGAGGCCTGTGACATTGTTGGGGGGAGGACTCCCTTCTCTCTTGCTTCATTAAATGTCCTCACCAGCAGTGGGCTCAATATCTCTGAAAACCTCTTATAGAATTCCACCGGGTAGCCGACCGGCCCCGGGGCCTTGCCCGACTGCATGCCCTCCAGCTCCTTGATTATTTCCTCAATCTCAATTGGGGCTTCCAGCCCTTCCACCAGATCCTCATCTGCCCTCAGAAATCTCAACTGACCCAAAATCTGCCTCATCCCCTCCACCCCAGCCAGGGGTTCCGACTCATTTAATTCCCCTCTGACTACTGTCTTCGGAGCTTCCCAAACCGTAGCTGCGGAGACCTCCCCCATATCACTTGCTTCCAGGTAGTTTTGGATGGACTTGTTAACCCACCCACAGATCGTTTTGTCCGCTAGCAACTCCACATCAAGTCTCCACAGCCTGAATGAGCTGTCAATTCCCAAGGTGAGAATTGTGAACTTCTTAATCTGAAATATTTGGAGTGGGATCAATTGAGACTGTGGGTCAAGTCAGGTTTGATGACTTGGTGGCATATTTATAAAGTTGTTGCCCGCCTTATTATATTGCCGCACTTCTTCAAATGTAACCCACTCTTCACAACAATAGTATGAAATGTGATGTATTTGTATTGAAAGATAAGTCATTTGCCTTATCTATTCAAATGGATGCTTCACTTAATATCCAACATTACATTGTTAATCACAGTGATAGTCAGGAAACCTGCCGATCTCTTAGGCACCCATCTCACACACATCCTGCCCGCAGGCGCCAGCTCAGATACGACTATGTCTCCAGGACCATGGCGCGGAGCTGGCCAAGAGGTGAGTTGGGTCTAATCAGGCAAAAACGGCCCTTTTAAGAAGGGAGTGAAGTTTGGGATGCTGCACCCGGGACATCTGTGGGTCACACATGAGGAACGGGACTTCTACTTCGAAACACCAGATGAAGTATGGACTTTTATTAAAGGAAAGAGGCTGGAGGCGAATTAAAAGACACTGAAGCCATGGAGAATACTGTGGTGGCGATTTGTTGTGCTGGGCTGTATAAGTAAAAGTAGTGCTATGTGTAATAAGGGGCTGTTTGGATGGCTAAAGGTAACTTTGTCTTGCAGATTAGAGGGGGGATGGGCTTTGGGTTTGGTTGTTTTTTGTATGTTTTTTTTTCTAAAGTGGCTGTTTCTTCACTGTTTTTTTCCTGATGTTTGTTTACTGGGGAATGCGATGCTTTTAATATGTTTGTCCAAGTGGGGGGAAAGGTGAGCGAACAATGGGGAGACAGACCGCTTGGTGCCAGGGGCGGGCGCTATCAAGTCAGCATGGGTCAGCTGACTCTCGGAAGCGCAGTGGGCGGTGAGCAGTTGTTAAGCTGGAGCTTGGCTTGGAGGGTTGGGTTTCCAGTGTTGTTGCTGGGGGGGGGGGGGGGGGGGGGGGGGCTGGAAGCCCCCTCGACCAGGCTGATTACATGGAACGTCAGAGGGCTGAATGGGCTGGTCAAGAGGGCTCGGGTGTTTGCGCATTTGAGGGGGCTGAAGGCGGACGTGGCAATGCTACAAGAGACACACCTAAAGGTTATAGACTAGACGGGATTGAGAAAGGGGTGGGTTAGCCAAGTATTCCACTCAGGGCTGGACTCAAAGACCAGGTAGGTACATAATGGTGAGTGGGAAGCTGGAGGGAGTGTGGGTGGTACTCGTGAACATATATGCTCAGAATTGGGACAATGTGTCACATAACTTGACCATTGATCTTTACATCTCCATAAAGGATCAGAACACTGACACATGTATTACTATAATATCAATGTAAAGTTATTTAACAAAGACACTAAATACAAAAAAAGCTAAAATATTGCCATTGCATTGTATTTTGGTGCCATCTAGTGGTGATAAATAAATTGTCACCTCAATGAGCTTGAGAATGCTGTGGCTGAAATCCCATGGCTGTTCCAGTGGATTCCCACAAGAGCTCCAGGAAAGGTTTTCAATAAAATCACAACTTAGATATGCCAGGTCCCAGCCAGCACCAAGAATTACCAAATTCCTTTACGTGGTTGAGAGGATCTGTCCACCCTTAACAGGGCTACTGAGGTGAGTTGGTCTTGGAGGGAGGAAGGATCCTGGGAGTTTCAAACTGATCCATTCCCAGTACAGGGGGAGGGTCAACAGGCATGTGAGTTCATCTTTCCTTGAGGATGGACCTCTGCCTCCGCCCACAAGCACTGCCCACGCTTTCTCCCTCACACCCCGCAAGTGCTTGACTTTCACGTCTCATGGTTATCCGAGATACACTTCTAGTCATGTTGCCCCAACCACAGTTGCTTAAATTATATCACCACCCGCCAACTCCTCAAACTCTCCAGGATCAGTGTTGGAATCCCAGGAATGGTCTGTGAGAATTGCCAGGGTTCCAGATGGAGCATATAGGGAGAAAATGTTCATAGAATCATAGAATTTACAGTGCAGAAGGAGGCCATTCGGCCCATCGAGTCTGCACCGGCTCTTGGAAAGGGCACTCTACCCAAGCCCACACCTCCACCCGATCCCCATAATCCAGTAACCCCACCCAATACTAAGGGCAATTTTGGACACTAAGGACAATTTAGCATGACCAATGCACCTAACCTGCACATCATTGGACTGTGGGAGGAAACCGGAACACGGGGAGAACGTGCAGACTCCACATAGACAGTGGCAAAAGCCGGGAATTGAACCTCGGACACTGGAGCTGTGAAGCAATTGTGCTAGCCACTATGCTACCGTGCTGCCCTTTTAATATAATAATCACTTATTGTCACAAGTAGGTTTCAATAAGTTACTGTGAAAAGCCCCTAGTCGCCACATTCCGGTGCCTGTTCGGGGAGGCCGGTATGGGAATTGGACCTGCGCTGCTGGCCTTGTTCTGCATTACAAGCCTGCTGTCTTAGCCCACTGTGCTAAACTAGCCCCAGTCTTGCCATCCACATTCCTGTTAGCAGTAATTTCGGAACACAAAGCTCTTCTGACATTTAGAAACACAAATTTGATTTATTTAAGGAAAGAACATATTGAAATACAGTATTGAGTAGTAAATATAGCAGGGAAAAATGGTGAGTTTGCACCTCTGGTACCTCAAGCTCTCCACCACTGGACACTGTATTTTGTCGATCAATTGCAGCTTATTGCATTACAGAACTGCTAAGAAGGTGTCAGGTGAACTTTATAGACCTTTTCTCATCTTTTCACATCTAGTAATCACTATGTCCCTATGAAAGCAGTACAACAGTATAAGCTAAATACTATTCCATTGATCCTGAGACTCATGGATTTGGTTGGTTTGATGATTCATGAGTCAAGAAAGTATGTACATTGCAGAGCTGTTCAATCATTAACTTTTCAAGATTTATTTTTAATTTTCTACTTTTTCCTTTCTGTCTTGTTTTTTAAAAATCTTAACCTACCCTCTTTCTTAGAATGACAGAATCCCTTCAGTGTAAAAGGAAACCATTCAGCCCATCAAGTCTGCACGGACCCTCCAAAAGAGATTCCCACCCAGCCCATTCCGCCACCCCATTCCCACAACCCTGCAATCTCACTTAAACTCCACACATCTGACATCATGGGGCAAATTTAGCATGGCCAATCCATCTAACCTGCACATTCCTAGACTGTGGGAGGAAACCGGAGCACCCAGAAGAAACCCACATATAAACTGGGGCCGGGATTCTCCAATCACGCGGCCAAATTCTGACGCCGGTGTGAAAAGCGGCGCCAAGCACTCCGGCGTCAACGGTCCCCGATAATCAGGAATACTCCCCTTCCGAGGGGGCTAGGTCAGCACCGCAGTGGTCCCCGCAGCTCCAGCCGGCGCAGAAAGGCCGCCCCATGTTCGCGCTATGGCCGGCGTGATTCTGCGCATGCATGGAATGGCTGCCATGATGCGCGGAACGGCCGGCGTGACTTTGCGCATGCGCGTGGGTTCCCATCTCCACGCCGGCTCCTGGGCAATATCATGCAGCCCTACAGGTGCCCGGCGCGGAGGAACATAGGGCCCACGGAACCAGTCTGCCCGCAGATCGGGAGGCCCGATTGCGGGCCAGGCCACCGTGGTGCGCTCACCCCCCGGGATCAGATACCCCCACCCCCCCTCCAGGACAGCCCCCGCAGACACACAGTCCAGGTCCCGCCGTGTGGGACCTGAGTAACCCACGCCGGCGGGACTCAGCCGAACTTGGTGGCCACTCGGCCCGACAGGGCCCGGAGACTTGCCAGGAGGGGGTCGCTTTCAACGGCCCCCGACCGGCGCGGCGGCGATCCTGCTGACGCCCGAGAATCGGCGCCAGAGAATCGGTAAGCCGGCATCGGGGCGGCGGGGCGCAATTCTCGCGTGTCCCCGGGGACTCTCCAACCCGGCATGGGGTCAGAGAATCCTGGCCAAGGGTTTATTTCGCTTCACCCTATTTTCTTCTCCATCATGCACTCTATTTATTTTTTTTCTCTTGTCGTTCACTGATTGAGGAGATGAGCCATTGGAACAATATGTATGAGGTCCCTGTGATAATCCACCACTGTATATATGTGTGTGCCTCTATTAGGGGATGAACAATAGTACCTGCTATTACAGGTTTGTCGGTAAGCCCCTGCCGGTTAGCTCCGCCCACAGGGAGCAGTATAAATATCCATGAGATCTCCTGAGCTGCCATTTTACAGCTGCAGTTGAGGGAATAACATCTCACGGTAATAAAGCCTCTTTTGTACCGTTTCGTGTTTCTGTGTGCAATTGTTAGCGCATCAATTTATTACCGTGAGATTTCCCAAATCATGGACATCAGAATTAAACCCAACCGCCTGCAGCTGGATCTGCAATCACCGAACACCAGGAAAGACGTTAACCACTGGCTGGCTGTCTTCGAGGCCTACATCACCTCAGCGGACCCTACACCATCGGAAGCTCAGAAGATTCAACTACTCTACTCAAGGTTGAGCTCCAGCGTGTTCCCGCTGCTTCAGGACGTGCCTACCTACACCCGGGCCATGGAACTGCTCAAAGAGAATTACGCTCAGTCGACGGACACTCTGTTTGCGAGGCATGTACTCGCCACTCACGTCCAGCAACCGGGTGAGTCGATTAAGGACTTCTGGCGGGCCCTTATCCCTCTAGTATGGGACTGCAAGTGCCAGGCCGTCTCGGCTACGGAACATTTGAATCTCCTCATGCGAGATGCTTTTGTGACGGGTATTGCATCGGACCCCATCCGGCAACGACTGCTGGAAGGGGCCACGTTCGATCTAGCAGCGACAAAGACTTTAGCGCTCTCTATGATGGTCGCTTCCCGTAACGTGCAATCCTACCCTGCCCACTCATCCTACCGCACGGCCCACCCATCCTACCCTCGTGGACCCGCAACCAACCCACCCGATTGGGGCCGCTCCTGTGCAGTATGCCTGCGCTACTCGCCATTCCGCGCACCCTGGGGGTCCCCGGTGCTACTTCTGCGGCCAGCAGAAGCACCCCCGCCAGTGCTGCCCGGCCCACGCCGCGACCTGCAAATCTTGTGGCAAGAAAGGCCACTTTACAGTGGTGTGTCAGGCCCGCACTCTTGCCTCTTTCGCGCCCGACCTCTCCCCCTCTCCCCAGCCGATCGCACAATGGGCCCCGCCGTCTGCAGCTCCCGGGGCCACGTGCAATCTGTGGGCGCCGCCATCTTTCGCCGCCCCATCAACGTGCGCCCCATGGTTGTGTCATCTGGCCCTGCCTCAACAACGTGCGCTGCATGGGCGCGCCATTTTCTTCCCCGCATGTACTCCGGACGCCGCCATTTTGTCCTCCCCTCGGGACTGGATCACGGGACCCGGGTCGCTGCCGCTACGCATCGGGATCTTCGGACTCTTCGGACGATCGCCCGCTACTCGCCTCCATGACGCTCGACCAATCCCGTCCTCGCAACCTGGCTACCGCTTCAACGACGGTGCTCATCAACGGCCACGCGACCTACTGCCTACTTGACTCCGGGAGCACCAATAGCTTCATTCATCCGGACACGGTAAGGCGCTGCTTCCTCGCGGTCCATCCCGCCAACCAGCGGTTCTCCCTGGCCTCCGGATCCCACTCTGTCCCGATTCGGGGCTTCTGTCTGGTCAGACTCACCGTGCAAGGCGTGGAATTCAGCCGTTTCCGCCTGTACGTTCTCCCCAACCTCTGTGCGACACTTTTACTGGGACTGGACTTCCAATGTAACCTCCAGAGCCTCACGCTCAAATTCAGCGGACCCCTACCCCTACTCACCATTTGCGGCCTCACGACCCTCAAGGTTGGCCCTCCCTCCCTCTTTGCCAATCTGCAGATTGCAAACCTGTCGCCACCTGGAGCAGAAGGTACAGCACTCAGGACAAGGCCTTCATCAGGTCCGAAGTCCAGCGGCTGCTTCGGGAGGGTATTATCGAGGCCAGCAACAGTCCCTGGAGAGCCCAAGTGGTGGTGGTTAAAACTGGGGAGAAGCACAGGATGGTCGTGGACTACAGTCAGACCATCAACCGGTACACGCAGCTCGACGTGTACCCCCTGCCTCGCATTT
Organism: Scyliorhinus canicula; assembly: GCF_902713615.1. Classification (NCBI taxonomy): domain Eukaryota; kingdom Metazoa; phylum Chordata; class Chondrichthyes; order Carcharhiniformes; family Scyliorhinidae; genus Scyliorhinus; species Scyliorhinus canicula. Next base: position 118,741,306 of record NC_052148.1, on the reverse strand, counting down.
CTGATATGGTCAATCAGATTGCACAGTTCCGGGTCTTCTCAACAATTGACCTGAAATCCACCTACCATCAGCTCCCCATTCGTAAGTCTGACTGTCCCTACACTGCCTTCGAGGTGGACGGTCGCCTGTATCAATTCCTTACGGTTCCCTTCGGCGTCACTAACGGGGGTCTCGGTCATTCAACGCGAAATGGACCGAATGGTTGACCGGTATGGACTCCGGGCCACATTTCCATACTTAGATAATGTCACCATCTGCGGCCACGACCAGCAGGACCATGACGCCAACATCGCCAAATTTCTCCACACCGCATCTCTCCTCAACCTCACTTATAACAAGGAGAAGTGCGTATTCAGCACAGACCGCTTAGCCAACCTCGGCTACGTAGTCCAAAATGGACTACTGGGGCCCGATCCCGACCGCATGCGCCCCCTCATGGAGCATCCCCTTTCCCACTGCTCCAAGGATCTCAAACGATGCCTGGGGTTCTTTTCTTACTACGCCCAGTCGGTCCCCCAATACGCGGACAAGGCCCGCCCACTGATCCAGTCCACGCAATTTCCCCTTGCGGCCGAGGCACAACAGGCCTTCGCCCATATTTGCTCAGACATAGCCAAGGCCGGTATGCACGCAGTAGATGAGACATTGCCCTGGTGAACCACAAGTGAACCAGCTCCGTGCCTTGCACGAGAGCCTTTGCCATCCGGGGGTCACTCGTTTGTACCACCTAATCAAAGCCCGCAATCTGCCCTACTCCGTCGAGGAAGTACGGACAGTCACCAGAGACTGACAGGTCTGCGCGGAGTGCAAGCCGCAGTTCTACCGGCCAGACCGTGCGCGCCTGGTGAAAGCGCCCCGCCCCTTTCAACGCCTCAGCATGGATTTCAAAGGGCCCCTCCCTTCCACCGACCGCAACACCTACATCCTGAGTGTGGTCGATGAATTCTCTAGGTTCCCCTTCGCCATCCCCTGCCCGGATATGACGTCTGCCACCGTCATTAAGGCCCTCGATTCCATATTCGCTCTGTTCGGTTTCCCCGACTACATCCACAGTGACAGGGGATCCTCATTCATGAGCGATGAGCTGCGTCTGTTCCTGCTCAGCAGGGGTATCGCCTCCAGCAGGACGACCAGCTACAACCCCCGGGGAAACGGGCAGGTAGAAAGGGAGAACGGGACGTATGGAGGGCCGTCCAGCTGGCCCTACGGTCCAGGAACCTCCCAGCCGCTCGCTGGCAGCAGGTCCTCCCTGATGCGCCCCACTCCATTCGGTCACTGCTGTGCACCGCTACTAACAACGCACCCCATGAACGTGTTTTTACCTTCCCTAGGAAGTCTACATCCAGGGTGTCGCTCCCGACGTGGCTCGCAGTTCCAGGGCCCGTTCTACTTCGTAGGCATGTCAGACTCTACAAGGCAGACACTCTGGTGGACAGGGTACACCTGCTCCACGCGAACCCCCAGTATGCCTACGTGGAGTTCCCCGACGGCCGCCAGGATACATTCTCGCTCAGGGACCTGGCTCCCTCGGGTGCCGATCCCATGCCCACACGCCTCCCCACCCACGCGCCACCCTCCTTTTCCCCAGCGCCCCCAACATCAGCCCCACCAGGTCCATCCCTCGTTCCTCTGCCCACACTAGAGGACATGGAAGATTTGGGCACACTCCCGGAATCATCCCGTCACTGGCCAGCACCAACACCGCCACCACCGATGCCGCCAACACCGACACCACCTGTGCAGACGTCGCCACCACTGCTGTGTTGCTCTCAACGAACCGTCAGACCACCGGACAGACTCAACCTATGACGGGCACCGGGTTGCAAGATGGACACCTGATTTTTTTTCTCTCCCCCCCCTCTGTAAATAAATCACTGCTTATGTATTATAGTTTCACGTCACCCCACCGGACTCATTCTTAACAGGGGGTGAATGTGGTAATCCACCACTGTATATATATGTATGTGCCTCTATTAGGGGATGTACAATAGTACCTGCTACTACAGGTTTGTCGGTAAGCGCCTGCTGGCTAGCTCCGCCCACAGGGAGCAGTATAAATATCGATGAGATCTCCTGAGCTGCCATTTTACAGCTGCAGTTGCGGGAATAACATCTCACGGTAATAAAGCCTCTTTTGTACCGTTTCGTGTTTCTGTGTGCAATTGTTAGCGCATCAGTCCCAAACCAATGTTAAATCACTGCACCATTTTCCTATTGACATTCCAGCAGTTTATGGCATCAGTACAATGTCAGTGAAGAGATAATGGCTCGAAAAGCAGCGTGCCACAGTGCAATGTAGCCGTTAGAAGCCGGGAAACCCCTCTCCCAGGATCTACCTGGCCCGCAATGCCTCACGAGATCCAACGCGATCTCGCGAGATGTTGCCATGTCAATTCCGCCCATTGTGGGCAGGATCACTTCTTGGCAGATCTGCATATTAGAGCGAGACAGCTAGTCTCACTGTAATGTGCAGTTTCCCAGCACCTGAGGCATTGGAATCTAACCCCTTTGCGTCAGAGGCCTCACAAAGCAGCGTTCTGTGCAGGTCATAGATGGGGACCAGACAGGACGGCACTTGTGGAGGTCCTGCAGGGGATTGGAGCCACCCAGGTGCATGCCCTCTGCGAAGGGTGGTGCCACCTGGGCACTACCAGACTGGCACCCTGATAGTGCCACATGGGTGCCAGCCTGGCACTGCCATGGTGCCCAGATGGCACTGGCAGGGGCACTTCCAGGGTACCAGGTTGGCACTGCTGAGGTGCCAATTGGGCTGGGGTACCCTGCGTATCTGTTGGGAGGGTGCCAGGAGCCCATCATAGTGAGTTGGAGCTTGTGGAGAGGGGGGGGGGGGGGGGGGGGGGGGGGGGAGTCGTGGGTCACATCGAGGGCTCCAGAGATTGGGACGCCATTTTCTACACTGAGGAGTTCTGACGAGCGGAGCTCCTCAGTGAAGAAAATGGGGCAATGTGTGGCTTAGGCTGCATGTTCCCTGCTGAAGCCCCGATCTAACCCGAATTGTGTTTCTCATCACTGCAAGCGCTGGGAAACTCACGGCTAAACAGCTCGCTATGGAACTTTGTTCCCATTTAGTTAAACCGTTCCCAAAAAGTTTAATTAATATCATTCACCTCAAGATTTGTCATAGCTGGCCCAATTGTGCAATATTTTATTGAATTAAAATTTTACAGTACCTCAGTAAATCGGTGACTGCGTGATAGCGCTCCTGGAGAAACCCAGCCAGTACAGATTCAAAATCCTGAGAATTTAAAATAAATGATGATGAAAAAGGGTATTTAAAGAATTAAAAATATCATTTAACTTTTATTTGTACCATTAATCTCATACATACTCGTGAACTAGCCGCGGTGGTTTAGAGTTCTTAATACAGTCTGTTTAGTTGTTGTATACTTTTCTTTGATTATTGGCTTTCGACTGTTATCTGCAATTCTACACCCTGGTGTGTTAATATGATTTGATAAAAGATTCAATTATTCTGCATTTAGAGAATCTCACAAATTTGAAATGGGAATTGTACTTTGGCACACCATTAGTAACAATGATCGTGCAACCAAATCCGAACATCACTTCATCAGATTGGAAACTAATATCTGCCGCACCTTCTTTGGAATTTGAAATCCAGAGGAAGCAAGTATAAGAAGGTGGTTACAGGATGGTTTTTATGACGCTGAACTAGGGAGCTACATGACACCTTGCAGTGAGCACCAAGTTTGTCACATTTCTAATAATTTTGCCAATCTGAAGTACAAGTTATTGAATCATATATTAAGAAAGTATTTCCATGGGCCTTATCCTCTGCTGCCACCACAACTTTGTTAAAAGAGTATCCTAAATCCTGGTTCAGCACGTTGACAGAGTTTCCACCAAATTTATGACCATGAAGCAGATGGAGCTCAAAGAAATTGGATCCATTGTGTGTCCACACATCCATTTAGAATGGGAAAATATATTTTGTAATCCTGCAACCTCTGACGTCAGCTATTTATTGTTCTTCCTGGCATTCGCACTGAAGGATTAATATTTGCAAGATAATTGGTGCACGTTTAATTGAGAAATAATTTGTAGTTGGCACAGAAACGTTCCACAGCCATTATACCTTAGATAAATAGACGCTGTGGATAACACACAGATTTCTTTAAAGACTGATGGATGTGTTACTTTTAGTCAGTAATTATTTATGTTTGTTGTTAGAGGTCTCCAGGAAACAGGAGCATACCTTCTGTCTAATTAGCTACTGGAACATCAGATATCTTTATGATCAGCACCAGGTACGGAGCATATTTTTTAGTTTAGAACACTTCAATAGTTCAATAAGACTGTGAGCAGAGGAATTCTGACAATGATGTAATGTTTTTGCATCATTGCCAGTCTCTGGTAACTATAGCACGCCAATTCTAGCACACACCTCTTTGTTTATCAGCAAAAGTTCTGCATTGGTCTTGCACAAAATGGTAGCAGGCCGTTTTGTGTTGGTTAAAAGTGCAGCATCCTGAAAAATAAAAATTGAGAAAAGGCCTAAACCTTCAACTATTATGTTGATAAGTTTTAATTTGTTCTTGTTTTTAACAAATGACATTACAGGTTGAGTACGCTTTAATCTGTAAATCCGAAAACTGAACACATTTAAAAATAGCACACTTTCTGAATGTTTCGCTCGTGAACTCTGTGACCCAAGCCGACAGGAACATGGCCATCCACACACAAGTTTTATTATTTAGTGATACATTTTACTTTTCTAGCCGTTTTATTTACTTTGGAGACAGCTAACCTAGACCTAGGCCACTGCAGTGTAAGTAGGCCGAGGCCCATATGCGGTGTGAGATATTCGACCTGCAGTGGATTCTTCCATGGCAGCCCATGTGGAGATTCAAGACATAGGACAGAATTTTATTCTCCCCTGGAGACAGGTTGGGAGGCAGAGGGGCCTGTTTAATCCAGAGAAGGAGTAGGGTGGACACCCTATTGCCTTCCCAAATCACGCCGATTAAATCCAGGATGGGAAGCCTTTCCACTTAAGGACCACTTAAAGACCTCATCGCACCGCTACTGACATTTAACCGGGTAAATTCTGGCAGGTGTCCTACAGCCTGTTGATCGGGGGGGGGGTTCTCATATTTGGGGAGCCAATGCCAAATGGGGACACATTCCAGAGGCATGGGCAGCCCACATGTAACGGGCGGAATTCTCCGCTCCCGCGATAAATCGGGAAGGCCGTCATGAACTCGGCCGAGTTTCACAACGGCCTCGGAGGCCGCTCCTCTCACCTTATTCACCCCCCCCCCCCCCCGGAGTCTAGGAGCGGCGTTCCGTAACTCACGACCGCCGGGACTTGACGCTTGCGTCAAGGCGGCGCGCCGAGAATGACGCGACCGCGGCACCTAAGTGACGTCAGCCGCGCATGCGCAGGTTGGCCGGCTCCAACCCGCGCATGCGCGGCTGACGTCACGACGGCTGACGGCTCAAACCCGCGCATGCGCGGTTGCCGTCTTCCCCTCCGCTGCCCCGCAAGACGTGGCAGCTTGATCTTGCGGGGCGGCGGAGGGGAAAGAGCGCGTCCCTTTGAGACGCCGATCCAACGATCGGTGGGCACCGATCGCGGGCCAGTCCCCTCCCGAGCACGGCCGTGGTGCTCACTCCCCTCTACTTCACTCCACAAGCTTCAAACGGCACTTTGGCGCCCATGTTCACGACGGCAGCCACCAAGTGTGGTGGCCGCCGTCGTGAACCGGTCGGGAACGGCAAGCTGCTCGGCCCATCCGGACTGGAGAATCTCCGGTCGCCGTGAAAAACGGCGAGCGGCGATTCTTCCGAGCGGGGGGTGGGAGAATCGCGGGGCGCCAGGGGGGCGTGTCGTGAGTCGCCCGGCCCTCCCACGGTTCTCCCACCCGGCGTCGGGAGCGGAGAATTCCGCCCAAAGTTCCCCACCCGCTCTAAATACCTGCCCCCTCCCCCACCTTGCTGGGGACAGACAAGGTGGCTCTGACCAACCCACCCCATTAACCTTATATCTGGGACTGCAAAATCAATCCTCTGCCTGCGCCTACTGCAGTACCAATAGTGGTCACAGCTCCCATTGGTGCTGCAAGTATTGGAGAGCACCACCAGCACTGCCTGTGATTTACTATCAATTCTTAGGGCAGGAAATTTGTTCCTTTTGTGGATAACGAAGATTCTGACTCTGACCAGGGAAGTGCCTTAGTGGCACTAAATCAGGTCAGTGGTATAGAATAGCTGTGGCAGGGTTGTCACTAGCTCTCCAGCACTGCCACATGTATTAAATTCATAGAATCCCATAGAATCATGGAATTCCTACAGTGCAGAAGGAGGCCATTCAGCCCATCGGGTCTGCATTGGCTCTTGGAAAGAGCACCCTACTTAAGCCCATGCCTCCAGCCTATACCCATAACCCAGTAACCCCACCTGACCTTTTGGGCACTGAAGGGCAATCCACCTAACCTACACATCTTTGGACTGTGGGAAGAAACCGGAGCACCTGGAGGATACCCACAAAGACACAGGGAGAAAGTGCAAACTCCACACAGACTGTCACCCAAGGCCGGAATTGAACCCGCATCCTTGGAGCTGTGAGGCAGCAGTGCTCACCACTGTGCCACCGTGCCGCCCACCCCCCCCCCCCCCAATTCCTCCAAAATTTAGACTACACCTAACGTGGGATTAGAGGTCAGAGAATAATTATTAAAAATTGCAAAATAATTCACAGCCAATTTTAAATTCATGGATTTGTCTTTTTTTAATGTACCCTTATTTTTATAGAATCCCTACAGTGTAAAAGGAGGTCATTCAACCCATCGACTCTGCACCGACCCTCCAAAAGAGCATTCAACCCAGGTGCCTCCCTTGTCCACCCTGCCATATCCCCATAACCTAACCTGCACATCTTTGGGCACTAAGGGGCAATTTAGCATGGCCAATCCACCTAACCCACACATATTTGGACTGTGGGAGGAACCGGAGCACCCAGAAGAAACCCACGCAGACACGGGCAGAATGTGCAAACACCACACGGTCACCCAAAGCCGGAATCAAACCCCGGTCCCTGGCGCTGTGAGGTAGTAATCACTGTGCCACTGTGCCCCCTTATATAAATTCTTATTTCACATTTAGAATGGAAACTGCCTATTTCAAGTTTTCTACTGTAATTGTATGCTCATTACACATTTTAACTCAATAAAGGGATGACATCGGTGCTATGGAGGATAAGGTTGAATCCATTTGGGTGGAAATCAGGAATAGTAAGGCGAAAAAGTCACTGATAGGAGTAGTCTATCGGCCACCAAATAGTAACGTTATGGTGGGGCAGGCAATAAACAAAGAAATAACTGATGCATGTAGAAATGGTACAGCAGTTATCACGGGGGGTTTTAATCTACATGTCGATTGGTTTAACCAGGTTGGTCAAGGCAACCTTGAGGAGGAGTTTATAGAATGTATCCGCGATAGTTTCCTAGAACAGTATGTAATGGAACCTACGAGGAAACAAGCGGTCCTAGATCTTGTCCTGTGTAATGAGACAGGATTGATTCATGATCTCATAGTTAGGGATCCTCTCGGAAGGAGCGATCACAATATGGTGGAATTTAAAATACAGATGGAGGGTGAGAAAGTAAAATCAAATGCTAGTATTTTGTGTTTAAACAAAGGAGATTACAATGGGATGAGAGAAGAACTAGCTAAGGTAGACTGGGAGCAAAGACTTTATGGTGGAACAGTTGAGGAACAGTGGAGAACCTTCCAAGCGATTTTTCACAGTGCTCAGCAAAGGTTTATACCAACAAAAAGGAAGAACGGTAGAAAGAGGGAAAATCGACCGTGGATATCTAAGGAAATAAGGGAGAGTATCAAATTGAAGGAAAAAGCATAGAAAGTGGCAAAGATTGCTGGGATATTAGAGGACTGGGAAATCTTTAGGGGGCAACAGAAAGCTACTAAAAAAGCTATAAAGAAGAGTAAGATAGAGTATGAGAGTAAACTTGCTCAGAATATAAAAACAGACAGTAAACGTTTTTACAAATATATAAAACAAAAAAGAGTGGCTCAGGTAAATATTGGTCCTTTAGAGGATGAGAAGGGAGTTTTAATAATGGGAAATGAGGAAATGGCTGAGGAACTGAACAGGTTTTTTGGGTCGGTCTTCACAGTGGAAGACACAAATAACATGCCAGTGACTGATAGAAATGAGGCTATGACAGATGAGGACCTTGAGAGGATTGTTATCACTAAGGAGGTAGTGATGGGCAAGCTAATGGGGCTAAAGGTAGACAAGTCTCCTGGCCCTTTTGGAATGCATCCCAGAGTGCTAAAAGAGATGGCTAGGGAAATTGCAGATGCACTAATGATAATTTACCAAAATTCACTAGACTCTGGAGTGGTCTCGGTGGATTGGAAATTAGCAAACGTGACACCACTGTTTAAAAAAGGAGGTAGGCAGAAAGCAGGAAATTATAGGCCAGTGAGCTTAACTTCGGTAGTAGGGAAGATGCTGGAATCTATCATCAAGGAAGAAATAGCGCAGCATCTGGATAGAAATTGTCCCATTGGGCAGACGCAGCATGGGTTCATAAAGGGCAGGTCATGCCTAACTAATTTAGTGGAATTTTTTGAGGACATTACCAGTGCAGTAGATAACGGGGAGCCAATGGATGTGATATATCTGGATTTCCAGAAAGCCTTTGACAAGGTGCCACATAAAAGGTTGCTGCATAAGATAAAGATGCATGGCATTAAGGGTAAAGTAGTAGCATGTATAGAGGATTGGTTAATTAATAGAAAGCAAAGAGTGGGGATTAATGGGTGTTTCTCTGGTTGGCAATCAGTAGCTAGTGGTATCCCTCAGGGATCTGTGTTGGGCCCACAATTGTTCACAATTTACATAGATGATTTGGAGTTGGGGACCAAGGGCAATGTATCCAAGTTTGCAGATGACACTAAGTTGAGTGGTAAAGCGAAAAGTGCAGAGGATACTGGAAGTCTGCAGAGGGATTTGGATAAGTTAAGTGAATGGGCTAGGGTCTGGCAGATGGAATACAATGTTGACAAATGTGAGGTTATCCATTTTGGTAGGAATAACAGCAAACGGGATTATTATTTAAACGATAAAATATTAAAGCATGCCGCTGTGCAGAGAGACCTGGGTGTGCTAGTGCATGAGTCATAGAAAGTTGGTTTACAGGTGCAACAGGTGATTAAGAAGGCAAATGGAATTTTGTCCTTCATTGCTAGAGGGATGGAGTTTAAGACTAGGGAGGTTATGTTGCAATTGTATAAGGTGTTAGTGAGGCCACACCTGGAGTATTGTGTTCAGTTTTGGTCTCCTTACTTGAGAAAGGACATACTGGCACTGGAGGGTGTGCAGAGGAGATTCACTAGGTTAATCCCAGAGCTGAAGGGGTTGGATTATGAGGAGAGGTTGAGTAGACTGGGACTGTACTCGTTGGAATTTAGAAGGATGAGGGGGGATCTTATAGAAACATTAAAAATTATGAAGGGAATAGATAGGATAGATGCGGGCAGGTTGTTTCCACTGGCGGGTGAAAGCAGAACTAGGGGACATAGCCTCAAAATAAGGGGAAGTAGATTTAGGACTGAGTTTAGGAGGAACTTCTTCACCCGAAGGGTTGAGAATCTATGGAATTCCTTGCCCAGTGAAGCAGTTGAGGCTCCTTCATTACATGTTTTTAAGGTAAAGATAGATAGTTTTTTGAAGAATAAAGGGATTAAGGGTTATGGTGTTCGGGCTGGAAAGTGGAGCTGAGTCCACAAAAGATCAGCCATGATCTCATTGAATGGCGGAGCAGGCTCAAAGGGCCAGATGGCCTACTCCTGCTCCTAGTTCTTATGTTCTTAAAGCATATGGTTTTACAAAATTATTTGAAGCAAAACCCCTTTGTGTAAGAGGTTAAGGAACAATAGTCTAGCAATTTTAGTGCATCTTGGCAATCTTGACATGCTTAGTTGCTTAGCACAAAAATAGGGCAGCACAGTGGTGTAGTGGTTAGCACTGCTGCCTCACTCCGCCAAGGACCCGGGTTCAATCCCTATCCGTGTGGAGTTTGCCCATTCTCCCCATGTCTGCGTGGGTTTCACCCCCACAAGCCAAAAAGATGTGCAGGGTAGGTGAATTGGCTATGCTAAATTGCCCCCTAATTAGACAAAAATAATCGGGCTTCTAAAGTTTTTAAAAAAGCTGAGAACAAAAATAAAGTTTAGCCACTCGACAGATTGAAGTCTTGAGCTAAACATTAAATGATGCAAAATAAATGTACATTAATGTAATCAATTTATTGGGAAATATGTAATTTTTTGACTTTTACAATTTGCTTAATCCTTATTTTGGACATCCCAATTGCAATTACTGAAGACCAGTTGTGCGAAAATATCTTCAGAAAGCACTCCCGTATGGTAGAGTCTCGCAGCCAGATAATGCAATTGATTAATAAGTTTACACAGGTCAAATCCATCCCAAATAAAGGGTGCGATTCTCCGGCCTCCAGAGGAACTGAGAGCAGGCTTACGGCTGCAGCACTTTATACTTCCGGTAGTGGGAGGGGCCATGGGCGGAGCCAAGGGTGGAGCCCTGTACAAGCTCCTCATCTCCCCCTATGGGCAGAGCCGTGCAACGGCTCACATACAGAGCCCACAAGGACATAATACAATGCAATGCAATACGTGTGAATTACAATACAGTATGAATTCACCACACCCCGTGTAGGTAATTGACCTTTTTTCAGCACTGATGACCAGTCCCCCTGGTCACATTCCCGAGGTCACAGCTGCTGCCACCTCATCCCAGGCAGCACTTGCTGCCCTATGGCTGACTCTCCTGGACCCTCGAGGGAACAGGACATCCCTCCTTTTTTTTTTAAATGTATTTTTATTTTGTTACAGACATGTATCAGAACAGGTTACAGCGAATAAACACCCCGGGAAACATACTTCCCAACAATATGATTTGTACAGATTTTTCCCCTTTTTCACCCTCCCCCGCGTGACGAACAGCCCCTTAAAAACATCCCCCACCTTTCCTCAAACCCCCCTGAAGAGCCCTTTAACTCATACTTTATCTTCTCTAATTGCAAGAAGTTGTACAGGTCGCCTAACCATGCCGCTATTCCCGGTGGCAATGCCAACCGCCACTCCACCAAAATTCGCCGCCATGCAATCAGTGAGGCGAAGGCCAAGATATCAGCCTTCCTCCCCTCCATAAGATCCGGCTTAGGACATCCCTCCTAGCCTCCACGGCGTCTGGCAGCCTCCCCAGATCAGCGTCCCCAAATCTTGTGGCTGGTCTCCTCAGCGCCATTATTGCGAGCTGGCTGAGCAAGTGCAGCTCGACCTTGTTAGCGGAGGACTGGCGAGCGTGGTACCGGCATCCGGCTGGCGAGCTTTCATTTGTGAAAAGAAGCCGGTGAGGCCTCATTAAGTGGACCAATTAATATTGAATTGTGTTGCCGATCTCACTGGGCCGAGCGCTGGGAAGTTCGCGGCAATTCCCACTCGCTACCACACTTCGTAATATTTCCAGAGAATTGCGCCCAAAGACTTAGAAAATTACAATGGGAAAGAATTGAGACAAAAATCGTGACAAAACATGGCAACAGAAGGTAAGTATGCAAATAGAAAGCATGAGCAGTCGTATCTTTTTTCACAAGACACATTTGGCGTTTAGTACAAAGAATCTTACCCCAAACAAGTCACCCTCCTGAATTTCATTCAGAACTTCAGTGAGGTGATTTTGATTTTCTGAACAGCTGTCACTCAATGTAGCTACTAGTTCACCAGTGAGTAGAAAATAACATGCTTCCGGTTGATGGCCTTTTCGCACTACCATTGTTTTGGCTTCATATCTAAAGAGAATAGAAAGCATATGTTGAATACTTCAATGGAGCCTCAGTCCTGTCTATCTCTCCAATGATAGATCACAATCAATAAGGAAAAACATTTCATCGTTCTGTGTCTTTGGTACTAAAATAAGCCTACAATTTGACCAGGTTCATGACTTAGTCAACATCAAATAACCCTAAACCTTCAGCAGGGCATGACTCATTCTAAAACCCAATCAGATAAAGTTAACCATGAAAGTCAGTGGGAGGGAAATGGTGCTTTCAAGTGCATACAGGTCATGATTCTGACATTGATGTTCTGCCACAAGCACTGATTTTTTTCCAGCCTTAGCCTCTTTACCACCACCTGTAAGAAATCAAAATATTCTTATGAATGAAAGCTGTAAAGTAGAGAGAGAAAGCGGATCCAGTTTATGTTGTCAAGTTACATACCTATATGCGAGTTAGGGGCAGGAGCCGGCCATTCAATAAGATCATGGTTGATGTCAACCCAATATTCCTGCCTTCCCCCAATAACCTTTCACTTCTCAAGAATCTATCTGCCTTAAACATACTTAAAGATTCTGCTTCCATTGCCTTTTGAGGACGAGACTTCCGAACACTCACGTCCATCTGAGAGAAAGAAATTCTCCTCATCTCTGTCTTAAAAGAGTAACCCTGATTTTAAGATGGCACGGTAGCACAATAGTTAGCACTGTTGCTTCACAGCTCTAAAGCCCCAGTTTCGATTCCCAGCTTGGGTCACTGTCTGTGCGGAGCCTACATATTCTCTCCACGTTTGCCTGGATTTCCTCCGGGTGCTCCAATTTCCTCCCGCAAGTCCCGAAAAACGTGCTGTTAGGTGATTTAGACATTCTGAATTCTCCCTCAGTGTACCCGTACAGGCGCTGGGGTGTGGCGACTAGGGGATTTTCACAGCAACTTCACTGCAGTGTTAATGTCAGCCTACTTGTGACACTAATAAAGATTATTATTAAACAGTGGCTCCTAGTCCTATATTATCACACGAGAGGATATATCCTCTCCACATCCACCCTGCCAATACACCTTGCAAACCTTTTTTAAAAATATTTTATGCACATTTTTCACATTATACAATACAAAATAACAAGAGTTAACATAATTACATGCATAAAACAAAACACATAAAATAATCCCTCACAAAACCTAACCCCACCTCCCTTCCCTTCTCCACCCTTAATAACTAACAGTGACCAGTTCCTTGAAATAAACACTAAAAGGCTGCCAGCTCCGGTAGAACCCCAGGATTACTCCCCTCACAGTGTACTTGACTTTCTCGAAGTATAGGAACTCCATCTGGAATCCCAGCAACACCAAGTCACTGACCCCTCAGGACCTTAAAGGTTTTGATCAAATCGCCTCTTACTCTTCTAAATTCTCATGGATACAAACCTAACCTTTCCAACATTTTCTCGTAAGACAACGCACACATTCCTGGTATCAGTCTAGTAAACCTTCTCTAAATTGCTTGAAACGCATTTATATCTTTCCTTAATTGAGAAGACCAATACAGTACACATTACTCCAGATGTGGTCTCACCATTGCCCAGTACAACTGAAGGATAACCGCCCTACATTTGTAATCAATTCCCATCGCAATAAACAATAACATTCTATTAGCTTTTCTAATTATTTGCTGTACCTTACTACTAGCCTTTTTTGATTCATGCACTAGGAAACACAAATCCTTCAGCACCTCAGAGCTCTGCAATCTCTCACCAATTAGATAATAAGCTTATTTTTTATTCTTCCTGCCAAAATGGACAATTTCACATTTTGCCACATTATACTCCATTTGCCTGATTTTTGCCCACTCACCAAACCCATCTATGTCCCTTTGTAGCCTCCTTACATCATCTTCACAACTCACTTTCCAACTTACCTTTGTGCCAGCAGAAAATTTAGCAACCATCCCTTTAGTGTCTTCATCCAAGTCATTTATATAAATTCTAAAATATGAGGCCCAAGAACTGATTCCTGTGGCAAACCGCTCGTCATATCCTGCCAACCCGAAAAAGATCCATTTATGCCAACTCTCTGCTTACTCACAGCTAGCCAATGTTCTATCCATGGCAATATGTTACCCCCTACACCATGAGCTTTTAATTTCTGCAATAACCTTTGATGTGGCACCATATCAAATGTCTCTGGAAATCGAAGTACAGTACATCCACCAGTTCCCCTTTACCAACAGCACTTGTGCCTCATTCAAAGAACTCCAATAAATTGGTTAAACATGATTCCCCTCTCACAAAACCATGTTGACTTTGCCTGGTTGCCCTGAATTTTTCCAAGTGTCCTGCTATAACATCTTTAATAATGATTTTGAATATTTTTCCTATGACTGCCCTATAGTGTTCTGCTTTCTGTCCCCCTCCCTTTTTGAATAAAATGGTTACATTTGCTATCTTCCAATCCCCAAATTTAGGAAAAATTCAAACAAACGCATCAACTATCTCATTAGCAACTTCTTTCAAAACCTTAGGGTGATGTCCCTCCAGACCTAGGGATTTGTTAGCCCAAAATCCAACAATTTGCTCAGTACCATTTCCATGATGATTGTAATTTTCCTGAGTTCCTCCCTCCTTTAGAACATAGAACATAGAACAGTACAGCACAGAACAGGCCCTTCAGCCCTCGATGTTGTGCCGAGCAATGATCACCCTACTCAAACCCACGTATCCACCCTATACCCGTAACCCAAACAACCCCCCTTTAACCTTACTTTTTAGGACACTACGGGCAATTTAGCATGGCCAATCCACCTAACCCTTCCATTTCCTGATTCCGTTCTCCCCGTGTCTGTGTGGGTTTCCTCCAGGTGCTCCGGTGTTTTCCCACAAGTCCAGAAAGGCATGCTTGTTCGGTGAATTGGACATTCTGAATTCTCCCTCTGTATACCCGAACAGGCGCCAGAATGTGGCGACTAGGGGACTTTCCACAGTAACTTCATTGCAGTGTTAATGTAAGCCTACTTGTGAGACTATTAAAGATTATTACTATTATTTATTTATTTTTAGAATGTTACTTGTATTCTCTACAGTAAAGACTGATGTAAAATACCTATTTTTTCAGCCGCCACTGCCCTCCTTTCCACCATCAATTCCCCAGAAGCACTTTCTGTAGGACCTGCACTCATTTTGTTAACTCATACCTTATTCACATATCTGTAGAAGCTCGTACTGTCCATTTTTATATTACTAGATAGCTTTCCCTCGTACTCTAGTTTTTCTCTCCTTATTAATCTCTTTGTCATTCTTTGATGTTTTTGATGTTCTTTGCACAAATGTACGCTTTGTCTTCAAGTTTAATACTGTTTATAACATTTTTAGTTAACTACAGATGACTGGCCCTCCCCTTGGAGTTTTTCTTTCTTATATTCTTATATCATCCCAGCTGAAAAAAAAGGTTTTGTGTGTGTATACCATTTCTATTTCATGATAATATTGATTTGATCACATAATCAATATCATATACAGTATGTGGCAAAAGGTGTACAGTTATGCATAATGGAACATTAAGGGCAGCCTATGACTAAAATCTGAAAGCTGGTTAGATTATACACTTGAAATCACTCCATAGATCACAATCACCTGGTGTTTCCCTCAAATGATCAATATTCATGAGAGCCATGTGATGAGCCATCAATTGCACGAGAGACGAGTTGCTATACAAAAGTTAGGCTTTAATAAGCTAGAACTTAGCCCTGCGGTTGACTACAATAAAATGGACGATCGCCGGGCGTTCCGACTATTTATACCTCGGTAAGGAGGCGTGGTTAACTCAGCCTCTCGACCAATCGCAGAGCTGTCACATGACTGGTCTCAACCAATCGGGCGAGAGGCACATGACCGACCAGGGCCAATGGTAAGCCAGTGTTTTGCACCAATGGCAGACAGCTATGCAAATCATATCACCACACTATGAGAGTGAATATTGACAATTTTTTGCAGGGGGGAAACACAGCTAATACCAATCCAATCTGCACCAAGTTTCTAGCTGAGCTCATTGGATGGTAATCTGGAGTGGGAGCCTGGCCATATTTTGCCTTCCCAAGCCAATTGGAACACACTACTGAAACGCTGAATGACATTAGCTAATTTAGCTCAAACATGGAACTCCCCTAGTCATTACGGATGAGCTGATGGATCAAATCCCTCAGCCATCAGAGGAGACAACTGCCATTCTCAGATCATTGCTGCAGGTTTTTTGACAAAATATGTAGCTAATTAGGAGGAAATTCTCCACTCCTTAAGTTTGTTGACGGCCTCATTGGTGAATTCAAACTGGTCACACTTCATTCTTGGCTCATATATGCCCAGATTTAAACTTTGCTCTCGCAAAATAATTGATGACTAATGAGAAAATACATCACAAAAGTTTTTTTTTTTTTTTTTTAAATAAATTTAGATTACCCAATTATTTTTTCTATTAAGGGGCAATTTAGTGTGGCCAATCCACCTACTCTGCACATTTTTGGGTTGTGGGGGCGAAACCCACGCAGACACGGGGAGAATGTGCAAACTCCACACTGTACATCACAAAAGTTGACAGATACATTGGGAGCGATCTATCCGAATGGGTACAGAGTCCCGTAGTGTGAGTGATTAGCCGGGTGTTCTGTGGTACTTGGGGTGCTGAAAAACAGCCTGCTATGTAACGCACATCCAGGTAGGTCAGGGGCCTCAGCGAGGAATTTGTTGCCAAGGCAGCACTTAGCCCCGTTTCGTGCACTGAGGAGCTCCGCTCACCAGTGACACCATTTTCTAGAGCCCCCGACGTGGCCGAACCACCCCACCCCCCACAGCCCCAACTTACTATAAGGGGTCCTTAAGTCCCCCACAAGGCAACCCCCAGCCCGATCCTCACCGCACAAAAAATGCCAGCTTGACACCTTGGCAGTGCGATCTGGACATCTTGGCAGTGTCAGGCTGGCACCCAGGTGGCACTGCCAGGGTGGCACCAGCAGTGCCAGGGCACCACCCTGTCCAGGGGATATGCACCTGGGGGCCCCCGATCCACTGGGAGACCTGCATGAGTGCCGTTCCGTCTGGTCTGTTTGTGGAGACCAGCTCTCGGCCAAGGTCTCTAAGGCAAAGGGGTTATATTCCAATGCTTTGGTTAGATCACAGAAACGCATATCAGAGTGAGAATAGCTGTCTCGCTCTAATATGCAGATTTGCCAGAAAGTGATCCTGCCCATCAATGGGCGGGATTCGCATCGCGACGTCTTGCGAGATTGCATTAGATGTTGTGAGGTGTGGTGAGCCAAGCAGATCCCGGAACTGGGATCTCCCAGCATCTAGCAGTCGTGTTGCACCACGCTGTTTTTCGGGCGCAATGTGGTCAGTAGATCCCTCTCATTATTTGAAAAGTTATGCTGTGTCTCTGCAAACTCGTCACTTACTGTTGATAGACGGCAACTCGGCAAACCTCCAATTGCACAATGTGGGGCAGGCATCGAAATGCTTGATTCTTACGTAGAAGTGATTGTACCTTCAATACAAATGATATAAAAAAATAAGTAATATTTTGAATACATTGAGCAATGTTCTATTTACACTGTATCACCTCATTAACACCATGATATATGCTCCTGATACTATATATGACAATGTTCATTTCCTTTCCATTTCAATTCCTTATTATTTTCTCAGTGAAGTTGATTGATGGGTGACCTTTAGCCAGAGTTGATTTTCAGTAAAAACGTTTGAATTAGAAATATGAATACACTGTGAATATACTTCTGATTTTACTGCAGAATCGCAAAGGTATGGGGCGACCAAAGGTATGGGCAGCCCAAAAACTTCATAACCTAATTATGTGGCATTAAGGTTCCCATTCAGGATGAAATTTCCATTCTGGAGACTAAGGATGCGATTCTCCGGAAAGATTTCTAAGTGTGGTAGCGAGTGGGAACTGCCGCGAGCTTCCCGGCGCTCAACCCAGTGAGGGTGGAAACGCTATTCAATTTTAATTGGTCCACTTAACGAGGCCCCACAGGCTTCTCGCCGCAAATGGAGGCTCGCCAGCCGATTCACCAGGACCGCACTCACCAGCCCCCCCCCCCATTAACAAGGTAGAGCAGCACTTAAACATCACTTGCACAGCCAGCCCCACTCAACATGCAACCATGGCGCCCGGAGGACCGGCCCCAAGATTCAGCCATGCAGACCTGGGGATACTCCTCAACACGGTGGAGGCTAGGAGGGATGCCCTATTCCCCTGAAGGTCCCGGAGGCTGAGCCACCGGGCAGCCAGTGCCACCTGGAATGAGGTGGCAGTGGTTGTACGATCAGGAGTGTGACCAGGAGGACAGGCCTCCAGTGACCTAAGATGGTCAATGACCTACACTGGGTAGCATAAGTGAGTTGACAGCAACAGCCCCCACCCACACCCCGAGACCTTTCCGTCCTCACATGAACATCCACCTCCATGCAGCCCCCAACCCTCCCTTCACATCCCCCCTCCCACCACTGTGAACCACTCGAGTGTGTAATGATGCCCTCTCTGTGTCTCTGCAGGGAAGCTCTCCCAGAATCGCCAGGAGAGGGCCCAGACTGGCAGTGGGGTGCCATACTACTACCTTCCTCACTACCTTCGAGGAATGGGCCCTGGAAGTGACTGATGTGGCCGAGGACAGAATGCTCACCAATGCAGAGGTTGAGATTAGCAGCAGACGTGAGGAACCACTGGGCCCGATTCCTGCCCCGGCCGCCCATAAGGCCCCTTCGGTGCTCGATCTCCCCGCCCTCCACCAGGGCGCTCGCAGACTGAGTCCGCAGCCACCGCGCGAGAGTCCCGACCGACCATACCACATTAGTTCCATGCCATCGGGAACTCGGCAGGTCGGGAGGGGGGTATCGCTGGGAGGACCTCTGGCATTGGTACCCTTGCCGCACGGCGTAATTCGCGGACGAGCGATTCACCGGGTCCGATTCAGTCAGGAACTTCGATTCTCTGCCCACGCGCCAAATGCAATTTTGGTGCAGGGCTGTGGAGGATCAAGCCCGTGATAAACTAATAGAAGACTTCTAAATACATTGATACTGCAAACCCAGACACAAGGTTTCAGTGTATTTCTCAGTAACTTAGTTTTTGAATCCATACTGAGAAAAATCCAGAAAACGCCTCCAACTCAGGCATACTGGGTAAATTGAGTTATATCGTGCTTTGTTATAGTTGGATCTCCGTGCTTTACTTGAAAATTAACTCTGCCACATCACTCAACGTCAGTCACTTATTAGACATTTGTATCCTCTGAATATTAAGTTTACACTAAGACTTAAAGAACTTGCTAAGAATTGCAAATCTTTCACATTAATCTCAATTGTAGTGTTGGAAATGTGAACCTCAATAGTTTATAGTTCATTAGCTATAAGGGGCGGGATTCTCCGCCCCCCCTCCGGGTCGGAGAATCGCCGGGGGGCAGCGTGAATGCCGCCCCCGCCGGCTGCCGAATTCTCTGGCGGTGGAGATTTGGCGGGGGCAGTAATCGCGCCATGCCGGTCGGCGGACGCTCGCTGCGGTGCCCCGGTGATTCTCCGTCCTGCGATGGGCCGAAGTCCCGCTCGCTCTATGCAGGTCCCGCCGGCGTAAATTGGACTAGGTCCCTTACCGACGGGACCTGGCAGCGCAGGCGGGGCGATCTGGTCCCACGGTGGCCTGGCCTGCGACCGGGGCTCACCGGTCCACGGCCGGGCCTGTGCCTTGGGGGCACTTTTTTCCTACGCGCCGGCCGTGTAGGCCTCCGTGATGGCCGACGCGAAGGTGAACACCCCCCCCCCGCGCATGTGCGGGGATGACGTCAGCAACCGCTGATGCTCCCACGCATTTTCGGACCTGTGCCGGCCGGCGGAGTCCCTTCGGCCCAGCCAGCGCCAAAGGCCTTCCACGCCGGCCGGCGGGGCGCAAACCACTCCGGCACCGGCCTAGCCCCTGAAGGTGCGGAGGATTTCGCACCTTTGGGGTGGCCCGACTCCGGAACGGTTCACGCCACTCCATCCCGCCGGGATACCCCCGCCCCGCCGGGTACGGGAGAATCCCGCTCAAGAACTCTGTTGGTGTGATGTTGTGCTATTACCGTTGCGATTTCCTGTATGCTTCGTAGATGAGAAGGAACAGAAAGCAGGCAGTTCAGCTTTGCAGAATCTCTCTCCTGCAATAAAGTGAAAGATGAAGAGGTACATCAGCTGAAACTCAAAAAGCTTAAGGTACATTTGTAAACTGCAGCAGAGGACACAACTACATGAAATGAGGCCACTTTCACGAAGGTGTGGCAGTGGCATAATGGTAATGTCACTGGACTAATAATCTAGAGCCCCAGGCTAATGCTCTGGCGACATACGTTCCAATCCCGCCGCAGCCGCTGGTAGAAATTCAATTCAATTCAATGAATAAATTTAGAATTAAAGGTGACCATGAAATTGTTGTAAAAATCTGTCTGATTCACTAATGCCCCTTTAGGGAAGGAAATCTTCCTTCTCCTGTTTACTCCAGACTCTTAAATGCCCTCTTGCTAGGGCAAGCCACTCAGTTGCATCAAACTGCTACAAAGTCTGAAAGGAATGAAACAGGATGGACTACCAGCATCAAACTATTCATTCATCGGAAATGACGACAAACTCAGCTCGGTCAACTCTGCAAATTCCTCCTGATTTAAATCTGGGGGCTTGTGTCAAAATTGGGAGAGCGGTCTCACACACTAGTCATGCAAAAGCCTGACATAGTTATTCTCACAGAACCATAGCTTACCAATAATGTCCATAAACCACCATCACTATCACTTGTCCCACTGATAGGACAAACTTGGCAGAGGCGGTGATACATTGGTATACAGTTGGGAGGGAGTTTCCGGAGGTCATCAACATTAGCTCTGAACCCTATGAAGTATCATGGGAAACAAGGGCCTAAAGAAGGGCCCTGGTTTATTCATCCCATGATTTTATTTTGGCACACGTGCAAACTCACTTGCAGTTCTAAACATCTTAAAGGTGAATATTTTTACCATCTGATCGGATTTTCTTTTCCTGGCATTCGAAAAGGTACTGGGCAAAAAGCTACTTAATAAGATAAAAGCTCAAGGTGTTGGGGGTAGCATATTAGCATGGATAGAGGATTTCCAAACTGATAGAAGACAGAGATTTGGGATAAGAAGGACATTTTCAGGATGGCAACCTGTAACTAGTGGAGTGCAACAGGGGTCAGTGATGGGGCCACAATTATTTACAATATATATTAATTACTCAGACAAGGGAAGTGGATGTACCATTGCCAAGTTTGTAGACAACACAAAAATAGGTGGGAAGGCAAGTGGTGAGGATAATACAAAAAGTCAACAGAGGGATATAAGCAGGTTAGGTGTGTGAGCAAAAACTTGACAGATGAATATAATATAGGAAAGTGTGAAGTTATGCACTTTGGTAGGAAGAATAAAGGAGCTGAATGTTATTTAACTGGAAAAAGACTGCAGAAAGACTGCAGAAAGCTGCAGCACAGAGGGATTTGGGGGTCCTCTTGCATAAATCACAAAAGGTTAGAATGCAAGTTCAGCAGGTAATTGGGAAGGCAAATGGAAAATTGGCCTTTATTTGAAAGGGAATGGAGTATAAAAATAGGGAAGTATTGCTAAAACTATACAAAGTACCAGTTAGACCACAACTGCAATACTGTGAACAGGTTTGGTCCCCTTATCTATGGAAAGACATGCAGACTTTGGAGGCTCACAGAGAATGCTCACCAGGTTAATCCCGGGTATTGATGGATTTTCATATGAGGAGAGGTTGAGTAGGTTGGGCCAGTAGTCATTGGAGTTTAGAAGAATGAGGGATGACCTTATTGAGACGTATAGGATTCTCAGGGGGTATGACAGGGTAGATGATGAGAGGTTGTTTCCCCTAGTGGGAGAGTCTAGGACCAGAGGGAATAATCTCAGAGTAAGGGGTCCCCCATTTAAAACAGAGATTAGGAGGAATTCTTTCTCTCAGACAGTAGTGAACCTGTAGAATTCTTTACCACAGAGAGCTGTAGAGGGTGGATTGTTAAGTATCTTGAAGACTGAGACAGACAAAATTTTGATCAGTAAGGGAATCAAGGATTTTGGGGATAAGGCGGGAAAGTGGATTTGAGGATTATCACATCAGATCAGAGGGCGGCACAGTGGCGTGGTGGATAGCACTGCTGCCTCACGGCACTCAGGCCTCAGGTTCCATCCTGGCACCTGGTCATTGTCCATGTGGAATTTGCACATTCTCCCTATGTCTGTGTGGGTCTCACCCCACAACCCAAAGATGTGCAGGGTAGGTGGATTGGCCATGCAAAATTGCCCTTTAATTGGAAAAATAAAAAAATACATGTTTTAAAAATCACATCAGATCAGTCATGATCTCATTGAATGGCAGAACAGACTCAATGGGCTAATAGTCCTCCTTCTGTCCCTGCATCTTATGGTCTTGTGGCCTATAACCTGATTATTTTGAGTTTTTTAAATAAAATTATCCTCAAGAAATTAATTTTACATTCTGAAGAGCCATATTTGACTAAGATGTTAACTCTATTTTGCTCTCCATAGATGTTGTCAGATCTGCTGAGTTTTTCCAGCACTTCATGTTTTTATTTCACATCTCCAGCATCTGCAGTATGTGACTTTTATTTCAGTCCATTCTTATCTAAGGACAGGGACCATTAATATCGGAAATTGTCAGCTTAAAGCAAATCTCTGATGAGGACTGTGGTAGTCACCACTGTTGTATTATATACTGCATACAAGGGTATTACGGTAAGGCCCCTGTACTACAGGTACGGGGGTAGATCCCTGCCTGCTGGCTCCGCCCAGTAGGCGGAGTATAAATGTGTGGGCTCTCCGTGCTGCAGCCATTTCGGCAGCAAGTGCGGGAGGCTCCACATGTCTGCGTAATAAAGCCTAAATTGCTCTCTACTCTCGTCTCGTCGTAATTGATAGTGCATCAAGGACGTAATGCACCATTGTCTTGGATCTTAGATTGAAAAGATTTCCATCAGCTGTGGTAAGTAAATCAACACTCTCTGTAGATGACACAAAGGCACGTGACAGCAGCAAAGAGAAAAATGTGCCAAAGAGTGTTGGTACCAAAACACAACCCTGTTGGACCCCGCTGTGGATCTCAAAAGTTTCAGTTATTACCTCATCATAGCTGAACTTGCCCACCATGTTGTCATGGAAAGAGTAGATCACATTGGACCACTTTGATTGGCATCCAATTTTCTCCAGCAGCTTAAATAGACCACTTCTGCTCACATGGTCAAATGCCTTGGTGAGATCCTGATAATATTAATCTTTCACCTCTGTAGTTGATCACAGGAGCATAGATATGCATGAGATTAACTGGTTTGAGTTGACGATGTATGGAGAGAACACAATCTGAAGCATTTGTGAGATGGATGGTTTGTATCATCACGAGCAGCGAGTTCCTCAGAGCAAAGCAAACGATGAATGTATAATGTTTTTCTTTCAGTAATTTATTCTTGGCTATCCGGGCCTCTTGTAGGGATATTATGTCAGTGTTCACCCTGTCAATTTTCATGTTGATCACAGCTGTCTTCCACATGTTATCAGACACCTGCAAGTCACCTGTCAATTCAGTACAACTGGTCCTGATGTTCCAGCTTGCCAATCGAAGAGTTGGCATCTCTTTCTTATTATTTGTTTGGTCTGGTTACCGGTGGATTCAGTCATTTGATGAGCAGAGACTCTAAGTTCCAAGCACCCACTGAAGCAGATGGACGGTGACAGGCCAGCACCTTACTAGCCGGGGGGGGGGGGGGGGGGGGGGGGCTCTCAAATTTAAGGTGGGAGAGGGCTGACCAGTAGGACACAATGCTTCCTCCCACCATTAGAAACCTATAGCAACTGTTCTTTACATCAATTGAGTTGAGTTTATAATTAGTAACTGTTGTCTCCTGTGTTATGATAATGCTGTACAGTGAAACTGGAGCATTCTCAGACACAAGTCTGAGCAAAAATTAAGGAGAACCTGGACTGCAGAAATATCCGAGTCACCTCTACACCTCCCTGATTGAGTCCAAAGGAATATAAGGCATAAAGTTTGGCACCAGCTTGGTTGCAGAAGATGATACTTTTAGACATTAGTTTGCTCTCGGGCTCAACTCCAGATTTATTTTTGTCAGGGCTTACTTCCTTAGCCATCAGCTCTCCTGCAGTATCCGAAAGGCAGTGGAGCTATTTGACCATAGCTGGGAGTTTGGCTCACGAGTGTAAAGGCTTGTCCATATGCCACTGGGACTGCACACTGCATGTCTGGAGGCCAAATCA
This sequence comes from Scyliorhinus canicula, assembly GCF_902713615.1. NCBI lineage: Eukaryota > Metazoa > Chordata > Chondrichthyes > Carcharhiniformes > Scyliorhinidae > Scyliorhinus > Scyliorhinus canicula. The sequence continues at coordinate 118,717,096 of NC_052148.1, read as the reverse complement.
CCTCCAAATTCCTCTGAAGCTTTATCCTGGGGCTGCGAGGGACCCGGTGTCTGTGTGTTGCCACAAAGAGATACAGGTACTTGCCAATGGCGAGGCTGTCTACTGCTGGGAAGAGACTTCACATTTGGCTGCCTTTTTCACAATCTTGTTAGCCAGCAATTTTGACTGAAAATGAGAAGCAAACGAGCAAATGAATGTGGAAAGCATGGTAACTCTCTTCGCCCACACACCAGGCATATCACATCAGCCTGTTGGACACATGTTTCCAATGGGAGGGTGTCCTTAAGATTTAATGAAGCGAAAGGTGTGATGGGGTTGTGGGTTGCCGGTAGCTGCATCAGCCCTAATATTCCTTGTAGGACATGATGTGGAGATGCCGGCACTGGACTGGGGTACAGTAAGAAGTCTCACGACACCAGGTTTAAGTCCGACAGGTTTACTTGAAATCACAAACTTTCGGAACACTGTTCCTTCACCAGGTGAAGTGGAGGCAGATTCACAATCACAGCATATATAGGAAAAACACAATTGCAAGATAATTACAGATTGGAATGTGAAGAATGGTTGGAATATGAGTCTTTACAGGTAAACAAATCTTTGTAGGAACAGACTGTGAGTAGGGTGAATGATAATCACAGGTAATGGATGTGTGAATTGTCTTGAGCCAAGACAGTTAGTAGGAGTCTGCAAACCCAGGCATGAACCCAGATCCCGATTGAGGCTGTCCTCATGCATGCAAAACTTGGCTACCAGTTTCTGCTCAGCGATTCTGCATTGTCGTGTGACTTGAAAGCCGCCTTGGAGAATGTTTACCCGAAGATCGGAGGCTGAATGTCTTTGACTGCTGAAGTGTTCTCCGACTGGAAGGGAATGCTTCTGCCCGGTGATTGTTGTGTGCTGTCCGTTCATTCGTTGTCGTAGCGCCTACATTGTCTCACCGACGTACGATGCCTCGGGACACCCTTTCCTGCAGCGTATGAGGTAGACAACGTTGGTCGAGTTGCATGGGTATGTACCGTGTATCTGGTGGGTGGTGTTCTCACATGTGATTGTAGTATCCATTCGATAATCTGGCACGTCTTGCAGAGGTTGCAGTGGCAGGGTTGTGTGGTGTCGTGATTACTGTTCTCCTGAAGTCTAGGTAGTTTGCTGAGAACAATGGTCTGTTTGAGGTTAGGCGGTTGTTTGAAGGCAAGTAGTGGAGGTGTGGGGATGGCCTTGGTGAGATGTTCATCGTCATCGATGACATGTTGAAGACTCCGAAGAAAATGTTGTAGTTTCTCCTCCCCGGGGAAGTACTGGACGACAAAGAGTACTCTGTTAGTCGTGTCCCATGTTCAGCTTATGAGGAAGACGGTGCTTTTTTTTACTGTGGCACATCGGAACTGATGATCGATGAGTCGAGCGCCATACCCCTTCTTACAAGGGCATCTTTCAGTGTCTGGAGGTGCCTGTTATGTTCCTCCTTGTCCGAGCAGATCCTGTGTATATGGAAGAATTGTCCATGGGAAATGGCTTGTTTAACATGTTTAAGGTGGAAGCTGGAGAAGTGGAGCATCATGAGGTTATCCATGTGCCTGTGGTAGAGTGAAGTGCTAAGGAGATACATGTGTCCAAGAATGCAACCGATTCTGGAGAGTAGTCCATGATTAGTCTCATGATGGATGGAACTTGTTGATGTCATCATGTAGTTGTTTCAGTGATTATTTGCCGTGGGTCCAAAGGAAGAAAATATTGTAGATGTATCTAGTGTATAGTGTCAGTTAAAGGTCCCATGCTGCGAACAGTCTTGCTCGAACTTGTGCATGAAGATGTTGGCATATTGAGGTGCAAACTTGGTCCCCATGGCTGTTCCCTGTGTCCGGATGAAGAACTGGTTGTCGAAGGTGAAGACATTATGGTCCAGGATGAAGCGGACGAGTTGTAGGATTGCATCTGGAGATTAGCAGTTGTCTGTGTTGAGTACTGAGGCTGTTGCAGCAATGCTGTCATCATAGGGGATGCTGGTCTAGTGAGTCGAGACGTCCATTGTGACGAGGAGTATTCCTTATCAACTAGTCCATGGGCACTGAGTTTCAGTAAGAAGTCCATAGTGCTGTGACAGATTTGGGGGGGGGTCCTTGTACATGGGATTCAAGATGCCCTTGACGTAGCCAGAGAGATTCTCACATCAGGTATTATTGCCTAATATGATGGGATGACCAGGTGTGTTGGCTTTGTGTATCTTCGGGAGGTAGTAGAGATTTCCAACGCGGGGTGTACGTGGGATGAAAGGATATAGGTTGCTCTGAAGGTCTAATGGCAACGGGACCCTGTGTGGCTATTTCAAACGAGAACCTTTGTGGCTATTTCAAACGAGGAGGAGCGCGACAGACATCTACAGATGCTGAAAGACACCCTCATAAGAATGGGATATGGCGCTCCACTCATTGATCAACAATTCCGATGCACCGACTGCCTCATTAGATATATATTTATTCATGAATGTCCAGACAGAGTTGGCATCCTAGAACACAGCAGCATTTAAAATGGATTTTGCCTCTTGATTTCCACTGAGCAGAGAGAGTGCAAATTCTACTTGGGGAGTGGTGGCCTGTATTTCTATAATTTGTACTTAAACATTGTATTGAAAAGCAGGTTATATAAATGGTGCCACTAACGCTTTTGTTCTTTGTAAAGTTGTGAATGTTGAACAGCAATTCCTTGCCGAGATCTAACTGTCTTGTCAGGTGATATGCCACCCAACGTATGACCTTGGCTTTCTGAATGTACCTGAAAAACAAAACAATAATTCAGCAGAATGAACATAGGCAGAGTGTTTAGAAATTTTCACAAAAGTTTAGTTTTAAGTCGTGTTGTAGCAGGTTATGGTTATTAAGTCAATTGAATAACTTTATTACTTCAATATCACTGTTTATTTTTTTATTCCAACCTTGGAGCTACAAAGCCAATGTGCAGAGTGGATGGGACAAGTTCAAATTCCATCCCCTTGCATGTTCCAAAAAACAATTCAAATTGATTCCAATTTATGGTCCACACAAAAGAGGCATACTGAATGTTTATTATAGTGCCACTGGGCATAAATTCAAAGCAAACACAATCAGCAGAATCTTAACTACCAAGGGAAGGTGAGTTTGATTGTGTGTGGAGAATTAAATCTCTTAGACGTGATATTAGGTCAGGATTATCACACACACTTCTGGGTTTCGTGGGGGCAGTTTTGCAGGTGAGCGGGGATACCACCCTACCAATAGAACTGTTGAGTGAGTAATGAGGTCATTTACTGCTTTTTTAACTAACCTTTCTGGGTTTAACAGCCCCTGTGCACGTATTCCTAAGCTTGTCAGCAAATCGCCACGCCCAACCAGGCAGACCTACAGCAGGAAAAGCCTCTTCAGGGAAACCGGAAGGTTGGGAAGCCTTTGATCATTGAAACTGAATAGCTCCTGCCATGCCAAGGTGAGAGATTACTGTTCACAGCACGTCTTCTGAATTTACGTCTGCACTGCTTAACAGGTGATTTCCAAACACCTTGACCGGCACTTCCCTGATCCAGCCTTCACTGAGACATGGGAACAATTTATGTACGTCCATCTTGTGCCTCTGGTAAGCAACAAGAAGAACAGTAACACCAGCAGCAGCACCAAAATCAATCGGCTTCTCCCCAGTCCTATGCTATTCTACAGGTCTCTGACGATGGACTCAGAGCTACAAATCCCAAGGGGTGAGACCCACCCACCATTATATGGTCGACAGGGAGAGGATCAGCTTTCTTGACATGTTTGAGCACCAGGCCTTAGGAGTTTCAAGCTGTCAAGGCAAATTGTTGTTGACATCTTCAGCCGCCTGAAATAAGACCTACTTCCCAGTGAACTAGGTGACCATGCATTTTTACTGGTTGTCACTGAAGGGTTACCTCACCCCACCCTCCCCAAAAACAATTGTCAACAGTACCTGTGAGGCATGCACGTGATAGAGCACAAGGGTGAGGGTGAGTTTTGGCTGACCCGTTGGAGAGAGAGGAATAAGTGGAACTTTCAGAGACTTTACAGTGCAGAAGGAGGCCATTCGGCCCATCGAGTCTGCACCAGCTCTTGGAAAGAGCACCCTACCCAAGGTCAACACCTCCACCCAATCCCCATAACCCAGTAACCCCACCCAACACGAAGGGCAATTTTGGACACTAAGGGCAATTTATCATGGCCAATCCACCTAATCTGCACATCTTTGGACTGTGGGAGGAAACCCACGCACACACGGGGAGGATGTGCAGACTCCGCACAGACAGTGACCCAAGCCGGAATCGAACCTGGGACCCTGGAGCTGTGAAGCAGTTGTGCTATCCACAAGGCTACCGTGCTGCCCACCTGTAAGATGTTGTGTTTTCAGGAACACTGCACGGGATAATATTGGGAAAGGCAGAGTTTGGGGCTTGGTACCTGGAAGTATCGTACTAATCACTTCCCCGGCCTCCTGAAGTCTTGGGCCTCGTGATGCACAATCTCCAGGTTGGAGTGATTGGAAATCCTTCTTTTGACAGATTTAGTCTGAAATTCGGCCCATGCTCTGTGATTGGCTGGGAAACTAAGAAGCAGGGTGCCGTTAAAGTGTTAAAGCCCACTGCATATTCCAATGGTATCCCAACTCACTAAAAATCCCATAATTTCTGCTGACACTGTTGTTTCAACTTTCCTCTCAAAGGGTCAACAGAAGGAAACAGGAATTTTAGAATCACAGAATAAGAATCACAGAATCACACAGTGCAAAAGAGGTCCTTCGACCCATTGAGTCTGCACCGATGCATGAAAGGCCCTGACCTGTCTACCCAATCCCATTTGCCAGCACTTGGTCCATAGCCGTGAATGTTAAGACGTGCCAAATGCTCATCCAGGTACTTTTTAAAGGATGTGAGGCAACCGGCCTCTACCACCCTCCCAGGCAGTGCATTCCAGAACGTCCCCACACTCTGGGTAAAAACTTTTCCTTTAAATCGCTCTTAAACCTCTTTCCCTGACCTTGAACATGTGTCCCCTCATAACTGACCCTTCAACTAAGGGGAATAGCTGCTCCCTATCCACCCTGTCCATGCCCCTCACAATCTTGTATACCTTGATCAGGTCACCCCTTCAGTCTTCGCTGCTACAGTGAAAACAATTCAAGCCTATCCAATCTCTCTTCATAACTTATATGTTCCATCCCAGGAATCATCCTGGTGAATCTCCTCTCCAGTCCCTCCAGTACAATCACATCCTTCCTGCAATGTGGCAAACTGAAATGCACACAGTACTCCATCTGTGACCTCACCAAATTTCCATACAACTCCAATATGACCTCCCTACGTTTGTAATCTATGCCTCGACTGATAACGGCCAGTGTCCCATATGCCTTTTTCACCATTCTATTAACCTGCCCTTCCACCTTTAGTGGTCTACAGACAAAAGTTCCAAGGTCCCTTTGTTCTTCGGGACTTCCCAGTACCATGCCATTCAACAAATACTGCTTTGTCAAATTTTTCATTTCAAAGTGTATCACCTCACACTTTTCAGAGTTATATTCCATCAGCCACTTATCTGCCCACTTAACCATTCCCTCTATATCTTCCTGCAACACAAAACATTCAACCTCACTGTTATCCACCCGGCCAATCTTTGTGTCATCCACAAATTTACTGATCCTACCCTCCACATAGTCATCTACGTCGCTCACTTCAATGACAAATAATAGGGGACTGAGCACAGATCCCTCTGGTACCCCACTGGACACTAGTTTCCAGTCACTAAAGCAGCCTTCTGTCATCACCCTCTGAATCCAGAAACAGTCAGCTGATCCAGGAATCTAGGTTCTGCTTTTTAGTCTAATGTCTAGCTTCCTGAATTCTTGGTCCAAGACCTCATCCCTCTTTTACCTATGTCATTGGTACCAACATGCACCATGACTTCTGCCTTATCACCCTCCCCTTTCAGGATGCCCTGCAGCCGTTCAGTGACATCTAGACCCTGGCACCAGGGAGGTAACACACCATCCTGGAGTCTTGTTGATGGCCACAATAGCATTTATTTGTTCCCCGGACTATAGAATCCCCTATTACTATTGCTCTTCCTCTCTTCCCCCTCCCCTGTACAGATGGGCTGCTTGTGGTGCCAGAAGCTTGGCTCTCTCTGCACTCGCTGGAGGAACCGGCCTCATCAGCCTCAAAAGTGAAATACCGATTTGTGAGCAGACCCACAGGAGACTCCTGAATTACCAGCCTGTTTCTCTTCGACTGCATGGTGGTCACCCATTCCCTTGCTTCCTCGGAGCAGCACGGTGGCACAGTGGTTCGCACTGTTGCCTCACAGCGTCAGGGACCCGGGTTCAATTCTGGCTTCAGGTCACTGTCTGTGCGGAGTCTGCACTTTCTCCCTGTGTCTGCGTGGGTTTTCTCCGGGTGCTCCGGTTTCCTCCCACAGTCCAAAGATGTGCAGGTTAGGTGGATTGGCCATGATAAATTGCCCTTTGTGTCCAAAAAGGTTAAGTGGGGTTACTGGGTTATGGGGATAGGGTGGAGGCGTGGGCTTAAGTAGGGTGCTCTTTCCAAAGGCTGGTGCAGACTCGATGGGCCGAATGGCCTCCTTCTGCACTGTAAATTCTATGATTCTATGTGCAGGTTTGGTGGATTAGCCATGCTAAATTGCCCCTTAGTGTCCAAAAGCTTAGGTGGGATTACGAGGATAGGGTGGAAACCTGGGCTTAAGAGGGTGTTCTTTCCAAGGGCCGGTGCAGAACAGATGAGTCAAATGGCCTCCTCCTGCACCTTAAATGCTATGATCTAGGATCTAGGTCTCTTCAGCTGCAGTGTGACCACCTCTCTAAACATGCAATCCCATGATGCTCTCAGTCTCCCTGAGCTTCCTAATTATTAAAGGGTTAATATTTGAAGTACATATAATCATTTTTATTTTGTTCAGCAGCTTGGATATTTACACATTACCTGGTCAGCAGTTCATGTGAAGTATTTAGCAGTCTGACTAAAATATATCTGCGCGGCTTGTAATATTGATGGTGCCAGCAAACATCAGTACTTCAGAGAAATGAATGGCTGCATAGCAAGCAATCATTGATATTTTTTTGTATTCTTTTACAGGATGTGAGTGTCACAGGCTTGGCCTGCAGTTTTAATGGCCTTCCATAATTGGCCTTTAGAAGGTGGTGTTGAGCCGCCTACTTGAATTGCTGAAGTCCATGAATGTACACCCACAGTGCTCTTAGGGAGGGAGTTGTAATATTTTGACCCCGTGATAATGAAAGAAAAGTGATATAGTTCCAAGTCAGGATGGTGTGTGACTTAGCCGTGGTAATGTTCCTATACGTCTACTTGTCATTCAAGGTGATAAAGTTCACAAGGTTTGAAGGTGCTGTCAAAGGGGTCTTGGTAAGTTCCAATAATACATTGTGTAGATTGTATGCAGGTAGTGGGAATTAATTGTGGACACTGACTTAAAGTATGGTTGTTGGGTTAGGAGGTGCTTGTTTAGAATCTGTAACTATATAAATAAATGCTTTTGAAAGTGCGTAAAGATTGGTTTCAGTTGTATCCCTCGTCACGTTACTTTCTGGACTATAACTCTTAACAATAATTTGCACTTCAACTGACGAAATGACAAACCAATATACAGATTGCTGTAAACAGAGGTGTTTTTAATCCTATTGGTTGCGCACATATGCAAGAAGCTTTACGAAAGCGGCTCAACTTTTAGATTTTAAAGTCCATTTATGACAACTATGGTGAAATCAGTGTACCCAAACAGGCGCCGGAATGTGGCGACTAGGGGATTTTCACAGTAAATTCATTGCAGTGTTATGTAAAACAGCAGCCACATGGCCATTTACCTTCATAATTCAGGATTAGCATATTTAGTTTCCTCAGTATCATCTCCCACCCACACAGCAGGTGCCTTATCGCTGTCTGCACAAGGTCAAAAGTTCAGGCTCATGTTAAAGTACTCCAGAAACTATTCTCACATGTTCACATGCAACACAAGGGAAATGGTTTTGACCTGGAAATTATCTGTACCATTGAAGGCTTCTTGACTACATGTCAGCAGGTTTAGTGATGGGTGCACTCAAGCAGCAGGGAGCAAGGAGAAGATGGGCTTTTTCATGCTTAGGAGCAGAGAAGCAACTGGTGCAACAAGGCTGAAACAGTAGTCAGTGTGAATGACGCCTGCACACCAAAAGCAGAAGATGTCAAAGCTGAAGAAAGCTGACGAGGTAAAGCCACTGAAACATTTTCTATGCCAAGTGTTTCCTCATAATCTTATCCTCTTTTTCTGTTACCCCATCCGAAGCATTTATATACCTCACACCATGTGTATTGCAGCATGAAATAAACTGTAGCTTATCTTTGAATTTGTCGCCATAGTGAATTCTTGAAGAAATTTCATAAAGCAAGTCCAACTAAAACAACCTGCTTACATTATGAATGTCCATTTACACAGTATGGCCTCTTGGTGGCTACATGTCCAATACTGATGTTTCTGTAGTTACGTCCCCTTGGTTAATGTCTGTATCCTGCTCTGGTCTAGATCACGGGCTCATTTAATTGTCCTCCAAGTAAAACAAAGTTGCAGAGCAAATAGCAGGTTACTCTTTTAAGATCCTAGCAGAGGCATACTGAAAGGAATCCCTGATTTTCTTTGAGAAATCTGAAGTGCTGCTTGAAGATGCTAACTATATAGTGCTAACTATATGATCTGTGATGCTCTTTACAGCTTCATTGGCCTGGTTTTAATTGAGATCTTTTTGTATCTATGGATACTGTAATAGAATCATTATGAAAATCTGACGAAGAAAACTTAGATTGCTTTCCAATCTCCCTTGTCTCCAGGTAAGCCTGACAAAGATACTTGTCTTCGCATGAAAGTATTGTACCTTCTTCTTAAGAAATTACCTTTGATTGTGTGATTGGTTTGGCAGACATTGACTAGCTATATAATGATAGAATCATATCCCTTGCATTTTGTGTTGGTCATTGGTTAGTGAATGTTAAGATAATCATGCAGTATGGTGAAATTGGACAGACTCGCTTGCTCTCTTGGTGCCATTGCTGTTCAGCGAGAAAGGGAAAAAACTGTTAAACTTCCTGAAAAATGCTTCAGATTTTCAGTAAATCTGTGGATAGAAAATTGAGAATATTGCAGATGTGCGCAAAGTAAACTGGAAAGATAATGAGGTGTAAAAGTTGTGTCCTTGACTACTACCAACAGTGCCATCCATATGGTGAAGATTGTCTGACAGTCTCCTTGAAATAATCATCATTGTGGGTCTTAGATAGGGTTGTTCATGATCTGGGCTTAAAAATAATGATGAAGGCAAGACTATTGGTAATTGAACATTATACGCACTATGTACCACACAAACTCAGCATGAAGTTTTACATAGAACCCACTCTCTCCTTGCTTTGTTGTCATCAGATCTTATGCCATTGATGATGAGTTTTATATATCTACATATTCAACATTAACTCTGAAAATTTTCTTCCAATGGGTGGTCAATGAATGTGAGAAGTGTGGGCAGGGGCCAGCAAAACATGCGCACTGAGAAGTGGTGTTTAGGATGTTATCTAGTTTGTGGCGGTCAGGTCGGACCCAATGGTGGCAATCTTTGGGGTATCGGAAATGCCAGAGTTGCTGGAGCGGAAGGGGGCCAATGCTGTGGCCTTCACCTCTCCAACTGTCTGGTGAAAGATCTTGCTGAATTGGAGGTTGGTTACCCCACCGGGGGTTGAGACTTGTACGATTTTCTCCGGTTGGAAAAGATTAGATTTGAGTTGAGGGGGTCAGCTGAGGGCTTCGAGGCATGGTGGGGGCTGTTCATGACAATGTTTGAGGAACTGTTTGTTGAGGGGAGGGGGAAGGAAGGGTGGAGGAAAGGGGAGGGGGATGGTAGTGGGTAAAAAGGGGGGTGTAATTATACAAACTGTGGACTGTGAATTTGTGGAGTGTGTTTTTGTCTATGTTGCTTTTTTTTACAAATGTTTGGAATAAAATACATTTTTCAAAAAATAATAGCTTCTAACATTTTCCCTCTGACAGATGTTGAGCTGTCTTCATATTAACTCTGGTTCTTTTGCCAATTACCTTTGATCTGTGTCCACCCGTTATTTTGTATCAAAACCCCAAATTTTTAAACACAACTATCAAATCTCCACTTAACGTTCTCTTCTCTAAGGAGAACAATACCAGTTTCTAACATTTCTCCACATAACTAGTATCTGTCATCCCCGGGATCCCTTCCTAAAGTGTGGTGCTCAGCATTGGTCACCATATTCTAGATTGGGTCGACATGTGTTTTAGAATCATAGAATTCCGACAGTACAGTGGGAGGCTATTTGGCCCATTGAGTCTGCACTGCCCCTCTGAAAGAGCACCCTACCTAGGCCCACTAGTAACAGTACCACTCTCGCAGATAGACCCGCCTATTCTTCCCCCCTACTCTACACTATTCACTATTCTACCTCCCCCCCACCCCCCGCTGCTGACGATTAGTTCCCTGTGAAGAAGTCGATGAATGGTTGCCACCTGCGGGTGAACCCCGATAGTGATCCTCGGAAGGCGAACTTGATTTTTCCCAAGCCGAGAAAGCTTACATGTCCGACAGCCATACTTCAGTCTTTGGGGGCTTTGAGTCTCTCCAGGCCAACAGTATTCGTCGCCGGGCTATCAGGGAAGCAAAGACCACAACGTCGGCCTCTATCCCCTCCTGTACTCCCGGGTCTTCCGACACCCCAAAAATCGCCACCTCTGGACTCATCGCCACCCTTGTTTTCAGTACCAGGGATATGACATCCGCAAATCCCTGCCAGTATCCCAAGTTTTGGACACGCCCAGAACATGTGGACATGGTTCGCTGGTCCTCCCCCACATCTAGCACACTTGTCCTCCAGCCCAAAGAATTTGCTCATCAGGGCCACCGTCATGTGGGCCAGGTGAACTACCTTAAACTGAATCAGACCGAGCCTGGCACATGTTGCAGTTCCATTTACCCTCCTCGGGGCGTCTGCCCATACGCCTCCCTCCAACTCCCCACCAAGCTCCTCCTCCCACTTAAGTTTCAGTTCCTCGGTCCCTGTGTCCTCCGCTCCCATAAGCTCCTTATAAATATCTGAGACTCTCCCCTCTCCTACCTCACCCCTGGAAATTACCCTGTCCTGGATCCCCCTTGGTGGAAGGCGTGGAAAGGACGCGACCTGTCAACGTACGAAATCCCGCACCTGCAAGTACCCAAAGTCATTCCCCCTCGCCAGCCCGAACTTCTCCTCCAGCGCCCTCATGTTCGCGAAGCTCCCTTCCAAGAACAAGTCGCCCATCCTTCCCACCCCTGCCCTCCGGCACACTCGAAACCCGCCATCCATCTTCCCCGGGACAAATCGGTGGTTGTCACATATTGGGGACCAGACCGACGCTCCCACTTCCCCCGCATGCCTCCTCCATTGGCCACAAATCCGCAAAGACGCCACCTCTACAGGGCTGGTGGAGTACCTGGCCGGCGGGAGCGGCAGGGGAGCCGTGACCAGGGCTGCCAAGCTGGTGCCCCTGCACGAAGCACCCTCCACCCGCTCCCAAACCGACCCCGTACCCACCATCCATTTCCTTATCATGGCTATGTTAGCCGCCCAGTAGTAGTTGCTGAGGTTCGGCAACGCCAGCCCCCCCTCGCTACGGCTCCGTTCCAGCATCCCCCTCTTTACCCACGGGGACTTCCTCGCCCAAACAAATCCCAGGATGATTTTATTGATTCTTTTAAAGAAGGACCGCGGAATGAAAATAGGGAGACACTGAAAAATAAACAGGAATCTCGGGAGGATCGTCATCTTCACCGTCTGTACTCTCCCCGCTAGTGACAGCAGGAGCGCATCCCACCTCCGAAACCCGCTCCTCATTTGCTCCACCAGCCTGGACAAGTTCAACCTATGCATCTTACCCCAGTCACGCGCCACTTGTATCCCTAGATACCTAAAACTTTCTCCAACCTAGCCTAAATGATAGCTCCCTCAGCCTATTCTCCTGACCCCTCGCCTGCACACAAACATCTCGCTTTTTGCCATGTTCAACCTGTAGCCCGAAAACCGGCCAAACTCCCCTAGGATTTTCATAAACCTGTCCATTCCTGCCGCTGGATCTGACACATACAAGCAGGTCGTCCGTGTAGAGCGAGACCTTGTGTTCTATCCCCCCCCCCCCCCGACCATTCCCTTCCATCCCCTTGCTGCTCTCAGAGCAATTGCCAGCGGTTCTATGGCCAACGCAAACAGCAGTGGAGAGAGGGGGCATCCCTGTCTTGTCCCGCGGTGTAGACTAAAATACTCCGATGTCGTCCTGTTCGTCCTTACGCTAGCCTCCAGGGCCTGATATAGCAGTTTAACCCAGTCCACAAAGCCCTCTCCAAACCCAAACCGTCCCAGCACCTCCCATAAATAGTCCCACTCCACCCGGTCAAAAGCCTTTTCGGCATCCATTGCCACCACTACCTCCACCTCTCTGCCCTCCGGGGGCATCATAATCACATTGAGTAGCCTTCTTAGATTGGCTACGAGCTGCCTGTCCTTAACAAACCCCGTTTGGTCCTCCACAATCACGTCCGGTACGCAGTCTTCGATTCTGGACGCCAGGATCTTGGCCAGCAGTTTAGTGTCTACATTAATCAGGGAGATTGGCCTATAGGACCCACAGACCTCCGGATCCTTATCCCGTTTTAATATCAGCAAGATGGTGGCTTGCGACATCATCAGGGGTAACACCCCATTGTCCCTCGCCTCATTAAGCACCCTAACCAGCACCGGCCCATGTATACCCGCAAACTTTTTGTCGAACTCCACTGGATACCCATCCGGCCCCGGGGCTTTACCCGACTGCATGGCCTTCAGGTCCCCATTATTTCTTCAGCTCTAATCGGGGCCCCCAGCCCCTCTACCATCCCCCTGCCCACCTTTGGGAAGGTCAGCCCATCTAAGAAGCGCCTCATCCGCTCCGGCCCCATGGGGGGTTCCGAGGTATACAGCTTACTGTAAAAGTCCCTGAATACCCAGTTCAGTCCTGTCAGGTATCCCACCCGGTTCCCTGCCCCGTCCACTACCGTCCCTATCTCCCTGGCCGCCTCCCTCTTCCTAAGTTGCTGAGCAAGCATTCTGCTGGCTTTCTCCCCATACTCATGCCCCTGGCCTTTCTGAGTTGCTCTACGGCCTTCCCAGTGGATAGCGCTCCCAGCTCCGCCTGCAGTCTCCGTCGTTCCCTAAGTAGCTCTGCCTCGGGGAGTCCGCATATTCCCTATCCGTCTGTGTCATCTCCTCCACCAGTCTGTCCATCTCTGCCCTATCCGTTCTGTCCCTATGGGCTTGGATTGAGATCAGTTCCCCTCTCACCACCACCTTCAGCGCCTCCCAGAGCACCGCTGCTGAGACTTCCCCTGTATCGTTGACCTGCAGGTAGCCCTGCATGCATTTCCCCACTCTCTCACACACCCTCTCCTCTGCCAACAATCCCACCTCTAACCTCCATTGTGGGTGCTGATAACTTTCTTTGCAGACCAGCAAGTCGACCCAATGTGCAGCATGGTCCGAATAGTGATCGCCGAGTATTCAGTATCCCTCACCCACTCCAAAAAGCTCCTACTCATAATAAAGAAGTCAATACGAGAATAAACCTTGTGAACATGTGAATAGAACGAGAACTCCTTCCCCGTCGGCCGGCTGATTCTCCAGGGGTCTACCCGCCCCCCCCCCCCCCCCCCCCCCCCCCCCATTTGTTCCATGAACTCTCTCAGTTCTCTTGCCATTGCCGGGACCCTGCCCGTTCTGGAGCACGACCGGTCCAGGTCGGGGTCGGGGACTGTATTAAAGGCCCCACCCATAATCAACTTGTGCGAATCCAAGTCGGGGATTTTCCCCAGCAGCCTTTTGATGAAATCTACATCATCCCAGTTTGGAGCGTAAACATTCACTAGGACCACCTTCACCCCCTCAAGCTTGCCCCGGACCATGAGAAATCTATCCCCCGCCATCCGCAACTGTGCTGTCTGCCTCAAACTTAATCCGTTTGTTAGCGTCAAGCCCCGAATGGAAGACCTGGCTAACCCAGCCCTTCCGTAATCTAATCTGGTCCGCCACTTTCAAATGTGTCTCCTGCAGTAACATTACATCCGCCTTCAGAGCCCGTAAGTGTGCGAACACACTGTGGTGAATGTGATTCACACTATATATAGTTGCCAATATCACTCCATGTATATATGTTCGTTATCTACCCATTGTAAGTGCAGTTGCACTATCCGACCACCAGGGGGAGTCGCTCTGGGAGTACGCGAGAGTTTGTACTGGGCTCCTCCCTTGGCTCCGCCCAGGACTCCTGCCCCTGGGACCGATGTATAAAGATCAGTGCCTTAGAGCCAGCCTGCCAGTTCACCTGAAGTTCAACGACGAATAGGCTGGCTCTATTCTAAGTGTATTAAAGCCTCTGTTCAGGATGCAGAGGCGAAAGAAACCTTCTGCCACTGGCTGAAATGTTTTAAGGCCTACCTGGCCGAAGTCAGCACCGCTGAAACTACGCAGGAACAAAAGCTCAGCCTACTGCACGCGAGGGTAAGCCACAGAATTTCTACACAATTAAATCCAACCGGTTCCTACACCGTTGCGCTGGCGATTTTGGACAAAATGTATATTAGGCCCATGAACGAGGTCTTTGCCCACCATGTGTTCACGACTCGCCGACTGCTCAGCCCGATCCGCGACCTGCAGCAGCTGCGGGAAGAAAGGCCACTATGCTAAAGTGTGTCTCGGCAGAAGACCCCAGCCCTCAACAACCCAACAGTCCAAAAACATCGCCCTCAGCACCAGCAGGCCCGCGGGGCCCGAAACGCTGCGGCCTACGCTCAGGCTCCGCCCCCTCCCGCCCACATGTGATCCATGGGGGCCGCCATCTTGGCAAACTTCCACCATGCGGCCGGCCACATGCACTTCATGGGGGCCGCCATCTTGGACACCATCTTCATCACCACCCTCCACGTGCGATCAGCGGCATCCCCAGACTCAAACAGCTCATCGGAGGAGTACGACCTCCCCAGGCAGTCACCACATGGCCCGCAACTCAGTGCAATGTTTCTGCATCAAGCTCGCCAGAATCTATTCGACAGGACGCCCGATCGGAAGAATTCGACTCCCCCGGGCACCCACCACGCGGCCCGCAACTCAACACGGTCACCCTCGACCAATCTCGCCCCAGGTATCTGAGAAATTCGATGACGGAGGTCCAGATCGATGGGTACAACACGTCGTGCCTCTTCGACTCAGGGAGCACAGAGAGCTTCATACACCCAGAGCTGGTAAGACGTTGTTCCCTCCCTATTTATCCCGTCAACCAAACTATCGGCCTCGCTTCGGGCTCCCATTCCATCCAAATCCAAGGCCGCACTGCAGCAATGCTAACGATTCGAGGCGCTAGCTATTCCAAATTTAAACTGTTATGTCTTGCCCGACCTCTGCACGCCATTCCTCTTAGGCTTGGATTTCCAATGTAATCTCAAGATTACATCTCAAGAGTCTCACCCTCAGCTTCGGCGGGCCCCTGCCCCCACTCACTATCTGCAGCCTCGCCATGCTGCGCATCGCCCCCCCTCCTCTCTTCGCCAACCTCACCCCGGATTGCAAACCGGTAGCCACCCGCAGCAGGCGGTACAGCCTGCAGGATAGGGTATTTATCAGAACGGAGGTCCGAAGGTTGCTCA
This sequence comes from Scyliorhinus canicula, assembly GCF_902713615.1. NCBI lineage: Eukaryota > Metazoa > Chordata > Chondrichthyes > Carcharhiniformes > Scyliorhinidae > Scyliorhinus > Scyliorhinus canicula. The sequence continues at coordinate 118,701,343 of NC_052148.1, read as the reverse complement.
GTGAGGGGATCATAGAGGCCAGTAACAGTCCCTGGAGAGCTCATCAAGACCAGGGAACAATTCCGCATGGTTGTTGATTATAGCCAGACCATCAATCGCTTTACGCTCCTAGACGCGTATCCCCTCCCCAGGATTGCAGACATGGCAAACCAGATCGCCCAATATCGGGTATTTTCCACGGTGGATCTGAAGTCTGCATACCACCAGCTCCCAATCCGCCCGGAGGACCGCCACTACACGGCGTTCGAGGCCGATGGCCGCCTCTTCCATTTCCTCCGGGTTCCCTTCGGTGTCACTAACGGGGTTTCACTGTTCCAACGAGCAATGGACCGAATGGCAGACCAGTACGGGCTGCGGGCCACGTTTCCGTATCTGGATAATGTTACCATCTGCGGCCATGACCAGCAGGACCACGACGTCAACCTCCACCGTTTTCTCCAGACGGCCCAAAAATTAAACCTTACATATAACAAGGAGAAATGCGTGTTCCGCACAAACAGACTAGCCATCCTCGGCTACGTCGTGGAGAACGGAGTCCTGGGCCCAGACCCGGACCGCATGGAGGAGGCTCTTAGAACTCCTCCTCCCCCATGGCCTCAAGGCCCTCAAACGGTGCTTGGGGCTCTTTTCATACTACACCCAGTGGGTCCCCCAATATGCGGACAAAGCCCGCCCACTCTTCAAGGCCACACTATTTCCCCTGTCTGCTGAGGCGCGCCAAGCCTTCAGCTGCATCAGGGACGACATCGCCAAAGCAGCCATGTGGGCAGTGGATGAATCCACTCCCTTTCAGGTTGAGAGCAACACCTCAGAGGTAGCGCTAGCAGCCACTTTAAACCAAGCAGGGCGGCCCATTGCATTTTTCTCCCGTACCCTATCCGCTTCAGAACTCCGACACTCCTCAGTCGAGAAGGAAGCACAAGCCATCGTGGAGGCTGTCCGACACTGGAGGCACTACCTCGCAGGTAGGAGGTTCACCCTCATTACCGACCAACGGTCGGTCGCCTTCATGTTCGACAACTCGCAAAAAGGCAAAATTAAAAATGACAAAATTCTTCGGTGGAGGATTGAACTCTCCACCTACAATTACGATATCAAATATCGACCGGGGAAGCTCAACGAGCCCTCGGATGCCCTATCCCGCAGGACATGCGCCAGCGCACAAATCAGCCGCCTAAAAGCCATCCACGATGACCTCTGCCACCCAGGGGTCACCCGGTTCGCCCACTACATCAGAGCCCGAAACCTGCCTTTCTCCAACGAGGAGGTAAAAGCGGTCACCAGGGACTGTCCGATCTGTGCAGAGTGCAAACCGCACTTCTATAGACCAGACAGGGCCCACCTGGTCAAGGCTTCTAGGCCCTTTGAACGCCTTGCGATCGATTTCAAAGGGCCACTCCCCTCCACTAACAAAAACATTTACCTCCTTAACATTATTGACGAGTTCTCCCGATTCCCCTTCGCCATCCCATGCCCCGATATGACCTCCCACACAGTCATTAGGGCCCTGCATAGTGCCTTCACCCTGTTCGGTTTCCCCAGCTACATGCACAGCGACCGGGGTGCGTCCTTTATGAGTGACGAGCTGCGTCAGTACCTGCTCGACAATGGCATCGCCTCGAGCAGGACTACCAGTTACAACCCCAGGGGGAACGGACAGGTGGAGAGGGAGAACGCGACGGTCTGGAAGACCGTCCTACTGACCCTCAGGTCCAGGAAGCTCCAAGTTTCCCAATGGCAGGATGTCCTCCCTGACGCGCTCCACGCAATTAGATCCCTCCTGTGTACAGCTACCAACCAAACCCCCCACGAGCGGCTCTTCATTTTTTCCAGGGGCACGACCACAGGGGTTTCACTTCCGGCGTGGCTGAGGACGCCAGGCCCGGTTCTCCTAAGGAAGCACGTCAGGGCGCACAAGACCGACCCCATTGTTGAAAAGGTGCCCCTGCTTCATTCCAACCCACAGTACGCATTTGTTGAGTTCCAGGACGGTCGCCAGGACACAGTATCCCTCCGGGGCCTGGCACCCGCTGGATCTATCTACCCCCACCGAGGAACTCCTTTCCCCGTTCCCTATGCGGCCGCCCCTTGCGCCCCCGATTCTGTGAGCTCACCCCACCTGTCCCGAGCGCCAGCACCAGCCCACCCCCCGCGCCCCCAGTCTCCATTCGACCAGGAGGTGTATGAGGCTCGGACAAAACTCACCCCAGAGCCGGCAACCGTACCCCAGACCTCGACGCCCGCCCAGCCACCGCAAGAGGCTGCAACCCCGGTGCTCCGCAGATCAAAACGGACAATTCGTCCACCGGACAGACTGACCCTTTGAGCCATCACCCCCGCCGGACTTGATTTTTTTAACAGGGGGTGAATGTGGTGAATGTGATTCACACTATATATAGTTGCCAATATCACTCCATGTATATATGTTCGTTATCTACCCATTGTAAGTGCATTTGCACTATCCGACCACCAGGGGGAGTCGCTCTGGGAGTACGCGAGAGTTTGTACTGGGCTCCTCCCTTGGCTCCGCCCAGGACTCCTCTCCCTGGGACCGATGTATAAAGATCAGTACCTTAGAGCCCACCTGTAGTTCACCTGAAGTTCAACGACGAATAGGCTGGCTCTATTGTCAGTGTATTAAAGCCTCTGTTCAGATCCAACTACACGTGTTCGCTGAATTGATGGTTCCATCACACACGTGTCCTCTTGACCGGCCCATTTAATCCTCTAACATTCCAGGTGATCAGCCTGGTTGGAGGGCACCCTGCCCCCCCCCCCCCCCCCTACGCCGATCAGCCATCCCCCTTCTTGGGCCTACCCCCTGCCCATGTGCCATGCCTCCGCTGGTCTGCCTCTTGGCAGCTCCCTCCCCGACCCCTTCCCTGTTCCCTCGTTCAGTTCCCTCCCTCGTCAGCAGATCATCTTTCCCCCCCCCCCCCCCCCCCCCCAGCAACAACCCCTTGTAACCTGACCCCTGCCTGTATACACATCCCCCACCTCGCTCCCGTTGACTAGCTCAAAGCAGCTAGCCTGGTGGCTCTCAACTTCAGCGCCACTATGTCTCACACCTATTGTCCCCCCCCCCCCCCCCCCCCCGCCCATCCACACCACCTCCCCAGAACAGCCCTGTTTGAGCAATCGCTCTGGGACCGAGACAGAGAGAAAACAAACAAAGAACAAAGCAACATTCCCAGAAGAAAAAAAAGCAAAGAGAACAGCCCCCCAGCACCCAACAACTTAAACTTTAACCATCACATTGGCTTTAACTTTAAAACTTTCAAACAGGCAACCACAAACACAAGAACACCCCCAATTTTTAAATAAAAGAGAATGCCGAACGACATCGCTAACATGAAGGACAATCTGTGAACAACTGCAGACATCCCTTACTACACTCTCACTTGAGTCCATGGGTCCTCAGTTCGGCACCAGTCCATGCCCCTTAGCGAAGTCCATCGGTTCCTCCGGGTCGTCAAAATAATGTTGCTGCTCCCGGTATGTGACCCAAAGCCGCCCCAGGAAAAGTAGCCCAAACTTGACCTTCTTTTTAAACAGAATCTCTTTAATTTGTCTGCAGGCTGCCCTTCTTCTGGCCATCTCCTGGCTCAGATCCTGGTAGATGCGCAGGACACTGTTGTTCCATGAGCAACTCCTCGTGCTCTTGGCCCACTGTAGAACCCGCTCCTTGTCCACGAACCTATGGAACCTGACCACCATCGCCCGGGGGGGCCCCCACTTCGTGGCTGCCTCGCCTGCACTCTGTGTGCCCTGTCCAGCTCCAACGGACGTGGGAAGAAATCATCCCCCACCAGCTTTTGCAGCATGTCTGCCACATATGCCGTAGCATCCACTCCCTCGGCCCCCTCCGGGAGCCCAACAATTCTCAGATTCTGCCGGCGAGACCTGTTTTCCAGGTCCTCCAGCTTGTCCATCAGCCTTGCTTGTTGCTCCTTCAACTTACTAATTTCCACGTCCGCTACCATTTGGAAATCCGCCTGCTCTTCCACTCTCTTCTCCAGTGCCTGGACCTTCTTATCCTGAACACCCAGCCTCTGGTCAAGTCGCTCCACCGCTTTCTGGAGCGGCTCCAAATTATCCCGCTTCAGTGCTGCGAAGCTCTCTTTCATGACCTGCAGCATGTTGGCCAGTGCTGTCTGGACCGTCCTTTCCATGGTCCGTTCATCGGCCATCTTTCCTCCCACTTGAGCTTCCACACCACCTTTGTTCAGCCCCTTCTTCGCCTGTTTTCGCTCCCTTCTGCTCCTTAAGTCCATACAACTCTGTATGGATTCAGATCTAGAGTGCTATTGCTTTTCACGCCAGCGCTCAAAAGTTCAAAAAAGTCGGGGAAAAAGGTCTTGAAGTCAAACCGGAGCGAATTACTCCCTCATAGCCGCCACCGGACGTCGAGGGGTTATTTTTCAATACTATCAAGGTGCCTACTCACCAACAAGCTGTTCGTCAATGCTCAATTTGGGTCCCACCAGGACCACTCGGCTCAAGAACTTATTACCTTGCTCCAAACATGGACAAAAGAGCTGAATTTTCAGAGGAGAGTTGAGGCTGGCTTCTCTTGCCAGTAAGGTAGTATTTATCTGACTGTGGTATCAAGGAGCCGAGTGGTCATCGATCAGCATTCATCTAGCACCACCCACAATTACCCGGTAAAACCTAGGGAGGTCAATGATCTGACAAGCAAACTGCATTCAGCATTCTCAGGCTTCAAGAATCCCTGCATCAACACATCTAAAACCACCAGCAATATGAATTGCTGTAGACCCCTCACCATTGGACCTGCACTTTGCATCCTGCAACTTAATGTTGAGGAGCCAACTCCCGCAAAATGACAGCTAAGCAGCTTATTTATCAGCAACATGCAGCTAACATGATCTGTAACCAAAAAACACATGTTCCATCCAACGAAGCTGAGAGATATAAGATTGACGGCTTTGACCTGATATGTCATGCTGCACATCCAAAGCATGGGCTTGCCACATACGTTCAATTCACCATGACAAACAAAGCCTAATGTTTCGACCCCCTTGGCTAGTGTGCAGTCAATTCCAGCCCCACTTGACCCGGAGTCACAACACTAGAGCGAGAGTGTTCTGGTCTTTGCTTGCAGCCTGTAATGGTTTTCCTGTAGATTCATTCATTCAGGTTCTCTGTATCTTCAGGAATACAGCACTCACAGCCTTTCTGGAGAGGGAGAGAAAAGCAGATCCTTGCCTTCCTGTTTCTAGGACTCAACTGTTCCCTCAGGTCTCCGAAAGCCCACCCACTGAATTAGGATCCAATCACCAACTGATACCAGGCAGGGTACAGCTTTTTGGTCAATTCATGGGCCACCAGCCAATCAATCAAATTGAGTCCCACCCCATCTCTCTATCTTTCTGTGGTGCCAAAAGGTCTGAAGCTCCTGTTCAAACAAGCAGAGGCTAGCAGAGTGTTCTCTCTTGTATCTTCTGAGTTCCTCATTCTCTCTGCTACTTGAATCACAGAATCACAGAAAATTCAGTGCAGAAGAGGTCCTTTGGCCCATTTAGTCTGTACCAACACATGAAAAACACCTGACCTACCTAATCCCATTTGCCACCACTTGACCCATAGCCTTGAATAGTATAAAGTGCCAAGTGCTCATCCAGGTACTTTTTAAAGCGTGTGAGGCAACCCGCCTCGACCACCCTCCAAGGCTTGACGTACTGATATATATCCATTAATCACCCATGGATCAAAAATGATAACAGCAAAATAAAAGAAAGGGGAAATAAGGGAATATGAAGAAGAAAGAAGTGGGAAAACAAATAAAGACTGAGTGGAGAGCCTTTTGAAGACATTACAATTTCAGATCATGCCCTGAACATTTCACAACAGTGGAGTTGGACAGTGTGCTAAAAGAAAATCAAGCCGTCACTGCTGCTGGCTATGACAACATTCTACCCGGGTTCCTCAAACACCTTGGCCCATGTGCCCACTGCCAATTTGCTCAGTTCCTCACAAGGGTTATCTGCAAAGGAAAACTTCCTAAAACCTGATGCATGACCAAATTCACCGGCCTCCCAAAACCAGGGAAAGACCTAAACTTCAAGCCACTGACCCATGTCTCTGCTCTCTGTGTGCTGCAAGGTCTTAGAGTGTCTCATCTTACAACGAAGACAGCCAGAGGTGGAGAAAATCTTGAAAGCTGTACAAGCTGCTTTTCAGTGAGGGTGAAGCACATGCAGTCGGGTCCTTGCCCTAACAACCTTAATTGAAAATGGCTTTGAAAATAACCTCAAAACAGGAGCTGTGTTTCTCGGTCTCACTGTAACATACGACACAGTCTGGTGCACTGATGTCCTTGTCAAAATTTCAAGAGTTCTTCCTCCATGGGTTGCTGACGCCATCTAATTATTACTCCGAAATAGATGGTTCAAGGTTCACATGGGTGATTAAACAATTGCCCGGAGGAAACAATCCAACTGGCTTCCCTGAGGAGCTGTTCCAGCCCCAACTCTTTTCAATCTCTACGTCAACAATTTTTCTCCAACTCTGTCTCGGGAGTTCATCAATGCTGATGATGTCTGCTGTGCGTCCCAGGCCCGGACAGTTTCTAAATTAGAGGCAACACTAAACAATGATGCTGCAAAGCTGGCCAGCTACTGCAACACATGGGACCTTCATTTCAGCAGCAACAAAACAGTGTCAAGTATATTCCACTTCCACAATGCCAGCGACAAGAGGGAACCCAACATCTCCTTGAATGGCAAGTGACTGAATCAATTGTTGCTCCTTTAAGGAAAGAAATCTGCCAACCTTACCCAGTCTGGTCCAGATGTGACTCCAGCCCACTGCAATGTGGTTGACTCTCAACAAGCCACTATATGGTCCAGCAAGATATTCAATTCAAGGGCAATTAAGGATAGGCAACAAATGCTGGCCTTGCCAGTGAAAGAACAAAAAATGTAGTTTAGGTGAATAGCTTAAATGCATAAAATGGAAAACTAGATAAGTGGTTAAGGGAGAAAAGAATCATACGATAGTCTTGAGATGTCACTGAAAGTCTTCCTGAAACATGTGAGGTATTTGGAGAGGCGGAGATTTACAGGTTCACACATTAAGATTTTGGAACCTGTAGAAGCGTCATACGGACTCTGTTTCTCCCTCCACAGATGCTGCCAGACCTGCTGTGTTTATCCAGCATGTTCTGTTTTTATTTCAGATCTCCAGCATCTGCAGTATACTTTAAGATTCCTGTATGTGTGTACACTGATAGCCCCAGCCATACACACGGCTCTCACCAACATACAATTGCGCTCACACACGAACATACACAGACACAAGCTCACACAATCACAGGCTCACATCTACCACAACCAGCAACATTCGAGTTCACATCTACCCACACACGCTGACACATATATGTTCACACACATACTCATATCTAACCGCACAGGCTCAAACACAAAGAAGGAACACAGAGGCGCCGCTGTTCGCCTTGCCCCGAGAACTATTTTCCGTTTACACATGACATCAGTGAGTAGGCCAATGTCTCCACTCGCCTCATTCCCTCCAGGACGCTATACTAATGTAGATTTCATTCGCTGTCCTATCTACTGCCCGCTAGCCGCTTGACAGTGTCATAGATACTTCTCAGGAACGATCGCCTTCTGCTGGTCTCTAACATGGATAAGGGAGCCAGTGTTCAGCAGTCGGTGCACAGTCCAGGGGACGGGCACTCCAGGGGACGGGCGGAGCTTATATTATCCGTGTTGGACACATCAGAAATATTTCTCACTCACCCTTTTAAAACCAGGTTGATCCCGCAGATAGTTTTCACAATCTTGGCAATTCTTTGGAACTTCTGGTAACCTCGCTATAAGCAACAACACAGCACGGAATTAATCACAACGAATGTTTGACTTTAAAAACGCTATAAGCATTTAATTGTATAAAAAAGCCGGGTGTTCAATTCCAACCTCAGTCTTGTCCAGGTACATCATGGTTCAGAGAACTGCGAGAGTAACTTTCCTCAAATCTCCAGTAGTAAGGTGCAGAATATGCTGTTGTCCATCCCTTCCGCATTTTTCATGCAAGTGGAAATACAATACACCTTTGGAGCAACTGCCTGTCTAATAATATGAAAACCCCTCCAGCTCGGGTAATTCAATCTGACGAGTCCAGTTTCTCAAAGGCTCCCCTGTGCTCCAGCGCATTACATTTGGAACAATGTCAACCTGACCAAAACCGATTACAACAAAGGTGCGCCTGTTTCTGAAGGAGTTGAAACACTCGAATCGCGCCAAATCCCAAACCGCCCACATACTCCACTTCATTGCTCGCTTACTCATTTTGCCACCATTGTTGATATTTCACAGCAACACACCACACTTAAGAGTTTTTTAAAAATAAATTTAGAGTACCCAATTCGTTTTTTCCAATGAAGGGGCAATTTAGCGTGGCCAATCCACCTACCTTGCACATCTTTGGGTTGTGGGGGCGAAACCCATGTAAACACGGGGAGAATGTGCACACTCCACACGGATAGTGACCCAGAGCCAGGACCTCCGTGCCATGAGACAGCAGAGCAAACCACTACGTCAATTTTTGGCGTAGTGGTTTGCTCTGCTGTCTCACGGCACGGAGGTCCTGGCTCTGGGTCACTATCCTCAATTTAATCCTCCTTGGGTGTTGGCCAACCGGACATGAATTTCCAGCATTTTCTAGTTAAATTCGAGAGCATTAAGATGATAATATTTTTAACTTCTACTTCTGTTTTTTCTCACATAGCCATATTTCTGACATTAAGAAGCCACTTGCTCCAACCGCATAAGGCACATGTGTCCATCTTGCAGTAGAGTGACTTGAATTGCACACAAGGGCAAAACCTGGTACCAACCTGTTGCTCTGTTTACTTGCGATAACTATAGCAGTCAATATGGTCGCCTTCCTTAATCCTAATTATGTTTACACTTAGAGTTGCCAGGTATCTCTCGATACCGTCACAAGGTTCAAACCCGAATACTGATCAAAGAGCCAATACACCAGTTAGTTAGTTCAAAGTCAATACTATTTATTTACACACACAGTAGGATCTACACATGCACAAAGTACCACAAACTAAACTATCTCTAACGCTAACGCCTATACTTAAGTTCGGGTGCCACTTGGTCAGAGGAACAATGGCCGTTGTTCGGATCTGAGGTTGTTGGGTTTGAAGAGGTACAGGAGAACAGCTAAGGTTGTCCGCCTGGCAGCGAGAGTTGACCTTGAACTTACTTGCTTCTGGTGATGCTGGTGGACGGGTCTCTCCGCTTTGAGAGCCATGTCCAAGAGAGCGATTCTCTCGTGAGGGTTCCTTCTTATACCTGGAGGGGCTTCACGCGCTTTTAGGCTCGCCTTAAACTTGGTCCCAATTAATTGGGCCGCTTCTCAATCACTGTTATCGATCTTGACCAATAAAGGGGTGGGTGCCCTGATGGTTGGGCATGTCTTAGGTGGCTGTTGGCCTTGCTTTGTTTGTGTCTTTTCATTTGGGGAACTGGCGCTGGGATGCCTGCAATAGTATCGGTTACCTGAGTGTCATTCCTTTGTTTCCCGGAGATGGGCCATCAATATGCTAATCGACCCATAGCTTGAATTCCGTCTGGGAGCTGTTTCCCAAGTATACATTCAGGTTCTGTGCCTGCTTGTTTTCTAGCATTGTCCACAATTCCCTATATTCTTTGCGAGCGTCCATTTTGTATTCTGGAAGTGGCCATCCCAGATGGCTACAAACTTGTTATCCAAATACCAAGGGCTTTACCACCCATTAGTCAGTTCAATGACTGTCCTTCTTGTGAGGGAGAAGGACTTTGGTTCCAAGTTGGATCCAAGATCACAATTTTGACCATGGAATTAACAGTCAAATGCTGCCGACATTAAAATAAATGTAAAATTGGCGATGTGAAATAAAAACAGAAAGTGGTGGGAAAACTCAGCAGTCTGGCAGTATCTGTGGAGAGAGAAATCAGGTTGTAGAGTATATTGTTCCGAAGTACAATCACATTGGACTCAAAATGGTAACTGCCAGACCTGCTGAGTTTTTTTTTACCAACACTTCGAGGAACATAGAACATAGAACATAGAACAGTACAGCACAGAACAGGCCCTTCGGCCCTCAATGTTGTGCCGAGCCATGATCACCCTACTCAAACCCACGCATCCACCCTATACCCGTACCCCAACAACCCCCCCCTTAACCTTACTTTTTAGGACACTACAGGCAATTTAGCATGGCCAATCCACCTATCCTGCACATCTTTGGACTGTGGGAGGAAACCGGAGCACCCGGAGGAAACCCACGCACACACGGGGAGGACGTGCAGACTCCGCACAGACAGTGACCCAGCCGGGAATCGAACCTGGGACCCTGGAGCTGTGAAGCATTTATGCTAACCACCATGCTACCGTGCCGCCCGTAGTTGGATTCTCCGCTGTCGGGATTCTCCATTCTGCCAGCAGCGCACCTACGCCCGGTAATTATCTGACGGCAAGGGGCTGCCCACAATGGGAAACCCCATTGGCCGGCTGGCGGGTGGAGAATCCCGCTACCAGCGGGGGCATGCCGTGCCAGAAAACCTGATGCGGCGGGACAGAAAATCCCACCCCCTATTTTTATTACCTTGATTATGGAGTTTGGATTCCCCAGTCAATCTTTCATGCTAGACCTAGAGTCCTAGAGTTTTGCAGCACAGTAAGAGGCCTTTTGGACCATCGTGTCTGTGCCGGGGAACAAGCATCTATCTATTCTAGTCCCATTGTCCAGCACTTGGTCTATAGCCTTCTATGTCAGGGCCTTTCAAGTGCTCATATAAAAGTATCATCCTTCTGAAGTATCCGCAAATGTTGCCACAGTAATTCAAATATCTGAATCAAATAATGTTGTGCATGACAGCAGCCCCAGCACAAATCCTCGTAGGCCATCACTTCCGAATTCTATTATGTCCAAGAAACTTCCCAGTTTTCTCAGTTCTCCATTTTGTAACTGTTTTGAATTCATTCTGTTAACTGGGTCTGCCCCCCTACCCTGATTGCCCTGATCTTGGTCACAAGCCTCCAAAATGGCACCTTATCGAAGACCTTCTGAAAGTCCATGTAGGTCTACTATATTTCCTTTCTTGCTCTTTATTTTTTTTCAAGAATCCAATAAGATGCCCTTTTGAGAAATCCACACTGACTATTAGATCCTTCCAATCTAGATGTATTGTTCTTTGATCTATTCACAAACATTATAGCATATTTCCTCCCACTGATAATAAACTATCATTCCCTGGTTTAGATTATTCCCTTTTTTGAAACCATGTATTTGCAGTGAACCAGTCCTCTGCCACTATTCACTGTCCAGTCATTCTATTCATAGATACAAGTGCCTCTGTGATTTTCTCCCTTGTTTCTTTATCTATCTAGGGCTGCAATCGATCTAGATGCAGTTTCTGCAGTGTTTTATCCTCCTGAAGTTTTGCTAGTTTGTCAACTATTTCCTTTCTTTCCATCATTACAAATGTAATATCCCTCTTGACTTCTATAGTTATCATTTACTTTGTTATCCTCTTCAGTGCAAACTGAAGCATAGTATTGATTCCATACCTTCCATTTTAGTATAATCTCCTGCGGTAATTGTGCTCACCCCTTACTCCAACACTATGATTATTGTTCTTTTGATGCTTACATGCCTGTATAATGCAACATTTTAATAGTCTGCGATACTTTTATGTTTGTTTATCTTTTTAATTTACTTCCTGGGCTCATCGTAACCCCATTTGCCATCTTCGGCTTTGTTTGTTTGTGTACTTTGTAAATGCCCTTTTCTTTAAGTTCAGTATTATCCTCACCTATTCATTTATCCATGTCATCCAACTTTTGGCTAATTTGTCATTATTTTTAGTATGTTATACTTATCCTGAATTTTATTGATCTCTGGTTTACATAGTGTCGTTGTTCTATGTCTTTGTTTCTCAATATTTGTCTTTTGTTTCCTAAGCCTAGCCCAAATTTATATCAGCACGGCATGTTTGTTTCCCTGAGAGATCCTGTCAGCGCCTTTACTGCTATTTTTATTCAACTTTGAATAATGTGCAGTTTTGGACTAGGGCCATGGACTTCCCCATGTGAATGCTTCCATTCCAGTGCATTCCAGATCATAATAACGCACTGTGTTTAAAAAAAAACTCATTTCCGGATTGCTTTTTTTTAAACCAATTATCTTAAATCTGTCTCCTCTGATTACAGATCCTCCTGCTAGTAGAAACAGTTTGTCTCCATCTTCTACTCTATCAAGTATCTCAGAACTTTGAATATCTCTATTAAATCTATACCAAACCTCTTGGCTCTAAGGAACATAATTCCAGCTTCTCCAGTGAACCCTCCAACACATTAACACCGTTCTTAACATTTGGTGGCCAGAATTGGACACAATGCTCTAGCTGCAGCCTAACTAATAATATATTAAGATTTATCACAACTTCCTCGCTTTTGTACTATAAGTCTCTTTTTATAAAATCAAGCATCCTATACATGGGGCTTGATTCTCCGGTCCCCAATGCCGAAACCGAGTTCGGCAACAGGGTGGAGAATCCCCGATGATGCCGAAATCGGGGGCAGCGCCGCTTTCGCGATACTCCGCCCCCTGAAAAGTGGCATACGCTGGATGCCGTATCCACGGCCTCCGAACGTTGGCTGAGGCCCACCCCGCGATGCTCCGTCCCCGACCGGCTGAGTTCCCGTCACCGTGGGTCTCTCATGGTCTCACCCATTGGGAACTCACCGTGGTGGCTGGGAGCTCTACGCTGCCTGGCTGCTAGAGCCCCCCCCCCCCCCCCCCCCCACCCTTCCCCCGGAACAGGGAATCGGTGGCCGCTTTGCGGCAGTTTTCCTGGCGTAAAATGCCACCGATTTCATGCCGGCGTGGGGGCATAGTCTCCAGAACAGAGAATCCAGCCCATGCTGGATTATCAATTTGTTCTGCCTCTCAAAGATTTACTTATACGAATCCACACTAGTTTGAACTAATTTGTCAGGGGGAGTGGGGGTCATATACAGCTAAATATAGAGAAAAACCAAATCAGTTAGGAAGCCAGAATAGATAGACATGTTAAGGCACAAAGGGAATATGACAAAGCTGGATGACATTCATTTTAATGCAAGATGCCTTACAGGTAAAACTGATGAACTGAGGGTGTTGATCATCACATAGGAAAATGATATTATTGCTACCACAGAGATATGGTTGAGGGAGGGTCAGAACTGGCAGCTCAATATTCCGGGGTATAGAATCTTCAGATGAGACGGGGGTATAAAACAGGAGGTGGATTCGAAATATTGATCAAGAAATCAATTACTGCAGTGAGGAAAGGTGATAGCTGAGCAGGCTTCTCAGTTGGGTAGAACGTAAAACCGAAAAGGGAGCAATCACCTTGCTGGGATTGTGCATTAACAGTCATAGAGAGATAGAAGAGCGGATGTGTGAGCAGAGAACTGTAAAAATAATTGGATAATAATAGTAAGGGATTTCAACTTCCCCAATATTAATTGGGAGAGGCAGAGTGAAAAAGGCTTAGAGCGGGAAAATTCTTGAAGTGCATCCAGGAGAGCTTTTTGAGCCAGCGCACAGAAACTCCTTTAAAAGAGGGAACGGCACTTGATCTAATTTTAGGGAATGAAGCCAGGCAGGTGGGGAACATTTTGGAGATAGTGACCGTAACTCAGTAAGAATTGAGGTAGTTATGGAAAAGGACAAAGATGGACCGAAATTAGAGGTTCTGAATTGGGGGACGGCCGATTTTAATAGGATTAGACAGGATCTGGCCAAAGTGGACTGGGAGCAGTTACTTGAAGAGAAATTCATATCAAAGTGGTGAGAGTCATTCAAGAAGGAAATAGAATACAAAGCCATTATATTTTTGTAAAGATAAAAGGTCGGACCACAAAGTCCAGAGAACCCTGGGTGTCAAGGGGAATACAGTGTTGGATAAGGAAAGAAACAGAAGGCCTAAGGCAGATACAGGGGCCTGAAAACAATGGATGCCTAAGAGGAATATAGAAAGTACAGGTGGATATTTAAAGAAGAAATCAGGAGAGCAAAGAGAGGGCATGAAAAAACATTAGCAGGCTAAATAAAGGAAAATCCCTCGGTGTTTTTAAAGTACATTAAGGACAAGAGGGTAACCAGGCAAAGAGTAAGGCCCATTAGGGACCAAAGTGACAACCTGTGTGGAGCCAAAAGATGTAGGTGACGTAATAATGAGCATTTTGCATCTGTGTTCACTGTGGAGAAGGACGATGTAGGTACATAAAGCAGGAAGGGGAGGATAGTTGTGGGCTGTGCGAGGGTGGGCCCATGAATCATGTCCACATGCTCTGGGCCTGTCCGAAGCTTGGGGGATTCTGGGAGTGGGTTCGCCGATGTTACGTTGGAGGTCTTGGGGGTGAAGGTGGTCCCAAGTCCAGAAGTGGAGTGTCAGAAGATCCGGGAGTCCAGGTGGTGAGAGAGGCCGATTTCCTGGCCTTTGCCTCTCTGGTAGCCCGGAGGTGGATCTTATTGGAATGGCGGGATTCGGGGCTGCCAAAATCGGGGGTTTGAGTGAGCAACCTGGCAGAGTTCCTCAGGCTGGAGAAGTTAACATTCGCCTTGAGAGGGTCTGTGGAGGGGTTTGGCATAAGATGGCCGCCATTCATGGACTTCTTCGAAAATAGTTAATATGTTAGCAGTAGGGGGGGGGGGTTAAAAAAGGAGTTAGGGGAGCTGGGAAATGGGATGCGGGATGGTAGGGTGTTAGATATTTTTTTTTGATTACTTGCATTCCTGTTTGCTTGCCTTTTTATGGTTGTATTTGATGTGTATATATATATAAATGCCTCACATCGTTTATCGGCCTTTTGGCCAAGGTGAGTGTGAGGTCAGGTGTAATGCCTGGATCTGGTATGTCTCTCTTGTGGGGTCCATGAATTGGATTCAATTTGAATTGGTTTTTGGAGCAGGCAAGGAGCTAGATTAGGTGTTTTCCCCTGTCCACACTCTGCGTTCTGAGTTTGTAACTCTGATAAAGTATTACAAAAATTATATGTGTATAAATGCCTTAATAAAAATATTTTTTAAAGAAAATAAAAAGCAGAAGGGGGACTGTGATATGATTGAACAGATTAGCATCGAGATGGAAGAGTTTCAGAGGTTTTAGAAGTCTTAAAAGTGGATATATCCCCAGGCCCAGATTGGATGTATCCTAGACTGTTGTGTGAAGCAAGAGAGGAGATTGCAGAGGCTCTGATGTTAATTTTCAAATCCTCTCCAGCCACAGGTGAGATGCAAGAGGACTGGAGGACAGCTAATGTGGTATCATTATTGAAGAAGGGAAATAGGGATAAACCAGTTAATTGTAGGTCAGTGAGTCAAACATCAGTGGTAAGGAAATTACTGGAAAAAATTCTGAGGGACAGAATTACCTCCACTTGGAGAGGCAAGGGTTAATCAAGGATAGTCAGCATGGCTTTTTCAAAGGGTGATCATGCCTAACAAATTTGATTGCATTTTCCGAGGAGGTGACTAGCTGTGTAGATGAGGGAGGTGCAGTTGATGTAGTCTACATGGATTTAGTAAGGCTTTTGGCAAGGTCCTACATGAGTAACCTATCGAGAAGGTAAGAGTCCATGGATCCAGGGAAATTTGGCAAGTTAATCCAAAATTGGCTTTGTGGCAGGAGGCAGCGGGTTTTGGTTGAAGGTTGTTTTTGTGGCTGGAAGCCTGTGTCCACAACTAGTTCTGCGTGCAATTCTGGTCGTCATACTATAGGAATGATTGCACTAGACAGGAGGTACAGGAGATTCACCAGGATGTTGCCTGGGCTGGAGTATTTCAACTATGAAGAGAATGGTTAGGCTGGCATTATTCTCCTCAGAGCTGAGGGGGGACCTGACTGAGGTGAACAAAATAATGAAGGACATAAATTGTGTAGATAGGAAGAAATGGTTCCCCTCAGTTGAAGGGGTCAATAACAGGGGTATAGATTTAAGGTAATGAGCAGGATATTTAGAGATGAGATCTGAGGAAAAACGTTTTCACCCAGAGGGTGGTGGGAATCTGGAACTCACTGCCTGAAAGGGAGGTAGATATGAGAACCGTCATATGGTGGCTCAAGACATACACTGGAGGCTTCCAGTAGTAAACAAAGGGGTTTATTGATGAGACAAATGCGGTTAGGTAACAGGCACAGAACACTATCCAACAGGTCTTTACTCTTCAGCTCCCGGGTCCCGCTCCCAGGGCCCCACGCAAACTACCCATTGGCTGGGATTCACGCGCTCCCATGTGGTTGACTCAGTGCCAATCATGTGGTCCGTGGAGCTCACCTCCTTAAAGAGACCACATGACACATCCTTCCCCCCTTAAGTCCCTTAATACACTACCTCGCAACTATGTACAAGAGGTACAATTGTCAACAGGGACAACCAAGGGAAGAGAATCCATCAAGAAGTCAATCAGTCCAGAGACCTCAGGGTCCTCCTGGACCTCCGTAGTCCAGCCATAGGCTCGATACTCTTTTGGCCGATTGAATGGTGCACAGTCGATGCCAACTCAGGAGAAGCCACTCTGCAGACAGGCAGACTAGCCTTGACAGACACAGCAGGTTGAACAGAAACAGGAGTCCCTGGCTCCCCTTATCAGGACCTAGTTACAGGAGTATTCACAATTCTTGCTGAACTTGTAAAATCCATGACGGGGGTCATCACCCTCGACCACCCCCGGAGGTCAACGTGCATCTTGATGGTCTTCCTATTAACATCGACCATAAAAGACAACAGCCCTGATTGGGCCACAACCTGTCCTTCTAACCAAGGCGAACCGGCAACAAAATTACAGACCAAAACTCTGTCTCCCGCCCAGAACAACCTGTCTTCTCTCTGCTCTGACAGCTGATTCTTCTGGGAGGCCAGACATGCCTTTACCTACTCCGCCAAATTTGGAAATACAAGATCCAATCCGAGTTCTCAACCCATGACCCATGAACAGCTCAGCTGGTGTTAACTCCTTGGTTGAATGAGGGGCTGATTTGTACAGTATCAAAAAATTAGCCAATCTTTGGCAAAGTTGTTTGTCAGATTGTTTTCGAATGACATTCTTGAAAGTTTGAATGGCGCTCTCAGCCAGACCGTTCGACATTGGGTGGTCGGTGGCCGTCCTTGTTATTTGTATGTCTTTTGCTTTCTCAAAATGCTGGAAATCATCGCCGGTGAAGGGGGTGCCATTGTCCGAAACAATAGACTCGGGAAGCCCATGAATGGCAAACACCCATGGTTGTTGAGATAGTGGCCCCCAATTACTTGAACTGAAAGCCACTTCGAGTTCGCATCTACCAGCGCCAAAACCATCTTGCCCACAAACAGGCCCAGATCCACAGGCGACCTTGCCATTCCCAGGGGTGAAGGGTGGTGGAAGGAAGCAAAGATTGCTGTATTTTGCACAGAGGGCACTGTTGTACTAGTTCTTCAATGGCTTTTTCTATGTCTGGCCACCAGACGTAGCTGTGTGCCACCATCTTCAACTTTGTCTACTCTGGATGGATGCTGTGTAACTCTTGAAGAGGCCTCCTGGCCTTAGGTGAGACAACCACACGTGATCCCCACAGAATCACGGTGTCTTCACATCTCAACTCATCTTGATGAGTGAAGTAGGTCCTCAAGCTCTCATAGAACATAGAACATAGAAAAATACAGCACAGAACAGGCCCACCGGCCCACAATGTTGTGCCGAACTTTTGTCCAAGATTAAGAACAAATTAATCGACACCCCATCATTCTACCGTAATCCATGTACCTATCCAATAGCCGCTTGAAGGTCCCTAATGTTTCCGACTCAACTACTTCCACAGGCAGTGCATTCCATGCCCCCACTACTCTCTGAGTAAAGAACTTACCTCTGACATCCCCCCCAATATCTTCCACCATTCACCTTAAATTTATGTCCCCTTGTAATGGTTTGTTCCACCCAGGGAAAAAGACTCTGACTGTGTACTCTATCTATTCCTCTGATCATCCTATAAACCTCTATCAAGTCGCCCCTCATCCTTCTCCGTTCTAATGAGAAAAGGCCGAGCCACCCCCAACCTTTCCTCGTAAGACCTACTCTCCATTCCAGGCAATATCCTGGTAAATCTCCTTTGCACCTTTTCCAAAGCTTCCACATCCTTCCTAACATGAGGTGATCAGAACTGAACACAGTACTCCAAATGTGACCTTCCCAAGGTTTTGTACAGCTGCATCATCACCTCACGGCTCTTAAATTCAATCCCTCTGCTAATGAACGTGATCACACCATCGGCCTTCTTCACAGCTCTATCCACTTCAGTGGCAACTTTCAAAGATCTATGAACATTGACCCCAAGATCTCTCTGCTCCTCCACATTGCCAAGAACCCTACCGTTAACCCTGTATTCCGCATGCATATTTGTCTTTCCAAAATGGACAACCTCACACTTTTCAGGGTTAAACTCCATCTGCCACGTCTCAGCCCAGCTCTGCATCCTACCTATGTCTCTTTGCAACCGACAACAGTCCTCCTCACTATCCACAACTCCACCAATCTTCGTATCGTATGCAAATTTAATGACCCACCCTTCAACTCCCTCATCCAAGTCATTAATGAAAATCACAAACAGCAGAGGACCCAGAACTGATCCCTGTGGTACGCCACTGATAACTGGGCTCAATGCTGAATATTTGCCATCCACCACCACTCTCTGACTTCTATCGGTTAGCCAGTTTGTTAAGCAACTGGCCAAATTTCCCACTATCCCATGCCTCCTTACTTTCTGCATAAGCCTACCATGGGGAACTTTATCAAACGCCTTACTAAAATCCATGTACATCACATCCACTGCTTTATCTTCATCCACGTGCTTGCTTACCTCCTCAAAGAATTCAATAAGACTTGTGAGGCAAGACCTACACCTCACAAATCCATGCTTATTATCCCTAATCAAGCAGTGTCTTTCCAGATGCCCAGAAAACCTATCCCTCAGTACCCTTTTCATTACTTTGCCTCACACCGAAGTAAGACTAACTGCCATGTAATTCCCAGGGTTATCCCTATTCCCTTTTTTGAACAGGGGCATGACATTCGCCACTTTCCAATTCCCTGGTACCACCCCTGTTGACAGTGAGGACGAAAAGATCATTGCCAATGGCTCTGCAATTGCTTCCCATAGAATCCTTGGATATATCCCATCAGGCCCGGGGGACTTGCCTATCCTCAAATTTTTCAAAATGCCCAACACATCTTCCTTCCTAACAAGTATCTCCTCGAGCTTACCAGTCTGTTTCACCCTGTCCTCTCCAACAATATGGCCCCTCTCATTCGTAAATACTGAAGAGAAGTACTTGTTCAAGACCTCTTCTATCTCTTCGACTCAATACACAATCTCCCGCTACTGTCCTTGATCGGACCCACCCTCGCTCTAGTCATTCTCATATTTCTCTCATATGTGTAAAAGGCCTTGGGGTTTTCCTTGATTCTACCCGCCAAAGATTTTTCATGCCCTCTCTTAGCTCTCCGAATCCCTTTCTTCAGTTCCCTCCTGACTATCTTGTATCCCTCAAGCGCCCTGTCTGAACCTTGTTTCCTCAGCCTTGCATAAGTATCCTTCTTACTCTTAACAAGACATTCAACCTCTCAGGTTCGATTTCCCCCTTGGGTCACTGTCTGTGTGGATTCTGCACGTTATCCCCGTGTTTGCGTGGGTTTCCTCCGGGTGTTCTAGTTTCCTCCCACAGTCCAAAGATGTGCATGTTAGGTGGATTGGCCATGCTAAATTGCCCTTCGTGTCCAGAAAGGTTAGGTGGGCTTACTGGGTTACGGGGATAGGTTGCAAGTGTAGGCTTAAGTGGGTTGCTCTTTCCAAGAGCTGGTGCAGACTCGGTGGGCCAAATGGCCTCATTCTGCACTGTAAATTCTATGATTCTATAAAAGCAGCATATTATTTAAATGAAGAGAGGTTGCAGATCTTTGAGGTGCAGAGGGATCTGGGTATCCTGGTACAGGAATCACAATATGTTAGTATGGAGGTACAGCAAGTGATTAGGAAGGCAAATGGAGTGTTAACTTTATTAGCAAGGGGAATGGAATATAAAAGTCAGGATGTTTTGGCACAGTTGAATAGGGCATTGGTGAGATGACGACTAGAGGGCAGCACGGTAGCATTGTGGATAGCACAAATGCTTCACAGCTCCAGGGTCCCAGGTTCAATTCCGGCTTGGCTCACTGTGCGGAGTCTGCACATCCTCCCCGTGTGTGCGTAGGTTTCCTCCGGATGCTCCGGTTTCCTCCCAGAGTCCAAAGATGTGCAGGTTAGGTGGATTGGCCATGATAAATTGTCCTTAGTGTCCAAGATTGCCCTTAGTATTGGGTGGGGTTACTGTGTTGTGGGGATAGGGTGGAGGTGTTGACCTTGGGTAGGGTGCTCTTTCCAAGAGCCGGTGCAGACTCGATGGGCCGAATGGCCTCCTTCTGCACTGAAAATTCTATGACAGTACTGTGCATAGTATTCTCCATTGCAAGTCCACCACACTACCGCTGCAAGAGGGAGCAGAGAATTTGGCGCACAGCCAAACCCCCTATTCATTGCAGTGGGACTGGAAAATCCCGCTGCTGTGAATGGATGGAGAATCCTACTCAAGGGGCGGGATTCTCGGACCCCCGCCGGGCCGGGAATTGCCGGGGGTGACATGGATCCTGCCCCACCGCCCCTGCGCATGCGCTGGGATGACGCCAGCACATGCTGCAGTTCCCGCGCATGCGCCAACTCCGCCAGCACCGGCCGAGCCACTGAAGGTGCAGAGGATTAGTGGTGTAGTTTTTTGAAAAATTTGAGGATAGACAAGTCCCCCGGGCCTGACGGGATATATCCAAGGATTCTATGGGAAGCAAGAGATGAAATTGCAGAGCCATTGGCTGTGAAGCAATTTTGCTAACACTGTGCTACCTTGCTGCCCATTTTCTATTATTCCTGCCAAAGTGAATAAGTTCACATTTTCCAACATTGTATTCCATCAGCAAAATGTTTGCTCACTCACATCACCCATCTATATCCCTTTACAGACTCCTGGGTATTCTCCCCTACCCGGCGGGGCGGGGGGTCCCGGCGTACCGGAGTGGCGAGAACCACTCCGGCATCGGGCCTCCCCAAAGGTGCGTAATTCTCCGCACCTTTAGGGGCTAGGCCCGCGCCGGAGTGGCTCCCGCTCCACGACCGACGTGAACGTCCTTTGGCGCCCTGCCGACCGGCGCCACGGCTGGCCAAAAGGCCTTTGCCGGCCGGACTGAGTCCGCGCATGCGCCGGTGTGTCAGCGGCTGCTGACGTCACCCCGGCACATGAACGGTGGAGGGGGTCTCTTCCGTCTCCGCCATGGTGGAGGCCATGGCGGCGACGGAAGAAAAAGAGTGCCCCCACAGCACAGGCCCACCCGCCAATCGGTGAGCCCTGATCGCGGGCCAGGCCACTGTGGGGACACCCCCCGGGGTCAGATCGCCCCGCGCCCCCCCCAGGTCCTGCTCACGCTGCCTGCTCCCACCGGCACCAGAGATGGTTTAAACCACGTCGGCGGGAGAGGCCTGACAGCGGCGGGACTTCGGCCCATCGCGGGCCGGAGAATCGCCACGTGGGGCTAGCCAACCGGCGCGGGGGGGCTTGCCGACCGGCGCGGCATGATTCCCGCCCCCGCCGATTCCAGGGTGGCAGAGAATTCCGTCCACGGCAGGGGCGGGATTTATGCCGGCGCCAGGCGATTCTCCAACCCTGCGGGTGGTCGGAGAAGTCCGCCCCGATGTCCTCTTCATAACTTAGTTTTCTATCTATTGTTCCATCATAAAATTTAGCAATTTTATATGTTCAGGCCCTTTATCCAAATCATTGATGTAGATTACAAATACTTGAGGCTCCAGCACCGATCCCCTTGGCACACAATTTGTTACAATTTGTCAGCCCCAAGATGTTCCATTTATACCTACTCTGTGTTTCTTGTTAAGTAATCAATCCTCTATCCATGTTACAATGTTATCCCCTACAGTATGAGATTATTTTGTGTCATAACCTTTGATGTGGCACCTTGTCAAATGCCTTCTGGAAATCTAGGTACACCACATTCACAGGTTCCACTTTATCCACATTGCTTGTTACTTCCTGACAGAACTCTTTGCGCAGGTGAAGGAGACACAGCCTGAGTGAGATACATCCAAAGTGGGAATTCACACTTGGTAATTTGGGGCAGTGAGGTAATTCGGTGCAGAATGGTAGAAGATGCTTTTTCCCTACTGTTGTGTTTTCTTTCTTCTGGCCTGTAATTGTTAATCTGCAGGGAGAGAACCAGAGAGCATCCTGGGAAGGTAAGTGATTTTATTTTTATTTGTATTACCTTTTCAAATTGTGTGTGGGGGGGGGGGGGGGAAACTGAAGTGACATCACAGTAAAGATGTAACCTGATTTAAAAATTAAACATTGTTATACTAATTAAACACAATTAATTAATTACTTAATTATAATTTAGAAGGGTATCTAAGCCAGAGTTTGGAGAGTACTGTATTTAGGTTTCACATTTATAATAGAAATCTAATGCTAGGAAACATATAGTTAACAGTAACTTTTATGAAAAAAAATGTAAATTTAATTTACTAATTAATTAACGCAATGTCAATTAGAGTGGTGCCATGCTCTGACTGTGAAATGTGGTAGGTCAGGGAGGCTTCCAGCATCCCGGATGGCTTCATCTGCAGAAAGTGCTCCTCACAGACCGCATGGCTTGGTTGGAGCAGCAGTTGGATGCACTTAGGAGAATGCAGGTGGCGGAAAGCGTCATAGATAGCAGTTATATAAATGTGGTCACACCCAAGCTGCACGCAGAGAAATGGGTAACCACCAGAAGGGGCAGGCAGTTAGTGCAGGAATCCCCCGTGGTTGTCCCCCTCTCGAACAGGTATACCTCTTGGATACTTTCGGGGGGGATATCCTATCAGGGGAAAACAGCAGCACCAAGAGCAGTGGCACCACGGCTGGCTCTGATGTTCAGCATGGAGGGACAAAGCGCAGAAGAGCAGTAGTCATAGGGGACTCTATAGTCAGGGGCACAGATAGGCGCTTCTGTGGATGTGAAAGAGACTCCAGGATAGTATGTTGCCTCCCTGGTGCCAGGGTCCAGGATGTCTCAGAGCGGTTAGCGGGCATCCTGAAGGGGGAGGGCAAACAGGCAAAGGTCATTTTTCATATTGATACTAACGGCAATGGCAGGAATGGTCATGAGGTCCTGCAGCAGGAGTTCAGGGAGCTAGGCAGAAAGTTAAAAGACAGGAATACTAGGGTTGTAATCTCGGGATTACTCCCTGTGCCACGTGCCAGTGAGACTAGAAATAGGAAGATTGGGGAGCTAAACACGTGGCTAAACAGCTGGTGTAGGAGGGAGGGTTTCAGTTATCTGGACCACTGGGAGCTCTTCCGGGGCTGGTGTGGCCTGTATAAAAAGGATGGGTTGCATATGAACTGGAGAGGTATAAATATCATGGCCGCAAAGTTTGCTAGTGTCACATGGGAGGGTTTAAACTGGTATGGATGGGGGTGGGTACCAGAGCAATAGGTCAGAAGGTGGAAGCATTGAGGGAGAACTAGGGAATATGGCCCGTATGGCTCTGAGGAAGAGCAGACAGGGAGATGTTACTGAAAACAGCGGGTCTGGTGGCCTGAAGTGCATATGTTTTAATGCAAGAAGTATTATGGGTAAGGCAGATGAATTTAGAGCTTGGATTAGTACTTGGAACTATGATGTTGTTGCCATTACAGAAACCTGGTTGAGGGAAGGACAGCTAAACGTTCCAGGATTTAGATGTTTCAGGCGGGATAGAGGGGGATATAAAAGGGGTGGCGGAGTTGCACTGCTGATTAGGGAGAATATCACAGCTGTCCTACGGGAAGACACCTCAGAGGGCAGCGAGGCTATACGGGTAGAGATCAGGAATAAGAAAGGTGCAGTCACAATGTTGGCCGTTTACTACAGGCCTCCCAACAGCCAGCGGGAGGTAGAGGAGCAGATAGGTCAACAGATTTTAGAAAGGAGTAAAAGCAATAAGTTTGTTGTGATGGGAGACTTCAACTTCCCCAATCATTGACTGGGACACACTTAGTGTTAGGGGCTTGGACGGGGCAGAGTTTGTAAGGAGCATCCAGGAGGGCTTCTTAAAACAATATGTAGATAGTCCAACTAGGGAAGGGGCTGTACTGGACCTTGTATTGGGGAATGAGCCTGGCCAGGTGGTAGAAGTTTCAGTAGGGGAGCATTTCGGGAACAGTGACCACAATTCAGTAAGTTTTAAAGTGCTGCTGGGCAAGGATAAGAGTGGTCCTCGGCTGAATGTGCTAAATTGGAGGACGGCTAATTATAACAATATTAGGTGGGAACTGAAGAACCTAGATTGGGGGCGGATGTTTGAGGGTAAATCAACATCTGACATGTGGGAGGCTTTCGAATGTCAGTTGAATGGATTTCAGGACCGGCATGTTCCTGTGTGGAAGAAGGATAAATACGGCAAATTTCGGGAACTTTGGATAACGAGAGATAGTGTAGGCCTCGTCAAAAAGAAAAAGGAGGCATTTATCAGGGCTAGAAGGCTGGGAACAGACGAAGCCTGTGTGGAATATAAGGAAAGCAGGAAGGAACTTAAGCAAGGAGTCAGGAGGGCTAAAAGGGGTCACAAAAAGTCATTGGCAAATAGGGTGAAGGAAAATCCCAAGGCTTTTTACACGTACATAAAAAGCAACAGGGTAGCCAGGGAAAGAGTTGGCCCACTGAAGGATAGGCAAGGGAATCTATGTGTGGAACCAGAGGAAATGGGCGAGGTATTAAATGAATACTTTGCATCAGTATTCACCAAAAAGAAGGAATTGGTGGATGTTGAGTCTGGAGAAGGTTGTGTAGATAGCCTGGGTCACATTGAAATCCAAAAAGACGAGGTGTTGGGCGTCTTGAAAAATATTATGGTAGATAAGTCCCCAGGGTCTGATGTAATCTACCCCAGAATACTGAAGGAGGCTAGAGAGGAAATTGCTGAGGCCTTGGCAGAAATCTTTGGATCCTCACTGTCTTCAGGTGATGTCCCGGAGGACTGGAGAATAGCCAATGTTGTTTTAGAAGGGTAGCAAGGATAATCCAGGGATATACAGGCCGGTCCTTACGTCAGTGGTAGAGAAATTACTGGAGAGAATTCTTCGAGACAGGATCTACTCCCATTTGGAAGCAAATGTAATATTAGCGAGAGGCAGCATGGTTTTGTGAAGGGGAAGTCGTGTCTCACTAACTTGATAGAGTTTTTCGAAGAGGTCACAAAGATGATTGATGCAGGTAGGGCAGTGGATGTTGTCTATATGGACTTCAGTAAGGCCTTTGACAAGGTCCCTCATGGTAGACTGGTACAAAAGGTGAAGTCACACGGCATCAGCGGTCAGCTGGCAAGATGGATACAGAACTGGCTAGGTCATAGAAGGCAGAGAGTAGCAATGGAATGATGCTTTTCTGATTGGAGGGCTGTGACTAGTGGTGTTCCGCAGGGATCAGTGCTGGGACCTTTGCTGTTTGTAGTATATATAAATGATTTGGAGGAAAATGTAACTGGTCTGATCAGTAAGTTTGCAGATGACACAAAGGTTGGTGGAATTGCGGATAGCGATGAGGACTGTCAGAGGATACAACAGGATTTAGATCATTTGGAGACTTGGGTGGAGAGATGGCAGACGGAGTTTAATCCGGACAAATGTGAGCTAATGCATTTTGGAAGGTCCAATGCAGGTAGGGAATATACAGGGAATGGTAGAACCCTCAAGTATTGACAGTCAGAGAGATCTATGTGTACAGGTCCACAGGTCACTGAAAGGGGCAACACAGGTGGAGAAGGTAGTCAGGAAGGCATACGGAATGCTTGCCTTCATTGGCCGAGGCATTGAGTATAAAAATTGGCAAGTCATGTTGCAGCTGTATAGAACCTGAGTTAGGCCACACTTGGAGTATAGTGTTCAATTCTGGTCGCCACAGTACCAGAAGGATGTAGAGGCTTGAGAGAGTGTGCAGAAGAGATTTACCAGGATGTTGCTGGGTATGGAGGGCATTAGTTATGAGGAGCAGTTGAATAAACTTGGTTTGTTCTCACTGGAACGACAGAGATTGAGGGGCATAGATAGAGCGGATAGTCAAAGGCTTTTTCCGAGGGTAGAGGGGTCAATTACTAGGGGGCATAGGTTTAAGGTGCGAGGGGCAAGGTTTAGAGGAGATGTATGAGGCAAGTTTTTTACACATAGGGTAGTGGGTGCCTGGAACTCGCTGCCGGAGGAGGTGGTAGAAGCAGGGACGATAGTGACATTTAAGGGACATCTTGACAAATACATGAATAGGATGGGAATAGAGGGATACGGACCCAGGAAGTGTAGAAGATTTTAGTTTAGACGGGCAGCATGGTCGGCACCGGCTTGGAGGGCCGAAGGGCCTGTTCCTGTACTTGCTTTGTTGTTTGTTCTTTGTTGCTTGTTCTGTTCCTTGCTGTTTTTTACATTCTGGTAAATCTTCTGAACTGCCAGCAATCTTCATTTCTTTCACTTAAATATTATTTTTGTTGGAGCGAATTGAATACCATTCGGTACATCTTAACGAAGTCTTTGTAGTCTTAAGTACATTAACTGCATGTATTTATTAATAAAAAGAACTGTGTACATATTTCCAATTTCAAGCGAAGAGCAATCTCAATGCTTGCTTGTCCACACAGCTCTATCCAACACTAGACTGGCTTCTCGGTGCAGGTTTTACATCACTGTGTCAGTGGTACAATATTCACTCCCACATTAACCTTATATGTGCCAGACTCTTGACTAGAATTTTTAGCTTCCTTAATTAGCCACAGCTGGCACACCCTTCACATAGTCTTTCCTTCTCAATGGAATGGGCCTTTGTTGATTGTAATGAAATATCTCCTTAAATGTCGCTGCATTCCTACTGACCTACTCCTTAAATTAATTTCCCAGTTTGCTTTAGCCATTTCTCTTCCCCTCATAATTGCCCTTATTTAAGTTCAAAACACTAGTATTGAACCCACTCTTCTCAACCTCAAACTGAACAAATTACAGGAGGACATTATTACACATGCAGAATGAGAACATAATTGTCAAATTAAGTTCCACACAGATATTTGTGAGGTTGGAAGAATAGGTTGGTCACATACTATTTGCAAAGTGTGCATTTAGGTGAATTACACAAACAAAGGGATCTTGGAAGACAAGTACATCAACTACTAAAATTTGCAGCACAAGTTAACAAGACCATAAAAACAAGCAAGCCAAGCGCTTGGCTTCATTTCTAGATTAAAACAGAAAAATAGAGAAGTTATGCTAAATCCCTATTGAACCTTTAAGTTTTATTCTGACAGAAGAGAGTTCCTAGTTATTAGTGTTACTGATTTCATTACCCTGTTCTGTTCTGCCAAGTGGTCTGCCCTCAAACCAGGAAAACACATAAAAATGTTCAAGGGGATCATTTATTCTATACATTGGGTAATATGATGTCTTTTTTTGTTTGTACTAATGTAGCTAATACCACATTATAAGAATAAACCTTGGACAGGTTTTGGAAATGACACCTTCAACAAAATAGTACCTGCACTAAATTTAGGAATTCCTTGGAAGCTGGTTTTATGCTATTCCATTTCCCTGCTTTCTTTCCAATAACTGATAGAAACCTTGATATCTGTGCTTAATTTAGTTGGTTCACCAGATATGCCCCCCATAATTAAATAGTCCATTGACATATAATGTGTGTCATACATGAAGAATGATCACTTTGGCATTACCGGCTGGCATGGAATTATACCCCCTGCATGTTATTAATTTTAGGAAGGGAGAAATCTGGAGAAAGAATAGTTCTCTTGGACATTGAAGTAAATTCTCAATTTATTTATTATCAAACTCACAGATGTGAACATAAATTGCACATAACCTAAACAAGCAACATGTCAAAAAAGCAGAGTTTTCGAACAACAATGACAGAATAAATGGTGTTTGAACATGTACGTAGGTTGGTTGACATTTTTACACAAGTAAAAACATAAATTTACATAAAGGCTAGATATTGAAAGCAATGTCATCACGGTCCACTGATTGAAGAATCAGTGGTTAGTACAATGGAGAAAACATAAACGTGTCACTCAGCGTTGAAGCTGCTTTATTAGAGAAATTAGTGTGCACACAAAATATGATAGTTACAGAAAATCTAATGACTGAGACAAGTTTTATGAACTGCAACACTATTTTAACTTTGAAATATATTTTATATCTGTCTTATACAGCAAGTTTCCTAATGGAAAATACTATTCAATCAATATCTCAACTAATGACTATAATGGAATCTATATGGATTGCAAATGACTGCTAGACATTTCTCTGGGGAGCAATCCAGCTGGAATATTGATTGAAACTACAATCCAATCGTGTTTTGTGTGTCATAGCATTTAAATCCATAGAAACATCACTTAGTTCCTGTTATGCAGATTGTATACATGATAGCTTCTGATTTGTGTTCAGGTACAGTGAGTGAAGTAAGTTTGCCAAATGTTGCACATTTGAAAGTCTGGTTAAGGAAATGGCAGCACTACTCAGAAAAGCACTAAAGAAGGAGGTATTTCATCCAGATGGAGATCGTTTATTTGCTGTGATTGAAGTAATGACAGCTACACAGGAAGATGAAAGATATTACCTTTGCAGTTCAGGTAACTTCAGCACTTATGTACAGTACCATATTGTACTCATTATCGCTGTAAATTGTAAATAAAGTTTAGGCAAATTATGAGAGAATAAGTGTTAATTCAACTTAATCACAAAATAATTTTTTTTAAGAAGTAGAACATGTGAAATTATCAAATCCATTGAAACACGAGCTAACGGTTTAATGTTTGAGTGGAATTTAAGCAGAAAATCCTCTATTTAAATAGGCTGTTCAATTCCGAGTTCATCATCTGCTTTTTAATTGTTGCACCTGCAGCTGCTCCCAAACCTTTTGGATCACTGAATTATCAGGTTTTATTTTGATTGCGTTTTGCTCCCTATTAATTAATGAATAACTTTTTTGAACTGATGGGTCTGTTTGATTTGCCTCATTGGGATGGTGTTTTACTTTATCTATTAATTCAATCACTTTTCTGTAGCTTGCAGCTGTAGCATTTCAGCTTTGGTTGGACACTGTTAATATCCCAGGTGAATTCTATCAGTGATAACCAGAAACTGTTTTGTCTGATATCTCTCATTGTTTTAGTTGCTTTTGACTACATTTTGTTGCTCTTCTACAATATTCAAAAAATGCATTTTAAGAAATGTCTTTCATCATTCAAGGTTCTTTGCACATGGGCTGTAGGTATTCAGTTAGCTGATGGCAGCTGTTGGAGGGGTAGAAGCATGTCACATTTTTCCATCATTGGCTATGTCACCACAGAAAGATCTCAGCGTAACTTAAGCCAAAAATGCAAATATTAAGTTGAAATGCAGCTTTTTATGTCTACTTGCTGTGGCTTAGTGATAGACAGCTGACCTCGGAATCAGAACGTTGTCGGTTCAAGGCCCATTCAAGAGACTTGAACACATAATCTGAGGCTGGCATCTTAGTGCAGCATTGAAGAAAGCTGTACTGCTGGAAGTAAATATTTTGGATGAGACTATGTCTGTATCTGTAAGGTAAAAGATCCCACAAAGCAGTCTGAAGAAGAAATAGGGCTCCACTACAATTAACATCGGTAAAGCTGATTATCGGGTCATTATCTCATTGCTGTTGGTGGGATCTTGCTGCTCACAAGTTGGCAGGTCTGTTTCCTACATGAGCACAGTGATTATACTTCAAAAATTACCTAATTAGCTGTAAAGTACTTCGAGAAATTCTGAAGTCCTAAAAAGGTATTTTGCAGATTCACGTCTTTCCTTTTTACTCAGAATATATGAAAAGGAGAAACATTTGTGATACGATTGTAGTACAGGAGATGGCACGATCTAGGCCTGGTGCCCAGTACTAAAAATAACACCCAAAACAAGTAAGTCTGGCCACACGAGGTTCAGGGCCTTTGATTTATTGATGGCTCAGATTTTGCAATCAGCGGTGCTCACCACTGACATGAAATAAATCTCTCCACAAACGTAGTGCGATCCTGGTGGCAAGAATTCTTGGGGGAGGATCCCACCCACCATAAGTTGCTGTGGACTTTAAGAAATGTCTTTCAACTTTAAAGGTTCTTTGCACATGGGCTATAGGTGTTCAGTTAGCTGATGGCAGCTGTGGTAGAGGTAGACGCATGTCACGTTTTTCCATCATTGGCAATGTCACCACAGAATGATCTCAGTGTAACTTAAGGCTGGTGTGGACGAAAACAGCAAGCAGTTGTGGGTGTGTCTTACACGCACTGCACCACAACATCTGGGGGGGGGGGGGGGGGGGGGGGGGGGCGCAGGGAGAAATGTTGCCACAATAAAAAGGCATAAATAATCATTTTTTTAGTATGCATAGTTAGCTGTACAAAATTAAAAGTGTAAAACTATTTTTAAAATGTAAAATAAGTTTCAGCATCAATATCGATACGGTAAACAAGGGAACTGTTCCCTTTAGTTAATGGTACCAGGATATTAGGGGACATAGATTTAAGATTTTGGGTAAAAGGTATAGGGGAGTGGATGTGAGGGAAAACTTTATAATGCAACGAGTGGCAATGACCTGGAATTCACAGTCCACGAGCGTGGCGGAAGTAGAGATGATCAAAGATACAAAAGGAAATTGGATGGGTCTTCGAAGGAGATAAACTTGCTGTGTTACAGGGATAGAGCAAGGGAGTAGGGCTGCCTGGATAGTGCAGCGGAGAACCCAGTGGCTTGCATTTCTGGTATACATGATGCTGTGAGACTCTAAATCACTTCAAAAAGTCATCTTCAAAAAATCCAATAAATCATGCGAAAAAGCCACTTCAGTACAAGATTTGTCAGAATATTGAAATGTTCAAGTCAAAAAATGTTAAAAATATCCATTGATTTTAACTTTTAGTATGTGTGGGCCTCCTTATGAAGTATTTGTGAGTTGACAGTTGTCTCCATTGCCTGAAAATACAGGTGGAAAATTTTAAATTATAATAAACACCATGGGCTGGATTCTTTGTCCCTGAGAATAAGTGTTAATGCCGGGGCAAGATTTGTGGACTTTCACGACAAAACTGCCACTGAACTTGGACCGATTCAGCGATGGTGGAGGGGCTAGCACTGGAGCCACGTGGAACACAATCGATTCCAATGAGAAACGGTGCAAGATTTGTCGGGTCCATGATTGACACTCAGAAGACTGACAAGTTGCAGCCGCATATGCCCACTTCACTCCCCACACACAAATTTCCAGCCAATAAGATGCCACTGGTTGTGCTGGAGCACGCCCACACAGCTGATATGTCGGCTGGGGCCAGAGGGCACCTCCGCAGGGTGGCCTGGGGGGAACATCCTTATGACCCGCAGCCTGAAATTCAAAGTGGACTGTCAGCAGCATGTGCAGCTAATTGGCTGCATATCCAGCTGCAGCAATAGTGTTCCGTGCCCGTCCAACCTGACCCCACAGTTCACCTCCTGCTCACCCACCATTACTCCCCCGGCCCGGTCGGATGACCCCCGGCCAGCGGCACAACTGTCACCAAATTATGGCGATGTTGGACACTTTCCATACTCCCCCTCTCTCCCTCAGCAGCCAGTTTCACGATTTTTAAAAGCGCAAGTGAACAGGGCCGTCGGGAACTCGGCCCATTGGAGGAGGAGAATCGCGGAGGCCCTGGAGAATACTGGGTCCCGCTCGCTAATAATATGAAAACGCTGTTTACTGCACGTGCGTTCCATACCATATTGATACCGCTATCGGGATGACGAAGAATTGTGATTTGCCGTCAAATCGGCGCCCGCCGCGATTTTGGCGTCGGAACCTATTCTCTGCCCAATTGCCTTTCCCGATTTTGCCGTCAGCCAACGGAGAATCCCACCCCATATCTAGTTCAGTTCACAGTAGAGCTATTGTTACACCCTGCGTTACATCTTTGTAGAACAGATATTGGACGTTAATGGAAGATTCATGAATGTGAGGTGCTCGTCAGTTCACGGGAGTAACCAACACTGGATAGCTGAGATGGGCCTGAATCTTTGAACAAAGCACCACCATTGGCTCCACTTCACTGTCTACAAAGACAAAAAAAATCAGCTCAAGTTCTCATTCCCGACTGACAGTTATTTGCCTATTTAAGTGTAGCAAAGCGACTAATTCAGAAAACCAAACAATTATACCAATGTTATTATTGTATGTAAGAAGCTCCATATAATTATTTATTTTGTTTGTGATTATTGATTGATCTGTTTGACGATTCCTTATATTCATGTATATTGGGTACAGATTTCTTGTCATTTTCGAAATGTAAAGAATTGTCTGTAGGATGTAGGGATGGGTTGCAAGTCTATAAAATACACCAAATGGAATGAAAATCAGGCAAGTTCCATCACAGACAAGGCAAGCCTACACACTCACTTTTCCACTCTGTGCTGAACAGCATCCTAAGCCTGGATACTGTGGGTAGAAAGCACAGTGCCCAATTGAGGATCTGAAAGTGCATTGCCCATCATATAAAGATCAAAAAATCAGCAGGCAGTTCCTACATCTGAAATGGGCATTAGGCCTTTGCAAATGAGAATAAGTCAAGGGTTGGGTACTTGGAACAGGGGTTGGATAGTTGTGTGTGTGAGGGAGTGGTAGGTTGGATTACATTCTTAATCACTGACATACATTAGAAATTAATAATAGGTGAATACGAGGGCAAATGTAAGTCTCATGCAACAGGCTCATGTTTCCAAAACTGACGTCATTGCAAGAGACATTCTCAGAGGATCCCAGGCAGCACAAATCAGCCCGTTAGAAATGTAAACTTCTGGACAAATACCATGCTTGTGCAGGAGTCAGGATTGTACAGAGTAATAGCAGCAGACGTCTCAGCATTTGCTGTTATTGTTATCAGAAAATCCAGTCAATCTACTTTCACATATTTAAATATGTGGATTCTCCTGAAGTCTGGAACTGTGTAGTTTACAAATATTAGTCTTTCATCCAATTCAGTTTACATTATCAGCAGACAGGAAAGCAGCCGAATGGAACCATAAAATTAGCCACCATTCCATTGGTGGCGTGTCCACCCACTGTCTCACCTACCCATCATGATTTTACAAGCGCCAGGTGAGAAACCTGTCCTTGGCCCAATTGAGGCCTGCAAGTGGTAGACAATGGTCTCATCCTGCCATTGCTCAAAAAAATCGAGCAGTAGGAGATGTTTCTGCCCAACATGAAGCTCAGCAGGTTTGACCTTGAAGACTGCTGGTAAGTGAAAGTGGGGCAGGGTGGGTGTCACTTTTCTGGGCCTTTAGTACCAATTGGAGGCCAAAATTTCTCCTACCCCTGTCTACCCTCCCACCTGTGAACCCCTAGAGATCCCAGGCTTACCTGGGTTTTGAGATATCCATGGTTGCTCTCACTCCCAGGCCTCCTTCAGTGGCAGCAGTGGCCACCATTCTTCGCAGTACTGCAGAGCTGCCGGCCTCCAATTGCCTTCAGCTTTAAGTGGTGGGACATCTTACTGGAGAGTAGCAGAAGTCTCACATTAGAACAGTTGAAGGCACGTTGGCCATGAAGTTTAAGCGAGATGCAAACTACCCCTGATATTTGTCACTGGGGTGTGAGGAGCCTGCCCTTTGGGTATAATCCAGCTCTATAATTTAAATATGATGTGACTATGTTGGACCATCTATGGTACAAGTACATCAATATTACCTGGTTGTTATAAATAGAATGTCCACTTCGTGGTTTAGATATTAAGTTACAAGTATATTGCCTCTCCAAAGACCTTCTTTCTTCTTCTGAATGTGATAACACAAGCTGGTTCCAAATGGTTCATATGCTTGCCCAATTGCTATTCGTCTTTTCTGAACTTAAAGCTGGCTCTTAGATTGGTCAGCATCAAAGCCAAGCCCAGTCCAAATGCTGACATATGATCCACTTTTCAGCAAGGGTCATCAGCTAGCAAGGAACTTTTAGAGTTTGGGATTTTCATGATCTGACAATATGTATTAACTAGAAATGTTCCATTTAAATATTCTTATTTTAAAGGTTTTCTCTGTTGTTATTGCAAGATAATTAATATCCTCTGAATTTTCTGATCAGACACATTTTACTGCATAGGATAACACCTAAATTGCCCAACCACGCTGTTTCCTATCGGCAAAAAAAATTGTTACTTCTGCCATGAATATAGGAACAAAGGAATTAGCAGCAGAAGTAGGCAATTCAGCCCTTCGAGTCTTCTCCGCCATTCAATCAGAACATGGTTGATCTCTTTCAAATCCACCTCCCTATCTGTTCCCCATATCCCTTTAATACTTTTTAAAATCAGAAATATATCGATCTCCTTCTTGAAACCATTTAATGACTCCGATTCCACTGGACTATGGGGCAGCGAGTTCCACAAATTCTCCACAGTCTGCGAGTATTTCCTTCTCATCTCAGTTGTAAATCTACTGCCACCAATATAAATCTGTGATCTCTGATTCTCGATTGCCCCACAAGGGGGAACATTTGGCCTGCATTTACTTTTTCAATCCCTCCTAGTATTTTACATACCTCGATCAGATCCCCTCACATCTTCTAAACTCCAGCGAGTATACGCCAACCCTTTCATCCCTGAAATCAATCTAGTGAACCATCTCTGAATAGACTCCAATGCCACCACATCCTTCCTCAAATAAGGAGACCAAAACTCAACACAATACTCCAGATGTTGTCTCCCCAACACCCTATAGAACTGCAACAACACCTCTCTACTTCTATACTCCAGTCCATTTGCAATAAACGGCAATATTCCATTTGCCTTTTTAATTACATGCTGTACCTGCATACTGGCTTTCTACGGTTCATGAAGTGGAGATGCCGGCGTTGGACTGGGGTGAGCACAGTAAGAAGTCTTACAACGCCAGGTTAAAGTCCAACAGGTTTGTTTCGAAGCACAGCTCCTTCCTCAGGTGAATGAAGAGGTAGGTTCCAGAAACATATATATAGACAAAGTTAATGATGCAAGATGATACTTTGAATGCGAGTCTTTGCAGGTAATTAAGTGCCAAGGGCATTCAGCCTCTGATCTTCCAGTAAGCGTTCTCCAAGACGGCCTTCAGGATGCGCGACAACGCAGAATCGCTGAGCAGAAACGTATAGCCAAGTTCCGCACACATGAGTACAGCCTCAATCGGGACCTTGGATTCATGTTGCATTACATTCACCCCCCACCACCTGGCCTGGGCTTGTAAAATCCTACCAACTGTCCTGGTTGAGACAATTCACACCTCTTTAACCTGTGATCATCCCTCTCCAGTTTCTCCGTCTGGACCTGTAAAGACCTTATTACCAGCAAAGACTTGCATTCAAAGTATCATCTTGCATCATTGACTTTGTCTATATATATGTTTCTGGAACCCACCTCTTCATTCACGTGACGAAGGAGCAGTGCTCCGAAAGCTAGTGATTCGAAACAAACCTGTTGGACTTTAACCTGGTGTTGTAAGACTTCTTACGGTTCATGAACAAAGATATCCCTCTGCCCAGACGCATTTTGAATCAGCTTTCCATTTAGATAATAATTTGCCTCACACTTATCCACATTAAACTCCATCTGCCAAGTTTTGACCCAATCTCTTAGCCTAGCTATATCTATCTGTAAATTTTTTTATCTCTTCTTCACGCCTGCTTTACCACCTATTTTAGTATCATCTGCACATTTTGCTTTGTTACACATTGTCCCTGCTTGCAGATCATTTATATAGATTGTAAACAGTTGAGGCCCGAGGACTGACCCCTGTGGCACTCCGTTAGATGCAACTCCCCAGCCAGAGAAG
Source organism: Scyliorhinus canicula (assembly GCF_902713615.1). Taxonomy (NCBI): domain Eukaryota; kingdom Metazoa; phylum Chordata; class Chondrichthyes; order Carcharhiniformes; family Scyliorhinidae; genus Scyliorhinus; species Scyliorhinus canicula. The sequence goes on along the minus strand of NC_052148.1, from coordinate 118,665,337 downwards.
GACCCATTTATCCCAACAGTCTGCTTTTCTGTCAATCAACCAATCCACAATCCAATCTAGTACTCTACCCCCCAATCCCCTGTGATCTCACCTTCTGGAGCAGTCTTTTATGTGGCACCTTGTCAAACGCCTTCTGGACGTTTAGATATACCACATTCACAGGTTCCCCATTATCCACCTTGCTGGTTACATCCCCAAAGAACTCAAGCATGACTTACCCTTTGTAAAACCATGCTGACAATCGTGGATTGAACTTTGTCTTTTCAAATGTTCAATCATCTCCTCCTTAATGATTTATTCTAGCAACTTCCCCACCGCAGAGGTTAAGCTAACTGGCCTAGTTTCCAACTTTTTCCCATTTTGAATGGGGGTGTCATATTAGCTTGTTTCCAATCCACCAGAAGCTTTCCAGAATGGAGGGCACTTTGAAACATCATGACCACTGCATCCACTGCCTCTGCTGCCACTTCAATTATTACCCTAGGGTGCAGGCCATCAGATCCCTGAGATGTATCTGCCTTTAATTCCATCATTATTCAATACTTTCTCCCTCATGGTGGTTATTGCACCAAGGTCTCCTGCATTAACTGTAGTTTTTGGAAATGTTTTATTATCTTCTAATGTGAAGACAGAAGCAAAATATTGATTCAGTGCCTCCTCCCTCTCTGTGTTCCCCATTATTACCTCACCAGTATCATCCTCTAAAGGACCAACATTTACTTTAGCTATTCTCTCCCTTCTTTTTATATACTTATAATCAGTGTTTATGTTTTCTGCGAGTTTCCTTTCGTAGTTCATCTTAACTCTTATGATTTTATTTTTAGTAGCCTTTTGCTGAATCTTAAAGTGCCCCAATCCTCCAGTTTACCACTAGCTTTTGCAGTATGGTCTGCCCTAGATTTTGCCTTTATGTCTTCTTTGACTTCTTTGTTTAGCATGGAACATTTTTCTCCCTTTTACAATTCCTCTTCCTCTCAGGAATATACTTTAATTGAGTGATATTTAATATCTCCCTGAACATCCGTATTGTTCCTCAATTGTCCTATCCTCAATTATCTGTGCCCATTCTACTTGGGCCAACTTTTTCCTCAGTCCTGTCAGATTACCTCTGCCCAACGCTAAACCTCTAGTATGGCACTCTTCTCTCGCTTAATCAGAATTTGAAATTCTAGCATGCTGTGATCACTCCTTCCAAGAGGATTCTTAACAACAAGACTATTATCAACCCTTCTTCGATATATAATACTAAATTTAAATAGCCTGCTCCCTGACTAGCTCCATAAAATACTGCTCTAAGAAACAATCTCTCACACACTCTATGAAATCTCCTCTCGAGGCTACCCTTACCAATTTCATTAATCCAGTCAATACGCATTTTAAAATCACCCATGATTATCATTGTGCCCTTCTCACAAGTCTTCATTATTTATTGGTTTATACATTGCGCCACTTTGGAAATATTGTTCGGGGGCCTGTAAATTACTCCTGCCAAGGAGGTTTTTCCCTTCTTTTTTATTTCCACCCAGATCAATTCAACATTTTGACCCTTAGTGCCAATATAATTTCTTAATACAGGTTTGATGTCATCTTTAACCAATAAAGCAACTCCACCTCCTGACCTCCTGTTCCATCCTGTCTATCCTTTTGGAATACTGAGTACCCGGGACATTTAACCCCCAGTCCCGGTCCTCCTGCAACCATGTTTCTGTAATCCCCACCAAATCATACCCATTTGTCTCTATTTGTGCAGTCAGCTCATTGACTTTATCCCGAAAACTGCATGCATTTAGGTACAAGTATTTTAAATATTTCCTACTGATTTGACTTTCCCTTGCAGGATTCTTTTGCACTATGATTTTCACACATTCTGACCTCCTTCATTAATCTCTGATAACACTCAGCCTCATCCCCAACTTTCACTCTCACAGTCTCCTTACATTTTGACTTTTTACATTTCCTTTCCCTGCCATAGTCGTTAGACTGGCCCTGCCTGTTCATCCTATTAACATCTAACTTCTCCTCATGTGTCATCATGGATTTCCTCCGGGTGCTCCGGTTTCCTCCCTTAAATCCCGAAAGACATGCTGATAGGTAATTTGGATATTCTGAATTCTCTCTGTGTGCACCCTAACAGGTGCCGGAATGTGACGACTAGGGGCTTTTCACAGTACCTTCATTGCAGTGTTAATGTAAGCCTACTTGTCATAATAAAGATTGTTATTATTACATGCTGACCAGCTGCTTGGTTCCATTAACCATTATACCTCTTGTAGTTTTAACCTTCCCTTACCCCCACCCCCATTTGCTAGTTTAACTCCCTAATTTGATGTTCTGATCATCTTATGAAAAATGTTGGAGAAAAATGGTGTATTCCTTTTTTTTTCTGATTTCAAACGTTTTTGCCCACAACCAATTAAAAACGAAATTTGCATTGAATCAAAATTTTTCTTTCTATTGTGGTAAACCACGGGCAAAAACTTGCAAGAAAATTGATTGTTGGTTATATATATTAATTTCGACTTCCGGTTGCGGCTATGCGGAGCTAAGCAGCACGTTCGGCAGCTCCCGCCAGGAACGGACTTTTGGGCTCTTTTAAGGGGTCGGGTGCTTTTTGGCGGCGCCTTTTTGGCCCCGATCTTTTGGCGCCGTTTTTCTGGCGCTCAGTTGTTATGGCGCTCATTTTCCTGGCCCACCACGGTTTGGCGCCAAAATTAAAATTAAAGCATGTAATAAATGGATTAAATGAAACTAGGATAAAAATACGAAACCTTTATTCTGGCCTAAAATATTTATGTAAAAGAAAAAGAAAATAATAATTAAAACTCAGTAATTTAATGTATTTCGTAATTGTGGGCTATACCACGCAAATATTCTAATGGTTCTCTCTCATCAAACTGCCGCATAATATTCAAAATGCGCTCGTCAGCTCTCACATACTTAAGAAGTTTTTGTTTTGGAGCATGGCCAGCAACCAATTGTTCATAATATGCATCTCGGTTCTTTTTAATTTTTCTCAGTCCATCAATAAATTTCCATATAATGGGGTGGTGAACTCCTAATTCCGCATATACTTTCCTATGTGCTGCTTCTGCGTGATTGTTAGTTCGGTCCTCTCCGTTGATTGTTCGATTGTACTGGTTCCACATCTCTGAAGGAAAAAGAGGGGGCCGCCTGCCATTGTCTCTTCTCATTGGTCGTCCTACGTAATTATCTTCAAACCAGTTAAGCAGCGATTGAAGTTCTAACGGCAAGTCTTCTGACAGGGTATCGATGTAGTTATCCAAGTAAGGAACAGGCACGAAGCATAAGGCTATGATCATTTAGCTCTTAAAGCAAATTCGGAATCATTGTTATATAAAACCTGGAGCCCAATCTGTTTAAGATGCTTGTACACGTTATGTGCTAAATGGAAGAAACATCCTTGTATCGTTACTCCTGGAAAACATTCTTCCATTGCAGAAATAGCTGCCTGTTCAAAGTCACAAGAATTCTTCTCGGATTTAATCCTGGGATTGCGTCATGAAACATCTGAAACATGCGTACATATGTTGCACGCCTTTTATTTGGTAATAAGGCATATAAAACTGGATGAACTCCTCCATGCCTTCTTCCCATAATTACATAAACCTGTGTAAATAACGGAGGAGATAATTTAAAGGTCCCATCAACATACCACACTTCAGAATCTAATAAAACACAGTCCAGCTCTGTCTCCCCAAAAGTTAAAATTCTATCATCTTCATGACCACTGTCTGCTATTAAAAAGTTCTCACGTTCACCATTGTTCTTCATATAATGTTTGTAATCATCGGGGATCACTAATTCACGAACATGAACAGGGTTTGGAGGAACGAGGTTCATTTGATTTCTTCTTCTCCTTACAATTGCTTCATTGCGTCTGCAGTTGAAAGTACTCCTTGAGCGGCTTGAGAAATATTTCTGTACAAGAACTTAAAATTGCCGATGGTTGATCTTGACTCTGTCAGCCCGGCGCTTTACACTTATTTTAATTGCAGCTACTTCCACGCTTGCTGCTGAAGCACCATGAGAATGCTCGTTTATTTCCTTTATCGCGTCATTGTTTTTAGTGTGTATACGGGATTTACACTCGCTCTTGTTTTCACATCTCCAAAACTTCATCAAAGTGTCCTTTTGCTATGCTTGTCGAACACATATAGATATCCATTGTGAGAAAATTTAGGTTTGTCTTTCTTACTTAAAATACTTTCAGCCATTTCTGCAGATGGGTTCGACTTAACTACTTTTAAATCTTTAGAGAAAGTGAAATTCTAAAAGTGAAATTCTAACAGTATGTTGCGCTACAGAACTAGGTGATTAGTACTAACTAGGCAGTTCCTATACTCTTAATAAGCATTAACTAGGTAATATTGGCATACATACACCAGAGTAATACTTGTGCAAAAAGGGCTAAATTGTTAAATTGTGTGGGCAGGTTTCGTAACTTAAAATTTGTAGTGGGCTAGTCAGCACTGAATATTGGCGGCGCCAAATCGTTGAATGCCAAAAGCATGGGCACCAAAACATATGGCGGCAAAACGACGGCGCCACAAATCGGCGCCAAATTGGCCGGGGCCAAATGGTACCATTCCCCTTTTAAGGGCCCCCAGGGGTACTTGCTCGGGTTCCCGACATGGGAAGGTGTCTGCAGCGGATCCCCAGTGGTCTATGGTCTTGACCAGGAGCGGGGCCAGCAGAATAGCGGTGGCAGCGCCTAAGAAAAAGCGGGGGAAGAGAATCAAGATGGTGGCCGGCGGAGGCCTCGAGGAATGGAGGAAGTGGGCGCAGGTGCCGCAGGAGACTCTCCAGCGCTGTTTTCAGGAGCTAAAAGTGGAGCTGATAGACTCGCTGAAGGCTACTATGGACAAGCTGCTGGCGACGCAGACAGCCCAGGGGGTGGAGATCCGGGAGCTCCGACAACAAGCCTCCAAAAGAGAGGATGAGGCCGCGGCTCTCGCCGTAAAGGTGGAGATGCACGAGGCGCTCCACAAGAAGTGGCAGGAGCAGTTCGAGGAGATGGAGAACCGGTCGAGTCGGAAAAATTTGCAGATCCTGGGCCTCACGGAGGGGCTGGAGGGGTCAGACCTGGGGTCCTATGTGGTCGTTTTGTTGAACTTGCTGATGGGAGCTGGGTCCTTCCAGGGGCCCCTGGAGCTGGAGGGGGCCCACAGAATACTGGCCAGGAGGCCCAAGCCGAATGAGTCGCCACGGGCGGTGCTGGTGCGGTTCCACCGGTTCGTTGACCGAGAGTGCGTGCTTAGGTGGGCCAAGAAGGAGTGGAGCAGCAAGTGGGAGAACACAGTAGTGCGGATCTACCAGGACTGGAGTGCGGAGGTGGCCAAGCGGAGGGCCAGGTACAACCGGACGAAGGCGGTGCTCCACAGAAAGTTTGGCATGTTACAGCCGGCGGGTCTGTGGGTCACCTACAAGGACCGGCACTTTGATTTTGGTTGCTGCTGAAATGGCCAGGAAGGAACTGGAGTATGCAGGGGGGGCCAGGGTGGGAGTTTGCCACCGTGGGGAACGAGCCGAGCGGGGGGCGCTGGCCTGGGGCGGGCAGGGGACGGGTTATGGCTAGTCGGCAGGGGAGGGGGGCAGGGAGCCGTCTGATCCGGCTGATAACTTGGAATGAGAGGGGGCTGAATGGGCCGGTCAAACGGGCCCGGGTGTTTACGCACCTGAAGGGGCTGAAGGCGGACGTGGCTATGCTTCAGGAGACGCACCTGAAGGTGGTGGACCAGGTTAGACTGAGGAAGGGCTGGGTAGGCCAGGTGTTTCATTCAGTGGGTGGCGATTCTGGTGGGAAAAAGGGTGTCGTTTGAGGCATCAAAGGTGATGGCTGACAGTGGAGGGAGGTATGTGATGGTGAGCAGCAAGTTGCAAGGGGAGCGAGTGGTGCTGGTGAATGTCTATGCCCCAAATTTGGACGATGCGGGTTTTATGCGGCGCATGTTGGGCCGCATTCCGGATCTATAGACGGGGGGGGCTTGATACTGGGGGGGGACTTAACACGGTGCTGGATCCCCCATTGGATCGATCCATGTCCAGGACGGGCAGGAGGCCCGCAGCGGCTAAGGTGTTGAGGGGGTTTATGGACCAGATGGGAGGGGTGGATCCGTGGAGGTTCGCGAGGCCGAGGGCCAGCACCCAGGGGATCAAGAGGAGGGGATTGGTAGGCTCCCACTGAAAAGGGCAGGGAGGAGCTTTCGGTACCTGGGAGCCCAGGTGGCTAGGAGCTGGGGGGCCCTTCACAAACTTAACCTCACTAGGCTGGTGGAGCAAATGGAGGAGGAGTTTAAAAGATGGGACATGTTGCCGCTGTCGCTGGCGGGCAGGGTGCAGTCCGTCAAGATGACGGTGCTCCCGAGGTTTTTTGTTCCTGTTCCTGTTCCAGTGCCTCCCCATCCTTATCCCAAAGGCCTTTTTTAGGAGGGTCAACAGGAGTATTACTCGATTTGCATCGGCGCATGGGACTCCGAGGGTGAGAAGGGTGTTTTTGGAGCGAGGCAGGGATAGGGGGGTGGGGCTGGCGTTGCCCAACCTCTGTGGGTACTATTGGACTGCCAACGCAGCGATGGTGCGTAAGTGGGTAATGGATGGGGCAGGGGCAGCATGGAAGAGGATGGAGATGGCGCCCTGCGTGGACATGAGCCTGGAGGCGTTGGTAACGGCGCCGTTGCCACTCCCCCCAATGAGGTATACCACGAGCCCGGTGGTGGCGGCTACCCTCAAAATTTGAGGGCAATGGAGACGGCATAGGGGGAAGTGGGGGGCTCAATGGAGTCCCCGATACGGGGGAACCACCGGTTTATTCCAGGGAGCATCGATGGCGGGTTTCTTGGCTGGCACAGGGTAGGTATCAGGAGGTTGAGGGACATGTTGTGGATGGGAGGTTTGCGAGCCTGGGGGAGTTAGCGGGGAAGTTTGGGCTCCCCCGAGGAACATGTTTAGGTACATGCAGGTTAGGGCGTTTGCCAGGCGGCAGGTGGAGGGGTTCCCTCTGCTGCCCCCACGTGGGATATGGGACAGGGTGCTCTCGGGGTGTGGTTTGGAGGGGGGAGGATTTCGGACGTGTACCACGTCATGCAGGAGGTGGATGAGGCCTTGGTGGGGGAGCTGAAGGGTAAATGGGAGGAGGAGCTGGGTGAGGAGATTGAGGAGGGGACATGAGCGGATGCCCTGGAGAGAGTGAATTCCTCCTCTTCCTGTGCAAGGCTTAGCCTCATACAGTTCAAGGTGCTGCATAGGACCCACATAACTGGGACGAGGATGAGTAGGTTTTTCGGGGGTGAAGACAGGTGTGCTAGGTGCTCGGGGAGCCCAGCGAACCACACCCATATGTTTTGGGCATGCCCAGCGCTGCGGGAGTTCTGGAAGGGGGTAGCAAGGACGGTGTCGAGGTTGGTAGGATCCAGGGTCAAGCCAGGCTGGGGACTCGCAATATTTGGGGTTGCAGTGGAGCCGGGAGTGCAGGAGGCGAAACAGGCCGGTGTTCTGGCCTTTGCGTCCCTAGTAGCCCGGCGGAGGATTTTGGTTCAATGGAAGGATGCGAGGCTCCCAAGCGTGGAGGCCTGGATCAATCATATGGCGGGGTTCATCAAATTGGAGAGGGTGACATTTGCCCTGAAGGGATCAGTACAAGGGTTCTTTAGGCGGTGGCAGCCTTTCCTGGGCTTCCTGGCAGAACGGTAGGAAAATAGGCCGGCAGCAACAGCAACCCGGGGGAAGGGAGGGAGGGAGAGGAGGAGAAATCTGGGGGGGGGGGGGGGTTTGTTGCGGGGGAAGGGAGAAATGTGTATCTGTGTGGGGGGGGGGGGGTTTGGTTTTGGGGGTTATTGTGTTTTTTTCTTCTTGTTGTTGTTAATATGGTTTCCTTGTTGTTATTTTATGTTTTTTGATATGTTTTTGAAAATCTTAATAAAAATTACTTTTTAAAAATATATATTAATTTCATGATATCTTGTAAGATAAGTTTAATAATAGGAAACTTGCTTTTGTGCTTCACTTTTTAAAAATTCTATATGCACCATCTTTTCATTTTAGTAACAAACTGCAAAGAGGTGCAAATCACTTTTGTGAAAAGTGTATCTTCGAGTGAAAATGAACTATTTGAAAAAATCAATACATGGTACCTTGAAGATCTTAAGCTTGTGGATGGAAAAGAAGCAGACCAAGTAAGTAGCTAACCAAATAGGCTTGGTTATCCTATTGTATTTTCTATTTCATTTTGAAACAAAAACATATTTACTGACCGATATCACAAGTATATTTTGCTGTTTCAGGTGTAACGCATTCATCACGCCTTCAAATGTGTGAAAAAAGTGAAACTCATTCCAATACTGTACTACAGTATAATAATGATCATGAATGATTATGTTGTTTAATTGTCTGCATTCACATTTTTACAATGCTGCTTTGTAACATGTGTGCATTTGTTTGATTAGAGGACTCTTTCTCTGAGCTTCCATTTCACTCATGTTAATGAATGGCTGAGGGTAAATTTTGCAAGATGCAAGAATCAGGCATGGAGGTCAGCACATCCAAGTCATGGGACTCACTACTCTGCAATGATTTCCTGATCTGTGATTCCAAAGGGAAAGGTTTAACATCAGAGATGGAATTTTACAGCATCCAAAGGACAGGATGACAGGTGGGGAGGGGGTAAAATTGGGCACCAGAGCAGTGACTTCATGCTGTTTGCTGTCATAATATGCACCCATGCACATCATGAGGTAAAAGCAGGCACCCAGGTGAGCCAATCAATATACAGAACAGAACACAAACAATCACAAGACACACCTATAAAACACACGAGGCATCAGTACTCTGCCTCTTTCCACTGGTGATAGCTATAGTGATAGTCAGGGTGTACAAATCATTCAACACCACCAACACGTGAATCAGAGCTAGCCCAGTCTAGATAGTTAGCTTTAGTTTACTTAGGGTAGTAGAGAGTCAACCTACAGGCAGCTGTGTGTTTCATTACTAGAGTTCAATAAATCTTTTATTGAACCTCTGCCATCGTTTGGTGTATACTTGATCAGTTAATTGCATTGTGTGCAATCCGTGTTACCCCACGGTGAACAACATGACATTTGCTACTGGCCCGTCCCCAATGGGAGCAATGCAAGTCAGGCATTAAACTGGCAAGTCAGGTACTTTCTGCTACATTCCTGCTGTATTCATGCACTCTACCATTTTAACTTGTAGGTTTTTGGGACTTTTGAAGTCGCAGCCAAATGGCAGGAAAGTATTAATATTCAAATTAGAACACCATTTACATCATAGAACCTCGTTGCAATTTTAACTAGAAATGTAGCTATAATGACTTGTGCTGGAGCTATTTGTGAAAACCTGCCGTCAGCAAGATGAAGCCCAGAAATATCCCAGGTATGTATTATTTAAAAATGTTTTTAATGTTTGTTTCACCATAGGTTTATTTGGTGAAACTATTCACAAGTAGACCTTAACGTGAGCAAAAGAAGCAATTTATTGAGCAGAGCTCTGGGAGAAAGGCACTCGACTCCTTAGTCCTGCCAGCACACCTTCTCTCTGAGCTGTGGCTTCAAACTGTGTTACTATACCCTTTCAAAGCAGAATTAGTTTGCATTCTCATTTACATATAGCCAATCAATTCTCTTTGTATCGCAATTCATACCACATTTAGTTATCAATTCTTTATACAGTAGTTTACTTTTTGTCCAATCCATATATTGCACGTGTGATTACAAAAGGTCGTAAAGTTTTAAGTTGCCAGTCATAAGGTCATGAGTTGCCAGACTGTGATGTGCATTTCGAGGCAACCTTTCCTCTTGCAGTTGTTTTGGCAGCTTAAAATAACAGCATCTGCAGTCCATGGAGCACTGGTCCTCACTTGACCCATTGTCTTTGGAGGATACATCTGTTAGAGTCGCTCTTAGTCCAAAGTTCACTGTCTCAGCAGAAAATAAGAAGGCATTAATTCATATCCCAGCATATTATGAAAGCAGAACGTTTACACCAACAGGTTGCAATCTCAGCTGTCATGACTGGATTGGACCTGCTGGTAACTTCCAGTGTTGGCCTGCAGCTTTTGAAGATCCATGGAAGGACATTTCATTACCAATGACAAGTGGTACAAGCACCACATCAGACATATCTCCAACACATCATAGTTGGGTACCCTAATGCCTGAATACAATTTGCAATTAAGCTACCCCCAGCCATTTCCCGACCCCCTCCGTTTGTTCTGCTTCATTTCCTGCAAAAGTTTTTTTTATTTAGCCTGCTGGAGCCCACAACAGTCAATTGTGGAGGCTGATATATTTCACTCACTGGGTATCCCATCGTCCACTCATACGGCAGAACCCAACAGAGCCAAAGCAGTGCGGCCATGTGATGTAAGGAGTCCACAGTCCACAGGCTTGCTTCCTTGCAGTCACTCCATGTAGGAGGCAGATCGGGGGCAGAAGCTTACCACAAAATTGCCAAGTGCCAGACCAGAGAGAAATTGGTAGCATTTCTTATGGAATCTTGAGCCTCTTAGAAGAAAAATGCAAATGGGCGTAGTTAATGCGGCAATTCTGGTGAGGCGGAAACTCTTAGAGCCAGAAACTTGCTTCAAACAGATTGGGGCGCCATCCTTAATTGCCGCTCCAACCAGTGCTGCAGCCGCACAGCACCAGACAGTCATCGCCAGAAAGTCCTCTCCCCCACACCCCCACCGAACAGTCGTCACCAGCAGCAACCCCCCCCAACCCACCCCACACACCCTCCGACAGTCATTGCTGTCCGCCCATTCCTTCCCCCACCCATCCCCCCCCCGAGGTCATCGCCAACAGATCATCTCCCCCACACCCTCTGACAGTCATCGGCAGCAGATCCCCCAAACCCCCCTTCAATGTCCACACTCTCCCCCTCCCACCACACATATAATCCACCACTCTATGGGGCTCCCACTAGGGTCTTACCTTGGCACTTCTCCCTGGCAGAGCTTTAGCACTGCCTGGTTTGCTGTTCCAGGTTGGTCCTGGCAGTGCCAACCCAGTACTGGCAACCAGGTATGTCCCTCTACCCCATCCCCCAGAGGCTATACTTATCTCTGTGCCCCAGAGGGATCCCCTTAACTGCCTCACACCTGGTCAGACTTTCCATCACGCCAGCACCGGGTCAAGATTCCATGAGTGGGGAGGTCTGGAGAGAGTGTTTGGTAATGACATGGTGATGTATTAAAATGAGGCCCTGGGCTCCCGTGGTTGATTCTCACTATTCTACTTGAGATAAGTGGCGAAATTCTCCCACCGGGATAAGTCCCGACGCCGGAGTGAAAACCGGAGTGTTTCACTCCGGCTTCAGAGGCCGCTCCTTGCCCCCTATTCTCCCACCCTGGGGGGCTAGGAGTGGCGCTGCGTCATTTACGTGTGCAGGACCTTGGCGCCATGTAAAAGCGGTGCTGCGTAAATTACGCAGCGTCAACGTCACCCGCGCATGCGCAGGTTGCACGGCGCCAACACGGGCATGCGCGGTTGCCATCCTCCCCGCGGCCAGAGGAAAGGAGTTCCTCCTTCAGCGAGGCCGGCCCATCAATCGGTGGGCACCAATCGCAGGCCAGACCCCTTTCGAGGACCCCCCCCCCCGGTGCTGGATCCCCTTACCCCCCCCCCCCCCAAAGGCTGCCCCCCCGCCCAGCATTCCTGTGCTGTTCTCGCCGGCACCGACCATGTGTGGATGGCGCCGGTGGGAACCCGTCATATTGGGCAGGCCGCTCGGCCCATCCGGGCCGGAGAATCGCCACTCGCCCATTACAAACGGCGAACGGCGATTCTCCCTGCGGCCAGCCGTGAAACTCGCCGCACCGGTTTAGGTGGGGTGGGAGAATCGAGTGCGGGTGCCGGGGCGGCGTGGCGGGATTCGCACGGCGCCCCGGCCATTCTCCCACCCGGCATGGGGGGGGGAGAATTCCGCCCAAGATTCCAAAAGCCAATCATGCCGGAGAGAATCACGATTTTGCTTCTCTCCAGATTTTGAGCCAGCGCTGGCTTTCTCGCAGACGGATAGAGAGAATTTAAAATCGCCCTCAGGGATTCCAGGTTGGTCCTGCAGTGCCAACCCAGCACTGGCAACCAGGTATGTCCCTCTACCCCATCCCCCAGTGGCTATACTTACCTCTGTGCCCCAGAGGGATCCCCTTAACTGCCTCACACCTGGTCAGACTTTCCATCTCGCCAGCGCCGGGTCAAGATTCCATGAGTGGGGAGGTCTGGAGAGACTATAAGACAAAGATATATTCCCAGAAATGGCAGTGAATTAATGCAGTTTGATTGGCACTTTTTTGTGTGGTTCTGCTGGTCCCACTATAACACGGGTGGGACACGAATTGGAATTTCTGAAGAATTTCAGCTCCAACATTTCTAATGAGCTGAACAAAGAATGCTGGTGCTGGATTACGATGTTGCTGTGTTAGTCTGTTTTAAGGTGGACATGGAAAAAACGAAACCTACCTTGGAGAAAGGAACAAATAGAGAAAAGATGCATTGGCACTGAGGGAATTTCTTGAACTGTCTTATTTAGTTGCCCGCTGCATGGTTTCCTTCAAAAATTTAAAACATTATGAATTACTTAATAAAATTAGCTAATTCTCTTTGAATTTAATTTTTAGGATAATCCGCACTTTGATATGCATTTTGATAAAGTTTACCGGCTGGGAAACCTCCAGCACAGCCTCCAAATATACCTTTGTCCGATGTTTGCAGGAGCTTAATTACCACTACCTGGGAAAGAAGATCACATTTGTGAATTTTGACATTGATTACTTAATTGGTGCCAGTTCAAATATGAATAGAGGGGACTGTATGCTTGCCCTGAATATGTGTGTGTTGTACATTTGTAACTGTGTATGTTTGTCTTTGTGCAGATAAGAATCATACACCATGTTCCAAGTGCACTGTACAACTCTTGTCAATAGCTGTCTATTGGCAGAAAAATAGATAACCATCCGTTACATATATAAGCATACTCTGCTTCTGGGAATCAACTCTATTTCCATTCAGCCTTAATGACATGCTAAATATGGCAGATTATTACAACCATACATTATTGAATACCAGTATTCAGATTCAGTTATTCCAAGTTAATGCTCTCCCTCGGTTACTGAATCCAGATTGAAGCTGCACATGAATATGGGTTAATAAATAAGACTACTCCCCAGACTGCAGGGAAATGAGCAACATGAGACTAAAGGTGAATAATGCTGTAATGGATGTAGATATCCTGAATGCACACAGATCGACTCAGCCTTGACTCAGTTGGAAACACTCACACCTGCTGAGTTAGTGGGTAGCGGCTTCAAGTCCCACTCCGGGGCTTGAGCACAAAAAGCAAAGCTGACATTCCAGTGAAGCAGTGAGGATGTGCTGTCCTGACAGAGATGAGATGTTAAACCAATGTCTTGTCAAGCTTCTTGGGCCATATTTTGAAAGAAGAATAGGGAGTTATCCCAGTTCCTGGCCAATATTTATCCCTCAATCTACATCACAATTACATTTTTCTGTTCAATATCACATTGCTGTTTGTTGGAGCTTGCTGCACGCAAACTGTCTGCAACATTTCATACTTTACAACAGTGGCACACTTCAAAAGTATTGCATCAATTGTAAAGCACTTTAAGATGTCCTGAGGGTATAAGAGGTACTATATAAATGTCAGTTTTTACTTTCTTTCTTTTAAGAACAGATCAGGACAATTACTAACTAAGTAACGTGAAATTAGTTTGGGGCAGTTGCACAAAATGGGTACCAGCAAACTGACCATCTGTTTTATAATCTGTCTGATATTTTTCAATGGAAAATTGCAATTGTTACTTGTCAACGATGACCTAAGATCAATTTTTCTCCCCAATAAATTTTTGGATCAACATAATAATTAAAAATCAGATGCTCAATAAGAGCATAATAATTTATTTCCACAGAAACAGGCTAAAACCTTTGTTAATCATAGAAGTCATAACAGCAGAAGAGGCCATTTGGCCCATCAGTCTGCATCGACCCTTTGAAAGAGCACCCTACTTAAGACCACGCCTCCACCCTATTCCTGTAACCCAATAACCCCACCTAACCTTTGGACACTAAGGGCAATTTATCATGGCCAATCCACCTAACCTGCACATCTTTGGACTGTGGGAGGAAACTGGAGCACCCAGAGGAAATCCACATAGACACGGGAAGAAAGTGCAAACTCCACAACAGTCACCCGGGTTGGAATTCAACGTGGGTCCCTGGGTTGTGAGGCAGAGGTGCTAACCACCATGCCATCGTGCCGCCCTGATAACAAAGAACTTCAAAGACATGAATTTACACATATCCAACAGTGCAATTTAATATTTATCCAGTCCAATCCATAAAATATAAAAATTACCGAGTCACATCCATAAAATTTGAAATATTTTCTTCATCACACAAGTTGAATTTCATATATGCTACAGCTCACTCCGATCTGTGCACACAATAAATTGGTGTCAGGTTTCCTTTCTTACCTTCCACCTCTTTAACTTCTCAATTGTCTTGAGTCAAAGGGAAGTATTCTCCGGTCGTGCGGCGACCAGAGAATCCCGCCCGAGGTCAATGGATTTTTTCATTGTCGGCTTCTCGCCCCTAGTGTTCTTGCAGTGGGTAGGGCGGGAGAATCCAGCCCAACATCTTTGGCACTATAAGGGCTAAACCCACACTGTAGGACACTATCAACGATAAGAAAATAAGAACATAAGAAATAGGAGTATGAGAAGGAATACACGAATGGCTGACCTTGGGGCCTCAGATTCCACTCTTCCCAGCTGCATCCCACAAGAGCAGTAGATACCTGGGAACCCCACTACCTGAGGTTCCCCTCCACATCACTCACCACCCTGACTTGGAAATACTATCGCCGTTCCTTCACTGTCACTGGGTCAAAATCCTGGAATTCCCTCCCTGACAGCACAGTGGGTGTACTTACACTTCAGGGACTGCAGTGGTTCAAGAAGGAAACTTACCACCACCTTCTGAAGTGAAACTAGGGATGGGCAATAAATGCTGGCCTAACCAGCAATGCCCGCATCCCGTAAATGAATTTTTAAAGAATTCTGCCTTTCTATTTTTCCAACCAAAGTGAATAATCTCACATTTCCCCACATTATATTCCACTGGCCACCTTATTGTCCACTCACTTAACCTGTCTATGGGCACGATCTGTCCAAATTGGAAGATCCCCTGAGGTGCGCGTTTGGCTGGGTGCTCACCATGCTATCTATTGGGGCTCTGGTTCAATTTGGGGGCCTCAGCGGGGAACTCCCCAACAAGACCACATTTAGTCCCATTTCCTGCACTGAGGAGCTCCGCTCTCTTAATCTCTTCAACCCCATGGGACCCCCCAAAACCCCCAAAGGCTCAACTCACCTACAAGGGCGTCCTCAACCCCACACACTACATACATGCACAGGGCACTCATGGACCTATTCCCCGATGTAGGAAAAATTCCATCTGCCACCCTGGAACTGCCCCTGCCAGCTTGGCAGTGCCACCTGGGACATTGAGAGTGCCAGGCTAGCACCCAGGTTGGCACTAGCAAGGGAAAGTACCTGGAGGCTTTCAATTCCCTGGAAGACCACCATGAGTGCAGTTCCACCGGGACTGTTTGTAGAGTCCAGCACTGAACAGCGCTACGCCCAAAGTCTCCAGGTAAAGGGCTAGCTCCCAACATCTCGGATAGATCAGGGGAGAGCATATTAGAGTGAGACTAGCTTCTCACTCTAATATGCAGATTTGCAAAATAGAGATCCACCCACAATGGGCGGGATTAGATCATGACGGCTCGTGAGATCACGTTAGATCTCACGCAGCGTGGTGAGCTGGATAGATCCCAAAAGAGGGATCTACTGATCTCTAACCGGCCACGCTGCAAATTAAAATAATGATTAGATTCTGTCACCTTTCTGGCTTTTAACACCTGAAGTAGAACATACCAAAGGTTGAGTTAGAAGACTAATAATGCTGCCAGTTCTTGAAATTCTGGGAAAGATTTATATTAGAGTAGGAGATTGTGTAACGAAGCATCATTTCAACACAATGGGGCTGTGTTCATATGACAAAGGCCCAGAAACTCATTAAAACATCTTTCAGACATCTGCCAACCTGCTATGAGCTGACAGCCTATTCAATTTTCTAGATTTGTCTAGATTTCCATTTCAGTTCTGCTTTCTGAAATAGATTAATTTCAATTTCACAATTCTTAAAATAATTTCATGTCTGATGCCCAGTTTAATCTCTCACTTTAAACAATTTCTCCAGATCAGCATTTCCACTACAGTGATACATTCCTGTTTTTTTCTCTCTCTTGTAATATTCACTCTCAAGAAGTACTCTCTTAAGAGGTTGTTTTAACTTTAGCAGATTTGTACATTTTGTATAATATGTCACCTGATTTCTTTCTGGTTCTGTTTCATATCTCCATTCTTGATATAAAAAGGTGTTGATTATTTTCTTAATCTTGTTGATTTTTATTTATTCTGTTGCAGTTTCTTTGTGCCATTCTGAAAGTATGTAAGCACTTTACTCTGTATATGTATTAAGACATTTTGTACATTAATATAACTGTATAAATGTGATATGGGAATACAGATATACAACCTGAGTTTCGTCTTTGGTAATAAATTGCAATCTGTTAATAATTATTTTATTGTGTGAAATACTCAATGCTGTTGGGTATTGATATGTTGTATTTAGAATGCAGTTTCCCTGCTAAGCTCCAATTGCTTTTGTCTAGGAAGCTGAATAACAGATACAATACGATGAGACACACAATAGAACTTAGTAACAACCTCTATCTTAATGTCAGCCGGACGTATTCAGCACAAGCAGCATGCAACTGTTATGGGCCACGGTTTAGAGAACCCCAAAGTGTACATGGTGTTCACCTGACCCACAACTTTTAATAGATTGTGGTATGGGGAGCACAAGGCCCACTCTACAGGCGTGGTACAGCAGAAATGGAAAAGTATTTTTTAAAGCAAAACAATGTTTATTCTATAAACTCCAGTTAACCTTTTTAAAACATACAGTGAACATCTTAGCAACCATTAAATTCAAATACAACCCCCAAAGACTACAACACTAAGTAATCCTTGAGCTTTCCTTTTAACATCCATAAGACTTAAAACAAAACCTTTAACAGAAGCACCTCAGGTTTAACTTCACTACTGAGAACAGTTACCACGTTCAAATCAGCAAATGGACATTCATAAGCTTGCAGAGAATCAACACACATCCTGCTGGTGTTTGCAGCTTCTCCAAAACTATAATGAAACCAACCCACCCTGCAGCAAAAAGCCTAAAGCGAAAGTAATAAGCTGACAGACAGCCCAGCTCCCACCCACTCTCTGACTCACTGCAGTAATAAACACCCATTTCTTAAAGGTACTCTCACTACAGATATTTAAATACTCACCCATTTGTATAACACCCATTTCTTAAAGGTACTCTCACATGACAAACACTGATTTGATACAAGCTGGGCCATTTTGGAAATCAATGCTCAGCCAATACCCTCCCTTTACCTTTTATGGTTGAACCGGTGTCCAGCAACAGAAAGGACAGCTTATCAGCACTATTTAAAGGGCTCACCAACTATGTACAGGTTAGTGACTTTGATTATATATTTTCTCTGATTCTAAAATTGTTTGGTACTTCCTATAGTTTCTTCCGTTACAAATATCTACAGGGGGAGGTTTACCAGGTGCCAACTTCGAGCCATCTGCGCAAATCAGTTTTTTCCCGACTTGGGTGCACTATTGAGATTCTGCTTGAATACAGAATCGCTTGCAGAATGGTCAGAGGTCACTCAGAGCAGAATAAGCTTCTGGAAAGAGGGAGGAGGAGGGAGAGAAGTGCACTTATGAGGAGGCATAGAGACCCAGGGTGCTGAGGCGAACAGTTTTTCCACCTGAATCTCAATGAGGAACAATGACAAAATATAATACCTCCTCAGAGACAGGTTTTGAGTCTGGGTGGCATTTATCGGACAAGAGGATGTGGTGTGGGAGTTTCACCGCAATCCTGATTCTACCCAATTATGAAGGCACCTTAAGAGGGCAATTAAAGTGGGCCTCATATCGACGTCATAAATAGAGGTACTGAGGAAAAGATCAGGGTGTTTTTTCTGAACCAGCAAAAGCTCTGGTAGGCAACTAGAATGTTGCACCAAGTTCTTGGAAACACTCTTCAGGAAGAATATGTAGGTCCTTGAGACGGGATTTACGTCTGGTAGAGGAGATTTACCAGAATGGTTGCAGGAATGAGTCATTAGCACTTCTGCCTCACGGCGCCAGGGAAACGGGTTCAATTCCAGCCTTTGGTGACTGTCCTGTGTGGAGTTTGCACTCCCCCCCCCCCCCCCCCCCCCGTGTCTGCATGGGTTTCCTCCGTGTACTCCGGTTTCCTCCCACATTCCAAAGATGTGCAGGTTAGCTGGATGGTCATGCTAAATTGCTCCCTTAGTGTCCAAAGATGTGCAGGTTGGGTGGTTACAGGGATAGGGTGGGCCAGTGGGGCTAGATTATGGTGCCTCTTCTGCTGCCCCCTAGAACACGCCACTTGGGGAGAAGGGGGGGTTGCGTGGGGTTGAAAGTCCTACCGTTAGTACTTCCAATGAACATTATCTTATCTTCATACAAAGAATGCACATTATTGTTTCACTAATCCTTGCGTATGATTGGTACATTTATATCAAAAAGAAAATTGTAAACACGGTGACAGGGCTTGCAGCTAGGTTTTGGAAGATTTGCGACTGAAAAACATACAAGTCTCACTCCTCACACGCCACAGAAGAAAAACAGAGCGCCTAATTCTCCGAAATGGAGAGAAACAGCCGATGCCAGAGTGAAACCCGGAGTGTTTCACTCCGGAATCGGAGGCCGCTCCTCACCCCTATTCTCCCCCCCTCCCCTCCCCCCCCCTCCCCCCCCCCCCCCCCCCCCCCCCGGTGGGGGCTAGGAGCGGCGACGCGTGAATCCCGAGCACCCGGCCCTTGACGCTTGCGTCAAAGCGGCGCGCCGGGAATGACGCGGCCGGCGGCGCCGAAGTGACGTCAGCCGCGCATGCGCAGGTTGGCCAGCACCAACCCACGCATGCGCAGTTGCCGTCTTCCCCTCCAATGCCCCGCAAGACATGGCGGCTTGATCTTGCGGGCGGGCGGAGGGAAAAGAGTGCGTCCTTTGAGACGCCGGCCCGACGATCAGGGGTAACCGATCGCGGGCCAGACATCTCCTGAGCACACCCGTGGTGCTCGATCCTCCCTCCGCCCCCCACAGGGCCCCACACTTACCGGTTCGCGTGATGTTCACGCCGGCAGCGACCAGGTGTCGTTGACGCTGGCGTGAACCGGTCGGGTTTGTCAGGCCGCTCAGCCTATCCAGGCCGGGGAATCGCCGGTCGCCGTGAGAAACGGTGAGCGCCGATTCTCCGAGCGGCGTGTCGCAAAACTATACACGCCATTTTGGGGGGGTGGGAGAATCGCAAGGGGTGCCAGGGCAGCGTGTCGTGATTCGCCCGGCCCTCCCGCGATTCTCCCACCCGGCGTGGGGAGCGGAGAATCGTGCCCCTGGTGTGAAAGTAAAACACATCTGTCAAGCATCGCCATGTGTAAAGGTTTTGCAACTTTGTAGGGATTCTACACATAATGGACAGAACTTTCCCATATTTTGTCAGTCTCATCTTCTGACTGAAACCTGGGTGTATCACTCCAGCTGCACAATTGAGTTTTTAGTCCAGATTTGAGCCGCTCTGAAAAAATAAAATGTGGGGGTGTGGTTTACTGTGGTGGCACGGGCTTGATAGAGAGTCCTTTAAAAAATGGCACCCCGATCAGCATGGAAAATAAAATCTCCCCCTAGCAAAGGTTTGCAGTGCCAACTTATGCCAAGGGCAGTGCCGGGGCAGTGCTGGATGCTCAAGCATGTCACTCACCCCCCGGTGGCGATACTTACCTTTCTGCACCCGGGGGGATCTCCTCGACTGATTGACGTCTTTTCAAACTTGTTAAAAATCTCACCAATTTGACATCATGTTGGCACGGTTTGAATATTTAGTGAGGGTGGGGGGGTTCATGAGACGGGAGGGGTGTTGGTAATGAGATTAAAATGCATGTAAATCTATAATATGAGGAACTCGCCCTTTGTGGGCGTGAACCTCATTATGTCACCGGAAAAGAGGCATGGAAAATCGGGAATCAAGATCTCGCCTGTGAGAAGCCCATTTCCCAATTCTCATGGAATTTTATGCTCGGATTGCCATTCTCATTGACGGCGGGCACAATCTTCCTCCAATGTCCCTTTGTGTGGGATTACACCTCACACCAGCCAGCAGTCATCGGGTCCTGATAAATTGTTGAAATCTAGGTTTTGATAAAGGGTTTATCTGCTACAAAGTTTAAGTAGTAAATATATTAGCAGCAGGTTGCAGGTGGCCCTCATTTTACAATAGGTCGCTAGAATCTGGAGAATTAATTACTGCTGAAATTAAATACAGCAGACTGACCTTGGAAGAGGAATCTATCCAGTATCAACTCCTACAGCTGAAAAAATAGCTGCGGGAAAAGTCTTTTCGCTGTTTGGTTTCACTTTGAAAGTTTTGCAGCCATTTTCCTGACCAAAAGCAGTGCTTGTGGGCAAAGCTTAGAGTTAAAAATGGGGGAAAAATCAGAAAGAGCTTAATAGCGCCACCATTGCAGTCAGAGCAATAACCTAGGATCACGGAAGACAGAGGCCACTAAGGTACTGTAACTCAAAGCTAAATGAACTTCAAAAAAACTGAAAGGAAACCTATAACTGTAAAAAGTTCCAGATGGTATTAAAAATTCCTGAAAAAGACAAAAAAGATTAGCTTAAAATTTCTAACATGCAATTGGAAGGCAACAGATCTCATGTCTGAATTCACCTTGTCCAGCAATGTGCCCCAGCTATGTTTTTTGGATCTAAATATTTCTGAACCAAATAAACAAGCCATGAAAATTAAAATTGCCATAGGCAATGAAGGTCTCCACAGACTGAGCACCTCAGTTCTGAACCCAACCATCTTAAGAATCCATATAATTATGGTCAACTTAAAAATCAATTTTGAGTGAAGCTCAACTTAAGAATTCACTGTTTGGACTTCATATCGTTGAGGCAACAGCCAACAGAAACCATTGGCCAATTCAGAAGTAGATGCAGAGGTAAAGGATGTAACTATGCCTTCACAGTAGCAGAATAGTTGAGCTAGTTATAGGATATAGCCCAATGGCAGCATTGAAAAAGACCTCTTGGACCAACCAAAAAGTTACATCATGGAAGCACTACAACAGAGCGGACACCTGTACAAAGCCATACTAATGGGAGCTAGAGTCTAGAGGCTGGGCGAAATTCATCCACTATTGATATGATAGCCCAGACAGGCAAGCCTCATGAGCAATGCACGTGGTGCAGTCTCAAACGTGTACCAACAAAATGCCCAGCTTTTAACTTGCATGCAAGGAATGTGACACCAGAGGACACTAGAAATACAGAAAGCAAAGACAGAAACAAATGTTGACATCATGAGAAACCCCAATCACGCATCCAGACAGATACAGAAAACAAAGAGCCGTTGTGGGATTGGGGACAGTACTGATTGAGGGAAAAAGTCATATAGGCCCAAAACAGGAATTTCCAAATAAGGCCCTGGCCGGAATCGACATCAGCTGTCTGCCAGACACCCAAGTCAGCACAGAAACTCAATTATCGCGAAACGTAACTTTACTCACAGTATTTGCCATGTTCACAGAAAAGGACAAAAAAGACCATGCATGCTATGAATACGTAACTAACTTCGAAACAGTAGAGATCAGCTTTGCAACAGGAAGAACGTAAACAAGAGGCCATCAGACTCCAATAATTGGGCAGAAAACTGGTCAGGCATGATTGTTTCAGAGGACAAATTACCCTGGTTAAACAGGATTATCCTGTTTATTTCTATTAATGAGTTTAAGTCTTGATGAGACAATAGAACTCAGGCCAGGTGTGTATCATGTCTCTGGCAGAACCTGGATAAAAGAAGGGTGTGTTGGAACACATCGTCAGTGACAACGTGAGAACCATTGGGATCAACCATTGCAGAAGAGGAGCCCCAAGGTTGGAGCTCAGAGAAGAAGCATCCACGCTAAATTATTGTAGCCTGGTCAGCCCTCCTTCACTAGTGTGGTTAATACTGAGATCTCAGTAGTGAGTCGAATTCATCTCTGCACTATATTCTTAAAAATCGCCACTCAAGCTAGATTTTCTGAATAAAGTAGAGTTATACTAAATTCGGGTGTCATTATTGTGTCTGTCTAATTCGATCAACGCAGGGTCTCGGTCAACAACACATCATCAGGTGAAGAGCCACGAAATATCTAGCCAAGCTATATAGTCAGATGATCAGGCTGATCGGATCATCAATACTCGAATGGGGCAGCCATTCAGCATGGTAACATCAAGAATATATTATCACGTGGTACCAACAGAAGCCTTGCAACCATCTAGATTATCGACGGGATTCTCCAATATTGGTGCAAAGTGTTGGCGCCGGCGTAAACGCCGGAGCTTTTACGACACCATCACCTGGCCCCTAGGAGCAGCGTTCCTGCACCATACAAGGGGCCGCATGACACTGGAGCACCTCACGCAGCTCCAGCTGCCGATACGGGTGCCAGCACGGGCGAGCAGCGGATCCACGCATGCGCGGCAGGGCCTGTGCAGGTTCGTGCATACGTGTGGTTCCTTCTCCGCGCCGGTCCCCTGGCAATATGGCGGAGCCCAACAGGGGCCCGGTGCGAAGGAACATAGGTCCCCCCCCCCGCCCACCAATCGTTGGCCCCGATCGCAGGCCTGGCCACCGTGGAGGCCCCCCCAACCAAAGTCAGATCCCTCCTCCTCCCCACCAGGATGGTCCTCGCAGCAAGAAAGCCGAGTTCCCGCTGGGTAGGACCACATGTGAATGACGGCGTGCGACTCGACCAATCTCGATGGGCATTCAGCCCGTCAAGCGCGGAGAATCGCCACAGGGGCACGTAGAATCGGCGACCCGGTTTCGGAGTGGCGTTGCGGGATTCGTGCCCCCGCAGTGCATGATTCAGACAACCAACATGCAGGTAACGAATGACCCAACCTGAACACCGGACAAAGTTCGAGTACAATGCCCAACTGATGGGCAGGAGAAGAAGTTGTCAGCATGGGCGGCACAGTAGCACAGTGGTTAGCACTGTTGCTTCACAGTGCCAGTGACCCAGGTTTGATTTCCGCTTGGGTGACTGTCTGTGCGGAGTTTACACGTTCTCCCCATGTCTGCGTGGATTTCCTCCGGGTGCTTCGGATTGGATTGGATTGGATTGGATTGGATTTGTTTATTGTCACGTGTACCGAGGGTACAGTGAAAAGTATTTTTCTGCAAGCAGCTCAACAGATCATTCAGTACATGGAAGAAAAGGCATCCTGCCACAAGTCCTGAAAGATCTGATTGTTAGGTGAATTGGTCATTCTGAATTCTCCGTCTGTGTAACCCGAACAGAGCACCGGACTGTGGTGACTAGGGACTTTCACAGTAACTTTATTGCAGTGTTAATGTAAGCCTACTTGTGACAATAGGCAAGATTATTATTATTACTATTATATACCCCAACCAAGATCATTTCAAGTACAAACACCAGGTGAGTGTGACAAAATAGATGGCAAATGAGAAAATACCACACACCAAATAATTCTATTATGTCTCGAACTCTAAGATGCAACAGAAAGAAAGCATCGTTAACCAGCATTCTAAAAATTTACAGCAGCCTCCAGCAAAGATCACCGTAAGGAAAGCTGAAAGATAAACAAATCATTTCATTCTTTAAGGGTAAATGTTTAGTTAGAAAATGGGGGATGTTGTGATATGATGTGCATATAACTTTAAAGATGTAAAATGTATTATTGTGACAGGGACGCTGGAGGGGAGATTAATGGCGCTGTTAAGTGTATACGGTCCCAATTGGGACGATGTGGGATTTGCAAAAAAGGCGTTTGGGGCCATCCCCGACTTGGACACACACAAACTGATTGTGGGGGGGTGGACTGGAACTTCGTGCAGGAACCAAGGTTTGACAGATCACGGCCGCGCTCGCTGGTCCCATCAGGGGGAGGGCGAAAGCACTGGCTGGGCTAATGGTGGAAATGGGAGGGGTGGACCTTGGAGGTTTCTGCACTCAAGGGAATGGGAGTACTCGTTTTTCTCAGCAGTCCATAAGGTATACTCACGGATCGACTTCTTTGTGGTGGGGAAGGCTTTGCTGGCTGGGTTTAAGGGGTCGGAATACTCGGCAATTGCAGTGTCAGATCATGCTCCCCATTGGGTGGATATGGTATTGGAGAAGGGGGTAGCGCAGAGGCCGGGGTGGAAATTAGATGTGGGGCTTTTGGGGAACCAAGTGTTCTGTGAGAAAATTGAAAAGGTAATTGGGGAATATGTAGTTTTCAACTGTACGGGTGAGGTGTCGAAGGCAGTTGTCTGGGAGGCTCTAAAGGCAGTGGTGAGGGGTGAGGTAATTTTGTTTAAGACCAGAGTGGACACAGAGGAGAGGTTGGAGCGGCAGAGGGTAATAGATGAGATGTTGGAGGTAGATAGGAGTTATGCAAAAGATGGGGAAGGTGCGCCAACTGAGACGAGCTAGGAGTACAGTTTATGAACATGGAGATAAGGCGTATGTTAGCAGGTCTGCTCCGGAAGGAAGCAGTGGCAAGGGAAATTCTTCAGGTGAGGGATAGGGCAGGGAAGTTGGTGGTGGCTCCGGATCTGATTAACAAGGTTTTTGAGGAGCTTTATGAGAGGTTGTACAGGTCAGAGCCACCCGGGGAAGACCATGAGATGCAGGAATTTCTAGATGGGTTGGAGTACCCGAGGCTATGGGAGAAGGACAGGGCTACATTAGAAGGAGCAATACTGGAGCAGGAGATAAAGGATGCGATTGGGAGGATGCAGTCGGGGAAGGTGGCAGGGCCGGATGGGTTTCCGGTGGAATATTATAAAAAATTCAAGGATAAGCTGGCACCCCTGATGGTGGGGATGTTTGAAGAGGCGATAGGGAAGGGGGTGTTTCCACAAACCTTGGGGCAGGCATAGATTTCACTGTTGCTAAAAAAAGATAAGGATCCGACGGAGTGTTGGTCGTATAGGCCCATATCACTTCTGAATGTGGACGCAAAAGTATTGCCGAAGGTACTGGCGGGTAGGCTGGAGGAGTGCCTCTCGAAGGTGATAGGTGAGGATCAGATGGGGTTCGTGAGAGGGAGGCAGCTTTTTTTGAACATTAGGAGGGTTTTGAACGTCGTTATGGCACCGGCGGAGGGGAAGGAAACAGAGGTGGTTGTGGCATTGGATGCCGAGAAAGCATTTGACCCGGGTAGAATGGGGTACCTGATGGCAGTTCTGGAGCGGTTTGGGATTGGACCAAGATTGTGAACTGGGTAAAGCTATTATATAAAGGAGCTGAAGGAGGAGTGTCCGCACAAACAACATCAGCACGAGATATTTTTCTCTGCACCGTGGGACAAGGCAGGGATGTCCTCTGACCCCCTGCTGTTTGCACTTGTGATTGAGCCATTGGCCATCGCATTAAAACGTTCGGGAGCATGGAAAGGAATAGTGTGGTGGGGGGGAATAGAGCATAGGGTGTCCTTATATGCCGACGACTTGCTGTTATACGCGTCGGAACCGAGTGTGTCGATAGGGGGAATATTGGAGCTACTGCGAGTATTTGGGTCTTTCTCGGGGTACAAGCTGAACCTAGACAAGAGTGAGTATTTTGTGGTGTATCGGCCGGGGGTGGGGGCAGGGGTGGGGGGGGGCTGCCATTCCGTAGGGCAGGGACTCACTTTAGATATCTGGGGGTGCATGTTGCCCGGGAGTGGGGGAGGCTTCGCAGGTACAGTATCACTAGTTTGGTGGGGAGAGTGAAAGCTGATCTGGCACGGTGCGATGGTCTCCCTCTGTCACTGACGGGTCGGGTACAGGTGATTAAAATGAATGTGTTGCTGCGATTTCTGTTTATTTTTCAACGCCTACCAATTTTCCTGCCAAAGGCTTTTTCAGGGAGATTGAGGGAAGGATTACCTCATTCATATGGGGAGGGAAGGTGGCCAGAGTGAGAAAGGTGCTGCTACAGAGGGGAAGGCAGGCAGGGGGTTTCGGTCTTCTGAACCTGATGTATTATTATTAGGCGGCAAATGTGGAGAAGGTGCGGAGCTGGTCGAGGGTTTGATTCCCAGTGGGCTCAGAATGGCGGAGAGTTTGTGCAGGAGGTCGGGATTGAAAGCACTAGCAACAGCGCCGCTCCTGATGGCCCCAGGGAAATACTCAGGGAGTCCGGTAATAATAGCTTCATTGAGAATTTGGAGGCAGTTTCGCCAACACTTCAGGTTGGGGGCAGGGTCACGGGAAATGCCGATTCGGGGGAACCACAGATTTGAGCCAGGGATGTGGGATGGAAATTTTCAGAAACGGGAAGAGAAGGGGATTAAGACGGTAAAAGATTTGCTTCTTAGGGGTCGGTTTGCAGGATTGAGGGAGCTGGAAGCGAAGTATGGGCTGGGGCAGGGGGAAATGTTTAGATCCATGCATGTTCGAGATTTTGCCAGAAAGGAGATACAGAGCTTCCTGGTGGAGCCGGCCTCCACATTGTTGGTGCAGGTGCTGACGACAAGGGGACTGGAGAAGGGGGTAGTGTCAGTGGTGTATGGAGCTATTTTGGAAGAGGATAAGGAACCACTGGAAGGGATCAAAGCAAAGTGGAAGGAAGAGTTGGGAGAGGATATGGAGGAGGGTTCTGGTGTGAGTGCTCCGGACAGTAAATGCCTCCACCTCATGTGCGAGGTTGGGGCTGATACAGCTGAAGGTGGTATACAGAGGACACCTCACGAGGGCGAGGATGAGCCAATTCTTTGTGGGGTAGAAGGAATGTGTGAGCGTGGCGGATGGGGGAAGGGGGCGCTAATCACGTTCATATGTTTTGGTCCTGTCCAAAGCTAGAGGATTACTGAAAGGAGGTTTTTAGGGTAATTTCCAAGGTGGTGCACGTGAAACTGGACCCGGGTCCCCAGGAGGCATATTCAGGGTGTCGGCAACAGCAAGGGTTGGAAACGGAGGCAGACATCGTAGACTTCGCCTCGTTGAGCGCCCGATGGCAGATCCTGCTGGGATGTAGAGCAGCCTCTGGGTGTGGAGGGGGACCTGTTGGAATTCTTGACTCTTGAGAAGGTTAAGTTTGAACTGAGGGGAAGGACGGAGGGGGTTCTACAATTCATGGGCATTATTCATTATGCACTTTCAAGAACTGATAACATTGAACATTAGTTGTGGGGGATGGGTGGGAGGGTTGGGGGGGGAGGGGAGCTAGTGTATATTAAGGGTGACTATGGTGATCCCTGATTCCTTTTTGTCATTTGTTTATGTGAACCATGCGGGCTGATGTCTGGGGTTTGGTGGGAGGATGGGATCGTTGTTATTGTTATGGGGTTTGACATATTTGTTGCTGATAATTGTTTATTGTTGGTGTGTGTAAATTTGGGGAGAAAATGTGAAAAAGGAGGAGACATAAAAATATTTTTAAAAAGATGTAAAATGTATTTTAAATTACTGTCAATCAATACCATAATTGACACATCACTATTGTAATCAGTCGGCAATCAGGAGGATGGAGATCGAGGCCAGGGTTCTCCGAGCCCGAGCCTGGCGACCGGAGAATCAGCGGCAATCGCGCCCGTGCGGTTGCTGTCGCGCCGGTCCAGGGCCGTTAAAAGCGCTCCCCACGGCGATTCTCCATGCTCAACGGGCCGAGTGCCCACCCGATTCTGCCGGCGTGGCTTACATATGGTCCCACCCGACAGGACCTC
The DNA here is from genome assembly GCF_902713615.1 of Scyliorhinus canicula. Lineage (NCBI taxonomy): Eukaryota > Metazoa > Chordata > Chondrichthyes > Carcharhiniformes > Scyliorhinidae > Scyliorhinus > Scyliorhinus canicula. Next base: position 118,637,400 of record NC_052148.1, on the reverse strand, counting down.
GGCGTTCTGGCTGCGGGGTCGTCCTGGTGGGGGGTCGTGGGGGGGGGATCCGACTCCCGGGGGGGTGCCTCCACAGTGGCCAGGCCCGCGATCGGGGGCTACCGATGGGCGGGCGCACTCATTCCAGCGGGGGCCTGTGTTCCTCCGCACCGGATCCCTGTAGGGCTCCGCCATGTTGCGCGGGGGGTGGTGGGAAGGCAGCAACCACGCCCATGCGCTGGCACGAAGCTAGCCGGCCGCGTGCACGCGTGGACCTGCAGCGGCGTGCCGGACTGGCTTTCGGCGCTGGAGCAGCGCACAGCACTCCGCCGCTGCTCGAGCCCCCAAAGAACAGGAGAATTACTGGGCCTGGAGGCCCGTTGATGCCACGATATCGGAGAATCCAGGCCCATATGTACCAATACTCAGTCTCCCATTGAACGCTATCTGTAAGCAGTCTTGTCTTTAAATAAAGAACCCACATTATGTTTCGTCTATCCTTGCATATGACTTGTACTGTTTATGTAAAAAAGAGGATAAAGTGAACCTCCTATTCCTTATCCGAAATCTAATCCCCCTAATTATGGACTCTTTAACTAGAAGAATAAGGAATTTCTATCCACCCTATCTAGCCCCCTTGTAATTTTATCACTTCTATTATATATCCCCATCTTTCTCCTCTGTTCCAAAAAGCACAACCCTACTCTATCCAGCCTTTCCTCATTACTAAAATTCTCCAGTACAGACAACATCCTCATAAATCTGCCCTGGACTGAGAAATGATCATATTATTTACAATCAAACTTGTGGTTGAGACTTGCAATGGTATCCAACCCAGGAACATCAATAGTTCAAATGAAAATACAGAATGTTGTTTGCTGTAGGCAGGTGTAAAGCAATTGATCAAACCATATCAACATGCAAGGCTATAAATCTTTTCAAACTAGTAAGCCTATTAAAAGCTGCAGATATTTTTATTTGTAAGTAAACAAGATCATTGGACTTTAATGGGCAACACCAATTTTAAAGCCATGAGACCTTCAGCAAGGGGCCCAAAGGTCCATAAGTAGGTCTGAAACCAACAAACAGCAATACTTCAAAGCTCTGTTTTGCATTGATGCAAATTTAGAACCTTATTGAAATTTCATGTTTCAATAAACCTGGTAAGAAATGGAACTGGGTGTAGCCAAAATTTCTGGGCTGACTTTTCCAGAGAACCTTGAAATCCCATCACAGGGGCCCAAAGTGGGACAGTGACTGCGCTCCAGCAGATGACGGGAAAATGGAATAAAGTATTGCTGGCAGCTGTCAATTAACAGACCCCTGCTGGAGCCACCATCCAATTGAGGATGGTTGCTTGCTCCCGGGAGCTGGTGACCGAAAAAAGGAGGCTGCTGGCAGTGCCAACGCGAGCAATGGCCACAGCTGAGTATGCAACACCAGGAAGAGTGGGCCTCACTGGGGAGGTTCTTTGAAGAGCAGTTAGGGGAGAAAGTCGGCGCCAGGCGGCAGATCCCAACAATCATGGGTGGGGGAAGCTTCCTTAATGGGTCATAATGCACCCATCAGGAGGGCCACACCCCAGGAATCCACTGGAAGGCCCTCAGGGTTTGCTGGTGGTCTCCCCACATGACAGTGAGCAAAAGTCTGTTCAATGGCACCTACTAAGGGGGTAGTATCGAGGTGTTTACGGGGCTATTTTGGAAGAGGAGAAGGCGCCACTCGAAGGGATCAAGGCAAAGTGGGAGGAAGAGTTGGGGAGAGGGTATGGAGGAGGGATTCTGGTGTGAGGTACCTCCGGAGGGTGAACGCTCCACCTCGTGTGTGAGGTTGAGGCTCACACAGCTGAAGGTGGCGTATAGAGCACACCTTACAAGGGCGGGATGCAGCCATCTCTTTGAGGGGGTAGAAGATGTGTGTGAACATTGTGGGGGGGGCCCCCACAAACCATGTTCATACGTTTTGGTCCTGTCCACAGCTGGAGGATTACTGGAAGGAGGTTTTAGTGTAATCTCTAAAGTGGTGTATGTGAAACTGGACCCGGACCCTCGGGAGGAGATATTCGGGGGTGTCAGACCAGCCAGGGTTCGAAACGGGTGCGGAGGCAGATGTTGTAGCCTTCACCTCATTGATCACCCGACGGCGGACCCTGATGGGTTTGGGAGCAACCTCTCCACCCTGCGCCCCTGGCGGGCCGGGGATCCTGCTGGAATTCTTGACTCTTGAGAAGGTCAAATTTGAACTGAGGGGAAGGATGGAGGGGTTCTACAATTCATGGGCATTGTTCATTATTCATAGGGGGGAGCGGGCTGGGTGGGTTGAGGGGAGGGGGGACTGTATGTCTTAATGGGTGACTAGGGTGATTCCTGATCCTTTTTGTCATTTGTTTATGTTAACATGCGGGCCAATGTCTGGGGTTTGATGGGAGGATGGGATCGTTGTTATTGATATGGGGATTGACATTGCATTTGTTACTGATTATTGTTTATTGTTGAGTGTAAATTTGGGAGAAAAATGTGAAAAAGGAGAATAAAAATATATTTTTTTAAATGGCACTTAGGTGCCTCAATTGACACTCGGTTGGTGGCTGAGCTGCTGAGGTTCCCACCACTGGCAATATGCCATGGGCGGGGGAAAAATCTGAGGGCTCACCTGACAATGTCCTTCCCTGCCATATTTTTAGAACTCACACCTCCCAGCCTGTCTGCAATGGGTGTGAAAACATAGGGCCTGTAAAGTCCATTCACACATATAAAAGATAGTAAGAAGTCTTACAACACCAGGTTAAAGTCCAACAGGTTTGTTTCAAACATGAGCTTTCGGAGCACAGCTCCTTCCTCAGGTGAATGGAGAGGTCCAGGTCCAACGCTGGCATCTCCACATCATATAAAAGATAAGCATGGCTGGAATGGGTGGGATTCCCTCAGCCCATGCCGGGCCAGAGAATCGCCGGCTGGTGCGAATTGTGCGACGCCGGTCCGCCGGTTCTCTGGAGAGCGGAGATCTTCAGAGATCTGTGGGCAAACACCCCTTTGAGCTTGCAGTGTCCTGCCATTCATTGAGTACTCCCTTGCTTTTGTTACTTCTTCCAAAGTGCATCAACTTGCACTTTTCAGGGGTAAATTCCATCTGCCACTGATCTATCTGTCTGACCACTCGCCTATCTCTTCCTGCAACTTAAGATCTTCTTCTACTAAACTATCCCGACAATCTTCATGTCATCCGCAAACTACTTACCAGCCCCCCCAAATTATCATCTAAATTGTTGATATATATCGCAAACAATAAGAGACCTAGTACTGATGCCTGTGGGACAGCACTGGACACGACCTCCTGCCACACAAACAGCCTTCTACCACCATCCTCTGTCTCCTACCACTAAGCCAGTTTTGGGTCCAACTTGCCAATTTACCTTGGATTTCATGTGCTTTTACCTTCTTTATCAGTCTCCCATGTGAGACCTTGTCTAAGGCTTTTCTGAAATCCATATCAACTACATCAACTGCACTACCCTTATCTACACACCTGATCACCTCCTTGAAAAATTCATTCAAATTTGTTAGACATGACCTCCCTCTGTTAAAGCCATGCAGACTATTTCTGATTAAATCTTGCTTCTCCAAGTGGAGATTGATCTCCTTCAGAATTTTCTCCAATAATTTCCCTCCCACTGATGTGAGACTCTCTTGTCAATAATTCCCTGGTTCATCTCTACCAACCTCCTTGAAAAGTGGAACCACATTTGCTGTTCTCCAATCCTCTGGCACCTTCCCTGTGGTCAGGGAAGAATTACAAATTTGGGTCAAAGCCCCTGTAATTTCTTCCTATGCCTCCCACAACAGCCTGGGATATAAATCACCTGAAAAAGGGGGATTTGTCCACTTTTAAGCCAGCCAAAACCCCAACACCTCCTCACTTCCCTATGTCAAACTGTTCAAGAACCTCACAGTCCGTCTCCCCGAATTCTGTACCTACATGCTCCTTTTCCTGAGTGAAGGCAGATGTGAAGTACTCGTGTAAACACACTACCAATGTCCTCTGGCTCTATGTACAGATTTACCCCTTGATCTCTAATGGGTCCCTACTCTTTTCCTGGTTATCCTCTTTTCGTTAATATACTTATAGAATATCTTGGATTCCCCCTAATCCGATCCGCCAGTGCACTTTCATGCCCACCACTTTGCTCTCCTAATTGCATTCTTAAGATCCCTGCCTGCACTTTTATACTCCAGTAAGGCCTTGCTTACTTTCTCCCTTTGGTACCTGCTGAAGTCTCTCTTTTCTTTACTACCAGTCCTGAATATTCCTAGATATCTAGGGTTCTTTGGGTTTTTTGCTCCTACATTTCACCTGCGGCCTGGGGGGCCACATGCGGACCATCTATGTTTTGAGTATGGCCCCCACGAGAACATTTTGTTGACCCTTACATTCCACATTCCTCTGGTTTCCATCCACGTAGCTATTTTCCTGTTGGTCTGACTGAAGTGATATGCACATAAAGCAAGGGCAAGTGAATTGAGTGCGTGATGACACTGGCTGTGTGGGCCACGCTGTTCCTCTGTCTCCAAGCGTAAATAGAATCATAGAATTTAGCAGTGCAGAAGGACGCCATTCAGCCCATCGAGTCTGCACTGGCCCTTGGAACGAGCTCCCTACCCACGCCCACACCTCCACCTATCCCCGTTACCCCAACTTTTTGGACACGATGGGCAATCCACCTAATCTGCACATCTTTGGACTGTGGGAGGAAACCGGAGCACCCGGAGGAAACCCACACAGACATGGGGGAGAATGTGCAGACTCCACACGGACAGTGATCCAAGCCGGGAATCGAACCTGGGACCCTGGAGCTATGAAGCAATTGTGCTAACCACAGTGCTGCCTTTTGTAAATATGGATTTTACTTTTACAACTTGAAGGTGATGATAGTTCTATTAATGTGAAGTGTGGCGATAACAATTGCACACAAAGACTCGAGACATGTACAATCGAGGCTTTATTGCTGTGTGATGCTATTCTTCTCCACGGCAGCTGTAGAATAGGATCTCAGTGACTCACACGCATATTTATACACAAGCTCCCTGTGGGCGGAGCTAGCCGGAAAGGGCTTACCTGGAGGAACCTGTATTACAGGTACAGCCATACATCCCCCTACTCCCAGTACACATATCTACAGTGGTTTTATCACCACGTTAAGTATTTTCTATAACTTGTTATGGAATATTTGGTGTGTATTAAATATATTCAATCTTATTCAAGGGTCATAATTAGGGAACATGCCTGATTTCAATCTTGCGGTCCACTGAGTTGAAGGGAGGCCACTCATGCGGTCCATTCACTAGCCTAGGTTGCCCATCACTGTCCTAAAGGGAACATGTTGGGTCTGTACTCTCCCTATTTCTTTTTTGAACACCCCCCACTGCTTTGCTGTAGATTTTCTCACGAGAAACTGTTCCTGGTATACTTTGGTCAGATCCTGCCTTATTTTTTTTAACATAAATTTAGAGTACCCATTTTTTTTCCAATAAGGGGCAATTTAGCGTGGTTAATCCATCTACCCTGCACATCTTTGGGGTTGTGGGGGTGAGACCCATGCAAACACGGAGAGAATGGATTCTGCCTTATTCTAATAAAATCTGCCTTCCCCCAATCTGAAACCGTTTTTACAGACCATCTTTTTCCTTCTCCATAAACAACTTAAACTGTACTGTGTTGTGGTTGCTATCGCTAAAATGCTTCCCCACTGCCACCTCGAAATATCTGCCCTCTTCGTTCCCCAGAATTAGATCCAGCACTGCACCGTCCTTTGTTGGACTTTCAACATATTGAGATAAAAAAAACTCTTCCGGGTACATTTTATGAAATCCGCCCGCTCTAAACCCTTTAAATCATGATTATCCCAATCAATGTTGGGGAAGTTGAAATCCCCTAATATAACATATTATTATTTTTACACACCTCCTCCCAGTGCGTTATCTACATATCTGCTCCTCTATTGCCCGTTGACTGTTTGGGGGCCTACAATACACTCCCAGAAATGTGACTGCCCCCTTTTTATTCCTAAACTCCAACCACAAAGCCTCATTTGAAGACCATTCCAAGATATCATCTCTCCTTACTGCAGGTAACTGACTCCTTAGTGAGTAATGCGACCCACCGCCTTTTATACCTTTCCCTGTCTCGCCTGAAGATCCTACATCCCAAATGTTGAGTTGCCAGTCCTGCCCCCCCTCCCTCAACCACATCTCTGTGATGGCAACAATATCACAATTCCATATGTCAATCCACCACCTTAACTCATCAGTCTGAACTATAGAACTCCTTGCATTAAAGTAGAGACCATCCAATCTCGCCTTATTCCCTTGGAACTCAACATGGCTAAACTCCTTCTGTCATGGTTCCTTTACAATAGTTACCCGAACAGGTGCCGTAGTGTGGCGCGGCCTGGGGGATTTTCATGTAACTTAATTGCAGTGTTAATGTAAGACTACTTGTGACACTAATAAAGATTATTATTCTAGTATGCTGGGAGAAACTGTTCCCATTGATATAAAGATAGAGAACCAGAAGACATCAGTTAATATGATTGGCAAAAGATTCAATGGCGACATGAGGAAAAGGTGAGAGTGAGTGATTAGGATCTGGAATACTGCTGGGATAGAGGTCGATTCAACTGGGGCTTTCAAAAGAGAATCGGAGTACACAAAGTAGAACATTTGCAGAAATGTGGGTGAAAGAGAGTGGGACTGGGTGAGTTGCTCTTGTAGAGAACTGGCATAAACATGATGGACCAAATGGCCTCCTTTTATGTTGCAACCATCCTTTAATGTTGTAACCATCGCACTGGCGCCAGTACTGTGGGAATTCCATTTTCAGGCACACATGTTCAGATCAGCTAGGACCAGTCATTTCCAAGTTTTACTGTTTTTTTTATCTCTGCACGAAATTAATCTTGTAGAATTAAAGAATACAAATTGAAAACTAAATCCGTTAAATTGTTGTGTATCAGACTCTTTTAAAATCTCGAGGAAGCAAAATCTGGATGTAGAGCAGTTTTGGATGATGGTGCAACCTCTCGTTGGGAGCATTGATTTGCCAGTCTCAATCATGGCTGTTTTCAAGTTGTCACATATGCCTGGCGGGGCGGGTATTGCCGGAAATGACGGAAACAGACCACTTCCGACTCGGTGATGGTGGTTGTTGCTGAAGATCGGCTGGTATTGGGGGGCTTCGGGCTCTTGTCAAAGGTAAACACGGGGGACGGGAGCCGCGGGTTTGGCAGCAGAGGGGCGAGGCCCTGTTCGGGCCTGATTTTATGCAAGGCACTCGATGAACATGTCTGGAAATTTGAACTAAAAATAAAAAAGTGCGGAAAAGCTCAGTCGGTCAGGCAGGCAGCATCTGTGGATGAGATGCAGCCAGAGCCACTAGTGTTTCCAGCATTTTTGTTTATATTTCAGATTTCCAGCAAGTGCAGTATTTTATTTTTGTATTAGGCTTTAAATGACGTCACTGTTTTGTTATAATAAGTTGCTACACTACAAAGTAGGAAATGCCATCTGTTGTATGTTCCTGTTTTAAATTACAGAAGTGATAGTGAGGCCACTTCAGTTTTCTAGCACTGACTGGTTGGGCCTATTTTGAGGAACCATTAAGTGTGATTGTGGATCACTCCGTGTCACTGAACAAGAATCAGCACAATTGCCTCTTTCAAGGGGCAAGCTCTGCCTGCATGCCAGAACTGATGGCAAACTGCTCACCTTAGCAAGATCAAAGTGCATAATATCCTCATCTGTGAGTTGCTGTTTGCTGATGATGCCGTGCTGGTATCCCATACTGAAGTTCACTTGCAGCAGCTTGTAGATAAGATCTTCAGGTCCTGCAAGGAGTTTTAGACTGATGATCAGCGCCAAATTATGGCCTGCATGCAGGTTGCTAACAGCTTCACATATCTTGCATCAACAATTACAAGCAACATATGCCTTGATGCTGAAATCAGTACTAAAATTACCAATGCTGCAACTGTCATGTCATAGTTGAGAGTTTCAATATGGGCCAACAGCAAACGAATTGAAATACATAGCTCCATGTGTACCAGGCCGGTGTTCTCAGCACTCTCCTACAGAGAGAAGCATGGGCATCTTATGCAAACCAGGAAAAGCAGCTGAACATCTTTCACCTCTGCTGCCTCATGCAAATGTTGGGCATCTCCTGGCAGAAGAGAGTGTTGAATCTGGAAGTCAACCAATTTTGGGCATCTCCTGGCAGAAGAGAGTGTTGAATACGGAAGTCAACCAATGTGCAAGGATCTCCAGCATACTTGCACTCTTGTGACAGCATTGACTCTGTTTGCTGGGATATGTGAGCCGAATGGTTGGCAGTCACATCCGCAAAGACATTCTCTAGGACCAGCTTGTTTTTGGCACAAAAACCTCAAGTTGACCAGGATCGGAGTCGATGCATGAGAAGTCCTGGCTGCTGATCAGTGTGCATGGAGTCAAGCAGTCGGGAAGGGTATGGAAAAAGCGGAGGACAAAAGACATATGATGATGGAAAATAGCCCACTGGAAGGAAATGCATGAGTTGACCTTGGGCTAATTTTATTCATCTGTGCCTGCTGCAGAAGCGACAGCCACTCACAAATTAGCCTCTGTCTACAGCCACAATGAGCCGTGGTCAATATAGAAGTACTGATGTCCTGGACGCAGTGCGTTGCCTCCTGAGATCGACAGATGCCATATGTAAAAATAAAACATCTCGTTAAAACAAATGAAAAGTTCCACATTCGTTTTTTTAAAAGTCTGAACAAAAGTCCCAATTAAATCATATTATTCTAGCTGTCCAAGAATCTTTACACCCTCCAGTGCCCACAGGTTGTAATAAAAGGCACACACACCCAGAGACAGAATTGATTGGCAGCCAGGGTGACTACTCTTGCTGGCCAAGCTCATTTCGGATCTGTAACTTTGCAATACCAATTGGTTTGGCCAAATGGTTTGTTTTATGTTGTATGTTCTATGTAATCAAGGTTGCTATGTAGTACTTGTAACAGCTGCATTAGTAAATTGATTTCTTGGAATAATTATTTACTTATCCCATCATGCCATGGCAAAATTTCTTCAGTCTGATCCCACCTTGGACAAAGTCACTGTTACGATGCCAGTTGATGTTATAAGTGGACAGTTATAAGTGGACCCTAAATCGAACTCTGGCTCAAAAGACCATAATTCTTCATTTTTTAAAAAATCGTGGAAGAAGAGTCACAAGACCACTAATTAGTTTTAACAAGAAAAAAATACCTTTATTAAACCTGAAATTGGATTAGAATACAATACTCGGCTAATACTCCCCTTACTCCCCTTAGTTTAGCAATTGCACACAGGTTAGGGTCAGCACGGATTACAATGTACATCTTAATTTACAGTGGTCTCATTATGACAAAAGGTCCATTTAAGCACACAATATGGCTGTGGCGACACTTCCCCTCTGAACCCTAGTGAATGTCAGTGAATTTCTCCTCAAAATCCCCCCAGATGATGATTATACCGTGAGCCACCTTGTCTCACTGAACTTCAGCTTCTACAAGTGATTTCAAATTCCGCTTTCAAAAGTCACACTTTTTAAAATTATGCTTTCCCCCTCCATTGCTTCCATCAAAGTTTTGCTTTCAGGTTTTATACCTCACCCATCAGCTTTCTTTTGTCTTAAAGGCTCTTGTACAAACTCTGAGGTCCAGCCACTTATTTCTACACTTATTTCAAATAATACCTCCCAAACACTAGAATTTCTCACAAACTTCAACACAACTGCAGATATATTTCTGACCTCACGATCCAATGCCTTTTCAGTTCTCTGTGATGTTACTGAAGAGTAATCTGTTCTGATTCCCAATTTCCTCTGTTCTATTAATTCCAGACTTATTGGAAGCCTCTCTTCACTTCTCTAGTTTTCTTCAGTAGCTGAACTTTAGATTTCCAGCATCTGTTCTCTTAACCATTACTCCATAGTATGGCTTTTCTTCTGGCAAGGCTCAGAGCTTTCTAAAACTGACTGCTTCTAGCAGAGCTGTGATAGCTGCCTTTCCTCTCACTACCCATCTCCAACTGCAATCAAATTAGCTAAACTAAAACTTAAAAGATTCTCTACCTTACAAAGCCCCAGTTGTGAAGCAACCACTGCTGGTTTATTTACTATTCACGCCATAGCCCTCTCTAAGTACAGTAGAATCAGAGTTGGAATTGAAACCAACCCCCACACACACAAATACCTTTTACCAGCATGAACCTAACTATAGATTTTACCCTTCCTGGCATAGAAGCATTACATTAAACATACTTAAAAACTATACCATATTTCTAATGTTTACCAATGCAAATATAAATCCCTGAAAACTACCTTTGTTTTCCTAACACCACCAATATCAACCTTTGTGATTACAACTGTGGTGCATAGTCCTTGCCCATATCATCCTCTCCATGGTACTTTATTCGATGGACCATTTCAAGTTACTCCACTGCTGTTCCTTTTCTTTCATCTCTTGGTTTCACTGCAGCCTGTTCTAACACAACTTGCAAAATCCTGTGCTCTCACTGCTACATAGTGTAATTCAAGTTTCCTCAAGGTTCCATTCCTGATTTCTTCTAATTTTTTATCTACATGCTGTTCCATGGTGATATGAACTGACACACATTTTTAAAAAAAACTTTAGATTACCCATTATTTTTCAATTAGGGGCAATTTAGCGTGGCCAACTCCACCTACTCTGCACATTTTTGGGTGTGGGGACGAAACCCATGCAGACACGGGAGAGATGTGCAAACTCCACACGGCCAGTAACCCAGAGCCGGGATCGAACCTGGGACCTCAGCGCCGTGAGCGGTTGTGCTAACAACTAGGCCACCGTGATGCCCGATGAACTGACAACATGGGGATAGTTCCTATATGTATGCCATTGATGGGAGAGGCGGGTGGCGTAGTGTATTGTCGCCTGGACTAGTAATCCAGAGACCCAGAGCACATTGTGGGGACCCCAGTTCGGATCCCTCCACACAGATGGTGGAAATTAAATTGAATAAAAATATGGAATTAAACCCGGCAGAATTGAATAAGGTATTCCGGGACTTCTATCGTAAGCTATGTATACTTCGAGCCGCCGGAAGAACCGGAGGGGATGAAAAAGGTTTCTGGACGGGTTAACATTCCAACAGTAGGTGGGGGGGGCGAGTGAAGAGCGGGGGCCCCGATTAGAGTAGAGGAGGTATTGGGGGGGCCTTAAGGCCATGCAGTCGGGGAAGTCCCCGGGGCCGGATGGATACCAGTAGAGTTTTATAGGAAGTTCTCGAGATGGTGGGCCCGGTCTTTGCGAGGGTTTTTAATGAGGCAAGGGGCAGAGGGACCCTGCCGCCGACAATGTCACAAGCCACCATATCACTGATATTGAAGCGGGGTAAAGACCCGGAGGCGTGCGGGTCCTACAGGCCAATCTCCCTGATTAATGTAGACGCCAAGCTCCTGGCAAAGGTACTGGCGGGTAGAATGGAGGACTGTGTACCGGAGGTGATTGGGGAGGATCAAACGGGGTTTGTGAAAGGTAGGCAGCTGGCGGCCAACCTGAGAAGATTACTTCATGTGATAATGATGCCCCCAGTGAGTAGGGAGGTGGAGGTAGTGGTGGCAATGGACGCCGAGAAGGCCTTTGACCGGGTGGAGTGGGACTATCTATGGGAGGTGCTCGGACGGTTTGGGTTCGGGGAGGGATTGGTGGACTGGATCAAATTATTATATCAGGCCCCGAGGGCCAGCGTCAGGACCAACAGAGAAGTGTCGGAGTATTTTAGGTTGTACCGAGGGACCAGACAGGGCTGCCCGCTCTCCCTGCTGCTGTTTGCGCTGGCCATAGAGCCGCTGGCGATTGCACTGAGAGCCGCAGAGGGTTGGAAGGGGATGGTGAGGGGCGGGGTTGAACATAGGGTTTCTCTTTATGCAGACGACCTGCTCTTATATGTGTCGGACCCAGTGGCCGGGATGGGAACTATACTGGGAATGCTGAAGAAGTTCGGCCAGTTCTCAGGATACAAATTAAATACGGTCAAGAGTGAAATGTTTGTGGTACAGGCAAGGGGTCAGGAGAACAGATTGAGAGGGCTACCGTTTAGGCTGGTTGAGGAAAATTTCCGGTATTTGGGAATCCAGGTGGCACGAGACTGGGGCAGGCTGCACAAGTTACATTTGGCCAGGGTGGTGGAGCAAATGAAGGGAGAGTTTCGGAGATGGGATGCACTCCCGCTGTCGCTGGCAGGGAGGGTGCAGACTGTAAAGATGACAATCCTCCCTCGATTTTTGTTTATTTTTCAGTGCCTCCCGATCTTTATCCCACAGTCCTTCTTCAAAAGAGTTAACGGGCTGATCATGAGCTTTGTCTGGGCGGGAAAATCCCTGCGGGCTGAAGAAGGCGATGTTGGAGAGGAACCGCAGCGAGGGAGGGCTGGCTTTGCCGAGTCTGATCAATTATTACTGGGCGGCCAACATCGCTATAATAAGGAAGTGGATGGTGGGTACGGGGTCTATTTGGGAGCGGGTGGAGGCGGCTTCGTGCAGGGGCTCCAGCTTGGCAGCCCTGGTCACGGCTCCTCTACCGCTGCCGCCGGCCAAGTACACCACCAGCCCGGTACTGGTGGCGACCCTGCGGATATGGGGCCAGTGGAGGCGACCCTGCGGATATGGGGCCAGTGGAGGAGGCATGTGGGGGAGATAGGGGCGTCTGTCTGGGCGCCAATCTGCGACAACCATCGGTTTGCCCCCGGGGAGTATGGATGGGGGGTTCCGAGTATGGCGGCGGGCGGGGGCGGGAAGGGTGGGTGATATGTTTCTGGAAGGGAGCTTTGCGAGTCTGAGGAGCTTGGAGGAGAAATTTGAGTTGGTAAGGGGAAATGATTTTAGATACCTACAGTTGTAGGACTTTGTTCGTAGACAGGTCCCTTCTTTCCCACGCCTCCCGCCAATGGGGATCCTCGACAGAATAGTCTAGGAGGGAAGAAGGGGAGGGTAGAGTCTCGGGTATATATAAGGTGCTCATGAGGGAGGAAGGGTCCCAGACAGAAGAACTGAAACTTAAATGGGAGGAGGAGCTTGGCGGGGAAATGGAGGATAGGCTGTGGGCAGAGGCCCTGAGTAGGGTAAATTCGACCGCGACATGTGCTAGGCTCGGGCTGATTCAATTTAAGGTCGTTCACCGGGCCCATATGACGGTGGCTCGGATGAGCATATTCTTTGGGATAGAGGACAAATGCGCTAGGAGGACCAGCGAACCACGTGCACATGTTTTGGGCATGCCCTAAGCTGAGGGGGTACTGGGAGGGATTTGCGGGGGTCATGTCCCGGGTACTAAAAACAAGGGTGGTGATGAGTCCAGGGGTGGCAATTTTTGGGGTTTCGGAGGACCCGGGGGTCCAGGGGGAGAAAGAGGCCGATGTTTTGGCCTTTGCTTCCCTGATAGCCCGGCGACGAATACGAATGGCGTGGCGGGACTCAAAGCCCCCGAAGACTGAGTTGTGGCTTGCGGACATGTCGAGTTTCCTGGGTATGGAGAAAATTAAGTTCGCCCTGAGGGGATCTGTACAGGGGTTTGCCCGGAGGTGGCAACCATTTATTGACTTCTTTGCGGGAGAGTGAGCGTCAGCGCGGGGGGGTAGAGTAGAGTAGGAGGGAAAATATGGCGGTTAGTACCGGTGGGAGAGGAGCGAGCTTGTGCAATATGTTATGATTGAAGTATTGAAAGTACATGGATGTTTGCACATTTTTGCCTTTTTTTGCTTTCTTTCTGATGATGTCCGTAACTGTTTATAAAGCCAAAAACTACCTCAATAAAATTGTTTATTAAAAAAAAATATGGAATTAAAAGTAAGATGACCATGAAACAATCGTCGATTGTCATAAAAAGACCATCAAGGCACTAAGGTCCTCTAGGGAAGGGAATCTGCCGTCCTTTACAGCAATGTGGTTGATTTTAAAATACCCTCTGAAATGAATGCTGGCCTAGCTAGTGATGCCTACCTACATCCTTTGAATGAACAAAAATAGTTCCCTCTTTTTAAAAAAAAATAATTTTTATTGAAATTTTTTACAGAAAATATAACAACAAACAATGAAAAGCACCAATAAAACACCATAATAACTGTAACACCCCCAAGACCGTAGCAACGCATGTATCTCGCCCCCCCCCACCCACCCAAACCCAGTAAACAACAAGAAAACCTAAAAATAAATTAAATAAACATAGTCAACGCCCCCCCCCCCCCCCCCCCCCCCAGGTTGCTGCTGACCCAGTACCCTATCGCTGAGCCAGAAAGTCGAGGAAAGGTTGCCACCGCCTAAAGAACCCTTGTACCGATCTCTCAGGGCAAATTTGACCTTCTCCAGCTTAATAAATCCCGCCATGTCATTGATCCTGGTCTCCACGCTTGGGGGTCTCGCATCCTTCCACTGTATCAAGATCCTCCGCTGGGCTACTAGGGACGCAAAGGCCAGAACACCGGCCTCTTTCGCCTCCTGCACTCCCGGCTCCACCCCAACCCCAAAAAATCGCGAGTCCCCAGCCTGGCTTGACCCTGGATCCTACCACCCTCGACACCGTCCTCGCCACCCCCCTTCCAGAACTCCTCCAGTGCCGGGCATGCCCAGAACATATGGGCATGGTTCGCTGGACTCCCCGAACACCTGACACACCTGTCTTCGCCCCCAAAGAACCTACTCATCCTAGACCCGGACATGTGGGCCCGGTGCAGCACCTTGAATTGGATGAGGCTAAGCCGCGCACATGAGGAGGAAGAGTTAACCCTCTCCAGGGCATCAGCCCATGTCCCATCTTCGATCCGTTCCCCCAGTTCCCCCTCCCACTTAGCCTTTAGCTCCTCTACTGATGCCTCCTCCACCTCCTGCATTACCTTGTAGATATCAGATATCTTCCCATCCCTGACCCAGTCCCCCGAAAGCACCCTGTCACTCACCCCCCTCGCGGGAAGCAAAGGGAATCCCTCCACCTGCCGCCTAGCAAACGCCTTTACCTGCAGATACCTGAACATGTTCCCCGAAGGGAGCCCAAATTTCTCCTCCAACTCCCCCAGGCTCGCAACCCTCCCCTCAATGAACAGGTCCCTCAGCTGTCTGATGCCCGCTCTGTGCCAACCCTGGAACCCCCCCCATCAATGTTCCCCAGGACGAATCAATGGTTCCCCCTTAGCGGAGCCTCCATCGAGCCCCGCTATGTCGCCTCCACTGCCCCCAAATCTTGAGGGTAGCCGCCACCACCGGACTCGTGGTATACCTCGTAGGAGGGAGCGGCAACGGCGCCGTTACCAGGGCCCCCAGGCTTATGCCTCCACAGGACGCCACCTCCAACCATTTCCATGCTGCCCCTCCCCCTCCATCACCCACTTGCGCACCATCGACACATTGGCTGCCCAATAATACCCCGAGAGATTGGGTAACGCCAGCCCCCCACCATCTCTACCCTGCTCCAAGAAGACCCTCTTCACCCTTGGGGTCCCATGCGCCCAAACAAAGCTCATGATGCTGCTAGTCACCCTCCTAAAAAAGGCCCTAGGGATAAAGATGGGCAAACACTGAAAAAGGAACAAGAACCTCGGGAGAACCGTCATTTTGACGGACTGCACTCTACTCGCCAGCGATAGCGGTACCATGTCCCACCTTTTGAATTCCTCCTCCATCTGCTCCACAAGCCTGGTAAAATTAAGCTTATGGAGAGTCCCCCAACTCCTGGCCACCTGCACCCCCAGGTATCTGAAACTCTTCACTGCCCTCTTTTTTAAAAATAATTTTTATTGGAATTTTTTACAGAAAATATAAAAATATAACAACAAGTATAGCAACAAGCAGTAATATGCAACTAACAGCCCCATAACACCCACAATTCCCCCCAAACTGTAACATCACATGTATCACACTCCTCCCACCCGCCCCCCCACAAGAGAATTTAACCATAAATTAAAATTAAATAAATCAAATTTAAATAAAATAAGGAAACATAATCAACGTCCCCCCCCCCCCCCCCACCCCCCCAGGTTGCTGCTGCAACTGTCCCAGTACCCTATCGTTGAGCCCGAAAGTCGAGGAAAGGTTGCCACCGTTTAAAGAACACTTGCACCGATCCTCTCAGAGCGAATTTGACCTTCTCAAGCTTAATGAAGCCCGCCATGTCATTGATCCAGGTCTCCATGCTTGGGGGGCCTCGCGTCCTTCCATTGTAGCAAAATCCTTCGCCGGGCTACTAGGGGCGCAAAGGCCAGCACACCGGCCTCTTTCGCCTCCTGCACTCCCGGCTCTACCCCAACCCCAAAGATCGCGAGTCCCCATCCTGGCTTGACCCTGGATCCCACCACCCTTGACACCGTCCTCGCCACCCCCTTCCAGAACTCCTCCAATGCCAGGCATGCCCAGAACATATGGGCATGGTTCGCTGGACTCCCCGAGCACCTGACACACCTATCTTCACCCCGAAAGAACCTACTCATCCTTGTCCCAGTCATGTGGGCCCTATGCAGCACCTTGAATTGAATGAGGCTAAGCCGCGCACACGAGGAGGAAGAATTTACTCTCTCCAGGGCATCAGCCCATGTCCCGTCTTCGATCTGTTCCCCCAGTTCCCCCTCCCACTTCGTTTTCAGCTCCTCTGCTGACGCCTCTTCCACCTCCTGCATAAGCTTGTAGATATCGGATATATTCCCCTCCCCGACCCAGACCCCCGAAAGCACCCTGTCACTCACCCCCCTCGCGGGGAGCGCAGGGAATCCCTCCACCTGCCGTCTAGCAAATGCCTTTACCTGCAGATATCTAAACATGTTTCCCGGAGGGAGCCCAAATTTCTCCTCCAACTCCCCCAGGCTCGCAAACCTTCCGTCGATAAACAGGTCCCTCAGCTGTCTGATGCCCGCTCTATACGATCCCTGAAATCCCCCATCCATGTTCCCTGGGGCGAACCTATGGTTCCCCCTTAACGGAGCCTCCATCGAGCCCCCCACTTCTCCCCTATGTCGCCTCCACTGCCCCCAAATCTTGAGCGTAGCCGCCACCACCGGACTCGTGGTATACTTCGTGGGAGGGAGTGGCCATGGCGCCGTTACCAGGGCCCCCAGGCTTGTATCCCCACAGGACGCTCTCTCCATCCGTTTCCATGCTGCCCCCTCCCCCTCCATCACCCACTTACGCACCATCGACACGTTGGCCGCCCAGTAGTACCCCGAGAGGTTGGGCAACGCCAGCCCCCCCATCTCTACTCTGCTCCAAGAAGACCCTCTTCACCCTCGGGGTCCCATGCGCCCAAACAAATCCCATGATGCTGCTGGTCACCCTTTTAAAAAAGGCCCTAGGGATAAAGATGGGCAAGCACTGGAAGAGGAACAAGAACCTTGGGAGAACCGTCATTTTGACGGATTGCACTCTGCCCGCCAGCGATAGCGGCACCATGTCCCACCTTTTAAATTCCTCCTCCATCTGTTCCACTAGTCTGGTGAAGTTAAGCTTATGAAGAGCCCCCCAACTCCTGGCCACCTGCACCCCCAGGTACCTGAAACTCTTCACTGCCCTCCTGAAGGGGAGCCTCCCAATTCCCTCCTCCTGATCTCCCGGGTGCACTACAAATACCTCGCTCACCTCTGCCCCCTTCCACACCACATTCCCACCCTTATCCGTCACTCCACCAATTTCCCTAGCCGCATCCCGCCTGCGGAGCTGATGCGCCAACATCCTGCTCGCCTTCTCCCCATACTCGTATACCGCGCCTTGCGCCCTCCTCCACTGTGTCTCCACTATTCTGGTGGTCAGCAAGTCGAACTTGGCCTGCAAACTACGCCGTTCCCCCAGCAACCCTTCCTCCGGTGCCTCCGCGTACCTCCTATCCACATCCAGGAGCTCCCCCACCAGTCTCTCTCTCTCCCTCCTTTCGCTATGGGCCCGGATGGAGATCAGCTCCCCCCCGGATCACTGCTTTCAGAGCTTCCCAGACCATCCCCATCCGGACCTCCCCCGTGTCGTTGGTCTCAAGATACCCCTCAATACTTCCCCGGACCCTCCTACACACCTCCTCATCAACCAGCATCCCCACATCCAGATGCCACAGCGGGCGCTGGTCCTGCGCCTCCCCCATCTCCAGATCAACCCAGTGCGGAGCATGGTCTGAGATTGCTATAGCCGAATACTCGGCATCCTGCACCTTCGGGATCAATCCCCTGCTCAGGACGAAAAAAAATCTATTCGGGAGTAAACCCTATGTACATGGGAGAAAAAGGAATACTCCCGCGCCCTCGGCCTCCCTAACCTCCAGGGGTCCACCCCTCCCATCTGGTCCATAAACCCCCTCAGCACCTTGGCTGCCGCCGGCCTCCTACCCACCTTGAACTGGACCGGTCCGGTGGGGGATCTAGCACCGTGTTAAAATCTCCCCCCATGATCAGGCCCCCTGCCTCCAGGTCCGGAATGTGGCCCAACATATGCCTCATAAAGCCAGGATCATCCCAATTCGGGGCATACACATTTACCAGTACCACCTTCTCTCCCTGCAACCTACCCTTCACCATAATAAATCTGCCCTCCTTGTCCGCCACCACCTCAGACGCCTCGAACGCCACCCTCTTCCCCACCAGAATCGCCACCCCCCGGTTCTTCGCGTCTAATCCTGAGTGGAAAACCTGCCCCACCCACCCCTTCCTCAGACGAACCTGGTCCGCCACCTTCAAGTGGGTCTCCTGGAGCATAGCCACGTCCGCCTTCAGCCCCTTCAAATGAGCCCAACCGGCCCATTCAGCCCCCTCACATTCCAGGTGATCAGCCGGATCAGAGGGCACCCCGCCCCCCTCCCCCACCGATTAGCCATAGCTCATCGACTGCTCGTCCCAGGCCAGCACACCCCGCCCGACCCGTTCCCCATGACAATACCGCCTCCCCTCTACCCTCCCGGCCCACACCAGCTCCCTCCTGGCCCTTCCAGCAGCAACCCGGTATTCCCCCCCCCCGCAGGCTAGGACCCCTCCTAGCCGCGACGCACCCTCCATGGTACTTCCGTGAGTCAGCTGACTTCTGCTGACCCCGACAACTCCCGCCAAAACCCGGCCCTTCCCGACATGGGGTCATCCCCCCATCTGCCACACCTCCTTGGCGCCGCTTCAGCGTGGGAAAAAACGAGTAGAGGCCACGCCCCCACCGCCAGCTCCAACCCTCCTGCCCCGCAGCACGGGAAACCAGAGGAAAGCCCGCGCTTTCACACTGCCCCATCCCACCCTTCTGACGCAGCACCCAAATTCCAGCTCCACCCCATCCCCCAGCTCCGTACAGAAGAAAAAACAAACCCCCAACATTCCCCACATACACAAAACCATACCCAACAGACCCACAGAGCAAAAACCAGCATAAAAAAACACATGTCAAAATTACAAAAACAGCAACAGCAAAAACAGCAACGACCGTAGTACACCGGACCCCGCAGCCCCCAGACCCTAGTTCGAGTCCAGCTTCTCCGCCTGTACAAAGGCCCACGCCTCCTCCGGGGACTCGAAGTAGTGGTGCTGGTCCTTATATGTCACCCACAGACGCGCAGGCTGCAGCATGCCAAATTTGACCTGCTTGGCATGCAGCACCGCCTTCGTCCGGTTGAACCCGGCCCGCCGCTTAGCCACCTCCGCACTCCAGTCCTGGTAGATTCGCACTACCGAATTCTCCCACTTGCTGCTCCTCTCTTTCTTGGCCCAGCGCAGCACACACTCCCGGTCACTGAATCGATGGAACCGCACCAGCACCGCCCGCGGGGGGTTCATTCGTCTTGGGCCACCTGGCCAGCACTCTGTGGGCCCCCTCAAGCTCCAGGGGCAAATGAAAGGACCCCCGTTCCCATCAACGAGTTCAGCATCGTGGCCACATAGGACGGAAGATCCGACCCCTCCAGCCCCTCCGCCAGGCCCAGGATCCTCAAATTCTTTCGCCTCGTGCGAAAGTCCAGCTCCTCCAAGCGGTCTTGCCACTTCTTGTGAAGTGCCTCGTGCATCTCCACCTTCCCCACGAGGACCACGGCCTCCTCACGATCAGCGGCCTGCCGCTGCAACTCCTGAATGGTCGCCCCCCTGGGCTGTCTGGGTCTCAAGCAGCTTGTTGGTAGTCGCATTCAGGGAGTCCAGCAACTCAGCCTTCAGTTCCGCAAAACAGCGCAGAAGAGCAGCTTGTTGCTCCTGCACCCACTTCCACCAGTCCTCGGGTGCTCCGCAGGCCGCCATTTTGTACTCCTTCCCCCGCTTTTTCTGGGGAGCTGCTGCAGCCTTTTCCTTTGCCCCACTCCGTGTGCGCACCATAAATTCGGGGAATGTTCCTCCAAACACCTCCCCCCACCGGGAATCGTCGAAACAGCGCCGTTTGGGGCCCTAAAACAGGCCCGAAAGTCCTTTGATAGCGGGAGCTGCCGAACGTGTGGCTTAGCTCCGCATCACCGCAACCGGAAGTCATAATTCCCTCTTCTTGACCACAATCAGGTTGTTAGGCTTATCTGGTGCCAAATTATGGAGAATGTTTGTTTGATTTTCAATCTAATTCCACCCCCTCTGCTGTTGCTCAGTCTGGTTGAATCAGACTCTGTTCCTCAGTTCTGTTTGGCCTTACCTTCAAGGTCCTCATACTATCAATCATTCCAGTTGTTCAATTGCCCTCCTTTGACTTGCCTCGCTTGCCAGCTGATGAAACATTCATCTAATCTAATTTTGTTGCCTCATCAATACTGCCTCAATTGGTGTCCCCAGCTTTTCTCTGTGCAAGTTGTAACTCATTTTAATGGTTTGTCACATTTAGTAAGTCCTACCTTTATGTATAATGCCTATCCCTATAGATCTTCATTGGTTTTAGTCCCTTGATGCATTTAGTTCAAAGTCCTTGTTCTTTATTAGGCATTGTTCCACAGCTTCGCCCCACCCAACTCTACAATGTTTCACAGCTGTAAGTGCCATCATGCATCCTCTTCACTCTGGTTCCCATCTGTTCATCATCTGAATTTTTATCTACCTAAACCCTTCTGTCTTTCCATCTTTCTTCATAGCCACCTCAAACCACCTCCTATGTCTGTGTTTTTGTTAATTCCCCTAAGTTCTCATTGATTGTTCAGTAAGGGATTATTTACCTTGAAGGCGCTGTATAAGTACATATTATTGTCCTTTTAGGCCATGTTAAATTTCTAGAAACATCTAACATATTACATAGAACATAGAACAGTACAGCACAGAACAGGCCCTTCGGCCCCTCAATGTTGTGCTTTTGATCACCCTACTCAAACCCACGTATCCACCCTATACACGTAACCCAACAGGAAGAATTTGAACTGAGCCATGAGTTGATGTAATTTTGATTTTAGAAAACTTTGATGGCAACAGCTTCTTTGTGCTTTATGAAATTGTTTAAACTGCATTTTATCATTACAAAGTACAGGCTTGATGTAAAATTAACTTACTTACCCCGACCAATCTTCATCTACTAATCTTAATTTAGATTTGATTCATGAATTGTCAGTATGGATTCAAAAGAGAAAATCTTGCTTGACCAGCCAGATTGATTTTTTTGAGGAGGTAAAAGAGAGAGTAGGGAGTGGTAGAGCAGTCAATGTAATTTATCTGGATTTTTGACAAGGCCTTTATCTAAGATGCCTCATAATAGACTAATGAATAAGGTCAGCGGATGTGGAGTTCAGGACAGGTGCCGAGTAGATCGCCAGCCGGCTTGACTTTATGACAGAGAGCAGAGAATGAGAGTAAAGGGTTAGTTATTCAGAGTGGCATAAAGTGATCAGTGATGTTGTACAAGGATCAGTTCTGGGACCTCTGCTGTTCGCAATTGGTTTGGATTTTTAGAATCAAAAACACAATTTCGGAATTTGCAGATGACATCAATTAGGGGGGAATAGTCATTACTCACATGGACTGGGCTTGCTTATGGACTTATAATGACTTATATTTTGTGCCTGTGTAACCCAGACATATAGCTCTCTTCTTGAGTGAAATGTTTTGTTTGGAACTTCACGTATAGCACTACACGTTTGTCTGGATTTTGATCAGATGATTGGACAATGCTTACTGTTCATTCGGCTTCCAGCTACCGATAGACATTTTGTGGTTATTGCCTGGCAGCTTACTGTTGTCGGCATCTGATCTACTGTAGTGCCCCCACTTTGGGGGATTTGGGACCTGTGTGAAAAGGCAAGCACCAATCTGTCTCTTCAACCATTCAGATTAAGATCTTTACACAGACACACAAGAGTCTAAACCAGGAAGTGTAAGTGAGAATATTAATTCAATCCAAAATTATGTGCTGAAAGAAAAATAAAGAGAGGGAAAGAAAGATGGAATTGAGAGCTAAAAGAGACAAGTTAAATACATGTCATTAATTTTTAAAATCTCCAACAACAATCAAAATTTGGAAGAATGAGATTCCATGTCGTCAGAATAATTTCTCAGTGTGAGAAAGATTGCTTGGTCATAATTGAGATGTTGTTAAAAATTCACTCACATATGAATGGACAAGCCCAAACAATGTTGTGGTATGTTAAGTGGGCAGCTAGTGGGACTTCCGGTGGCGGCCATGGAGGAGTAGGTAGCACATTTGATAGCTCCCGCCTGTGACGGACGTTTGGACCTTTTCCCCCTTTTTTTCCGGATTTTATGGGATAAATCGGTGAAGAGTGAGACAGTGAGGAGAAGTCCCCGCTGGTGTATGGAGAATTGGACCAGAAGTGGCCGTGTGAGAAGGCAAAGTCCTATAAGGAAGACGCGAGCAGAGCTGGCAACGCAGGAAAGCATGGCGGAGAAGCAGGGCCGCGGGGAGATGGCACAGTGGTCGAAATAGCAGCTGGTGAAGGTTTTCAAAGATTGCTTCGCCAAGCTGAAGAAGGTGGTAGCATAGTGGTTAGCACAATTGCTTCACAGCTCCAGGGTCCCAGGTTTGATTTCCCCGCTGGGTCCTATCTGTGCGGAGTCTGCATGTTGTCCCCATGTGTGCGTGGGTTTCCTGCAGGTTCTCCGGTTTCCTCCCATAGTCCAAAGATGTGCGGGTTGGGTGGATTGGCCATGCTGAATTGCCCTTAGTGTTCAAAAAGTGGGGGTTGCTGGGTTACGGGGATAGGGTAGATACGGGAGCTTGAGTGCGTTGCTCTTTGTAAGGGCCGGTGCATGCCGACTTGATGGGCCGAATGGCCTCCTTCTGCACTGTAAAGTCTATGATTCTATAAAGGACATGCTGGACCCGATTAAGGCTTAGATTGATCAAGTTGCGCAGAATCAAGAGACCCACGGAAGAGCGATCCAAGAGGTGGGGAAAAAGGTGTCCGAGCACAAGGAGTACATAACTGTGCTGGAGACCAAGGTGGAAATGATGAACGTCCGCCAGAAAATAATGCAGGAGAAGCTGGAGGACCTGGAGAACAGGTCCAGGAGGCAGAATCTTAGAATTGACGGCCTCCCTGAAGGCAGTGAGGGGTCGGATGCGAGGACTTGTGTGATTGACATGCTGGAGAAGTTGATGGGGACTGAGACGTTCGCATGGCCCCTGGAAGTGAATAGAGTGGACAGACCCCTCGCGAAGAAGCCCCGAGCGAACGAGCCGCCGAGGACCCTGGTGGTATGCTTTCACTGTTTCCTGGACAAGGAAAACTTTCTGCGGTGGGCCAAGAAGGAACGGAGCAGCAAATGGGAGAAGTGTGAGCTGCGCATTTATCAGGACCTGGGAGCGGATCTGACCAAGAGGCGAGCTGGGTTTAATCGGGCAAAATAGCCCTCTTTAAGAAGGTGGTGAAGTTTGGGATGCTGTACCCAGCCTGTGTGTGGATCACACATGAGGAACGGGACTTCTACTTCGAAACACCAGACAAAGTATGGACTTTTATTAAAGAAAAGAGGCTGGAGGTGAATTAAAAGACACTGAAGCCTTGGAGAAGTACTGTGGTGGCGATTTGTTGTGCTGGGTTGTATAATATAAGTAGTGCTATGTGTAATAAGGGGCAGTTTGGATCGCTAAAGGTAACTTTGTCTTGCAGGAAGCTGATTAGAGGGGGGATGGGCTTTGGGGTTGGTTCGGTTTCTTGGGTGATTATTTTTCTAAAGTGGCTGTTTCTTCACTGTTTTTTCTGATGCTTGTTTACTGGGGAATGTGATGCTTTTAAAATGTTTGTCCATGTGGGGGGAGAGGGGAGAGAACAATGGGGAGACAGACCGCTTGGTGCCAGGGGTGGGCGCTATCAAGTCAACATTGGTCAGCTGACTCTCGGAAGCGCAGTGTGAGGTGAGCAGGTGTTAAGCTGGAGCTTGACTTGGGAGGTTGGGTTTCTAGTGTTGTTGCTTGGGGGGGGGGTGCTTTGCTGACAGGGGAGGAACTGTTACGAGGAGACAAATGGAGGTCGGGAACGGCGAATGCTCGAGGGGGGGGGCGGGGCTCAAGGAGGCGGAGGGCACGAGCTAGAGGCTGGCCTAAAAAGGGTGATGGCTAGTTGGTAATTTAGACAAACGTTTGAGGAAATTGGGAGGGCAAAAAGGGGGCATGAGCTGGCTTTGGCCGAGAGGATTAAGGTGAATCCAAAGAGATTCCATATTCAAGGTAAAAGAATAACTGGAGAGAGAATAGGACCCCTCCAGGACTAAGGTGGACACATATGTGTGGAACCGCAGGAGATGGGCGAGGTTCTCAATGAATATTTCTCGTCTGTGTTTACCGTGGAGAAAGACATCAAACTTGGGAACCTGGGAAGGTTAGTGGTGATATATTGGGGTCAGTTTGCATTTTAGTAGAGGCTCACAGACCGCATATTTTGGTTGGAGCAGCAATTGGATGCACTTAGGAGCATGCAGATGGCGGAAAGCGTCATAGATAGCAGTTACATAGATGTGGTCACACCCAAAGTGCAGGCAGAGAGATGGGTGACCACCAGAAGGGGCAGGCAGTTAGTACAGGAATCCCCTGTGGTTGTCCCCCTCTCGAACAGGTATAATCCTTTGGATACTGTTGGGGGGAATAGCCTATCAGGGGAAAACAGCAGCCAGAGCAGTGGCACCATGGCTGGCTCTGATGTTCAGCAGGGAGGGTCAAAGCGCAGAAGAGCAATAGTTATAGGCGACTCTATAATCAGGGGCACAGAAAGGAACTTCTGTGGGTGAAAGAGGCTCCAGGATGGTAGTTGCCTCCCTGGTGCCAGGGTCCAGGATGTCTCAGAACGGGTAGCGGGCATCCTGAAGGGGGAGGGCAAACAGGCAGAGGTTGTTGTACATATTGGTACTAACGACATAGGCAGGAAGGGAGATGAGATTCTGCAGCAGGAGTTTAGGGAGCTAGGCAGAAAGTTAAAAGACAGCACCTCAAGGGTTGTAATCTCGGGATTACTCCCTGTGCCACATGCCAGTGAGGCTAGAAATAGCAAGATAGAGCAGTTAAACACGTGGCTAAACAGCTGGTGTAGGAGGGAGGGTTTCAGTTATCTGGACCACTGGGAGCTCTTCCGGGGCAGGCATGACCTGTATAAGGACGGGTTGCATCTAAACTGGAGAGGCATAAATATCCTGTCTGCGACGTTTGCTAGTGTCACACGGGAGGATTTACACTAGTATGCCACGGGGGTGGGTACTGGAGCAATAGGTCAGAAGGTGAAAAGATTGAGTGAGAACTAGGGAATAGAGCCACTATGGCTCTGAGGAAGAGCAGACAGGGAGATGTTGCTAAAAACAGCGGGACTGGTGGCCTGAAGTGCATATGTCCCGTATCAGCCTCCCCGAACTGGCGCCGGAATGTGGCGACTAGGGGTTTTCACAGTAACTTCATTTGAAGCCTACTTCGGACAAGTGATTTTCATTTTTTTTTCATATGTTTTAATGCAAGAAGTATAACAGGGAAGGCAGAAGAATTTAAGAGCTTGGATTAGTACTTGGAACTATGATGTTGTTGCCATTACAGAGACCTGGTTGAGGGAAGGACAGGATTGGCAGCTAAACGTTCCAGGATTTAGATGTTTCAGGCGGGATAGAGGGTGATGCAAAAGGGGTGGAGGAGTTGCGCAACTGGTTAGGGAGAAGATGACAGCTGTACTGTGGGAGGACACCTCAGGGGGAAGAAACGCTATATGGATAGAGATCAAGAATAAGAAGGGTGCAGTCATTATGTTTGGGGTTTACTACAGGCCTCCCAACAGCCAGCGGGAGGTAGAGGAGCAGATAGGTAGACAGATTTTGGAAAGGAGTAAAATCAACAGGGTTGTTGTGATGGGAGACTTTAACTTCCCCAATATTGACTGGGACTCACTTAGTGCTCGGGGCTTTGACGGGGCAGAGTTTATAAGGAGCATCCAGGAGGGCATCTTAAAACTATGTGGATTGTCCAACTAGGGAAGGGGCTGTACTGGACCTGGTGTTGGGGAATGAGCTCGCCCAGTGGTAGAAGCTTCAGTTGGGGAGCATTTCGGGAACAGTGACCACAATTCAGTAAGTTTTAAAGTTCTGGTGGAGAAGGATAAGAGTAGTCCTAGGGTGAATGTGCTAAATTGGGGGATGGCTAATTATATCAATATTAGGCGGGAACTGAAGAACCTAGATTGGGGGCGGATGTTTGAGAGTAAATCAACATCTGACACGGGGAGGCTTTCAAATGTCAGTTAAAAGGAATTGAGGATCGGCACATTCCTGTGAGGAAGAAGGATAAATATGGCAAATTTTGGGAACCTTGGATAATGAGAGATAGTGTAGGCTCATCAAAAAGAAGAAGGAGGCATTTATCAGGGCTAGAAGGTTGGGAACAGACACAGCCTGTGTGGAATATAAGGAAAGTAGGAAGGAACTTAAGCAAGGAGTCAGGAGGACTAAAAGGGGTCACAAAAAGTTACTGGCAAATAGGGTGAAGGAAAATCCCAAGGCTTTTTACATGTACATAAAAAGCAAGAGGGTAGCCAGGGAAAGGGTTGGCCCACTGAAGGACAGGTGAGGGAATCTTTGTGTGGAGCCAGAGGAAATGGGCAAGGTATTAAATGAATACTTTGCATCAGTATTCACCAAAGAGAAGGAATTGGTGTATGTTGAGTTTAGAGAAGAGTATGTTGATAACCTGGGTCATGTGGAGATCCAAAAAGACGAGGTGTTGGGCGTCTTAAAAAATATTAAGGTGGATAAGTCCCCAGGGCTTGATGGGATCTAGGTGATGTCAGGGAAGGCAGTACAATGCTCCTCCTGCAGAATGTTTGAGGTGAGGGACGCCGTCAGTGTCCCTGCTGATTTCATCTGTGGGAAGTGCACCCACCAGCTCCTCAAAAACCGTGTTAGGGACCTGGAGCTTGAGCTGGATGAACTTCGGATCATTCGGGAGGCAGAGGGGGTCATAGATAGGAGCTTCAGGGAAGTAGTTACACCAAAGACTGGAGATAGATGGGTAACTGTAAGAGGGACTGGGACGAAGCAGTCAGTGCAGGGATCCCCTGCGGGTTCCCCTGAGTAACAAGTATACCGTTTTGGATACTTGTGGGGGGGACGACTTACCAGGGGTAAGCCATGGGGTACGGGCCTCTGGCACGGAGTGTGTCCCTGTTGCTCAGAAGGGAAGGGGGAAAGGAGTAGAACATTAGTAATTGGGGACTCAATAGTCAGGGGCACAGATAGGAGATTTTGTGGGAGCGAGAGAGACTCACGTTTGGTATGTTGCCTCCCAGGTGCAAGGGTACGTGATGTCTCGGATCGTGTTTTCGGGTCCTTAAGGGGGAGGGGGAGCAGCCCCAAGTCGTAGTTCACATTGGCACTAACGACATAGGTAGGAAAGGGGACAAGGATGTCAGGCAGGCCTTTAGGGAGCTAGGATGGAAGCTCAGAGCGAGAACAAAGAGTTGTTACCTCTGGGTTGTTGCCCGTACCACGTGATAGTGAGACGAGGAATAGGGAGAGAGAGCAATTAAACACGTGGCTGCAGAGATGGTGCAGGCGGGAGGGATTCAGATTTCTGGATAACTGGTGCTCTTTCTGGGGAAGGTGGGATCTCTATAGACAGGATGGTCTACATCTGAACCTGAGGGGCACCAATATCCTGGGGGGGAGATTTGTTAGTGCTCTTTGGGGGGGTTTAAACTAATTCAGCAGGGGCATGGGAACCTGGATTGTAGTTTTGGGGTACGGGAGATTGAGAGTATAGCGGTCAGGAGCACAGATTTGACTTCGCAGGAGGGTGCCAGTGTTCAGGTAGGTGGTTTGAAGTGTGTCTACTTCAATGCCAGGAGTATACGAAATAAGGTAGGGGAACTGGCAGCATGGGTTGGTACCTGGGACTCGATGTTGTGGCCATTTCAGAGACATGGATAGAGCAGGGACAGGAATGGTTGTTGCAGGTTCCGGGGTTTAGGTGTTTTAGTAAGCTCAGAGAAGGGGGCAAAAGAGGGGGAGGTGTGGCGCTGCTAGTCAAGGACAGTATTTGATGGCGGAAAGGATGCTAGATGGGGACTCTTCTTCTGAGGTAGTATGGGCTGAGGTTAGAAACAGGAAAGGGAGGTCACCCTTGGGAGTTTTCTATAGGCCACCTAATCGTTCTAGGGGTGTAGAGGAAAGGATGGCGAAGATGATTCTGGAAAAGAGTGAAAGTAACAGGGTAGTTGTTATGGGAGACTTTAACTTTCCAAATATTGACTGGAAAAGATATAGTTCGAGTACATTAGATGGGTCGTTCTTTGTACAATGTGTGCAGGAGGGTTTCCTGACACAATATGTTGACAGGCCAACAAGAGGCAAGGCCACATTGGATTTGGTTTTGGGTAATGAACCAGGCCAGGTGTTAGATCTGGAGGTAGGTGAGCACTTTGGAAACAGTGACCACAATTTGGTGACCTTTACGTTAGTGATGGAAAGGGATAAGTATACCCCGCAGGGCAAGAGTTATAGCTGGGGGAAGGGCAATTATGATGCCATTAGACATGACTTAGGATGTGTAGGTTGGAGAAGTAGGCTGCAAGGGTTGGGCACACTGGATATGTGGAGCTTGTTCAAGGAACAGCTATTGCGTGTTCTTGATAAGTACGTACCAGTCAGGCAGGGAGGAAGGGGTAGAGCGAGGGAACCGTGGTTTACCAAAGAAGTGGAATCTCTTGTTAAGAGGAAGAAGGAGGCCTATGTGAAGATGAGGCGTGAAGTTTCAGTTGGGGCGCTTGATAGTTACAAGGAAGCGAGGAAGGATCTAAAGAGAGAGCTAAGACGAGCAAGGAGGGGACATGAGAAGTTTGGCAGGTAGGATCAAGGAAAACCCAAAAGCTTTCTATAGGTATGTCAGGAATAAAAGAATGACGAGGGTAAGAGTAGGGCCAGTCAAGGACAGTGGTGGGAAGTTGTGTGTGGAGGCTGAGGAGATAAGCGAGATACTAAATGAATACTTTTCGTCAGTATTCACTCAGGAAAAAGATAATGTTGTGGAGGAGAATGCTGAGACCCAGGCTATTAGAATAGATGGCATTGAGGTGCGTAGGAAAGAAGTGTTTGCAATTCTGGACAAGGTGAAAATAGATAAGTCCCCGGGGCCTGATGGGATTTATCCTAGGATTCTCTGGAAAGCCAGGGAAGAGATTGCTGAGCCTTTGGCTTTGATTTTTATGTCATCATTGGCTACAGGAATAGTGCCAGAGGACTGGAGGATAGCAAATGTGGTCCCTTTGTTCAAGAAGGGGAGTAGAGATAACCCCGGTAACTATAGGCCGGTGAGCCTCACGTCTGTTGTGGGTAAAGTCTTGGCGAGGATTATAAGAGATACGATTTATAATCATCTAGATAGGAATAATATGATTAGGGATAGTCAGCATGGTTTTGTGAAGGGTAGGTCATGCCTCACAAACCTTATCGAGTTCTTTGAGAAGGTGACTGAACAGGTAGACGAGGGTAGAGCAGTTGATGTGGTGTATATGGATTTCAGTAAAGCGTTTGATAAGGTTCCCCATGGTCGTCTATTGCAGAAAATACGGAGGCTGGGGATTGAGGGTGATTTAGAGATGTGGATCAGAAATTGGCTAGTTGAAAGAAGACAGAGAGTGGTAGTTGATGGCAAAGGTTCAGAATGGAGTTCAGTTACGAGTGGCGTACCACAAGGATCTGTTCTGGGGCCGTTGCTGTTTGTCATTTTTATAAATGACCTAGAGGAGGGCACAGAAGGTTGGGTGAGTAAATTTGCAGACGACACTAAAGTCGGTGGAGTTGTAGACAGTGTGGAAGGATGTTGCAGGTTACAGAGGGACATAGATAAGCTGCAGAGCTGGGCTGAGAGGTGGCAAACGGAGTTCAATGTAGAGAAGTGTGAGGTGATTCACTTTGGAAAGAAAAACAGGAATGCGGAATATTTGGCTAATGGTAAAATTCTTGGCAGTGTGGATGAGCAGAGGGATCTCGGTGTCCATGTACATAGAACCCTGAAAGTTGCCACCCAGGTTGATAGGGTTGTGAAGAAGGCCTATGGTGTGTTGGCCTTTATTGGTAGAGGGATTGAGTTCCGGAGCCATGAGGTCATGTTGCAGCTGTACAAAGCTCTGGTACGGCCGCATTTGGAGTATTGCGTACAGTTCTGGTCGCCTCATTATAGGAAGGACGTGGAAGCTTTGGAACGGGTGCAGAGGAGATTTACCAGGATGTTGCCTGGTATGGAGGTAAAATCTTATGAGGAAAGGCTGATGGACTTGAGGTTGTTTTCGTTAGAGAGAGAAGGTTAAGAGGTGACTTCATAGAGGCATACAAAATGATCAGAGGGTTAGATAGGGTGGACAGTGAGAGCCTTCTCCCGCGGATGGAGGTGGCTAGCACGAGGGGACATAGCCTTAAATTGAGGGGTAATAGATATAGGACAGACGTCAGAGGTAGGTTTTTACGCAAAGAGTGGTGAGGCCGTGGAATGCCCTACCTGCAACAGTAGTGAACTCGCCAACATTGAGGGCATTTAAAAGTTTATTGGATAAGCATATGGATGATAATGGCATAGTGTAGGTTAGATGCCCTTTAGTTTTTGACTTCCCATGTCGGTGCAACATCGTGGGCCGAAGGGCCTGTACTGCGCTGTATCGTTCTATGTTCTATGTTCTCCCCCAGAATACTGAAGGAGGCGAGAGAAGAAATTGCTGAGGCCTTGACAGAAATCTTTGGATCCTCACTGTCTTCAGGTGATGTCCCGGAGGACTGGACTGCCAATGATGTTCCTTTGTTGAAGAAGGGTAGCAAGGATAATCCAGGGAACTACAGGCCGGTGAGCCTTACGTCAGTGGTAGAGAAATAACTGGAGAGAATTCTTCGAGACAGGATCTACTCCCATTTGGAAGCAAGTGGACGTATTAGCGAGAGGCAGCACGGTTTTGTGAAGGGGAAGTCGTGTCTCACTAACTTGATAGAGTTTTTCGAAGAGGTCACAAAGATGATTGATGCAGGTAGGGCAGTGGATGTTGTCTATATGGACTTCAGTAAGGCCTTTGACAAGGTCCCTCATGGCAGACTGGTATCAAAGGTGAAGTCACACGGGATCAGAGGTGAGCTGGCAAGATGGATGCAGAACTGGCTAGGCCACAGAAGGTACAGAGTAGCAACGGAAGGGTGCTTTTCTGATTGAAGAGCTGTGACTAGTGGTGTTCTGCAGGGTTCCGTGCTGGGAGCTTTGCTGTTCGTAGTATATATGAATGATTTGGAGGAAAATGTAACTGGTCTGATTAGTAAGTTTGTGGACGACACAAAGGTTGGTGGAATTGCAGATAGTGATGAAGACTGTCAGAGGATGCAGCAAGGTTTAGAACTTTTGGAGACTTGGGCGGAGTGATGGCAGATGGTGTTTAATCCAGACAAATGTGAGGTAATGCATTTTGGAAGGTCTAATACGGGTAGGGAGTATACAGTGAATGGTAGAACCCTCAAGAGTATTGACAATCAGAGAGATCGAGGTGTACAGGTCCACAGGTCACTGAAAGGAGCAACACAGGTGGAGAAGATAGTCAAGAAAGCATATGGCATGCTTGCCTTCATTGGCCGGGGCATTAAGTATAAAAATTGGCAAGTTATGCTGCAGCTGCATAGAACCTTAGTTAGGCCAAGATGAACATCATGCCAAGGTCATCCCCAAACCCCCACTACTTGCCTTCAAACAACCGCGCAACCTCAAACAAACCATTGTTTGCAGCAAACTACCCAGCCTTCAGAACAGCGACCACGACACCACACAACCCTGCCAGGGCAATCTCTGCAAGATGTGCCAGATCATCGACATGGATACCACCATTACACGTGAGAACACCACCCACCAGGTACACGGTACATACTCGTGCGACTCGGCCAATGTTGTCTACCTCATACGCTGCAGGAAAGGATGTCCCGAAGCGTGGTACATTGGCGAGACCATGCAGACGCTGCGACAACGAATGAACGGGCATCGCGCGACAATTTCCAGGCAGGAATGTTCCCTTCCAGTCGGGGAACACTTCAGCAGTCAAGGGCATTCCGCCTCTGATCTCCGGTAAGCGTTCTCCAAGGCGGCCTTCAGGACACGCGACAATGCAGAACTGCTAAGCAGAAACTGATAGCCAAGTTCCGCACGCATGAGTGCGGCCTCAACCGGGGTCTTGGATTCATGTCGCATTTCACACCCGCACCATCTGGCCTGGACTTGCAAAATGCTACCAACTGTCCTGGCTTGAGACAATTCACACATCTTTAACCTGGGTTACCCCTATCTCACGGATCTGTAAAGATTTGATTACCTGCAAATGCTCGCATTCCAAGCATTTGGTCTGGCATCCTTTGACTTTGTCTATATATATGTATTGGAACATATCTCTCCATTCACACTGAGGAAGGAGCAGTGCTTCGAATGCTCGTGTTTGAAACAAACCAGTTGGACTTTAACCTGGTGTTGTAAGACTTCTTACCGTGCTCACCCCAGTCCAACGCCGGCATCTGCCACATCAAGGCCACACTTGAGTATAGTGTTCAATTCCTGGTCGCCACACTACCAGAAGGATGTGGAGGCTTGAGAGAGGGGTGCAGAAGAATTTACCAGGATGTCGCCTGGTATGGAGGGCATTAGGTATGAGGAGAGGTTGAATAAACTTGGGTGTTCTCACTGGAACGACGGATGTTGAGGGGCGACCTGATAGAGGTCTCCAAAATTGTGAGAGGCATAGACAGAGTGGATAGTCAGATACTTTTTTCAAGGTAGAGGGGTCAATTACTAGGTGGCATAGGTTTAAGGGGCAAGGTTTAGAGATGTACGAGGCAAGTTTTTTTACACAGAGGGTAGTGGTGTCTGGAACTCGCTGCCGGAGGAGGTGATGGAAGCAGGGACGATCGTGACGTTTAAGGGGCATCTTGACAAATACATGAAGAGGATGGGAATAGAGGGATAAGGAACCCCAGAAGTGTAGAAGATTTTAATTTAGGCGGGCAGCGTGGTTGGCGCAGGCTTGGAGGGCCTGTTCCTGTGCTGTACTTTTCTTTGTTCTTTGTTCTTTTGAGGTGTTAGGCGTATTAAAATGTATGAAGGTGGATAAATCTCCTGGCCCTGACCATGTATATCCAAGAACATTGCGTGAAGCTAGAGAAGAAATTGCTGGAGCCCAGACTGAGATATTTGCAACATGGTTAGCCATGGGTGAGGTCCCAGAAGACTGGAGGGTAGCAAATGTTATGCCCTTCATTAAGGGCTGGAAAGAACAACCTGGGAATTATGGACCGGTAAGCCTAACATCTGTGGTGGGGAAGTTACTGGAGAGGATTCTGAGGGATAAAATATACAGGCATTTGGAAAGACAGAGTTTGATTTGGAGTAGTCAGCACAGCTTTGTGCATGGGAGATCATGCCGTACAAATATTTCAGTTTTTTTAATTAACTCTTTTCACAGTAACTTCACAGTTTTTCACAGGGCTTTTCACAGTAATTCATTGAAGCCTATTTGTGACTGTTATGGGCCAGGGTTTAGAGAACCCCCAAAGTGTATCATGGAGTTCACCCTGACCCACAACTTTACTAGATTGTAGTATGGGGAGCACACATCCCACTCTGCAGGTGTGGTACAGCAGAAATGGAAAAGTATTTTTTAAAGCAAAGCCATGTTTATTCTATGAACTCAAGTTAACCATTTTGAAACATAATTCATTCACCTGAGGAAGGAGCTGTGCTCCGAAAGCTAGTGTTTGAAACAAACATGTTGGACTTTAACCTGGTGTTGTAAGACTTCTTACTGGAGAGAATGCAGAAGAGATTTATAAGAATGTTGCCAGGATTCAAGGGACTGTGTAATGGGGAGAGATTGGACAGGATAGGACTTTTTTCTTAAGAGCGTAGGAGACTGAGGGATGATCTTATCGAGGTGTATAAGATCAAGTGAGGCATGGATAGGGTGAATGCACTCCCTCTTTTTTCCAGGGTTGGGGAATAACTAACTAGAAGGCATAGGTTTAAAGTTAAGAGGGGAAAGAATTAATGGGAACCTGAGGAGCAACGTTTTTACACAGAGGGTGGTACTTATGTAGAATGAGCTGCCGGAGGAAGTGGCTGAGGCAGGGACATTGACAACATTTAAAAGTCATATGGACAGATACATTGATAGGAAAGGTTCAAAAGGATATGTGCCAAATGCAGGCAAATGGGATTTGCTTAGATAGGCTTTTTGGGTGGCATGGACCAGATTGGGCCGAAGGGCCTGTCTCTGATTCTTTGATTTCATAAAATAACTGAAGCTGGATCATTTTGGGGAGAAGAGGAACCTAGTGAGGAGCAATTGCTGAAGCTACCATATGTCAATTGAATGATCAAGGCCCTGAAAATGTATTGAAATATTGTCCTAGCAGCAGAATCAGAGCTGGCACAGATGTAATGTGATTGGCAAAAAATGTAGAGCTGACATGAGGAAAAGCTTTTTTTCACAATGAATAGTTACAATTTGTTATCGACAGCTTGGTAAGATCGGGAATGCAAATTCAACAGTAATCTTTAGGAGGCAGAAAGAAACTGCAGCGATGGGGATAGAGCCGGGCAATGGAACTAACTGGAATGATCTTTGAAGAAGATGAGTTGATGGGCTCCGTGGCCCTCCTTTCAAGCTGTACCATTCTACAGCAACTGGCAGAGACTTTGGAGAAAATAGTTCCTTTTACGTTTATAATGATCTTTATAGTGTCACAAGTCGGGGGCGGTTGGGCGGCACGGTAGCACAGTGGGTGGCACTGTTGCTTCGCAGCTCCAGGTCCCGGTTTGATTCCCGCTTGGTCACTGTCTGTGTGGAGTCTGCACGTTCTGCCCGCTGGATCAGAGGAAATATTAAAAACCACGATACCTCATTCTGGACAATGTCTAAGGTTTTCTAAAGGGAGAATTTATAAAAATGAGATTCTTTGCAACCATTTGAAACAGGCTACTTTGAATTCCTTTCCACACTGTAGCCCAAGTGGATGGAGTTGTTCGTGTTGCAGATCCCATAGAAGTGATTCACCATTCTTGCCTGTTGCAATAGTCTACACCACCAAAGTTTGGTTCTTAAAAATCTAGTCAGACATGATTTGAGATAATTGAATTCAGATTTTAGGTTGACTCTCCCTGTACAATCAAAGATTACTTTTAGAGTTATCTAAATTTCCAGCCGCGAACACATGCAAAGTAAACAGAACTGTTGTAATAATTCTAGCTACAAATGTATTTATAAAATGATAAAAATATAAAAGTGGGCGGATTGTGACTCCCATTATAGATACATGTTTATGATCTCCCTATTTTGTTGTATACCTAATCTTAGGAACTGATCCAAGTTAGAAAGATTTTCCTTAATATGTGTCCACTCATTGGAAGGTCAAACCTGACTCAGTTGAAGCCGTGTATTGCGTATGCTGGACAGGCCAGCTCTCTATAATTCAAAACATTGTGTCTGCTAATTTATGGATAAGCCTTTAACTAAAAGGTGGGTAAAGTCAACAGGTGAAGTTTAGGAATCTAGCAATTTGGTAAAGGAAAGCAGGTGGGCAGGAAGTGAAAGAGAGTTTAATGATCATGGTGCTCAGTGGTCCATGCGAAAAATAGTGATAACATAAAATAGTCACTCTTTATTGGATACACAAGCATTCCTAACAAGGTCAGTGAACTAGTGGCAGAAATAGAGATAAATGGGTCTGTCAGTGTTACAGAGGCATGGTTGCAAGGCGATCAAGGTTGGGAAATAAATATTCAAGGGTACCCAAGTGTTCGGAATGATAGGCAAAATGGAAAAGGAGGAATAGCCCTGATATTGAAGGATGACATAAGGATAGTAGTAAGAAAGGATCTTGACTCGGGGATATCAGAAAGTAAAATCATTATGGCTAGAGGTTAGGAATGAAAAGGGTCAGAAAATACTGGAAGGAGTGGTGTATATACTCCTCAACACAGTTATACTATTGGATAGAGCATTAAGCGAGAAATAATTGGAGCTTGTAAGAAAGACAACCTAATAATTATGGGGACTCTAATCTTTATATAGACAGGACAAAGCAAATTTGGCAAAGTCTGGAAGATGAATTTGTAGGCATGTAGGCTGGAAGTTAACAAGTGTAACTGTGATTCAATACTGGAGGGAAAGAGAAAAAAAGGAATTACAACTAGTTATCCTGAAATCATCAATTGAAATGGTGGAAATTATTAATAAAGAAGTTTTAACAATGCACTGACAAAAACAGTAGTATAATCAAACTGAGTCAACATGGTTTTGCAAAAGAGGAATTGAGCTTCTCGAGTGTTGTTGGAGCTGCACTCCAGCCAAGGAGTTCCATCACACTCCTGACGTTTCCCTTGTAGATGGTGGATTGAGTTTGGGATTCAGGAGGTGAGTTACTCACCACAGGATTCCTAACCCCTGACCTGCTCTTGTAGTCACTGTACTTATATGGCTGGTCCAGTTCAGTTTCTGGTCCATGGTAACTCTCAAGATATTGATAGTGGGAGGATTCAGCAATGGTAATGCTATTGAATGTCAAGGGGCAATGTTCAGAATGCTCCCTTGTTGGAGATGATCAATGCCTGACACTCGTGTGGCATGAATATTACTTGCCACTTGCCAGGCGAATATTGACCAGGTTTTTCTACATTTGGACATGGACTGCTTTGGTATCTGAGGAGTCGCGAATGGTGCTGAACATTGTGCAATGATCAGTGAACATCCCCACTTCTGACCTTATGATTGAAGGAAGGTCATTCCTAAATAGCTGATGATGGTTGAGCCTAGGACCTACCCTGAGGAACTCCTGCAATGATGTCCTGGAGCTAGATGACTGACCTCCAAAAGCCACGACCATTTTCCTTTGTGTCAGGTACGACCAGGGATGAGTTTTCAATTCACAGAGATTCAATTCACTGGGGTGGTACCTGGTTAAAACAATTAAAATTTCCGTGACTATAGAAGATTAAGAGATGATCAAATGGAGTTGTTTAAGATAATTAAGGATTTGAAAGGCTAAATAGAGAGAAATGATTTCCTCTGGTGAGGCAATCCAGAACAAGAGGGCATAACCTTAAAATTACAGTTTGGCCATTGAGGTTGATGTGGGTAGTGGAAATATGGAAGTCCCTTTCAGTAAATTGTTGAAACTAGGTCATATGAAAAGCTGAGTTAGATAGATTCTGTGCTCTTTCGGAGGGTTGGTGCAGACTCCATGGGCCGAATGGCTTCCTTCTGCACTGTATTGATTATAGATTCTATAGGTAGTAAGGGATATAGAGCACATGTGAGTAAATGGAATTGTGGTGCAGATCACCCATGATCTAAGTAATGGTGGAGCAGGCTGAGGGGCTAGACCGCCCTACTGCTAACCTGTATCACTTTCTCCTGTTTTTACATCTCGGGTGCAAAAAAGCCACTTTGCTGATTGTAGAAGGGTTTAATTGTTTTGACATTCTTTACTAAGTCTACTCATTCAGCAAGGTGTTGATGTTGCTACTTATACAAGGTTATTTCCATGAATGCAAATAGAACAAGTCAGCAATTGTCATCACAATGGAAATGTAACTTACAAAATCTGTGTTCTTTCCTTCCTACGTTTTGTCCATTTTGATCTCCATGCATAGTTCCTCAAAGATTGTATCTAGGTACAGGTAAATCCCGTTTTTTACGTAATGCCCAATTACCGGAAATGGCAGATTTTATACACCGGCTTGTGAACTTGTACTGCATTGTGGTTGTTTGTCTCCTTTATATAGTGGCCGATTTGTATCAGTTATTGATCGACTTCAAACTCCGTCAGCACTGCACAGTACTTGTGCCAATCTACTTCTTCAGAGAAACTGCAAGTTTAACCATGACAGTTCTGGGTTGGTCAGTCCTGCAACACAGCTTCCACATGGGTCATATTGCTGATGCGATGAATCAGGCTGAAGCTTTCCTTCTCTGAAATACAATACCGGGTTTAAAGAAAGTCCTTTTTTACAGAATGAACTTGGCCCCGATTCATTTTGTAAAAATGGAATTTACCCATATCTGCGTTTTGAGCTGACTGGTGGAACATTTTTAACTGGTTCAAAAGAAAAGCCCCTAAATTTTTCACGGTTACCTCTCCTTCAGAATAAATACTATAATTTGTATCAATTCAGAGTCTCTCCACTAAAATTGGAATCTCGTAATCAGAGGAATCTGTTCTGTGGCATTGCCTTAAAAAGTTCTGGTGTTTTCTTTCTGTGTGGTCCCTCCTTTTGCATGTCTGTCTGGTTGAATTTTTATGTTTAATGTGAACTTAACTTTGAGTATTTGAAAATGGTAATTCTTAATTTTTTACACTTTTAATTGGCTAGCACTGCTGCCTCACACTGCCAGGGACCTGGGTTCAATTCCAGTCTTGGATGACTGTCTGTGAGGAGTTTTGCATTTTCACATTCTGGGTGCTCCGGTTTCCTCCCATAGACCAAAGATAAGCAGGTTAGGTGGATTGGCCATGCTAAAATTGCCCCTTTGTGTCCCAGGGATGTATTTGTGAGGGGGGTTAGACAAGGTGCTCTTTTGGAGGGTCGGTGCAGACTCGATGGGCTGAATGGCCCCCTTCTGCACTGTAGGAATTCTATTCTTTTTTTAAAATGTTTTTAATTTAGAGTACCCAATTCACTTTTTTTCCAATTAAGGGGCAATTTAGCTTGGCCAATCCACCTACCCTGCACATCTTTTGGGTTGTGGGGGAGAAACCAATGCAAACACGGGAAGAATGTGCAAACTCCGCACGGACAGTGACCCAGAGCCGGGATCGAACCTGGGACCTCGGCGCCGTGAGGCCGCAGTACTAACTCACTGCACCACCGTGCTGCCTAGGAATTCAATTCTACACTGTCCCCGTTAATATATGCATGTCCATGGATGTTTGAAGTTGCCTCTACTGTGCCGTAACAGTTTGCCTCAAACAAATTGGTTTGTACTCAGAAGTTTGAATGTACATTTGTATTTCCATTTGTATTTGTATCAAAATCCTACTAGTTTTGTGCTGTCTACTTATACCTTGGAGGAACTGTGTTTGGATTTACAAGCCTAACAGGATTTATTTTCAGTCCAATCTATATTTGAGGCCCAGTTCTAAAGGTGTGAATGTTCAGTATTCAAATCCACAGTATCACCCATTTCCTTGTGCAATTTTTAAGATTAATATTTATTTTCTGATAACCTTCCATTGATAAACTAAATGAAATGTTTTGTTCATCATATTAGTGTTCAGAATGACAGCAATCAAGCATGCTTTACAGAGGGATATTTTCACTCCAAATGATGAACGACTGCTCAGCATTGTCAATGTTTGCAAGGCAGGCAAAAAGAAGAAAAACTGCTTCCTGTGTGCTACAGGTAGAGTTTTAACACTGTATGCAGTCAGTTTTAATGAATGTTTTATTAGTATATGTGCCTCGGGATGCATAACCGTTTTTCAATAGCTATCTAAGCTATTGCTTTTATTGGTGTGGAGATGCTGGTGTTGGACTGGGGTGGGCACAGTAAGAAGTCTTACAACACCAGGTTAAAGTCCAACAGGTTTGTTTAGAATCACTAGCTGTTGGAGCGCAGCTCCTTCCTCGGATTCATCAGATTCACCTGAGGAACGAGCTGCGCTCCGAAAGTTGGTGATTCAAAATAAACCTGTTGGACTTTAACCAGGTGTTGTAATTCCAAACTGTCTGAATACAACAAACATCAGATTTCCATAATTTGTGTCTCTTTATTATGAGAAGCCATCTGAAATCTTATGTATGTTAATCTGACTCTGAAGGACAGCCTTTTATAGCTATTTTACTGGTAGACCGTAGCTAACTGCATCGTATGGCTTTTGATGAATTAAAGGCAACTTCTCTCAGCAAAAGTTAGCACTGTAGGTTTTAGCACTATTGTGATCGTTTCCAATGAAATACTCAGTAAAATGTGAATGAATTTAAATAATGTAAATAGTACTCCTTGAACTATCACTGGCAGAAGCAATGATTCCTGGTTAAACACAGGAGTGCATTTCAGTAATGAAATATCAATGATTGTTTTATTGATGTAATGAATTGAAAACTGCCTGAATCCACCTCTACAATGTTCCAACTTCACCACACTACTGCTGAAATTTACAACCATGTATTCAGCATCCCTTGTTCAATGTCTACATTTTTGTCACTGCTCTTCCAAACTCATTCATCTCCAGCTTCACTTCTTCACAAATCCTGTCTTCACTCTTCTAATCTAGCATGCATCTGTCACTTCTTTAACCCTCTGCAGTGTGTAATCTTCTATTCCACCAATTATTGAATCTATCCCTACAGTGCAAAATGAGGCCATTCAGTCCATCGAGTCTGCACTGACCCTCTGAGAGAGAACCCTACCTAAGCCCACTCCCCTGCCCCATCTCTGTAACCCCATCCAACCTTGGACACTAAGGGGCAATTTATTATGGCCAATTCACCTAACCTGCACATCTTTGGACTGTGAGAACCCAGAGGAAACCCACGCAGACAGAGGGGAATGTACAAACTCCATACAAACGGTCACCCAAGGCTCAAATCGAACCCGGATCCCTGGTGCTGTGAGGCAGCAGTGCTAACCACTGTGCCACCCTGCCGCCATTACCCTGCAAAAAATCTCCATGTTTTCAAATCTTTGTCAGTGTTTTCAGTGACCTCCCTTAAATGTTCTCTGGCTTCTGCTTGAGGGTTCAAACTCCTTCTCCCTTCATGAAGCAATTTGGATGTTTACCCGAGTTAAAGACAGCATAAATTCGCTTATTTTGGTATGCGAAGCAGAATGTCTGATTGTAAATACTTTGGTCTATCAAAATTTAAGCAGGACAGTACAAAGTAGGATTTATTTTGCTTTCAGCTTGTTACAGCAGCTGTATTTTAACCAAACAACCTGCCATGTATGGACTACAATCTAATCTCTGCTTTGTGACCCTGCTGTTGTTTTGAATGACATCTATATTTCTACAAATGTGTAGATGTTTTATCTTCACACATGATCAAGTACATAATACGATAAAAATTAGGACTAAAGTGTTCTGAAACAAATAAAATGACAGCATTTTCTAGTAAACCATCATTATAGTTACACCCCCAAAAAACTCTTGTACCTTAGTTATTCTTTTGCTGTTTTTTTCTGGAATGAAATGCACCCCCATCCCAGCAGCAGCAATCTCCATTCATGTAACCCCTTTTGCACAAGAAACCATCCTAAGATGCTTCACAGGAGTGTTATCAAACAAAATGTGACACCAAGCCCTTAAAAGGATTGGACTTGGATTTGATTTATTGTCGCATGTACCGAGGTACAGGGAAAGTATTGTTCTGCGTGCAGTTCAGACAGATTGTTCCATACATGAGAAAAACATAGGGCACACATAAATACACAATTTAAATACATAAATGCAGGCAACGGGTGAGCTTACAGGGTCTAGTACTACTCAGTAGAGAAGATGTGTGAAGAGATCAGTTCATTCCTGGTAACAGCAGGAAAGAAGCCGTTCTTGAACCTGTTAATGCGTGTTCTCAGACTTTTGTATCGCCTGCCCATTGGAAGAAGTTGGAAGAGAGAATAACCTGGGTGGGAGGTGTCTTTGATTATGCTGCCTGCTTTCCCAAGGCACCAGGACGTGTAGACCGAGTCAGTGGATGGTAGGCGGGTTTGTGTGATAGACTTGTGTTATAGTTCATGACTCTGGAGTTTCTTGCGGTCTTGGGCCAAGCAGTTGCAATACTAGGCTGTGATGCAGCCAGATACTAAAGAGTCAATGTGGGCATGCCGAATTTCCTTAGTT
Organism: Scyliorhinus canicula; assembly: GCF_902713615.1. NCBI lineage: Eukaryota > Metazoa > Chordata > Chondrichthyes > Carcharhiniformes > Scyliorhinidae > Scyliorhinus > Scyliorhinus canicula. The sequence goes on along the minus strand of NC_052148.1, from coordinate 118,595,158 downwards.
TCCTGAGGAAGTATAGGCACTGTTGTGCTTTCTTGGTAGTAGCATGACATGGGGTGGACCAGGACAGATTGTTAAGATGTGTACATCGAGAGATAATAGAATAGGTGATCGAGAGCTTGACCAAAGTGCTATGTTTTAAGGGGCATCTTATATCTTAGAGGAGAGACGTACGGGAGAAGGAGGAAATTTCGGCGTGTAGGGCCTCAGCAACTGAAGACATGGTTGTCGATGATGGAGCAGTTAAATACAAGTTTGTGTAAGAGTCCAAGGATGGGGAGAGGAGGCATTATAGGTCTAGAAGAGATTAGAGCAGTGCTCCCCAAACATCTTTCCCACTGGATCCAATTTTGAAGCTTTGAAATTGCCGCGACCTCCTCAGTGGGAGTTGAAAGTGCAGAAGAGTGGTTAGGGAGACCGTGTTTGAGAGGGACAGAGTTTTCATTCTTTATATATTTTTAAGAACTTGCCTTTTCATTTGGTCTTAGAGCAGGAATCATGCCTTAAGCATCGGCCACTTAGGCCGTGCTCACCATTGTAAAAAAAAAGCAAGGATTTAAAGGGGCCTTGCAGCTGTTAAAATTCTAAAAAACTTCATGGCTGCCATTGCTACTGCAGAGCTCACTGCTTCTGAATCTTGTCTCGTGAACCCCAGTTGGAAAGCCCTGGGCTGGAGAGATAGGGAGGGGAGGGGCTATGGATATGAAAACAAGGATGAGAACCAATGCATTGCTTAACCAAGAGCCAATGTCGTTTATTGAGCACAGACGTGACGAGGTGCAAGTTAGGATATGAGGTTTGAACAGTTTGGTTCATCCTCAGACATTTATCAGGGAGGGGGATGGAGTTGATGCCCATCTCTGTACTCTTCTCTAGCCTTCAGAGAATCCTCAGAGAATTCTGCGATCTTCCAAATCTGACCCACCACCAAAAGATGCCGGCTGCTTTGTTGACTGTCCTTTGGTGACTTTGTGCTATTGCCTCTGGCACTGTGCAAGGACTTGTACTTATACCTTTTGCACAGAAATGTCGTTAAAGCTTTTCACAGAGATGTAAGGAAAAAATAGATGGCAAAAGAAGAATAAAGAAACTGGACGATAAAAGCAAATTACTGTGGATGCCGGAATCTGAACTAAAAACAGAAAATACTGGAAAATCGCAGTAGGTCTGACAGCATCTGTGGAGAGAGAGGAGGCTAACGTTTTGAGTCTGGGTGACTCTTTGTCAAAGCTGGAGGGAACTGGAAATAGGGTCAGATTTTTACTGTTGTGGGGGATGTGAAACGGTGGGGCTGGACAGGGGGGCCAGCAATAGGTAGAGATCGACAAAGATGTCATGGACAGAAAGACAAAAGGAATGTAAGTGGAGTGATTAAGGCTAAGAATGGTGCTGATAGTGGCACATGAAGAGATTAGAATGTGTGAATGGCAGAACAAAGGTGAGCAGTGTGTTAAAGAGCAACTAGGAACAGATCTCTGGGGTGCCTTAAAGTTCACTTGTGTGCGATCTCCCCAAAGAATGAAATAAACAACAGTTTTGTAATACAGTAGTATTTCAGATCACTCCCTTTAGTGACCTGGAACAATATTTTGGTGTTTACAGATGTTTTTCCACGCCCATCTGATTTGTCAGCTTAATGTTTGTTATTTACAGTAACAACAGAGCGACCAGTCCAAGTAAATGTTGTAAAGGTGAAGAAATCAGATAAGGGGGATTTCTACAAACGGCAGACTGCATGGGCACTGCGAGATTTGGCTGTCGTTGATGCTAAAGATGCCAACAAGGTATGATGTGAAACAATTAAAGGCCTGAGAGATCACTGAAAACCGTCTGTGTATCTATATTCAAGAAACGGCCAGATATAGCAGTTGGGGCGAATAGGATCAAAGGTCATGGGGAGAAAGCAGGATTAGGCTATTCAGTTGGATGATCAGCCATGATCGTGACAAACAGCAGAGCAGGCTCGAAGGGTCAAAAGGCCTCCACCTGCTCCTATCTTCTATGTATCTATGTAATTATGCAACATTTCAGTCCAAGTGATTGCCCTTATAAAGAGATTAAATGTGAACAATTAGCGATCATACTAGATACCTGAGTTTGCCACTTTTTTGTTTACCACGTCAGTCCTGTTAGATACCTTAAAATGCTGCAGCAGCTTTCTGTTGGAAAAAAATTGGACGCATTGTGGCTTCAATTTTTGGTGATCAAGGTTTAGTTACTTGTTTTATAAGTGACAGCTTTTCATCTGAAAACGTTTCTAACACAACTTTAGTTTATTACTCCGAGCTAATTTTTCTCTTCCTTCACCACCCCACTCTGCATCTCCCATCCTATTACCCAAATGTTGGGAAGTCATTTTGGTTTTCATAACATTTCTTCGTTCAAGAAAGTTTGAATTAGAAGTTGAATTGAGCACTCTGAGACCAAGCAAATTAGCAGACTCACAATAAACTTGAGAGCTGCTCATTTCACTGTGCGCATCTGTTAGAATATGGTTTGATAGGCGCAGAGGTATTGGCAAAAGTCCAAATTGAATCCTGGAAGTGCACATCCTGTCAATTAATTATGAAACATTAGCTTTGTTCAGCTGGAAAGCCTAGTGTCCATCCCACCCTATCCGTAAAAACAGTGACAAGGAGAATACAAAATAGAATGCTAATGGAGAAAAATTGATTTGAAGCAGAAAGAAAGTATGCGGCTATATTTTCAAGTGAAGTTCTTCCTTACCCTCACCTCTAATACCCCCCACATCCCATAAAAGGTAAGTTTAATTAAAATTTAAAAACCCTTCCCTTGTAGGAGATATTAACCTTTATTTACTCTGTTCCAGAGCTCCACCAATCTACATATTCAGCAAGATGTACCAGTACCCAAAAATGGGAGGGTGAGTAAGCTAAACAGCTCCATAGGAAATCTTTAAAAACTTTCTGATTCTGGATGCTAGTTGGGAAATGCCTTTGCTGGGAAAAAAGAAATCCTGAGCAAATACAGCTATGCTCAACTGGTACTGAAATTTCCCACTTCAAACTTCGCAAATAGCATCCAAAACTGGAAAGGATACTGATCTATAGGATTTCCTGTGGAATGTTTTGCTGACAGTTTTGAGCTGATGTTAGGCGAGCAGCTACAGAGAAGGAGAGCCCAAAACTGCCTTTGTCTTTTTTTTCAATATTTGTGTTGATATCAATTTGTGAAGAAAAAGGCTTTATTCCTTTAATTTAACACAATGGTGATTATCACTGGGCTGGCTTTCTCCTTCCTGCAGTGCAACCACTACCACAGCTCCTAAAGATGATCAGACAAAAGGTTGCGCATTTAGACCTTGTGGATACAGTCTTGCCATGTGCCTCTCATTGTCCAAAAGGATCCCTCATTTTGGTTAGGCAGTCAAATATAACTGGGGAACTTTGATCTTAAAAATTGGTACAATTTAATGTGTTTTAAGAAGGTCACATTATGAGACACACTTGGCAATGAAGAGTATCATTTCTAACATTTCATGATATTGACAGCTCTGTAGCTATCAATAACAACTTACATTTATATAGTAACTTTAATGTAGAAAGACATTCCATGATACTTCATAGGTGTAATCAAAAAAATCGGCCACAAACCAAAGAAGGCAATGTTAGGAAGCGTAACCAAAAGATCAGGCTCTTAGTCGTCTCTTAAAGGAGGCGATGGAGTTGAAGAGGCAGAAAAGTTTAATGAGGGAATTCCAGGGCACAGGACCAAGGCATGTGAAGGAATAATCCCCACTCCTGAGACAAACATGTAGGAGAAGGAATCGTGAGCTAGGAGAACGGGGAGGGTTGGGAAACGGGGGGTTGTTGTTGGAAAGGGTTAAAGGTTAAGAGGAGGGGAAAGACCATGATTGGGTTTAAATATGAGAATTAAAAGTTTAAACTTAGCTCCAGGTCAGTGAAGACAGGAGCAGGATTTGATGCGGGATGGACTTTTGGGTGAGCTGACGTTTACAAAGGTTGAAGGATGGGTAGGATACATAGGAATCAATTCTGGAAAAGGTAAGGCATTGGTAGAGTTACAGCATCCTATAGAGCACAGGAAATGTTATGACGGGATAAGTAGTTTGTTGCAGTGATGCAAAGAAGATTGAGTTGAAAGCTCAGCTTAGGGTCTAACAAGATGGCAAGGTTGTTAACATCCTGGTTCATCTTTCCATTATTGTCAGAAAAAAAACTGTGTCTTGAACCATAGTTCAAATGAAGCCTCAGAGCTTAATTCGTTGAATGCGCAGGAAGTATTAATTTGAGTACACAGTTAAGCTGTGCAGAGGAGTTTGAAATTCATCAATAATATCCCAAATACTTCATCTCCTCAAATGCTTTTGTAAAATTCAGTGGAAACTAAATGGATTTGTATTATTCACATTTGCAGGAGAATCCAGAGTTCGATTTGCACTTTGAAAAAGTTTACAAGTGGGTTGCCAGCAGCACAGCAGAGAAAAATGCATTTATCTCTTGTATTTGGAAACTTAATCAGCGGTACCTTAGAAAGAAAATTGAGTTTGTCAATGTTAGCTCACAGTTATTGGAAGGTAAGACCTGATGTGATGATGATTTCTTTTTTGAAGAAATTGCTGATCTCAGTTAGTGTAATTATTGTTTAAAAATCCATTTCCTACTTGTGTTACATGATTGTGATGATTTCCCGGTCAGTGTGGACAGCAAAACGTTCCTTCCAGTCTCTTTATTACACAACTTATTCTGTTCCTTGCATCTCTTTCCATCTCCTGTTATCTTTTCAGTTCATTGTAGTTAAATGCGAATAATTGGCATCTGAGAAAAGTTATTCCAAAATATTCATGTGATCATGTCCATAATTTCATATTGGTCTTTTTCTACAGATCTGAATAATTGGTCCTTTACAATATTGGAATATTAGCCTTTGTTTATACTGGCGATTGCTTTCGATCAAGTTCAGTTTAAAGTTACTATTTTATGCTATTTCACTGTTTGTATGTTTTATCTCTTGTCCTTTCTAGAATGCACAGTGTGGCCAATGACTGTAGGATGTACTGCGGTACATAGCATTTGGATTGGTGTAGTGCTTTGTGAATGGGTATTTTAATTTGCTTCTGTAAATACTTTTTATTTCTAAATTTTTAATTATTGAAAGGGGTAACTTCAGTTGCAATGCCATTACTTGAAAACTTATGGTGGATGTAGCAAGCCCAGCTGTGTTAGAGAACTCGCTGTAATATGGTTTCTTTTGTAATCAGTATTGCTGCCTGTTGCTGTGATACTTCTTTGCTTACCTTCCTTTAATTCTCTTTCTCTATTCTTTCTCTGCAAAGAACTTCCTAAAGTTGCAGAAGGTTGGTAACATTTTTCTTACATTTGTCTTTCTGGTGTAATTCTGTAATTTATGCACCTCCTTATCTAGTGCAGTACAGGGGTTCAAATAAAGAAAAGAAAGAATTTGCCTTTACATAATACATTTCACGGCCTCAAACACCCAAAAGCACTTCACTTTCAATGGTCTGTTTGCCCAAACCTCTGCTTTTCTAAGTGAAAAGAGGCTTTCTGCTATTATGTATCTCACTATCAATAGGAAGTATTGGAATGTACTAATGGCCTCTGTATTGTCCGATAATATGGTTAACTGATTTTTACGATGGACCATTACCTTTCAGAGATCTGATGAAAATATCTAGGCCCCTTTTTTCCAAGGGTGCCAGCCTTTTCTCTCCCTCTCAAGTTAAAAAAACATACTATTTTTGAGAATTAACCCTTAGAATCCTGAATCTGCGGGTGCTTGTGAGTGGGTCGGCCGCATCGAGTGGAGCTCCCGCTGGTGGCCACTATTTGCAGTGCTTTCGGGGGTTTCCCCGATTCTTTGCACCCCCACTCCCGATTATTGTCGGCCTTTGGGGCCGGCCCGGGCATCAAGCGGGGCCGGTTTGAAAACCGGCAACGAACCCCGCGCAGGTGTCGGACGGCTGGTGCTGAGCGCTCACGGAGGTCGGAGCAGCGGGGGCGGAGCTAAACGAAGATCTAGGCGGCAGGCCCAAAGCCAAGGCGCGATGTAAGAGAGATGCCGCACATCGGGTGGCTTCCGCCTAGAATGTGGTAAGAAGACTGAAGTCCGGACCCAGGGAAATTCTGGAGGAATACAAAAAAGAGAAAGAAGTTTTAAAGAAACTTGGTGAAAGTCTTTTTTTTTCTTTTTTTGAAGGAAAATTTTTTTGTTTTTCGATAATAATAAAAAAGATTGCAGAAGGAAAGAAGGGTGGAAAAAAAGGAAAAATAGTAAGTCGTTAAACGATGCGAAAAGCAGCGTCGAGGAAGGGAGGAAACGCGGGCTCGCCATTGAATGAGAGGACCAGCAAAAATGCTGACAAGATGGCGGATGCCGGTCTGCATGGTGGGGCCGCACTACTTACAGTGGAGAATATGACCGAGGTGATGGCGGTGGAACTGGAAAAGCAGTTTGCGAAGCACATGGAGGCTTTGAAGAAGGAAATGGCAGTCGTATTGAAGTCATTGGTAGAGGAGGCAATCGCCCCGGTAAGGGTAGCTGTGGCAAAGACATTGGCCGAGATGAGAGAGCAGGGCGAGAAGATGAAGGAAGTGGAGGAGGCCGTGTTGCAGCCCAGTGACCAGTTCACCTCGATGAGGGACGAGCTGTGGAGAATGGTGAAGGTCAACAGAGGACTCCGAGCAAAGCACCAGGACTTGGAGAACCGCTTGAAGCAGCACAATCTGAGAATTGTGGGCTTGCCCGAAGGGACAGAGGGCCCAAGATCAACAGAGTACTTCGCTAAGAAGTTGGCGGAGTTGATGGGGGAGGGTGAGAACCCCTCCCAGTACAAGCTGGACCGAGCTCATCGATCATTAAGGCTGAAGCCCAAAGTGGGTTGGATTGTTGGTTTTGTTTTTTCTTTCTCTGGGACTGAGTGGAAGGGGACGATATATCTTGGCGGGGGGAGCCACCCTCCCTAGCTAACTAAAGTCGGCTAGTGAACAGAGGTGAGGTGAGGGCTGCGGACATTGGAGCCTGGTTAGCAGGTTTTGATGGGCCTATGAGGCGAGCGAAGGGGGGGAGGGATTGATGCTGGGAGATGTTTTTTCGAGAGGAAATGTAGGGTTTTTCTTGGGAGGGGGGGGGAAGGGGTTCGATATTAATAATGGACAGGGGCGGGTCAGGCTTATGGGGCAGGGCCCGGCGGTATGATGATGGTGGATAAGAAGGGTGGGTGGGGGGGGTGTGTGAGAGACCCCCAGTTAGGATAGTCACGTGGAACGTGAGGGTGTTAGGAGGTCAGTTCAAGAGGTCAAGGGTGCTTGTGTATCTTGAAAGTTTGAATGCCGATGTGGCAATGCTGCAGGAGACTCACTTGACGGTGAAGGACCAGGTGAGACTCAAAAAGGGCTGAGTTAGTCATGTGTTTAATTCTGGATTTGACGGAAGGGCTCGAGGGTTAGCGGTAATGGTCAGCAAAAGAGTACGCTTCCAGATGGAGAAGGTGGTGGCAGATCAGGGGGGTAGATATGTGATTGTGACAGGGGCGCTGGAGGGGAGATTAGTGGCGCTGTTAAGTGTATACGGTCCTAATTGGGACGATGTGGGATTTGCAAAGAAGGTGTTTGGGGCCATCCTCGACTTCGACACACAAACTGATAGTAGGGAGGGTCTGGAACTTGGTGCAGGAGCCAAGTTTGGTCAGGTCACGGCCGTGCTTGCTGGTCCCATCGGGGGGGGGCAAAGGCGTTGGCTAGGCTAATGGTGAAAATGGGAGGGGTGGACTCTTCGAGGTTTCTGCACCCGAGGGAACGGGAGTACTCGTTTTTCTCAGCAGTCCATAAGGTATACTCGCAGATCGACTTTTCCATGGTGGGGAAGGCTTTGCTGGCTGGGGTCAAGGGGTCGGAATACTCGGCAATTGCAGTGTCAGATCAGGCTCCGCATTGGGTGGATATGGTACTGGAGAAGCGGGTAGCGCAGAGGCTGGGGTGGAACTTAGATGTGGGACTTTTGGGGGAACCAAGGGTTCTGTGACAAAATTGGAAAGGCGATTGAGGAATATGTAGGCTTCACCTGTACGGGTGAGATGTCGAAGCCAGTTGTCTGGGAGGCTCTGAAGGTGGTGGTGAATGGTGAGGTGATTTTGGTTAAGGCCAGGGTGGACAAAGAGGAGAGGTTGGAGTGGCAGAGGGTAATAGATGAAATGTTGGAGGTAGATAGGAGTTATGCAGAAGATGGGGATCCAGTGAAGCTGGAAAGGAGGAAGGTACTACAGGCGAGCTTCGACCGACTGTCTACCAGGAAGGCGGTGCGCCAACTGAGATGAGCAAGGGGTGCAGTTTACGAACATGAGATAAGGCAGGTCAGCTCCGGAGGGAGGCAGCAGTAAGGGAAATTGTTCAGGTGAGGGATAGGGCAGGGAAGTTGGTGGTGGCTCAGGAACTGATGATGAAGGTTTTTGAGGAATTTTATGAGAGGTTGTACAGGTCAGATACACCTGAGGGAGACCGTGAGATGCAGGAATTTGGGTTGGAGTACCCGAGGCTAGGGGAGGGGGACAGGGCTACATTAGAAGGAGCAATAGTGGCGTAGGAGATAAAGGATGCGATTGGGAGGATGCAGTCAGGGAAGGCAGCAGAGCCTGATGGGTTTCTGGTGGAATATTATAAAAAATTCAAGGATAAGCTGGCACCTCTGATGGTGGGGATGTTTGAAGAGGCGATAGGGAAGGGGGTGTTGCCACAAACCTTGGGACAGGCATCGATTTCCCTATTGCTAAAAAAATATAGGGATTCAACGGAGTATGTGTGGTATAGGCCCATATTACTTCTGAATATGGACGCAAAAGTATTGGCCAACGTACTGGCAGATAGGCTGGAGGAGTGCCTCCCTAAGGTGATAGGTGAAGATGAGACAGGGTTCGTGAGAGGGAGGCAGCTCTTTTCAAACGTTAGAAGGGTATTGAACATTGTTATGGCACTGGCAGAGGGGGAGGAAACAGAGGTGGTTGTGCATTGGATGCTGGGAAGGTGTTTGACCGGGTAGAATGGGGGTACCTGATGGCAGTTCTGGAGTGATTTGGGATTGGACCAAGATTTGTGAACTGGTTAAAACTACTATATAAGCAGCCGAGGGCGAGTTTCCCGCACAAACAACATCAGCTCGAGATACTTTTCTCTCCATCGTGGGACTAGGCATTTTTCAGAGAGATTGAGGGAAGGGTTACTTTGTTCAAATGGGAAGGGAAGGTGGCTAGAGTTAGAAAGGTGCTGCTACAGAGGGGAAGGCTGGCAGGGGGTTTGGGTCTTCCAAACCTGATGTATTACTACTGGGTGGCGAATGTGGAGACGGTGCGGAGCTGGGTCAGAGAGGTTGATTCCCAGTGGGTCAGAATGGAGGAGAGTTTGTGCAGGGGGTCGGGATTGAAAGCACTATCAACAGCGCCGCTAATCATGTTCATATGTTTTGGTCCTGTCGAAAGCTAGAGGATTACTGGATGGAGGTTTTTAGGGCAATTTCTAAAGTGGTGCATGTGAAACTGGACCCGGGCCCCCGAGAGGCCATGTTCAGGGTGTCGGACCAGCCAGGATTGGAAACAGGTGCGGAGCAGATATTGTAGCCTTTGCCTCGTTGACCGCCCGAAGGCGGATCCTGACAGGTTGGAGAGCAGCCTCTCCACCCTGTGCCCTGTCGTGGCGGGGGGACCTGTTGAAATTCTTGACTCTTGAGAAGGTTAAGTTTGAACTGAGGGGACGGATGGAGGGGTTCTACAATTCATGGGCATTATTCATTATGCACTTTCAAGAACTGGATAACATCGAACATTAGTTGGGGTGGGTGGGTGGGAGGGTTGGGGGGCTGTGTGTGTTAATGGCGACTATGGGTGATCCCTAATTCCTTTTTGTCATTTGTTTGTGTGAACATGTGGGCTAATGTTTGGGGTTTGGTGGGAGGATGGGATCATTGTTATTGTTATGGGGATTGACATATTTGTTACTGATTATTGTTTATTGTTGGTGGGTGTAAATTTGGGAGAAAATGTGAAAAAGGAGGAGAATAAAAATATTGAAAAAAAATCCTGAAAATGCCATTTTATCCAAAAATGTAATTTAAATTAAAAATCACAAAAGATGAAAGGGATTGTTGACCTTTTGTTTCCTTTCCTCTCGTTTGGGTCTGTCACAAAGCTCACTTGCATTCCTTTGTTTCATGTGGTTTGTTACCTCCACCTGAAACATTAACCCACCTTTTCAGATACTGATCAACTCGTTTATTTCCAGCACTTTCTCTTTTCATTTCTAATATTTTCCTGCTTCCTGAGTTTTTGGTGTACAGATTCTGAAAACAGATTACAGCAGTGTTAGCCAGTGTCTGCAGCAGATCATTTTGGATGGAGTAAGTGTACATCCATTCTGTTTTAAGAATGTGACTGAAGGTTACAGCTTTTCTTTTGAAGACTTTCTGTTTCATACTATAAAATTTTAGCTTTTGATTTGTTGCATGTCAAAAGCTGACTGCAGTTTTCACTAGACTGTCCGTATTCATTTATTTCAATGTCAGGCCAAGTATGTGTGTTGATGTCTGTGGTGTGGAGATTTTCATCTTGAGGAGAACAATAGCTTGCCTTAAAGTGGAAAGGTGTTCACAGTTGACAATGTCAACGTGTCAGGGGAGGTGACTGAAAGCATAGTTGAAGAGATGCACATTGAAATGGGAGGTTTGGAGAACGTTATGAGCAGTAGTGCCGTGCCAGCTTTGGGCTGTGCCACTGAGGATAGAATAGGATGCGATGAGAAATGTAAAGATGAGTCAGAGATGCAGAAGGAAGTGCAATGCAAGAATTGCCCAAGCAAATGTAGCTTTCAGCAGATTTCAGACATCTATCTGGGAGCAAAAAGGAGTACGCCTACCTACCAATCTGAAAGTGTATAGAGCAATTGTACGCCCCACTCTGCTCTCCATATAGAAGACTTGGACTGTGTACCAGCGTCCTGCTAAGAAGCTCAGTCACTACTTAAGATGCCTTAGCATGCTTTTGAAGATAGATGGCAGGACAAAATAACTAACGCTGAGGTGCTCACCTGAGTAGGCATGCCAAGCTGGGTTGAGCTGGTCATGTAGCTAGAATTTCCAACAGTACCTTATCTGCAGGGAGCTTGAGTCTGGGTTGTGCTCTCATGGTGGTCACAGGGCCCTCTGAAGACTTAGTTTAGGATTTTGATATTGACTTAAGTCCTGGCAAAAGCTCGACGAAGATCGCTGCACCTGGCAGAAATAATTAAAAAATGGTGCAACCTCCTTCAAAAGCAAGTGCATATCAAAGGCAGAGAGAAAACACATCTAAAACTCGGTTGTCTGTGGTACCCTGTCCTATTTGTGGCAGAACCTGCCAGGCACAGATCAACTTCAGTAGTCACCTTTGTACTCACTGGAACTCCATCAAATGCCCCAGTTGATGAATGTGGTCATTTTCACCTCAAAATGTGAAGAAGACAAATGATTTGGATTTCTGAAGGTCAAAAAAAGTGTTGGTGGAATCTACTTGGGATAATGATAGAGGTAATGATAAATTTGAGAAAATGCTATTTTGAATAGCTTTGGGTCTGTTGTTAGAAAGCTCTTTAAAGCCATAGAGAGTGTATAGCATAGGTTCACCAAGTATTAGCTCACATTTAATTATGAGGAGGATTGAAAACCTACAATTATTTCTATTTCATGGTTTAAGACGTCTCAGACTATTGGCAGAATGAATAAAGTCAGTTTTCACCAGTTTGAGAGTCAGTGATGAGGGGCCATAATGAAAAGACTGAAGCCATTGTTTTGACCCCTGCTACAAACTCCAATATCTAAGCCACTGACTCCATTCCTCTCCTTGGCAGCAGTCTGTTATTAAGCCAATCTGCTCACATGGTGTCACATTTGATCCTGAGATGAGCTCATATTCATGCCATCACTAAGGCTGTCTATATCCACCTCTAAAATTGGTGCTTCAGAATTTATGTTCCGAAATTGTGCTGAAACTGCAATAAAGTACTATGTCCGTTTACTGTTGCAAGATGTGTTACGAATTATGTTCTTGTACTTTCACTTTTGCCCTGTAGAAATGAAGAAAAGCTTTCCTGCAAGATGAGACACAACACTTATTTTTAACAGAAAATTAATTAAGAATTTTTAACTGGAGAATAGTAATTATATAATTAGTGCTAATTTCAATGGGCTGGATTCTCCAATTGTCGATGCAAAATCGTGTTCGGCGATTAGCCGGAAAATCCGTCTTTACTCCGATATCGGGGGTGGCACCGTTTTTCGGATGCTCTGCTCCCTCAAAAATGGTGTCATCGTTGAGTACGTTGATGTCACCTGAGGCCCTCCCCCGATGTTCCTCTCCCGATGCTCCCCCCCTGATGAGCCGACTTCCTGACTGCGTCGGTCGCGTGTTCTCATAATTTTCGGGGACCTCGCGTTGTGGCTGCGGACTGTGTCTGGGGGTGGTGAGAGGGGTTACAGGGAGCACTATCTGGCAGGCCAGGTCTATACGTGGCTGGCGCCATGTTGTATGATGCGGCCGCCACAGGTCGCCACTGTGCATGCACGGCCACAGACCCGGCAATTCTCCAGCCATATCTGCAGGTAAAGTAAAGCCGCTTTACATGGCGCAGCTGCTAGCCCCCCAACTGATGGATCATCGGTGTGGGGGCGCCGCCGACTTTTTCATTGTAAAACTCGACACTTCCTCCGGACATAGCCTCAAAATCGGAGAATCCAGCTCATATCTTTTCAGTGTGAAAGTGATAATTTAGTGTTACAATTTTATTATTTATGGAAATGTAAAGAGGGTTATTTTTGACATGCATATATAGCAAATGGCCAAAATGGATAATTTATAATTCTACTGTTCAAAAAGAAAATCTAAAGCAAATTAAATATTCTACCTGAACACTTTGAGAAGTCATGCCATCCATCTGTCCCCCAAATTTAATTCTGGCCCTGTTCATTAACTAGTTTTAAAGATAGTTTAATCAAGGATTGTGAATTAATCATGGTCCTTCGTGAATTAATCAAGGTCCTTCAAGAAAACGGATGAAAGCATGATCTTCCTACTTTGAAGGCACAAGCATTTGGACTGTATGTGGGAAAATTCCCTTATAATGCATAGAAATCTACAACTTGTCTTGTTATCCTTATTTTGTAAATTTTGTAACTCTCATTGGAATTTGATTACTTATTTGAACCCCTGAGTACAATATGATCACATTATGTTGTGAACTGCTTTTAGTTTTCTTCTCTAGGCCTTAATGGAAAATGCAAAATGAAGTACTAATGAAAAATGAATTATTTAATCCAGCATATGTTGAAATACAAACTTTTCCTGTCTTGTAATGTGCATATGTGATTAATAGAACATAGAACATAGAACAGTACAGCACAGAACAGGCCCTTCGGCCCTCAATGTTGTGCCGGGCCATGATCACCCTACTCAAACCCATGTATCCACCCTATACCCGTAACCCAACAACCCCCCCCTTAACCCTACTTTTATTAGGACACTACGGGCAATTTAGCATGGCCAATCCACTTAACCCGCACATCTTTGGACTGTGGGAGGAAACCGGAGCACCCGGAGGAAACCCACGCACACAGGGGGAGGACGTGCAGACTCCACACAGACAGTGACCCAGCCGGGAATCGAACCTGGGACCCTGGAGCTGTGAAGCATTTATGCTAACCACCATGCTACCCTGCTGCCCCGAATAATATTACAATGTAGAAATTATCAAAGTCTAGAACATTTAGTAATGAACATAATTCCTGGAATAAGCAACATTTGTGATTTCATTCATGTTTACCAACCTGCTGAGGCATTCTGCGTTAAGGCATTCTGTGTTGTGCACAAATGTTTGTCATATTTGCATTAAGGATGTATTGCTACACATTATGAAGGATTACTAATAAAGCATACCACTAGGCTTCTGTTTACCTGGAAAATATTTACTTAAGCCTGTGTTACCATACTTTTAAATGCAAAGCTATTTAATGAGAGAGAACTTCAGAAAATGTCATCATTTGTAGTCATGCCAAGTTTCTGGTCCTTTTCAGCATAGAACATAGAACAGTACAGCACAGAACAGGCCCTTCGGCCCTCAATGTTGTGCCGAGCCATGATCACCCTACTCAAACCCACGTATCCACCCTATACCCGTAACCCAACAACCTCCCCCTTAACCCTACTTTTATTAGGACACTACGGGCAATTTAGCATGGCCAATCCACCTAACCCGCACATCTTGGGACTGTGGGAGGAAACCGGAGCACCCGGAGGAAACCCACGCACACAGGGGGAGGACGTGCAGACTCCACACAGACAGTGACCCAGCCAGGAATCGAACCTGGGACCCTGGAGCTGTGAAGCATTTATGCTAACCACCATGCTACCCTGCTGCCCACTGTTCCTGATGGCATTGTCCATTAATGATGGTGGTAATATGTGGGGTGATCAGATGATTTGATGGTTAAAGTGGAATATTTTATCCCAATTTTTCCAGAGAAAATGATTATATAATTTTGAATGTAAAATCACTATTAGCTGCCTTCAATATTTTTGTCCCATTGCTTAGTATACCTATTGATATTTCAAAGAGCAGTACTAAGATGGATATGAAACAACTGATGGCAGTAGGACTTTCACCTCTCAATGGATTATTATTATTACTTGTTAGGAAATTTGCATTTACTACTTTGAAAGCTGGGTAGTTGTCAGCAATAGCAGCGGCAGAGTATTGCTCCTTGTTACAGGAGCTGCTCCTTGGTCCTGATCTTAATCAGTACGTATGTCTGAAATATGGGATATTATTCATATTTTCTGTTAACTTTTCAAAGCCTTTTTGAAGCTTTTTTGAAGCCACCATTCTGCATCTGTGAGCTTTGACAGTGATCATCAGTAAAGAATTTCCATAGTAGGAAATATTGCAGTAGAGCCAGAACCCGTAGAGTTACACAGGTTTGTTGCAAAGCAGCCAGGTCTGAGAACCCTGGTTTACAATTTCTGTTAATTAAATTTGGGACACTGAGGCCAATATAGTCCTCCTCCCTTACCATTGCCACAACTGAGATTGGCTAACCCAGCACTGACCAGGATGACATGAGGGACTTTGCTGCCCTGTATGACCCAATAGCACTGAATAAACTCAGCTGTGAGAATAGTTGCAGATTTGATAAGTTAAATCATCAAATGCAATGGTAGTGCAATGAACTCCGTCTCATCTGTAAACATGTTCAGTGCATTAATAAATTCTAATGTGCATGAAACTCATGAATCATTGATGTTTTGCAAATTAGTTATGATCCACCACAGTATTTATGTATTAAACACAAAATTACCACCTTGCTTAATAATCACACACAAGGAGAGCGCTCCGATGAAGCGTGATATTCTCTGTGGAGCCAGTAAACAGGAAGCCATTTTAAAATCGAGAGTTTTTTTTAAGTGTCCAGAATCATAGAGGTTTACAGCATGAAAACAGGCCCTTCGGCCCAACGTGTCCATGCAGCCTTGTTTTTACCACGAAGCTAGTCCCAATTGCCTGCATTGGGCCCATAACCTTCTATCCCCAGCTTTCCCATATGACTTTAAATGCTTTTTAAAAGACAAATTGCACCCGCCTGTACTACTGGCCCTGGCACCTCGTTCGAGACCTCACCACCCTCTGTAAGAACATATTGCCCCTCTGGACCCTTTTGTATCTCCCCCCTCTTAACTTAAACCTGTGCTCTCTAGTTCTAGACTCCTCTACCTTTGGGAAAAGAGGTTGACTATCTACCTTATCTATGCCCCTCATTATTTTCTAAACCTCTATAAGATCATCCCTAAGGCTCCTACGCTCCAGGGGAAAAAGTCCCAGTCTATCCAGCCTCTCCTTATAACTCAAACCATCAAGTCCTGGTACCATCCTCGTAAATCTTTTCTGCACTCTTTCTCGTTTAATAATATCCTTTCTATAATAGGGTGACCAGAACTGTACACAGTATTCCAAGTGTGGCCTTACTAATATCTTGTACAACTTCAGCAAGACGTTCCAACTCCTGTAGTCAATGTTCTGACCAATGAAACCAAGCATGCCAAATGCCTTCTTCACCACCCTGTCCACCTGTGACTCAATTTTCAAGGAGCTATGAATCGTACTCCTAGATCTCTTTGTTCTATAACTCTCCCCAACTCCCTACCATTAACTGAGTAGGTCCTGCCTGATTTGATTTCCCAAAATGCAACACCTAACATTTATTTAAATTAAACTCCATTTGCCAATCATAGGCCCACTGGCCCAATTGATCCAAGATCCCGTTGCAGTCCTAGGTAACCTTCACTATCCACTATGCCATCAATCTTGGTGTCATCTGCAAACATATTATCCATGCCTCCTAAATTCACATCCAAGTCATTAATATAAATAACAGTAGACCCAGCATTGATCCCTGATGCACATCGCTGGTCACAGGCCTCCTGTTTGAAAAACAATCCTCTACAACCACCCTTTGTCTTCTGTCATCAAGCCAATTGGCTACCTCAACCTGGATCCTGTGAGATTTAACATTATGCAACAACCTACCATGCAGTACCTTGTCAAAGGCCTTGTAGACAACATCGACTGCACTGCCCTCATCTCCCTTCTTGGTTACCCCTTCAATCAAATTTGTGAAATAGTGTCGTCATTCCATTATTTTTTCCCCTTCACTTGGTTAGTACTGGTTCTGAGGGAGACCGGTTTAGCTCACTTGACGAGACAGCTGGTTCATGATGCAGAGCGAGGCCAACAGCATGGGTTCAATTCCTGTACCGGCTGAGGTTTTTCATGAAGGCCCCGCCATCTTAACCATGCGAGCAGCCTATCCAGTGACTTTACTTTTACTTTACTTACTGGTTCTGAACTATCTTTTTAAATGTAACTTTAAACGTACCAAATAAGTCCAGTATATAATTTATACCTTGCTGTCAAGTTATGTAATTTTTGAAACCGCATTTTATCAATTTCTCCAGAGTCTGTTCCAAGTGGTGAAAATCAGAGTGCGGCTGGTGGAGATGAGGAATCCTTGGATGAATACCAGGAGTTGAATGCACGTGAAGAACAGGATATTGAGATAATGATGGATGGTTGTGAATATGCCATCTCAAATGCTGAAGCATTTGCAGAAAAACTATCTAGCGAATTGCAGGTGTTAGATGGGGTGAGTGTTGGAATATGAAAAACATTGCTTTAATTGTTTGCTTTATGGGACCATTTGTTCTGTGCCAAACTTTGCCTGCAAGTTTGATAATTGATACATTGTGGAACATGTTTGCTTAATGTTTGGATAGTTTTGTCATTTTGGATGGCTAAAGGATGATGTTGATTGCTGACTGTAACAGCAATTGGTTTGGCTAACCCTTTAAAGCTCAGTCGTTGTTCAAACTATTATCCAACTATTAAGTCTTTTAAGTTATCAGGTTTAAACACTTCCCATCAGGCTATCATGGATGCCTTCTACCCTTCAACTCTGGAGCTCCCCACAAGTAGGCCCACAGCAGAGCTCTGCCTGAAGTGTTATCTTCTACCAGTAACCACTGAACGGTCTAAGATGTTGAGGTGTCCTGATAGCAAATGCTGACCACCTGTCAGCATTTAAATATGCTAAGTGATGCTGCAAATGCCATGCATGTCTGCTCCAAATGGATCTTTCCAGCATGTTTTTGCGGCAGGGATCTAACATTGGGCCCATTGGAGAGATGATGGCATAGTGGTAATGTCGCTGAAGTAATAATCAAAGGCCCAGGCTCATGCTCTGGGGACAAGTTCATATTCACCATTGCAACTGGAATACAAAGTTAGTCTCAGTAATGAAACTATCATCGATTGTTATAAAGACCTATCTGGTTAAATATGAAGGAAATCTGTCATCCTTTCTTGATCTCGCCTAAATATAACTCATAATTTACCTCTGAAATGGCCTAGCAGGGGTGACACGGTGGTGCAGTGGTTAGCACTGCTGCCTCACCACACTAAGGATCCAGGTTCGATCCCGGCCCCGGATCAATGACCATGTGGAGTTTGCACATTCTTTGTGTATGTGTGGGTCTCGGCCCCACAACCCAAAGATGTGCAAGGTAGGTGGATTGACCACGCTAAATTTCACCTTAAGTGGGGGGAAAAAATGAATTGGATACTTTCAATTTATCAGTGAAAAATGAAATGGCCACGCAAGCCACTGAGTTCAAGGGCAGATAGGGATGGTCAACAAATGCTGGCCTTGCCAGTAATGCCCACATGCCAAGAAGGAAAAATAAAATCCCAATTTTCCTCCATTAGTAGGTATATAAAATCCAAGATGTCTTGGTAACTTGCAAGGATATATGAGACTGTTTTGAATCGAGACAGTTGAAAGATCGTGCAGAAGACAGTGCTTGAAACGTCAGCAAAGCAGCCAGTGACTGTGACAGGCTGAAATAGTTCTGACAGTTTCTCCTTTCTTTCAGAAATTTCAAATTGTGTGTACTAGACGTCACTTATGAAATGTGAAATAATTCTGAAAGCCGCAATCTATTTTATGTATCACCTATTTTATTCACATTTTTATTATTTGTACATTTGCTTTATATTAATATTATACCAGTGCGATTCTTTGCCATTTTCAATGGTTGGAATGGGTTCTTATGGATGTATAAACTAATGTAATACCTGAAAGTATTTACTGGACAGTACTTGCTTTTAGTTTTCCCAGGTGACTGAAAGCTTAACCAGATTTTAAGAGAAAGATAGATCAAAGGTTTGGGGAGCTGGAACTCCCCCCAGAGAGTGTGAGTTCAGAGACAAGAGCTAAAATAATTTATACTAAGTGGTTTAAAAAGTTCCAAAAATGTAACATTGGCATTTGTCTAACACGGAAATTGTCTCATCTTCAGGCCAACATCCAATCGATTATGGCTTCGGAAAAGCAAGTGAACATTCTAATGCAGCTACTGGATGATGCACTTAAAGAAGTAGATAAAATTGAGCATAAACTGAGCAGCTATGAAGAAATGCTGCAGAGTGTAAAGGAGCAGATGGATCATATCTCCCAAAGCAATGACCTCATACAGCTCAGTAACACTAACAATATGAAGCTTCTGGAAGAAATAGAATTTCTAGTGGTATGTGAGATATCGTTTCTCCCTTTCCCCTCCCATTCTATTAATGAATTATTATTGTAAGAAGTCTTACAACACCAGGTTAAAGTCCAACAGGTTTGTTTCAAACACGAGCTTTCGGAGCACGGCTCCTTCTTCAGGTGAATGGAAAGGCTTGTTCCAGAAATGTTTATATAGACACAGTCAGAGATGCCCCGGAATGCGAGCACCTGCAGGCAATCAAATCATCAAAGATGCAGAGAGAGAGGTAACTCCAGGTTAAAGAGGTGTGAATTGTCCCAAGCCAGTTCAGTCGGTAGGCCTCTGCAAGTCCAGGCTTGTTGGTGGGGGCCGAATGTAATGCGACATGAATCCCAGATCCCGGTTGAGTCCGCATTCATGCGTGCGGAACTTAGCTATAAGTTTTTGCTCAGCAATTTTGCGTTGTCGCGTCTCCTGAAGGCCTCCTTGTAGAATGCTGACCCGGAGATCAGAGGCTGAATGTCCTTGACTGCTGAAGTGTTCCCCAACTGGAAGGGAACAGTCCTGCCTGTTGATAGTCGCACGATGCCCGTTTATTCGTTGTCGCAGTGTCTGCATGGTCTCGCCAATGTACCACGCTTCGGGACATCCTTTCCTGCAGCGTATGAGGTAGACTACATTGGTCGAGTCGCACGAGTATGCGCCGCGTACCTGGTGGGTGGTGTTTCCACGTGTAATGGTGGTGTCCATGTCGATGATCTGGCATGTCTTGCAGAGATTACCCTGGCAGGGTTTTGTGGTGTTGTGGTTGCTGTTCTGAAGGCTGGGTAATTTGCTGCAAACAATGGTTTGTTTGAGGTTGCGCGGTTGTTTGAAGGCCAGTAGTGGGGGTGTGGGGATGACCTTGGCAAGATGTCCATCCTCGCTGATGATGTGTTGGAGGCTGCGAAGAAGATGTCGTAGTTTCTCCGCCCCAGGAAAGTACTGGACGACGAAGGGTACTCTGTCAGTGGTGTCCCGTGTTTGTCTTCTGAGGAGGTCGGTGCGGTTTTTTGCTGTGGCGCGGTGGAACTGTCGATCAATGAGTCGAGCGCCATATCCCGTTCGTACGAGGGCATCTTTCAGCATCTGTAGGTGTCTGTTGCGCTCCTCCTTGTCTGAGCAGATCCTGTGTATACGGAGGGCTTGTCCATAGGGGATGGCTTCTTTAATGTGTTTCGGGTGAAAGCTGGAGAAGTGGAGCATCGTGAGATTATCTGTGGGCTTGCGGTAAAGCGAGGTGCTGAGGTGACCGTCCTTGATGGAGACGAGTGTGTCCAAGAATGGAGCTGAATTTGGAGAATAGTCCATGGTGAGTTTGATGGTGGGATGGAACTTATTGATGTCATCGTGTAGTCGTTTCAGTGATGTCTCGCCGTGGGTCCAAAGGAAAAAAATGTCATCGATGTATCTGGTGTATAGCATCGGTTGAAAGTCCTGTGTGGTGAGGAAGTCCTGTTCAAACTTGTGCATGAAGATGTTGGCATATTGAGGTGCAAATTTGGTCCCCATGGCTGTTCCGTGCGTCTGGATGAAGAATTTGTTGTCGAAGGTGAAGACGTTGTGGTCTAGAATGAAACGGATGAGTTGCAGAATTGCGTCTGGAGATTGGCAGTTGTCGGTGTTGAGGACTGAGGCTGTTGCAGCAATGCCGTCGTCATGGGGGATGCTGGTGTAGAGTGCCGAGACATCCATTGTGACGAGGAATGTTCCTGGTTCAACTGGTCCATGGGTGCTGAGTTTCTGTAGGAAGTCCGTCGTGTCGCGACAGAAGCTGGGTGTACCTTGTACGATGGGTTTCAAGATGCCCTCGATGTGGCCAGAGAGGTTCTCACACAGGGTCCCATTGCCTGAAACGATAGGACGGCCTGGTGTGTTGGCCTTGTGTATTTTCGGGAGGCAGTAGAGATCTCCAATGCGGGGATTACGTGGGATGAGAGCACGTAGGGTGTTCTGAAGGTCTGGATCTAAGGTCTTGATCAGTCTGCTGAGTTGGCGGATGTGTTCCTTGGTTGGATCTGCGGGTAACTGCCTGTAGTGTTCCTGGTTGTCGAGTTGTCGGTATACTTCTTTGCAGTAGTCTGTTCTGTTCAGTATGACGGTGGCCCCTCCTTTGTCTGCTGGTTTGATGACGATGTTGCGGTTGGTCTTGAGAGTGCGGATGGCGTTGAGGACTGAGGCTGTTGCAGCAACGCCATCCGCACTCTCAAGACCAACCGCAACATCGTCATCAAACCAGCAGACAAAGGAGGGGCCACCGTCATACTGAACAGAACAGACTACTGCAAAGAAGTATACCGACAACTCGACAACCAGGAACACTACAGGCAGTTACCCGCAGATCCAACCAAGGAACACATCCGCCAACTCAGCAGACTGATCAAGACCTTAGATCCAGACCTTCAGAACACCCTACGTGCTCTCATCCCACGTAATCCCCGCATTGGAGATCTCTACTGCCTCCCGAAAATACACAAGGCCAACACACCAGGCCGTCCTATCGTTTCAGGCAATGGGACCCTGTGTGAGAACCTCTCTGGCCACATCGAGGGCATCTTGAAACCCATCGTACAAGGTACACCCAGCTTCTGTCGCGACACGACGGACTTCCTACAGAAACTCAGCACCCATGGACCAGTTGAACCAGGAACATTCCTCGTCACAATGGATGTCTCGGCACTCTACACCAGCATCCCCCATGACGACGGCATTGCTGCAACAGCCTCAGTCCTCAACACCGACAACTGCCAATCTCCAGACGCAATTCTGCAACTCATCCGTTTCATTCTAGACCACAACGTCTTCACCTTCGACAACAAATTCTTCATCCAGACGCACGGAACAGCCATGGGGACCAAATTTGCACCTCAATATGCCAACATCTTCATGCACAAGTTTGAACAGGACTTCCTCACCACACAGGACTTTCAACCGATGCTATACACCAGATACATCGATGACATTTTTTTCCTTTGGACCCACGGCGAGACATCACTGAAACGACTACACGATGACATCAATAAGTTCCATCCCACCATCAAACTCACCATGGACTATTCTCCAAATTCAGCTCCATTCTTGGACACACTCGTCTCCATCAAGGACGGTCACCTCAGCACCTCGCTTTACCGCAAGCCCACAGATAATCTCACGATGCTCCACCTCTCCAGCTTTCACCCGAAACACATTAAAGAAGCCATCCCCTATGGACAAGCCCTCCGTATACACAGGATCTGCTCAGACAAGGAGGAGCGCAACAGACACCTACAGATGCTGAAAGATGCCCTCGTACGAACGGGATATGGCGCTCGACTCATTGATCGACAGTTCCACCGCGCCACAGCAAAAAACCGCACCGACCTCCTCAGAAGACAAACACGGGACACCACTGACAGAGTACCCTTCGTCGTCCAGTACTTTCCTGGGGCGGAGAAACTACGACATCTTCTTCGCAGCCTCCAACACATCATCAGCGAGGATGGACATCTTGCCAAGGTCATCCCCACACCCCCACTACTGGCCTTCAAACAACCGCGCAACCTCAAACAAACCATTGTTTGCAGCAAATTACCCAGCCTTCAGAACAGCAACCACAACACCACAAAACCCTGCCAGGGTAATCTCTGCAAGACATGCCAGATCATCGACATGGACACCACCATTACACGTGGAAACACCACCCACCAGGTACGCGGCGCATACTCGTGCGACTCGACCAATGTAGTCTACCTCATACGCTGCAGGAAAGGATGTCCCGAAGCGTGGTACATTGGCGAGACCATGCAGACACTGCGACAACGAATAAACGGGCATCGTGCGACTATCAACAGGCAGGACTGTTCCCTTCCAGTTGGGGAACACTTCAGCAGTCAAGGACATTCAGCCTCTGATCTCCGGGTCAGCATTCTACAAGGAGGCCTTCAGGAGACGCGACAACGCAAAATTGCTGAGCAAAAACTTATAGCTAAGTTCCGCACGCATGAATGCGGACTCAACCGGGATCTGGGATTCATGTCGCATTACATTCGGCCCCCACCAACAAGCCTGGACTTGCAGAGGCCTACCGACTGAACTGGCTTGGGACAATTCACACCTCTTTAACCTGGAGTTACCTCTCTCTCTGCATCTTTGATGATTTGATTGCCTGCAGGTGCTCGCATTCCGGGGCATCTCTGACTGTGTCTATATAAACATTTCTGGAACAAGCCTTTCCATTCACCTGAAGAAGGAGCCGTGCTCCGAAAGCTCGTGTTTGAAACAAACCTGTTGGACTTTAACCTGGTGTTGTAAGACTTCTTACTGTGCTCACCCCAGTCCAACGCCGGCATCTCCACATCATGAATTATTATTGGTTGCTGAGTTAATGCTGAAAGTGCTTACCTCTACAATTTTGCAATAAAATTTGAAACATACCTAAGATGTACCCTTGATATTTTACTTGTGAAAGCAAGTGAATTCCTTATAGGATTCGAAGCCAGGTGATATATGCACATGTTTGCAAAGTCATACGTTTTCCATTTTGTTCTTATTTTTATGTAATTCCATTATAAATTCCTATAACTGCAAACATAATGAAAACTACCTATGTAAACTTGTCATATAGTGACAACTTCTTCCTCCTAGAGCATATAAATTGAAGGAGATGTTTAATTACAATGTGATAATTACAAGGACAGTTTCCATATGCACATTAGAATTTGTATTGTTAAAAGTTGACAGGTGGTCTACATGGAAGTAAATTTTGTGTTTTTTTTACTCAATCTTCTACAGTATTACGTAAGAGCAAGTTTAGACTTCAAGTAAAGCAGGGTTGCATAGGGATATCGGACCAGGCAGAATTTAGTTATTTTAAATTCATACATTCAGTCCTTATTTTCATATTCCTGTTACTGACTGTGGCTCAGTTGGTAACACCCTTGTCTCTGGGTCAGACGATTTGTGTGTTCAAGTGTTACAATACAGGACGAGGGCTCAAAAACTCCGCTGACACTGCAATGCAGTGTAGAAGGAGCGCTGTGCGAGATGCCCTCTTTTAAATGAGACAATAAACTGAGTCCCAGTCTGCACCCTTGGCTAGACACAAAAGACCCCAAGATATTATGTCAAAGAAGAGCAGGGGAGTTGTATAGCAATGAAGAAACACTGAATAAAAAACAGGCCTACATTTATATAGCACTTTTTATGACCTTAGGACACACCAGTGCATTTTATAGGGCAATCAAGTACTTCTAAATTGTAATCACTGCTTAACATAGGAAATTCAGAAGTCAATTTGTGTACAGCAAGCTGCCACAACAGCAATGACCTGATCATTTAAAAAAAAAATTATATTCATTAAAGAAGGATAGAGAGGGAGGTGGTGGCAGCGTGGTGGTTTTGTCACTGGGCTAGTAATCCAGAAATCGGGGTAAAGTCCTGAAGACCCAGGTTCAAAGCCCACCAAGCAGATGGTGAAATTTGAATTCAATAAGATTCTGGACTTAAAAGTTTAATGATGACTATTGTTGAAAACTCCCATCTGGTTCACTGATGTCTTTTAGGGAAGGAAATCTGCCCCTGGTCTCACCTGGTCTGGCCTACATTTGACTCCAGATCCACAGAATTGTGGTTGACTCTTAAATGCCCTCCAAAATGTCCCAACAAAGCACTCAGTTCAAGGGCAATTCGGTGTGGGAAATATTGCTGGCCCACATCCCCTGAATTAATAAATAAATTTTAAAAATGCTCAGGACACTGGGATATCTCTCTTGCTCTCTGAAATAGTGTTCACTGGATCTTTTAGATCCAACTGAGAGGGCACACGGCGTCTCGTCCAAAAGACCTCCACAGTACCTCATGATGTTGCACTGGTGTGTCAAGATTTTTGAGCTCAACTCTCTGGAAAGGGCCTCAAACTTGCAACCATCTGACTTTGACAAGTATGAGCTTTGGCTGATACTTGTACGGTTATACAGCTGCTAGAAGGTGTTAGCCAAAGCTCAGTGTTTAGCATAATTGGATTGTATAAAGGCAAAATACAACTGTTGTTTAAGCTTTACATCTCCAGCTAGTAGAACCATGGCATAATGGGATATGGCATATACCCATGCTGCAGTTTGGGGGAGGGAGGGTGCGTACTCTCTCAAATTTTATAATGGGTTTTGCTGCTTACCATTCTGCATGTGAGGAGCATGTTGTTTCTATTGTCTTTAAAAATTCAAATTGGAACTTACCAACTAGATTACACTTCCATTCACAGGCAAGGGAAAGAGATGGGACAGGATAGCTCCACAAAAACGTGTCTGATCATCTCACGAGAATGATACCAGTTAAAAGGATTAAATTATGAGGACAGGTTGGACAGACTAGGCATGTATTCCCTTTATAGGGTGGATAGAAATAAATAATTCCTCATGGCAATGCATTGATTAATCAGAGTTGACTTGCTTGATTTGAAGTTAAACAAAAGCTTGGCACTTAACTGTTCCCTGGTATATTCTCCATGGCAATGCCACTGCCAATCAGAGTCCACTTTCCAACTAGTCAACACCCTCTTCCCATTTGCTTCAAGATTTGGTATTCTTGCGATTCTGTCCTGATGAGTGCAAGACAAAATGCTTCCACAGCATGTCTCCTTTTTTCAGCAATACTCTGGAAAGAAATTGTTTCCTCTGATGTGTGAATCAAGATCAAGGCCATAACACATTAGAGTTAGGCTGTTCAGAAGTGATATTGGAAAATATTTATACAAAGTGAATGCAAATCTGGAACATTTACCCCAACTACCCTCACATAAAAAGAGAAAACATCTTGAAGCTCGGTCAGTTGGACAATTCAAAACTGATGTTGATAGTTTTTCATTAGTTAAGAGTGTTAAGGGTTATGGAACCAGGGCAGGTAGTTGGAGTTAAGATACAGATCAACCAAAATCTAATGGAATAGTAGAACAGGTTCCTACTCTTGTTCCTGTGGAAACGTGAAACCAAGTTAACTCCATAATAGACCCTGCAAACCAATTCCTAGCTTAATAGAGATAATTGGAAAACTTAATAATGTTATGTGCCGATATGCTGAATGGTTCTAGCTGGCTGAAATGAGCTCCACATTTGAAGGTTCTGAAATTGCAGCTATGTCAATCTGTGCCTAAGCCCGCTGGATTTATGAAGTATAATGTGCCCCTACAGGGAATCAATGGGTGTACACTACATTAGCTAAATGGATTCCCTAAAGGCAGGTGCAGAATGCCAAGTTGCCTAACCTGGAGCTTCTTAAACATGGTGATGAGTTTTTAGATGTATTAGACTCTTGACAGATTTCTTGCCTGAATTTAATAGCGTTGAGTAATGGGTGAATAAAAAGAAATTCCATTGTTGTCATTGTAACCTGTTGGAAATAATACCTGAATACAAAATTTAGCTTATTTTTATATTTATGTCACAGGGTTGATGCATTCCATCTGCCAAATATTATGTGAAGTTAATAAAAACAAAGTGATGGAAAAACTCAGCAAGTCTAGCAGCATCTGTGGAGAGAAGCAGAGTTGATGTTTTGAGTCCAATATGACTTCTACAGATTTGATGTGGAAATATGATGAGTTTTATGCTGTTGAAAAAAGGGAGTTGGCGGGATGGGGGTTTCAGGTGAAACAAAAGGGAAGGTCAGGTATAGTTTGGAGGGCAGGGGAGATTAAATGACAAAGGTGTAATGGAACAAAAGGCACAGGGAGTGGTAATGGAAGCAGCAAAGAAACAATGTATTGGTTCAGAATAGCAGGAATAAAGGTTAACTGTCTGAAATAAAAAGCATGAAAACAAGATACAAACTGACACTTGGAATGGAAAAGAATCAAAACCGAGGACAGAATTCATGGTTTGAAGTTGTTGAACTTGATGTTTTTTTAAAAAATAATTTTTATTGGAATTTTTTACAGAAAATATAAAATATAACAACAAACAATGAAATGCAACAAAATAACAAAATAAATTTAAATTAAATAAACAAACATGGTCATCGTCCCCCTTCTCCCCCTCCCTCCCGGGTTGCTGCTGCTGTTGTCCCAGTACCCTATCGTTGAGCCAGAAAGTCGAGGAAAGGTTGCCACCGCCTAAAGAACCCTTGTACCGATCCTCTCAGGGCGAATTTGACCTTCTCTAGCTTAATAAAACCCGCCATGTCATTGATCCAGGTCTCCACGCTTGGGGGCCTTGCATCCTTCCATTGTAGCAAAATCCTTCGCCGGACGACTAGGGACGCAAAGGCCAGCACACCGGCCTCTTTCGCCTCCTGCACTCCCGGCTCCACCCCAACCCCAAAGATCGCGAGTCCCCATCCTGGCTTGACCCTGGATCCCACCACCCTTAACATCGTCCTCGCCACCCCCTTCCAGAACTCCAGTGCCGGGCATTCCTAGAACATATGGGCATGGTTCGCTGGACTCCCCAAGCACCTGACACACCTGTCTTCACCCCCAAAGAACCTACTCATCCTCGTCCCAGTCATGTGGGCCCGGTGCAACACCTTGAATTGGATGAGGCTAAGCCGCGCACACGAGGAGGAAGAATAACCCTCTCCAGGGGATCAGCCCATGTCCCGTCCTCAATCTGTTCCCCCAGTTCCCCCTCCCACTTAGTTTTCAGCTCCTCTACTGACGCCTCCTCCACCTCCTGCATAACCTTGTAGATATCAGATATCTTCCCCTCTCCGACCCAGACCCCCGAAAGCACCCTGGCACTCACCCCCCTCGCGGGAAGCGAAGGGAATCCCTCCACCTGCTGTCTAGCAAATGCCTTAACCTGCAGATACCTGAACGTGTTTCCCGGCGGGAGCCCAAATTTCTCCTCCAACTCCCCCAGGCTCGCAAACCTCCTATCAATAAACAGGTCCCTCAGCTGTCTGATGCCCGCTCTGTGCCAACCCTGAAATTCCCCCATCAATGTTCCCCGGGACGAACCTATGGTTCCCTCTTAACGGAGCCTCCATCGAGCCCCCCACTTCTCCCCTATGTCGCCTCCACTACCCCCAAATCTTGAGGGTAGCCGCCACTACCGGACTCGTGGTATACCTCGTAGGAGGGAGCGGCCACGGTGCCGTTACCAGGTCCCCCAGGCTTGTACCTCCACAGGACGCCCTCTCCATCCGTTTCCATGCTGCCCCTCCCCCTCCATCACCCACCTGCGCACCATCGACACATTGGCCGCCCAGTAGTACCCCGAGAGATTGGGTAACGCCAGCCCCCCCCATCTCTACCCCGCTCCAAGAAGACCCTCTTCACCCTCGGGGTCCCATGCGCCCAAACAAAGCTCATGATGCTGCTGGTCACCCTTCTAAGTTGAACTTGATGTTGATTCCTGAATGTTGTTAGTGCCTAATTAGAAGATAAGGTTCTCTTCCTCGAGCTTGTATCGGGCTTCACTGCAGTGTGGCAGCAGGCTGAGGACAGAAATGTGAGCATGAGAGCAAGATGGTGAATTGAAATGGCAAGCAAATGGAAGGTCTTGTGCATTAAGTGGAGGTGTTCCACACAGCGCTCACCCAATGTATGTTTGGTCTCCCCAGTGCAGAGGAGACTGGATTGTGAGAGGAAAATGCAGGCAAACAAATTGAAAGAAGTACAAGTAAATTGTTGCTTCACCTGGAAGGACTGTTTGGACAGTGTGGCAGGAGGAGGTAAAGGGACAGGCATTACATGGAGACTCCACACGGACAGTAATCCAAGCCAGGAATTGAACCTGGAACCCTGGTGCTGTGAAGCAACAGTGCTAACCACTGTGCTACCGTACCATGATGTGTTAAGGTGATCAAGAAGTGGACCAGGGTGTCATGGAGGGAATGGTCCCTTCGGAATGCTAACAGACAGGGGACGATGTGGTGGCATATTGCAAGGTGACCAAAATGACGGAGGATAGGCCTTTGAATACAGATGCATGTGGAGTGTAAAGTGGGGACAAGGGGATCTCTACTGTAGTTCTGAGAGGGAGGGGTAAGGACAAAAGTGGTTGAACGCACTGCCAACCATAGTGTGAGTTAAATCCTTGGTTCAGGAAAAAGGATGCACTGTGGTGGTATCATCATCAAAACAGATACAACAGAAACTGAGAAACTGGGAGAATGGAATGGAGTTCTTGCACGAAGCAGGGTTTGAGGAAGCTGTGCAAGTCATTGGGCTTGTAATGAATATTAATAGACAGTCTATTCCAGAAATGGTGATAGAGAGGTCAAAGAAAGGAAGTATTAGAGATGGACCATGGGCAGGTTGGTGAAGGATGGACATTGGAAGCAAGTGATGATTTTTTTCCAGTTCCAGGAAGTGGCATCGATAGTCATTGATGTACGCAAATGAGGTTGGGAGGGGGTCTGCCACTGTGGGGAACGGGCCTGCCGGGGTTCTGTGGGCACGTGGTGAGCCAAGGGAGAGCTATGGCTGACCGGCGCAGAGGGAGGGGGAAGACCCCCCCGATTCGGTTGGTCACATGGAACGTGAGGGGGCTGAATGGACCGGTGAAGCGGTCCCGGGTCTTGGCGCATTTGAAGGGGCTGGGAGCGGACGTGGTTATGCTCCAGGAGACGCACCTCAAGGTGGCGGCTCAGGTGAGGCTGAGAAGAAGCTGGGTTGGACAGGTGTTTCACTCGGGGCTAGATGCGAAGAATCGAGGGGTGGCGATTTTAGTTGGTAAGAGTTTGTCGTTCGTGGCGTCGAGTGTGGTGGCGGATAGCTGTGGCAGATACGTAATGGTGAGTGGTAGGCTTCAAGGGGAGCGGGATGTTCTGATTAATGTGCACGCCCCTAACTGAGACGATGCAGGTTTCATGCAGCGAATGTTGAGCCGGATTCCGGACCTGGAGACGGGGGGCTTGATCTTGGGAGGGGATTTTATTACATTGCTGGACCCAGCTCTGGATCGTTCGAGGTCTAAGACGGGCACGAGGCCGGCGGCGGCCACAGTACTGAGGGGGTTTATGGATCAGATGGGAGGGGTAGACCCGTGGAGGTTTTTGAGGCCGGGAGGTAGGGAGTTTTCCTTTTTCTCCCATGTCCACAAGGCTTATTCCCGGATTGAATTTTTTTGTCCTCAGCAGGGCGCTAATCCCGAGAGTGGTGGGGACGGAGTATTCAGCGATAGTCATATCTGACCACACTCCACATTCGGTGGACCTGGAGCTGGGGGAGGGGAAGGATCAGCACCCGCTGTGGAGGTTGGATGTGGGGTTTCCGTCAGAGGAGGACGTATGTGGGCATTCAGTCCGTAGGTGCATAGAGGGGTATTTGGAAGCTAATGACAATGGGGAGGTGCAAGTTGGGGTGGTCTGGGAAGCGCTGAAGGCGGTGGTTAGAGGGGAGCTGATATCTATACGTGCGCACAGGGAGAGGGGGGAGAGGGTTGAGAGGGAGAGGTTGGTGGAAGAAATGGTAAGGGTGGACAGGAGGTATGTGGATGTCCCGGAAGAGGGGCTTTAGAGGAAGCATCGCAGTCTCCAAGCGGAGTTCGACATACTGACCACCTGGAAAGCGGAGGCGCAGTGGAGGAGGGCGCAGGGGGCGGTATATGAGTACGGGGAGAAGGCAAGTCGGATGCTGGCCCACCAGCTCCGGAAGCGGGAGGCAGCGAGAGAGATGGGGAGTCACAGATGCAGGAGGGAACCTGGTGCGGAGTGCTAGGGACATTAATGGGGTGTTCAGGTCCTTCTGCGAGGAGCTGTACCAGTCGGTGCCCCCTAGGGAGGTGGGCGGGATGGACCGCTTTCTGGATAAGCTGGAGTTCCCAAGAGTGGAGGAGGAGCGGGTGGAGGGTCTGGGGGCCCCAATCGAGTTGGAGAAGCTGATGGAGGCGCTGGGGAGTATGCAGACAGGGAAAGCACAGGGACCTGACGGGTTCCCAGTGGAGTTTTATAAGAAGTTCTCAGACCTGCTGGGCCCGTTGTTAGTGAGGACCCTTGAATGAGGTGTGGGGGGGGGGGGGGGGGGGGGGGCTTTGCCCCTGACGATGTCTAGAGCAATAATTTCACTGATTCTGAAGCGGGATAAGGACCCCCTCCAGTGTGGGTCTTACAGGCCGATCTCGCTCCTCAACGTGGACGCAAAGTTGTTGGCTAAGATACAGTCCAGGAGGCTGGAAGATGTGGTCCCGCTGGTTATCCAGGAGGACCAAACGGGGTTTGTGAAGGGGAGGCAGCTGAATGTCAGTGTGCGGCGACTTCTTAATGTTATGATGATGTCGTCGGCGGATGGGGAGGCGGAAATAGTAGCATCGATGGATGCGGAGAAAGCCTTCGATAGGGTGGAGTGGAGCTAGCTGTGGGAGGTGTTGAGGAGATTTGGGTTTGGTGAGGGATTCATTAGCTGGGTGAGACTGCTGTATAGAGCCCCGGTAGCGAGCGTGGTGATGCATGGGAGGAGGTCGGAGGACTTTCGGCTGTCCCGGGGGACGAGACAGGGGTGCCCCTTGTCTCCCCTGCTCTTCGCGTTAGCGATTGAACCCCTGGTATGGCGCTGAGGGATTCGAAGAACTGGAGGGGGAATTGTGCGGGGTGGGGGGGGAGCACCGGTTGTCGCTGTACGCGGATGATTTACTCTTGTACATCGCGGATCCGGCAGGGGGGGATGCCAGAGGTGTTGAGGATACTTGGGGAGTTTGGGGACTTTTCGGGCTATAAGCTCAACGTGGGGAGGAGTGAGCTGTTTGTGCTGCACTTGGGGGACCAGGAGAGGGAGATAGGGGAGCTCCCGTTGAAGAGAGCGGAGAGGAGCTTTAGATATCTTGGTGTCCAGATAGCTAGGAGCTGGGGGGCCCTACATAGGCTAAACGTTTCGAGGCTGGTGGAACAGATGGAGGAGGAGTTTAGGAGGTGGATGTGCTGCCACTCTCCTTGGCGGGCAGGGTCCAGTCGGTTAAGATGACGGTGCTCCCGAGGTTTTTGTTTCTCTTCCAGTGTCTCCCCAGCTTGATTTCGAAGGCTTTCTTTAGGCGGGTTAATAAGAGTATTCTGGGGTTCTTGTGGGCGTTGAAGACCCCGAGAGTGAGGAGGGTATTCCTGGAGGGAGGCAGGGAGGTAGGTGGTTTGGCGTTGCGCAACCTGTGTGGGTACTACTGGGCTGTGAATGTGGCAATGATTCGTAGGTGGGTGATGGAGGGGAGGGTGACGCATGGAAGAGGTTGGAGGTGGCGACCTGTGGAGGAACGAGTTTGGAGGCACTGGTGACGGCCCCGCTCCCACCCCCCCCCCCCCCCCCCCCCCCCCCCGATACGGGGCAACCACCGGTTTGCACCAGGGAGAATAGATGGTGGGTTTTTGTGTTGGCATAGGGCAGGCATCAGGCGGATGTGGGACCTTTTCCTCCACGGGAAGTTTGTGACCTTCGAGGAGTTGGAGGGAAAGTGGGGTCTACCCCCTGGGAATACTTTCAGGTATATGCAGATTAGGGCGTTTGTTAAGCGGCAGGTGGCGGAGTTTCCGCTATTGCCGCCAAGGGGGTGCAGGATAGGGTGCTCTTGGGGATGTGGGTCGGTGAGGGTAGGATCTCGGCAATTTATCAGGTGATTCAGGAGGGGAGGAGGCCTCGGTGGAGGAGCTGAAAGCGAAGTGGGAAGAGCAGCTAGGGGAGGAGATCGATGAGGGGACGTGGCCGGAT
Organism: Scyliorhinus canicula; assembly: GCF_902713615.1. Taxonomy (NCBI): domain Eukaryota; kingdom Metazoa; phylum Chordata; class Chondrichthyes; order Carcharhiniformes; family Scyliorhinidae; genus Scyliorhinus; species Scyliorhinus canicula. The sequence goes on along the minus strand of NC_052148.1, from coordinate 118,562,411 downwards.
GCCCTGGGGAGGGTGAATTTGTCGTCTTCTTGCGCATGGCTCAGTTTAATTAAGCTGAAGGTGCTGCATAGGGCGCACATGACTGGGGCCAGGCTGAGCCGGTTCTTTGGGGGTGAGGACAGGTGTGGGAGGTGTTCGGGAGGCCCGGTGAATCACACCCACATGTTCTGGGCGTGTCCGGCGTTGGAGGGGTTCTGGAAGGGGGTGGCGGGGACCTTGTCCAAGGTGGTCAGTTCCAGGGTGGAACCGGGCTGGGGGCTCGCTATCTTTGGGGTAGCATCGGAGACGGGAGTGCAGGAGGCGAGAGAGGCCGGTATCTGGTATTCTGGCCTTTGCGTCTCTAGTAGCCCGGCGTAGGATTCTTTTACAGTGGAGGGACGCGAAGCCCCCGAGCACGGAATCCTGGATTAATTACATGGCCGCGTTCATCAGACTGGAGAGGGTCAAGTTTGTCCTGAGGGGGTCGGTGCAAGGATTCTTCCGGCAGTGGCAGCCTTTTCTTGATTCCCTGGCGGAGTGTTAAGGGGTGGTCAATCTCAGCAGCAACCCCAGTGCTGGGGAGGGGGGGATGGATTATGGATCTGTTAAAGGGGTTTTTGCAACTATATGTTTGCTACTTTCTTTTTTGTTATTAATTTATTGTTTTGTATTGGGGGAGGGGCTTTTCTTTCTGATTTTTCTATGCCTTGTTTATTTTATTGTTGGGAGAAAATATGTTGAAAAATTTGAATAAAAATTTTTTTTTTTTTAAATTGATGTACGCAAATGAGTAGGACTGGAACAAGGAATATTCCACAAAACTCACAAAGCCAAGCATAACTAAGGCCCATGCGGTTAACCATAGCTACACCTTTATTTGGAGGAAGTGAGACAATTTAAAGGGGAAATTGTTCAACGGAAGAACAACATCAGCCATGTAGAAGAGAGTAATGGTGGATGGGAGACTGTTCGTCTCTCCATTCAAGAAGAAGCGGAGAGTCCTCAGAACATACTGCTGAGGATGAAGGTGTAGAGGGATTGGATGTCCATGGAGAAAAAAGCTGATTAGGGCTAAGAAAATGGAAATTGTTGAAATAACTAATGGCATCGAAAGAATTAGCTCTTTGCTATATAATCTCCCACTCTAGCCTATCCCTGACTTTCCATTTTGTTCCACCTGACCTGCTATCACTTTTACAACGGCATAAAACCCATCACATTTCTACCTCTTCGGTTCCGAAGAAGAGTCAGATTAGACTGGAAATGTTAACTCTTTCTCTCTTCACCGATGCTGCCAGACTTGCTGTGTTTTTCTAGCACTTTTTGTTCTAATTTTAGATCTCCAAAATCTGCAATATTTAGATTTTATTATGGTATGAGAAGTTAAACTGTCTTGGAAACTGAAACAATATTCTCAATTGCACACTAGAGGCTGGATTTTTCAGGTACCCACTGTCCGGTTTGGATGGGGGTGGGGGGGGGGGGGGGGGGGGGGGGCGTGTGCTCATAAAATCCACGCTTGGCTTTCCCGCTGCCTACCTAACCATCCCTGGCTGTCTCTCAAATTTTACAGGGATGCTGGAAGCATTGGGTGGCCTGCCTGCCCTTGGGCCTCGTGAGGCTCTTAAGTTGGCAATTAATGACCCGGGGAGGGGGGGTTATGGTGCCCTCTAAAACCTAGCCCTATATCTCTGTCATGCATTATATTCCTTTGTGAGACTCTATTAAATGGAATGTACACTGTACACATGCTTATTTTGCAGAACTATTTGGACTTATCAAAAGGCCATATTAAAGCCCTGACAGATGGGGATCTTTCTTCTTCTAAAGGCATTGAAGCATGCACCAATGCCGCGGAGGCCCTTCTGCAATGTATGAATGTAGTCCTTCGACCAGGTATTATGACTAAAGTTTTACAATCTACCTTCTTAACTTCTCTTTCTATATAAATAATCATCCACTAACACTTCAATTTTTGCATCTTGTTGGATTACATTGGAATTTATAGAACAAGAAAAGCCTTTTTGCCATATGTATTACATTCTTCCGACAGGATGCCCAATCCTGGACCCAATGAAGTTTAATCTGAGACCAATAAGTTGCATTAAACAAACAATATTTCTAAATATCTAATATCTTTTGCATGTGCCATCAATTGTACCTTTCCAACCTACTGGTAAGCGGTGAACTACACGAAGAGTACTGCATACAGTTTTGGTTTCCTTACCCAAGGAAATTATATTTGCCATTCAGGGAGTTCAATGAAGGTTCACCAGACTGATTCCTGGGATGGCAAATTGTCCTCGAAGGAGAGATGGGGAGGCTGGGCCTGTGTTTTCTCGCATTTAGAAGAATGAAAGACAATCTCATTGAAACATTTAAAATTCTCACAGGGCTCGACAGGCCAGATGCAGGAAGGATGTTTCCCTCAGCTCGGGGGTGGGATCCCCCGATCCTGGGGCTAAGTGCTGACACCGTTGTAAATGCTGGAGCGTTTTACGACGGTGTCATCTGGCCCCTAGGATCAGCGATCCTGCGCCGAACAGGGGGCCAGCATGGCATTGGAGCTCCTCACACAGCTCCAGCTGCCGATACGGGCAGCAGCAGGGAAGGCGCGAATTCGCGCATGCGCGCCACGGCCAGCACAGGTTCGCGCATGGCGTGGGTTGCCTGCTCCGTGCCGACCCCCAGGCAACATGGTGGAGCCCTAAAGGGCCCGGCGCAGAGGAACATAGAACATAGCCCCCCCCCCCCCCCCCCCCCCAAGGATAAGCCCGCCTGCCAATTGGTAGGCCACGATCGTGGGCCTGGCCACCGTGGAGGCCACCCCCCCCCCGGAGTCCGACCCCCCCCTCCCCCACACCAGGACGGCCCCCGCAGCATGAACACCGGGTAGGACCACATGCGAATGGCGCCGGCGGGACTCGGCTGAAGTTGGCGGGCATTTCGCCCTTCGAGCGCGGAGAATCGCTGGGGGGGGGGGCTGCGTTGAGCGGCCCCTGCCCGGCACCACAATGACCGTGCTGGCGCCATTGCCGCTGATTTTCCAGTCGCCGGAGAATTGGTGGACCGGCGTCAAGTGATTCTCTCTCCCCCCCCCCCCCCCCCCCCCACCCTGGTGATTCTCCGACCCGGTACAGGGTCGAGAATCCCGACCCGGGTTCTAGAACCAGGGCACACAATCTCAGAATAGGAGGTGGGCCATTTAGGGCTGAAATGAAGAGGATTTGTTTCACTCAGAAGGTGGCGAATCTTTTAAATTCTTTACCCCAGAGAGTGTGGAGACTTAGTCATCGCGTATGTTCAAGACAGAAATCAATACATTTCTGGATATTGTTATGGGCCTGAGTTAAGAAAACTCCAAAGTATATCATGGAGTTCACCTAACTGACAACTGTTTATTAATTTTGGTTACGATGAGCACAAGGGCCTGCCTTTCAGGTGTTATTCAACAGAGGTCTTCAGCGCTTTTAATGAAAAAAACAATCTTTATTCTACGAATTTAGTTCACACTTTGATAAACACACACAGTAAGCATTTTTATCAACTACCAACATACATGCCCCACACAGTCACAGTACTCTATGAATAACTCTTAATAAATTCCCCCTTTAGCTGTTCCAATTTAATAACAAGATCCTGTAAACCAGAAAACCCTTCTCAAAGGTGTGGCCCAGCACATAGTACTCAAGACCTGGTATAGATGCTCCTGTTTCCTTTCCAAAACAGCAGGTTTGAATTTCTTCCAGAAAACAATTATTTCTTTTCAAGTTATCAAGCAGACTGGAAACAGCTTCTAAAATGCAGATAGAGAAAAAAACCTTCTTTCAACATGTGCAAAACAACATCAGTTCAAAGTCAAAGCGAAAGTAAAACCAACTCACAGCCCAGCTCCACCCACAGAATGACATCACTGAAGCCATGTGAAAAGAGAAAAATATTTCTTAAAGGGACACTCATGACAATATTAAAGACATCAAGGGATATGGCGATAGTGCAGGACAACGGGGTTGAGGGAGACGATCAGTCATGATCTAATTAAATGGCAGAGTGTGCTCAAGGAGCTGAGTGACCTTCTCTTTCCTATGTTCAAATGCACACTTGTGAGACACGGTCAATGCAAAATCACAAAACTTGTTTATTTTAACTAATGTACATGACTAAACGGGTTAGTACTTAAATTATTTAAAGCTTCCCATGCAAAGCATTAAAAGTGCTAGTCTATTCCAATGCTTGCATTGGGTTTTCCTTTTTTGTCAGACTCCTAATTATGAAAATCGACCTGACTCTTAACATCCTTTAATGGCGTTACCTATGTGTGCTCTGATTACCTGTGTCTGGCATTTCCCAGTCGACAAAGCTTGTCTTTGTTCCTGATTCTTCCCATCTCTTGGGTTGGCCAGTAAAGCTGTCAATCAATGTTGCAATCCTCTTCAAACCGTGGATTCTAAACAAATTATTGGGGCAACTAAACTCTAATGTACTCAGCTAAAAAAGCTCATGCCAACCAATATAGGTGTGGATATTTACTGAGAGCTCTAAAGTGAAATAATGCCCTTTCATGTCCCCAATTAACCCAAGGAGCAAGGAATGTCACTTCTCAATTGTCATCTGTCTTCGCTGCACATCCTTTTTTCTAATCTTTGCTGCAAACTGACTTTTAGTCCTTTGAGAACTTATTTCAATTCATATACAATGACTTCATATGACATTTCCAAGTTTTTTTCAAATTAAAAAAAGTGACTGGTCTTGGCAAGTATAAATCAAGATAACCTAATCAAGTGTCCTTGAAATGGATCCCAGTACTTCTCGCATCATTCTTTTATTTTCAAAGAACTGATTTATTAAGAACTACAATTATGGTGCCATTTGTAGATGACCAATTTGAAAAAATTATGCTAGTGATTAACTTATTTAAAAAAAAATAAATTTAGAGTAGCCAATTATTTTTCTCTAATTAAAGGGTAATTTAGTGTGGCCAATCTGCCTAACCAACACATCTTTGGGTTGTGGGGGTCAAACCCACGCAGACATGGGAGAATGTGCAAACTCCACACGGACAGTGACCCAGGGGCAGGATTCTGTGATAAACTATTATAGCAATTAAACTATTATAGCAATGACCTGTTTCACAGATGCTATAACAATGTTCAAATGCATATTCAGGAAATCGATTCATGCATGAAGCTAATGTGAACTGCATGAAATGGGTCATGATTCTGAATGCACCTTGTTCCAAACTTTATTGTGACTAAATTAAAGGGAGAAAGCAAGATGTGGTTCAGTATCTGACAGCTTGAAAGACTAATCCTATGGTTTTGGGGGAGGAGAACATTAAAAAGAACAGTAAATTGCTGGTGTTGCTGTTTTTGTGTTCCAACAATATGTATAAAATTAAGTATTTGTTAAACAAAAATCCTTTTGCAGGTGGTGATCATTGCACAATTTTTCTTCAAATATTTCCCTTAATTTGCTGATAATTTATTCTAGGACATGACCAGCTTCAAGCAGTGCAGCAGCAGCAACAGCAGTTCAAAGATCTTCGGGAACAATTTGCCAGGAGACTTGCCAACCATCTTAATAATGTCTTTGTCCAGCAGGTATGTCAAATAATGAATCTTGGTCTAACTTTTGGATTAAAGTTTGCTTCATTTTCAACCTTTCATTCTGATTGTGGATCTTTAAGATAACTTTGGGAGAAAGATATGTTCTACTTGAACTTGTTGCCATTAAACTTCTTGTATTTAACTTTGTTTCTTTCCAATTGCATATTGAAATCAATTAAAACATTTTATGTATAAAAATGACTTGTCTTATTCTGAAGCTTGGTGTAAATTCATCTTGAAAGTAGTTTTGCTAAATTAAAGGAATTTAGGATAATCAAGTGAAGAATCCAGAAGGGCCCCAAACTGGTATTCAAACTAGACCTTTCAGCATTCATCTAGAAGAAGAGACCTTGTGACCGATACGGTTCAAGGCTGATTTTGAAAGTGGAAGCCAACTTACTCCTGATCTCTGGGGGGGGGGGGGGGGGGGAAAGAGCAATTAGACATAATGGATAGAGCGTATCATTCTGATATGACTGGTTTTCTTCATCTATTTGGAACAACTGATCCTTACCTTGTTTTTCATTCATTCACATGATGTGGGCCTCGCTGGCTAGGCTAGCAATTATTGCCCATCCCTAATTTCCCCTTGAGAAGGTGGTGGTGAGCTCCCTTCTTGAACACCTGTAAGATATAACCTAGGATGACCTTTTGTTTTATTTAATAGTTTTGCATCTCCCAGATTTTCCATTGAATTGATCCCGAATTTTTCTCATCCTTTTTCATTTCTTATGTTATGAGCAGGGGAGAAAGACAGACTGAGCCCCTAATTCTTCTATCCTTCTTTTCATAATCAGCGTGGTTTAATTTTGATAACACGAAGTTGTGTTTTCCCAAAACCTTTATTATATGCAATCTCTTTGTGTACTAGCAGCACACTTTATTGACAATTTATTCATCCACACCCTCCTGGAAAGGTTTGTCTCTACTATATGCACATGTTTGTACACGTGCCGCAAACGCGCCACACACACACATGCCACCCACCTCACACACAAAAATACAGTCAGAGAAAGGAGATTCACTTCTACGAATATTAAAGCATAAGTTGATGTGAATATTACAGTCCAGTGCGATGGGTTCTTTCACTCAGCAATTAAAATTCAGGCAATTCCAGGTCGCTGAAGACAGGATTTTATGGAGTTTGCTTTGGAATACGAGATGTGTGGCAAGTTGAGAAAAGCAGACCACATAATACTTGTAGTCAGAGGACCAGTTTTTTTCTAGGCGAATTTAGGATCTTTTAGAAGCAGGATCTGAGGAGATCTTAAACTGTAAGCCTTGTGGCTTGGTAAAAAAGCTAGATGTTACCGCCAGATTTCAAGGTGCTGTTACGTATGCAAGCAAACAGGACTTACAATACAAAGGCTTTTGGAAATGAAAGTTTTGGCATGTGATGACTGGCCATTGATATAATCAATAGCCTGTTCATATTAATAAAGTAGCTTCTATCACTCATGGTCAAAACCAATTACATATAAAATGGAGGCAGCTAAGCATCCTTAGCACTTTTCTGTTGTTATGGGCCAGGGTTTAGAGAACACCAAAGTATATCATGGAGTTCACCTGATCTACAACTGTTTATTGATTTTGGTTATGATGAGCACAAGGGTCTGCCTTTCAGGTGTTATGCAACAGAGATATTAAGTATTTTTAAACAAAACAATGTTTATTCTATGAATCCAGTGAACATTTTATAACCACACAGTAAACATCTTATCAATTACCAACACAAATATCCCCCCAACCAAGATACACTACTCTATAGGTAACCCTTAGTTGCTTTCCTAACAACAACCATAAGCCAAACACCCCTTTTTCCTACAAAAACAGTAGGTTTTCATTCCTTACAGAAACAGGTATTACTTTGAAATTATCATGTGATCTGGAGACATTCTTTAGCATGCAGAGAGAGAGAGACCAAAATACACCACCTTGGTGTGAATGCAGTTCCCCAACTGAAAACCGAAAGTAAAACTCAGAGTCACAAACAGCTTCCAGCTCAAAACGAAAGTAAAAAGCAGAGCCAGAGCCCAGCTCCACCCACACAATGACATCACTGCAGCCACTTGAGAAGACAAACATTTCTTAAAGTGACATTCCCGTGACACTGTGCATAATTAGTTGTGGTAGCTCCCCTTTGTTATTTGGCAGTTCGGAGACATGACATCTGAAACTTTATTACTGTCCTTGCTGTTTTGGGGTGAGCCCTGACAATGGCAGGTGTATTCCACAAGTCTGTGGTCATTATAGTCCACTTTTAGAAGCTTCCAGAAGCAAGGCCAATTTGCAGTTCAAAAATGTATCAGTTTTAAAAGTCTAACAATGTCCATTTTTAAAAGTGAATACTGCTTTTAACAATTTGCAATATTCTCATGTCAGCTTGGCATGACTTCTACACAATCTACTTTTATAATTGTACAAATGTGGAAGTTACAGGCGTGCTTCAGTGATGGTGTTATCAGTATCTATGTAGTGTTTGATTGATGTCAAAAGAATCAATGTCCTGGCATATTCTGTCTGCTTTATGTTGCTTGAATGGCAGTCACATTTGGTTAGTAACTATATAAAACAAGATTCTTTTCCAAGGACAAAGTGGAAAAACGGAGTAATTTTGTAATGAAACATTTAGGACAGAACTGAAGTATCAAGTATTGAATGACACACGTGTGCATTATAATTGAATGATTTTGCAGGCCAGTATTATTTACTTAAATATACTTTGCCCAAACTGAAAATGTAGAGTTGTATTTTTTCCAAACAAATAACAGAATATGCCACATTAATTTCAATACTTTCTGAAATATAGAATGCTCATATGGAATTTGAGTACAAAAAGAGTAAATATTCGAGTTAAAAAAATCTGTTGCCTCCTTTTCTTCCTGACAATTGAAGGTCACAGTATTGAGCAACACTTCTCTTTCAGGTGATGCCCCACTGCAAACAGCAAACATGACGGCAATAGGCAATATGAAATGTAATTGCAAAAGGAACTTTAGCAAAATGAACTAACCCAAATACAAAACAGAAATCTGCATGTGTGTATTGGGATATACACATATATGTTCAACTGGTTTGGATTATACTGCAAATAGAGTCTTAGGGCTCATGGAATTTAATAACCATACAAGGCAGTCTCTGGTGGTTTGTTCTCTGAACTGTAGGAGTTACAAGAACACTTATCCTCTTGATGTTGTTGCAACTTGATAACTTGTTTGAAGATGGATTATTTTTTTCTACAGGCTCTCATAGATTTGCCATTATCAGTATCCCAATACTGGTAAATTTCACTATTGATTATTTTCTTACGTCACACTTTCATTTCATGTTTTTGTGTTTAATCAGTTTACTCAGACTCTCACCCTGCACTATCGCAGAGCCTCCTACCACTCAGTTTCTGTGAGTACGCTGAGCATGGAGTATTTCAGCTCTCGCTGCTTGTCAGGCTTTTAAACCTTTGAGTACTAAATGCAGTGTTTTGAACTGGGTTTTACTGTTAGTTTGATCTTCAACAGTATTGCAAAATATTCAAAGTTTTTTGAATTGCAGATATCATCTCATTAAATTAAGTAAAAATTGTAATACCACTGCATTCCTTGAAATTTTATGTCTATTATTTATAACGCTTAGTAATGGCTGATGCCTGCCTAACACCTTGAAGGACTATTTTCTAATCTTATTTTAGGGTTTATGATCTAAGTCATCATAGACCCGGATTTTACTTTACCTTTTCTTTGTAAAGTTTGAATTAAAGTATGCTGTTGATTTGTTTGTTTAACATTTTTGAATTGAAATGAAATCACAGCAGGACCATGGTGATATCATATTTGATTAATGCAGCTCTTTATGCACATTCCTCTGGAGTTTCTCTGATGCAAATTCATGTTCAGTCAAAATTATTGAATTAAACTGTTGCATAATTCTTCTACATTATAATGGTGATCTGTACACTTACCAATGATATAAATTGCTGAAAATAAATAATTTATCCATCTGTGGAATGTGGTTAGACCAGCATTTATTGTGTCTCTCCCCCCCTCTAATTCCCTTGAGAAGGTGCCTTCGAGAACTGCTGCAATCCAGTACATATATTATCTGGAAATCATAGAATCAAACAGGAGGCTATTTGATCCATCATACCGTTGCTAGACATTTGGAAGGGGTATCAAATTAAATCCCTTCTCTTTTTTGAAATATATATATTTTTAAGAATATTTATATTCTCCTTTTTCACATTTTCTCCCAAATGTACACCCACTAACAATAAACAATAAGCAGTAACGAATATAATGTCAATCCCCATATCAACAACAATCCCATCCTCCCACCAACCCCCAAACAACTGCCCGCATGTTAACATAAACAAATAACAAAAAGGAATCAGGAATCACCCATAGTCACCATTAACACATATAGCCCCCAACCCCCTAATGTTCGATATTAACCAATTCTTGAAAGTGCATAATGAATAGCGCCCATGAATTGTCCCCCTCCCCCAACGTTCACACACATCTTCTACTCCCTCAAAGAGCCTGCTCATCCTCGCCCTTGTGAGGTGTACTCTGTATACCACCTTCAGCTCTTTCAGCCCCAACCTCGCACACGAGGTGGAGGCATTCACTTTCCGGAGCACCTCACACCAGAACCACTCCACCATACCCTCACCCAACTCCTCTTCCCACTTTGCTTTGATCCTTTCCAGTGGTGCCTTCTCCTCTTCCAAAGTAAACTGACGACAGTACCCCCCCTCTCCAGTCCCCCTGTCGTCAGCACCTCTAGCAATGTGGAGGCCGGCTCCACCGGGAAGCTCTGTTATCTCCTTCCTGGCAAAATCTCGAACCTGCATGTATCTAAACTTTTACCCTGCTCCAGCCCATACTTTGCTCCCAGCTCCTTCAATCCTGCAAACCGATCCCTAAGAAACAAATCTTTTAGTGGCTTAATCCCCATCTCCCATTTACCAAAATTTCCATCCCACTTCCCTGACTCAAATCTGTGGTTCCCCCCAATCGGCATTTCCCTTGGCCCTGCCCCCAACCCGAAGTATTGGCGAAACTGCCTCGAAATTCTCAATGAAGCTATTATTACCGGATTCCCTGAGTATTTGCCCGGGGCCATCAGGAGCTAGCGCCTTCAATCCCAACCCCCTACACAAACTCTCCTCCATTCTGACCCACTGGGAATCAACCCCTCTGACCCAGCTTCGCACCTTCTTCACATTTGCCGCCCAATAATAATACATCAGGTTGGGAAGACCCAAACCCCGTGCCTGCCTTCCCTCTGTAGCAGCACCTTTCTAACCCTGGCCACCTTCTCTCCTCATATGAACGAGGTAATCATTTCTTCAATCACTCTTTAAAAAAAAAAAAGCCTTTGGCAGGAAAATCGGCAGGCATTTGAAAAATAAACAGAAATCGTGGCAGCACGTTCATTTTAACTGCCTGTACCCGACCCATCAGTGACAGAGGGAGACCATCCCACCTTGCCAGATCAGCTTTCACTCTTTTGAAATATATTTTTATTAGAGTTTTATCATTTTTACAGATGATGAACAAACTTTCAAAACACACACTGGTACAGCACAGAGCAATCATTTCTGCAAACATAAGAACAGAGAAAGACAGGATAATTTCAGAACTATGGTGCTTAAGAAATAGTTCCTGTAATTATAGAACAGATCAATTAGAGTGGAGGGGAAAGAGGATAAGGCCATACAAACATGATAAAACAACATAAAATGTACATCTTTATGTTTAGCAAAATCAAGACTTACAACATGGCTTAGTGAAAATCTTGCATGTCAGACAGACCGGAATCTATAAATTTGCGATGGAATCCTTCGCTTTATGGAATGTACCCAACTTAGAATGGAATACAAAAGTCAGGAATTCAATAGGAATCCAAACCATAACTATTTTATGCCAATTTTTGAATCGAAGGATACATGTCATTAATCCAGGCGTAGAGGATATTTTTCCGAGCTGCAAAAGTTAGGATGTTACACAGACTTTTTTCATTAGCATCAAGAAATTAGACCCAGAATTAGGAATAAAGGATCAAATTCTAATGCTGTGCCAAATATCCTCTTAAACTCCTTAACTACGCCAGACCAATAGGATTGCATCTTGACACAGGACTATATGCACTTTATATACTCACTTTCGACTACCAGGCACCTTAGGTACACCGGGGAAATAGCAGGATCAAACCCATGTCTCAAACTCAGCGTAATGTGCAAACGGTGCCATATCTTGAATTGACTGTCCTTCGTTCTGTTACATACCAAAGTTTTCTTAGCATTATCCCATATATTACCCTATGTGCAAGGGATGTTTTTTACACAGATGGTAGTGGGTGCCTGGAACTCGCTGCTGGAGGACGTGATGGAAACTGGTACAATAGAGACGTTTAAGTGTGTCTTGACAAATACATGAATAGGTTAGGAATAGAGGGATATGGGCCCCAGATATGTAAAAGGTTTTAGGTTAGATGGGCAGCATGGTGGGCGAAGCCTGTTCCTGTGCTGTACTTTTCTTTTTTTCTTTGTTGTCTCCACATCAATATTGGTTGCCAAGTCTCGTTCCCAAGATTGCAAGGTACCCAACACACTCGCGCAGGATCTAGAACACAAGGTATCATAAAACTTGCTAATTAACTATTTAGGCTCTGCAGAAGTTAGGATTTTTTCCATTGGATAAATAGAAGTGTCAAGATGCATAGTTGTCTTAATAAGGATGAAGTCTCGAAGTTGGAGATACTTAAAAAAAGGAGTTTCTCTCAATGTCAAATTGGCCAAGGTGCTCAGAGGATGACAAGGAGGACTAGCCCAGAATGCCTCTATCTCTACAAATATAAAATCCATGGTTTATAAGATCTGGTGGAAAGTCTGTGTTGCCCTGAATGAGAGAGACTGAGAGTGGAACTCAGTTTAGATCTTCTTTCTAATTGACAGATCATCCTCCATGCTCTCTACGAGTATTAATTATTATAGGATTCTCACACCTATCAGAGCCGATCTAAAATCCCCATAAAACAACAAGGCCTGTAAAGGATATACCAACTGGCCTGCTTCAATATCCAGCCACATGGAGGTCGTGTCCCTTCTAACCCAGTCCTTTATGAACCCATGATGAGAAGCTAGTTGGTACATTCTAATATTCGGCACTCTTAATCCCCTCATAGATACTGGGAGCACTTTCCCCCTATGTCTGTGTGGGTTTCCCCTGGGTGCCCCAGTTTCCTCCCACGTCCAAGTATGTGCAGGTTAGGTGGATTGGCCAAGCTAAATTGCCCCTCAACGTCCAAAGATGTGCAAGTCAGTGAAGGTGTGCAAGTTAGGTGAGGTTACAGGGTTAGAGTGGAGTAGTGGGCCCAGGTAGGGTGTCCTTTCAGAGGGTCGGTGCAGACCCAATGGGCCTGGTTGTATGATGCTAACTTGACCAATTTCAAACAAAGCTTTTTATTCCAAGTGAATAAGCTGATCAATCCATTGATCTCCTTTAGACCTTGGCCGACAATAAGATTACAACATCTCAAAAGGATACAGTAATCTAGGCAACACATTCAACTTAATCAATGCAAACCCATCCAGCCACGATATCAGCAAGGGGACGAACGAGTCAAGTCCCACCTAATAGACGCAATCAACTGAGGAAAATTGGCCCCATACAGTTGATTAAAGAAAGTGTTAATTACAACCTCCAGATATGTAAACCCTGAAGAGACCAACTGAATGGGAGGTTAGCAAGGTTGGGGGAAGAGGGTAGCGTGGTCTCCCTCAACCCACCCACTGGTATAGATTCAGACATGGTAAAATTAATCTTGTAACTGGTGAAAATGCTAAATCTATCTTGTTTTCTTGGACATTCCCTCAGGTTAAGAATGTCTTGCTTCCTCTGCGCAGCCCAGAAACAAAAGGCTTCTGTCCAATAGCCTCTGCCACAGGCTCCATAGCCAATGCGAATAGCAAAGGAGATAAGGGGCACCCATGCTTGGTCCCTTTTTGGAGGCCAAAATTCTCAGATCTATAACCATTCATAAGCTCTGACATCAAGGCCTATGATACATCACTTATATCCACTTAACATATTCCTCTCCCAACCCAAATCTCTGCAATGTATGAACCGGATAGTCACATTCCACTTGGTAAAAAGTTTTCTCCACTTCCAAGGAAATCACTAACCCATCCAAAGATGGCTTATGAAACACTTAGATAAAGTTCAGTAACAATCTGACATTATTGCAAGAATTTTGACCCTTTATAAACACAGTCTAATGCCCCCACCCTCTTTGCTCCCCCAGATGGTCAACGGAAGGTGCCAAACCCCGCGCCAGCACTTTAGACAGCAATTTCAAATCAACAATTAGATGTGAGTTTAGCCTATAGAAAGCACATTCCACTGGGTTTTTGCCTGCCTTCAAAATCAAAGAAATATTTGCTTCTCGAAGCTTTGGTGGTAGCAGATCTGACTCAAACGAATGACGGTACATACCAATTAATGGATCTATCGGCAAGTCCTTAAATTCCTTATAAAACTCACACCCAAAACCATCCGGCCCAGAGGCCGTCCCTGCTGGAACTCCCTGATGGCCATATCCATCTCCTTTTTAGGGATAGAAGCATTTAGAAACCCCCGCTCTTTAATCAGAGCCGTGCGCATTTTTCTTTTTCAACTATATATACAATACCCCTTTGAAAGTTGCTATTTAACCTACTTATATCATCCTTTCAGGTTGTTTGTTCTAGTTTGTTGCTGAGTAAATGAATTTCTCATCTTCCCTCTGGTTCTTTGACCAATTATCTTATTTCTGTGCCCTCTGCTTACTGACCTCCCCTGCCAATGCAAGCAATTTCTTTGTTTATTCTAGCAAAGCCCCTCTGTGAAAGAGAAAAGATGGTCAATATTTGGGTTTAGATACATTGAAATAAATTATCACCAACTCCCTAATTTTCTCTGATATATTGTTTTATCCTTTAGAATTGCTTACCCAGACCAGCAGACGTTTTGTGTAGAACTCACCTTGCGTATAATTAATAAAAACTGCTGTACCAGTTTCACTGTCCTGTTCGTAGTCTCACTGAACTGGATCTTCCTGATGTCATCAAGGAGGTTTTGCACAAAATGATTTCTCCTCATCTGTCTATGCCTAACAGTATCAAAGAAACCCGTGTACAGATCCCCCTTTCCTAATTGTAATTATGTTTTTGGAAAGTACGATACTTTGCTCCTTTAAGCCTGTAATGATCTTGTTAAAGATAGTTTACTGGGAATATATTGTTGGATATTTTCAATTTAATCAGAGAACCTCCAAAAAAGAAATCTCTAACAAATATTGAATGAACTTTAAATTTATTCTTCAAAAATGATGCATGGAGTGTGCGCTGAATTCTAATGTCTTATTTGCATTGTCCTGCCAGCTAAATTGCTTTTTTTTTAAAAATTGAGTCAATTTTTAATTCTAAAATTGCAGGAAGATGGCTGTTGCTTTGGCTGGCTTGCACAAGTTACTTAGTGAAACCATGTGTCTAACATTTTAAAAGATTTGCTTAAAAAATAACTTTTATGAAAATGATCCTAACTAGTAAACTATTATGGTATTAGTCTTGGGCTAGATAGTCTGTTTGGGAATCCTAGTTTTGGTTAAATTCTGCCCCCAGGTTTAACGACAACAGTCTGCATGCCTGGACTGCAGAAATAGGAGTCTTTCTCAAAGGGTACCCACTTTAGTGCTTCGTGCCACATCAAAGACAAGGGCATTCTTGGCTTCAGAAGTAGACTGTCCAATATGAGGGTGCAATTGGCGACCAATACTATTTTAAATTAGTGAGGGTATTAATTTAAAAAAATAACTAAATGCAGATTCAACATTAAAAATATTGTGATGGGAAGAAAAACCTGCCCAATCCGATAGAATGCAAGATTTGTCATAAAATAAAGAATAGTATTATTGTCACTCGCATCTTTTCAAGAATGTGGGAGTTGCTAACAGGATACACAGATGATTGCTCTGATAATGACTGGGTGTTCACAAATGTTGACAGTAGTTATAGGAACACCTTATTTTTACACTGAGTCAGCTGTGACATTGTGTTTTGTAGTACTGACGCCATTGTAAGCATAATTGATTTCCAAAGTGGGGCAGCAATCTTCTCCCGTCTCAAAATACTAACCACTGCCTAGAATTGGCTCCCGGTACCTCTTGCTGGAAGAAAGTTTTTATTTGTATTGGCATTTATCATTAAAATGTTTGATACCAGTATTAAAATTTTACTTTTAATGTAATGCAATTTACTGCAATTACTTATAAAATTAACTAACAGTGGATGTTTTTTGTAGTACCAATATATGATTGTGATTCTATGATTTTATTCTTAAAATTGATTTATAATTAATGTAAGGAAACCAATCAATCCCAGTAAATGAAAAAGCTTTACTCTGGTGCTCACACTGAAATATGAAATATGGAGTTCAATAACAATAGTAAATTAATTTAGTTACAAGAAACAAATTAATTATTACTGAAATATTCAAAGGCTTAAACTGCAGCAGAAAAAATACTGCACCTTTTATCTCAAATAGATATTTTGGATTTGAAAGTGAATTGTTAAATACCATGCCTAATTTGCCATTTCCAATTCAAAGTACTAATTTGTGCATGGTGAGTAATAAACAAGCACTTACAGGGTTCAATGTTTTTAGTAGTCATTGAGAGCTCTTATCAGAGAGTAATCTATTAAGTGAAATGCAGCTTGTTCAAAGATAAGTGAATTGACCATCCAAAAGACAGTGACCCAGAGCCTGGATTCGAACCTGGGCCCCCAGCGCCGCAGTCCCAGTGCTAACCACTGCGCCACAATGCTGCCCCTCAACAGAATATATATATTATTTTAATTTGGAGTACCCAATTTTTTTTCCAATTAAGGGGCAATTTTTAACTGGGCCAATCCACCTATCCTGCACATCTTTGGGTTGTTGGGGTGAAACCCATGTAGACACAGGGAGAATGTGCAAACTTCACACGGACAGTGACGCAGGGCTGGGATTCGAACCCGGGTCCTCACCGCCATGGGTAGCAATGCTAGCCACCGTGCTCAACAGGATATTTTAAACTAATTTTTCCCATCTACATCAATGGCTGGATTATATGAACTTGAACTGTTTTATAATAATCCCCTTTCAGTGTCACAAGTAAACTTACATTAACACCGCAATGAGGTTACTGTGAAAATCCCCTAGTCACCACACTATGGCGCCTATTCGGGTACACAGAGGGAGAATTCAGAATGTCCAATTAACTTAATACACACGACTTTCGGGATTTGTGGGAGGAAACCAGAGAACTCGACGGAAACCCATGCAGACACGGGGAGAATGTGCAGACTTCCCACAGACAGTGATCCGAGCTGGGAATCGAACCCGGGTCCCTGGCGCTACAGTGAAGCTACAGTGCTAACCACTGATCTACCGTTAATCTTATGTAACCATCTGCTGATAGTGAACTCTTGTTTTTTATTTTACTCCTTTCCACAGGTAAAATTGACAATATAATTTGTGCGTACGTGTTGTCCTTTATGACTTGAAAAACCAGTGTGACTTGTGAAACTTAGCGAGCATATTAATATTTAATTTTGTTCAATTCATTTTGAATCATAATTTTCCCAATGGCTCAGAAGGTTGTAATATAGTCTGACAAAGGTAATCAGTTGAGTTCTGGCCTCTGCAGAGTTATACTTTGATTAGAATTTACCAGTGTTTTAATGAGGCAATGGCTTATTTGTGATGTTTTTGTTTTTAGGGTCATGATCAAAGCTCGACCTTGGCTCAGCACTCAGCTGAGCTGACTCTTCCTAAACACCTTCCTTTCCATCGAGATCTACTTAGATATTCTAAGTTAATGGAATGGTTAAAGAACACTGACCGTGAGAAATATGATGGTTTGAATAAGGTAAGTAAATGATTAACACTGAATCACAGTTATCATCGTCTATTTTTATTTTATAATTTGAAAAATTAAAATGTCAATTTGGACATTTCTCATATCTGATGTAATGGGCTGGGCCAGTCAAAATTGTGGAATTTGTTGATTCAATCATTTATGAATTGTGTAAAACACCAGTACAGTGCAAAAATGAACCAATTTATTACACTTCGATAGATCATTGATTTGTTTGTCAGCAATTAGGCAATGTTGCTTTTTAGAAATAGTTAAATCTTGAAGATGGTGGCCAATTTAAAGAAGGGAGGGACAACACATGAAGAGAGAGAACTGCTAACAATCCCAGCTAAATGGGAACCAAGAGGAAAAGTTAGGTGGTCAGTAGTTGTGTGGGAATAAGATCAAGTGAGCAGGAGGTGAGTCTCATTGACTATTTGAATTTGGCGAGGTGTGAGAGAAGATAGGAGCGAATTCCGAGAAAGATGCAAGTTGAAAGCTAGGGCGGGGATGAGTTTTAGAGAGACTTTGGCTGTGTGAGAGGGTGGGACATGGCTCAGGCAGCTGATTGGATGGTTTCAATCTTGGTGGCAAAGATGTTCATGAGCTCTTTACACTTCTTATTGGAGATGAGGGTGGCGGGGACAAGGAAGGACAGTTTAAAATGATGATTAGTAGAGAAAAGAAGCTGAGGGTTATCTTTGCAAATGGGAGCAGAACCCGATATGGTCCAGCATAGTCGTCAGCAATGAAATTTCAAAGCTGCAACCTTGGACTTGGGGTAGCAGAAGTGAAGACCATACCAGAGGGAATGACCACTAGAGCATCAAAGATAGAGGTGACGGTGTGGTTGAGCAAATCACCAGCTGCTGATTTGGACAGAGAGCTGAAGGCTAGATAATTGGCATTTTTACAGTGCAGTTGTAAGTTAATCGGGGGATAATCTTTTCCAATGGCAACTACATAAAACAGGAGGTAAGTTTGGATGTGGAAAGGAGATGTGGGTGGAGAGTAATAGAAGTGATCAGAGATGGCCATATCTGTGATTGATACAAAAGGACTAGCAAGACTATGAGACATGACAAGGTCAAGGGGGTGGCTGTGAATATGGGTCAAGGCGTTTACATGGAGAGATTTAGAAAGGATCAGAGGGCAGTGATCTTGGATGAGAGAGAATTAGAGAGTTGAGATGGAGGTTGAAATCACCATCAAGTCATTCGGTGCAAGGGCAGCAGGGTGGCGCAGTGATTAGCACTGCTACTTCACGGGACCGAGGACCCGGGTTCACTTCCAGCCCTGGGTCCGTGTGGAGTTTGCACATTCTCCCCATGTTTGTGTGTGTCTCACCCCACAACCCAAAAGATGTGCAGTGTAGGTGGATTGGCCATGCTAAATTGCCCCTTAATGGAAAACAAATAATTGGTTAGTCTAAATTTATTTTTAAAATGTCATTCGGTGCAGAAGATGATGGAGGAACGCAGTGAAGATAACTCGTTGAGAGCATTTTTATGATAATTGGAAGAATGGTAGAAAATAATGATTTTTGAATGAGAGTTGAGAGTGGCACAGTGGTTAGCACAGTTGCTTCATAGCTCCAGGGTCCGGGTTCGACTCCTGGCTTGGGTCACTGTCTATGCGGCGTCTGCACGTTCTCCCTGTGTCTGCGTGAGTTTCCTCCAATGCTCCGGTTTCCTCCCACAGTCCAAAGCTGTGCAGGTAGGTGGATTTGCCATGCTAAATTGTCCTTAATGTCCAAAAAAAGGTTAGGTGAGTTACGGGTATGGACTTAAATGGGGTGCTAATTCCAGGGGCTGGTGCAGACTCGATGGACTGAATGGCCTCCTTCTGCACTGTAAATTCTATGAAACAAGGTGATATGCTCACAGGAGGAGCAAATACTATAGAAGTAGGGTGTTATGCCAAGGTGTGATCTGATAAGTGCCACGTTACCACCACAGCAGTTTTGACAGGGCAACTGGGGATGATATAGACTGGCAGGGTGGTGTCATCACCCCTCAACCAGGTTTCTCTCAAGGCCATTGTGTCATTACAATCATCCACAGTAAATTTAAAATTGGAATGAGCATTGTTCACATGTGGAGGGAAATACGAAGAGGGGTGGTGAAAGCTGACTGGCTGGCAGAGACGACAAGATCAACAGTGAGAAAAATGAGTGGTTAGCTTAGCCTCCAGTGCCACACAGGGCGGGAAAGTTGACAAGAGAGTGGGTTGGGGCAATTGTGATTGTCACTTCGAATGAACAGCACCGTGCCTCAGTGCACCTTTCAGAGGATGCCAAGAAAGAGACTGAGGGAAGATATCAACTTATCTAAGTGGGGAGTGGGGGGGGGGGGGGGTCAAGCCTGTGATAACGGCGCAAGTGTAGGAAGATCATGGAGTGCAGGGGTTGGGGAAGGGAGTTTGAGAGTTGAGTAAATGTGAGTGGAGAAATGAAAGGAGGCATGATGGCAAAAGATAACAATCTCAGTGGGGTTAAGAGTTAGGTCAAGTTACATAGGCTGGCTGTGTAAACATAAAGATACATGAAAACCTTATAGTAAACTGGAAATACACGGGACACAATAAGAAGGAGTGCAGAGTTAAATTCAGAAGTGGACAACAATGATGTGGGTCGAGTGAAGTGAGCACGTAGCATCGATGAACTGTGCTCCGAGTTCATAGACAGGGGTTGCAAATGAAGCCCAGAAGCTGTTTTAAGGCAGAGTGAATCAGAGCATGCGGATGTGTACAGAGTCAATATACAGAGTGTTATTCATAGCCCATAACTTTAGTTAATCTGTTACATGTGCTTTTTAAAAAGATTACTAGTGCTGTTGGGGAGGGCTAAATCAGTTTGACAGGGGCATGGGAACTTGAGGGTAGACTCAGGTGGGGCAAAATTAAATATGGAAAGCAGAAAATTAGTGAGTGTGTCTGGAAGACTGGAACCAAAGGATAGAATTTTAAAAAAAATGTATTTGGCAGTGCTCAAGATTAGATGCTTCACTGCAAAGAATAGAACAAATAAAGTAGATGGGCTGAGAGCCACATCATACATTGTAGAAAGGGCGGCATGGTGGCCCAGTGGTTATCACTGTTGCTTCACAAGCACTAGAGACCCGGGTTTGATTTCTGACTTGGGCCACTATTTGTGCAGAGTCTGCACATTCTCCCTGTGTCTGCGTGGGTTTCTTCCAAGTGCTCCCGTTTCCTCCCACAAGTATTAAAAGACATGCTTGTCAGGTGAATTCTGAATTCTCCCTCAGTGTACCCGAATAGGTGCCGGAGTGTGGCAACTAGGGGATTTTCACAGTAACTTCATTGCAGTATTACTTGTGACACTGAAGGATTGTTATTATTAGTATGATCTCATAGCTATCACAGAAACATGGCTTGTTGTGGGACAGGAATCACAATGTTCTGGTTACAGAATTTTCAGACTAGATGGAAGTGGGAAGGGGTGGCACTTTTGGTTCGAAAAGCAATTACAACTATGAGGACGGATGCTATGGTGCAAGGATCATCAATTGAGGCCATATGGATTGAATTTAGGTGCAGTCATATTACTGGGAGTGTACTAAATACGCCAGACAGTCAGTGGGAGATAGAAGGGTAAATATGCAGGCAAGTCTCTGAGCAGTGCAAAAACAATAGGGCAGTAATCGTAGGGGATTTTAACTAACTCAGTACTAACTAGGATAGTTTTAGTGTGAAAGGAATGGAGGGAACGGAATTCTTAAGCTGCATTTAGGAGAACTGTTTTGACCAGCATATAGCAAACGTAACAAGAGATGTGGGTGTGGGCTTAATTTTAGGTAATGAAGCTGGACAGGTGGAAGATATTGGGGTAATTGGGACAGTTGGGGAGTGTGATCATAATTTGGTTAGTTTTAACATTATGGAAAGGGTAACGCTCTTTCAGAGAGCTAGTGTCGACCAGTTGAGCTGAATTGGGGGGGGGGGGGGGGGGGCTTCTTCTGCACTGTAGGGATTCTCTGATTCAGTGAATAATAGTACAGTTCTGTATTGGGGTATGGTCAATTTTACTCAGCTGAGGAGTGATTTAGCAAAAGAGGACTGGAAACAGCTTCTTGAAGGTGAATTAGTACCAGAGCACTAGGAGGCATTCAAAGGGGAGATTCAAAGTAAACATGGTTCCACAAAGAAAAAGGGTGGAACGGCCAAACATACGGCGCGATTCTCCGCCCCCCACGCCATTTTTCACGCCCTCCCGCTTTTCTCGCCCGCCCACGCCACGAATCGCCGCTTGTCGTTTTTTACGGCGAGCGCCGATTCTCCGAGGCCGATGGGCCGAGCGGCCGGTCCTTCATGCCCATTTCAGCACAGCAGCAAACACACCTTCTCGCTGCCGTTGTGAAATGGGCGCCAGTTGCCCGTTTGGGGCATCTGGGGGCCCGATTGGCACGGCAGTACCATGGCCGTGCCAAGGGGGGCATAGGCCGCGATCGGTGCCCACCGTAATGGACGCACTCTTTTCCCTCCGCCGCCCCGCAAGATCAAGCCACCACGTCTTGCGGGGCGGCTGAGGGAAAAGACGCCAACTGCGCATGCGCAGTTGTCCAACCTGCGCATGCGCGGCCGAAGTCATTGGCCGTATCAGCCGGCGTGACGCTTGACGTGCGACCTTGACGACGGTCGTCAAGGCCGCTCCGCCGTGACGCATGGGGCCACGCTCCTAGCCCCGCCCGGGGGGGGAGAATCGGCCCCGGAAGTGGGCGTGAAGGCTGCCGTGGGTCACGGCCTGTCCCACGGCAGCCTTTACGATTCTCCGCATTTGCGGAGAATCCCGCCCATAGAGTTTCCTGGATGTCAAGGAGCTTACGGGGTAACATAAGACAGAAAAGGAAAGCTTACCTCAGACACCAAGAATGAAATACTCCAAAAGGCCGAGAGGAGTATAAAAAGTGGAGGGGTGCAATCGAAAAGGAAATTAAGAAAGCAAGGCTACCAAGGGAAATTAGAGGTAGTATTCGATCCGAGGAATAATCATACAGATTGGCCAAGGAACACAATAGGACTGAGGATTGGGAGCAGTTTAGAATTCAGCAAAGAAGGACCAAGGGATTGATTAAGAAGGGGAAAATAGAGTACGAGAGTAAGCTTGCAGGGAACATAAAAACTGACTGTAAAAGTAACTATAGGTACATGAAGAGAAAAAGATTGATGAAGATAAATGTAGGTCAGAACGAGGAGCATGTATAACAGGGGACAAAGAAATGGCTGAGCAACTAAACACATACTTTGGTTCTGTCTTCACAAATGAGGACACAAATCAGATACAAGAAATGTTGGGGAATGCAGGGTTTCGTGAGAGGGAGGAACTGAAGGAGATCAATATTAGTGGAGAAATGACATTGGGGAAATTGATGGGATCGAAGGCTGATAAATCCCAGAGCCTGATAATCTAGATCCCAGAATACTTAAGGAAGTGGCTCTAGAAATAGTGAATTCATTGGTGGACTCTGGAACAGTTCCTGCAGATTGAAGGGTAGCTAATGTAACTCCACTATTTAAAAAGGGAGGAAGAGATAAAACAGGAATTATAGACCAGTAAGCCTGACATCGGTAGTGGGAAAAATTTCTTGAATCCATTATCAAAGATTTTATAGCAGAGCATTCATAAAACAGTGGCAGGATCGGACAGAGCCAGCATAGATTTATAATCATGCTTGACAATTCTATTGGAACTCTACAAGGATATAGCTAGTAGAGTTGATGAGGGGGAGCCAGTGGATGTGGTATATTTGGACTTGAAGAAGGCTTTTGACAAAGCTTTGCATGAAAGATTAGCATGCAAAATTAAAGGGCATGGGATTAGGGGAAGTGTATTGAGATGGATAGAAAACTAGTTGGCAGACAAGAAACAAAGAGTAGGCATTTTTTAAATTGGCAGGGGGTACCACAGGGATCGGTCTGAAACCCCCAGCTATTCACAATATATATTTATAATTTAGATGAGGAAACAAAATGCAATCTCTCCGAATTTGCTGAGGACACCAAGTTGGGTGAGAGGGTGAACTGTGAGGAGGATGCAAAGATCCTTCAGTATGACTTGGACAAGTTGAGTGAGTGGGCAAATAAATGGCAGACAAAGTATAATCTGGAGAAATGTGAGGTTATCCACTTTGATTGCAGAAATGAGAAGGCAGATATTATCTGAAGGCCATAATTAGGAGAGTGGATTGTATAATGAGACCTAGGTGTCCTCGAACACCAGTCACTGAAGGTAAGCATGCAGGTGCAGCAGGCAGTTAAGAAAGCACATGATTTGCTGGCCTTCATTGCGAGAGGATTCAAGTACAGGAACAGGGATGTCTTGCTGCAATTATACAAGGCCTTGGTGAGGCCACACCTGGAATATTGTGTGCAATTTTGGTCTCCTTATCTGAGGAAGGATGCTCTTGCTCGAGAGGGAGTGCAGTGAAGACTGATTCTTGGGCTGGCAGAACTGATGTATGAGGAGAGATTGAGTTGGTTAGGATTGCATTCGCTGGAGCTCGGAAGAATGAGGGGGAATGTCATAGAAACCTATAAAATTGTAACCGGATCAGACAGGGTAGATGCAGGACGGATGTTCCAAATGGTGGGTGTGTCCAGAACCAGGAGTCACAGTTTGAGGATACGGGATAGACCATTTAGGACAGAGATTAAGAGAAATTTCTTCATCCAGAGAGTGTTGAACCTGTGGAATTCATTACCAGGAAGTAGTTGAGGCCAAAAAATTGTATGTTTTCAAGAAGCAGTTAAATATAGCACTTAGGGCGAAGGGGAATCAAAGGATATGGAGATAAAGCTATTGAGTTGGATGATCAGCTATTATCATAATAAATGAGTTCTTCAGGGTAGTGTCCTAGGCCCAACCATCTTCAGCTGCTTTGTCAATGACATCCCTTCCATCATAAGGTCAGAAGTGGGATTATTTATGGATGACTGCACAGTGTTCAGCACAATTCGCGACCCCTCGGATAATGCAGCAGTCCGTGTCCAAATGCAACAAGACCTGGCTTGGGCTGACAAGTGGCAAGTTACATCCGCGCCACAAAGTGGCAGGCAAAGACCATCTCCTACAAGAGAGGATCTAACCATTAACCCTTGACATTCAATGGCATTATCATCGCTGAATCTCCCACAATCAATATTACCATTGATCAGAAACTGAACTGGACTAGCCATATTAATACTGTGGCTACCCAAGTTAGGTCAAAGGCTGGGAATCCTACGGCGAATAACTCATCTCCTGACCCATCAAAGCCTGTCCACCATCTAAAAGTAGTGTAATAGAATACTCTACACTTGCTTGGATGAGTGCAGCTCCAACAACATTCCAGAAGCTTGACATCATCCAGGACAAACCAGTCCGGTTGATTGCTCCCCATTCCACAAACATTCAAACCCTCCACCACCGACGAACAGTGGCAGCCATATGTATCATCTACAGGATGCACTGCAGTAACTCACCAATGTTCCTTAGACAACACCTTCCAAATTCACAACCACTACCATCTAGAAGGACAAAGGCAGCAGATACCTGGGAACCCACCACCTGGAGGTTCCCCTCCAAGTCGCTCACCACCCTAACTTGGAGATATATCGCTGTTCCTTCACTGTCGCTGGGGCAAAATCCTGGCATTCCCTCCCAAACAGCACAGTGGGTGTACCTACACCTCAAGGACTGCAGCTAGTTCAAGAAGGTAACACACCACCACCTTCTGAAGGGCAACGAGGGATGGGCAATAAGTGCTGGCCTAACCAGCGATGCCCACATCCCATGGATGAATTTAAGAAAAGAATGGCGGAGTAGGTTTGAGGTGCCAATGGCCTCCTCCTGGTCCTATTTTCGGTTTCTATGTAAATGTACCATGTATGAGCAGTTTTCTGCGCTGTTGAATTTGAGATTGTGTGTGTTATCTACGAAAAATCTTCAAGAAAATATTTCTTTGAAAAAATCCATTCATTGAGTCGTAGCAACAGAAAATCTAATCTCATTGGAAAAAGTGCCTGGATATGCACCTGAATTAACCTGCAGGGCTACAGACCAAATACTGGAAAGTGGGATTAGGCTGGGTGGCTCGTGTCAGCACCCGTGACCTTCTTCTCTTCCATAAACCTATGATTCTAACCTTCAGTGTGGTTTTCTAAACATGTCTAAATTGTAGAGCTTCAGGTTTTCCAGCCTCAGAATACTAAAAGTGTTCAGATGGTTTGAAAAAGTCACATTTGTACACCGAGCTACTCCTGCAATACTTAACTGAAAGTTGTTGATTCTTTGTAGCCATTGATTCCTCCTTTCCTTTTTTGGGGTCCTCCCATACAGCATTTGGCATAACATTGCCCTTTTTCTTTACTGAACATAAGGGTCTTTACATTAATCAATCAGTACCTTTTTGGCTTCATGAAAATTCCATTTTTAGTTTAAATACAATTGAACTCACTTAGTAATGGTTTAGATCTTAAACTATTCTGTGAGGTTCAAATCTGTTGTACTTTCCCTGTGATTCCAACCTCTGTCCCACCAATCTGTAGTACTGATTGTATTGGCATTCACTGTTGTAAATTGAGTCCTGAAACTATGTTTATATAGGATTGAAATCCTATTCTGAAAACATTTTGTCGCATCCTTTTTTAAAAACTAATTCATGGGATGAAGTAGTCGCTGGCTAGGCCAGTATTTATTGCCCATCCCTAATTGTTCTTGGAGGGGCGGCACGGTGGCACAGTGATTAGCATTGCTGCCTCACAGCACCAAGGACCTAGGTTTGATTCCCACCTCGGGTGACTGGGTAGAGTTTGCACATTCTCCCCGTGTCTACATGGATTTTCTCCAGGTGCTCTGGTTTCCTCCCACAGTCCAAAGATCTGCAGGTTAGATGGATTGACCATGCTGAATTTCCCCTTAGGGTGGGGTTGCAGGAAGAGAGTCGCTTTCAAAGGGTCGGCGGAGACTCGATGGGCCGAAAGGCTATCGCCTGCACTGTAGGGATTCTATGAACTAAGTGGCTTGCTGGGCCTTTTCAGAGTCAACCACATTGCTGTGGGTCTGGAGTCACATGTAGGCCGGACGAGGTAAGGATGACAGATTTCCTTCCCTAAAGGGTATTAGTGAACCTGATTTTCTTTATGGCAATCGGTTTCATGGTCATCATCAGACTTTTAATTCCGATTCCCAGGACCCTTGGAGTCCACGTTATTGTATTAATTAGTATGAACTGAATTTGTATACTTATTTCCTTAAAATTGCTATTGCAATATTATGGCAAAACATTTCTAAATTGATCTTTGAACACAAACTTGATTAGAAGTACAATTGTCCACTTAATTATGTCGGGTATCTTTTGATAAAACATTCTCTGTGGCCCATGAAGCATTAGTGCGTCTACTGCTGTGACTTGCTTTCCTCTTCTGCAAGGATGATAATGTGTTTCTTCTTTAAAATAAACAGGAAATTCTAAACTTTCTGTTTTTCGTCTATTAAATCTTTTGCCCTAAAGTTAGATATGACTTTGGAAGAAATAATTTAAACTAATGGATGGATCTGAATAATTGGGCTGTAGTTAACTGAGGATTAAGATGATATGGTTTAAAATGTAAACTCATGATTTCAGAGGGCATTCTTTTAGTCCTTTGATTAAACGACAACGGTGAATAATTTACATCAATAGACAAAATGGTCATGCAGGTTTGCAATGAAATTATGTATATTAGAAAAGAGACAGCATGTTCCTCTACTAAGTTACCAACAATATTTCTCTGTGTTTAGGGGCTGTTTAGCACACTGGGCTAAATCGCTGGCTTTGAAAGCAGACTAAGGCAGGTCAGCAGCACGGTTCGATTCCCGTAACAGCCTCCCCGAACAGGCGCCGGAATGTGGCGACTAGGGGCTTTTCACAGTAACTTCATTGAAGCCTACTCGTGACAATAAGCGATTTTCATATTATTTGTGAAATCTATTAGAATGATTATTGTGGGCCAAAACAGCTCATAAGAGAAAAGGGTGTCAGCTTTTTCCCCATTGAATTGGGTGGTGCATTGGGAACATTGCAATCATCCTTTGACCTAAGCAATAACAGCTTTCATTTCTGCAGTATTGTTAAATATCCCAAGATGCTCCACATGAGCATTACCAAATAGAATTTGACACTGAGCCATATAAGGACAGATGACTAAACACTTCCTCAAAGCTAGGTTTTAAGAACCGCCTTAAAAGAGGAGAGAGAGGCAGAGGGATTTAGGGAGGGAATTCCAGACTTTACGGTTTAGGCAGTTGAAAAAAGACGCAAGTGGTGAAGCAATTAAATTAGGGAATATGCAAGAGGCCAAAATTGGAGGAATGCAGAGTTCCCAAGAGAGTTGTAGGGCTGGAAAAGGTTACCGAGATATAGGGCGAGGACGAGGACATGGATGAATTCAAAATCAAAAGATGAACATTTTAAGATTGAGGTGTTACCAGACCATGAACTAATTTGTGTCAACAAACACAGGAGTGATGCGTGAATAGTGATGAGTTTTTGCTTGGTTCCTACTACATTTTGATACAGTCTGCATTACTGGTCCAACATGCTAAGTGGTTGTTAGATATATATATGGAGCACATCATCCTGAGCTAGGATGAGTCTGGTACAGTTTAAAAGTGGTGCAGAGGGCTCATATGACACAGGCTCGGGTGAGTGGGTTCTTCCAGAGGTAGAGGATAAGAGCGAGAGCTGCGGAGGGGGGCCGGCAAATGTCATTATGTTTTGGCCACATCCGAGATTAGTGGGAGGTTGGACCCTGATTTTTGAGGCACTGTCGGAGATCGTGGGAGTGAGAATATTGCCATACCCACTGATGGCTATGTTTGGAGTGTCCAGCTGCCAGAGCTACTGATTAGGAGGGGCACTGATGTTGTGGCCTTGACCACTCTGATTGCACACTGGCAAACTTTATTGGGGTGGGGGACGGTGGAGCCACCAAGGTTGTGGGTGTGGTTGAGGGATGTGACGGAGTTTCTTAAATTGGAAAAGATTATGTTAGCTCTTAGAAGGTGAGATGAGAGGTTCTTCATCAGATTGAGGATGTCCCTATTCAAGGATTTGTTTGTCACCAGCAGGTTGTGCGTGTGGCGGGTTGCAGAAGAGGGGGATGTTTGGGAGTGAGTACGTGCGTCATGGGGAGAAAAGGGCGGGGGGGGGGGGGAAATGACAAACTGTTTGGATTGTATTATGTTTTTGAAAGATCATTTGATTTGTGTACTGTGGTTAGGAATAAAAAGATTTTTTTAAAAAGATATAAAGGTAAATTCGCCATTGTCCCAGGTGACCATACGCTGCTTTCCCCTTTGAGGGGAAGAGCTGACTGGTGGTAATTTAACTTGAGGATCACCATACCTCAGGCGAGGGGCAAGGTTGGTAAGGCAGGGCCTTCATGAATAACCTCGGCTGATATGGGAATTGAATCCACTCTGCTGGCCTTACTCTGCATCACGAACCAGCTGTCTAGCCAAGTGAGCTAAACGGCATGGAACATCTTGACTAATCTTTGTGAGACAGGGGAAGTGGGGAAAAGAAGGGCGAGGTAGGGGGATAAGCAAAGTCTTTTTGTAGTTGAAATACTTCCAAGATAATATATGTGATTTGTAGTGAGCCAACTATCCGTGGCAGGTTTCAGAATCTGCTAATTCAACCGGAGAGGTCTGCAAAAAATCCAGGACACTGATTGATGATTGACCAACCAGCTGACTTAATATTGGCTGTTTGTGGTTGGTCTTGAAACTGGTGCTTGGAATTCTTCCCACACAGCTCTAGCTAAACCAATACCCTATAACAGGTAGAACGATTCTGGCTAGACAAACGGCAGTGGGATATTAGTGTCAGTGCTATGCGTATGCATGGTCTTGGTTGATAAATTTCATGTGCCCCTATTCTTCTTGGGAATTTCTAAATTTGACAAACCACCCATTATTTCTCTGGGCATAGTTGGTTGTATTCTTGCAGACAAATGGTACGCACTCAACAACAACCAAACAGAACCTGTGGATTACTAACTAGATTGGTTTTTTGACTCTTAAACTTCAGCAACTGAATATTGCTATCGGACTTTAAAAAAAAATATGTTAACGGTTGTATGCCTTTTTATATATATATATATATATTATTTTTTAATATATAATATATAAACTTCACAATTGAACTGCTCAGTAGCACAGAGTATATTAAATATATAAATATGCAATCTTATTCTTTGCAGAACTATGTAGACTATATTTCCAGATTATATGAAAGGGAAATTAAGGAATTCTTTGAGGTTGCAAAGATCAAGATGACTGGCACATCAAAGAAGGAAAGAAGTTTGGTAAGTCTATCCTTTTATTAGCAGGGGACCATCCCATTCATTAAGGTCCTTTATAAACAGTGCCTCGGTCTTTAGAAATGCAAAGACATTTGCAGAAGGGCTAGTTTGTCTTGGGTGAAGGCTGGTATTAATCTGATATAATTGGTATTTTCTTCCTTTAGAAGTTGCAAAATGTGATTTCATTATTTACACATATTTGGGGAAACTTGCTTCATTTCTTGATTTGCCCTTACCATATTTGCAATAGATTGGCTGAGAAGTGGCATCTTAATTGTAATCAAAACTGAACATGGAAATTAATTCAGCTGGATGGTCCAATAATGAACCATGTTGTGAAGTTTACCAAATGCAGATATAGTCTAACAATTAAATTTAGAATGTTTTTTCATCTTTGCAATCAATAAATTGATCGTGACGTTGTCATATGAAATGTTTTCAATATTTTACATGACGAGATGTTGCATGAAAGTCAGTCCATCTTTTGCTTATTTGCTAATCTAATGGAATTGATATAACGGCATATTTTCTATCAAAGAGGGATAGAAGTAACTTTAATGAACAGTTGAACAACGTATAACTTGAAAATTTGACAGATTAGAATTTCATGGCAATGAGTTAATGCATCTTTGAATGCTTTTTTAAATCATTTCCAATTTTTAAAACTCTCATTTGTGGAATAGCTTAATTTGTTTTCGAGCAATTATAATTTTTTCTTGATTATGTATTCTGTAGATTATGAATCACCATGTAATTGTACTCTGGCATGCTTAAATATTTTTTGTGCATTATCGGCATAATTACATTTTGTCTTTTCACTGAATTCAAGCAATAAGATATGGGGAAGGTTCCTATCCTTTGTCATGTTTAAAGTGGCTTCCTGAATCAACTTCTCCATCAGATTTTTTTGAAAAGAAATTATAGAAGATTTTCCATTTCATTTGGCTAAATTCAATCATCTGGCATATTGAATTTGCTGGATACTCTATTCACATGGTATTTTAATGCTGTCTAGATGGTTCTAAATAATAGAATACTTTTTGGCAGAACAAGACATATTGTTCTTATTTGCAGAAGGGTTGGAACCGATTGGTGTTCTAACTTATGTTGTTGAGTGAAATTGATATTTGTGTAATTGTAATTAAATGGTTTAAAGAGTGTTACAGTCATTTGGATTTTGAGTAGAAGGACTCTACAAGTTAATTGGCTGTTAATCAGAAGTAACAATTTATATGTTTAAGATCCATATAGGAAAAGGAGTTTATAAAAAAAAAAAGTGCAATTGAGTGGCGAGATATTTTGGCAGAAAAGATGTGAAGGGAGTGGTTATGGCTGGGGAGACATAAATCTATATAAATTTGTTCTAAAAATCTTAACTCCCAACACACTTTCCCATACACTTGAATTGAGATGGCAACTGGGAATGCTAAAACATTGGTGTGTGTGACATGCAAGATATGACCTAGCCTGGATTTTCCAACTACCTAGGAAGAATACACTTGCATGGAGTGGGTAACAATTGAGTTCCTCAAAAAACAGTAGCTGCACCTATAGTAACTACATCAGACATAAGGAAAAAATAGCTGAAAACAAAGAGTAAATAATTGGATGGATCATCAGGAAAGAGTCAAGTAATTGCAGAAAGCGAGAGATGGAGATGATCCAATATGTACTGTATGCAAGAAACAAAACATGTAAGTTCAAAGTTAGTATAAAGACTATTAAACATCTTAGGACTTACTGGAACTTGACTGAAGAAAGAATTACTGAAACTGACTAGAAGAAAGATGTATGTGTTTCAGGAAAGTTAAAGAAGAGGTGGAGTAGAACTGTTCCTCAGGAAAGTTTACATTCTGCTAGAAGAGAGAAACTGGCAATTGGCAACAGGATAGTCAGCAAGGAGTAGTAGTGTGTGAGGAGGTATTAGAGTGGGATAAGTTATTAGAATGGAGTAAGTTACCAATGGAAAGATGTCGGTGAAAGCCGTTGGTCATGACGTTGCACAGGTATGTGTAATTTATAAATGACTTGGAGAGCAAAGTTTTGACTTAAGAAATGAAATGAAAATCGCTTATTGTCGCAAATAGGCTTCAAATGAAGTTACTGTGAAAAGCCCCGAGTCACCACATTCCGGCGCCTGTTCGGGGAGGCTGGTACGGGAATTGAATCCGCGCTGCTTGCTATAGAGTTAGATAGAATGGATGTAGATGCGAAAAAATGTGAATAATCAAATGGGACCTGGATATATTAGGTAAATGGACAGAGACATAATGAATGGAATGTAAAGTCATGAACCATGCATTGATTTTTACGGTACAGAAAGGGACTTGTTTGTCTTTCTGTTTATGCTGAACCAGTATAAAGCTAATCCTTCTGTCTGACTTGCTGCCCATAGCAATGTGCCTTCTTCTGCTTTGAATGATTATCTATTCATCCCTTAACCTGTAACAAAGCATTCCATGCTCTAAGAACAACATAAAAATGCTCCTAACTTCTCTCATCATTCTTTTTTTAATAACTTTATGTTGAAAACCCCACCTCCACGCATCATAGACTCCCAGAATAAATATTCTGTCCCAATTCATTTTGTCAAAGCCCTGTATAATTGTAAAAACCTCCATAAAATCTTGTCTCTCTGGCACTAGATTCCTGTCTCCATAATTAGTTTCATAATTAGTTTCTTATTCCTGGAATGATCCTGGTGAATCGACACTCTAGAATTTCCTACGAAACCAGCTGGAACAGTGAGGCTGCATAGTGCACATTTATGGCAATCTGCCTGAAGTACCAGCAGGAAGGAAGTTTTGAGGGCTTTGATCGATAGGTTATAAAACTGTCATATCAATATTAACAATTGAAAAAAGCTCAAGTGTTGAGTTGCAAGTCTTGGGAGGTGATGTTAATGTACCTGACTTTGTATGATGATACTTATGGACTGCTGTGTTAATTTTTGTCTCCATTACAGGATTGAAATAGATTTGTTGGTAAAGTCCAAGGGAGAGTCATGGGGCTAGTTACTGAACTATGAGCGCTGAAGGAAAAATATCTGCTGGGACTTGCTATATGGCACTAGGGAAAATGGTGGGCCATTTGCGATTTTCAGGATTGGGAACAAAATTCTTTGTCAGACCAAAAATCCAGGAGATAGGTAGGGCTTTTGAAGGAAATCATAGAATCACAGAATTTACAGTGCAGAAGAAGGCCACTTGGCCCAACGGGTCCCGCACCAACCCCGGAAAGAGCACCCCAGAAAGATCACCCCACCCAAGCCCACACCTCCGCCCCATCCCAGCAATCCCACCCAACCCAACCCTTTTTTTGATGTGGAGATGCCGGTGTTGGACTGGGGTGAGCACAGTAAGAAGTCTTACAACACCAGGTTAAAGTCCAACAGGTTTGTTTCAAACACGAGCTTCGGAGCGCAGCTCCTTCCTCGGGTGAATGGAGAGGTATGTTCCAGAAACATTTATATAGACAAAGTCAGAGATGCTGGACAATGCTTGGAATGCGAGCATTTGCAGGTAATCAAATCATTACCGATCAAGGGAGAGGGATAATCACAGGTTAAACACTGAATTGCCGAGCAAAAACTTATAGCTAAATCCGCACGCATGAGTGCGGCCTCAACAGGATCTGGATTCATGTCGCATTACATCCACCCCCCACCATCTGGCCTGGACTTGC
Source organism: Scyliorhinus canicula (assembly GCF_902713615.1). Lineage (NCBI taxonomy): Eukaryota > Metazoa > Chordata > Chondrichthyes > Carcharhiniformes > Scyliorhinidae > Scyliorhinus > Scyliorhinus canicula. The sequence goes on along the minus strand of NC_052148.1, from coordinate 118,528,863 downwards.
AAAATCCTACCAACTGTTCTGGCTTGAGACAATTCACACCTCTTTAACCTGTGATTATCCCTCTCCCTGGATCGGTAATGATTTGATTACCTGCAAATGCTCGCATTCCAAGCATTGTCCAGCATCTCTGACTTTGTCTATATAAATGTTTCTGGAACATATCTCTCCATTCACCTGAGAAGGAGCTGCGCTCCGAAAGCTCGTGTTTGAAACAAACCTGTTGGACTTTAACCTGGTGTTGTAAGACTTCTTACTGTACTTCTTTTTTGACACTAAGGGCAATTTAGCATGGTCAATCCACATAACTTGCACATCTTTGGACTGTGGGAGGAAACCAGAACACCCGGAGGAAACCCACGCAGACACAAGAGAATGTGCAGACTCTGCACAGACAGTGACCCAAGCCGGAAATCGAACATGGGATCCTGGAGCTGTGAAGCAACTGTGCTAACCATTGTACTACCGTCCTGCCCCTAATCTAGGCAACTTTTATTTTAACTATGTGAGGAATGATAGAAATGTGAATAGTGTACCAATTGGAATGGTGGAATAGGTGACCACAATGGAATTTTTAAAAAATAGATCATTTCCTCCAGGGACAAGTGTTGCAGTGTATATTATTATGGCCACAAGCAGCCCATTAGACTACCTTTCCAAACTCACTCAATTCACTCCAAAACACATCATCATTTAAAAAAACCTCCGTTAAATCTCTTCCTTATCTCGTGCTTAGTGTTCCGGGTCATCTCTGATATCTGTAATTATAGCAAAAGTAACATGTGCCATTCCTGATATTGTCTGGATAATGCCTGCTAAAGGGAACCTGGGGAAAAAAATTATATAGTAGCAAGCTTGGCTGATATACATAATAACATCACCATAGTTGTGCCTTGCATGCATGTGCTTGTTTGTCTGCTTAGTACCTAACAAATGTCATTCATCTACACGGTTTGTGCTAAAGGCCTGTAATCTAACATATTTGTGTTTCGCTGCAACCTAATCTCTCACAGCTACACTTCCTCGAAAAGAGACTGCTGTCAAACAAGATCTAGAGAGTGAGTATTGTCTCCTGTCTCCTTTGTCAAGCTGCTAGCTAATGTTCAAGTCTTCCAACAAAATAAAAATGATCACATTGTTTTTGATTTTCTGCAATATGTTGGATAATGGCTTACTGACCTGAATGTTTAACTATATTATTTCAAACAGGTTAGTGAAAATTGCTGACTTATTAAAATAAGGGATGGAAGTTCCCTTCTGAGAAGATACATTAAGTGGTGTGACTTATTTGCATAGATCAAGATGTTAACATTGAAGTATAAGTGATGCCTATTTTAAATTAAACAGCCCTCTTCACCCCTGAGTTGGTTTAATAGTAAATTAATCCTGAGGTTCATCTGCTCTGACGTGGACGGTTCCAAAATGGTGGGAGGAGGAGGGGAAGTGTTCATGGTCTGAAATTATTGAACTCAGTATTTAATCCAGAAGACTGTAAAGGGTCTAATTGGGAGATGGAACGCTGTTCCTCAAGCTTGTATAGAGATTTACTGGGACTGAGACTGAAATGTGAGCATGAGAGCTAGGTGATGAATTAAAATGGCAGATAACCGAAATGCAGGGTCATGCTTGCAGACTGAGCAGAAATGTTCCGAGAAGCAGTCACCAAGTTTGCATTTGATCTTCCCAGTGTAGAGGAGACCACATTGTGAGTAGTGAATACAGTATCCTAAATTTAAAGAAATACAAATAAATTACTGCTTCATCCGGACAGCTTTTGCAGCCCTGGATGATGAGGCAAGAGCAGGTAGAAAGGCAGATAGATACTGTTAATGTTATACTACAAGTAAATTAATATATTTCTGCAATATAATTTTTCCCAAATTGCATGGAAGTGTATGAAGTATGATACTCAAATTACTGACAGTAAAATGTATCCAGTTATTGAAAGGGTAAAATAATGCTTTGTTTAAAAATAATGGCCAGGACTTTATGGGCTGACTGTGGCCCTGATCAATTTTTTAAGTTCCAGAGATAATTAAATGCCTGCAGTAAGACCATCCAATCCTTTAAGAGACCTCTAAGGAGCTGCTAGTCAATAGAATGGTTAGTTGAAACAATGGGAGTGCTGTCTATTGCTGGTACTGCATCCGACCTCGATCAGTGAAGATGGAGGAGCTGGAGTGGGCAGGGCAGTGGGCCTGGGTGGAATATCTCCTCCTGCACTGCAGCGAGTCTATGATTCTAAATGGTGCAAGATGCAGTGGGAAAGAATAAAGTTACACTGCTACAAACATGGCTTTTATTTCGTAGGTTGTTATTTCCGTTTCTTCACACTCTTCCTTTGGAAGAGTGTTGAGTAATGGAAAGATTTTCAGTCTGCTTAACACTCTGACATAACCATCTTTGTATCAACGCCGGCATCTCCACATCATCTTTGTACCAACCAATATCCTTCAGACACGAGGGCTGGATTCTCCATTATTGGGAATATGCCCCCAGGCCGGCGTCAAAATGGTAGAATTTTACGCCAGAAAAACTGGCATCAAAGGGACACAAATTCCTAGCCCTGCAGGGGCAAGCAGAGACCCAAAGTAGATCTCGCAGCCTTTGCTGCAGAAACAGGCCCCCGCACTTCCAGGTCGGAGGCCGCGCCGTGCTCAATGGCGGACTTGCACTGTGGAGCTGGACCCAAAAAAGAAACCCTCCCGATCGGCCACACGCCCGACCCTCAACTCCCGCACAAGCATTTACCGACCACCTATAGGGCTCCCCCCCCCTCCGATCGGCCTGCCCCCAACCAGGGTGCCCATAGACTAAGTCCTCAGCCGCCACGCGAGTATCCCGACCGGCTGGAGCACATTAGTTCCACACCGTCGGAACCTCAGCTGGTCGGGGGCCGGAGGATGGTGGAACAGGCCTCTGGCAATGACCCCAGGTAGGTCCCAGACGGCGCGGCGTACTCCCCGAGTACTCTGCTTTTCAGGGCCCGCAGAATCGGGGAACCGGCGGCGGTCCTGATTTCTTGTGGAACGTGGATTCTCCGTCTCCGTGCCAGCCGCGATTTCGCCGTCGGGGTGCGGAGAATCCAGCTCAAGGATTTTATGGACTCTCACTACCCATGTGATACGGAAGTGAGCCCACACTCACTGGATATGAGTGTCACACTGGATGCCAATCTAAAATTCAGTACCAGCTCTGTACTCAACAAGGTTGCCTGGAAGGTGGTGCAATCCGTGCAGCTATGGCCCAATGGCTTTTCTCCTCCTTCTGTATGTTATATACATTCCTGGGCAGAGGCAGTGGTCCTTTTCCTTGTATTTATTATGTGCGATACATTAGTTGGTTAATTTTGTGGTGACGTTCAGTTTCCAAAATAGGAAAGAATTGATTTTTCCTACACTAAATATATCACATTAATGATAGAAAAAAGACCAAAACTTTCAGTCTTTCTAACCCTAACCCAAAATAAAGTAGTATTGGCTATGGTACAGTTCAGATGTTGAGTAGTTCACTGACAAATTTTGAATTTTAAGTTTTGTGCAGACAATATTTGAATTTCTTTTGGGTTTGCAATTAGAGTCATAGAGTTTTACAGCACAGAAAGAGGCCCTTCAGTCCATCCTGTCTATGCCAACCATCGAGCATCTATCTATTCTAATCCCATTTTTCAGCACTTGGCCTGTATGTAGCCTTGTATGCTATGACCTTTCAAGTGTTTATCTAAATGCTTCTTAAAGTTTGTGAGGGGCAAATGTGAACGGTGCCAAGGAGGCCTGGCCAACCTCGCTCACAAGTTCTGGTCTTGCCCCAGACTAGTCGGGTACTGTACAGCCTTCTTTGAGGCGCTGTCAAAGGTGGTTGGGGTGAGGGTGGAGCCATGCCCAAGAGTGGCAGCCTTCAGGGTATCAGACCAGCCAGATCTCTTCATGGGGAGGAGGGCTGTGATGCCCTTGCCTTTACCTCCCTAATCAATCATTGGAGAATCCTGCTTGGCTGGCGGACAGCAGCCCCACCCAAAGCTGCAGACTGGTTGTCCGAGCTATCGGAATTTTCCCAGGTGGAGAAAATTAATTTTGCCATCTGGAGGATCAGAAGAGGGCTCCACAAAATGTGGGAGCTATTCACCCAGTTGTTCCAAGACCTGTTTGTAGCCAACAGCTAATAAGCCAGGGAGAGAGGGGAAGCCACAGTAAAACAACAAACACAAACAAAAGGGGGGAATGAGATAGATGAGGGGAGGGAGCATGGAAGGGGAGGAAATAATAGGCATGGAGCCACCCATGCCCAGCACATAATAAAGTACATGGCGTCACCCCAACCCAACAGGAACAGTATAAAAGAACTGATGAGGGAAGAGGGCACGCCAGATGACTATGGGGGGGGGGGGGGGGGATCAGGAAGAAAAAGGGGGAGAGAGGCAGGGGACCCAACTAGAACTAAACGTCAACTGGAGGACATAAAACAAGAAGGTGTAACCGTTGTAAATAACAAAAACAACAAACGTCAATAATGGAAGATGACCGATGTATATATATTTTGTTTTCGATGTATGCTCACACTTAGCTTGTTCTGTCTAATATAAAAAATCTTTAATAAAAACATTTAAAAAAAGTTTGTGAGGGTTGTTGTTTCAACCACCCTTTCAGGCAGTGAGTCCCAGATTTCCCGCCACCTCTAGGTGGAAATATTTTCCCTCAAATCCCCTCTAAATCTTCTGCTATTTTCCTTGAATCTATGCCCCTGGTTATTGACCCCTCTACTAAGGGAAAAGTTTCTTCCTATCAATCCTATCTTTTTCATTCATAATTTTGTGCACCTCAATCATATCCCCCCCCCTCAGCCCTCTCTGCACTAAGGATTTAAGAGCAGCATGGATCACAGAATGTCATTGCTGAATTATACACACAATTAAACAATTTTGTTTGATTACTTTATTATTAAACTTTTATTTGAATTTTGAATATATCATGAGTTGGTTCATTATGAAAACCCAGTTTTTCCTGGGAGGCTTGAACATAGCTTTTCTTCTCCTGATTGTCAGAGTTAGTTATAAAATTATTTTTGGGCAATCATGAATTGTTGAGCTATAATGCTCCAAATGATGAACTCCTGAAAAGGAAACATTTGAGTACAGTCTTAAACTGCAGTGACTGAAGCACTGCTTTCACATTTGAATTTAATCCAGTTCAAGCTCCAAGGATGAAAGCCTCCTCTTTGCAGCAAATGCAACCAGTGTCTGTAATTAAAACAAGTACATGAGGTTCCGTCCACTCCATGGAGCCTTTCACAGGTTAGAGCCAGAAGGACACAAACTAGAAATGGCTATAGAATATATATCTTCCTCCACTTAGAGCTGCCAATTCTGTGGCATACCCCCTGCCAAGAGAACCAGATTCCTCAAGTTTCCAATATTTTTTACTAGAAGTGTCAATCTTGGCTCAGTGCTTGTACTTTGATCCCTGATTCACAATTTGATGCTTCAAATCCCATTCAAGACTTGAGCCACACAATCTATGCTGACATTCCAGTGCAACACTGAGGGAGTCCTGCACTGTTGGAGATATTGGGCTGGATTCTCCGTTCCTGCGTCTAAGTGCTGACGCCAATGGAGGATCTGTGGAGTTCCATTACAGAAAAATTGGTGCCACACCCGCACCAATTCCGCTACTGGTGAGGGGCCAGCACCGGCACCGGCAGAACACGCAAAAAACGGTGGGGGAATCACCGGGTCTGTGATGGACTCACGCAGGGCTGACAAGCTGCAGCCGCGCATAGAAGTACAACACCACACCCACACCGATCGCGTCCGAAAAGCTGGCGCCGGTCGGACACCCTGAAATCATGAAAGGTGCTATATAAATGCAAGTTTTTAAAAAATCAATATAAATACATAGATGTTTATATTTTGCTTTTGGTATAACAATCAATATTTCATCTGGGCAAAAGTGAAGTATGAAAGTGGACTTCTACATTAGTTCTTCTGCACTGATAAATACAACGTAATGAAACACTGAAGTCATGATCTAACAAAAAAAATAACTGTCTTGCAGTTAATGAGTTGAGGTCAGAAAGACCATATTGTGGTCATAAAAGTATGCACTAATAGCGAAACTGTCCCAACTATAACGTCAGTATTGTTTAGGATTCATAAGTCTAATGTATTTCAATCCTGCAGAGACATACGACAAATCAATTTGCAAATTGTGTTTGCATTTTGATCCGATACCACAGTACTATTAAAGTTGCATAATGCCATTTAAAGAACTATTTCCAAATTTAGCTATAGATAACTTTGAAGCATAATAACAATGTCTTAAAATTTATAAAACATTTTGGTATTTTGCCATGTACCCATGAAAAACTGGGTTGAGACTACCCAAGCATATAGAACCATGTTAGTGGGAAGTAATAGTTACCCCATTAATCTAGTTTGCATTCTCAAACTAGGAAGAATGAGTACAGTGCTAATCCATCGTCCCACCCTCTTTGTCTTTGATATTGTATTTTCTTTGATTGTGCCTCAGTCTCCTGTTTAGCTGTCCCACCAGCTTTCAATTCTCCCTCTTTTCATTTGCGGTTCATGTTCGAATGTATTAGTTTGGTTTATTGTCTCCTTTTCAAAACTGCTGAGTGCTTTCCTGGGATAGGGTCGTGTATACAGAGAGACTGGATAAGATGCAAACAAAAACATTAAATACTGGACA